>NC_064630.1:224042399-225292399 GCF_023864275.1 Schistocerca cancellata
CAGCAGCAATCCGACACACCCCTAAATCCTAAAATCGGAATAGCCCACCGTTATTACTCCAGTGGAAGCGATTGGTAACCAGAAAGTACCACAGGTCGACCCAGACGTTGTGTGGCCCACCCCCTTTTGTTCGTCGATCTGAACTGCAAGGACCCCATCCTGCGGAGTTGACGTCTGACGCTCCCTTGTTTGTCACCTGCTTTGGAGAGCGTTCAAGAATCACCTACGTCCCCGACTACAATGCTGCATTGCCTTATAGTCGCTGTAAACAACGCTTCCAAGCGCGGTATCTCGTAGAAAGAAGGAACATGCAGATTCCAGAGGCGTTTGTGCAAGGCCCTTCTCCTCTGACTCTTCAATGGACTCGGCAATGGACCTCCATACACATTGATGACCTAGTTACACATTGATGACATAATTAAGCACATTAATAGTTCGGATTTCGCTTCTTGTGGTTAAAATATGCAGGCTCAAACGTTTTTTTTTTTCTTTGAATGTTATTGAGGTTGAATCAAAACTACGGCTCGCTTCGTTGCGACAGTTTAGTTATGATTCGTGTGCGGATGTCCTATTCTTACAGGAAGTTCAATTCACTCATTTCTCCCTGGTTTCTGCACTCTGTTTAATGTGGCTCGAGAATATTCCAGAGGGACTGTTTTGTTTTTTTAGAGAGGGTATTCCCATTGAATGGGTTTCCTTGATAATGGTAGAGGAATATAGTGTACCTTTCTTCACCTGACCGTGATTCTCCTGTATGCGTCCGGTTCCGGATGCGCTTTGGACTGTTCGTGATTTATTAGGAAAAGTCCGCAGAGTATTTTTATAGGTCGTCATTTGAATTGTGTGGTGCTTCCTTTGGATCAGTCTCGCAATTTTAATTTCTGTCGGGAATTGCAAGATTTAGTTCGTTCATTGAAACTGCAAGATGTTTGGGTTTGTAAATATGCAACTCTTCTAACAGCAGCTTTGCCAGATTTCATTTATCTGATTAGTTGACTGATGAGATTTTGGCTGTTGTTGTCATCCCCGCCATAGTCGCAGACAAGTGAGCAGTGTCTGTCTCTTTAAATCAAGTGCAACAGTCTGTGAAATTGTTTCGATCGCCTTGGATGCTGAATGTGGTGCACTTGGAGGATCGCTCACTAAGTGAGGTGATCTGGAAACTGTGGGAACGTAGTCTCCGTTCCCTGCGCAACGTGCCTCCATTTTGGAATAGTGGATTCAACTGGTAACGCTGAGGCTACATTGATACGATTCTGCGCTGATAGAGCGGGGTAATTTCAGAGGACAGAATAACATCACTGCTCTTTCTTACGTGAACTTTATGATAGAGCTCTGCATGCTATCCTAAGGACTGTGTACGTCTGACGTGTAAAGGCGCAGTTGTTACAGTCTAAGCACAGTCTTGGTAGTGGACGAACAGAACTCTTCACTCTATCTGATTCGACAACAGACTCGTCATGGGCGTACACGTACTGCGTCTCTCAAAACAGAGGACGGCAATGTTGTGACAGCACAGGACGACATATTGCATACCTTCCATCAGTTCTATGTTGGGATGTATCAGGTACGTGTTCCTGTCGTTAAGTCATCCGATTTACTTGTTCAGACCCTTGATCGTAGACTTACATCTGCACATTACGCTACGTCTTCAGATATATTTCTGATGTGGCAATGTTTATGACCTTATTGTCAGATCGTCTTCTCGTAAGCTGGCTGGGTTGGAAGGTCCGCCAAAGGAGTTTATGTGCTTTTTTGTTCTTTATTGAGTCCTACTTTTAAGTTTCTTTTGAACGAAGTGTTGGAAAGGGGTCGGTGCCCGACTCTTTTAAGTCTAGCAAAACTGTTAATTCCTAAAAGTATTGGTGAGACAGTAACTGATAAATTTTGACCTATTAACATTTTCAACTTTTGTAGCCCTGTCTTCCTCAGTTGCGTGTAATATTACGGTATATTGATAATTTTTACTTATGGACCGTCTGACAGCAACTGAATAAAGCACAATTTTAGTGCCCTACGCATTCCGCCTTTATTTTCTGCAAGGCATCATCAGTGGCAGATTGCGTGGACAATTTCTTACATATTACGCTCCTGTTGCATTTTTGGTGTTCTTCTTCTTATGAATGCCAATTTGCGGTTTTTTTCCCACATTCTACAGCACTATGAACTGAACGCTTGTTTCAATGCAATGTTTTGGTTTCTGTTGCCGACCCACTATTTCGATCGCAGAATGTCTTGATGTCATATCGGTGGCCGCTGTTACTTCTGTTCCTTGTGCTATGGTTTTTTCGAATTTTGATAAGGCGTTCTAACGTGTCAGTCATGGTTCCCGTTGCAGGTACTGAAAGCCATTGCATTCACTACTGACGCGTGGAAAGTCTTGTCTAATTTGCTTACGGGTATCCAAGATGCAGTGGCTGTCAATGGCCAACTGACCACCGTAGGGATTTTCCTCATTGAAGTCCGTTTTCAATGTCATAGTTTGATCTACCATTTGAGACCCTTCTTCAAAGAATACTCTTGGGCGAGACGATCTCGATGCGCATACGCGGACGATGTGATGTTACTCTGTTCTCCTGCTGAGATTCCGTTGCTCAAGGCTACTGTGGATGCCTTTTGCCTTGTATCTGGTGCCGGTATCAATGGAGGCAATTGTCGGCAGATGAATTTACAGGTTTTTAATAATGCTGTCATTTCGTGATGATGATGTGTTTGGTTTGTGGAGCGCTCAACTGCGCGGTCATCAGCGCGCGTACAAAGTCCCAGTTATTACACAGTCCAAATTTGTTCAAAGTCCAATATAGTCACTGTCACGAAAGAACTCTCATTTCGTAGGCTATAGTCAATCGATATAAGTCTTTGGGAGTCATAATTGAGCGCTCTCCAATTATAATGGCTGCACTTCGTAACGTAACACGTTTATAGACCAGTTATTCGGCCCCCTGGAATTGGTACGAAGTGAAGCAAATTTGTTAGTGAGACTGAGCGCTAACGGACAGCCCCAGGACCAAGGGAGCGGTGCGGCCGTGCCGGCGGAGGGGACTGTCTCTGGTGAGCCCGAGTACAAAGGCTTGACAGGATGTGGATAAAGCCCGGTATGGGGAATCTGGATGACGGTCGGACGCTTAAGAGGACAGACAATGCACGAGGAATGGCACAGCAACGAGCGAGGTGGCACAGTGGTTTGTACCATGGGCTCGCATTCTGGAAGACCACGGTTCAAACCCGCGTCCGTTCATCCTGATTCAGGTTTCCCGTGGTTTCCCTAAATCGCTTCAGGCAAATGCCGGGATGGTTCCTTTAAAAGGTTCATAAATGGTTCAAATGGCTCTGAGCACTATGGGACTTAACTTCTGAGGTCATCACACCCCTAGAACTTAGAACTACTTAAACCTAACTAACCTAAGTACATCACACACACCCATGCCCGAGGCAGGATTCAAACCTGCGACCGTAGCGGTCGAGCGGTTCCAGACTGTAGCGCCTAGAACCGCTCGGCCACCGAGGCCGGCCTTTAAAAAGGTCACAGCTGATTTCCTCCCCCTCTTTCTCCAATCCGATGGGATCGATGGCCTCGCTGTTTCGTCTGTTTCCCCCAAATAAATGAATCAATCAGTCAATCACTGGCAGAGTGTCACACAACCTGCCAGATGGCTTCTTAAAGCTCTGGGAAATTCGACAATAAATCACAATTACATAATCTACATCTACTTTGTAACTCACAATTAAGATCCTGGCAGAGGGCTCATCGCACCACCTTCAAGCTATTTCTCTACCGACCTATTATCGAACATCAGGGAAAACCTATCACTTAAATCTTTCCGTGCGAGCTCTGATTTCTCTAATTTTATTATAATGACCATTCCTCCCTGCGTAGGTGGGCGCTAAAAACATATTTTCACCCTCTGAGGTCAAAATTGGTGATTAAAATTTCATGAGAAGATTTTGCCACAACGAAAATCGCCATTACTTTAATGACTACCACCCCAATTCAGTATCGTATCTGTGGCACACTTTCCCCAATCTCTCGATAATGCAAAATGAGCTGCCCTTCTTTGAACATATTCTCCGTCAATCCCCTCTGATACGGGTCCCACACCAGACATCAATACTTCAGAAGAGGGAGGACAGGCGTAGTGTAAGCAGTCTCTCAAGTGGACCTGTTGCATTTTCTAAGCATTCTGCAAATACAGTACATCCCAGACTTTGGTTTCCTTTCCCCACATCGTTAACTATATGACCCTTCCAGTTTAAGTTATTCGTAATCGTAATCCGTATGCAATTAGTTGAATTTACAGTATTTACTCTGTTGAATTTACGGTATTTACTCTATCCTGTAACCGAAGTTTAGCGGATTCCTTTTAGTACTCATGTGGATGACTTCGCGTTTTTCAGAATTTAGTCAGCTGCCATTTTTTGCACCGTACAGATATCTTGTCTAAACCGTTTTGCATTTTTTGATCATCTGATGATTTTATAAGACGGTAAATGATAGCATCATTTGCAAAGAATCTAAGAGGCCTGTAGATCAGGAAAAGCAGAGGACCTGTAATACTTCCTTGTGGAGCGCCTGATATTTCTTCTGTTTTACTCGATGACTTTCCGTCAGTTACTAAGAACTGTGACCTTTCTGACAGGAAATCATGAATCCAGTTGCATGACTGAGACGATACGACATCGGCACGCAGCTTGATTAGCAGTCACTTGTGAGGAAAAAATATGGAATAAAGTTGGCATCTCCTGTCGATAGCTCTCATTACTTCACGAGAACAAAGAGCCAGTTGAGTTTCACAAGAACGATGTTTTCTGAATCCATGTTGCCTGTTTGTCAATAAATCGTTCTCTTCTAGATAACTCATAATATTCGAACACAGTATATGTTCCAAAATCCTACTGCAAATCGACGTTAGGGATATGGGTCCGTAATTCCGCGGATTATTCCCATTTCTTTCTTTGGTATTGGTGTGACTCATGCAAGTTTCCATTCTTAAGGTACGGATCTTCCGATGAGTGAGCTATTGCATAATAAAGAAAGTCTGAATCCATCTGCGATCGCAGAAAAATGAAGTACATCCAGTGTCATAACACTATTTTCAACATTTTTAAAAGTACAGAAGTTAATATTTTACAGAGTCAAACTGTTTGCAATGAATCTGTGAATTAACAAATCTTAATCGTTTCATGGGATTTCAACAAATGGTATCTCATATGATAGCACTCCACTACAGCTATCATCCCTGAAAGCTACGTACTTTTACCTTTATTAAATCAATGTTACCTTTTTGCCAGGTATTTATTTAACTATTGATTACAGTTGCAAGTACAAACCCATGATAATTTAAGAAGTAGTCACCTACATACGTTATGTGACACCGCTATTGAAAAGAGAACCAAACGTTACTTCTAACAAGCAGAAATAAATAGGTATTTAAATAATGTTTAGTGACAATCTATTGTCATTTAACGTGAGTGCATTGGCGCAAGAATACTAGCTTAATTATTTACAAACAAAACTTTACTACAACAATTGTGAAGAGTGTGACCAAATGTTTATAACATTTATTTATTTAATTATTGTTGTAATAGGCCTAGAATAGTTTAGTGGAGGAAGTGCTCAAATTGAGTAAAGTTATGTCTGTAGAATCTCAGAACGATGAATTTTTGGTGTGGATGGCCTTCAGCCAAAGGGAAAGCAGGCAGTGGCGGAACACCACTGGAGTCTAGTGGAGACAGACGTTTGGTTCAAATGGCTCTGAGCAGTATGGGACTTAACTTCTGAGGTCATCAGTCCCCTAGAACTTAGAATTACTTAAACCTAACTAGCCTAAGGACATCACATGCATCCATGCCTGAGGCAGGATTCGAACCTGCGACCGTGGCGGTCGCGCGGTTCCAGACTGTAGCGCCTAGAACCGCTCGGCCACCACGGCCGGCGGAGACAGACGTTTCTTCGAATGGTGTGCACAAGAGAGTGACTCTGAGCACTTTTCGTTTAGATCTTGAAGAGGACATTTTATGTATAGTTCTTGAGCATGTCGTGTCACGTGCTATTTGATCGAGTTGATAATAGATTCTGGGAGGTGAATGGCCGCTACGATATCTTTCTCCGACTGCATTACGGATCCTTGTATCTGCTCTTTAACCGATCCTCAGTTACATCGTGACGCTAACTAACGGTTTCCTGCTGAGGGTAGCTCTCTACCCAGCAGTCCATACGTGCAAACCAATGGCGACTTTACTTGATATTGCCCATACTTTAGGTAACTGGGCATAAAGGAATAGCTCGAGCCGCACACGTCTGCTTTCATGCGAAGTAGATAACTAACTGCAAATAATACTCTGTAGCTGTGATCTTGCACTCAAATAGTCTATGGATTGGCTAGAATTTTGAATTAATAAAATATACGGAAATATTAAACAAAAGTTAAATGATTAATTTAATGAATGCGTCTGTAAGTGACAGAGAATTGCGTTGAAGAATAGTTATTCATGAAAGTATATATCAACTGAACGGAAAGTAGATTCTGATATCCAAATTAAAATACAGGCTGGAAATGACCTTACCAAACACAGTAAACGTGCGGGAAAAGCAGAATCCCAAGACGCGCGATAACTAAGTCCATTTCGTGGTAACAACACTCGAAATATTCACGAGCTCAAAATTGTTCAGAGTTCAAGAAGATGATTTACAAATCAACATAAACGAGATAACGAGTAGAAATCCTGGAATATGCACAGCGTTCTTTTAACCTGCTTAAAAAAATTCGGATCCTGTATACCTAAGTCTTATGCGAAGCATACTATTTCGCTCAGGTCTTCCCCCTTCCCTAGAAGTTGGCTAGGAAAGCAAAACATGTGACTAGTTTTTTGTTGAAGAATTACATTTTTAGATTTCGATACGAGGTGGCTGCTTGTACCTGTCCCCTGCGAGTTTGGGACTTTTCGATGTTCAAAGGAAAACATCTGTGTTACTTCTGCTGCGCATCGTGTTGACTATCCATCACACAATTCGCACATTCATGTCTCAGTTCTTTAACTGTTTGTGTCCGGGCAGTCTTGATCCGCCTGTCGAAGTCGATCGATCGGATTTTCAGTTAAAACATGTACGTAATTTTCATATTACTCTCAGTTACTTGGTGACTGATATTCTCACTACCAAATTTTTGTTAATATGTGAGAGAGGGATTGACCGTACAGCTCGTGTTGAACGAACATCGCCGCAAATTTTTTGGAAGACGGTGTGGTTTCATCTCAGCCTTACCGGTATACCAGGGCCGGTGGCATCCTCGTGGTATCCATTGGTCCACAATCTGTTAGCCACCAATGTGCGCCAATTTAATACTGGACAACGTCATGGATTAGGGCAGTCGCTGTCCTGGCATAGATACGCTACAACATAGATTTACGTGTCATGGTTACGAAACGAACTGGCTTCAAAGACATTCAGCGTGTTTGTAATTCGATCGGTTGAGACTGCCTTTTCGGCTGATATCCTGTGGCGTGCAGAGCCACCCTACTTTCCCACGGCATAGTGAAATACAACTACATGGCTGTTGTGTCACTATGTTCATTGCACTGCAGGTGGAAGAGGCGACACGGGCCCACTCACGTTCTGCTAACATATGGCCACTACATACTGGAAGTGTTTACACTTGTCACGGCGCCGCGACTTATTCGCCAATATATTCTACCTTGTACTTTGGTTGTTAGCCAGGCCTTATGGGTTTCTATTCATGGCCAGTTTTCAGTTACATTTTTCGCAGCATAAAATTTTTGTGGCCCTGTTTGTTACACTTCTTTTTTTAAAGCGTCATTGCATTAGACTACCAAACCGCTGGTCGCTTTTCGAATGTTGCTTGTGGTTTTTTCTTTTCCAATTGCTATTTTTAAAAAAAATTTGCGCCACTGCCTCCGGTGTGGCAGAATTTGGACTAAATTAAAGAAAAATAAAAAATAAAAAGACGTTTTAACTTACTACTTGTGGGATTCGAGGATGTGAGCCAGTCTGGTATCGAATACGCTTCGCAGATTGACGACGAGGGTTGGCAAGCCTGATGTTGAAAAAAATATAAAAAAGGCGGTTAGGGCGACCGCTCGTGTAAATAGGGGAATCCAGTTTCGGATCCTGTTTTTCAAGTCTCTATAAACAAAGATAGTAACCTACCAATCGTTCAGTTCCTCGACAATAGGGAACCGCTCCTTAGCGATGGAGCCATTCGAGGAAATCTCTTCTCCCCCCCCCCCTCCTCCCCCCAGATGTTTTTCCTCGATTGCCTAAACATTGGCCCTTGGGGGTCGATGTCGATAGAATTCCTTCCCTATCATCTTCACGTCTGTGCGGCCTTGGTCAAAATGTTGGCATCATCTAAGTACGGCTGTACGCTACATTGCATTTGGTTCATATAATGGCAGATCTTCACAGTGAATTTCTGTACAATTTAGATGTTTTGCCGCCAGTAATTGCATTATTCCCCGTATTTCAACTCGTGTTCGTTTCCAGTTGCCGCGCCATTCCATTCTCTCACTGTGATGCAGCAGATGCACAGAAAGGACATGGCGTAAAGTACCCACTACAACCAGGCACAGCAAGGTTAGTTAACTGCCGGATATCCAGGGAGAGGGAGCGAACGGTCGCTCGACTCCCCCCAGCCCCCCCCCCCCCAACCCAACGCCTGTTTCCCCAGCGGCACAGTGAGCAGTGCTGAAAAAGCGCAACTTCTCATAAGTCATCCTAAAAAAGATGTACTTCTTTCTATTTTTCCAACAGTTCTAAATATCCTAAATCTGATTATTGATAATCATAAGCACCATAAACGAATCGGTTAAGTGGTAAAATACACTCATGTACAGAAAAAACAGAACACCTAAAACGACTACAGATAGGACATTCATACTCACAGCACAAGGATATTAGTATGTTCCGCAGAAATGATTAGCATTTCAGTAATCTAGGTTCAGCATGTGCCCTGTTGACTAGTAGGCACACCGTCCACCTTGGGCCCTGATAACTTGTTCCATGCTCGATGAAATCGACTAGTATAAGGCGCGACACTGGTCCGCTGCTGAGCAGCCGTCATTTCACCACATCCCACACACTTTCGACTAGCGACAGTTCTGGTGATTGGGGGCCAGGGCAAAAGTCTGACATCCTGCAGGACCAAGAAGGCATTTGTTGGTGCAGGAACATGTGGTTATGCACTAGCTTGCTGAAGAAAGGTATCTGGGATGTTGTGCAGAAAGGTTACGACTACGGGGCACAGGATGTCTTTTAAGTAAGTCACAATGGTCACAGTGCCCTGGTCACGCACCAACTGTGATTTGTGGTTGTATCCAGCAGCACCCCATACCATAAGCCCTCGAGTTGGTGCTGTATGTTGTTCCATACCGTACTGCCTTCTAGCACGTTTCGACAAAAGTAGGCGGAGAAGTGGACGACACCCATGTAACACGAGCCATAATAAAAGCGATGGACTGTCACCCCTGATAGTGTAGGATGTGTTACAGTGTTACAACTGTTGCGCCAGAGCCGAGGAGGACGCATATCTATCGGCCTGTAATGCCATTTGGATGAGGTGTTGATCTGGGTTTGTGTGACCTGACCCATCTCGACGTGTTCTACGGCGCCCCATGAACCATTCTGCACACATCCGTTTCACTTGGTCCTACACGAATAGTAATTTCCCGGATGGATGTATCACATTCTCTCATGTCAATAATGCACCCAATTTCAAACTAAGTGATTTGACGGTACGGTTCGGGCATAGGTCTGCGAGGCACCCTGCACGCCTTCTCAAGTCACACTCATATAAGCCTTCGGTTTATAGCGACCACGAGAGCCGCAGACACATTTTACCAGTGGATTGTGTTGCGCTTCGATATCGATGTTGCCTTAAACCCACAGGCCGACATCAAATGATAATCATTTCTGCAGAACATACTAATCCACATGTCCTGCGAATATGAATGTCCTATCTCTAGTTTCTCAAGGCGTTCTGTCATTTTTTTCTAGAGTGTACAGCTGCTTCAGATCATTGGAATTTTTTTCCACCGTCCTCCCTGTGCCTGAAAAAAATAAAAGTTAGATGTGTCATATATGCATCACGAGGAATTAAGCTAAGGATCATGTATATAAATCTTCATTAGTCGATTCTTTCTGCACATACTGCGTTTCTGCACGCATTTGACACACAACCTTCCGTCTGATTTCGGGACCATGTTGATACCGCCGTTATAGTACTTGTGCGTTTGATCAGCGTGTCTAAAATACTAAACATCCGTTCACAGTGAAAACGTTGAGCGCCGAAAGGTGAAGGTAGTTGAGCGTTTTCAATTACAGATCTTGAACATACAATTTTCAGCTAACATGTACTATCAGACCAATAGTGTGATTGGACTGAAGAGTCCCTAGACAACACAACGCAGCATGTCATTCTCAATGGAGAGAAGTCTTCCTTCTCAATGGAGAGAAGTCTTCCGAAGTAAGAGTAATTTCAGGTGTACCGCAGGTGCGTGTCGTAGGACCGTTGCTATTCACAATATCCATAAATGACCCTGTGGATAACATCAGAAGTTCACTGAGGCTTTTGCGGATGATGCTGTAGTATATTGGGAGGTTGTAACAATGGAAAATTGTACTGAAATGCGGGAGGATCTGCAACGAATAGGTGCATGGGGCAGGGAATGGCAATTGAACCTCAATGTAGACAAGTGTAATCTGCTGCGAATACATAGAAAGAAATAACCTTTATCATTTAGCTACAACATAGCAGGTCAGCAACTGGAAGCAGTTAGTTCCATAAATTATCTGTGAGTAGGCATTAGGAGTGATTTAAAATGGAATGATCATATAAAGTTGATCGTCGGTAAAGCAGATGTCAGACTGAAATTCATTGGAAGAATCCCAAGCTAATGCAATCCGAAAACAAAGGAAGTAGGGTACAGTCCACTTGTTCGCCCACTGCTTGAATACTGCTCAGCAGTGTGGGATCCGTACCAGATAGGGTTGATAGAAGAGAGAGAGAAGATCCAACAGAGAGCAGCGCGCTTCGTTACCGGATCATTTAGTAATCGCGAAAGCGTTACGGAGATGATAGATAAACTCCAGTGGAAGACTCTGCAGGAGAGACGCTCAGTAGCTCGGTACGGGCTTTTGTCAAAGTTTCGAGAACATACCTTCACCGAAGAGTCAAGCAGTATATTGCTCCCTCCTACGTATATCTCGCGAAGAGACCATGAGGATAAAATCAGAGAGATTAGAGCCCACACAGAGATCATACCGACAATCATTCTTTCCACGAACAATATGAGACTGGAATAGAAGGGAGAACAGATAGAGGTACTCAAAGAACCCTCCGCCACACACCGTCAGGTGGCTTGCGGAGTGTGGACGTAGATGTAAATGTAGATGTATAGGTATACTGTGTAAAGAGAGAGATGACTTAGGTTTTATTTTTACCAGCCTCACGATTCTTCACCAACCCCAAACGTGCTAATTAAGCATTCGTTTACATTGTAGTGTTATAAGACGTCATGGTCTCCTCACCTTCATTGCTTACATATTCCGCCCTCACAATCATATTCCGCACATCAAGACGCTTCATTCGAACCCAAACTCGATAAGATAAAGTCAATGTTGTATGAATTCATGTAAACGATACGAAAATAACTAGTAAATCGCAAATACTCTCCAAGATTGAAATACTCGAGGCTGGCGTACACAAACATATTCAATACACGACGGTCACAGGGGCTTTTAGTTCAGGAGATGCAAACCGCATGCCGGGCGGCCGGTCCCTTCAATGGACGACTCAGCCTATCTATGTCGGCCAGTGACTGCCCATAGAGCAGATAGCGTTTGCCCGAAGGAAAGGAAGAACAACCCCGTGTTTGGCTTAGAAGCAAATTCCGCTACATTGTGCGGGAGCGCCCAGCCTACGCATTCTTTACAAATATAGCACGCAGTCTCACAGATTTTCACAGGGAGACAGCAAAAGCCAAACGCCGATGCCACAGATTTCCGGGTTGGTCGCCTTAAACGAAACGTCATTCTCCCGTTTTAGAAGAGCAATGCTGATTGGCAGACGATGTTTCTGACGCCTTGAGTTGAAAGAGTAATGGAAGAGATCAAAAGATATACGCCTTCACGTCTGGCGTGGAGAGGGGCCGTTCCGTTGTCGCTCTTGGAGTGAGAACAGGTAACGACAGAGTGCGTGCCCGTATGTGTACTCAAAGAGCGGGGCACAAGTCTCTCCTCAGTACTTCACTGGGAGAGCACCTCTGTCGAGAGCGAATCGGAGTGCGACTCTATATTGAGTACTTGCGATTAAGCGTTGTTCACTGTGTTGGCCGCCACACTTATTGTGCAGTGTGAACGGACAGATTTATAGTTAAACGCCTGCGAGCGAATTTTTGAGCGGCATCGCGGTGGACTGGTTATCTGACCGGTGTACCACGCCCATAGTTAGACTAGGGGCGAATAGGAGTCCTTGACTTCATCAAGGCATAGGGAGAGTTTGATTGGCAAAGGTCAATCCAGATACAACAAGAGTTATCTTATTTGCCAGCAGCGAGCGCAGACAGCAGTCATTGCAGCTTACGGTGTTGTTGTGCGCTATAGCTCTTGCGAGTACCATATTTCCTCCACAACAGTACACTTCACTGTATATCACACGCGACAACCTCGACCATACCTAGCAACAATCTAACGGATAATTATTCAAGTGCCAGCCGTGGTGGCCAAGCGGTTAAAGGCGCTACAGTTTGGAACCGCATGGCCGCTACGGTCGCAGGTTCGAATCCTGCCTCGGGCATGGATGTGTGTGATGTCCTTAGGTTAGTTAGGTTTAAGTAGTTCTAAGTTCTAGGGGACTGATGACCTTAGAAGTTAAGTCCCATAGTGCTCAGAGCCATTTGAACCATTTGAATTATTCAAGTTGAGTAGGTGCGGCTCTCAGCCATTCTGCCAAGTCAATAACAATCTTAAACTTTGTATAGATATTTCATTAGCGAATCCTATCCTTGAGAGGTAACTTCACATTCCAAAAAGAACCCGGAAATAACTTGTTCAGTTCATAACTAAAGGTACCATTGTGATTTCTCAGAATTTTAGCTAAATAAATAATAATTTTCGTTAGTTCCATGTTTTTCTTACACTAACTAGCACTACTCCAGTACCCAAGTATCTCACTAGTTACGTAAGAAATTTTTTGAATTTTTGTGTCATTTCCTTACTGTGGACGACTCCAGAAGATATTTATTGCTGAAAGTTTTTCAGGCATTTCTCTTTAGAACGTTAGGAGCGTCTGTCTGACTGCTGTAGTAGTGCCAGGGTGGAAATTGCATCTTGCAGGAGCCACAGGGTAAAGGGTACATCTCAGATTAATACGTTGCGCAGAATGACAGAATAGCACCCACACACTCACAGTGTGTAATACACTAAAGAGCAAAACCATTATGAGCACTTGCTCAATAGCATGTTGATCCACATCTGTAATGAAATACAATAGAGAGACAGCGTGACAAGTCGTTGGTAAATTTCTGGAGCATCTGACACCAAACATCTACACACATGAAAAGCTTTTCCCATAAATTATCGGTCGGTGGTTTTTGGGTGCTGAGCTGGCACCTAATACCACTCCAGATGTATATAGTCGCGTTCAGATCACGCAAATTTGATAATCAACATATCAGTGTAAGTTGCAGCTTTATTCTAGAATGTACAGCTATCTTGTTGAAAGATACCATCGCCAACGGGAAGACATTAAGTATGAAGGGCTTCAGGTAGTCCGCAATAATGGTCAGGTAGTCTACAGATGTTACAGTACCTTCGGTTCCATGGAAGCTGGATGTTCCATATAGCATAATGTTGCCCCCAGCGGCCTGCGTCCGTGGCGCTGCTATACATTCACTACTAACCATTAAAATTGCTACACCAAAAGGAAATACAGATCATAAACGGGTATTCATTGGACAACTATGTTAGACTAGAACTGACATGTGATTACATTTTCACGCAATTTTGTTGCATAGAACAACCACCTCCGGCCATAATATCGGCCTTGATACGCCTGGGCATTGAGTCAAACGGAGCTTGGATGGCGTGTACAGGTACAGCTCCCCATGCAGCTTCAACACGATACCACAGTTCATCAAGAGTAGTGACTGGCGTATTGTGACGAGCCAGTTGGTCGGCCACCATTGACCAGACGTTTTCAGCTGGTGAGAGATCTGGAGAACGTGCGGGTCAGGACAGCGGTCGAACATTTTCTGTATCCCGAAAGGCCCGTACAGGACCTGTAACATGCGGTCGTGCATTATCCTGCTGAAATGTAGAGTTTCGCAGGCAGGATCGAATGAAGGGTAAAGCCACGGGTTCGGAACACATCTGAAATGTTACGTCCACTGTTCAAAGTGCCGTCAATGCGAACAAGAGGTGACCGAGACGTGTAACCAATGGCACCCCATACCATCACGCCGGGTGATACGCCAGTATGGCGATGACGAATACACGCTTCCAATGTGCGTTCACCGCGATGTCGCCAAACACGGATACGACCATCATGATGCTGCAAACAGAACCTGGATTCATCCGAAAAAATAACGTTTTGCCATTCGTGCACCCAGGTTCGTCGTTGAGTGCACCATCGCAGGCGCAGCGTCAAGGGTAACCATAGCCATGATCTCCGAGCTAATAGTCAATGCCGCTGCAAACGTCCTCGAACTGTTCGTGCAGATGGTTGTTGTCTTGCAACGTCCCCATCTGTTGATTCAGGGACCGAGACGTGGCTGCACGATCCGTTAGAGCCATGCGGATAAGATGCCTGTCATCTCGACAGCTAGTGATACAAGGCCGTTGGGATCCAGCACGGCGTACCGTATTACCCTCCTGAACCCACCGATTCCACATTCTGCTAACAGTTATTGGATCTCGACCAACGCTAGCAGCAATGTCGCGAACGATAAACCGCAATCGCGATAGGCTATAATCCGACCCATATCAAAGTCGGAAACATGATGGTTCGCATTTCTTCTCCTTGCACGAGGCATCACAACAACGTTTCACCAGGCAACGCCGGTCAACAGCTGTTTGTGTATGAGAAATCTTTTGGAAACTTTCCTCATAGCAGCACGTTGTAGGTGTCGCCACCGGCGGCAACCTTGTTGAATGCTCCGAAAAGCCAATCATTTGCATATCACAGCATTTTCTTCCTGTTGCCTAAATTTCGCGTCTGTATCACGTCACCTTTGTGGTGTAGCAATTTTAATGGCCAGTAGTGTATATCAATCAACCGTTCGCCTAGATGATGACCCTCGATCTGGCATAACGCGAAAGGAAATTTATCCCACCTGGTGACATGGTCTTATCTCGATGATCCCACGTCCTCTGCGATGTCGTTGGATCTATATGGAAACGTGTGGGGCTGTAGCGCTCTGCAGCAGACGTTCATGTTCAACAGTGTGCACTGAATGGCGCGCTCTTAAACATTCTTGCTTGCACTATCATTGTACTCTGTCGTCACATTTGCCACAGATCGACACCTATCCTGCTTTACAGAGTCGAAAAGCTTTCGAACTCCTAGTTCTGTGGTAAGGCGATGCCATGCACCACCTTGTGACCTACTTATTGTTTAATTGTCGAGCTACTTTCCTTAGATGCTCACAACGGTAGTACATCAACATGGGGCTACCTCTGCAGTGTCCAAGGTGCTCATTCCTAACGCCAAGTTTTAACAATCTCCCTGTTGCTAAAGGGTTTTTAATAGTAGGTTTCGTCACCTCGCCATCTGAGATTCGTACCATCGATACAACGGTTCTTCATTCGCCTCTGCTTCGCTAATATACGTTCCTCACTACCTCACATGGCCCCTGCTCCGACGAGCAACATACCTCCTCGCAGTGGACAGTGGTCATAATGTTTTGACTGAACAGTGTCTTTACTAAGTATGCTGTAACTGCCTTTTAAACATTTTGGTTTTCGTTGGCAGTTTCATTTCTGTGTGTAATTTATTGTTCAGCTTGATCTCCTAGAAAAAATACTATTTAGAGTCTTTTGTTTTATTTTCTGTCAATTGATTTAAGCAAAGTCTGGATATTTTTTCCATAAGCATGTATAGATCTATTGGCAACGGTCTTGCCGCAGTGGATACACCGGTTCCCGTGATATCACCGAAGTTAAGGGCAGTCGGGCGTGGTCGGCATTTGGATGGGTGACCATCCAGGCCGCCATGCGCTGTTGCCATTTTTCGGGATGCACTCAGCCTCGTGATGCCAATTGAGGAGCTACTCGACCGAATAGCAGCGGCTTCGGTCAAGAATACTATCATAACGACTGGGAGAGCGGTGTGTTGATCCCACGCCCCTCCTATCCGCATCCTCCGCTGAGGATGACACGGCGGTCGGATAGTCCTGGTAGACCACTCGTGGCCTGAAGACGGAGTGCTAATGAAGAGATGTCTTAGTGTAATAATTACTGATGTTTTTTTCTTCAGCAGATGTTCTCAGATGTACCTTACAAAAATTGTATCATTCTCATCAAAACCACCTCTATATGAGACTGAGAAAACATCTCTCCTCACTCTCTCATCTGCCCCGTACACTAGAGAGAGTAAACAATCCGCTGGATCCTGGGTGGCGCCGTGTGAAGCACGGCGGTCTGCGGGTTGCCACTGCTGCGCCTGCCTGGCGCCAGTGGCTTGCCGCTAGTGGCGATGGCGCCAGCACCGCCGCCTTGTTACGAGCCCTTGAGGCGTCCATCTAATAGCCGCTCTGTCCGGAGGTGGGAGCAGCTCTGTGCCTCTCGCGTAGTCCCGGCAGCCTCGCCTCAGCTGGAGAGTAATTAAGGGGGGAGGAGAGGAGGGGCTGGCGCCACCGTGCCTGAGAGTACCTCCTCATGACGCCGCACCGTCTGAAACCTTCAAGAAAGGACGTGTGGCAAGTTACGCAGAGTCCCAAAGTCACTCTTACTACAAAACTTCTCACAAAGAAACATAGGCAACCTATCTACCCTGAACATTTGTGACACATAACAATTACAGGGAGCGCGCACATTATCAAAATCAGTTCGTATGTGGGAGCAGCAGAGCGGAAAAATGGTAAGGTCACACAAGGGCTACAACATTTACAAAACAGATGCCATTGGTAAAAAAAAAAAAAAAAAGAAAAGAAAAGAAAAACCAATAATTTCTGCTGATACACTGGACTGCAACACTTATTCAAAAACAACTGGAACTTTTTGATTTATAATATGCAGATTCTCTGTATTTATTAACCACTGTTATTAAGTTCTGCGATATCAACCATTTCTACATGGGTGAAATTGTATCAAGGTACTCTAAACGACACACAGGCAGTAGTTTTAGTAGACAGTTCGTGAGTCCCCTGCAGAAATATTGAGACATTTTGCCTCTATAGCCGTCCATATTTGGGTAAGCGTTGCCGGTACAGGATTTTGTGCACAAACTGACCTCTCGATTATGTCCCACAAATGTTCGATGGTGTCCATGTTGGGCGACCTGCGTGGCCAAATCATTCGATTTGCCCAGAATGTTCTTCAAACCTGTCGCGAACAGTTGTGGCCCTGTGACATAGTTGTTTGATAGTCCATGGGTGAAAATGTCTCCAAACACAAACATTTTGAGACAGTGAACGGTACAGACGGACCTGAGGACCCAGGCACATCATCATAACCGACCACCAGCTTGCACAGTGCTTTTTTGATTACTTGGGTCCATGGCTTCGTGTAGTCTCCGCCACACTCGAACCCTACGATCAGCTCTTACCAACTGAAATAGGGACTCATCTGACCAGGTCACAATTTTCCAGTTGTCTAGTGTCCAACTGGAACGGTCACGAGCCCAGGAGAGACGCTACAGGCGGTGTCGTGCTCTTAGCAGAGGCACTGGCGTCAGTTGACTGCTGCCATAGCCCATTTAAAACCAAATTTCGCCGCACTGATCTGACGGATACGTTCGTTGTACATCCTACACTGATTTCTGCGGTTTTTTCCCATGGTGCTGCTTGTCTCTTAGTACTGACAACTTGAAGTGTAACGACGTAAGTTCTTTATAAATGATTTTTTTTCGACATATGACCATGTGTAGACTTCGTCACCTACGTCAGTTACAACCCACTTCAAAATTATTTATATTCTTTTTAAATTTTCTCAGAATGGTTCTTGAACGAAACTGTAAAACATCATTTGAGTCGTATGCACAGAATTACGTCACTCGGGCCAATTGGTTTTCGTAAACTTTTTCAATTTTAGATGTCGTTTGTTTCTCCTCAGAAATTATATTGATACACGTTGTCTTGATTTATCGATATTAGAACCACATTGAATAAACGTTTTGAGATTCACAGTCGCGACGAACGCTGTCAAAATTCAATAATCGTGTCAAATATATTATTAATTCATTCACATAATTCTTCATAAATAAATCGTCGGAACACGTATTTCAACTTTCGTAGCATCCGCTAGTTTATTATCTTCCTACATACAGACGTGAACCTGAGCCTTGACGAGACAAAACTAACATTTTCAATAAGATTAAACTTCCTATGATATCATTGTTGTACAAAACATTACAAATTTTCATTTATTTTATTTTTTAGAAGCACGACGCAACAACTCGGTTCCAGGATCTTCTGTTGCTCTTTGGCTGTCGACCTGCGACGTATAGTGGCCAGCAATTTTCTCTCTGGTCCCGGCAGCGAAGATGCTGTCTCCGTTCGTTGCGCCGCCGTCTCCGTACATGAAACATAAAAAAATACAAAAACTTTAGACAATTCACAACCATTACAAAATATTACAAAAATACATAAACAGAACTAAATTAAACTTATATTCACCTGCAAACTGGGCTGACACTGGTGGATGGGTGACGCTTCAATTTCGTCCCACTACATACCCCACCCACAAGCTCAGTTTGTCAGGTCCTAACCGAAAATAAAACTTTTTCTGTATACAATATTTAACTGTTAATACATTTTCCTCACATTTTACGTAATCTAGAGTCCTTGCTCTTAGATTTAATCCTTTTACTACGATATTGTTGTGACTATTTGTCAATTACTCTTAATTGCGCTATTATGGTAATTCATAACCGAATATATGGAGATTACTCCTTTTCGTTTAATAGTTGCTAGTAAATACTAATTTAGTACGTTCTTTAACGTTGTTACATTAGGACAGAGCGTTCAAATTGTGATAGATTAATTTCAGTTTTATTCATTTACTAGAGTTATTCTTTCCAAAAATGTATATTACTAATAAGTTTCTCACAATAACTAATAGTACTATTTACTTTACGTCACTCTTTTCCCTAGTGGCTTATTTATGCCTGAGGTCAAGAAGAAATCAAGCAAAACTTTCTTTAGAATCTCGGCACGGCTTTCTCTACCTTCGGACACCTTGTTAGGTAAGGGCAATTTATTTAGGAGAAACAAGCGAGAGAGCCCCGTTTGGTGTGTTCTATATTAACACTATTACAAACCTCTATTAAAGGCACTCTGCTATGTTCTCGTGAGCCATATAGCTCTGGACGCCCATGGTCCCTAAAATTATTAACCATCCCCTTTGGTTCCTACTATCCGAGTAAATATAAAATATACAAAATTCCTTTTGACCTAATAACAAAATTTCTTCCATATAAATCCCCCTTTGGTTATCTTTCTCTTTTGAAGTACCAGTAGATTATTGTAGAACACTTGTTTAAACTTTCTGTTATATCTTTAAAATAACACGTAACTATCACGAAAAACTTCACATGAATAAACTATGAATGCTCTTCCGTATGTAACATATACTAACTATTAACTTATTTAGGAATGAAGGGTTTCATTTGATCAACACTATCTAATCCTTTAATTACACCTGATGAAGGTTCCATAAGAAGTAACGCTTTGGGGTGTACAGTATTATGTACAACATATGGACCTTCAAAGATAAAGAAGAATTTTCTACATTACTTATTGATCCTCGAACTTTTAGGATGAGACCGTACTAATACACGATCACCTTTTCTCGTTCGGATGGATAATTCGTAGAATAACATTTTTCTTTCCTTTACATAAAACGTTTATCCACTAATTAGGACTCGTATTAGATGACTTTCAATCATTGGGTCTCCAATTAATTTAGCACGGTTTAAATGCCATTCGAAATAATTCCTATAACCTCCCCACCGTTTAGAATATGGAGGAGGGTCTAACAACTCTAAAGTTAAGTGTTGTTTTCCTCTTGACCAATAATTTTGTTTAAACTGCTTAACAAAATCATCCCAGTCCCTAAATTCAGTTCTATGCAGTACTGCCCATTCCGCAGCTTCTGCTTCTAAATGTCCTATTACAAATTGAATCCGTTTTTCATTACTCCATTTAGGAGATAATGATGTTTCAAAAGCTTTTATTAAGATTATAGGGTGAAGTTCGCCTCCTGGTTTGAATACAGGAAATCGACTTGCTACGTTTGAATTTGTCGTTATATCATCCCAACATTCTGCGAGAGACATAGTTGGATTTTGTTTAGATTGCAGAGACGGAGTTGCATCGGATTGGCTTGTCGTGATTTCTTTATTCGTATTGTTGTCGTCCGAGCTAGCAAACACGATGTGACTGTTGTCTCTGATTACGTTATTACTTCTACTACTTGAAATGTTTTCATTATTATCTAATTCCGATAACCGTTTAGTAATTTCATGTATTCGCATTTCTGTATTGGATACACGATTAGCTAATATCGATTCTTCACTGTGTTCACGATGTGAACGCTCCGTACCGTCATCAATGTTATTATCTTTGGAAGTCTCAAGGTTACTGCATATTTCGGTAATTAAATATTTCATGTTTTCTATTTCAGTATGATCTTTTTCTACTCGATGAGTTAGTATCTCTAATTCTACATTATCTATTGAAGAAATCTCTACAGGTTTGGTAGAAACCTCTTTAATAAATTCCAATAATTCTCTACGAACAGTTTCTGTTTGCATAGAAAATTCATCTCGTAACTTATCGTTATTTTTCTCTATTTCATTTACAACTAAGACATTGACATTATCTAGTCTCTTGGTTAAGTCAGTAATATCATTTCGCATACGTGCTTTTTCCTCACGCGATTCCTGGATATGTTCTTCTAACCTTTTACAATTACCAGCAATCTTATTACTAAGTCCTACTAGTTTTTCCTGCATTTCAACTTTAGAAGCCTCTATTTTATCACTTAATTCTCGACTGGTTTCATTAAGATGTTCCTGTAACCTGTCTGTCGATTTTGTTAGCTCCTCTTTAAGTTCCTCTTTTAATCTAGCAGTAGATTCTTCGTTAGACTGTTTTAATTCCTGTTTTAGTTCCTCTTTTAATCTAGCAGTAGATTATCGTTAGACTGTTTTAATCTAATAATAGATTCTTCGTTAGACTGTTTTAATTTCTCTTTTAATCTAGCAGTATATTCTTCGTTAGACTGTTTTAATTTAGCGATCGCCCTAAAAAGGGATTTCATGCTCCTATCGGACATAGATTGCTCTTCGTCTGACATTTCACTTCCCGACATTATTGTAAGATATTAACTAGTTACACACGCAGACTTGTAATCAACAATCCTGTAAAAGCACACTCCCTATGTACAACACTCCACTTCCAACTTGAAACAAACTCATCGGACACTAATATTGTAGTTTGTAGTTCTCGGTGATCAGTGTGCTGCTATGGGTTGCAGAAGTAACAACCGTCGATGCAGCCGCTGAGATGCTGTGACCCCGCTTCCGCAACCGGCAGGACGCTGAGTCGAACACTGGAGACGTCACTGGCTGCAACCACGCCCGGCACCGCCGTAGACAGGCGAAGCCCTCAGCAACACCTCTAATACCAGCCGGAGGAACGCCCCCCAGCTGACGTACTGGGCCTGTTAGTATAGGGAGAAAAAAGGTTGGCGGGGTTTGCAGCGTTCCGCTGCTGCCCAACAGATGCGCCTTCTCGTGGAATAACTGCGTGACCGTACTGCTTGGCTGCGCTCCGTCAGATGCCCACACCCGCGAAGTCGCCGCTGGCTGGTGAAGGCTCCACGAAAACTCGCGTTGACTTCCGAAGGACTCTTGACGTTTTAATTGTTTCGTACCTGTGTGCCTTAGTTGCACACAAGTCCTGTTTCCACGGTCGCCACGGTGTAGTCTAACGACGTAAGTTCTTTATAAATGATTTTCTTTCGACATATGACCATGTGTAGACTTCGTCACCTACGTCAGTTACAACCCACTTCAAAATTATTTATATTCTTTTTAAATTTTCTCAGAATGGTTCTTGAACGAAACTGTAAAACATCATTTGAGTCGTATGCACAGAATTACGTCACTCGGGCCAATTGGTTTTCGTAAACTTTTTCAATTTTAGATGTCGTTTGTTTCTCCTCAGAAATTATATTGATACACGTTGTCTTGATTTATCGATATTAGAACCACATTGAATAAACGTTTTGAGATTCACAGTCGCGACGAACGCTGTCAAAATTCAATAATCGTGTCAAATATATTATTAATTCATTCACATAATTCTTCATAAATAAATCGTCGGAACACGTATTTCAACTTTCGTAGCATCCGCTAGTTTATTATCTTCCTACATACAGACGTGAACCAGAGCCTTGACGAGACAAAACTAACATTTTCAATAAGATTAAACTTCCTATGATATCATTGTTGTACAAAACATTACAAATTTTCATTTATTTTATTTTTTAGAAGCACGACGCAACAACTCGGTTCCAGGATCTTCTGTTGCTCTTTGGCTGTCGACCCGCGACGTATAGTGGCCAGCAATTTTCTCTCTGGTCCCGGCAGCGAAGATGCTGTCTCCGTACATGAAACATAAAAAATACAATAACTTTAGACAATTCACAACCATTACAAAATATTACAAAAATACATAAACAAAATTAAATTAAACTTATATTCATCTGCAAACTGGGCTGACACTGGTGGATGGGTGACGCTTCAATTTCGTCCCACTACAAACTCTACGCCAACGCCGCTTGTTAAGTGAAGGCCATCGGCCACTCCGTTGTCCGTGGCGAGAGGTAATACCTGAAATTTGGTATTCTCGAAGCACTATTCACAATGCGAATCTTGGAATACTGAGGTCCCTAACGATTTTCGAAATGGAATGTCCTATGCGCGTAGCTCCAACAACCACTCCTGTTCTAAGTCTGTTAATTCTTGTCGTGCAGGCATAATCACGACGGAAAACTTTTCACATGAACCGTGAGAGTACGTGTGACAGCTCCGCCAATGCAATGCTCTTGTAAGTGATACTACCGCCGTCTCTATACCAGGTGATCAAAAAGTCATTATACAATTGAAAACTGAATAAATCACGGAATAATGTAGATAGAGAGGTACAAATTGACACACATACTTGGAATGACATGGTGTTTTATTAGAACCAAAAAAATACAAAAGTTCAAAAAATGTCCGACAGACGGCGCTTCATCTGATTAGAATAGCAAAAATTAGCATAACAAAGTAAGACAAAGCAAAGATGATGTTCTTTACAGGAAATGCTCAATATGTCCACAATCATTCCTCAACAATAGCTGTAGTCGAGGAATAATGTCGTGAACAGCACTGTAAAGCATGTCCGGAGTTATGGTGAGGCATTGGCGTCGGATGTTGTCTTTCAGCATCCCTAGGGATGTCGGTCGATCACGATACACTTGCGACTTCAGGTAACCCCAACGCCAATAATCGCACGGACTGAGGTCTGGGGACCTGGGAGGCCAAGCACGACGAAAGTTGCGACTGAGCACACGATCATCACCAAACGACACGCGCAAGAGATCTTTCACGCGCCTAGCAAGATGGGGTGGAGCGCCATCCTGAATAAACATCGTACGTTTCAGCAGGTGTTTATCAGCCAGGCTGGGGTTGATGCGATTCTGTAACATACCGGCGTACCTCTCACCCGTCACGGTAGCAGTTACAGAACCAGAATCACGCATTTCCTCGAAGAAAACAGGCCCGATAACGGTAGATGTGGTACATCCAACCCATACCGTGACTTTCTCGTCGTGCAATGGAGTTTCCACGACAGTTCTAGGAGTTTTGGTAGCCCAAATTCTGCAGTTGAGGGCGTTGACAGACCCTCGGAGCGTGAAATGAGCTTCGTCCGGCCACAACACGTTACTCAACCAATCGTCATCTTCCGCCATATTTTGAAACGCCCACACCGAAATGCCCTCCGCTTCACTAGATCGCCAGGTAACAGTTCATGATGCCGATGGATTTTGTACGGATAGCATCGGAAGATTTCGATTAGATTACATCATGGTCAGACAGAGATTCCGAAATCAGATACTGGATTGTAAGGCGTACCCAGGAGCAGATATAGACTCAGATCACAATATAGTAGTGATGAAGAGTAGGCTGAAGTTCAAGACATTAGTCAGGAAGAATCAATACGCAAAGAAGTGGGATACGGAAGTACTAAGGAATGACGAGATACGTTTGAAGTTCTCTAACGCTATAGATACAGCAATAAGGAATAGCGAAGTAGGCAGTACAGTTGAAGAGGAATGGACATCTCTAAAAAGGTCCATCACAGAAGTTGGGAAGGAAAACATAGGTACAAAGAAGGTAGCTGCGAAGAAACCATGGGTAACAGAAGAAATACTTCAGTTGATTGATGAAAGGAGGAAGTACAAACATGTTCCGGGAAAATCAGGAATACAGAAATACAAGTTGCTGAGGAATGAAATAAATAGGAAGTGCAGGGAAGCTAAGACGAAATGGGTGCAGGAAAAATGTGAGGACATCGAAAAAGATATGATTGTCGGAAGGACAGACACAGCATACAGGAAAGTCAAAACAACCTTTGGTGACATTAAAAGCAACGGTGGTAACATTAAGAGTGCAACGGGAATTCCACTGTTAAATGCAGAGGAGAGAGCAGATAGGTGGAAAGAATACATTGAAAGCCTCTATGAGGGTGAAGATTTGTCTGATGTGATAGAAGAAGAAACAGGAGTCGATTTAGAAGAGATAGGGGATCCAGTATTAGAATCGGAATTTAAAAGAGCTTTGGAGGACTTACGGTCAAATAAGGCAGAAGGGATAGATACCATTCCATCAGAATTTCTAAAATCATTGGGGGAAGTGGCAACAAAACGACTATTCACGTTGGTGTGTAGAATATATGAGTCTGGCGATATACCATCTGACTTTCGGAAAAGCATCATCCACACAATTTCGAAGACGGCAAGAGCTGACAAGTGCGAGAATTATCGCACAATCAGCTTAACAGCTCATGCGTCGAAGCTGCTTACAACAATAATATACAGAAGAATGGAAAAGAAAATTGAGAATGCGCTAAGTGACGATCAGTTTGGCTTTAGGAAAAGCAAAGGGACGAGAGAGGCAATTCGGACGTTACGGCTAATAATGGAAGCAAGGCTAAAGAAAAATCAAGACACTTTCATTGGATTTGTCGACCTGGATAAAGCGTTCGACAATATAAAATGGTGCAAGCTGTTCGAGATTCTGAAAAAAGTAGGAGTAAGCTATAGGGAGAGACGGGTCATGTAGTACAATATGTACACAACCAACAGGGAATAATAAGAGTGGACGATCAAGAACAAAGTGCTCGTATTAAGAAGGGTGTAAGACAAGGCTGTAGCCTTTCGCCCCTACTCTTCAATCTGTACATCGGGGAAGCAATGATGGAAATAAAAGAAAGGTTCAGGAGTGGAATTAAAATACAAGGTGAAAGGATATCAATGATACGATTCGCTGATGACATTACTATCCTGAGTGAAAGTGAAGAAGAATTAAATGATCTGCTGAA
This sequence comes from Schistocerca cancellata, assembly GCF_023864275.1. Lineage (NCBI taxonomy): Eukaryota > Metazoa > Arthropoda > Insecta > Orthoptera > Acrididae > Schistocerca > Schistocerca cancellata. The sequence goes on from NC_064630.1 coordinate 224,068,224, forward strand.
CGGAATGAACAGTCTATTGAGTACACAGTATGGTTTCAGAGTAAATCGGAGAAAGACGAAGGTAATGAGAAGTAGCAGAAATGAGAACAGCGAGAAACTTAACATCAGGATTGATGGTCACAAAGTCAATGAAGTTAAGGAATTCTGCTACCTAGGCAGTAAAATAACAAATGACGGACGGAGTAAAGAGGACATCAAAAGCAGACTCGCTATGGCAAATAAGGCATTTCTGGCCAAGAGAAGTCTACTAATATCAAATGCCGGCCTTAATTTGAGGAAGAAATTTCTGAGGATGTACGTCTGGAGTACAGCATTGTATGGTAGTGAAACATGGACTGTGGGAAAACCGGAACAGAAGAGAATCGAAGCATTTGAGATGTGGTGCTATAGACGAATGTTGAAAATTAGGTGGACTGATAAGGTAAGGAATGAGGAGGTTCTACGCAGAATCGGAGAGGAAAGGAATATGTGGAAAACACTGATAAGGAGAAGGGACAGGATGATAGGACATCTGCTGAGACATGAGGGAATGACTTCCATGGTACTAGAGGGAGTTGTAGAGGGCAAAAACTGTAGAGGAAGACAGAGATTGGATTACGTCAAGCAAATAATTGAGGACGTAGGTTGCAAGTGCTACTCTGAGATGAAAAGGTAAGCACAGGAAAGGAATTCGTGGCGGGCCGCATCAAACCAGTCAGTAGACTGACGAACAAAAAAAAAAAAAAAAAGCATCGGAGGGTACGCTTAAGTGCCAACCAAACAGTAGTGTATGGAATGCCGGTGCGACGTGCGACTGCACGAGCGCTGACTTCCCCGTGCATAGACGAACCCGCTACAGTCTCCATTTCTTCCTGAACTGTCTCAGCAGCATTACGCCTTGAGCTCGGTCGGCCACTATTGGGTCTATCGTCTATGCTCGATCGGCCACTACGGAGTCTATCGTCTAAACAACCCATGGCTTCGAACTTCGAAATCACTCTCGCCACAGCTGCATTTGTCAACGGACCTTTACCCGTTCGAATCCCCTTCCTATGGCGATAGGATCGTAACGCTGAACTAGCACATTCCCCATTCTAATAATACAGCTTCACTAAAAGCGCCTTTTCTGGTAACGTCAACATGCTGCGACTGCTGGCGCATCTGATTCTCTCTCTCATTACAGCTCCTTTCATACACGATTGTCATGCGCAATCACTGATGTTTTGCTGCCCAGCGCCATCTGTCGGACATTTTGTGAACTTTTTTTGTTCTAATAAAACCCCATGTCATTCCAAGCACGTGTGTCAATTTTTACCTCTCTATCTACATTATTGCGTGGTTTATTAAGTTTTCAAATTTATACTGACTTTTTGATCGCACGTTATGTGCGTATCGCTATCGCATGACTTTCGTTACATCAGTGTACACGGACTATTAAAAGAAATGAAGTGTAAGAAACAAAAGAAAACCACGAATATAGATATAGAACGCACTACCTTAGCGCGTGGCTGGCTCGAATATCGTGGCTATAGACTTGCGTTTCTGCTGAAGTCCATCTGCCCTGATAGGATGACTCCACCACAGATGCATCTAAATAAAAAAAACATTAACTTTGTTCGTTGCAGACAGAACGTAAATTCTCGGAGAAGGAAAAGCGATGTCGATGAGTTTTTGAGAGGCAAGTTGTAACGTTATCAGCATGCACTAATGCACTTCTGCACAACCATCTCTCAATGTTAGCAGATTTATAAATTCCAAAGAGGTTTTATACGAATGATTAGACTCTCAATCATTAGATGTCTATCAGCACTTCTAAGTAAACAAGGGAAGTGGCTGCGAGAAAAGTTTTCCTTGTTATTGACGTTACGAACATACCTTATTAAATTTAGGCATAACTGAATTCCGGGAATAGGTTGCACAGGTATCGACAAGCATTTGAGTCTGTCTCTTGCACCATTACGAAATTCTTCGTGAGTCCCAGCTTGATATTAATCGATGACATTATAACACTATAGGATATTACTATAGTCACCCTACAGTACTGTGCCTTTGATAGGATTTAAGTTTGATCGCGATCGTGTACTAATGGAAGTTAACAGAGCTGTACCTCGTCACCTGAAAAATCACGTATTGAAAGGCAGCAACAGTTATTCTCGCGAGAATCGAAACAATGGCATTACAGTAGAAAAGTAAAGTTTTGGTCTGCAAATCAAAGACAGTCACCAGCTTAATTAGGTAGCAATTAACTGTACAGTAAACAAAGTAAAACAGCTACCGAATTAAACTAAACTTAAATTAAAAACGTGGTAGACTGGACATGTCGGCTGGAATGGCCGAGCGGTTCTCGGCGCTACAGTCTGGAGCTGCGCGACCGCTACGGTCGCAGGTTCGAATCCTGCCTCGGGCATGGATGTGTGTGATGTCCTTAGGTTACTTAGGTTTAAGTAGTTCTAAGTTCTAGTGGACTGATGACCTCAGAAGTTAAGTCCCATAGTGCTCATAGCCATTTGAACCAAGACTGGACATGAGAACTGTATCACTCAGCAGAAGGAAAGTACTTTTGATTTGGACATGAGGCGGCTCTAAAACTTCACTGATGGAGAACAGTAATTTTTGAATAGTTACCAAACTGTTATTTTATCTAAGAGGGACACTAATAGCTTTCATAGAATATATACAAGCTTCTGTTTTACACAGAGCATAAGTGGGACCATGAATCTTCTATAGTTTTACTCTGGTATGCCGGCTATATTTTCAAGTGTTCCTAGAATAGTTAATGGGTCTTGTACAAACTTTCATTGTCAAATGACTAACCCACTGACTCAACATACTGGGCGCAGAGACTATTCTGTCTATGACTTGTTTTGGACTAGTACTTCTAACATGACACAGTAACACACTTAAACACAAATACACAAACAAAAGCGCTACTATAGCCTGTACTGTAACTAAGGTAGGTGTAGGCCACTGAACTGTTATGGTATATGCTTGGTTTTTGTAGCCTTTGTTCAGTGACTTAAATAATAATTGAAATTTATCACGTCAGTCAGCATTTTTATATACCAATTATTTTGCTGTTCTTTAACGTATGCACTTTGATAATCACGTGAAGCACTTCATAGAAAAGACTAATCAACCAACCAAGAGAAGTATTATTCCATGAATCTTTAGCAGTTTTAAACAATATTGATTGCATACGGCACCACCTTTGAATAACACTCGATATAACTCAGTAATACGGAAACGGCACTAATAAGGTAAATGATTAAGGATAAATCAAGATTCACGACAACAAATTTAAATTAAATTCTTACTGTTAGTAACCACGGGAAATTTCTGGTCCATGCAGGTAAACATAAATTTTACTTCGTCTGAAGGTGGATGAAGTGACGCTCTTCCGTGGCATCACAAGCCGTATGATGAAATCGTGGCTCTTGACGTAATATATCCTGTAAAATATATTGTTGGCGTCGGAATTTCACGTTTCAGAGCAAACAAATACTACCCATGACATAACACTTCCGAGGGATATGCATTCCACTTTTACTGCAATCCTTGCCTCTGGGATTCCGTTCTTTGGATGCTGCCCACTCTATCGCCAATCAAGACTTCTGGAAAACCACCTTTCACTCTCGTTGACGAAGGACTTACCTCCACCTTTTACATCGTATGGAATTCTATAGTTCCTGAGAGTGAAATAGTTATACATCTAATAGGTTGATACACACTTACCACGAAAGCACATACCTTTAAAACGATCTTAACAAATATATTTACCGTTATATAAAATTTCCTTCGTACGCTTCAACTCAAGGATTATACAAAACACAGATATTACATGATTTAAGAGAAATGCAGGCCTCAGGGCGCAACTAGGTATTTGTAAGGTGGTCACATCATTTTGGTTTCCGTCTGTTATCGGTGTCCAAGTCAGGTAGAGAGCAAAGATCGCTACTGTTCAACAATCTTTGGTCTTATCGTGCTACAATCGTTGCCTTTGCGCAGTCTGATACATTTTTAGTTGAAGTGTGGACTTGTGATTGTATCTGTTACCCGCGCGGAGTGGCCGCGTGGTTTGAGGCTCCATGTCACGGATTCCGAGGCCCCTCCTGCCGAAGGTTCGAGTCCTACCTCGGGCACAGGTGTGTGTGTGTGTGTGTGTGTGTGTGTGTTGTTCTTAGCATAAGTTAGTTAAGAAGTGTATAAGTCTAGGGATTCAGGGCGGGAAGGAGCGCCGGTCCCCGGCACGAATCCGCGGCGGATTTGTGTCGAGGTCCGGTGAGCCGGCCAGTCTGTGGATGGCTTTTAGGCGATTTTCCATCTGCCTCGACAAATGCGGGCTGGTTCCCCTTATTCCGCCTCAGCTACACTATGTCGGCGATTGCTGCGCGAACAAGTTCTCCACGTACACGTACACCACCATTACCCTACCACGCAAACATAGGGGTTACACTCGTCTGGTGTGAGACGTTGCCTGGGGGGTCCAAGGGGGGCCAAACCACACAATAACCCTGGGATCGGTGTGGGGCTGCGGAGGGGTGAAGTGGACTGCGGTAGTCATCGTGGGGTTGCGGACCACTGCGGCTGCGGCAGGGACGGAGCCCCTCCGTCCTTACTAGGTCCCCGGTTAACGTAAGTCTAGGGACCGATGACCTTAGCAGTTTGGTCTCTTAGGAATTCACACACATTTGAACATTTTTGTATCTGTTAGATGAAGAAAGATTGATTGCAAAGGACAGCAAGGATGAATAAGATTTATATATCAGAAAGCGAAGAGAATATAAATTTTGAATAATATTATTGTTTTTTTTATGAAAAGAACCGTGAGGTAAGACTGCTGCGCAGAGCAGCTAGTTTGTCAGAATGATTATTGTTAGCTAGTTAACTTTGTTCACTTACTCTGAGCTGGGAGATAGACCACTCAAATTTTGTGAGTCATGCATTAACATATTAACTGATTAAGCTGTCTGATTTTTATAGAAATTCTCTTTTAACGTTATATCCTCTTTAAATCATTGTTCACTTTGTTAAGCATATTATTGTTCAGACCTATGCTGTGTGTGAAGATCAAGCGAAGTTGTATCTGCCTTCATTCTAAAGTCGTTGTCTTGGAATATCATTTCATAGGAATAGTTACTCTCCCCTCCTCACTGATTCTCATTACGAATTACCGTACGTGGTATGCGACAGTTGGAAATTTTATTTAGAAATAGAAATCTAGCTTGGCCGCTGCTGCTTACTGTTTGCTGTTGCGCTTTCGAGAAATCTGCAACAATGTTGTCAAGACGGGAGAAAAATGGAAATTTTGATTAGGGCCAGATAATTGTTTTATTTCCGTTGCGCCTTTAATAAAAAGGCAAGTTGCATTCAGAGTAGTTACAATACGGTTCAGATTAGGTTCTGTTTAGTCAAAGGTTAGCAAACGAGTTTAGATTGGATAACGGTTTGTGGGGACATAATTTTGATAATACGTAGATTTTATAAAGTGGGAAGTAAAGTTGGGCAAAATTTCAGACGAAAACAAATATAGTGGGAAGTTAATATGTCGACCTTTCTGCCGGGATAGTTCTAGGGTCTTTTGGTAATACGTAGTCAGATAGTGTTGGATTTCTCGATAAAAGAAAAGGGCTGCGCTAATTTTATTGATGTTGCACTTCTTTTTCAGGAGAGTCATTTAAAAATTTTGTCCAATTTCTGAAATTTTGTGTCTTGTGACTATTATTGATTACTTTATTAACTAAAATGTCGTCATAATAGAACAGATTCCGTATGGATTTCACTCATTTTTGAGTATCTGCGCGTTTGACAGTACAATTTTTGTTTGTTTGGTTCTTGTAGCAATTCTGTTTTTCGAAGGAATAGCATATCATCACGTTTGCTACAACAGAAAACAATATGAAAATCCATTGTAGCACAACAGAGAGTGTTGAGAAATAACGATTCGGTGGTGGATGAGATAAACCGTCTTGAGCAGTTATCAAATATCAATAGTTTACATGAGATTCCAGGAAATAGTTGGTCACAAACCTCAAGAAACATCTCAAGGGAAGACGATTTGTAAACAACGAAGAAGCTATAAAGGCTATGGATGAGAGGTTTGCAGAACAATCGTGTTTTTTAGGTGGGTTAAAGAAGCTGAAACAAAGATACCATAAATGTTCAAATGGTTCAAATGGCTCTGAGCACTATGGGACTTAACATCTGTGGTCATCAGTCCCCTAGAACTCAGAACTACTTAAACCTAACTAACCTAAGGACATCACACACAGCCATGCCCGAGGCAGGATTCTAACCTGCGACCGCAGCAGTCACGCGGTTCCGAACTGAGCGCCTAGAAACGCACGGCCACCGCGGCCGGCACCATAAATGTGTTGAGCGTAAGGGAGAATATGTTGCGTAAATAATATTTTTCAAACCCATAACAGCGTTTTTTCTTTATAATGTCAGCGACTAAATCAGCAACTCCTAGTGAAACTAGATACAGAGAGCTGGCTGAAACTCTAAACTAATAACAGTGCGACTTTTGAGGAATATTTAAGTGCGTATCCGAAGAATAGGCTAATGGGAACAGGAGGTGGTATATTTTTCCTGGTAGAAACTTATATCCACCAAGACAGAAACTGAAGCTGTACGCGCGATTCTTCGGACAAAGCTCTGTATGAAAGGTGGTAATTAACTAGTAATTGTTTCTTCCTATCGTCTACCAAAATGTAGCCGGAAACGATAGAGAAAACCTTAGTTCGCTGGAACATATATTCTCCAACCATACTGCCATCACTAGAGGAGGCTTTGAACACCCTACAATCAGTTGGAGTGATAAGATATTTGTAAATGGTGAACATAAGGCATGCTACGAAAAAAATAATAAATGCCTCCTTAATGCATTTTCACACTGAATCAGAGGTCTCTGATTCGACAAACAGCTTTTGTCGGTCAGGAAGTTTCAATACGAAACATTTTCTCCGAAGAGTAACTACAACACATATTTTGGAAGGCCACTCATAATGGAAATTCGTAAGATGTAATGGCAATAAATTGCTTTAAGGATGTCCACCGATTTCAACAACTGGTATCAGTGAACATAAGGAGGTTGTAGAAACAATGATTACCAAAGTACAAGGGGCATGTAAGAGAAGTATAAACATTTATATTTTCGGTTGACAGGGGCTACGTAATGATAGCTAAGTAAACGCTGAAGTTAACAGTATTTGAATGACGTATGTAGTGTTCTATTTTGAGTAAACAATCAGAAAAAGGAGCCTCGGAACAAAGGAGGCAGTATCACAGTCTTACAATACACATACACCGATGAGCCATAACATTATTACTAACTGCTTAATAGCTTGTAAATAATCTTCACGGGTTTGCCGCCTGATCAGTTGCGCAAATTTCACAATATTTCCTCAGAGCAACTGTCCGACATCTTCAGGTGGTACAACTTTGCTGGTGGCCAGGTACGACTGACGGTATCCGCACGTAGACACCCCGCTCCCAGTACACGAGCGCGAAGAATGCGCAGATGCGGAAATCACGCATACGCTTAATAGTTTGTTTGTCCGTCTTTGGAACGATATAGATCACTGATTATGCGTATCAGGAATACGATAGTTTGTTGGTAGATGAGGTATGTAGCATTAGATGCATATGCACAGATTATAATTCGCGTAAATAACGGGCCTTTGATTAGTGCACGCGGTGAGGAATATCGATAGCGACCCAGATGGGTTCCACAGGATTTACATCAGGCGGATTTGGTCGCCAAGACATCAACATGGGTTCACTATAACGCTCCTTAAACCACTGTGGCACGGCTTTTGCTCCGAGACACGGAAAATTATATCTCCGGAAAATGTAATCGCCGCCGGGGAAGACGTCAAGCATGGAGGGATACAGCTGTCGCAGCTGTCAGCGTGACATCGGTTACTACCACAGGCACCATGCAAGCGCAGGAGAATGTCTCCAATACCATAATACTGCTCCCGCCAGCTTGCGTCCGGGGCGTGCTGCACGTTTCGAGTCGCCGTTCACCTCGAGGACGGCGTTGGTGGACACGACCGCCGATCTACTGTAGCAAAAATGCGATTCATCAGAAGAGCTGACACATTTTAATTGATCAACGGTGGAATCTCGATGGTCCCGTGCCCACTGCAATCATAATTGACGACGTCGTTGGATCAACATGTGAATATGGAGGGTCGTAGGAGTGGTCTGCTGCAGGGCTCCAAGTTCAACAATGTACGATGAACAGTGCACTCCGAATCATTTGTGCGTGCAGCAGCGTTGCACTCTTTCGTCTTTCGGCAGAGATGCCACAGATCACCATCAATCGTATTTTACAGAGCAGTCTAGCCACCGAACCCCACGTTCTGTGAAGAGTCCTGGATGTCCATCCATTTACGCTCAGTGGTAGTTTCGGAGCCCATCTACCTCTTTTTGTAAATGCTCACGACAGTAGCATGTGAGAATTCGACCAGCTTCGGCGTTTTCGAGAAACTAGTTCATAGGTTCTGCGTCGCTTATCTCAGTGTACACTCCTGGAAATTGAAATAAGAACACCGTGAATTCATTGTCCCAGGAAGGGGAAACTTTATTGACACATTCCTGGGGTCAGATACATCACATGATCACACTGACAGAACCACAGGCACATAGACACAGGCAACAGAGCATGCACAATGTCGGCACTAGTACAGTGTATATCCACCTTTCGCAGCAATGCAGGCTGCTATTCTCCCATGGAGACGATCGTAGAGATGCTGGATGTAGTCCTGTGGAACGGCTTGCCATGCCATTTCCTCCTGGCGCCTCAGTTGGACCAGCGGTCGTGCTGGACGTGCAGACCGCGTGAGACGACGCTTCATCCAGTCCCAAACATGCTCAATGGGGGACAGATCCGGAGATCTTGCTGGCCAGGGTAGTTGACTTACACCTTCTAGAGCACGTTGGGTGGCACGGGATACATGCGGACGTGCATTGTCCTGTTGGAACAGCAAGTTCCCTTGCCGGTCTAGGAATGGTAGAACGATGGGTTCGATGACGGTTTGGATGTACCGTGCACTATTCAGTGTCCCCTCGACGATCACCAGTGGTGTACGGCCAGTGTAAGAGATCGCTCCACACACCATGATGCCGGGTGTTGGCCCTGTGTGCCTCGGTCGTATGCAGTCCTGATTGTGGCGCTCACCTGCACGGCGCCAAACACGCATACGACCATTATTGGCACCAAGGCAGAAGCGACTCTCATCGCTGAAGACGACACGTCTCCATTCGTCCCTCCATTCACGCCTGTCGCGACACCACTGGAGGTGGGCTGCACGATGTTGGGGCGTGAGCGGAAGACGGCCTAACGGTGTGCGGGACCGTAGCCCAGCTTCATGGAGACGGTTGCGAATGGTCCTCGCCGATATCCCAGGAGCAACAGTGTCCCTAATTTGCTGGGAATTGGCGGTGCGGTCCCCTACGGCACTGCATAGGATCCTACGGTCTTGGCGTGCATCCGTGCGTCGCTGCGGTCCGGTCCCAGGTCGACGGGCACGTGCACCTTCTGCCGACCACTGGCGACAACATCGATGTACTGTGGAGACCTCACGCCCCACGTGTTGAGCAATTCGGCGGTACGTCCACCCGGGCTCCCGCATGCCCACTATACGCCTTCGCTCAAAGTCCGTCAACTGCACATACGGTTCACGTCCACGCTGTCGCGGCATGCTACCAGTGTTAAAGACTGCGATGGAGCTCCGTATGCCACGGCAAACTGGCTGACACTGACGGCGGCGGTGCACAAATGCTGCGCAGCTAGCGCCATTCGACGGCCAACACCGCGGTTCCTGGTGTGTCCGCTGTGCCGTGCGTGTGATCATTGCTTGTACAGCCCTCTCGCAGTGTCCGGAGCAAGTATGGTGGGTCTGACACACCGGTGTCAATGTGTTCTTTTTTCCATTTCCAGGAGTGTATTTCTCCATTTGCAGTACATATCCTTGCCAGGGTGATCCCCCATCCGTGTTTGCTCCTCTTACGTACTTTTGTTACCATGTAATGTGTCGGCAACGACACCAGGCGGCACTCAGCGCGTTGCGCAGTAGTCATAATGTTTTGGCTTATGAGTGTATTGTAAGTAGCCTCTTTATATGTTTGCAAGTTGATAGCGTGATAGACTGCATTAATATCACTGACAGCGCTGTGCGCCCTCTGTAAGAGACTCTGTGTGGCTGGTCGGACTTGCAGTTGGAGGGGAATAGTCAGCGGTGATGGTGGCTGGAAGCTTATAGTTAGTAGTGATGGAGGTTAGAGGTCAGAAGTGTTAGCGCGAGTGGACGGTCTGGACGTGTCCGTCATGGAGATGAAATATTGTTGACGATTATATAATTTTTGCAACTGAATGTCACGGACGATTATATAATTTTCTGAATTGATTGTCACACAATTAAGGTAAAATCTGCTAAATACATTACTCTGCAACCAAATTTTTCCTTTGCTAACCACATGCATGTTAGTAGCCTACAGTAGTTAGAATCTTTTATTTAGCTGGCTTTATTGGTGTTTGCTGTGTCGCTGTAGTTCGTATAATGAAGATTTTCTGTGAGGTAAGTGACTTATGAAATGTATGGGCTATTGTTAGGATTTCATCTAATTCAGGGCCATTCTTTTGTGTTAAGTAATAGTCAGATCACGTATCCTTGAATACTGTGGATGATAAATGAATAAGTTTGAGCGCTATTTGTCAGGGACTAATTCTGAGGTCAGTGTCGAAATGATAAAGACAAGAAAAGTGTCAGCACGTTCAGTTTCACTCAGCAGTTTAAGCAGGTACACTTCCATTCAATTCCATTCAGCAGTTTCAGAATTAAATTAAGAAGTTTCACCTTCCCAGTTAATTAAACTTAAGTAAAACCATATTTAGAAGTTTCACTTGTCGATCCTCAGCCAAGGATACTTCTCTGAAATCTCTTGCAGTTTGAGTAATTAGTGTATGATTAGAATTAGTTATTGTCTACTGCTAGCGCGTAATTGTAACTATATAGAGAATTTCCTTTTTGGTTGTAGTTTCTTATTGTTGTACTGTATTGTAATGAGCAAAGCAGTTGTGGCATGCATGTGGACTTGCACCAAGGATTTCACAGTCGCTTTTGCAACCAATTAGATATTGATTATTTTCAGTGCTATTTTAGTGTGTCTTCTTATTTTTTTTTTTTTACTTTTCAAATTGTGTTTTTTCTATGTTATCTTGTGAAATACTGTGATAATCACGGCGTGTGAAAAGCGCAATACTAGGCTGCAAAGGAAATTGGGAAATTACAGTGAAGACGAGCGTCTACCTAGTAATGACTTAACAAATGTTCAACATAATAATTCGGTAATAGTGCATAGGGACTTGGGCCAGGCAGTAAATAACGATGTAGACAGTGAATCAATTAATGAACAGTGAAGTATTGTCGATCGATCGATCTGTAAAAGTTCGCCTCAGGAATTCGAAATAACAGAACCAAATCTTGCAAATACCGTAGGTTCAGGTTTTGAGTCATCACCCTCTTCTCATTTAAGTCAAGACTCACTCTCTGCTTTTCAAAATGCGAATGTTACCGGAGCAAATTCACTCAGGAAAAGTACAAAGGAACATGTTTTAGTCACTGATACATTATTATTGCAATTAATGCAACAAATGGAACAAAATCAACAACAAACACAGCAACAAATGGAACGAATACGGCAACAGCTTCAAAAGTTAAACACAGTGGAACAAAATCTTCAAAAGTTAGAGAAAATCGAACAAAACCTTCAAAAGTTAGATACAATGGAACATAATCAGGAACTAACACAGCAACAGCTTCAAAAGTCATACATAATTGAGTAAACGCTTGAACAAACACGTGAAGATTTAACTGCCGAGTTACTTAAAATCGAATCGATATGTCAAAAAATTTGTAAAGATGTAAAAACACAAATTTGTGAGCATTTTCAACCTATTTTTTCGCGACATGAAAACGCATTAGAGAATCATGAAGCAGCCAAAGAGAACTGCAGATCATTGTGCACGAAAATCACGACATCTTGCAAGCTAAAATTTACTCTGTTGCATCTACCGATACGGTCGCGCAACATGTACATAATAAGGAAAACTTAAAGGATACAGTTGATACTTTAGTGTGGTTCAGAAAAGCACACGGAGGAAATCAGCACATCATCGGAAAAAGTAGCCGAACTTTCGGATCAGCTAACTAATTTATCTACGAAGGTAGATGATGATGTGAATGATACAAGACTTGTAGCTTTTACTGACACAAAAGAGTGTGAGGAAATTAGGAAATTCAAACAAAATCAGAAACCAATTAATACGAAACATAAAAGAGAAATTCGGGAAGTACAAGATCAGAAGATCAGTTAGCACACGTGTAGAAGAACTATACATCTCAGAGGATCCTCGCGCTCCGACACGGGAAGAGGGAGTTAGAAATAAACACAAAGTAATAACACAGGATATTTCGGAGATTTTGAAAGGAATTGGCAAGGTGCAACGAACCTTGAGATGGAACCGCCGCCACGGCGTAACAATGGCCGATTTGCGATTTGCCGACACGATGATTTTGACTATAAGCTCTTCATCACTACACGTAAATTTAAAATATTCAAGAATTCCAGTAATGATAAACATCCACAAGTTTGGCTTCATCAATTTTCTCATTGTTTTCCTCCTAATCAGTCATTAGAGCACAGATTAGATTTCATGTGTGGCTATCTAGAAAATGAACCAGCTGTAAGAATGTGATCGGTTATTCGTGACTGTCGTAGTGAAGGAGATTTTTATCATGCCTTCCTTCCTGCATATTGGTCACAGCCTACTGAAGATCGAGAAAAACACAATATTATAATGATGAAACATTTCGAACAGTCTAAATTTTCCAGCCCTGTAAAATACTTCGAAGATGTGTTGCACAAGAATCAGTTTATCTCATACCGGTATAGCCCCTCGGAACTCGTTCGCATTTGCTTAATTAAATTGCGTGAACATTTAAGACATATTATTTTTCAGGACGTTGCAAAGATGACATTGAAGTTTTTCAGGGACTTTTGCAAGAATTGGAAACTGACACTGACAATCGTATGATGCGAAAACAGGAAAACAACAATTACAGGTTACATCCACCACAATGCCGTGACGAAAGAAATAATAACCGAACATGACAAGGTTCCTCTTATAACGCAAATCGTGATCAAAACAGACATCACCCATATGACAACCACTGGCAGAATAACAACAGTTACAGAGAAAGATCACATTTCCGTGGTAGTCAATATGACCGATATAACCATAGAAACAGACAATATAGCAACCAGAGCAATTATTATCAAGGGAGACAAAATGACTCCAGACGCAACGGTCCACCTCGTAAGCGCGATTCAGGGAGAAATTCTCCACCACTTAACCGACAAGACAGAAACTACAGAAATTACCGACAAGTTGACAGACGCTATAATCATGACGACAGACCTGAATTTAACCAGAACTGGCGTCATTCAAACTGCGCAGGGCCCTCTCGACAAGTTCAAATTGTAGAAGTTAGATCTCCAAACTCTAGTAACGACGTGCGACAACAAAGAGATAATAATCAATGACACGCACCGCAGGCAGCTACAAAACGTACTTATTAAGCTGACGACGTAGCTGCCATGACTTTCAGTTACGTGAAAATCGAAGACATTAGGGACATTTTACTCCAGGAACATAACGTGAAACAGAGACATCCTATAATTCACATCACAGCAGATGACATAAAATTAGCGGCAGTACTTGACTGGCAGTTCTATTTCAGTAATTAGCGAAACAGCTTTCAGTAAATGTAAAAATTTGAACGATTGTCCCACACTTCCTTTACACAAGAGTTAACTACAAGGTGCAATTTTTGGAAAAAGTGCAGATGTACACCAACAAATTAACTTAGAATTCTTTCGTCAAAGCCATATATTTGCTATGAATTTTATTATTGTTCCATTATTGTCGACGGAGATTAAATTGGATGTAGACTTTTTGAAAGAGTAAAAGGCAATTTCAAACTTTTGCGACGCTGAAATAAGTCAATAGTTTTAAAATTTGAAGATTGGCTTTCAAACAATGACGAGGAAATCAATCGGCTTTACTTTTTGTTAGATCACAGTTTGGAACCTTCGACGGTATTTTACACTATTAATCACTTTGCAAGCACCGACAGGGATGATACTGATGACGTATTTGAGACTAATCGCTTAATTCAAAACAAAATTCAAACAATTGAGAACTGTAATGACACTGATAGGCAGGACGTTTTGACATTTTACAAGCACATTCCACAATTTTTACTCCCAAAACGGGAACAATTAAAGGATTTCAATACCAATTCCATGTTTGTGAGCATATTAAGCTTGCCGTCGGACCATACGTAATTCTGGCACATTATACGGACCATGATAGAACGAAAATACAATCTATGCTTGACGATGGCATTATTGAACCAGCGGTAAGCTCATACAGTAATCCATTACATGTTGTTGAGTCGAAAAACGGATCGATCAGGCTTGACTTAGATTCGAGACAAATAAATACCACAATCATTCCTGAAACAGGTAGGCCGCAAACGTTGGAAGAATTTCAAAATTGAATTGGCGTAAAAGTGTTGTCTTCTATTGATCTCAGGAACAGCTTTTATCGAAGTGAACTTCATCCACAATGTAGGAAATATAAGGCTTTTATTTGTTTCGGCGTTTGTTATTAATTCCGGAAACTTCCTTTTGGTTAGAACATTTCTTCGGCTGCATTCATTCGTGGGCTAAATTCCATATTACATGAGTTCTTAAAAATCACCTAATATGTAGACGCTATTTTAATAGCGGAAGCCTCATGGGAACAACATAGTAGTATCATCAACAGTGTATTGCGTATTTTTGAAGAATCTGGAATTACAGTTAACTTAGAAAAATCTGATTTTGGTAGGTCGAAGGCGACGTTTTTGGATCACATTATTTCTTCTGACAGCATTCAGCCGGATCCGGAAAATCTGGAAGCAATCAGAGCCATTCCATTTCCATATACAAAAACACAAGTTCGCGTTTTTCTAGGTCTCGCGAATTTTTACCGTCGTTTCCTGAATATGCAAATTCTAGTAACACCAAAACTTTGTTCTCTCACTGGGAAAAACACTATTTGGAACTGGGACGAACAGGCACAGTTGGAATTTGATTCATTGAAAGAAGCGCTACTTAACGCGCCGATCTTAGCACACCCAGATCTGTCACAAGATTTCTGCCTTAGCACTGATTCTTCTAAAGTTGGTCGTGGTGCCCATTTATTTCAAGAAACAATATAAAATGATATTACTGTTCAGAAAACAATCGCTTTTGCTAGCTGCCTGCTAACAAAGTGTGAGAAAAATTATTCCGTCATTGAATTGGAAGCTTTAGCTATCGTTTGGGCATTTGACAAATTTCGTTTGTTTCTTTCTGGTAAACACGTAAAAGTTTATAGTGATCATCGAGCATTACAATTTCTTATGTCATCAAAATTAAATCATGACAGACTGAAACGTTGGGCGTTGTTGCTGCAAGAATTCGGATTCACGATTGTCTACATTCCTGGCAAGGAAAACATTGTTGCGGACGCACTTTTGCGTGCAACCGCTGGCCTTGAGAAAAGTAACACAGAAGCTAACCTTGAGAAAAATTTCAGTTTTCTTTACATTCAAAAAGTAGCCTTTGAAAACTTCGCCACTGCATCTTTAAAAGACGCTGCTTATGAACAAGACTAAGATCCGATTTGGAAGAATATCAATAGTAAAGGCATGAAAAGAAACACACGCAAATTCGTCATTATTATTTGGTTACAAACAACATACTCTTCAACCGTTGCACTGATGATGCCAAGCTATGAGTACTTTGTATTCCTGATGATTTTGTTAATAAGCCATCTGGTATATTCACTTTAGCCACGCACATTTTGGTCCACGAAAATGTGTTCATATTCTTCGGACGACTTGTTATTTTAACAACATCGAAAAGAGAATTACGAGAGTCTTGTCTATATGTAAACTTTGTCAAAAAGCTAAACCATCTACCATCACACATCGTGCTCCATTGTTTCCTATTATTCCTTCTCAATTAAAAGAATCTGCTGCTGTTGATCTCTTGGGACCTCTTGTCAGAACATCGTACGGATTTTCGTACGTTTTAGTCGTTGTTGAACTTACTTCAAAATTTGTTTCTTTCACACCATTACGTATAGCCACTGAACGGTCTGTATTCAACACATTTGTTAAACATTTCTTGCGTGAAGTTGCACATGTTGCTACAGTCATTTCAGATTGTTGTTGTTGTGGTCTTCAGTCCAGAGACTGGTTTGATGCAGCTCTCCATGCTACTCTATCCTGCGCAAGCTTCTTCATCTCCCAGTACCTACTGCAACCTACATCCTTCTGAATCTGCTTGGTGTATTCATCTCTTGGTCTCCCTCACGCTGCCCTCCAGTACTAAGTTGGTGATCCCTTGATGCCTCAGAACATGTCCTACCAACCGACTCCTTCTTCTAGTCAAGTTGTGCCACTAACTTCTCTTCTCCCCAATCCTATTCAACACCTCCTCATTAGTTATGTGATCTACCCATCTAATCTTCAGCATTCTCCTGTACCACCACATTTCGAAAGCTTCTATTCTCTTCTTGTCTAAACTATTTATCATCCATGTTTCACTTCCATACATGGCTACACTCCATACAAATACTTTCAGAAACGACTTCCTGACACTTAAATCTATACTCGATGTTAACAAATTTCTCTTCTTCAGAAACGCTTTCCTTGCCATTGCCAGTCTACATTTTATATCCTCTCTACTTCGACCATCATCTGTTATTTTGCTCCCCAAATAGCAAAACTCCTTTACTCCTTTACTACTTTAAGTGTCTCATTTCCTAATCTAATACCCTCAACATTACCCGACTTAATTCGACTACATTCCATTATCCTCGTTTTGCTTTTGTTGATGTTCATCTTATACCCTCAATTTCAGATAAAGACCATAATTCAGATGTGCTGTTTGGTCACGCATGCTTCAGAATCGTAAAATCAAACCTGTTTTTATTTCATTGTATTCACCACATCGTAACCCGTCTGAATGGATTATGAAAGAAATTAATAAACTTTGCAGACTTTATTGTCACAGAAATCATCAGTATTGGGACAGATATTTACACTTATTTCAGAATGTGATGAATGAAGTGCCTCATGACTCCACTGCTTTACCACATATTCTTGTACTGAAAACTGAGGAACCACCGAACAGAATTAGAGAGCTTGTACCTTTTCCGAATACATGTAAGCTTCGACACAAAGACATAATTGATTTGGCTATTAAAAATATAAATTCTGCTGCAGAGAAAAGGAGAAAACTACAACGTAAAGCAAATGCAAACAAACTATATATTGGTCAGAAACTTCTCATTAAAGTTCACTCATTGTCACATAAGAAGAAACACTTGAGTCACAAATTCTTTCTGATTTACAATGGACCTTACAGAATCCGACGTATACCACACGATAATTGCGTTGATGTTAAAACTTTGCGTACTAGGAAGAGTAAAGGTTCACACCACATTTCACATGTAAAACTGTTTATTGAAAGATAACCTGATTTTTAACTTAGTCTTTGCCATAAAATCTTTCACTTCACGTTACTAGTACGCTTTTTCACACTTAGTAACAGTCAACATGCAACAATGTTTTGAAGTTAACTATCCAGTCAAGAACCTAGGAAACTTATTTAGACAGTAATTACGAATGCACTTTTATAATGAACAGACGACACAATGTTATTGTGTGTACATTCTTGCTTATTAGTTGCACGATTACGTAACGACTATAAGGCTTACATACTTAGAACATATACTGCTAATGAGACTTTAATGCAACATTTTGGTTTACTTGAAAAGACATTCTTTATGTAAAGTACTTTCTGAGAGATTACAGATGGCTTGGTATTAGGTTTGTTTGACAGCTACACGATTATATCCCGTCGCTATTAATGAGTAACACAAATTATATTATTGTTTTTGTACTGTATCTGTTTTATATCTGCACAGTTTTTCTGTATTCTTCTGGAAAGTAAAACATGTTTTAGTAGTATCTTTTGTGGTATAGTTACAGTGAGACAGTATTTTCTGTAACACAATACATTGCATTACAGTACTTTCTTGATCACGGCAATGACCATAGTAACTATGATTTCTATATGCATAGAATTTTACTTTTGTTTATGACAAGGTAAGTACATTGACTTATACAGAACTTTGCTTACAGACGACGACAGTTACGGTACTTGGCACATTTTACCGTTAAGTAATGACAGAAATTATCTTACAACAACCTGCACAGTTTACCGATACAGGACACGCATTTGAGTGATTAATTGTTATACTTAAAACATTTTTTTTGGAAAGTTTCTTGAATTACAAAGATACAAAGAAGGTTTTCGGCGATACATTTCATCCCATTGCTGTAATCCGTAACACCTGAGGGTATAATTACATTAATCCTCAAGGGGTACACGCCTAATTTGTGTACCAAGCGTGTGGCAAGCGCTAGGAGCCCTAGCTAATATGGTATTTGCTTATTCAGTTTTACACACCAGTACCATATTTCTCTAACACAGAATTACACAGCTATCTGATCATTTAAGAGAGAGACAAACATTTTTTTTTACTACTTCAGTGAGTTCACACTTACAAAATTGTATTTTCTCTGTACTTTGTGAACTGTTCATATTTCTTCAGAACCATTGTGATACTATGAGAGCTTTGAGTGATGTATTTGGTATGGGATCATGATTTTTTAAGTACGTTTGAGATAGGTGACACTACTGAAACGAGGGTAAAATTTTGTTTAGGTTCTGAAATTATTCAAAGAAGCTATGAAGATTTTGAGATTGGTTTGAGGGGCTATGATGTTATTATTGCGACAACAATATGTATTATGATGATGAGGTATGTTTATGATCAATGAGATGATGCTATGTGAGAAATTTGATTATGCTACATATTTAATATGATGAAATAATGAAGAAGTGTCGACAAATATGTATATGTGTAATAAGGTAAGGAATAATGAGTGTCATAATGAGTGTCTGGTTTGTGAAGAGGATATTGGAAACAAAGAATTGTACTTTAAGAGTTATGAAATATGTGTACATGCCTGCATGAATGTGAGTACCACAATATTGACAAAACATCTGGACACTGTTAAATATAAGATTTGTTTCTACACACTTCTAAAGTAAATATTCAACCTGTGAAATATGCTGTGGGCTCCCAGCTGCATGACAGTCACCTGGAAAAAAACCATTAGTGTGTACCTTTCAGAGCCACAGGTGTAGGAAAAAGAGGCCATTTTCCGTGCTATCGACATTTCTTTGTAGAAAGAATCGCAAATACGACACGCTCATACATGAAAACATATGATTACAATCTGGAACTCGTAATTTCTGATATTTACTAAAATGCCTCTGAAATCGTGAGAAGTATTTTACATCTGCACACCTGACTATGACTACTGTCTTTCTAGTTGGGAGATTTTTTACTGCGTTATGAAATGCCATATGGCTAGTGAATGACGTTCCATGCCTTGCTTTATGTATATATTTGCTCATTTTGTTTGATATCTAGTTTCTAGCTGCACTGCAGCATTCGTTAAAATAAAATTTAATAGATGTAACCCTAATGTAAATATTTTCTGTCTACAGATCTATTAAATAATAATTTTATGATCTGCTTTCTCAAAAAAAAAGGGAGCACAAACAGACATTTCCCTTCCCTGTCTTTATGTATATATTTGCTTATTTTGTTTGATATCTAGTTTCTAGCTGCACTGCAGCATTGGTTAAAATAAAATTTAATAGATGTATTAATGTGAATATTTTCTATCTACAGATCAATTAAATAATAATTTTATGATCTACTTTCTTTAAAAAAAGGCAACACAAATAGACATTTCCCTCCACCTGAATAGCATACATAATCTTTTCAACGACTTGCTAACTT
Source organism: Schistocerca cancellata (assembly GCF_023864275.1). Taxonomy (NCBI): domain Eukaryota; kingdom Metazoa; phylum Arthropoda; class Insecta; order Orthoptera; family Acrididae; genus Schistocerca; species Schistocerca cancellata. Next base: position 224,088,250 of record NC_064630.1, read on the forward strand.
GTTTGGTGGAGCAAGTTATCGTGATATATCACTCTAGTGTTAAGATGTGACATAAGTATTAGACATGGTTATCTTTACTGTAATATTTTTTCTGCTTGAGCTTTGTCATGTTTAGGTTATTGTATTTGCTGCCGCTGTTTGTCAGGCTTTGTCTTACTGAATTTCACTTTGTAATACTCTGCTAAGCCAGTTTTACTACTGATTTATTCTTCTTGTTGCTGCACATTGGCTCGTATTAGTTGTAATGCTGCATTTGCTTTGCTAATTTATATTTATTGCAGCTTGCTTTGCCACTTAACATTTTTTTCTCGTTCTTGTTTGTGTTAATGCTCAATTTGCTGCATTGCCTCGTTCTCTAGTATATATACCTGAGCTAAGTAGATTCAAGCTTGCTTAAGAGGGGCTATACTATATAACAAACTATGAAGAACGGTGAAATATTGCATTGCGAAGTTGTAAGAAAAAGGTTTGGCCAAAAAAGTAGTGTAGAATGAGGAATAATTATTTTGAAAGAAGAGATGAACAAAACATGTAGCATTTAGTGACAACAAGTTAGGTAGGATTTTCTTGGAAACAAATGATAAGGTAAGATAGTGAAAAATAAATGATGAGTTAAGATAATGGAAAATACAGAAAGCATGCTTAGACAGGACCTTCTTGCGAAGAAACAAGTTCAAATAAGAGGAAAGGTCTACTGAATGAAGTTTTGGGTTGAGTTGCAGTAAAAATGTTACACTGAAAACAAACCCTGTCCTTTCCTTTTGTGTTATTCCGTTATGTGTTATTGTACCCTTGTGTATTTGTGTTTTTCCTGTCTTTATGTGTTCATATGACAGGAGTTATGTTGTAGAATCTTCTAATACTAAGTTACATTCACAATGATGAGGCTTACTGTTATCCTCAAATACTTTGGAAAAATACTTAGATATTATTTACTCTGCTATGTTTACCTTTAATGATCATATGTCAAATTAATGTTTGAATATTCTCATTTATTTACTTACGTCACAATTCCTATAATACTCATGTATATGCATATTTCTATTCTTTTGTAACGTCTGGATTGCTACTAATGTTATCATTATGTTTTAAATGTATTTTGTACCTTTGTAATTGTATTCTCATGTCATAAAATTGTAAATGACACCAATTCATTAAATTAAGTAACTAGTACGGATACATTTCACTGCACACACTTCTGTTGTTCATAGAATATACACAATATGTGAGAAGGTAAAGAAAGGACTGTTAGTGCTCACACGTGTGTTGATAATTCAGCAAGGGGCTAGTTAACAGCATTGCTGGTTCTAAGAACATTTCAAATTTTTTTTTTTGTGATTGCACAAGTGGTGGATCCTGGACTTGCTATATTATCTGTAATACTCTTCAATGGTGATTGTGCACCCACAGAGTTGCAACGGATAGCTGCTAGCCATCTCTACAAGGACTACCATGGGCCTGCACCTATGGTGGCCCATCAGTACCATAATCTCTACAAGGACTACAGTGGGTCTGCGCCTTTGGTGGCCCACCAATACCATTATCTCTACAAGAAATACTGTGGGTCTGCTCTGTGATGTTCTTCAAAACTTCGACTGACTCTGCTGTGGGTTTACTCTATTGTGGCCCCTTATTTGTCTGCATGTCAAGAGTCAGCACTGTCTTTCCATTGGATGGACAACACTACTTCTTCAAGACTACTTGGAAATCCAATATTTCCGTGTGCACTTTCTTTTGCTGGTCAGACTTTGTGTATAAAACTATCATTGTTACTGTGATGATTGATCAGGACTGTCTTCATGGACGGTGACAACAATTTTCGCTTTTGAAGAACATTGTATCAATAAGTGTGTGCATTTGTAAAATTTTGTGTGGGGAGCACGGGGGCTATGTAAGTAAGCTGTTTAGGTTTTTATGTTGGTAACACCACGTAGCGCTCTGTATTAAAATCGCTGACAGCGTTGTGTGCAGTCTGTGGCTGGTTGGACTCATTGTTGGATTATTCGCTAGTGTAGTGCTGGGCAGTTGGATGTGAACAGCCTGTTGCCTTGGGCGGTTGGAGGTGAGCCGCCAGCAGTAGTGGATGTGGGGAGAGAGATGCCAGAGGTTTGAGAGCTTACTATGAGCGGACGATCTGGAGGTATGTCCGTCAGAAAAATGAAATTTGTAACGCTGGATGTCATAAACTGATGTATGTATATTAAGACTTTTGAACACTATTAAGGTAAATACATTGTTTCTTCTCTATCAAAATATTTCATTTGCTAACGATGCCTATCAGTAGTTAGTGCCTTCAGTATTTAGAATCTTTTATTTAGATGGCAGTATTGGCGCTCGCTGTATTGCAGTAGTTCGAGTAACGAAGGTTTTTGTGAGGTGAGTCATGAAAGGTATACGTTATTGTTAGTCAGGGCTGTTCTTTTGTAGGGACTATTGAAAGTCAGATTAAGTTGCATCAAAAATATTGTGTGTCAGTTTAGTGATGATCAGAATAAGTAAAGAGAGGACTGTCTGAGCACGTTCAGTTTTACTCAGCTGTTTCAGTTTCAAATAACGTAGAAGTTTACCAGCAGAGTCATTCTTAATTTTCAAAGGGGAAGTTTCACAAGGTAGCTGAAGCGTTTCGCAGCTATACGGTACATATTAAGATTTTACACTAACAGTGCAGTTCACAAAATGCTTCATCATGATCTACAGAAAGTACAACCCCTTACACGGCCCTGTTTTTGTACAGGATTATCTGTAGGGGCTGTGACACGTTTTATGTGGGGCAGGCGGTTAGAAACTTTAGCTTGAGACTGAGCGGACACTTGAATACTACTGAAAATAATACATCGTCATTTGGTGTACATTTATGCAATAATACGCTTATTGGTACTAACAGTTATAAATTGGAGGTTCTACACAGACTCATTCAAGTTTATGGATGTATATTTTGTTATTGATTATAGTTTAGCTACTCTGGTCGTATTTTATACAGAATGTGTCAATATTGGTATATTATTCCATAGGTGCACTGATAAATTCATTTGCATCGTATGAAAACGTAGATAGTGATACTGTGTATGTAACCACCAGACGTTACCTTAAATAGAATCTACGACTGTTGTCACCCATTATGTTTTTAAGATATACAAATTATATATCTTAGTGGATGATAGGTTTTTGTAGATGCTTGGAAATGAATTTGCTATCTAAAGTGGTCAGTAGTGGCAAATAAACGGTAAGTTTTACAACCTACGTGCCAATACTGATATGTGGTTCCACGTGTGCACTGAAAAATTGATTTGGATCCAGCGACAAGGTGCATGGTGATGCTATGTTTGTGAGTACCAGACGATACCTTACATGGAATCTACCACTCTGTCGCTCGTTATGTTTCCTTTTAAAATTTTTAGATTTTTTTACAAATTATATGTCTTGTTCTTCGGTGGGTGGCATGTTTATGTGGGTGCTTGATAATGACTTCGCAATCGAAATTGGCCAATAGCAGCAAATAAACGATAAGTTTTGTAACCACGAAGTACAACATTTTCTTTCACGAAGTATATCGAGGCTGTGGGCACGCATACAAACAAGTTTATTTTATTATTTCGTTTATGACCCAGCATCCGACGAAAATTCATAAAAATCACAATAAAATTTATGTCCGTAACACAACTAAATCATACTGAAATTCGCCTATCTGTTACCGATGCGGAAGGGAACCTTTATTTTGCAATGCGATTTCCTAACGCTCTATTCAGATATTAATAGACTCATCAGGTACGCATGCTAACACAGATTTTTGTCACGACTGCACGGCACTATAACTTGTATCGAAGTACTGGGACCACAGGTAGCTTCGACACTGCTACTCTGGTGACCCGCTGTTGTCCGTCAGAAACAAGCTTCTCTTATTCTTTCAACATCTATTATTTGATCTGATATCGCGTACTGTCAGCGATAGCTGGCCACGTCCCTATGAATCATTAAATATATAATGTAAAATAAATAATATCTCTTATAAGTATTGCTCGCAAGGGTACATTACCCTTGGTTGTACCATGCTGAGAACTCCCCACTTCGTTCTCGTCTCATATGAATTATGAGCTAACTACGTTTCCATTACACGTAGGCACATTACAGCCTTCATCTTATGTCCAGCCACAGTTACAACGTTTGCCAAAACAGGCACTTTGTTTGAAATATCAAAACGCTTGATCCTGTGATTTCAAAAGTAAATTCTATACGGAAAACAGTTATGTATATACATTTTCCACTTGGCCTATTCATAGCCCTCATCTTCTCCTCGCCACACCATTCCTACCAACTTTAAGAGCTGCACATCTGTAACCTGCAACCTGCTCGTTAAGAAGGTTCAGACTTACGTCCAATTACTTTCAGTAGCTCGGACAGGTGTAATTAGCAAAACTGGCTGTCGCTCCTAGAGATGCAGAGGCCGGCAGATCTCATCTCAGAGCGGCGGCTCGGCACCTTCAAAGGTGGCCGCCAATTAGGAGTGAGCAGCGTGGGGCAGGCCACCGTAGGCGGGGAAGTCCCGTCGGGGAAGCCTGGGCAGCTCCGCGCATTGTTGCAGTCCGCCAGCTGATAAGCAGACCAAGCCGGTACGCCATTTGCATCTCAATGGTGGCTGCTGCGTTTCATCCGCCCCGCTGCTCGCTATTCACAGAGTATTGGAATTAATGAGTTGCACCGTCCCTGATGGGTTTTGCGCGTTTCTGACCCATTTCAAAGTTAACGGAAAATGTTCTGGCCACTACAGGAACTGCCGTTAGGCAAATGGTGCACGGCACTTCGTAAATGCGTTGCTGGGAGGCGCTGATTAGCTTGGTGGTAATTCCTGAAAGCGTGTACTAGGATACCGGCGGTCTAATGGCGGAAGGAATTAGTAAGCTACAAAGCTTTATTCTCGCCTTCCCGTTGCTATTTTCTGAAACTGTTAAAGGTGCAATAGTGTTTCATGTGTATTTTTCTCTCGATTTTTCACTTAATTCTGGTTACTGTGCAACGAGCGTTAACTACCCAAAAGGTGGAGGTACGGGATTTCTATTCTGAAGAGGACTGTTACTGATGCAACTGAACATTGTTACTCAGCAGCTACCGGAAATGTAGCTGCACTCCAAAGTGACGTTTCATCACGTCACCGGTATTCCATATCACCGTCATCATAATCATCATCCTTACCCGTTTCATATCTACTATAATAGGTCACTTTATAACACTCCTAACTGCTACTGTTATACCATAACCTCAAAACTGAAGGCAATTTGTAAAACAGAATTGTTTTGTTGGATTAATAGTGGTATAAAGCAACAGAACAGTGTTACCCTCTGAGAGGAATTTTGCTAGGTTGACCGTGTTGTTCCTAACGGAGGTGGCTTATCGGATATGAAAGTCAGAATTACGTAAATATTTGAACAGTAACAAACAAAATTTTGCCTATCTGCACTGTTTAACTGATAAAGAAAACGGTCGCCAGCCTAACTAGGCAAGAGAATGATTAACATTCTCGTTCAAGAAAATAGTTATTAGTAACTTTAATGGATAAACACAACCTATACTTTGTCACACGCGAGTGCAGTGAACTCTGACACATACATATGTTTACGGTAAGATTGAAGCTAACAACTGGAGCAGCACCAACTATTTGCAAAAATATAAGAGATAGCAAAACACACTATTACTTTCAAGGCTTAAAGAAATTATGGTTTTACTAATTAGTGGTCTTTCCGTTACTTGTTACCGCGCATTAATACAATAGACAAACTGTGTATCTTGTTATACTATTAATATGCACTTCCAATACACAAGAGAGACAAACACTTAGCAATCATGAACATATAGTTTTCTACTATTGCAGTTTCCCACTTTTACTACAGCGAAACGCAATGTTGACAAAATTGCAAGAAACTGACTCACCTTTTAGAATTTACTACAGACAACAATGTGATCATTTACTTTATAAGCCTCAGTCTTAAAAACTTTTAATTTTGAAGTTGGCAACAGCACTTCAATAAGCAGTTTTAATAGGAATATTTTCAGCAAACAACATTTACTTTAACACACTCTCTTGCCACATTACCTTTAACTTTCTTTTTACTATGTTGAAGAGGCATTAATGAGCAAAATACTGGGCTTTAATGTTCTTTTAGTAAGGACACTCGAATATCACTTTAGCTCAAACGGAGAGGAACCTGAGAGGTGTTATGACGAGGAGAAAAATCAGGATAGGTACATAAATTCAGATATAAATTACTTTATATTTGAGCACACTAACACATCCATTAGACTGATCCTTCACTGTACATCATTGTAGTATTCCGATGTAATGATTGCGCAATGTGGTGGCAACTGCATGTTGGTAGGTGGAATTGCAGGTAGAATTGCTGGACTCTGTCATTTCTTGGTGGCGATGATAGATACAAATTCCAGAATAGTTCCAGCTATTTATCCATCCATCCGAGGCATTGGAAAGTAGCAGACAAAGCCTCTCTCGGAACCAGCACAATATGCATCTTTTATATGGCAGTGCACAGACTCGTAGCTTGTCCCCGACTCGTAGCTCGTCTCGTCCCCGACTCGTAGCTCGTCTCCGACTGACTATCAGTTCCACCTTTTCTACATAGGCAACCACAATTTGCTCGCGCTACACAGTTCCGTTCCCGAGGGGAACCACTACACCTTTTACATACAGAATAACTAAGAGCCCTAAGTGAGGATCAGCAGTTTACATAACAGCAACCAAATACATTAAATAAAACAAAACATTTACACATATTGACATCTCTACAAAAATTATTCACACAAAATTACAATCATATACAGTAAGTTTTGTTCCCTCCAAATGGGACAAAGCATTTACAATACAGATACACTACTTTGCATTGAACCAAACCATGACATCAAAGTTTGTACAAAGAAAGGAGTATACAATTCTGTGTTATCTATTCAATCAAACACATCTACAGAAGCTCAATGATGTAACATTAAATGAAACAAAAGTGAAATAAATCCGTACAGCATAAGAGCTATGGTGTTACAACTTCCAGACTTACCCAAACACTATCGCCTTCAACAAGCACACATCAAACGCTCTGAAAGCTACTGCAGGGTGCATGGTGGCCATACTTAGTACGTTTATTGGGTCTCCAGTAGCTGTTCATTTGTGAATGAATCGTGAGAAACAATGACTGCATGTCTCCCCTCTTACCGCGTTATATGGTCCTTCGACTGAATAAACAATGAACGCAGTAAATACAAGTAAATCAAACAATAGAAACTCCAGGTAGGATTATCAACAACATAGGAAAAGAGAGATTGCTACTTACCGTAAGAAAGACACCTCAAGTTTCGGACAGGCACAATTAAAAGACACTCACATAAAGCTTTTGGCCACAGCCTTCATCAGTAAATGAGAGACACACAAAACCAGGCCAGAGATGCTGGAGATGTCAGTCATGTATGCATAAGGCGTACTTGCTTGTGTGTGTGTGTGTGTGTGTGTGTGTGTGTCTTATACTGACGAGGGCTGTGGCTGAAAGCTTTAAGTGAGTGCCTTTTAATTGTGCCTTTCTGCAACTTGATGTAAATACAAGTAAATAACGTTTGGTATTATTGGCTAGTACATACCGAAGGGTCTAAATGGGAAAGTCTTTCGGTGTGTCTCTTACGTTTCCTCGGTGTGTTTGACTAACGGTGTGCTTTTGGATGTTCAGCAACTCGACTAACACCCCAAACCACACTACTGAGTCTTTCTTTCAACACCCGCTGGACGACATTTCTGTGTGTTGCATGAATGTCGGGTTTTCTGTCTCCAATTTTGATTGTAGCTGGACGTCTTTATGGCGTGTGGAATGCAAAGTTATGTTTGTGAGTTGTGTTGTTCTAGTTGATGAAGGTAAAAGAACAGCGGTAGCACCAATGAGGCAGCCGTGCTTAATATCTTCACTCTAAGGACGAGTCACAAACAACATTGTCACTTTCCCGAATTCTGCGAGACGCTACTTAGAGGTATGGAATATAACCAAGGAAACTGACAAAAAGTCTGGTGATTTAGAGCTTTTCGCTTCCACCTTCCCTTGTCGGCAAAGACCGCAGTGAAAATTTCTCCCATCAACAAGATTCGAACCGGCTACTTCTAACTTAAGATCATCTAAGTTTTGATTTGGAGACGAGTTAGGGAGGCAGTAGATCTTACTGTTAGCTTGGAATAATTTTTTTACTGTTCTTGTCTTAAATAGTTTCACGAAAATAGCGTCACACTATTTCATATTTTCCCATGTAAGGTTCTGAGCTTACCTCTAACACTTTCGTACTGACTGAACCAACAGGATACAGACCAAAGGTAATATCTCAGAATTATGTTGATGCACCCTTCCAAACTGAAAACACAATCTTTTCTTTCGAAGTGTGTATTAACTGGCTACAATCCTCCCAATAAATTTCAGAGTCTATTCTCCCTCTCCATATTAACTTCTTATGAACGTCCCACTTCATTTCACTTCAAAACGTTTCTGCTAGTTATTAATCGATGGGACTGGTGTAACTTGAATGGTGAGACGAAAACCTTTAATTATAACTTTACATTACACCGATTTGTAGTTTTCCTGATATTTCCAAAAACAGTTTTCAAATGCCTCACCCTGTGCTTTAAACTCTAAAGAAGACGGGTATCCTTATGCTTAGTTGAGTACTTTCAGAGTAACTTGATTCTGGGGAACACTGGCCTTCTAGGATAAAGTGTCGGTTACACATCGTCTTCTATGCTTCACCCATCATATTAATCTTGCTTTCTAGGTTGGAAATTTCTTTCACTTTTTTTGTTGTCTCTTCTTCGGACTCGTCGTTTAGCATATCTTCTTTTTTCAGTATTGCAATAATCTCTTCTTTATTTTGTTATTCGTAGCAAAAATTTTATACTAATTAAACTATTTCTTGTTTTTAACAGTTCTGCGCGTTTCTGTCGGTCATGTTGCTTACAAACCTTAGTGGTTCTACCAGTACCGCGTGAACATTTGTTTCTGCCTCTGTGATTTCCTTTCATTTCTGTTGTTACCCCTTCAGTGTAGCACTTCGACAGTCAAGAGAAGACAGAGCTGTTTAATGTAATTTGTATCACAAACGTGTCACCCTATAGTGATTATACAACCAATTTGCGGAAGAAAAATGCAGAAAATTAGAGAAGGCAAAAATGTATTGTGAATGGCGCAAGATGCACGCGTTGTTTGCAATCGCAGCTGTTTAAGTTTTATGTTAAAGAAGCCGTGTAGGAAGAAAAGCAAAATACGGGGTGAGAGTTCGAAAAGTAGACAGAGCGAGATGGAGCAGTGATGAGCTCACTGGAGTCGTATTCGGAAGAATGACGGTTCAAATCCGTCTACGGCCCTCCTGATTTAACGTGAATTTCCTAAATTGCTTAAGGCAAATGCCCAGATACATCCTCTGAATAGGCACGTCCGATTTCCTTTCCTATGCTAACTCAACCTGAGCTTGTGTTCCACCTCTATCGATACCGAAAAAAATGTATTCCACAGCGCTGTCTCATAAAATTATTTATTTACGACTTGGTAAGGGTACTGACCATCCTCGAGGTACTGTACAAACGATGAACTAGAAGAGAAAGTAATGAAAACCAAACCAGAATACTAGATCCAATTAAATACACACTCACATTTGGCGACACCACTTCTGGTGAGCTGTTTGAATTTGCACGTGCAATGATCTAATTGGCCAACTTTAATGATGATGATAATTAACTCGGAAATTGCCAGAGCACCGAATTTTTTTCTTAAACAGTATTTATCACCATTACCTACCCTGCAACAACGTTACAAGCTTTTCACACTTTTTCTGACCACTCTGCATACCGTGCAAGGGACTGGTGGAGATGGGGTTTGGGGTGACGCAGTGCAGTGCGAATGTAACAATCTGTAATTCGAAATGTTTTATTACGGCAGCCCACGGTAGCCCAATACAGCTTAGTAGTGGTATTCAGTGGCCTCCTACATGTTGTCATCCTGCAATGCTGACAGAGCGCAGCGTCGGCCGGGCAGTTGTGGCCCATGACGCAACTACTTCCATAGGTGGTGACTCTAGCTCTGGGCGGGCACTGTTAGCTGCAGCTGCGTGCCGTGTGGGGCAATTCGTGTTGTCCAGGAGGCGGCTGACGTGGTGGCAGCCCCGAGTCGATGGCTGGCGCGCAGCTTCCCGGCCAGCATCTACATCTACATGTATACTCCGCTAACCACCAAGCGGTGTGTGGCGGAGGGCACAATTCGCGCCAAAGTCATATTCCCCCCTCTGTTCCACTCGCGGATCGCACGAGGGAAAAACGACTGTCTGAACGCCTCAGTACGAGCTCTTATTTCCCTTATCTTTGAATGATCATCATTACGCGATTTGAAAGTTGGTGGTAAAAATATATGCTGTACATCCTCGGTGAAGATTGAGTTTCAGAATTTAGTGAGCAGCCCCTTCTGTTTAGCGCGTCGTCTATCTGCAATTGTGTCCCACTTCAAACTTTCTATGAGATTTCTAACGCTCTCGCGATGGCTAAATGTACCAGTCACTAACCTTACCGCTCTTCTTTGGACCTTCTCAATCTCTTGAATCAGACCCAACTGGTAAGGGTCCCACACAGACGAACAATACTCTAAGACTGGACGAACTAACAAATTGTAAGCTATTTCCTTTGTTGAAGGACTGCATCGCTTCAGGATTCTACCAATAAACCGCATTCTAGAGTTCCCCTTACCCGTTACTTGTGTAATCTGATCATTCCATTTAATAATTTTGAATAGTCACACCCAGATACTTGACTGATGTTACCGCTTCCAAAGACTGATCATTTATTTTGTACTCATACGATAATGGGGATTTTCGCCTTGTTATACGCAGTAGGTTACACTCACTAATATTGAAAGATAACTGCCAGTCATTACACCATGCATTTATTTTCTGCAAATCCGCATTGATTTGTTCACAACTTTCGTGTGATACTACTGTCCTGTAGACTACAGCATCATTGGCTAATAGTCTAAGGCCGCTGTCAATACCATCAACCAGATCGTTTATGTAAATCGTGAAAAGCAGAGGACCTATACGCTGCCCTGGGGCACACCTGAAGTCACTCTTGTTTCTGTTGAAGTTACTCCGTTAAGGACGACATACTGCTCCCTGTCTGTTAGAAAACTTTCTATCCAACCGCATATGTCATTGGATAGACCGTAAGCGCGCACTTTTTGTAGCAAGCGACAGTGCGGAACTGAGTCGAACGTCTTTCGAAAGTCAAGAAATATGGCATCAGCCTGGGAGCCGGTATCTAGAGCCTGTTGTGTATCATGCACAAAGAGGGCCAGCTGTGTCTCGCATGACCGCTGTTTCCTAAAACCGTGCTGGTTTCTGCAGACGAGCTTCTCAGAGTCTAGAAAGGTCATTATGTCTGAACACAAATATGTCCCATGATTCTACAACAAATCGATGTCAGTGAAATTGTCCGGTAGTTATGTGCATCCGATTTTCTACTCTTTTTATAGATTGCTATGACCTGGGCCTTCTTCCAGTCCCGTGGAACTTTCCGCCGTTCCAATGATCTCTGATAGATGACGGATAAGAATGGTGCTATATTTGTAGCATAGTCAACATAAAATCTTACGGGGATACCATCTGGGCCAGATGCCTTTCTGGCGTCTAACGATCTTAACAGTTTTACAATCCCAGATACACTAAACACTTTGTCAGCCACCCTTTCGTTTGTTCGACAATTGAAAGGGGGAATGGTGCTGCAGTCCTCTATCGTAAACGACTTTTTGAAAGCTAGGTTTAGAATTTCGGCCTTCTGTTTATCATCATCAGTTACATTACTGTCAGCAAGAGAAGGTATTGAATTATTTGTAGCGTTCACAGATTTTACGTACGACCAAAATTTTTTGGAGTTATTTTTAGAATCTGCAGTTCAGCAGTGGCGTGTTACTGCAGCTTCAGATCCTGCGGTCTCAGGGCACACTGCCGTGATACAGAGTCGAACTATGGTCCAGATGACGGCCAAGTAACACGTCCCCATGGTGGTAGAGCTGCGATACTAACAGAAGTGACTGTAGTATATAAAATGGCTAGGTATTTATATGCTTCCGAGCTGCAATTGTTTGGGCTTTGCTATGCCTTGCGGCACATATAGCAAAATTTTCAGCGGCCACTGTTCTGGACAGGCTTATGTCATCCACTGCTAAGGGTACTGCTGTGTCGAACATTTCCATACCCTGCCAGGTTGGTTCGCTTCACAACGCTGTGATGGCTGTGTTGATTTTTGTAATTCATAACACCCATGCTTGTCTGCAGATGGTACTGCTACAACTCGCTTCCAATTTCGTGCATTTATGATCGGATATGGTGGGTGTGCAACACTGCCCTCTCCAATAACAAGTCTCAGTCCGTCAGGTCACCTTAAATTGGATTATCCTTACGCAGACTGAAGTGACAAGTTCCCTGGCAGCTGGCTCAGTTGGCTCTTGTCCACTTTATACTCAAAATTGCTGTTACCCTACCCTTTCTTATGCACTACTTGTCCTAAACCTCGACAGTTTCATTCTAGCTGAATTTACACTTAGTTACCTCAGCTGTCTCTTAGGTTCTGGGCGCCGGCCGAAGTGGCCTGCAGTCTGTAACCGCGAGTCCGCTACGGTCGCAGGTTCGAATCCTGCCTCGGGCATGGATGTGTGTGATGTCCTTAGGTTGGTTAGGTTTAACTAGTTCTAAGTTCTAGGGGACTAATGACCTCAGAAGGTGAGTCCCATAGTGTTCAGAGCCATTTGAACCATTTAGATTCTGGGAATCCAGTCCAGTCGCTATATAGATCACACAAGTTTACAACGCTTCAATGATGTAAAGAAATGCACTGCAACCTCCTGACATGAACTTAAGTACTGGAGCTCCAAATATGCCGATGATTTACACCTTCATGGTAAAGAAGTAGATATCAGAAGGAGGATGAAACAGGTCATACTCTGTTATCGTCAGTCGCCTCATTATATTATATCACGCTAAGTAGATGCTCCTACTACATCTCAGTAAACTGCACTTCAGTACTGTGTTGAACATTCAAGATTTCTGTCATTATTTTGCTGTCTCTATCTGATCCTATGTCTACATCTATAGATTTAAGTCTGATGGCAATCATTTCATTAGAAGCCACGAACAGAAGTATTCTGAACCCACCTAGTTGTGGCTTGGCTACTGATGCAGACATTGGACATAGTGGAAACTCAATCTCTGGAAACAACTGCATACCCTCCTCTGATATATGAGGTAGTCTGTTTTCTGTGGGAAACAGTTTTTAATTATGTCTTGAGGTGGGAGGTCTCTGGTGACACTGTATGATGATCAACCTACAGTATACCATCTGATGGTTAGCATGTGCACATGTTGCAGATGGTTGGCGATGGTAGGTGACAGTGGAAAATGGAAGAATTATTTTGGACTGGGTGGTAGATGGGGATGAGACTTTGAGTATGGAATGATATTTCATTTTATGTATTTCTCACCTTCGTGACCCTTTAATCTTCTTAGGCAACCTGCGTCCGGCCATCCTTATTCAGTTTTCTGTGATTTTCCTAAACTGCTCGAGACAAATGCTGGTATAGTTCCTTTGAAAGGGCAAGGCCGACTTCCTTCCCCATCCTTCCCTAATCCAATGAGACTGATGACCTCGCTGTTTGGTTTTCTCCCCCAAACAACCCCCATCTTAGGCAATTATATTTGAGTGTGATGTCATAGTATCAGCAACACTGAATGCGGCATATTGGGTCATAAATTATAGCCATAAGGATTATAGATTATAGCAGTAAGAAAATGTTGCCTTAATTGGGTAACAAATTGTGCAATTAGGGAAGAGAGTCTGCGTTAGGTAGTAAAATTCTCGATAAGGATTCCAGAATTCTGAAATTCTCAAACAGGGCTTGTATATCTCAAGCAACAGGATAACAACTCGCCATTTTATATCTATGTAAATTAGCCTAGAGGATATAATATGCCTAATCCTTTGTTTGTATGTATTATAGCCAAGTTTCTCTCTAAACCAGCGGATTTATGCTGCACAGTGGTATCCTGTTCCCACTAACAGACAACTGAAGACTAAAAATGGAACTGCTTGCCCACCGGTACACGCCCTATCAAAATCACCGCACTTGCCATTAAAAATCTTCACACTAAGTTGGTTCTAATAGATATGAAAAGGATTCGAAAGGAGACAGTGACTTTATACAACTGGAGGGCTTATTGTCTCTAATGCAAGGCATAGTACAACATGTTCCTGACGTTTCTAGGCACACATACCGACGTTCAATCCTATTTCGGCTTGTTATTACTGTTTTGTGATAACCATTGCTTCTACCGATTTTTGCGAACGACTCGTTTCTAACATTGATGAGTTCTCAATCTTGTCCATGAACACTACAACCTTTAACGGATTTATCGAAGTACTCACAGCACACGGCAATGTAATGTCCAAATATGGGGCCATCCAGCCACGGCTCTCAGCTACTCATTGCCTTCTCGCAACCCCATAATGGTTGGTGCCAAACTGAACTTCCTGATAAAACTACCCTTCCCTAAATTCTGAACTTATTGCGATAGTATTCTCAGGATGGATAGCCTTGAAAACAAAACAAGAAAATATCATTCTTACCACCATTTACGTCTCCTACCATTTGAAGAACATTTTAGAATTATACCTGAAATATATGTGAAGGAAAGCACAAAAATATTTAGCTGTCAATTTGAATAAATTTGAAAATACAGTCCATTTAATATTAATCAAAACTTAAAAAAAAGACACATCACAATAGTCCAAAAAATACAACGTAAAATACATTCTCAAATATCACAAACCATGTCCAATATATATGGTGATTCAACTAACGAATGAGAGAAATTATTAAAATATATGAATATTATTTACAAAAAACAAGTGAAAGGAATTATAAGCACATTGAAATTGAAAGCATATTTTTTTCACAACTATAAATTAATTGCCTTATTTTATAGTCGTTGTTACTAATTATTTGAAAGATAACTAAACTATCAGACGAAAATCAGAAACAGATTATTCATTAGAAACAGTTTGTCTCAAAAATTTAAATTTGCCCAAATTTCGATTTAGCTTAATATGGTAGTAATTATTATTTTATTTTGTTTATTTATTTTCTGTAAATTGAAGATTATTACTTTTTGTTCTAGACAATTGCATTAAACAACCAAGCTAATAAATGTGTACGTATAGGCCTATTTGCTGTTTTCCACATCACCATCCACTTCACTTTTTTTCAGCTATCACCATGCAGTGTGATTTAATGACTCATGAGAGCCTCACATACACTTCATATCATGGTATCACTTGCTCAATGTCGACCTTATCCATATGTGTATTGGTAGCAGCTGAGCAGCAACCAACTGCACTCTACTCAGCTGTCTGGGACATTGGCTGCATTCTCCCAGCTAGTCTCCACCGAATACTGACCTCGATGTCTGCCGAACCACGTTGAGCAATGGCCACTGGGTAGCTCTACTCGCCACCATTAAGGTTATTGCACTGCTGTTCCCCCTTGGAGGCGATTGTGCAACTAATACAGTTTTTAGGACATGTAGTTCAACCTAATGGCATAAACGCATTGGATATGGAAGAATATCACAATGAAAAGTTCCAAGGAAGTGAACATGTATAGACAACTCTGCGAAACACCGCCAAAGACCTCCGAACTTGCTGCTGCGCCGACGCCATCTTGCTGTCTGCAACTACGGATTTCCCTAGTACTCATGGTACTATGCCCTCAGACCTCTCTGAGTGCCTCTGATTCATCCCCTTGACTGCTGCTCGTAGTTCGGTTGTACTGTGTCGCTGCCATTAGATTACACGCGACGCTGCTCCTCCCTGTGGCGACTAGTTCGACTACTTGCGACGAGTGTCTGGTAACAAATGACAAGCGTCTACATCTACATCTACATTTATACTCCGCAAGCCACCCAACGGTGTGTGGCGGAGGGCACTTTACGTGCCACTGTCATTACCTCCCTTTCCTGTTCCAGTCGCGTATGGTTCGCGGGAAGAACGACTGTCTGAAAGCCTCTGTGCGGGCTCTAATCTCTCTGATTTTACATTCGTGATCTCCTCGGGAGGTATAAGTAGGGGGAAGCAATATATTCGATACCTCATCCAGAAACGCACCCTCTCGAAACCTGGCGAGCAAGCTACACCGCGATGCAGAGCGCCTCTCTTGCAGAGTCTGCCACTTGAGTTTGTTAAACATCTCCGTAACGCTATCACGGTTACCAAATAACCCTGTGACGAAACGCGCCGCTCTTCTTTGGATCTTCTCTATCTCCTCCGTCAACCCGATCTGGTACGGATCCCACACTGATGACCAATACTCAAGTATAGGTCGAATGAGTGTTTTGTAAGCCACCTCCTTTGTTGATGGACTACATTTTCTAAGGACTCTCCCAATGAATCTCAACCTGGTACCCGCCTTACCAACAATTAATTTTATATGATCATTCCACTTCAAATCGTTCCGCACGCATACTCCCAGATATTTTACAGAAGTAACTGCTACCAGTGTTTGTTCCGCTATCATATAATCATACAATAAAGGATCCTTCTTTCTATGTATTCGCAATACATTACATTTGTCTATGTTAAGGGTCAGTTGCCACTCCCTGCACCAACTCTGCAACTTCTCTGTATACTACAGCATCATCCGCGAAAAGCCGCATGGAACTTCCGACACTATCTACTAGGTCATTTATATATATTGTGAAAAGCAATGGTCCCATAACACTCCCCTGTGGCACGCCAGAGTTTACTTTAACGTCTGTAAACGTCTCTCCGTTGATAACAACATGCTGTGTTCTGTTTGCTAAAAACTCTTCAATCCAGCCACACAGCTGGTCTGATATTCCGTAGGCTCTTACTTTGTTTATCAGGCGACAGTGCGGAACTGTATCGAACGCCTTCCGGAAGTCAAGAAAAATAGCATCTACCTGGGAGCCTGTATCTAATATTTTCTGGGTCTCATGAACAAATAAAGCGAGTTGGGTCTCACACGATCGCTGTTTCCGGAATCCATGTTGATTCTTACATAGTAGATTCTGGGTTTCCAAAAACGACATGATACTCGAGCAAAAAACATGTTCTAAAATTCTACAACAGATCGACGTCAGAGATATAGGTCTATAGTTTTGCGCATCTGCTCGACGACCCTTCTTGAAGACTGGGGCTACCTGTGCTCTTTTCCAATCATTTGGAACCTTCCGTTCCTCTAGAGACTTGCGGTACACGGCTGTTAGAAGGGGGGGCAAGTTCTTTCGCGTACTCTGTGTAGAATCGAATTGGTATCCCGTCAGGTCCAGTGGACTTTCCTCTGTTGAGTGATTCCAGTTGCTTTTCTATTCCTTGGACACTTATTTCGATGTCAGCCATTTTTTCGTTTGTGCGAGGATTTAGATAAGGAACTGCAGTGCGGTCTTCCTCTGTGAAACAGCTTTGGAAAAAGGTGTTTAGTATTTCAGCTTTACGCGTGTCATCCTCTGTTTCAATGCCTTCATCATCTCGGAGTGTCTGGATATGCTGTTTCGAGCCACTTACTGATTTAACGTAAGACCAGAACTTCCTAGGATTTTCTGTCAAGTCGGTACCTAGTATTTTACTTTCGAATTCACTGAACGCTTCAAATAGCCCTCCTTACGCTAAATTTGACATCGTTTAGCTTCTGTTTGTCTGAGAGGTTTTGGCTGCGTTTAAACTTGGAGTGAAGCTCTCTTTGCTTTCGCAGTAGCTTCCTAACTTTGTTGTTGTACCACGGCGGATTTCTCCCGTCCCTCACAGTTTTACTCGGCACGTGATTGTCTAAAACGCATTTTACAATTGCCTTGAACTTTTTCCATAAACACTCAACATTGTCAGTGTCGGAACAGAAATTTTCGTTTTGATCTGTTAGGTAGTCTGAAATCTGCCTTCTATTACTCTTGCTAAACAGATAAACCTTCCTCCCGTTTTTTATATTCCTATTAACTTCCATATTCAGGGATGCTACAACGGCCTTATGATCACTGATTCCCTGTTCTGCACTTACAGAGTCGAAAAGTTCGGGTCTGTTTGTTATCAGTAGGTCCAAGATGTTATCTCCACGAGTCGGTTCTCTGTTTAATTGCTCGAGGTAATTTTCGGATAGTGCACTCAGTATAATGTCACTCGATGCTCTGTCCCTACCACCCGTCCTAAACATCTGAGTGTCCCTGTCTATATCTGGTAAATTGAAATCTCCACCTAAGATTATAACATGCTGAGAAAATTTATGTGAAATGTATTCCAAATTTTCTCTCAGTTATTCTGCCACTAATACTGCTGAGTCGGGGGGTCGGTAAAAGGAGCCAATTATTAACCTAGCTCGGTTGTTGAGTGTAACCTCCACCCATAATAATTCACAAGAACTATCCACTTCTACTTCACTACAGGATAAACTACTAATAACAGCGACGAACACTCCACCACCGGTTGCATGCAATCTATCCTTTCTAAACACCGTCTGTACCTTTGTAAAAATTTCGGCAGAATTTATCTCTGGCTTCAGCCAGCTTTCTGTACCTATAACGATTTCAGCTTCGGTGCTTTCTATCAGCGCTTGAAGTTCCGGTACTTTACCAACGCAGCTTCGACAGTTTACAATTACAATACCGATTGCTGCTTGGTCCCCGCATGTCCTGACTTTGCCCCGCACCCGTTGAGGCTGTTGCCCTTTCTGTACTTGCCCGAGGCCATCTAACCTAAAAAACCGCCCAGCCCACGCCACACAACCCCTGCTACCCGTGTAGCCGCTTGTTGCGTGTAGTGGACTCCTGACCTATCCAGCGGAACCCGAAACCCCACCACCCTACGGCGCAAGTCGAGGAATCTGAGCCTACACGGTCGCAGAACCGTCTCAGCCTCTGATTCAGACCCTCCACTCGGCTCTGTACCAAAGGTCCGCAGTCAGTCCTGTCGACGATGCTGCAGATGGTGATCTCTGCTTTCATCCCGCTAGCGAGACTGGCAGTCTTCACCAAATCAGATAGCTGCCGGAAGCCAGAGAGGATTTCCTCCGATCCATAGCGACACACATCATTGGTGCCGACATGAGCGACCACCTGCAGATGGGTGCACCCTGTACCCTTCATGGCATCCGGAAGGACCCTTTCCACATCTGGAATGACTCCCCCCGGTATGCACACGGAGTGCACTTTGGTTTTCTTCCCCTCCCATGCTGCCATATCCCTAAGGGGCCCCATTACGCGCCTGACGTTGGAGCTCCCAACTACCAGTAAGCCCACCCTCTGCGACCGCCCGGATCTTGCAGACTGAGGGGCAACCTCTGGAACAGGACAAGCAGCCATGTCAGGCCGAAGATCAGTATCAGCCTGAGACAGAGCCTGAAACCGGTTCGTCAGACAAACTGGAAAGGCCTTCCGTTCAGCCCTCCGGAATGTCTTTCGCCCCCTGCCACACCTTGAGACGACCTCCCACTCTACCACAGGTGAGGGATCAGCCTCAATGCGGGCAGTATCCCGGGCAACCACAGTCGTAGTCCGATTGGGGGACGCGTGGGACGAGCTGGCCCTCCCTGACAAACCCCCATCCGGACCCCCACAGTGATGCCCATTGGCAACAGCCTCAAGCTGTGTGACCGAAGCCAACACTGCCTGAAGCTTGGAGCGAAGGGATGCCAACTCAGCCTGCATCCGAACACAGCAGTTGCAGTCCCTATCCATGCTAAAAACTGTTGTGCAAAGAACGTCTGAACTAATCTACAGAGAGCGCAAACAAATCGACACAAAATTTAAACGGTTATTAAAATACAAGATTGCCTAGTAAATGCAGTAATGCTGCCACTTGTGCACTGCTGCCACACTGCTCGGCGGCGGAAGGAAACTACGCGATTTTACACTATTCAGGTACTAAAACGCGATGCTACAACTCTCAAATACTATAATACGCCCGAAATTTATGAATTAAGCAATGCAAGTACCAAAAACACGCAAAGAAATTAATAATTAAACTATGTAACAAATGAGTAAGCTAGGAGTATACGACTTGCTGCTGCAGCTGCTTATCCAGCGGCGGCAGGGAGCGTCCAGTGCTGCATCAACGTTCTCTTGTTTCCCAACTGTCACAAGCTAAACATAGCGCCACTCCATAATACATGTCTGCAAAACGCTAGGCAACAACATTAATTAAACTATCACAGTGCTATTAGACATATTTAATTGTTATAATTGCGCTGGCTGTGAGCATCTAATCAAAGTTATTTCAAATTTATACTGCCAATAGTACTTCACTGAGTGAGTGTAATAAGAATTTCAAACAAATATACAAGTTATATCATTCCTCACAAGACCATAGATTCTCTTTCTTTCTTTAATACCACCTCACATCGTTAGCTGTCAGATGTAGTTTCGTTGTCTGCATATGTTCACTTCCATGGAACTTCTCACTGTGATATTCTTCCAAATCCAATGTGTTTGTCCCATTAGGTTCAACTACATGTCCTAAAAACTGTACTTCTTGTCTTCCGAATTCTGATTTCTGAAAATATAAGCCGGCCGCCGTGACCGAGTGGTTCTAGGCGCTTTAGTCTGGAACCGTGCTGCTGCTGCGGTCGCAGGTTCGAATCCTACGTCGAGCATGGATGTGCGTGATGTCCTTAGGTTAGTTAGGTTTAAGTCGTTCTAAGTCTAGGGGACTGATGACCCAGATGTTAAGCCCCATAGTGCTTAGAGCCATTTGAACCGATTTGAAAATATAATCAAGCTCTCTCTGCTGCTGCACACCTCTCATATACTTCCGTAACTTTTGTAAACGTTCCTTCCAGTGTTTGCTGTCTATTAGCAAGTTTTTCACACACACAGTTACTTTTTTCAATAATTCTTCACCCAATACCCTGTCCAATGTCTATATAAACGCTGAAACGGATACGTTCAACCCAAAAGGTAACGCTCGGTAATGGTAACAACGTCCTTCGTATAAAAATCCAATGAACGGCCTTGATGTAGGACGGACGTCAAATCTAGGCTTGTAACAATTTTTCTCCCTTTAAATGTTCGAAGTGTCTTTTCCATCTTTACTGGTTGGCCTGTTTCAGGTTCTAATACCTTGAAACTTCCTGGCAGATTAAAACTGTGTGCCCGACCGAGTCTCGAACTCGGGACCTTTGCCTTTCGTGGGCAAGTGCTCTACCATCTGAGCTACCGAAGCACGACTCACGCCCGGTACTCACAGCTTTACTTCTGCCAGTATCTCGTCTCCTACCTTCCAAACTTTACAGAAGGAGAGCTTCGGTAGCTCAGATGGTAGAGCACTTGCCCGCGAAAGGCAAAGGTCCCGAGTTCGAGTCTCGGTCGGGCACACAGTTTAAATCTGCCAGGAAGTTTCATATCAGCGCACACTCCGCTGCAGAGTGAAAATCTCATTCTAATACCTTATTCACTTGTCTCGCTTCTAAAACCAAATGTATCTTCCCATTCTTTTTAACGACCGCCATGATGGGCCGTTAAATTGACTCCTAATTTGTTCGATTACTCTAGATGACAACATCCTTTGGTACTCCCTCCTTGCTTGAGGCATTTCATATAGAGCCACAAAATATGGTTTGCGCGATTTTATTTTGATCAGATAAGGCGGTCCTTTTATAATTTCTGGTTTTTGACTGGATACTTTACTACGTTTTCCAATCAACTTGGACAATTCTTTTGCTTCTCTGGGTGCCAAGGCCGCAACGCCTTAAATTTTCGAACACGCTTCATCCGGGTGAAGTTCATGTTGTTCATCTGATTCCACTAAATTGTTAGCTGTCTTGACCTCGTAACCCTCCGATACAAAGTTTTCATATCCTTCTGTTTCAACAACTTGATAGTTTCACGAAAATTTCCTGTCGATGGCCACCCTTTCCGTAAACTGAATTTTCTTGATTCCGCTATCTCCTCTTATTCTCATCTCATCCTTCCTTAATGTATTTTCGCTCCCTGCTCGGTGAGCCAATCTGGTTCAATAATAAATTTCTCCTGTAACCCATATACTACCATGATATCCACTCGCTACGTTTCTCTAACTTCTATCACGAATTGACAGCTAATTTGTTTCCACCTTCTCCTACAGGCTCTTTAATCTAAAAACCTTTCACAGGCGAACTGAGTGTTTCTGAATTTTCTGCTAATAATGCGGTGTAAACGTTGTTGGCAGTTGCATAAAGCTGCCTCTCAATCAGCGTTCTCGTTTTCCTTCCACAGACTTGTGTTTTTACTACCGGTACCATTACTGTCTCATCATTGCCAATTACCTCTTCTTCTATCAAATTTTCTACGTCGTCTCTTAATCACTCTTGTGTTATTGTGAAAACTTTGCCAATCTCATTCACATTGTAATGTAGCGACCCATATCCTCCGTGCTTGATCGACGGACTCAATGGTAGTTCCTTACTATGTGACAGCGTTTTTCTCGGTAACCTTGCATCTCCCGCCTTATAACTGCTCTTCCATCGTAAGGAATATTTAATTATTGATTCCTTTCGACTTCTTTTCCTAAAAATTCGGTATACGTCCCGTCAGACCTCCTGTCATACAGTCGTATGCAAATGAATACTAATAGGCCTGTATCATCCTGTTTGCTTTGCAACTAATAACCATTTTCTCAAATTCTCGGTATGGCATTAGTTCCATTTCTCGCCTCGCACCTCAATTAAAGGCTTCATCTTCCATCTGATTCAATACATGTGTGATTTTCATTCAATCGTCCCAACGTGCAGGTAAAATTTCTAATGAGATCTACAGCGTGCAGTTTTACCCTTGGTTGAAATTTGCTGAATTCGCAACTGATAATGAATTCAACCTGTGGGTCATTTCTACTAATCATAGTTGCTTGTACAGTAAAAGCTAACAATCCCTGCTGCAATTTACTTGTCACTACTAGATCGACACGCTGCCTCCTTGTTTGTTGTACTTCTTGCACAGCTCTGCTTACCGTGTCTACGTTTTCCTCGACTTCGTGAATCCTTTCGCCTGCCTTCTGTTGATGTTGTGGGGTCTCACTTGTGAGAACTCAAATCTGTAATTAAAAATGTATGTGATGAATAAAGCGGAAAAAATAATGCACTTTAATTTCCCCCCTCTTGATGAAAAATATAAAAGAACAGTTATTATTATCTCTTAAAGCTTTGCTTTAGATGTCCTTTAAGTTTCATACAAGGTTCATGTAAGTTGGATTACACCACAGTTAAGATAATGATGTCCATTTCACGCAACAGTACACTAGTTAAAACCGAGCGTCTCACGATAATTACCATTTGCTTAAAGACGTGGCTTGCGTAACAAGAGTGTGACGACGATTATTCTCTCAAATAGCAGATTAAATAGGAGAACACGAGCTATCTTATTTTCAGGGTAAATGTGTTTTCTGAATGTGTGGCTGCTGATGGCCTAGGAAATATTTATGAATAGCTGAAAATAGTAAGAAAAAATGAGTTGTGTCTTTTTTTAACAAATGTGGCTGGCCGCGTCCTGCTGTACCTAAAATAACTAAAAATTCGGACCATACGTGTTTGTATTGCTTCCCTATTTTACTTCTCTTGATTAATGAAGCTAGTTTTTAGCGAATGTGCCGGCGCCGCGTCCAGGCTTGCGCGAATTTCGAGAATGTTGAAGCAATGGCGGCCAATAATTAACGTACATCTGCTACACTGAAAATGGCAATAACTCTGAGGAAAGGTGCTTTACACATACAGTACATGAACATTAAATAAAATCAGATACTTTATGTTAACTAACAACAATTATAGTCTGAGGTAAGAAACAGAAATATCACATCAGAGATCTTTCCGTCCACGCAATAAAACGTTAACGTACAGCTTTGCAATTTATTCTTCCAAGGACTCGAACAGAAGTAAGTTTTAAAAGATCACAATCTCTACACAATTAGCATTAACAGCGAACATTGTATTTTCTTTGATTTTGTTGCAATGCAGATACGACTGTTATCTTAGTTTATTAGATTTTGTGCTTCTGACACTTCGTGTCTTTTCACACGCAGGAAAATATTTAGATAGCATTTTTTCCATTTCCAGGTGACAATACAAATAGCTACCACACTATCCTCTAATACAGTTTGTTTTTCAGGGAATTTCGCCGATTTCGGCCTTTTGCAAATACACCTGTGCGTAAATTCATTATTCACCGCCACCTGTTCCTCTTTTACTTTTTCTATTGTTCGTTTATGTCCTTTTTCCATTTTATTACTAAGTTATTAATTATTTGTTCATATATTTTCATCCTTTACTCTGGTTTTTTTTATTTATTTTTTTTTATCTGCCACCCATAACACAGATGACTGCCGATATTTAAAATTTTCCTAATTCTTTTGCTAAAAAATTCCTGATACACTCTTCTTATTGATGTTTCTATTACTGTATTACAGCCTTCTCCCTTTTTAACTACCATTTGCTTCGCTACCGTGTTTTCTGTTAATGTTGTGTTCTGACTTTCACGCTTTATCTCCGCTTCGCTTCCATGTTTCCTGCGCTGCCCATTTCCGCTCTGTTTCCTATCAGTATTTTCGTAAAATTTCATAACGGACTTTCTACTATTCTTCTCATATTTGATTTTCAGTTAATGACTGATGTGAAATACTTTCCCCTTCCACTCTTCTCATCTACTTTTCCGTTTTTAGCTTTGTATACGGGAGTGCACGGTTGCATTTTACCCAACACTCGTTTCAGAAACGTAAAACAACAAAAGACACACCTTCTGATAATATTAAAAATACTTTTTTGTTCTTCACACGCACTTTTCTTCAGACGCCTACCTATTTCAGCCCTACTCTCAAGCGCTTTGCTCTGCGGTCAGTTCCTTTCCTAATTTTTCGAAAACTGTTAGTGGCCTAGGCATTTGCGACACCTACTTTTTATTCTCTGGCCACTGGCTGCTGCTTACTGTGGCTCCTCTTGTTCCCACGGTCGGCTGCATGTGGCACCGTCGCATCTATATCCCAATTGTTTGCATTTCTTCCACCGTTTATTATATTTTTCCTGTTAGCACTCGAATTTCGTATCCGTTCTTTCCTCCGAAGATAACTATAGATTCGAATAGTCCTTTCACGCGTCGTCAACCGTAAGATGCCTAATCATTTATTCATATCTATCAACGCCAAGCTTCTCTCTAAAGCCCGCATCTCGTGGTCGTGCGGTAGCGTTCTCGCTTCCCACGCCCGGGTTCCCGGGTTCGATTCCCGGCGGGGTCAGGGATTTTCTCTGTCTGGTGATGGCTGGGTGTTGTGTGCTGTCCTTAGGTTAGTTAGGTTTAAGTAGTTCTAAGTTCTAGGGGACTGATGACCATAGATGTTAAGTCCCATAGTGCTCAGAGCCATTTGAACCATTTGACCCTTCTCTCTAAAACCAGCTGTGTTGCATTACCTTGGCGATCTGGGCAATGTTTATGCTGCACAGTTTAGAGTGGGCATCTTATTCCCAAGGAACCTGCTCCTGAGGACTGAAAATGGGACTATGTGGCACCAGTACACACCCTATCAAAATCGCCACACTTGACATTAAAACTCTTCACACACTGTTTCTTGTAATAGATGTGAAAAGGTTTCGAATGGAGACACTGACTTCATAGAACTGAAAAGTTTATTGTCTCTAGTACAAGGCGCAGTAGACGTTCCTACACAAACATACTGACATTCACTCTTATTTCGTCTCGTTACTACTTATCTGAGGTCAACATTGCTTCTACCGACCTTCGCCAACGACTCGTTTCTAACGTTGATGAATTCTCAATTCCGCCCTTGAACAGTGCAACCTTTAACGGATTTATCAAACTTCTCACGGGACGCGGCCATGCACCGTCCAGCCATGCCTGACATCCAGCCACGACTGCCGACTGCTCATTGCCTTCCACGCCGTCCCTTAAATGGGCTTCTTGGTTACTCCTGGCGGCAGTGTTGCTACAATAGACCGCTAGGTGTAAGGTACACACATCGACACTCAAAGAGTAACTATATCTGTAATCTTATATGGGGTATGGGAGAGGGAGGGGGAGAAGCAAAGTCATGGCATTAATGAAGACTGTCCTCAGAGTGGTTCAGTCCCATTACTGAGGTATGTCACTGAAAGAAGCGTCAGCAAAATGAAAACACCCAGCTGCACGACAGGAAACTATTTCCGTACACTTTCGCTAGTTGAAGCTTTGTGGTGGTGTCTGAGGCGTATTTTGGTGGTGCACTTACCTTTTTTCTGGCATGGTTTAGAAGAATGCTTTTCATCCCTGCTGAAAGTAGGAAAAATTAACAGAACAGCAAAACGGAGCACACATCCAACTTCACAGAAAATAAAGCTCGGGGAGAAGAAAACGACCATAAAAGCGGTAGTGAGAAAGATATAGAAATGCAGTCCAGCTAAGTGCTGCAACTGTAGGTCGGCATGTGTATGTTTCTTTTATTTATTTATTTTTTTCTTTTAGAGGAATTAAGTTGGTTGTTTTGGGGAGGGAGACCAGACAGCGAGGTCATCGGTCTAATCGGATTAGAGAAGGATGGGGAAGGAAGTCGGCCGTGCCCTTTCAAAGGAAACCATCCCGGCATTTGCCTGAAGCGATTTAGGGAAATCACGGAAAACCTAAATCAGGATGGCCGGACGCGGGATTGAACCGTCGTCCTCCCGAATGCGAGTCCAGGAATTAAGTCATATAAAAGAATGACAGAAAAGTAAGAACCAGCAAGGATAGCATTTCGCCGAAAGTAAATGTACTTTTCTCATGTGTTTTAACATGAATTTACAATAACTGTACATCTGAACTCATCAACTGAACTGAAATTACATGCTTGGAGTGGAGAAATTAGGGTAGGAGATATTAAATGGCAAATGGACGGATAGTGTACGGAAATGAAAACACTGGAAGCAAGTGGATAGGATCATCTACGGGAATCCCTTACTGTGGAAGATCTAGTTTGAAAGTTTTCAGTCTGAAGAGAGAGCTATTGACAGAAATACATTAATTTTTTTAAAAAAATTCATGTTCTATACACCAAAAAATGACGTTATTTTCACTTATGATGCTAAAACAGATGATAACTGACGACATTCGGCTTGTATTAGGATATAAGATGCACTATACGAACACGCGTATCTAAGACTATTGTTTTGTTAAGTTTGTTGCATACAGAGTATATACACTCTGCTTGGTATGGATTCCACAAGACCTTGGCAAGAGTAGAGGTTCAAATGGCTCTGAACACTATGGGACTTAACATCTCAGGTCTTCAGTCCCCTATAACTTAGAACTACTTAAACTTAACTGAGGACATCACACACATCCATGCCCGAGGCAGGATTCGAACCTGCCACCGTAGCAGTCACGCGGTTCCGGACTGAAGCGCCTAGAACCGCTCGGCCACCGCGGCCGGCCCTTGGCAAGACTCCAGAAGTATGTGGCACAAGGTGTCTACGTACAGGCTAAGTAATTCCCTGGAATTGCGGGAAGGTGGTTTACGGGCATGCATCTTGCCTCCGATACGTGTTCCAGCGGGTACAGATCAGGTACATTTGCTGTCCAAGACATCAGTGTGAGTTCACTATAATGCATCTCAAACCATTGTACCACTATTCTGAGCCTGCAACACGGACAGTTATCCTGATGGAAGATGTCATCGCCCTGTTGGGAGACTTAAGCATGAAGCGATGCAGGTGGTCAGCAATATTGTTGCCGTTGTTCACTGATGTCATAATGCCTTAGATTACCATCACAGAGACCATTGAAGCCCAAGTCAATGTATCCAATGGCGTAATTCTGCCCTCACCGGCCTGCTTCTGTGGCGCGGTGCATGTTTTGTGCAGCCATTCGCCTAGAGTACGGCGAGTAAGGACGCAGCCATCCATCTGGTGTAGCAAGAAATGCGATTTATTCGACAGGCGACACGTTTCTGTTGATCCACGGTGAAAATTCAGGGATGCTGTGCCTCCTGCAATCGTAACTGACGATGCCGTTGGGTCAAAAGAGGAACACGTACGGGTCGTGTGATGTGGTGCTCCATGCTAGAATGGCCTTTGAACGGTGTGCTCAGAACAGCTTTTGCTCCCACCAGCAATATACTCTGTCGTCAGATCTGCCACACATCGCTGCCTATCCTGAATTACGCACTAGGGGATCCTCCGACATCTACGTTTTGTGACAAAACGTGGTCGTCCTATGCCATATGGCCTACTAGTTATTTCACCATCCACTGCTGTGAAGTATAGTCAACCAGCTTCGCCGTTTGAGAGATTCTTGTTTCCAGCCGCAGCGCCACAACAATGTGCCCTTTGCCAAAACCGCTTATATCAGTGGATTTCTGCATCTTCGGCCTGTACCTTCGCTATAATGTCTTCCCATTCGTCTCTCATCCGCTTACATTCTTTCCTTCCTGCGTCACGTGCCTGCAACACCATCAGGATGCATTCATCCTCGGTGTGGGCAGTGGTAATAATGTTTTAGCTCATTAGTGTATTTCTAAACTATATAATATGTTAAATTTCGTCATGAAAAAATGCAACAGTTAGTTTGACGATAGCACGAGATGGGCATCATGTGAAATAAATGTAAGAGATGCCGAATTACACTCCTGGAAATGGAAAAAAGAACACATTGACACCGGTGTGTCAGACCCACCATACTTGCTCCGGACACTGCGAGAGGGCTGTACAAGCAATGATCACACGCACGGCACAGCGGACACACCACGAACCGCGGTGTTGGCCGTCGAATGGCGCTAGCTGCGCAGCATTTGTGCACCGCCGCCGTCAGTGTCAGCCAGTTTGCCGTGGCATACGGAGCTCCATCGCAGTCTTTAACACTGGTAGCATGCCGCGACAGCGTGGACGTGAACCGTATGTGCAGTTGACGGACTTTGAGCGAGGGCGTATAGTGGGCATGCGGGAGAACGGGAGGACGTACCGCCGTATTGCTCAACACGTGGGGCGTGAGGTCTCCACAGTACATCGATGTTGTCGCCAGTGGTCGGCGGAAGGTGCACGTGCCCGTCGACCTGGGACCGGACCGCAGCGACGCACGGATGCACGCCAAGACCGTAGGATCCTACGCAGTGCCGTAGGGGACCGCACCGCCACTCCCCAGCAAATTAGGGACACTGTTGCTCCTGGGGTATCGGCGAGGACCATTCGCAACCGTCTCC
This sequence comes from Schistocerca cancellata, assembly GCF_023864275.1. Taxonomy (NCBI): domain Eukaryota; kingdom Metazoa; phylum Arthropoda; class Insecta; order Orthoptera; family Acrididae; genus Schistocerca; species Schistocerca cancellata. The sequence goes on from NC_064630.1 coordinate 224,117,489, forward strand.
ATGAAGCTGGGCTACGGTCCCGCACACCGTTAGGCCGTCTTCCGCTCACGCCCCAACATCGTGCAGCCCGCCTCCAGTGGTGTCGCGACAGGCGTGAATGGAGGGACGAATGGAGACGTGTCGTCTTCAGCGATGAGAGTCGCTTCTGCCTTGGTGCCAATGATGGTCGTATGCGTGTTTGGCGCCGTGCAGGTGAGCGCCACAATCAGGACTGCATACGACCGAGGCACACAGGGCCAACACCCGGCATCATGGTGTAGGGAGCGATCTCCTACACTGGCCGTACACCACTGGTGATCGTCGAGGGGACACTGAATAGTGCACGGTACATTCAAACCGTCATCGAACCCATCGTTCTACCATTCCTAGACCGTCAAGGGAACTTGCTGTTCCAACAGGACAATGCACGTCCGCATGTATCCCGTGCCACCCAACGTGCTCTAGAAGGTGTAAGTCAACTACCCTGGCCAGCAAGATCTCCGGATCTGTCCCCCATTGAGCATGTTTGGGACTGGATGAAGCGTCGTCTCACGCGGTCTGCACGTCCAGCACGAACGCTGGTCCAACTGAGGCGCCAGGTGGAAATGGCATGGCAAGCCGTTCCACAGGACTACATCCAGCATCTCTACGATCGTCTCCATGGGAGAATAGCAGCCTGCATTGCTGCGAAAGGTGGATATACACTGTACTAGTGCCGACATTGTGCATGCTCTGTTGCCTGTGTCTATGTGCCTGTGGTTCTGTCAGTGTGATCATGTGATGTATCTGACCCCAGGAATGTGTCAATAAAGTTTCCCCTTCCTGGGACAATGAATTCACGGTGTTCTTATTTCAATTTCCAGGAGTGTATTAATAGTGACATTCGTCTTCTTCGGGCATTTGTAACGATTTCCATTTGTTCATTAATTTCGACTCGTACTACTATCGTCCATTTCTACTGTTGAGTAGAATTACACGTTTCTGCAATTAATGTTACATTTGCTGTGTCATGTTTTTTTACTTTGTAACTGCACGGTTAAAAAAGAATGCGAGCCAATTGTCATTATTATTTGTATGTAAGAATGCATGTCTTCATTTGGAAGCTTGTGCTCCACAACACCACCACATTCTGCATGTTAATTCTGTTGAAGCACATGAAGAACAAAGAATAACTTCCTCGGTAGGCTGACGAACGCTCTCATTTTCTGAAATACCAGCAAAGATTTATAGCAAAATTTTTCACGAAAATAATTACAATCTGTGTGCGTGAGCCTTTATAACTCAAGAGGGCAATGTAGCTATAACCTCTTTAAAACGTAATGCCTACGCAGTTACCCGAAATCAAGTTTAAAATTCCATTTCGCAGCAAACATGCACCCCATTATTCTTGGCGATTTCATCGCGGTTTCTCTCTTACACCAGTTTCGAGGCTGAAAGGGACGTCGGAATTTACCGCGCAGCATAGATGTTGGCTGTGCGGAGGGGAATCGTGCCCTGGCTCAGGGAAGCGTTCAGAATCGCCGTAAAGTGTAACGGAAAGAAAGCACCCGCCGACGTGTCGGAAGGACCGAGCGTGGCGGCCGAGCTAATAAAGTGCACAGCGTGCGAAAGGGCGCCACCGTTACTTCCAAGTGGGGCGGCTTTTCCCTCCCCTGTTTTGTTGCCGCGGAAGAGTGTCTCCAAGCAATTAACGTTACAAAACTTTCAGTCTGCGACGTTCCTTGCCAGTTCGAACACGTTTTTATGTCGAGAAATATTCGGAAAACACCGCAAGTGCAGTAATGACCATCTGCATAGTAATGGAAACATTCATATTTTGCTCGCTAGCGCTATGCATGTACGCACCAGCACTCGTATCATTTATCAGCGCAGCTACAGCACCTAACATTGCAGTTGCTACATCCGTAGCTTTCCCTTCCATTATGATCTCTAATTCACGTTCCAGTACGGTCGCCAGCTCAAACACTGTTAGTTTCAAACGCGTTTTTTTTTAAAGGAACGGAACACTGACACACAATTTTTCTAATTCGTAATATGGCAATTATTTCTCATCAAACGTTTCGGCTGTAACCATCATCAGACCAAAAAAAAAAGGAAAAGTAGGGAGCAAACACTGATCCTTACGTTTCCTTTGTCTTTGATTTGACCACATGACGGCTGTGGCTGAAACGTGTAATAAGGAACAATAAAACATATTGCGAACCAGACAGATTTTATGTGTAGCCTAAGTAATAAGAATTATTATCTGACCTTAATATTCCTAAACTATGTAATAAAAGTACTCATACTTACGGCACAAGCAGACATTGGTTAACATGTGGCAGACCTAAAAATATTAAGAAAAATCATCTGCGGACTCCATACAGCATAACATGTTTGGTTTATACGACAGCTCAACAGCATTTGCCACTACTGCCTGCAGTGGCTGTAATTCAGGATTTATATGATTCAAACTTAAATAAATATAGTAGTTTTCCGTGAAGTACCTTACAGAATTCCAGTGCTTTTGTTTGCAATTACTGTTTACAATTATTTGATTGAACTGAGTTCAAGAGGAAAATGTAGGTGGCATTTAAAAAGAATGATGAATGGAGCGTGATGAAATCGAAAATAATGTAGTAGAGTGCGCAGAGATTTCTCAACAATAAAAAGAAGAACTTAGAAGTTTAATGTTCGAGTATGCACGTGTGTTCGATAAAAGATGCGGAGTTATTTTAACGTATCAGTGCCACCTGGATATTCGGCCCCACGACACGTTTTGCAAGAACACATATTCCATACCATGGTCGCAAAGAGAGGCGGTAGCTCAGGAGATAAAAATGATGTTGTCTTGGAATATTATTGAGACCTCGTTATCAACATACAGCCCGCTGCTCACGGCAAAACGCATATAACACAGTGAGGCTCATCCTAGACGCCAGGGAAATTAACAAAATTGTCCCAGTAACCACCCGGCCTGAAAATTTAGAGGAACAATTGCAACGACTTCATGGTGCGCAATATCTGTCCAGTGTTGACCTCCGGAGTTCTTACTGGCAGATCGCACTGTCACTTGAAAGCAGAAAGTACCCAGCCTTTATTTTTGCAGGCGGGTCTTTATAACTGCACTTTACACTGTATTAGGCCCAGATGTCCTAGATAATCTCACTGAGTACATTGATAATATATTAATCGCAACATCCGCCTGGGATTTAGAACTATCAGAGAGAATGTTACAGAGATTTTCGGCAGCTGGGGTAACGGCGAATCTAAAGAAATCAATGTCTGTTAGGAACAACATTTAATTTTTAAGTCACATAATTTCACCTGCTGGAATAAAGACCGACCTTGAAAAATAGCTGGCGATTAAGAATTTTCCTGTACCTTGCATAAAACGGCAGCTAAAAGCGTTGATGGGTTTGTGTTCTTTTTTTCCGCCGTTTTGTACTTAATCAGCTGCTAAATAATACCGCCTTGTTAGGATTGTTAAAGGACAAGCAGTGGATTTGAACACAACAGTGCCAAGCCGATTTCGAGGACATAAAACATGCTCTGTTAAACTCTAACATTCTTGGCCACCCGCACATGAGCCAGACTTTGGTATCGCTACCGATGCATCATTTTACGGTTTAGGTGCCTGCCTCTTTCAGATGACTGAATGTGGGGCCACCGAAGATTTGAAGTGATCAGTTTCGCTAGCAAGACACTTACTGAATGTGAACGCAGGTATTCAGCAAGACAGTTGGAGGCTGTCTCTATTGTGTGGGCAATTACGAAATTCCATTGTTATCTGTTAGGTACGCATATGCGAGTATACAGCGATCATCAGGCACTAAGTTTTCCCCTCACCTGTAGGTTGTTACACAATCGGACTGCAAGATGAACACTGTTCTTACAAGCCAGTGATTTTGAAATTATACATGTGAACGGTAAAGACACAGTAATTGCTGACACCTTATCACGATTGCCTCAAGGTTTACCTGAATCCGAGGAATTGGTGGAACACGATACTGAGTTTAGGATTATGCTTATAAAGGATACTAAGTTTCGAAAATATTTTTTGGATGTGTGTAATAACATGGCTAAAATTCAAGAGGAGGTTCGCCGGTGAAAAAAGTAAGATTTCAGTTAAGCAACAATCCACAGGTACCTGTGCGGCAGCACTACCAACTGTAACACGATGTGTTATTTTATAGGAGAAACCCAGACAGCGGTTTGTGGCGTGTTTGTATTCCCAAAGCGAGTGAAGAGAATTTAATTTGGCACACTCATTTTACATGGGGACACAAAAAATGGTTCAAATGGCTCTGAACACTATGGGACTAAACATCTGTGGTTATCAGTCCCCTAGAACTTAGAACTACTTAAACCTAACTAACCTAAGGACATCACACACATCCATGCCCGAGGCAGGATTCGAACCTGCGACCGTAGTAGTCGCGCGGTTCCGGACTGAGCGCCTAGAACCACTAGACCGCCGCGGCCGGCATGGGGACACAACGGTGCCTGTAAGTGGTATAAGAAGTTAAACGTTTACTGCTATTTTCCTAATATGCTCAGACACACCCAGCAAGTTTAAAAACGTATTGCTTGCCAGAAGGCTAAGCCTTCCAATCACAACTGTGAAACAGTACTTCGTCCTATACTGCCAAATAATCCACTAGAACTAGTTTGAATTGATGCTACAGGACTCCTGCCCTCTGCTCGAGATGGTGTTAAGTACATAATAGGCGTATATGATGTATTTTCCAAATATGTGAAACTGTATGTCACAAAATCTACGGCAAGCTAAGCCTATCATCAAACGTATGCTAAATGACTATTTTCCCTCTGTTTGGAAACCTGAAGTGATTTTATCTGCCAATGCAACAAAATTTACCTGCCAGGCTTCGAAATAATTTTTAAGGGAGAAGCAGATCCAGCAAATTTTTATATCAAAGCGTAGCCAGCAATTTAATCCCAGTGAAAGAAAGCTTCGTAAGCTACATAGATTGTTGAGAACGTATGTGGCCGGTAAGCAGTCAACATGGATCGAGTACTTAAACGTCTTTGAACAGTTGGTAAACACTCTACCGATACACAATACAACAGTTACACCGTCCGATCTAATTCATAACAAGAAGGACAACGAGTGGGAAAAACCCATCTGTTCCAAGAGAACAAGTAAATTTATATGATAAGGCGAGACAAGTGCTAGTTTCTATTCCAGAGAATGCCAATCGTAGGAAGAAACATTTAGACAGGAAATTACATGGTATAATCAGATTTGTTATTGGAGAGAAGATTTTGCTTAAAAATCATGTTAAATCATCTTTATTAGCTAAGAGAAACGCTAAGTGGCAAATTAAATATACTGGCCCTTATACCACTGTACATATTCCACACGACGGATGTTACCTAATTGCGTACACTCACAATGGCAAAGTCAAAGGGCTTTCCGCACATCGAGACTTAAAGAAATTTTACCATGTTTATAATCACACGTTACACTTGTTTATGCGTGTAAATACACTATGTACTCGATGATAAGAGAAAGAAAGTATGACCAAGGTAAGTTATGTTTCTACTATGCAGCAAAGCGAACTGTCAGAGTAATGCCAATTTTGTTTTCACCGTAAGTGAATGTGGACACGATACGTAATTAACGTACGACACACAGGCAGGAATTAGTGGCTAGTGAAATAATCACGGAATGTAGTTGTAAGGTTTTGATTGAATGATTTTTTTTATCACGTTGGTTTTAGTTTTAAGTTTATGAATACAGGTTCTTGGAGCGAATAGTTAGCACAGGCCTGGTATTAAATTAAAGTAGTTGTAAGTTACTTTTTTCCAACACTTGAGTATCAGGATAATAAGGATCTGGGTAAGTTACCTAAAGAAGCCGGGCCCCCTGTACATGTACATGTCCATGTCATGGTGCATAGAAACTTTAGCGACGTATCCATACCACTATTGCGACGGAACTTTGATTAGAAGTGAAGTAATTATAGCTTAATGTGTTTTACGAGTACTAAGTGATTTCGAGCTGCTGAAGAAAGTCTCTCGTGCCATCTACTATTTACTCTGCAACTAGCCCAAGTTAGGTGCATCAAGAGATAATACTTATGATAAAGGAATGGTGTGAACTGGCAAGGATACATGTGACAGGATAACTGCACTAATGAGGTACGATTTGTAAACAAGAAATAAGGTAAATACGACACCGTCTACAAATAAGTACAAGGAAAGTAACAAACGCAAATCTGGGGAGAAATACTAGCTAACACGGAATCATACACAATTATTTACGGGTGGTGTCTGTCAAAATTCTACAAGACCTCAAACGTTGAGAAAAGCGGTAAATTTATACAAACGCCACAACTATTTCAGGCAATGTTGTAAAGTTTACCACAAGCATTGGCTGCACATGCCGCTCAGTGACGCCAGTGGAAACATGAGTTTTACGTCATGAAAACATGATATGAATACTATTAATAAAAAGAAACATGTACATACTTTAAATTTTCTTATATTTTCAATATTTTACTCAACATAGGTGGGAGATATTTTATGTGGGATGAGAGTTGAGAGGTGATTCGTATTACTTGTCAGGTTAATCTTGTTTGTTTTGTATTTATATGTGATCTTAGGTCTAGAGATTTGTTCTACACTCCTGGAAATTGAAATAAGAACACCGTGAATTCATTGTCCCAGGGAGGGGAAACTTTATTGACACATTCCTGGGGTCAGATACATCACATGATCACACTGACAGAACCACAGACACATAGACGCAGGCAACAGAGCATGCACAATGTCGGCACTAGTATAGTGTATATCCACCTTTCGCAGCAATGCAGGCTGCTATTCTCCCATGGAGACGATCGTAGAGATGCTGGATGTAGTCCTGTGGAACGGCTAGCCATGCCATTTCCACCTGGCGCCTCAGTTGGACCAGCGTTCGTGCTGGACGTGCGGACCACGTGAGACGACGCTTCATCCAGTCCCAAACATGCTCAATGGGGGACAGATCCGGAGATCTTGCTGGCCAGGGTAGTTGACTTACACCTTCTAGAGCACGTTGGGTGGCACGGGATACATGCGGACGTGCATTGTCCTGTTGGAACAGCAAGTTCCCTTGCCGGTCTAGGAATGGTAGAACGATGGGTTCGATGACGGTTTGGATGTACCGTGCACTATTCAGTGTCCCCTCGACGATCACCAGTGGTGTACGGCCAGTGTAGGAGATCGCTCCCCACACCATGATGCCGGGTGTTGGCCCTGTGTGCCTCGGTCGTATGCAGTCCTGATTGTGGCGCTCACCTGCACGGCGCCAAACACGCATACGACCATCATTGGCACCAAGGCAGAAGCGACTCTCATCGCTGAAGACGACACGTCTCCATTCGTCCCTCCATTCACGCCTGTCGCGACACCACTGGAGGCGGGCTGCACGATGTTGGGGCGTGAGCGGAAGACGGCCTAACGGTGTGCGGGACCGTAGCCCAGCTTCATGGAGACGGTTGCGAATGGTCCTCGCCGATACCCCAGGAGCAACAGTGTCCCTAATTTGCTGGGAAGTGGCGGTGCGGTCCCCTACGGCACTGCGTAGGATCCTACGGTCTTGGCGTGCATCCGTGCGTCGCTGCGGTCCGGTCCCAGGTCGACGGGCACGTGCACCTTCCGCCGACCACTGGCGACAACATCGATGTACTGTGGAGACCTCACGCCCCACGTGTTGAGCAATTCGGCGGTACGTCCACCCGGCCTCCCGCATGCCCACTATACGCCCTCGCTCAAAGTCCGTCAACTGCACATACGGTTCACGTCCACGCTGTCGCGGCATGCTACCAGTGTTAAAGACTGCGATGGAGCTCCGTATGCCACGGCAAACTGGCTGACACTGACGGCGGCGGTGCACAAATGCTGCGCAGCTAGCGCCATTCGACGGCCAACACCGCGGTTCCTGGTGTGTCCGCTGTGCCGTGCGTGTGATCATTGCTTGTACAGCCCTCTCGCAGTGTCCGGAGCAAGTATGGTGGGTCTGACACACCGGTGTCAATGTGTTCTTTTTTCCATTTCCAGGAGTGTATTTGTGTGTTATTTATTATTTTCTTTCTTTGGTCCTTGTATCGTGCGTTGTTACGTAAGTTTGGGTGACGTAAACATGAGACTTACCCCACAGTAAATCACAGATTTTGCATCATTTGAAGACAATTTCTATAAGAGCTTTAGGTGCATTTATTTTATGTGTAGTCGTTTCGATGTATAAGTGCATCTGTAGCACAATTTTAAGGTTCTCGTAAAGGTGTTCTCTTATGCCCTGTGAGATGTAACATAGTATTGTGATCGGGAACTGTAGCACTAGAGGCACGCATTTTCTGAAAGCACATTTACTACCAACTTGTGTAATGAAATATTTTGAGCAATATGAATACAGATAAAGTTTTGAAAGGAGATACAGGAGCAAATAACGAACGTGGGCATAAACTACTAAAACCTAGCCAGTGGTTCCATGGGCTACAATTTTTTTGAACGGTAGAAATGAACGGAACAGTGTATAGTTACCCAATGACAGTGAGTTATTCGGTGACAGTAATTTATTTAGTGACATGTGAGTGGCAAATGAGAACACGTTTTATACCACGAGAAATAAATGAGACTTAGTGAATCGAGGGAGCCTGCTACGGTACGGGTTTTTTGTGCACTAGGACAGCGTGCCGTTGACTAGCTAAATAACAAAGTGCAGTACCTACCTTCATGCAGTGAACGTAGGAGGTGAACTGTGGTCCCTTCTTACAGCCAAGGTGTACGACGAATTGCAGCAGATGCAGCTGTTTCGTAAATGCTGCGAACGCTGCACAAAACATTTCATAAATACGCACTAACTGGCACGCTGGGTATAGCCACCCGGCGGTGGTGTGCGGCTACTGGACTCCAAACTATGCATCATGTGCTCTCAGACTAATTGTTGCGTGTGTGGTAACTTGCAACTGACGCATTATTGACTGACGGCGTGATGCAGGACAATTTGAATGGAAAGCAAAATCTATCTTCAAATGGACGCTCACCATAGCGCAAAGAGATGTAGAGACACGATATCCTGAGCCACTAATTAAAGTCTTCCCACTACAGCTCATGATCTATGTCCCATGTTACGAAATAAAGACACCCATGTTGATTGAACTTAAGGCAGAACAGTACCTGTGTTTACGTACATGTTAGTGCTAAGTTTGACTTAGCACTAATTTCTGTGAATTTTATTTGTTAGATGTGTATCTTGCCGATGATGAGACAACTATAAAACCCAGAAAAGAGATATACTGAGACGTAATGGAATAGACTCTGGTGTTAGGCGGTGGAGTGCATAAGCAAATATAAGGCAGAATTTATCACACTTTCCACTCCAGATACCCTTGTTAACCCTACAGCCTGGATCGGCACACCAAGATATACGACTTTCTTGTGAAATTTCTTTTATTTCCAAGAAAAATGTAATTGTAGAATCATAGAAAAGACTTGTAAAACGTAATTTTGTTGCCAACGTGCACTGAAAACGTTATTCCTACGCAGGAAAAATTACGCCGCAAACCAATCATAAAGAACTGAGCTATGGACTTCTATAAAATGTAATATAATATTCATGTATTTGATGTAAAGGACGATGCAGTAATCTTTGTGTGTAGTATGTAAGTTACTGTATATTTTGTGTACCCTAGTATGTATGTTTTCATTGCTAAAAAACGATAATTGTACAGTATACGAATGTTACAATAAGTGATTAGCTAAGTGCGAGGGTCGGCACCAAAACTATTTAAGCAAAGGGGTGGTGAGAAATCTCTTAAAAATGCAATTCAAATACGTGTCTAAAGTAGTAAAAGAACTACCAGTGTGTAATGTGGTTGGACTCATTGCTCGGAATTTGACATTTGTTCGGACAATTCGCCCAAGGGGTCAATGTAAAAAAACTTAATAATGTTTTCTTACTGATAAATGTATAGATAATTATTCGACTCTCATTTCAAAGTTATTTAACACTGACGGTAAAAAGAAGATTACGCTCTTCGTTTATTAGTTTTAATAATAGGTACCTTTCGTTGTACTTATATCGTGGTGATAAGACGTACAAACGAAGCGCTCTGTAATTTCAAGCGAAAGTGTGCTAAACAATGAAAGCAATTTCTGAAAAAATACGATTTTCTCATTTACGATACCATGGATCGCAGCTCCTGTAACTTTGGAAGAATATTATTATTTTTATTTTGTATGGACAATTTGGATGGAGGCGACGTACGATCTTCACGACGGCGCTGCTCAACAATAGAGGTACGTCTATGACTCTATGTGTTCATCTCGTTCCTTCATGGCCGCCAATGTCGGTTTTATTATTTATATCATATTTGCCGCGACATTCAGACCTTCACTCTTTCTTTTCATTTAATTCCGAAGTCCGATTACTTTCTTTCTCAGATGAATAAATGCATTTCAACCACAATCCTTTTTACCCAGGCCACGTGCAATGATGGTAGTATATCCCGATCGTACGGGATGACTCATTTCCCTTAAAGTATTAATTCTTATTATGAACCTCTCACTCGCGAATGCACGTGTCCTCCTGTTTTGTGTAGTCAGTCGGGTGTAACCCTTATTAACGTTACTTTTAATATTCAGTGGCTTAGTTTCCACAACTGATCTTTGCATCTGTCGCAAAGACGCTTCAAGCGAAATATTTGTTACGCGACATTCATACTAACTCTCATTTCAAAATTATGACACCAGCTGACTGAGTTTTTAACAATTTGACAAGGCGGTTACCCTGCAATTAAAACGCCGTCTTTGGTTCGTCTTCCCCACAACATTTTTTGTGTGTTCTTTCCAACTTAAGTAGTTCTTAATTGTAATTTCTAAGTATTTTTTCTTTAAATTTGCAGTCTTTAGAAGTGATTGATTTATCTCATAACCGAAGTGTAGCGGATTCCTTTTAGCAGTCATATGAATGACCTCACACTTTTCATTATTTAGGAACAATTGCCAACTTTCGCACCATACATATACCTTTTCTAAAACTTTTAGCAATTTGTGTTGATGTTCTGATGATTTTCCTAGACGATAAACGATACCACCATTGCAAACAACCTAGGACGGGTGCTCAGTTGTCTCATAAATAGTCTGTATAGATAAGGAATAACAGAGGGCCTGTAACATTACCATGGGGACCGCCGGAAATCATGTGTGTTTTACCCTGCCTTTCTGTCAGCTACTGCGAACTGTAACTGCTCTGACAGGAAATCACGAATTCAGTCGCATAACTGAAATGATATTCCATAAGTACACAATTGGATTACAATCCACTTCTCAGCCAAAGAGTCAAAAGCTTTCTAGAAATCTAGAAATACGAAGTCAATTTTAAATCCCTTGTCGATAGCACTCGACACTTCGTGTGAATAAAGAGCTAGTCGTGTTTCACAAGAACGATGTTTTCTAAATCGGTGTTGACTGCGGTCAATAGACCGTTGTATGTTCCAACTTAATGTATGTTCCATAAATCTGCTGCATATCGACGTTAATGATATGGGCTTGTAATTTGGTGGATTACTCGTATTGCCTTTCTTGAACATTTGTTGATAAGTGCAACTTTCCAGTCACTTGGTACGGATCTTTCGTCGAGCGAGCGGTTGTTTATGATTGTTAAGAATGGAGCTATTGCATCAGCGCACTCTCTGATAGGGCCCTAATTGGTACACAGTTTGGACCGCAAGACTTGCTTCTATGAAGCGATTTAAGTTGCTTCACTACTTCGACGATATCTACTTCTAAGTTACTCACATTGGCAGCTATTCATGATTCGAATTCTGGAATATTTACTTCGTCTTCTTTTGTGAAGGAATTTCGGAAGGCTGTGTTTAGTAATTCTGCTTTAGCGCCACTGTCATCGATAATATTTCCATTGCTATTGCGCAGAGAAAGCATTGTCTGTGTATTCCCGGTAGCATACTGTGAATTCGACCAGAATCTCTCTGGATTTTCTGCCAGGTTTCGAGACAAATATTATAATCGTCTCGCACTGAAGTCCCCGCTAAATTTCGAGCTTTTTTTAAAGATCGCCAGTCTTGGGGATTTTGTGTCCGTTTACATTTGGCAGGCTTTTTGCGTTGTTCTGACTTGTTTTGTGCACCGTGGGGGATCAGCTACGTCGTTTGTTAATTTATTTGGTACAAGTCTCTCAATTGCTGTCGGTACCACTTCTTTCAATTCCAGTTACATCTGGTCTACGTTTACATTGTTAATTTGGAAGGAGTGGACAGCGGAGATTGTCTCTCAGGAATGCGGCAAGTGAATTTTAATCTGCTTTTTTAAATAGATATACTTTAGTTTATTTTTGGAGGATTTGAGGGTTACGGTTTCAGTCTCGCTACGACAACCCTGTGTTCACTAATCCCTGTATTCGTTTTGCTGCTCGTTATTATCTGAGGATTATTTGTTGCTAAGAGGTCGAGCGTGTTTTCACAACCGTTTACTATTCGAGTAGTCTTATGTAGTAATTGTTCAAAATCACTTACAGAGAATGCGTTTAGCACAGGTTTGGATGATGTTTTATGTGTACCTCCCGATTTTAAACATATATTTTCCCCAACATATCGAGGGTAGATTGAAGTCGCCACCAAATATAATTTAGTGACTCGGGTATATGTTTGAAATCAGTCTCAATTTTTCTTTGAATATGTCAGTAATTGTATCATCTGCATTTGGAGATCGGTAAAAGTATCCAGTTATTATTTTATTCCAGTTGCCAAGAATACCCTCTACCCATACTAACTCACAGGAATTATCTACTTCAATTTCGCTATAAGATAACGACAAACACACCACCCCATCAATATTTAGACTATTCTTTTTAAATACCCTTAAGTTCTTCGCAAAAATTTCGGCTGAACTTATCTGCAGCTTTATCCAGCTTTCAGTGCCTATAACGATTTGAACATCACTGCTTTCTATTAGCGCTTGGGGCTCTGTACTTTCCAAACACAGCTACGACAGTTTACAACTATTATATCGATGGTTCCTTGATCTACGTTCTTCCTGTGTTCAACCATTGGATCTCTTTTTGTGTGTCTCCGAGATCATGTAACCTAAAAAATCATACCCATTGTTTATTGCGATACTTTTGATACTTCCTATTTCTTGTTGAGTTCTGTGTACTGAAGCGGAAATTTCTGGACTCTGTATAGCACTGTGTAGTGCTTGACGGAACTTTACTTCACAACAATAATTGCGAATTTCTACCTTTTCCATTCGGCTGTTGAGTAACGAAAAATGTTCACGTGTTTCTGCGTGTGTTAATTTTCTTTACACTAGTCTCGTAACAACTACACGAGATATACGATGCTAGCAGCTAAATGATTACATGACCTTCTTCGAATAACAGTTTTCTTAATTTACTCGACTATGTGAATGGGTTTGTCTTTCTAAAATCCTCAAGCATCTCTCTTATCGGTACAGTTTCGTATGGTCCACACTGACCTGATGCGATCGTAGCAACTCATCAATGAGTTCATATGGCGTCTGCTGTCATGTCTATCTGATACTAGCGATTTCCTTTAGAAATACTTACTACTGATTTCATTTGTTCATCCTATTTCATATTGCTCCTGAATAGCATTGTTAAATATGATCTAGGGGTAGCGTCTTTGACTACTAATGAAAACGTCTTCAATGCCGGAGTTGAATCTCGCCACTGCGTCGTAACTGCCGTCTACTTCACGTCTGCTTTGCAGCGAAATACCTTAATTTAAGTATTAACAGTATTTCTCTTACTTGTCACTTCTTCTTCCGTGTGTATTTGCTTTTAGGAAGCTTTAATTGTCGGGTGCTATTAATAGTGTTCCATAGATTTCGTGTTTGTTTTGAATACAGTCAGAGAGAGTCCCTTTAGTCAGCCATAGTGCCAGTAGAGTCAGTGTCGTCGTAACTGCCGTCTGCTTCACGTCTGCTGTGCAGCGAGCTACCTTAATTTAAGTATTAACTGTATTTTTCTTACTTGTCACTTCTTCTTCCGTGTGTATTTGCATTTAGGAAGCTTTAATTGTCGAGTGCTATTAATAGTTCCATAGATTTCGTGTTTGTTTTGAATACAGTCAGAGAGAGTCCCTTTAGTCAACCATAGTGCCAGTAGTGCTAGTGTTTGTTTTCAACACAGTCCAGAGATAGGTAGTGCTATTTTCATTGTTTTCTACAAGAAGTGGCTAGCAACCACAGTTTAGTGAATAAACAGCCGCCTTTAGTGAATTAGCAGTCTAGTTAAAGATTGATTAACTCTCTTCAGTAAATTGATTCCTTAGGATGGATAGGATGTGTGACTGCTGTGTACGGACGCAGGAGGAGCTGGCCACTGTTCGCGAACAGCTGAGCGTGTTGATGGCCGCAGTCAGCCGTCTTCAGGCTGCTGCCTCGGAGTGTAGCGGCAGTGGGGAGTCTGGTGCGTCGCAAGGTACACCCCAGGTGTTACATGCTTCACCCACTGTCCCTGCTGTCGAGACATCTTCGCGTGTACTGGGCGCGGTTGGGCCACCCTCCCCTCAGGGGAGTGGCGGGTTCAGCGGCGTTCGCGGCGCACGAGGCGGAGGGTCAATGTGGAGGCTGGCCGTGTGGCATCGCCCGCTCTGCCTGTGAGTGGACATGTGGCTGCTCCTTCAGCAAGGTCCGAGCAGGCACACGGGGGGAGGGGTTTATTAGTTATTGGGAGCTCCAACGTTAGGCGGGTGATGGAGCCCCTTAGGGAAATAGCGGGAAGGTCGGGGAAGAAGGCCAGTGTTCACTCTGTCTGCTTGCCGAGATGTGGAGGAGGCCCTACCGGCGGCGATAGAGAGCACTGGGTGCACCCGACTGCAAATTGTTGCTCATGTCGGCACCAATGACTCCTGCCGTCTGGGTTCAGAGGTCATCCTCAGTTCGTACAGGCGGTTGGCGGAATTGGTGAAGGCGGAAAGCCTCGCTCGCGGGGTGAAATCAGAGCTAACTATTTGTAGTATCGTTCCCAGAACCGATCGCGGTCCTCTGGTTTGGAGCCGAGTGGAAGGCTTAAACCAGAGGCTCAGACGATTCTGCGGAGATCTGGGGTGCAAATTTCTCGACCTCCGCTATCGGGTGGAGAAATGTAGGGTCCCCCTGAATAGGTCAGGCGTGCACTACACGCCGGAAGCGGCTACAAGGGTAGCGGAGTACGTGTGGAGTGCACATGGGGGTTTTTTAGGTTAGAGAATCCCCTCCCTAGGCCCGACAAGACGCCTCCTGAGACGCGGCAAGGTAGGAGTAGGCAAAATGCGACAGGGAATAACAATATTAATGTGCTAATAGTAAACTGCAGGAGCGTCTACAGAAAGGTCCCAGAACTGCTCTCATTAGTAAACGGTCACAACGCTCATATAGTACTAGGGACAGAAAGTTGGCTGAAACCAGACGTAAACAGTAATGAAATCCTAAACTCAGATTGGAATGTATACCGCAGAGACAGGCTGGACAGTGAAGGGGGAGGCGTGTTTATAGCGATAAGAAGTGCAATAGTATCGAAGGAAATTGACGGAGATCCGAAATGTGAAATGATTTGGGTGAATGTCACGGTTAAAGCAGGCTCAGACATGGTAATTGGATGTCTCTATAGGCCCCCTGGCTCAGCAGCTGTTGTGGCTGAGCACCTGAAGGATAATTTGGAAAATATTTCGAGTAGATTTCCCCACCATGTTATAGTTCTGGGTGGAGATTTTAATTTGCCGGATATAGACTGGGAGACTCAAACGTTCACAACGGGTGGCAGGGACAAAGAATCCAGTGAAATTTTTTTAAGTGCTTTATCTGAAAACTACCTTGAGCAGTTAAACAGAGAACCGACTCGTGGCGATAACATATTAGACCTTCTGGTGACAAACAGACCCGAACTATTTGAAAAAGTTAACGCAGAACAGGGAATCAGCGATCATAAAGCGGTTACGGCATCGATGATTTCAGCCGTAAATAGGAATATTAAAAAGGGTAGGAAGATTTTACTCTTTAGAAAAAGTGACAAAAAGCAGATTTCAGAGTACCTGTTGGCTCAACACAAAAGTTTTGTGTCAAGTACAGATAGTGTTGAGGATCAGTGGACAAAGTTCAAAACCGTCGTACATAATGCGTTAGATGAGTATGTGCCAAGCAAGATCGTAAGACATGGAAAAGAGCCACCGTGGTACAACAACCGAATTAGAAAACTGCTGCGGAAGCAAAGGGAACTTCACAGCAAACATAAACATAGCCAAAGCCTTGCAGACAAACAAAAATTACGAGAAGCGAAATGTAGTGTGAGGAGGGCTATGCGAGAGGCGTTCAATGAATCCGAAAGTAAAGTTCTATGTACTGACTTGGCAGAAAATCCTAAGAAATTTTGGTCTTATGTCAAAGCGGTAGGTGGATCAAAACAAAATGTCCAGACACTCTGTGACCAAAATGGTACTGAAACAGAGGATGACAGACTAAAGGCCGAAACACTAAATGTCTTTTTCCAAAGTTGTTTCACAGAGGAAGATTGCACTGTAGTTCCTTCTCTAGATTGTCGCACAGATGACAAAATGGTAGATATCGAAATAGACTACAGAGGGATAGAGAAAAAATTAAAATCGCTCAAAAGAGGAAAGGCCTCTGGACCTGATGGGATACCAGTTCAATTTTACACAGAGTACGCGAAGGAACTTGCCCCCCTTCTTGCAGCGGTGTACCGTAGGTCTCTAGAAGATCGTAGCGTCCCAAAGGATTGGAAAAGGGCACAGGTCATCTCCGTTTTCAAAAAAAATGGTTCAAATGGCTCTGAGCACTATGGGACTCAACTGCTGTGGTCATAAGTCCCCTAGAACTTAGAACTACTTAAACCTAACTAACCTAAGGACATCACACACATCCATGCCCGAGGCAGGATTCGAACCTGCGACCGTAGCGGTCGTGCGGTTCCAGACTGTAGCGCCTTTAACCGCTCGGCCACTCCGGCCTGCTCCGTTTTCAAGAAGGGACGTCGAACAGATGTGCAGAACCATAGACCTATATCTCTAACGTCGATCAGTTGTAGAATTTTGGAACACGTATTGTGTTCGAGTATAATGACTTTTCTGGAGACTAGAAATCTACTCTGTAGGAATCAGCATGGGTTTCGAAAAAGACGGTCATGTGAAACCCAACTCGCGCTATTCGTCCACGAGACTCAGAGGGCCATAGACACGGGTTCACAGGTAGATGCCGTGTTTCTTGACTTCCGCAAGGCGTTCGATACAGTTCCCCATAGTCGTTTAATGTACAAAGTAAGAGCATATGGACTATCAGACCAATTGTGTGATTGGATTGAGGAGTTCCTAGATAACAGGACGCAGCATGTCATGTTCAATGGAGAGAACTCTTCCGAAGTAAGAGTGATTTCAGGTGTGCCGCAGGGGAGTGTCATAGGACCATTGCTATTCACAATATACATAAATGACCTTGTGGATGACATCGGAAGTTCACTGAGGCTTTTTGCAGATGATGCTGTGGTGTATCGAGAGGTTGTAACAATGGAAAATTGTATTGAAATGCAGGAGGATCTGCAGCGAATTGACGCATGGTGCAGGGAATGGCAATTGAATCTCAATGTAGACAAGTGTAATGTGCTGCGAATACACAGAAAGATAGATCCTTTATCATTTAGCTACAAAATAGCAGGTCAGCAACTGGAAGCAGTTAATACCATAAATTATCTGGGAGTACGCATTAGGAGTGATTTAAAATGGAATGATCATATAAAGTTGATCGTCGGTAAAGCAGATGCCAGATTGAGATTCATTGGAAGAATCCTAAGGAAATGCAATCCGAAAACAAAGGAAGTAGGTTACAGTACGCTTGTTCGCCCACTGCTTGAATACTGCTCAGCAGTGTGGGATCCGTACCAGATAGGGTTGATAGAGGATATAGAGAAGATCCAACGGAGAGCATCGCGCTTCGTCACAGGATCATTTAGTAATCGCGAAAGCGTTACGGAGATGATAGATAAACTCCAGTGGAAGACTCTGCAGGAGAGACGCTCAGTAGCTCGGTACGGGCTTTTGACAAAGTTTCGAGAACATACCTTCACCGAAGAGTCAAGCAGTATATTGCTCCCTCCTACGTATATCTCGCGAAGAGACCATGAGGATAAAATCAGAGAGATTAGAGCCCACACAGAGGCATACCGACAATCCTTCTTTCCACGAACAATACGAGACTGGAATAGAAGGGAGAACCGATAGAGGTACTCAAGGTACCCTCCGCCACACACCGTCAGGTGGCTTGCGGAGTATGGATGTAGATGTAGATGTAGATGCTAAAATTTTGAATAAAAATCATTAGCAGTGGCGTCCGCAGACTTCCGGTATTAGAAGTCACCCTCGTTCTGCTAACGGCCTCGTCAACGGTGGTGGAGGAGCGGACAGAAATACAGTGCATTCTCTTGTCCTTGAGGCGGGAAACTGGTCCTAAAAGGCAGAAGAATCAGGAATGATCAACGGATGAGGATGCAGAAGGCACTGGAAACCACTGCATTAAAGACAAATAATGTGTATCCACAGGACATGTGGCGTGCAATTGATAAACTATCATGATGATCTCTCCATTGGCATTTATTCCGGACTAACCCCCATTCGGATTACTGGGAGGAGTTGACCCTTAGAGAGAGATTGAATAACCAAATAAAGGGTAACATTCCGTGAAATGGAGCGTGAAGTATCAGAATTCAGAACGTAGTAGGGAAGCTAGAAAATCTGAAAAGGGAAATGGTAAGGTTCAGTCTAGATATAGTGGGGGGCAGTGAGGTGAAATGGAAAGAAGAAAGGATTTCTGGTCAAACGAATATAGGGTAATATCAACAACAGTAGAAAATGGTAAAACAGGATAGAATTCGTTATGAATGAGAAGGGAGGGCAGAGAGTGAGCTACTATGAATAGTTCAGTAATAGGATCGTCCTCATCAAAATCGACAGCAAGCCAACACCGACAGCAATAGGTCAGGTACACATGCCACATGCCGACCAGGCAAGCAGAAGACGAAGAAATAGAAAAAGTATGCGAGGATATTAAAACGATAATTTAGAACATAAAGGGAGAGGAAAATCTAATAGTCATGGGAGACTGAAATGTGGTTGTAGGAGAAAGAACAGGAGAAAGGGTTACGGAGAATACGGGCTTGGTAATAAGAATGATAGAGAAGAAATACTGATTTAGTTCAGCAATAAATTTCAACTAGTAATAGCGAATACTCTGTTCAAGAATCACAAGAGAAAGAGGTATTCTTGGAAAAGTCCAGGAGGAAAAACATCATCCTCGCAATTGCGGAGATAGCAAGAGCCGATAAGTGCGATAATTATAGCGCAAATAGCTTAACAGCTCAAGCATCCAAGTTACCGACAATAATAATATACAGAAATAATACAACATTCGGAAAACTGAGCATATGTTAGATGACGATCAGTTTGGCTTTAGGAAAGGTAAAGACTCCAGAGAGGCAGTTCTGACGTTGCGGTGATGATGAAAGCTAGAGTCAAGAAAAATCGAGACACGTTCGTAGGATCTGTCGACCTGTAAAAAGCGTTCGATAGTGAAAAATACTGCAAGGTGTTCGAAATTCCGAGAAAAATAGGAGTAAGTTATAGGGAAAGACGCGTAATATGCAACTGTACAAGAACTAAGAAGAAAATAATATTAGAAGACCAAGGGCGAAGTACTCAGTTTAAAAGGGTGTGAGACTGGTTTGTAATCTTTCACCTCTACTTTTCTATCTATACACTGACGAAGCAATGACGAAAATAAAAAAAAGTTTCGAGAGTGGGATTGAAATTTATAGTGAAAAGATTTAAATGATAAGATTCGCTGATGACTTTGCTATCCTCGGTGAAAGTGAAGAAGAATTACAGAATGTGTTCAATGAAATGAACAATCTGCTGAGTACATAATATGGACTGAAAGTAAATAGAAAAAGGCGAAAGTAATAAGAATTAGCAAAAATGAGAACAGCGAGAAACTTAACATCAGAGCTGGGGATCACGAAGTCCGCGCGCGAAGGTAAGGAATTCTGCTACCTAGGCAGAAAATAACCCATGATGAACGGAGCAAGGTGGAAAAAAAACCAGATTAGCACTGGCAAAGAGAGAATTCATGGCCAAGAGATTACTTAATTTGAAGACTGGAGCACATCACTGTATGGTAGTGAAATATGGATTGTGGGAAAAGGGGAACAGAAGAAAATCGAAGCATTTGAGATGTGGTGCTACAGAAGAATGTAGAAACTTAAGTGGACTGATATGGTAAGAAATGGGGAGGTACTCCGCGAAACCGGCGAAGAAAGGAATGTATGTAAAACACTGACAAGAAGAATAGGCAGGATGATAGGACATCTGTTAAGACATCAGGGAATAACTTCCATGGTACTAGAGAGACTGCAGAGGGTAAAAACTGTAGAGCGAGACAGAGATTGGAATACATCTGCCAAATAATTGAGGACGTAAATTGCAAGCGATGTACTGAGATGTAAAGGTTGGCACAGGAGAGGAATTCATGGCGGTCCGCATCAAACCAGTCAGAAGACAGAGGTCTCGAACAACAACAAATATTTATGATACGTGACAAGAGTGTCCATAATCTTATGAACGAATGCTATTACGATCTTACTCTTTGTTATCGACATTACTTTGCATTTTTCATTTATCAGCTTCAAAGCGTGATGCCACTCTGACGCCGAATGGAATGTTTTTCCAAGCCTTTCTGCGCTTCCTTACGACCGTTTAACGGCGACAGCTTCTCGTAGATACCAACAGCGAACAATCATATGGTACCTTCGACCCTATTTGATAAATAGTTTATAGGCTCTGAAATCAACAGATTGTTATGCTTCTTTGGGAACACCGGAAGGTTTTCTCGTTTATGCTGAACATTTCAGCTTACCAAATAACGCACTAGGTTCTGTTACTTCAAATTTCGACTAGCCAGTTACATATCTGTGAAGATACGCTGTTGTTGCGGTTTTCAGTCGATGACTGGTTTAATACAGGTCTTCACGCTGCTTTATCCCGTGCAGGCTCCTTCATTTCTGAGCAGCTACAGCAATCCAATCAACTTGAATCTTCTTCTGTACTCGTCTCTTGGTCTCCCTCTGCAGTTTTTACCCAACGCACTCCCCCCCCTCCCCCCACCCCCCAGTTCTAAACTGACGACAAGCTGATGTCACAGAATGTGTCATCAATCGATCTCTTCTTTTAGTTATGCCACAAATTTCTTTTTTCCCTAATTTTGTTCAGTATCTCCTCTGTAGTTACACTATCTACTTATGTAATCTTCAGCATTCGTCCTAGCATCACATTTCAGAAGTTTTATTGTCTTCTTGTCTGCATTGCTTCTCGTTCAATTTTAACTTCCATGAAAGGC
Organism: Schistocerca cancellata; assembly: GCF_023864275.1. Classification (NCBI taxonomy): domain Eukaryota; kingdom Metazoa; phylum Arthropoda; class Insecta; order Orthoptera; family Acrididae; genus Schistocerca; species Schistocerca cancellata. The sequence continues at coordinate 224,138,867 of NC_064630.1, forward strand.
TACATTCCAGCCACAAAAAAGTAATACTTAAATTTAATAACAACCAAAATACTAATATACAGCGTATCTTCCGTAAGTGTTAGGAGTATGCCCTACACAGTCGTATTTTGATTATCAATCGATGGTGTGGTATAGTGTCAAACGCCTTGCCGAAATCTGGGAAATACCTGTCATGCTATGAGTTTCAGAAGTGATTAGACTGAAAGGGAAGCTATGTAAGGCGTGTCTGTGGCAGATTTATTGACTTGTTTTGGAATGGAAAGAGCGCGTGTGTCATAAGAGCTGAATGGCTATTTTCGTAGCGTATCTGCCGTTGTTTGAAAGTACGACAATCTGGGCCGGTTGTCTGAAACCTCTTGTGGCTGAGTCTGCTGTAGCTGAGTCTCAAGATTGCAGTTACTATAACGCGATAAATTTGCACTTGTTTTCTTTTTCCACAAATTTTTACGTTATGTGCGATGGAATATCTCGGCATTTTAGCCTTCATGAAATATTTGTATCATGCAGACAAAACGTCTTGTGAATTATCAAAAAATACGTAAAATTCTAGACTTTGTCCTAAAATTCCGCCTGATTCAAATGCAATGAAAATTAATTATACTTGAATGCTTTAATTTATATTTTTCTTGTAGACAAAAGGAACACTTATTCAGTATCTGCTGCTCCACAAATGAATTTTTGCACATGTAATAAACCGAAAGTGAGAGACTATATGTATAGGTATGGCAAAATCAGAATTCGGAGACGTTCACTAACTTCCGTCTCGGTATTCACGAACGGACACTCCATTTTTTTTCTCGTCGCCTTTTCCTGACGTAGTAGTATTCTTAGCACAGGGAAATGCCCCAAAATATGATACCATAGGACTTAACAGGATGTAAGTAAGCAAAGCAAACAGGTTTTAGTGTTTGTTTCAGTGGCGGTAGGGTTTCGTCTTATGGTGCAGACAGCAAGACTCGAATTTTGCTTAATCTCCTGAGTATGATACTTCCAAGAAAACTTTCTGTCTATACTCGTGGACGTTTCAAAAGTTCACCTTCATCGTAAATTTGATCATCATGAGATCCTGAAATGTCACTTTTAGAAGATTTTTCCCCATAAAATCTATCCACTGTACTTCGTGCTCCCACTCATAGGTATGATCGCTTCGCTTGTGGTCTATGTTTCTTCACGCACTGCGTAACTATTTTTATGATTGCTTCCTACACAAATTACGAACTTTCGCAACTTCACTTGACTGCCTCCACATTTAATTATAAAATATATTGTTGCATGAATTGACTCAGTGCATTCCATAAACGACCATTCCTTTACGTTGCTATAACTTCTAAGACTATTAAGTTATAACGTTTCTGTAGTTTAGCTACATACTAGTTTTCCCATTGATTCATTATCTCTAAATATTCCACCGCATAAACTTGTTTGCTTTCCTGTTTAAACAATCAGTTTCGTATATTTTCTTTTATCTAGTTCATACATAACTTCATACTAAAATATACGCCTTTTTTTAAAGTACTACAGATATTTATGCACTCTACAATCGGTTGTTAGGATTGTCGCTTCATCAGGGATGGCAGGTTCGGCGCTTGTGGCGGTGTAAAGATGTGCAGATTTCATACTGGTCAAGGTAGTTTCACCCTGAGTGATGCAGTGACTATAACTCTTTTCCACAACGCAAACTGCCCAGAGCAACCCTGGTGTTACGTAACCTGATGTACCGAGAGAAGGCAGAGAACGATTTAACGACCTGATGGCGACAAAGGCCCTACAGGCTATCGAGCTTACGATGATAGATTCTTAGCATACTGGCAGCTGAAACACCCAGTAACTCTGGGATAGAATGTACCATGGGGATAGATCTCCAGCCGGCCTCTGTGATCGAGCGGTTCTAGGCGCTTCAGTCCGGAACCGCGCGGCTGCTACGGTCGCAGGTTCGAATCTTGCCTCGGACATGGCTTTGAGTGATGTCCTTAGGTTAGCTAGGTTTAAGTAGTTCTAGGTCGATGGGACTGATGACTTCAGATGTTAAGTTCCATAGTGCTTAGTGCCATTAGAACCATTTGAAAGATCTCCTCATTTGTTCATCCAATTCGCATTTGTCACTTCGTGAGTCCAAGATAAGAATATATCACCCTCGCCTAACTATCCGAAGTGTTCCATTCGTAGACGTGACACGAGACTTTCCTCTGAAATATGGCAGTTATCTCCTCTTACTTGCCGATCCTTGTTGTTTTCTCTGTTGTAGAACACTAATCAGATGCGTAGGAATAAAGAGTCGACTGTTTTGCAGTCCTACAAGACGTTGGACGTGGCACCGCACTGCCGCCTAATGAACAAAAGCCGATCGTACGGACTATCAGGCCACCTGTGTGATTGGATTGAAAGGTTCGTAACAAATGGAACACTGCATATCATTCTTAACAGAGATAAATTTTCAGGCGTAGGAGTAATTCGGGCGGGCCCCGACGGAGTATTACAGACAAGTAGATATTAAAATAAATGTAAATAACCAAGAGAGTAAACGTCAGAAGGTCAACGACGCTGTTCGAGGATGATTATGTTGTATACAGAGAAGCGGCAGTGCGATAAAACTGTAGCGAAATGCAGGAAGACCTGCAGAGGTTTGACGCTGCTGCCGTGTTTGATAGCCGATTCTTATGTCCATGTAACGTATTATGCGTATACAGTGATCAGCCAGAACATTATGACAGCCTGCCTAATGGCCGGATGTCCACCTTTGGCACGGATAACAGCGGCGACGCGTCGTGGCATGAAAGCAATGAGGCCCTGGTAGGTCAACGGAGGGAGTTGACACCACATCTGCACACAAGTCGCCTAATTCCTGTAAATTCAGGGGGAGGAGGGAGCAATGAGCATTATGTTGGTGAAAAATGCGACTGCCACTGGCGTCGGGAGAAATGGTCGTCATGAAGGGTTGTACGTGGTCTACAACCAGTATGATGCTCCTTGGTCTTCATGGTGACTTGCACGAACTCACTGGACCCATGGATGCCAACGCGAATGTTCTCCAGAGCATAATGGAGCCTCCGACAGCTTGTCTCCGTCCCGCAGTACAGGTATCAAGGAACAGTTCCACTGGAAGGCGACGGATTCATGCTCTCCCAGCGGCATAATGAGGAAAGTATCGGGATTCATCAGACCATACAACGCTCTGCCACTGCGCCAACGTCCATGTGCACACTTCAATCACAGTTCCAGATGCCGTGGTTTTATCATTGGCACATGCATTGGTCGTCGGCTGCAGAGACCCATCCCTAGGAGTGGTCGGTGCACTGTGTTCACACACACTTGTACTCGCCAGCATTAAAGTCTGATGTTAGTCCCGCCACAGCTCGCCGCCTGTCCTTTTCTTACCAATTTGCCTATCGTGTGAAGTCCGACGTCTGTAATGAGGGGTGGCCGCCCAACCCCACGACGTCTGGACGCGGTTTCACCTCGGTTTCGCCACGTGTTGAAAACACTCACTACAGTACCCCTCGAACACCCAAGTCGCGCAGTTTCCGAAATGCTCTTGAGGAGCCTCCGCATTCTGCATACGGACAACGCGCTCACTGATACTGCATGCACCGTGCGTGTGTGTGACCAGCAGTCATTCCTCTCCAGGTGACACTGCTGTCTCCTGGACGAATTTATATCGATAATAGGTCTGGTTGATCAGAGCATAGACGGAAAGTCTACTTAATGGCTGATTACACGATTGAAGAACAATCACATGAGCCGACACCACGATTAAATACCTGGGACTACATTTGATTAAATGCCTGGGTGTACGTGTGCGGGAGCATTTAAAGTTCAAATGGCTCTGAGCACTATGGGACTCAACTGCTGAGGTTGTTAGTCCCCTAGAACTTAGAACTAGTTAAACCTAACTAACCTAAGGACATCACACACACCCATGCCCGAGACAGGATTCGAACCTACGACTGTAGCAGTCTCGCGGTTCCAGACTGCAGCGCCTAGAACCGCACGGCCACTTCGGCCGGCCGCATTTAAAGTGCAAGGTGCAAATACATTAACTGTAGAAAAGGCAGGTGCCGGGATAAAAATCATTTGAAGACTCTCTGGGCCCGCATCTCGTGGTCGTGCGGTAGCGTTCTCGCTTCCCACGCCCGGGTTCCCGGGTTCGATTCCCGGCGGGGTCAGGGATTTTCTCTGCCTCGTGATGGCTGGGTGTTGTGTGCTGTCCTTAGGTTAGTTAGGTTTAAGTAGTTCTAAGTTCTAGGGGACTGATGACCAAAGATGTTAAGTCCCATAGTGCTCAGAGCCATTTGAGCCAAGACTCTCTGGAAGTGTAGTCTACCTGTGAAGGAGGTATTTTGTTGTTGTTGTTGTTGTTGTGGTCTTCAGTCCTGAGACTGGTTTGATGCAGCACTCCATGCTACTCTATCCTGTGCAAGCTTCTTCATCTCCCAATACGAACTGCAACCTACATCCTTCTGAATCTGTTTAGTGTATTCATCTCTTGGTCTCCCTCTACGATTTTTACCCTCCACGCTGCCCTCCACTACTAAACTGGTGATCCCTTGATGCCTCAGAACATGCCCTACCAACCGATCCCTTCTTCTTGTCAAGTTGTGCCACAAACTCCTCCCCAATCCTATTCAATACTTCCTCATTAGTTACGTGATCTACCCATCTAATCTTCAGCATTCTTCTGTAGCACCACATTTCAAAGGCTTCTATTCCCTTCTTGTCCAAACTATTTATCGTCCATGTTTCACTTCCATACATGGCTACACTCCATACAAATACTTTCAGAAACGACTGCCTGACATTTAAATCTATACTCGATGTTAACAAATTTCTCTTGTTCAGAAACGCTTTCCTTTCCATTGCCAGTCTACATTCTATATTCTCTCTACTTCGACCATCATCATTTACTTTGCTCCCCAAATAGCAAAACTCCTTTACTACTTTAAGTGTCTCATTTCCTAAACTAATTCCCTCAGCATCACCCGACTTAATTCGACAACATTCCATTATCCTCGTTTTGCTTTTGTTGATGTTCATTTTATATCCTCCCTTCAAGACACTGTTCATTCCGTTCAGCTGCTCTTCCAAGTCCTTCGCTGTATCTGACAGAATTACAATGTCATCGGCGAACCTTAAAGTTTTTATCTCTTCTCCACGGATTTTAATACCTACTCCGAATTTTTCTTTTGTTTCCTTTACTGCTTGCTCAATATACAGATTGAATAACATCGGGGAGAGGCTACAACCCTGTCTCACTCCCTTCCCAGCCACTGCTTCCCTTTCATGTCCCTCGACTCTTATAACTGCCATCTGGTTACTGTACAAATTGTAAATAGCCTTTCGCTCCCTGTATTTTACCCCTGCCACCTACAGAATTTGAAAGAGATTATTCCAGTCAACATTGTCAAAAGCTTTCTCCAAGTCTACAAATGCTAGAAACGTAGGTTTGGCTTTTCTTAATCTAGCTTCTAAGATAAGTCGTAGGGTCAGTATTGCCTCACGTGTTCCCACATTTCTACGGAAGCCAAACAGATCTTCCCCAAGGTCGGCTTCTACCAGTTTTTCCATTCGTCTGTACAGAATTCGCGTTAGTATTCTGCAGCCGTGACTTATTAAACTGATAGTTCTGTAATTTTCACATCTGTCAACGCCTGCTTTCTTTGGGATTGGAATTATTATATTCTTCTTGAAGTCTGAGGGTATTTCGCCTGTCTCATACATTTTGCTCACCAGATGGTAGAGTTTTGTCAGGACTGGCTCTCCCAAGGCTGTCAGTAGTTCTAATGGAATGTTGTCTACTCCCGGGGCCTTGTTTCGACTTAGGTCTTTCAGTGCTGGAGGTATTTTATAAAACTAGAGTAGCGCTTCATAGTCTGAACCAGAACCAGATAGCACTGATAGAAGAGATAGAGCTCATCAAAGAAGCGTAACGGAGAAGATCATCAAATTCCAGTGGCAGACGCTACAAGAGAGGCATCGCGCATAGCCGTTTGGTTTACTGTCAAATTTCCGAGAGAGGACGCTACTAGATGAGAGTATATTGCTTCATCCTGCGTACACCTCGCAAAGAAATCATGAAGGGTAAGTGAGAGGGACAGAATTCTAACGGACCCTTACCAACAACTTGCGCGGACCGTTCTTCACTGATTCAAGAAACGGGAAGTGTGAGTGGTACAGAAAGTTCCCTTCCCCACACACTATAAGGCATCAGATATAGAAGTTTAAACAACAAATTATTCATCATAAACGATCTAGAATTCGCGTCACAATTTGTAGAACACCAGAGTTCACTCTCTGCATTACTACTAGAGAAATAAAACATAATTCTTCTCTTCATTGCCGTTGGACATGTATTATCGCTTAAGCCATGGAATATTTGTCGTGTCCCACTCATCACCTAACGCGTTTACATGAGTACAGTTTGGTCCTAGAACATCGATGACAATGAACAAGCTCTGTCTGATTTACATATCTAGTGGCTGTCGAGGACGGCTACGGCACACAGCAACTAGAGGCTGAGTACCAAGTGTTGTACCAAGTGATGTCGACAAGTTTGATCGCGCTTGTGTTGCTGATGGTTTCGCTCTCTTGTAGCACACTGCAGATTAGAGACCTGTCACAATTTGAAGGTAAACAGTCTATGCATTTTACAAGTACGGTGTGTCGATAGTTAAAATGGAGCTACTCACAGAGATCAAGTCTGCGCTGTAATTATCGTATGGCAACAATGAAATAATCTTTCCTAGTGTTGTCATTACTTACGGTTACATCATCGTCACTGTAAATGACGTCATCTTCATTATCTTCCTCTTCCATTACATCACTGTCTTTATCCTCTTCACTATCTGAGGGCAATCATTCAGGTTAGAACTACTTTCATTATCGACATCAGCATCACACCACATCTGCAAAATAATCTTATCAGCTTCATCAGCCCAAACAAGTTTTCTATCAACCCTTAACAAAAAATTAATCCTATATTTAAATTCTAACGTAGATTATAAGAAAATAGTTTTTCCTACAGTTCCAACAGTTTTCATAATTTTGAGTTACTTATGCTACAATTAACAGTCATTTCTTTCTTTTTATGAATAATATCATACATGTATGCAAAACTGTTAAGATTTGAAAACAAACGCAGTGCTTACCTATCAGAGCCAGCCATTGCCCACTTACCTCACATCAACAATGCTGTCTGAGGCTTAACAACTGAGTAACCTTCATTTACAGCAAATAAACAATGTTTTCAGCCTTCAGTTGTTTATTTGCTGTACATTTCACAGTTGCTGACACGCTGCAATATGTTAAAGATTTGTAAACCTTCATTTAAATAAGTTTTGCCAACTTCAGTCATTTTCTGGCAACACTGAGTCAGTTAAATCAGCTGAGATCTTTGAAGACCCGAAGTGCACATTTCCATTGATTCCTAAACTGTCATCATATATTAAAGAAATAGTTAATTAATGGTATTTCTGCATAGTAGTCATTTAGATCGTAACTACGAGAGATATGTCAGAGAACATGAGCATTGCAGGTTCAGTAAATAATTAAATGCAAGAAGTGTAAGTGTAAGTGCCCAGTGGACGGTTAAAAATATTTCAAACTTATGAACAACCAGTAAAAGTATTCATTTAGTTTAATCGTTATGATATCTTCCACAGTGTCTCGTTGTCTGTCTCCTATTTCATAGTATCCCATACGGTTTTAATCTTATTATTGGCATTATTAATTTCTGTTATGGTGCACATATTTCTGAATATTTTAATGGCTTCTCTTAGGATATTACAGTATTTATTATAGAATGCAAGAAACGTAAGATATCTACTTATTCTGGTTTTTATATAAAATTCCTTTTTCTCTTGTCAAGTTTTAACCCCTTTACTTACACATAGGTTACCAGTTTCTGTGATGGACTTTTTGGATAACTTATTAGCAAAGTTAACACCGTAGCTAATAGGGCTTCCTGTTTCCGATGAACGAAAGTGAAGAATTTTGAATAGATTTTTCATGGAACATCCAGTATTCAGTGTTTTCCAGTGGTTTCTTCTAAAGGTCCTCACATATTTTGAAAATGTATTAATAATATAAGAAAGGAAGTGAGATTTGAATATAACTTCAGACCTATGCCATTGTAGTTTCAGAATAAACGTTTCAATCCTAAGAAGCCTAATTGGAGAGCGATCCTAAGGAGCCTAATTGGAGAGCACTGCCGTCTCAGCTCCTACCAGCTACAAATGTTAGATGTCAAAGGACATGATAGTCATGTCTACTTTTGCTTGAAGGAGATAGCGTGGAAGACTCTAACCAGTTTCTTCCCTAATTGAGACATTGCTGGAGGTTTTCGTAATGCATTACATACCTGTATTTGCCCACCCCTTCCCCCTCTCCAGTGTCGTCATCAGCTTAGGGATGGAACCTTTGCATGGGATTAAGCACTCCAGATATAATGGTAAATTGCTGTGTCCATCATGCAGACTGTCAGAATATGCCAATTCTTCTCCCATGACATGTCTATCAGAATTACCAGAAACATCCAAAAAATTACCCAACCTTGCAGTTTCCTTACTGAATAACTATCAAAACCCTCCAATCAGCAGAGATTTTTGCATTGCATGCCGGTATAAGTTATACAGGGTGTTACAAAAAGGTACGGCCAAACTTTCAGGAAACATTCCTCACACACAAAGAAAGAAAATATGTTATGTGGACATGCTTCCGGAAACGCTTACTTTCCATGTTAGAGCTCACTTTATTACTTCTCTTCAAATCACCTTAATCATGGAATGGAAACACACAGCAACAGAACGTACCAGCGTGACTTCAAACACTTTGTTACAGGAAATGTTCAAAATGTCCTCCGTTAGCGAGGTTACATGCATCCACCCTCCGTCGCATGGAATCCCTGATGCGCTGATGCAGCCCTGGAGAATGGCGTATTGTATCACAGCCGTCCACAATACGAGCACGAAGAGTCTCTGCATTTGTTACCGGGGTTGCGTAGACAAGAGCTTTCAAATGCCCCCCATAAATGAAAGTCAAGAGGGTTGAGGTCAGGAGAGCGTGGAGGCCATGGAATTGGTCCGCCTCTACCAATCCATCGGTCACCGAATCTGTTGTTGAGAAGCGTGAGAACACTTAGACTGAAATGTGCAGGAGCTCCATCGTGCATGAACCACATGTTGTGTCGTACTTGTAAAGCCACATGTTCCAGCAGCACAGGTAGAGTATCCCGTATGAAATCATGATAACGTGCTCCATTGAGCGTAGGTGGAAGAACATGGGGCCCAATCAAGACATCACCAATACCTGCCCAAACGTTCACAGAAAATCTGTGTTGATGACGTGATTGTACAATTGCGTGCGGATTCTCGCCAGCCCACACATGTTGATTGTGAATATTTACAATTTGATCACGTTGGAATGAAGCCTCATCCGTAAAGGGAACATTTGCACAGAAATGAGGATTGACACATTGTTGGATGAACCATTCGCAGAAGTGTACCCGTGGAGGCCAATCAGCTGCTGATAGTGCCTGCACACGCTGTACACGGTACGGAAACAGCTGGTTCTCCTGTAGCACCCTCCATACAGTGACGTGGTCAACGTTACCTTGTACAGCAGCAACTTCTCTGACGCTGACATTAGGGTTATCGTCAACTGCACGAAGAATTGCCTCGTCCATTGCAGGTGTCCTCGTCGTTCTAGTCTTCCCCAGTCGCGAGTCATAGGCTGGGAAGTTCTGTGCTCCCTAAGACACCTACCATTTGCTTCGAACGTCTTCCTGTCGGGACACCTTCGTTCTGGAAATCTGACTCGATACAAATGTACCGTGCCACGGCTATTGCCCCGTGCTAATCCATACATCAAATGGGCATCTGCCAACTCCGCATTTGTAAACATTGCACTGACTGCAAAACCACGTTCGTGATTAACACTAACCTGTTGATGCTACGTACTGATGTGCTTGATGCTAGTACTGTAGAGCAATGAGTCGCATGTCAACACAAGCGCCAAAGTAAACATTACCTTCCTTCAATTTGGCCAACTGGCGGTGAATCGAGGAAGTACAGTACATACTGACGAAACTGAAATGAGCTCTAACATGGAAATTAAGCGTTTCCGGACACATGTCCACATAACATCTTTTCTTTATTTGTGTGTGAGGAATGATTCCTGAAAGTTTGGCCGTACCTTTTTGTAACACCCTGTATATGCACCCTGCGTGTGTCTGACAAGCAGTCATTCCTCTCCAGGTGAAACTGCTGTCTCCTGGACGGGTTTATATCGATAGTAGGTCGGTGACAATAATGTTCTCGTTGATCAGAGTATAGGCGGAAAGTCTACTTAATGGCTGATTACACGATTGAAGAACAATCACATGAGCCGACACCTCGATTAAATACCTGGGACTACGCTCGATTAAATACCTGGAAGTACCCGTGTGGAAGCATTTAAAGTGCAGCGTGCAAGTAAATTCATTTGAAGAATCTCTGGTAGGGTAGTCTACCTGTGAAGGAGGTATTTTACAAAACTGTAATATCGCTTCATAGTCTGGAACCAGAACTAGATAGCACTGATAGAAGAGATAGAACTCATCAAAGAAGCATAACGGAGATGCTCATCAAATTCCGGTGGGATACGCCACAAGAAAGCCATCGCGCATAGCCGTTTGGTTTACTGTCAGAATTCCGGGAGAAGACGCTGCTAGATGAGAGTATATGGCTTCATCCTGCGCACACCTCGCAACGAAATTATGAAGGGTAAGTGAGAGGGACAGAATTCTAACGGACCCTTACTAACAACTTCCGCGGACCGTTCTTGACTGTATCAGGAACCGGGAAGTGTGAGTGGTACAGAAAGTACCCTTCCCCACACACTATAAGGCATCAGATATAGAGGTTTAAACAACAAATTATTCATCATAAACGATCTAGAATTCGCGTCACAATTTGTAGAACACCAGAGTTCACTCTCTGTATTACTTCTTCAGAGAAATAAAACATAATTCTTCTATCCATTGCCGTTGGACATGTATTATCGCTTAATCCGTGGAATATTTGTCGTCTCCCACTCATCACCTACCGCGCTTACATGAGTACAGGTTGGTCCTAGAAAATCGATGGCAGTGATAAGCTCTGTTTGATTTATGTATCTAGTGGCTGTCGAGAACAACTACGGCATACAGCAACTAGAGGCTGAGTACCAAGTGCTGTATCACGTGACATCGACAAGATTAATCGCGCCTGTGTTGCAGATGGTTTCGCTCTCGTGTAGCATACTGCAGATTAGAGACCTGTCATAGTTTGAAGGCCAACAGTCTATGCATTTTAGAAGTACGAGGTGTCGATAATTAAAACGCAGCTACTCGCAGAGGTCAAGTCTGCGCTGCAATTATCGTATGGCAACAAAACTTGTTGGGTATTGTAATGCATTGATGCGTATCCGGTTTACAACGGAAAAAATTAGTTCCAAGTTTGGCCAGCAGAAGCAAATCTGGCGTTGTGATTGCAAGAAGGATGAATAGAAATATTTCCATGTGTAATGCATTAGGAACGGGATGTGGGCAGGCCAGGTAAAAAATGTGAGAAAGGTATAATGTTGATTTTATTATTTACCGGCGCTTACACAGTTTGTGCAACATGAGTAGTCAACGAAATGTTGCGTCCGTAAAACGATGTGAGAAATAGTTGCTCGCAGCGGTTACAGTGGAATGTGAGCAACATCTTCCTTTGTACTGACCTTTAGATGAGGCTGATACCGAACATGTCCCTGTAAACGGGTTCTTTTAGGCACCCGCAGTGCCAGCGTCACATGTATTCAGATCAGCTGATTTTGCAGGTCACGCACATTAAAAAAATCTGGATGTAACACAGTCGTGGAAAGTTGCTCTGAGTATATTTTTCACTAGGTGAGCGTCAAGAGGTGTTGTCCCGTCTTGCATTAAAATAGTGGTTTTCACGCAGTTGAGCTTTTCCAAAGTAGGGATCACATGCTGTACAAGAAGGTCTCGATAGTGCGGCGACGTCACTGTACACCTCATAGGCCCTCTGGTGTATTCCCTTAAAGAAGAACGGATCAAGAACAAAAGTGCTTGTTCAAAATGGTTCAAATGGCTCTGAGCACTATGGGACTTAACATCTGAGGTCATAAGTCCCCTAGACTTAGAACTACTTAAAACTAACTAACCTAAGGACATCACACACACCCATGCCCGAGGCAGGATTCGAACCTGCGACCGTAGCGGTCGCGCGGTTCCAGACTGAAGCGCCTAGAACCGCTCGACCACACCGGCCGGCAAAAGTGCTTGTTAATTCACACCACATAGTCACATACACTATGTGATCAAAAGTATCCGGACAATCCCAACACATACGTTTTTCTTAGTAGGAGCACTGTGCTGCCACCTACTGCCAGGTACTCCATATCAGCGACCTCAGTAGTCAGTAGACATCGTGAGAGAGCAGAATACGGCGCTCCGCGGAACTCACGGACTTCGAACGTGGTCAGGTGATTGGGTGTCACTCGTGTCATACGTCTGTACGCGAGATTTCCAAACTCATAAACATCCCTGAGTCCACTGTTTCCGATGTGATGGTGAAGTGGAAACGTGAAGGGACACGTACAGCACAGCACAAAATCGTACAGACCGACCTCAAAAAATGGTTCAAATGGCTCTGAGTACTAGGCGACTTAACTTCTGAGGTCATCAGTCGCCTAGAACTTAGAACTAATTAAACCTAACTAACCTAAGGACATCACACACATCAATGCCCGAGGCAGGATTCGAACCTGCGACAGTAGCGGTCGCTCGGTTCCAGACTGTAGCGCCTAGAACCGCACGGCCACTGCGGCCGGCACAGACCGACCTGTTGACTGACAGAGACCGCCGACAGTTGAAGAGAGTCGTAATGTGTAATAAGCAGACATCTATCCAGACCATCACACAGGGATTCCAAACTGCATCAGGATCCACTGCAAGTACTATGACAGTTAGGTGGGACGTGAGAAAACTTGGATTTCATGGTCGAGCGGCTGCTCATAAGCCACACATAACGCCGGTCAATGCCAAACGACGCCTCGCTTGGTGTAAGGAGCGTAAACATTGGACGGTTAAACAGTGTAAAAACGTTGTGTGGAGAGATGAATCACGGTACACAATGTGGCGATCCGATGGCAGGTTGTGGGTATGGCGAATTCCCGGTGAACGTCATCTGCCAGCGTGTGTAGTGCCAATAGTAAAATTCGGAGGCGGTGATGTTATGGTGTGGTCATGTTTTTCATGGAGGGAACTTGCACCCTTTTTTTGCATGGCACTATCGCAGCACAGGCCTACATTGATATTTTAAGTACCTTCTTGCTTCCCACTGTTGAAGAGTGATTGGGGGATGGCGATTGCATCTTTCAACACGATCGAGCATCTGTTCATAATGCGCGGCCCGTGGCAGACAATAACATTCTTGTAATGGACTGGTCTGCACAGAGTGCTGAGCTGAATCTTATAGAACACCTTTGGGATGTTTTAGAATGTCGACTTCGTAACAGGCTTCACCGACCGACATCGGTACCTCTCCTCAGTGCAGCACTTCGTGAAGAATGGGCTGCCATTCCCCAAGAAACCTTCCAGAACCTGACTGAACATATGCCTACGAGAGTGGAAGCCGTCATCAAGGGTAAGGGTGGGCCAACACAATATTGAATTATAGCATTTCCGATGGAGGGTCCCACGATTTTGTAAGTCATTTTCAGCCAGGTGTCCGGATACTTTTGATCACATAGTGTACGACGAGTGCAATCGTTCGTGCACAGCACGTGGTTTAACACTATACCAAATTAGGTAGTTTTGTGTATTCACTGTCCCATGCAGTACAAAACGTGCCTCGTCACTCCATAGAATATTGCCCAGTCACATGTCTTTAGCTTCAGTCCATGCCAGATACTGAACAGCAAGTTCAGAACTTGGCTGCAGATCGTAAGGTTTCAGATGCCGCACCGTCATGATCTTGTATGGGTACCAGTGTAAAACAGAGCGCAAAACTTTTCGTGATGTTGACCGTGGGATGAACAACTCCCGTGACGCTGCACTTGCACTTCTCGGCACGTCCTGCATGGTCAGTTACAGCAATAACTTCCTCCGGGATAGGACGCCTTCGTCTCCCAGGTACCACACCAAGCTTACCTGTGTTTTGTAATTTCATTATCATCTTCTTTAAAACATTTAATGACATTGAGCCTCTCCCCAGATATTTCAGTCGGTGGTACTCTCTCAATGTAGCACTGTAATTGGTGCCGTTCACGTAACACAATTTCACTAAAAGCCCACGGCCTTCTTCTCGATAGCCATACTGTTCACTCACATTATGCATTATCAAGTAACAGCGTAGATGTCATACCGTCATACAGGGTACAGCGCCAGATTTGCACCTAAAGGCCACAACTAGAACTAATTTTTTTCCATCGTAAATCAGTTTCGCCTAAATACATTAGCATGTCTACCAAGTTTCGCTACCATGCGCCGATTACAGAGCATAGTGGACCTCCATGAATAACCGCACTTTCATTATAACTAACTGGTACAATAGCTGATGTAATAAACAAAACTAAATGTGGATGGCTGCAGTCTCATTAGGCCACGATCCTTCCGCTGTCGAATTCTGACACGTAGTGTCTGAAGTTTCTCCTATTTACACGAGACATTATACGATTCTCCTACAAACAGCAAATATTAAAATGTGATTTCTGAATGAGAAATTGTATGCGTAATCCTTTCCTTAGTTACAGAATGTAGATGGCATTTCTCGTGCCTGCTTTGTGTGATTTCGTTAAAATTCCTATCATTTGCATATCCAAACACGTCATATACTCCATGGTAATTTGTTGTTTGTTGTATGCCACCTTTATGGTTCAAAAGGGTTCAAATGGCTCTGAGCACTATGGGACTTAACTGCTACGGTCATCAGTCCCCTAGAACTTAGAACTACTTAAACCTAACTAACCTAAGGACAGCACACAACACCCAGCCATCACGAGGCAGAGAAAATCCCTGACCCTGCCGGGAATCGATCCCGGGAACCCGGGCGTGGGAAGCGAGAACGCTACCGCACGACCACGAGATGCGGGCACCACCTTTATGTTGTTGTGATTTTAATGCCTAGGAGCAATACATATTACTGTTCTTGAGGATTCTAGTAACAGTACTTAAATAGAAACGATTGTGGCAAGACACTTCGTAATGTTGGTAAATTAATAGTGAACACGTACCGGGTGTTAAAAAAGTCAGTATAAATTTGAAAACTTAATAAACCACGGAATACTATAGGTCCCCAGACCTCAGTCCGTGCGATTATTGGCGTTGGGGCTACCTGAAGTCTCAAGTGTATCGTGATCGACCGACATCTCTAGGGATGCTGAAAGACAACATCCGACGCCAATGCCTCACCATAACTCCGGACATGCTTTACAGTGATGTTCACAACATTATTCCTCGTCTACAGCTATTGTTGAGAAATGATGGTGGATATATTGAGCATTTCCTGTAAAGAACATCATCTTTGCATTGTCTTACTTTGTTATGCTAATTATTGCTATTCTGATCAGATGAAGCGCCATCTGCCGGACATTTTTTGAACGTTTGTATTTTTTTGGTTCTAATAAAACCCCATGTCATTCCAAGCATGTGTGTCAATTTGTACCTTTCTATCTACATTACTCCGTGATTCATTCAGTTTTCAAATTTATACTGACTTTTTGATCAGCCGGTGGTTTCACATTTGCTCGGAGATTAACACCACCTATGAGAAAATGTATCCCCTTTTCTTCATAACGTCACAGTTTTTACATTTAAATGTGGTGTCGTTCGCAACAGACACCATTCCGTCATGTCTATTCGTATTTCATAGGTTGTCACCAGACCGTACTAGACTCCCAGAAGGCTCTATATAGCAACCATTGCCGCCAACTGACGACCACCCCACTGTCACATGCCCGTCTCGGCTGGCACACGCTGCTCCGATATGGAAATGGATAAGAGCAGCCATAGGTTCCGTTCTGTCGCGTGAACGGGGCTTGCGCGTATACAACCTTTCTCTAACAGTGACTACAGTATAACGTGCTCGGCTACAGAACAGGACACTCTGAAGTGGCCTTTGGATCTGACTGTATTTGTATCTGGTGACTCATTGAGTCAAATAAAAGCTTTTCACATAATTGTTGTTGTGTCTCTCATTCTCTGCTTCCTGCCTTTAGAACCCGCGCATCGCTACAGGATACAGCAGTTAATATTACTAGTTCCTTCTCTTACACTGTACAAAGTGTTGTGTAGGATGTTTTATAGTTCTTGGATATTTACATACATGTATCAGTGATCTCCGATTGTAGAACAAAGGTTTTCAGAAGAAAATAAATAGGAGAAGAATATTTCTCATCGTCAAGACGATCTCTCACAAGTTTTTATGCGGAATTTGAATACTGAATGTCATGTTTATTTGAATAAGTTCGATAACATTCCAAGCATGCATTTTGTAAGCAGCAGTAGGAGAAGCCGAAAGAAGGAATTATGAATCTTACGTGGAAGGTCATTCACATATGTAAGGAATGGGAGCGGACATTGTGAGATTTATTTGTGATTTCTCCCCTATCAGTAAAAATTTCTCTTCTTCTAACAATGTACTCAACACAACTTTCTTCATTCTGTCTATTACCTGTCATTCAAACCACTTGCATGTAAAGCCATGAGGTCCATAAAACTTCAGATTTTTCCTCAGAGTAACACTATCCACAGTGTCAAACGGCCTAGAAACATTTAAAAAAATCAAGTGGCGATATTTTATTATTTAAGTCTTGCTAGATTTCGTGAATGAACGTAAATAGCAGGTTGAGCAATCTTTCTGGAATGCAAAATGTGGTTTGCTAAGAAAATGTTTTCTACAGAAATGTGAGACTACTGTTCAGTACATTACATTTTCGAATATTTTGGGAAAAGATATCAGTAAGGAAACTGAAAAATTACTCTCAACTTTCTTACAAATAGGTTTAACAGTTGCATACTTTAATCAGTCTGGAAAAAATTCCCTGTGCCAGTTATGTATTACATATATCACTAAGGGTATCACCTATTGAGTTAGAACAAATTTTCAGATTTCAGTTCGAAATTCCTTCAACACCAGACAGGCGTGTTAATTAAAAAAAATGTATTATTGTCTTAATTTCAGCGAAGGATGTTGGAGCTACTTCAAATGGCTTAAAGATCTGTGAACTGACATTGTTAATGTATTCTTTTGCTTCTTCAACGGAATAATTTAATCCTATTTTTGCTGTTAGAATGCCACTTAATCCTCCTCTGGGCACGTTGGAAAATTTACATAGCTTGGCACTTGGGATGTTTCAAGGTCCCATGGAGCACTTCATTTATTGTGGGATTTAGCCATTATTTACTTGTAACATCAAATTGTTATATTCCACACTGAAAGGATGGATTAAATACAGTTGGTGGTGGAGTATTTATTTCTGTCAGAAGGAGTTTATCTTGTTGTGAAGTTGAGGAAGATAATTCCTGTGAAATAGTATCGGTAAAGTTTATACTTGACAATCGGAGTAAACTATTAACTGGATTGTTTTACCGACTCCCTGACTCAGAAGTTACAGTTGCTGAACACTTCAAAGAAAACTTGAGTCTCATTTCAAATAGGTACCCCACTCATAAAATTATAGTCGGTGGTGACATCAAACTACCCTAGATATGCTGGAAAAATTATATGTTTAAGGGAAGGTTTACTATCTTTTGGTTAAAAAAATCGATTTTTTAAATTGCATTTTTGAATCTAAAAAAGTGTTTAGAATCCCCCCCTGAAACGGTTTTTCCGAATACGGAACGGAAATGTTTGTTATTCGCGGTTGAACAAAAAAATGCACCTTCCTAAAATCGGCCTTTTTCAAGTACTAGTTTTTTTCTTTCGGAGGACGGGTTATTGTACCGGTGCTTGGGAGGAAACACACAAAATTCAAATGAAAGTTTGAACGCGTGTGTTTGGACGTTAGCCCCCAAGCATTTGCATTCTGGTGCGAAGACTGTGGAGATTGCGACTTTCCTGGCAGTGAGCAGCTTCAACTAAGGGTATTCGGCAATCCTAAAGACCATGACAACGATGCCCGTCACCCTGGGACTCTATTCGATGCAGTTCGCCAAGCATTCGGGCGACCACTGGACTCAAGCGGCCGTACGAGCGGCTTTGGAGCAGCGCAGGATGGCCCAGATCTAGTAGAACGCCCTCTATGAGGAAGAAGAAGGACTATTTTACGGACACGGAATAGCAGACTGAACGTAAGTTGCATAATATTGCAATTATATGTAGTCAAGACTGCAAACGCCTTTTTCTCGAAATGACTTTTTTTCATCGCGCTGTATGGTAACTTCTACTGAACCGATTGGCATGATTCTTCGTTTATGAAGACGCTAACTAAATTGCCTAGGAGCTGTACCACTTTTATTCCCATCCATTAATTACAAATATTTTTACTTGGGCCACGAAGTCGAAAAGTAGATGAAAAAACACTATTTTTTTCAAATGGCCGCCATTTTGTTTCCTATGGTCCAAATAACTTAAGCGAGGTGCAACTCCTAAAGAATCTTATATACTTCGCTAACGCCAACTCAAATTCGATTTCAGACGAGCCGGCTGACCTGTGACATACCGTGCGTGGAGGTCTACATCGAAATTTTGTTTCATTCCGACGACACTTTCGCCTTTGATCTTCGACATTTCCGGTCGAAAAAATTCCCTTTTGTAGAGGTAATATCAATAAACATTTAGACCAGATTTGACATTGGAATCTATAATACATCCCGAAAAAAAATTCTGCAAGAACATGCTTTTTTCGGGCCAAAGATAGTAAACGTCCCCTTAAAGCCGGCGACAGGCATGAAACGTCATCCGAAATTGTATTGATTGCTTTCTTAGAAAATTAATTTTAACAATTAGTTCATGAGCCTACTCGAAGTGTAAATGGTTGCAAAAGCATACTTGACCTCTTAGCAACAAATAATCCTGGAGAAATTGGGAGCATCATGACGGTTACAGGAATTAGTGACTACAAGGCAGTTGCTGCTAGGCTGAATACCATAACATCCACAACCATCAAAAGGAAACGCAAAGTACATCTATTTAAAAAAGCTGACAAAAATGCTCTTAACGCCTTTTTAAGAGACAGTCCCTACACCTTCCGATCTGATTATGTAAACGTAGAAAAGATGGATTTTGAAGAGATAGTATCGACGGCAATTGAGCGATATATACCACATAAATTAATGAGTGAAGGTCCCCGATGGTACACAAAAAGGGTCAGATCGCTGTTGCAGAAGCAACGAAAAAGGCGCCCCAAATTTAAAAGAACGCAAAATCCCCAAGATTGGCAAAGTTTTTCAGAAGTTCGAAATATAGCGCGTGCTTCAATGCGAGATGCTTTTAATAATTTCCACAAGGACACTCGGAATCTGGCAGAAAACCCAAAGAGATTCTGGTCATACATAAAGCACACCAGTGCGCGGTAACAAAGGTGAAGTCACTGATGACAGTGTCACTAAAGCAGTGTTATTAAACACTGTATTCCGAAACTCATTCACCAAATAAGACGAAGTAAATACTTCTGATTCCAATCAGGAACAACAGGCAAGATAAGAAACATAGAAGTATATATCCTCGGTGTAGCAAAGCAGCTAAAATCGCTTAATAAAGGCAAGGCCTCCGGTCAATATTTTATACCAGTCAGGTTGCTTTCACCCAGACTATGCTGATACAATAGCTCCATATTCAGCATCTGTACCACTGCTCGCTCATAGGAAGATCAGTACCTAAAGACTGGAAAATTGCCCGGGTCACGCCAATACCCAAAACGGAAAACAGTAGTAATCAGCCGAATTACAGGCCCATATTACTAATGTGGATTTGCAGTAGGGTTTTGGAACATATACTGTGTTCGGACAGTATGAATTACCTCGAAGAAAACGATTTATTGACACACAGTCAGCACGGATGCAGAAAAGATCGTTCTTGTGAAACGCAACTATCTCTTCATACACATGAAGTAATGAGCGCCGTGCACAGGGGATGTCAAATTAATTCCATATGTTTAGATTTCCAGAAGGCTTTCGACATCGTTCTTCACAAGCGTCTTCTAACCAAACGGCGTGCCTATGGAGTATCGCCCGGCCAGCCAGGTCGCCTCCCCCCCCCCCCCCCCAGCGGCAGCAGAGTGGGGCTTCGGCCCCAGTCTCCTTCGTCATTTCTCCGTCTCTTGTACTCTGTGTTTCTCGTCGCCTTGTCCTTCCCTCGTTTGCTTCTTTGTCCTGTCCTGTGCTTTTCCCCTTGTCACCATGTCAGCCCCCACCACCACCACTACAGCCACCACCACTGCCATTGTATATACATCCCCCTCCGCCGCCGCCACCACCATCACGTGGTGTGCCCAATCCCCCCTGTCAATCCATCCCCCCTCTCCTCACTCTCCCATCTCCCTCACTCTTTGTTGCTCCATCCCCAGCTCCTCCCTGCCTCACCTCCTCTGATCCCTTCCCTCCAATCCTCCCCTCCGCTCCTTCCGTTTCCGCGGCCCCTGCTAGGGTGGTGGCCCAGAGGGCCACGGCTCATGCTCAACTTTCCCCTTCGCCCTCTTCATCGTCTTCACTGCTGTCGCCCTCACCATCTCTGGCACTGACTCCAGCACCGGGACCTGCCCCTCCACGCCACCTTCCAGTTGCTCCCGTCCCACACACCTCCTCTGCCGCCGTCAACGCCCTAGCGCCACCCCTGCCTCCTCTGCATCAAAAAAGGCTCCTCCTCATCCCCCTTCCCCTGTCCAGGATGCCATGGATGTCTCGCCGCCTGTCCCTGCCCCCTCCTCCTCCTCCTCCTCCTCCCCCTCCTCCTACTGTTGATCCTTCCCTTCTTGAGGCCCGGAACCTCACCCTTTTCCTTCGCCAACATTTTCCCAGTGCCCTCATCTCCCTCCTCACTCCTCGCTGTGATTCGGTCCTCATCTCCTCCACCAGCCCCACCCTTCACACAGATTTCCTTTCCCGCATTACTGTCACCCGCTGTGGCCCTCATGCCTCCCTCACCCCTGCCTGTTCCCCGCCTCCCTCCCGCCAACCCCAACCCCCGCATCGCCCGCCGACCCTCACTGCCGTGATCACTCAGGGTAGTCCGACAATCACGGAGGAGGAGGAGTTGGCGGAGCTCAAGGCGCAGCCCCATCTGGAGGTGCGTGCTGTTCGCCGCATCCACAACCCAGTCGGCCCTACCCGCCTTATGCGGGTCTTTTCCGAACATGCCCCCTCCATAGACTGTCTCCTAAAGGAGGGTGCCCTTCTTTTTCACCAACGCTACCAAGTTGACCCTTCCCGTTCCCCTCCTCAATCCCTCTGCTGCCAGAGGTGCTTGCAGTATAATGCACACACGACATCTGAGTGCTGCGAGGCCCCCACCTGCCCGCACTGTACACAAGCCCACTTCTTACGGCAGTGGCCCGATCTCCAGTCCCCCCTCCTGTAATACCTGTAACCTCCCTCATTCTACTTACTCCCAGAAATGTAAGGCCCGACCCCCTCCTACCACAACTGAACTCACAGTTCCTGTCCGCCCTCTGGACGCCCCCATCCTTCCTGGCAATTCCCTTCGCCCACCCCCTACCGCTGAGGACATCATCAGATTCCTCACCATCGTCCTTCAGAATGTTCATCCTTTTCAGCGCCCCCACACCCTCCACCAGATATCCCTCGCCACCTGTTCCGTTTTCCACCTAAAAATGTACGCCACCTACTCCAACAACCAAGCCCCTTTCACCTTCTCCCATCTTGACACCCTTGTCTAAATCCCTGTCATGGCACGACAGCACCGTATCCTTTTCAACAACATCCGCTCCCTTCCCGCCAACAAGAACCTCTTCCTGCACACCCTTGCCACTCTCCGCGTGGATGCCTTCCTCCTCAATGAAACCTTCCTCAAACCCCACCACACCGTCCACACTTCGCCCTTCCTCCTTCACTGCTCCGATAATCCTCTCCCGATTGCGCGTGGCGGAGTTGCCATTGGTCACCACCACCAGATCCCCATTCGGCTCCAACCTCTCCTTCCCGACCTCACCGAACACCTAATCCTTACTCTCTTCTTCCCCAGCCTTACCGCCACCTTCGCCACCATCTATGTCCGCCCTAACGCCCCTATTCCCTTCGACTTCCTCTCCCACGTTGGCCGTACATTCTCCACCTACGTGATTGCTGCTGACCTCAACATCCATAGTCGTTCCGCCGCCCAGTTTCGGCGGTGGCATCAGTTCCTCTCCCCCCTTCAAGGCAACCTCATCCCCAGCCCCCAGCACACCTGTCCTGAATCCAACTCCACTCCCAATGTTATCCTTTCCTTGCCTAACCTCCTTGGCCACATAACGGTGGATGTCCTGGAGCCTATTGGTAGCGACCATCTCCCTGTCCTCCTCACCGTTTCAGACGGTCGTCGCCCCCACCCCGACCCTTGTAATGACCCTCCCCCAAAGTACGTCCATGACTATTCCCGTGCCAACTGGAATGCCTACTGGGATACCCTCTCCCCCCAGGTCGATAGCCACCCCTTCACCTACCACCACCCTGACGATGTAACCCATGCCGCCTCCTTTCTCCAGCAGACCTTGTCTGAGGCCGTCGAGGCTCACGTCCCTACTGTTGCCATCCACCCTCACCATCCTACCCTACCCCGATGGGCCGTCCTCCTCCTCCGTGAATCCCATCGTCTCTACTGTGCCTTTCTCCACACGCATGACCCGGACACACTACGACGCCACCGGCAACTACAGCAACACATTCGTAATTTGCTCATGGCTAAGAAACCCCGGGACTGGCGACAGACATGCACCCATTTAAATGCTACCCTACCTATAAACTCTTCCACGTTCTGGTCAGCCTTCCATCGCCTTACCAGAACTAAACCCTCCCCCTACTATCCTCCATGATGATCACCCCTTCCCTGACACCCTTAGTAAGGCCAATCACTTTGCCTCTTACCTCCCCGATGTCTTTTCCATCCCCGATGATCCCCAGCTCGATTACTCCCTCTTCCCGGATGTCTGCGATCAAACTGACACCTCTGTCCCTCCCCTCACGCCTGGTTTCCCGTACTTGGACCACATTGCACACACAGAACTCAATGCCCCTATCACTACACAGGATCTCATTACTACACTCCGCACGAAATGCAACACTGCTCCTGGTCACGATCGTGTCACCTACCATCACCTTTGTGAAGCTCCTGTCTCTTTCCTCTCCACCCTGGCCAGGCTCTACAATGTAGTCCTGTCCACCCGTTACTACCCCGACCTGTGGAAAACCTCCCGTATCCTGTTGTTCCTTAAACCTGGCAAACTGCTGTCCGCCATCTCCTCGTACCGTCCCATCAGCCTTACCTCAGTCTTCAGCAAGGTCCTGGAATCTATCCTCACCTGACGCATCCACCAGAATCTCCGCCAGCACTGCCTCCTTCCCGTTACCCAATGTGGCTTTTGGCCGTCCTTCTCTTCTGACAACCTTCTCATTCACCTCACTCATCTCCTTTCCGAACAGCGTAATTCCCGTCGCTCCGCAATCTTCCTCTCCCTGGACCTCGAACGTGCTTATGACCACATCTGGCATTCTGGTCTCCTCTTCAAGCTCCAAACCTTTGCCCTTCCCATTAACTACGTCCGTCTGATCGGCTCCTTTCTCTCCCACCGTCCTTCCTACGTCACCATCCATAACACGGATTTCCTACACCTTTTTTCCATCCACCGGTGTGCCCCAAGGCTCCATCCTCTCCCCCCTTCTGTACCTTTTATATACGGCGGACATGCCACAGCCGTCACCCCCCGTCCACCTTCACCAGTTTGCCGATGACACTACCTTCCTTGCCCCTGACACCACCCTGCAGCGCTCCCAACACCTTCTCCAATCCCATCTTGACCGGTTCACCGCTTGGTGCAACCAGTGGTTGCTCAAGGTCAATCCCTCCAAAACCCAGGCGATCATTGTAGGCAAAACCACCCCTTCCTTCTGCCTCCTTGCTTTCTATCTCACCATCTATGGCCGTCCTATCGCCCTCACCCCCACCCTTAAGTACCTTGGCGGCACCCTCGACCGTCGCCTCTCCTGGACCCCCCATCTCTGGACAATCCAAGCCAAGGCACGCTCCCGACTCTGTCTCCTCAAGCTCCTTTCCGGCCATACGTGGGGTCTGGACTCCTCCACCATACTCCACACCTATAAATCCCTCATCCGCCCTATCCTTTGTTACGCCCATCCGGCCTGGATCTCTGCCCCCCCCCCCTACCTTTTATAAATCCCTTCAAATCCTTGTACGCCATGCTCTCCGCCTCGCCTGTCGCATCCAACTCCCCTCCCCCACACGGATCCTGTACGATCTCATTCCGTTCCCCCACCTCCTCCTTTTCCTTGAAAGGATACGGATCCTGTACACCTCCCGCAACCTCAATCCTCCTCGCCCTCTTGTCTCGCCCATCCTCTCCCGCCCCCACCCGCTGCCGTGCCTGTATTCCCACGTCCCACCTGGTCTCCATCTCTCCACCTTCCTTACCCTCTTCCAAGGTGGCTTCCGCCAGCTCCCCCTTCCAGGTGATGTCCTCCTCCCCTCCATCTACCCCTCCTATCAACTTTGATCCTCCCCCCCACTTCCTGTGTCCTTTCCTTTAGGCACCCTCCCTCCCTTCTCTCTCCTTTTCCACCCCTCCCCCTTCCTCCCTTCCCCCTATCTCCCCTGCCCATGGCATCTCTGCTCTCCCCTCTCCATCACCCCCTCCTCTCTTGGCAGGTCCCCGGACTCGTACATGCTCAGTGGACTTTCGCGCGCCGGAGATCATCGCCATCAGTGTCTCGTGTGTGTGCCTTCGTTTTGTGTTTAGTGTTCTTTCGCCGTCACGCCACCACTGTTCACGTATGCCGTCGCAGTCATCCATGTTATGTGCGCCGTGTCAACAAGTGTTTTTTCTCGTCCAGCGTGAATGGCTTCATGTTTATTGTTTTTCGTATCTCCATTTTTTGCCCGCCGTTTTTATTGTATTATCTGTGCCACCTATAAGTCATATTATTGTACCACTCAAGGCTGAAGAGCAGCGTAATATGCTGATGACAGCCCGCCTTGTATGGGGTGATTAAAATTGCAATAAAGAAAAGAAAAAAAAAGTGCTAGTCAGGCAAGCACTCCTGAACAAAAGCAAGTAGGGGATACCGTTAATATGGAGGTATTAAGTAACGATGTGCCTCAGATGTCTCCAGTTGTAAAGATGGAAGTGGAACATAATGTTCCGACCGATTCTGGTATGGGTGACAGTTTCAGTCTTGACGATAGTTGAACGATTTCAGTATTAATAGTTTGTTTGATGTCAGTAGTGTTAATGTGAGTGAGGAGGCTGACAGAACAGATATCAAATTTGGTATTGTGCCTGTACAATTAGCTGAACAAAAAATTGTACAACAGGAAAACAAACCAGTAAATTTACAAGATATGTTTGCAGCTTAAATGACGAATATGAATCAAAATTTCAGTAATATTAATCAGAATTTCACTGAGGTAAAACAAAATTTTGCGAAGTTAGAACAGAAAGTTGAACAACAGTCTGGTAGTATTATCTAGCTAACTAATGATCTGAAACAGTTTAAGACTGAAATTAATGAGAAAATAGAACAACAGGCTGTTGAGCTTAAGAAGATGTGTAGGACGGATTTACAGGAGTTTGATACTCATGTAAATATGAGAATTTCTGATGCAGAGAGTAGGTGTAAAAAGTCTTCAGAAAATGTAAAAAGTTAATTAACAGAGCTGGTTAGCAAGGTTGCTATTGGAAGCAAACAGAATATAGATCAGATAAGAAAAGAAGTAGGTCAAGTCAAGTCAAATCTGATATCAGTACAATCTATGTGTCAAATTGGAAATTTAAATAAAAAAATTGATTCTGTGAATGAAAATTGTTTGGGCAGTGTTTAAGTTGTGTCTGAACGAGTGAATGCGGTTGTGAGTGGTGTAGAACAAATTACTAACAAAACTGAACAAATAACCCTTAAATTAAATGAGCATGACAGTAGACTAAACAAAGTGGAACGTAATATTAGATTGGGTGCTAACGGTGTGAACTGTAGTATGGTGACGAAAACTGCTGAAGCGTCTTACATTACAAACAGACAGTTTTTTCGTTTTGATCCAGCTGGAAATGTTCATCCGAAAGAGTTCTGGAACGATTTTGAAAATGTTTTACCTAGTTTGTGGAGTGACCGACAGAAGATTGGTTTCGTAACATCGAAGCTTTTGGGTGTGGCTAGGATATGGGGAACGACTGCAACGCAACAATATGAGACGTTAGAGCAGTTTAAAGAAGCGTTTTTCAAAGAATATTGGGGCAAGAAAAAGCAAATAGAATTGCAAAACAGTTTCTGGGCTGGGGTAAAGTTCAATCCCAGGAAGGAGAATATAAAAAGATTTGCTTTAAGATGGGTGACTAATTTGTCATATTTGACTAACAAATTAGAGCCTGAGCAAACAATTATGGGGTTAGAAAGTTACCTCTAAGCTGGAGAAATAAAATAGTTGCTACTCCTAGGGACAATGTTGATAAGTTTATTAACTATTTGGAAAGGGTGGAGAAGCTTATGCAGGAAGAGGAGCAGACAAATCGCAGTTTTAGGCCTCAGAATACAGTTGAGAGAGTTCAGAATGTTAATGTAAACAGAATGGGTGTGTCACATAATAGCTGAGGAAGGAGAGGAAGGGGTTGGCGCTATTCTCCACTTCCAAGGACAATTGATCAGGGGCACGCTTACAGATCGCGATCGCCAATTCATGATGACAATGATTTTCAGGAGAGAGATCAGGTGGGGGTGCGAGGCAGAAATGAAGCACAATCACAGGGCACGGGAAATTGGATCCCGTCTGTGAAGGGGTTGGCATTTTCAGAACAGGTAGCAGTAATTTGAGTCCGCTCGCCATAGCTTTTGTATACAATAAGAATAAAGTAACTAAAGTCCAAATTATTGACAATAATTATACAATTAAAAGTAGTAAAGCGAAGGATGATAGAATAGGCATGCTACAAGGTGGCTATGTAGGTGGGAGCAGGCAAAAGGAGCACTGTGCTGCAGGTTGTTTGGTAGGAAAAGATGTTGAAAGTGATGTAAAATCTAGCAGTGAGGGAGAAGTGTACAGTAGAGCGAATGAGGAGTCTTGCCAGGGAGAAGGAGGAGATACGAATATACAGGAATTGCAGGAGCTAGATGAGAAGTGGGTAGAAGCATTATTGATGTCAGTAAATACGGACTTAGAGGAAGCTATGGAAGCCTTTCATGCCAGTGATGACCAGAATGGGGGTCAGTCGAGTAAAAATAATGTAGAAGGAGAAGACGACGCAGAAGAATTAGTGGAGAAACTAATTAATGTAGAAAAGTGAGCTGCAGATTTGCAGAAGTGTTTTAATCTATCCATAGTGGACAGGCTAAATAATGTAGGAAGGGAGAGTAGTGAAAGCAATCCTGTAGATATTTGTATAATCTCTGGGCACAAGGAAGGTTTCGAAAGGCGTGAAAGTGTACACGACTTGCTGGAGAAGGATGAAGTCACTGTTAAGGAAGAAAAGAAAGTTCGGCCAGTAATCAATCTGTTAGTGCAAGGGGAAGAAGTACAGTGCCTGGCTGATAGTGGCAGTGATTTGTGTGCTGTTAGTCAGCAATGGTTAGATGCTTTGCCTAATAAAAGAGAGCTAGTAATTACGCCTGTCATGGGAATCCAGGTAATTGTAGCCACAGGAAAAGTGAAGAAGCATATAAAGTATGAAGTGAAGCTGCCTATCAGTATAAATGGTAACCAGTTGTATCATAACTTTCTAGTTATTGAAGGCTTAAATATAGATATGTTAGTGGGAATTAATTTCTTAATGAAGTACAAGGGGAGGCTGGACTTTGAAAATGACAGTATAAGCCTGGAAATGAGTGGGAAAAACATTATAGTGCCTTTCTCTAAGAAAAGAAAGCTTACAAAGAGGGAAGGTGAGCAGATTCCGATTAGATATTGTAGGAAGAGAACAGATCTGAAAGGGCATAACTTGTTGTAGAAGGGAGTGTTATCCTGTTGGAAAATGGTAAAAAAATTGTGGAGTGTTGTTACAAAAGTTAATGTTTGGAAAAAAAGGTTGTTAGCATTTGATTACTAATGAAAAGCGAGTAAGATTGTTTGCATGACGATGCATGGACATAATGGAAAATGAATCTATCCCATAAATGACATGAAATTTGCTGGAGGTGACTAATAAAATAAACCGATAGAGACGACAACCAAAATATTACTAATACTAATGCTACCAGGTGTGAAAGGTAAGAGTGAACGGGCATATATAATGGATTTTGTAAATAGTTATATGAATTTAATATCTTATGTGATTTTGAAGTCATGCTCAAGTTTTGAATTTTGTGTATTGTTTGCTATTGTAAAAGACTTCATAAAAATTTTTGAAGAAGAAATCATAAAGTTAAGCATATTTATGGAACCTGGTAAAAGCTGTCATAAAGACTTTGCCCTAGTTGTCAAGTTTTGAGAAAAGATTTAGTGGATAGGGAATAATCAAAATTTAACCTAATTAAGTGTATGCCTCCAATAGCAATGCATAATTTTGCTGAAGTAGTTAAACACTTTAAAAGAAAATGCAAATTTTCTTGCAGTTTTAGAGTTGAATGTTCTGTTAATTTGCTTTGAATAGTTAAAATACAATTAATTAAAGAGTATAGCATAGGGAGAACAATTTTATACTATGTGTTGAGACGGTTATGTATATTAGTAGTCTTAGACGAAACTATGTTTTGTAGGTAAAAACCACTCTACAGTAAATACCGGCCTGAGAGTGGACCAATGTGCAATATTATGGACGCCAACCAACCGAGGTGTTGTGACATGCTAAGAAAAAATCGTGAGGTACAGGACACTTATGCAGTGCAACGTGTAAGGTAGGAGTAATTTCAAAATTACTCCAGGACACCAACCAAAATGCAGGTGGAGATTCAATGAAATATTGAGTTCATGTAAATAAGAGGAGGTAAAAGGCGAGAAATTAGATTGTAATGGACAATAACTATTTTATGTAAAGTCACAATTTGTGGAAATTTTGGTTTTGAAGGAAAAATTTAATTAGTTCAGTTGTAAAGTTTTGTAAAAAATCCCTAAAAAATCAGAAAGTTTTGTAAAATATTAGACTTTCCTTAATCTAGCTTCTAAGATAAGTCGTAGGGTCAGTATTGCCTCACGTGTTCCTATATTCCTATGGAATCACAACTGATCTCCCTGAGGTCGGCTTCTACTAGTTTTTCCATTCTTCTGTAAAGAATTCGGGTTAGTATTTTGCATCCGTGACTTATTAAACTGATTGTTCGGTAATTTTCACATCTGTCAGCATTTGCTTTCTTTGGGATTGGAATTATTATATTCTTCTTGAAGTCTGAGGGTATTTCGCCTGTCTCATTCATCTTGCTCACCAGATGGTAGAGTTTTGTCAGAACTGGCTCTCCCAAGGCCGTCAGCAGTATCATATCTCCTATATCATCTTCATCTACATTCTCTTCCATTTCTATAATATTGTCTTCAAGAACATCGCCCTTGTATAGACCCTCTATATACTCCTTCCACCTCCTTCCTGCTTTCCCTTCTTTGCTTAGAACTGGGTTTCCATCTGAGCTCTTGATATTCATACAAGTGGTTCTCTTTTCTCCAAAGGTCTCTTTAATTTTCCTGTGGGCAGTATCTATCTTACCCCTGGTGAGATAAGCCTCTACATCCTTACATTTGTCCTCTATCCATCCCTGCTTAGCCTTTTTGCACTTCTGTCAATCTCATTTTTGAGACGTTTGTATTCCTTTTTGCCTGCTTCATTTACTGCATTTTTATATTTTCTCCTTTCATCAATTAAATTCAGCATTTCTTCTGTTACCCAAGGATTTCTACTAGCCCTCCTCTTTTTACCTATTTGATCCACTGCTGCCTTCACTACCTCATCTCTCAAAGCACCCCATTCTTCTTCTACTGTATTTCTTTCCCCCATTCCTGTCAATTGTTCCCTTATGCTCTCCCTGAAACCCTGTACAACCTCTGGTTTAGTCAGTTTATCCAGGTCCCATCTCCTTAAATTCCCACCTTTTTGCAGTTTCTTCAGTTTTAATCTACAGTTCATAACCAATAGATTGTGGTCAGAGTCCACATCTGCCCCTGGAAATGTCTTACAATTTAAAACCTGGTTTCTAAATCTCTGTCTTACCATCTATCTGAAACCTGTCAGTATCTCCAGGCTTCTTCCATGTATACAACCTTCTTTTATGATTCTTGAACCAAGTGTTAGCTATGATTAAGTTGTGCTCTGTGCAAAATTCTACCAGGCGGCTTCCTCTTTTATTTCTTAGTCCCAATGCATATTCACCTACTACATTTCCTTCTCTCCCTTTTCCTACTACCGAATTCCAGTCACCCATGACTATTAAAGTTTCATCTCCCTTCACTATCTGAATAATTTCTTTTATTTCATCATACATTTCTCCAATTTCTTCGTCATCTGCAGAGCTAGTTGGCATATAAACTTGTACTACTGTAGTAGGCGTGGGCTTCGTGTCTATCATGGCCACAAAATGCGTTCGCTATGCTGTTTGTAGTAGCTTACCCGCACTCCTATCTTTTTATCCATTATTAAATCGACTGCTGTATTACCCCTTTTTGATTTTGTATTTATAACCCTGTATTCGCCTGACCAAAAGTCTTGTTCCTCCTGCCAGCAAACTTCACTAATTCCTACTATATCTAACTTTAACCTATCCATTTCCATTTTTAAATTTTCTAACCTACCTACTCGATTAAGGGATCTGACATTCCACGCTCCAATCCGTAGAACGCCAGTTTTCTTTCTCCTGATAACGACGTCCTCCTGAGTAGTCCCCGCCCGGAGATCCGAACGGGGGACTATTTTACCTCTGGAATATTTTACCCAACAGGACGCCATCATCATTAAACCATACAGTAAAGCCGAATGCCCTCGGGAAAAGTTACGGCTGTAGTTTCCCCTTGCTTTCGCCCGTTCGCAGTACCAGCACAGCAAGGCCGTTTTGGCTAGTGTTACAAGGACAGATCAGTCAATCATCCAGACTGTTGCCCCTGCAACTACTGAAAAGGCTGCTGCCCCTCTTCAGGAACCACACGTTTGTCTGGCCTCTCAACAGATACCCCTCCGTTGTGGTTGTACCTACGGTACGGCTATCTGTATCGCAAGCCTCCCCACCAACGGCAAGGTCCATGGTTCATGGGGGGTCAACATAATTACACAAATGAAATTCAAGTATTGATAGTAGTTTGTCACTTTTGCAATCACCATTCAACTTCTGAGCCAAAGTAGTGGCATCTGTGCAGCAGAAAAGTCTGATGCAAATTCCACACCATCAGCAAGGGATAACCATGGCCTAGCGGCTCTGTGGCCATTGGCGACAACACACTAGGATAGACAATGTTTAAACTATAATACCTAGCATGACTGAAGTCAACGGCATGCATCCTCCCAGGGCGATGTAGGATCGTACAGGAGCCCTGGACTTTGCATCAAGGACCGACAGCGGTGTGGCTGACCAACATAGATGACCCAGTGGAGTGAAAGCACCAAAGTGACCATACGCATACCTCAGATAGAAGCCTCCAGCCACTGGCGTTGAGGTTTGTGGATGATAGATAGCTGTGTGATCTTGTACTGCAAGTGACCCCCAACTTGTAGTCATAATCTGGTGCAGACTGATTCGCATGACAATGTTTGCAGCTGGATAATGCTGCATATAACAAACATCTAACCATGAGTATTTCATTTGAGGGTACAAATCTGAGCTGGTTAGTATATCTCCAATGACAGGGCGTCGGTGGTGACTTCGTTTATCCTGGTTTTCTTGTACAGTCAACTCCTCTAGCAACCTTGTTGGAGGCATGCAATGGAGCTAGTTGCCGTCTTCTAATTTGTCAACTGAATGTGTGCTGTTGCACTCACTCTGAATATGCCATCTTTTGTAACGATGCCTAGCCTTCATGTTGATGAACACTTCCATCTCTTGTTGCATTCCAACATACGTGAATAAACAGGCATATAGGCTCATTCCATCCCAACATCGCACGTTCACCTCGAACAGTGGTCGACAGTCTCGGGTCATCATGCAGACTGCTACTTGCTGCGAGGACTAGTCAGAGCCGGCAATCTTAATAGACACACTCTGAAAACATTTTATATAACTTGTCTCTTACTTACATTTTATATTATCCTAGAATGTCTCTATCAAAATACTGATACGGAATATCTTTTCTCACGTATACTGTAGCGTAATTCTGTGCGACAACATAAGAGTACATCGTTTAGCGATATGTTTACACGTTATTGAATCTTGTGACTCTCGGAACTGACATTACACTTTCGAGAGAGCGCTTTCCCTTGTTTTAATATCAAAGCAAGTGGAGCATTCAGAGATAGGGTGTGCCATGAAACTTGGAACTGCAGTCAGCTGAAACAAATAATGCTCATCGCGTCTTTAACGCGCCGCCAGTGTCGACGAAATTTGTCGAATTTTTCTCGTAAAGAACAAAGTGATTTATATATGCCCATTCGTTTGCGTGATACGTTTAATAAATGCCCGTTAACAAGGACATTAAAAACTCTAAGAACAGACAGTCCTCCATGTCAGCTAAGTACCACATGAGACTGAATGCGTAACATACACTCCTGGAAATGAAAAAAAGAACACATTGACACCGGTGTGTCAGACCCACCATACTTGCTCCGGACACTGCGAGAGGGCTGTACAACCAATGATCACACGCACGGCATAGCGGACACACCAGAAACCGCGGTGTTGGCCGTCGAATGGCGCTAGCTGCGCAGCATTTGTGCACCGCCGCCGTCAGTGTCAGCCAGTTTGCCGTGGCATACGGAGCTCCATCGCAGTCTTTAACACTGGTAACATGCCGCGACAGCGTGGACGTCAACCGTATGTGCAGCTGACGGACTTTGAGCGAGGGCGTATAGTGGGCATGCGGGAGGCCGGGTGGACGTACCGCCGAATTGCTCAACACGTGGGGCGTGAGGTCTCCACAGTACATCGATGTTGGAAATTGAAATAAGAACACCGTGAATTCATTGTCCCATTGTGTATACACTCCTGGAAATTGAAATAAGAACACCGTGAATTCATTGTCCCAGGAAGGGGAAACTTTATTGACACATTCCTGGGGTCAGATACATCACATGATCACACTGACAGAACCACAGGCACATAGACACAGGCAACAGAGCATGCACAATGTCGGCACTAGTACAGTGTATATCCACCTTTCGCAACAATGCAGGCTGCTATTCTCCCATGGAGACGATCGTAGAGATGCTGGATGTAGTCCTGTGGAACGGCTTGCCATGCCATTTCCACCTGGCGCCTCAGTTGGACCAGCGTTCGTGCTGGACGTGCAGACCGCGTGAGACGACGCTTCATCCAGTCCCAAACATGCTCAATGGGGGACAGATCCGGAGATCTTGCTGGCCAGGGTAGTTGACTTACACCTTCTAGAGCACGTTGGGTGGCACGGGATACATGCGGACGTGCATTGTCCTGTAGGAACAGCAAGTTCCCTTGCCGGTCTAGGAATGGTAGAACGATGGGTTCGATGACGGTTTGGATGTACCGTGCACTATTCAGTGTCCCCTCGACGATCACCAGTGGTGTACGGCCTGTGTAGGAGATCGCTCCCCACACCATGAAGCCGGGTGTTGGCCCTGTGTGCCTCGGTCGTATGCAGTCCTGATTGTGGCGCTCACCTGCACGGCGCCAAACACGCATACGACCATCATTGGCACCAAGGCAGAAGCGACTCTCATCGCTGAAGACGACACGACTCCATTCGTCCCTCCATTCACGCCTGTCGCGACACCACTGGAGGCGGGCTGCACGATGTTGGGGCGTGAGCGGAAGACGGCCTAACGGTGTGCGGAACCGTAGCCCAGCGTCATGGAGACGGTTGCGAATGGTCCTCGCCGATACCCCAGGAGCAACAGTGTCCCTAATTTGCTGGGAAGTGGCGGTGCGGTCCCCTACGGCACTGCGTAGGATCCTACGGTCTTGGCGTGCATCCGTGCGTCGCTGCGGTCCGGTCCCAGGTCGACGGGCACGTGCACCTTCCGCCGACCACTGGCGACAACATCGATGTACTGTGGAGACCTCACGCCCCACGTGTTGAGCAATTCGGCGGTACGTCCACCCGGCCTCCCGCATGCCCACTATACGCCCTCGCTCAAAGTCCGTCAACTGCACATACGGTTCACGTCCACGCTGTCGCGGCATGCTACCAGTGTTAAAGACTGCGATGGAGCTCCGTATGCCACGGCAAACTGGCTGACACTGACGGCGACGGTGAACAAATGCTGCGCAGCTAGCGCCATTCGACGGCCAACACCGCTGTTCCTGGTGTGTCCGCTGTGCCGTGCGTGTGATCATTGCTTGTACAGCCCTCTCGCAGTGTCCGGAGCAAGTATGGTGGGTCTGACACACCGGTGTCAATGTGTTCTTTTTTCCATTTCCAGGAGTGTATTTCAGCCAGGCTATTAAAAGTTTATCCACTATCTGATCAAGAGTATTCAGACTCCTACCAGTGAACATCAATACTTGGTGTGTCTTCCATTTGAAACAGATATCATATTTAACAAGTAATATAATGGTCACAACATACTTCCTCCGATGCTTGCAACAGTAAACCACTCCTCTATGTGCAGTATCTCTCCTTCTGCGTGAACCGCTCTATTTTGTTCAATATCTTGCGCAAACTCAGTAATTCCTTGACAAAACGTACCGCTCTTCTCTATATTTCCTATTAACCTGACCTGGTAAGGGTCCCAGTCTAACAATACCACCACTTGCAAAGTAGGTTAGAAATCAGATTAATAATGTTGCTCACGTAGCATATGTTCGCTTTATCGGGCAACAACAAAGTTATTGACTGTGGATGGTATCGTCAGAATGGAAATAATGAAGTCACTGTAAAAAAGTCATTAATTTTGGCACTTATCGTGAATGGATTCCCACGTAGATTTCGTCGAAGTTGTTATGGCTCATCTTGTTGATTCTAGGGTGATTCCACTTTGACTGCTAGAAGGTCCAGATTCTTAATGATCAAACAATCCCAGATCAGAACAATGGTATGGTAGAAATAATTTTTGACTTGGTATTCACGATCCACATGTTTATTAAACTTCTTGCAAATTCACATGTACTTCTTCTTAATTGTCACATCATCAAGAAAACAGTTTTGTATGAATCTTCATATATTTAATTTCCACTTTAACCAAACACAAGACTCGACTGTTCTTTTACAAAGCGAAATGACAACTTAACTTCTGCAAAGTGAAACAAAGACTACTCTGTGCGCATTCGCGCCAAAACGGTTACAAGTAAGTCAAACATTATGACAGTCTCACAGAAATGAATACACACAAGAACCATATCACTGTAATATATCGATACATCGGAGTACCTATACATTAATAAAACCAAATGTGAATATTGTCACAAAAATATGTCTGTTACTTCGCAGAAAAGTAGTACGATATTACTGGTATCGAGAACTGGGGTTGGAGTGCCGTAATGGTCACGTAAATAAAGAACCATTACACCAGGCACGTATTTAGAACTCGGTCCGACAAGTGTTTCGTAAGAAACTGTTTCGTGGATAATGTCCACCTTGAGCAAGGCATTTGCTTTTCCTTTTTTTCCTTTGCTTTTCCTTTTTTTTCCTTATTTTCAGTCACATTAATGCAATGACCTGTCAAAAGCCTGCATAATCTCTTTTTGCAGCATGGACCGCTGCGGAACTTGGAGACAGAGAGTCAGCGAAGCTGTAGAATGCACTGAAATGGATGTGGAGCCGTGACAACTCGAGTGACGTGGCCAGTTGCGTTTTCTTTCTCGGCTTGGAGTGAACAGTCCCACGTATTCTCGATTGTGTTTAAATCCCGGGGGGGGGGGGGGGGGGGGAGGGGGGGTTAGGGGCCAGGGGAGTACGGTAAACCCATTCTGGTGCTCTTTGAACCACGCACGTCCACTGCGAGCAGTGAGACATGTTGAACTCTCTTGCTGATAGATGCCGTCGTGCCACGGAGAAACAATCTGCATGCAGGGGTGGACACGGTACCTACCACTTTTGGTGATCGATTGTGCCTTCCAGAATGACGAAATCAACCAGGGAATGCGACGGAAACGTTCCCCAGACCATAAATCCCCTTCCTGTCCCAGACGTTTCATGGCGTACGCGCCTCGGCCGTCCATTCGATGGACCATAAAATTCAATTCATCTGGAAGGGCCACCTGACGCCACCCGCGGACGTCCTGTTGCGTATTAGCGTGCAAATTACATCCGTCGTCGCCGACGAAAAGCAGTCAGCATGGGTGCATGAACCAGGCACCTACTGCAGAGGCCAAGACGCAGCGACGTCCGCTGAACGGTCATTTAAGAGACACTATTGATGGACTTTGGTTTATCTGAGCTGTCAGTTGCTCAAAAGCTGCACGTCCATTCCGCAGCCGTCTGTCACAACTGTAATCTATGGCTCGGCGCCGCGTTTGAATAGCGCCAGTTTGTCATGCACGTTATACTTTAACTACGGCGGCACGTAAACAAACTTAGCCGCTTCGGAAATGTTTCCACCTCTGGCCCGAAAGCCAATGGAGATGCCCTTTTGGACATGAGAAAAATCACTCCGTTCTCACATTACGACGAGTACTTGTCTGTTTGGTACGTCCCCCCGACATTCTTCCTACACGCCCTACTGTTAGTGGTGTCACTTGTCGTCTGTGAGTGATCACTCTTGATCCCTATTTTTACGATTGTCTATACAGGGTGGTCCATCGATCGTGAACGGGCCAAATATCTCACGAAATAAGCATCAAACGAAAAAACCACAAAGAACGAAACTAGTCTAGCTTGAAGGGGGAAACCAGATGGCGCTATGGTTGGCCCGCTAGATGGCGCTGCCATAGGTCAAACGGATATCAACTGCGTTTTTTTAAATAGGAACCCCCATTTTTATTACATATTCGTGTAGCACGTAAAGAAGTATGAATGTTTTAGTTGAACCACTTTTTTCGCTTTATGATAGATGGCGCTGTAATAGTCACAAACGTATAAGTACGTGGTATCACGTAACATTCCGCCAGTGCGGACGGTATTTGCATCGTGATACATTACCCGTGTCAAAATGGACCGTTTACCAATTGCGGGAAAGGTCGATATCGCGTTGATGTATGGCTATTGTGATCAAAATGCCCAACGGGCGTGTGCTATGTATGCCGCTCGGTATCCTGGACGACATCATCCAAGTGTCCGGACCGTTCGACGGATAGTTACGTTATTTAAGGAAACAGGAAGTGTTCGGCCACATGTGAAACGTCAACCACGACCTGCAACAAATGATGACGCCCAAGCAGGTCTTTTAGCTGCTGTCGCGGCTAATCCGCACATCAGTAGCAGACAAATTGCGCGAGAATCGGGAATCTCAAACACGTCGGTGTTGAGAATGCTACATCAACATCGATTGCACCCGTACCATATTTCTATGCACCAGGAATTGCATGTCGACGACTTTCAACGTCGTGTACAGTTCTCCCACTAGGCACAAGAGAAATTACGGGACGATGACAAATTTTTTGCACGCGTTCTGTTTAGCGACGAAGCGTCATTCACCAACAGCGGTAACGTAAAACGGCTTAATATGCACTATTGGGCAACAGAAAATCCACGATGTCTGCGACAAGTGGATCATCAGCGACCTTGACGGGTTAATGTATGGTGCGGCATTATGGGAGGAAGGATAATTGGCCCCCATTTTATCGATGGCACTTTAAATGGTGCAACGTATGCTGATTTCCTACGTAATGTTCTACCGATGTTACTACAAGATGTTTCACGGCATGACAGAATGGCGATGTACTTCCAACAAGACGCATGTCCGGGACATAGCTCGCGTGCGGTTGGAGCGGTATTGAATAACATCCACTCCTGGAAATTGAAATAAGAACACCGTGAATTCATTGTCCCAGGAAGGGGAAACTTTATTGACACATTCCTGGGGTCAGATACATCACATGATCACACTGACAGAACCACAGGCACATAGACACAGGCAACAGAGCATGAACAATGTCGGCACTAGTACAGTGTATATCCACCTTTCGCAGCAATGCACGCTGCTATTCTCCCATGGAGACGATCGTAGAGATGCTGGATGTAGTCCTGTGGAACGGCTTGCCATGCCATTTCCACCTGGCGCCTCAGTTGGACCAGCGTTCGTGCTGGACGTGCAGACCGCGTGAGACGACGCTTCATCCAGTCCCAAACATGCTCAATGGGGGACAGATCCGGAGATCTTGCTGGCCAGGGTAGTTGACTTACACCTTCTAGAGCACGTTGGGTGGCACGGGATACATGCGGACGTGCATTGTCCTGTTGGAACAGCAAGTTCCCTTGCCGGTCTAGGAATGGTAGAACGATGGGTTCGATGACGGTTTGGATGTACCGTGCACTATTCAGTGTCCCCTCGACGATCACCAGTGGTGTACGGCCTGTGTAGGAGATCGCTCCCCACACCATGAAGCCGGGTGTTGGCCCTGTGTGCCTCGGTCGTATGCAGTCCTGATTGTGGCGCTCACCTGCACGGCGCCAAACACGCATACGACCATTATTGGCACCAAGGCAGAAGCGACTCTCATCGCTGAAGACGACACGTCTCCATTCGTCCCTCCATTCACGCCTGTCGCGACACCACTGGAGGCGGGCTGCACGATGTTGGGGCGTGAGCGGAAGACGGCCTAACGGTGTGCGGAACCGTAGCCCAGCGTCATGGAGACGGTTGCGAATGGTCCTCGCCGATACCCCAGGAGCAACAGTGTCCCTAATTTGCTGGGAAGTGGCGGTGCGGTCCCCTACGGCACTGCGTAGGATCCTACGGTCTTGGCGTGCATCCGTGCGTCGCTGCGGTCCGGTCCCAGGTCGACAAGCACGTGCACCTTCCGCCGACCACTGGCGACAACATCGATGTACTGTGGAGACCTCACGCCCCACGTGTTGAGCAATTCGGCGGTACGTCCACCCGGCCTCCCGCATGCCCACTATACGCCCTCGTTCAAAGTCCGTCAACTGTACATACGGTTCACGTCCACGCTGTCGCGGCATGCTACCAGTGTTAAAGACTGCGATGGAGCTCCGTATGCCACGGCAAAGTGGCTGACACTGACGGCGACGGTGCACAAATGCTGCGCAGCTAGCGCCATTCGACGGCCAACACCGCGGTTCCTGGTGTGTCCGCTGTGCCGTTGGTGTGTCCGCTGTGCCGTGCGTGTGATCATTGCTTGTACAGCCCTCTCGCAGTGTCCGGAGCAAGTATGGTGGTTCTGACACACCGGTGTCAATGTGTTCTTTTTTCCATTTCCAGGAGTGTATTTCATGACAGGCGGATTGGTCGTCGAAGCACCATACCATGGCCCGCATGTTCACCGGATCTGACATCCCCGGATTTCTTTCTGTGGGAAAGTTGAATGATATTTGCTATCGTGATCCACCGACAACGCCTCACAACTTGCGTCAGCGCATCGTTAATGCATGTGCGAACATTACGGAAGGCGAACTACTCGCTGTTGAGAGGAATGACGTTACACGTGTTGCCAAATGCATTGAGGTTGACGGACATCATTTTAAGCATTTATTGCATTAATGTGGTATTTACAGGTAATCACGCTGTAACAGCATTCGTTCTCAGAATTGATAAGTTCACAAAGGTACATATATCACATTGGAACAACCGAAATAAAATGTTCAAACGTACCTACGTTCTGTATTTTAATTTAAAAAACCTACCTGTTACCAACTATTCGTCTAAAATTGTGAGCCATATGTTTGTGACTATGACAGCGCCATCTATGCCAAAGCGAAAAAAGTGATCCAACTAAAACATTCATATTTCTTTACGTACTACACGAATATGTAATAAAAATGGGGGTTCCTAGTTTTAAAAAACGCAGTTGATATCCGT
This sequence comes from Schistocerca cancellata, assembly GCF_023864275.1. NCBI lineage: Eukaryota > Metazoa > Arthropoda > Insecta > Orthoptera > Acrididae > Schistocerca > Schistocerca cancellata. The sequence goes on from NC_064630.1 coordinate 224,178,998, forward strand.
TTGACCTATGGCAGCGCCATCTAGCGGGCCAGCCATAGCGCCATCTGTTTTCCTCCTCGAAGCTAGACGAGTTTCGTTCTTTGTAGTATTTTCGTTTGATGCTTATTTCGTGAGATATTTGGCCAGGTCACTATGAATGGACCACCCTGTATACCTCCGTACAAGCCGTAACGTTCCTTTCGATCGCTATCCAAGATACAATATTTTAATTGAGATTATGTACGGGAAAGTAGCTTAATAGTTCTCCAGTGCAATGTTCAAATGTTCCTTGCTGCTGAACCTGTAATCATACAATGCTTAGTACGGTATGCACATGGTGTACGATTTCGACTAGGGTGGAATACATCTCATCCCCACATGGGTACTATGCATGCTCGAACTCGTCTCCTCTTAGTTGCCTGATAGTGTTCTGCGTGATTTATAATATGTGTACACTACTTGATCCAAAGTATCTAGACATTTGCTAGTCGACATTAATCTTGGATGCGTCTTCAAGTCGAAACGCAGGTCACATTTAAAAAAGATTTTCCTACAAGTTGTATTATGTGATCATTCCACCTTTACTAGTCAGGACGGATACTCCTAGGTGCTATATGGTAGTTGCTAACTACAGTGACTTGTTACTAATAGCATAATCGAACAGTAATGGATCTCTTTGCCTATTTTCTCACAATATGTTACATTTGCGAGTATTTACGTCCAATTTCTGCACCAAGCATCAGTCCTCTGCAATTCACTGCCACCAACCGATTATCTATGTTTGTCTCAGTAGGTGTCATAATTAATTTTATCGTCTTCTTATGATCGCTACGTTAGATATACGATGGTGTGGTAGGTGTCCTAATCTCTTTTTTCGTAGTGTTCTGATCACAGCGTTAGATTTGCGATGGTGTGGACAAGATGGTAATGGTATCCTAAGGCATCAAGAAATCGTGAATGAGGGGAATGGTGGAGAGGGAAGGGGGGAGCGTAACTTGTTGACGGTGACCAAGTCTTGCCTACAGTGTCAAAGTTCATGTGTACGTAGGTTGCAGTAGCTCTTGAATAGGTATGTGGAAATGGATTAATAATTACTTAAATAATTGGAAAAATTGATTAGAAAGAATAGTTAAGAAAATTTTCTCAAGGTAACTTATGGATCTGTGCACAATCTTGGGTGAACTTTAATAATCACCGCAACCATTCAAATTGTCGATCTGTCCGTAAGTTCTTAAACACATGGAGCAGAATATTTTTAGTATAAGTAAACCAAGTTCAGTAGTGCGTATCAAGTCTGAGTCATTACCTTCATATTAATTCCATTGTGTTTAGTCTTGAGCGTCACAATGTCGATGCAGGAACGCTCCTCGAGATACGCTATTAATTATTCTTGTCTGCACCGAACCTCTTGATGCAGGAGCCGGCCGCGATGACAGAGCGATTCTAGGCGCTTCAGTCCGGAACCGAGCGACTGCTACGGTCGCAGGTTCGAATTCTGCCTCGGGCATGGATGTGTGTGATGTCCTTAGGTTAGTTAGGTTTAAGTAGTTCTACGTTCTAGGGGATAAATGACCTCAGATGTTAAGTCCCATGGTGCTCAGAGACATTTGAACCATTCGATGCAGGATCTCGGCGGTGAGTGACACGATGAACAGACAGGAGACGAACTTACAATCGTGCGAATAAATATTCCCTTTCTAATAACTTTTTATAATAATTTTAATTAACGGTTAAAATACACATTTTTAACAATGCTGGTGCGACAGATTCAAGCATACGTCCGTACGGTAACACTTCCCGAAACAAAAGGTGAAGATACATGAATTAATAAATTGAAGAGCATATTTCTTACACATATTTAACGATATATCAAAACATTATAATTGCCACAAAGAAAACTCGTTAATTTACTTTTGGCGGTTTCTTTGGTTTATTGCTCATTCAGTTTACATATAACTTATATATAAGAAATGAAAAGAAAGAAAAATAATATGATTCGAAACACTATGCAGAAATAAAGACGCTTGCGTGGGACAGACTAGTTGATTTCGTAAAATATCTTGGAATCTATCTAGAGAAACGTCTTACTCTTAACAAACATAACCGACGTTGCGAACAAAGTACACAGTGCATTAGCTGCCTGATATCCTTTAATAAAGATACGATCAACTCTAAACAAGAGAAACAGTCTTGTACTTTATAAATTGGTGACATCTTTATAAATCGTTAACATGATCCTTGGGGCATGCCGCGTCTACGCATCTCCACAAACTTCAGGTTGTTCGAAGTAATGTCCTATGTCTCATATTAAATGCGCCATGCTTCGTTAGGGTCACGATTCGTAATGACTTACAAATTGCCCAGAGAAGATCTGATCTTTATCTGAAAGCTTATATGATGATCTTCCTCTCTCAACCAATACACTCATTGACCAGTTATACAAGTATGATTTCAGTGACATACAGAAACATAAACGTCCTAGACTGGTTCTGTTACCGCACTGGTATTCTAAATTGAGGGTGAAATCCACCATACAATTTCCTAACAATTGTTCGCACATATTCACGTATGTTAGCAATCGGACATCACTGTAAACAATGTTTTGTAATATTGTAAAACATAATGTCTCACTGAAGTATTGTACATTGTAAATAATGTTTTGCTCTGTGTATTTCACAATCTATCTTATATTTATGTATAAGGCTATTTGTAGATCTGCCATTAATTACATTTAATAATGATGTAGTAAGTGTAATAGCAAATTTGAAATTTCAATACGCATTTTTATTTTATCATGCTGTGAGGTTTTTATTGCCTCCACGGCTAATGTGTTGCCCCATTATTATTATGTTCTACTAGTTATACGAAATGTTGTGTAGTTGGGTGTAAGGGACCTACAGGTCGGAACCCTACAAAATAAATCAATAAAAAAGTATAGACTAGGGGGGATAGCTAAAAATGGTTCGAATGGCTCTAAGCACTATGGGACTTAACATCTGAGGTCATCAGTCTCCTAGACTTAGAACTACTTAAGCGTAACTAACCTAAGGACATTACACACATCCATGTCCGAGGCAGGATTCGAACCTGCGACCGTAGTAGCAGCGCGGTTCCGGACTTTCATGTTACACACTTCTCGAGCTGTAGTGGGACTTAGATCAAGTTTTACGTAATAGCCCATACCCGGAAACGTCATCCAAAGACACTTCAGAAGGTCATAGTTAAAGACGTCGGGTCTGTAAATGTATGCTTATACAGGGTAACTCCGTTATGATGTTACAAATCCGGCCGATGTGGCCGAGCGGTTCTAGGCACTTCAGTCTGGAACCGCGCGACCGCTACGCTCGCAGGTTCGAATCCTGCCTCGGGCATGGATGTGTGTGATGTCCTTAGGTTAGTTAGGTTTAAGTAGTTCTAAGTTCTATGGGACTGATGACCTCAGATGTTAAGTCCCATAGTGCTTAGAGCCATTTGAACCATTTTTTCATGTTACAGACTTTCGAGGATGGTGGAGACGGATAAATAAATCAATCTGAGGTATGGGTCCCTGTACCGGGAAACGAACGAGTCGAAAACAAGCGAAAATCATTCCGATATCTCTGACAATGGAACACATGTACTGTTGTTGCTAACCATGCAGGGTCTGCAACTTTCAAAGGTGGCAGTATGGACCGAAACAAGAAAAAATATCCGGTAAACATGGGTTCTAAAATGCATACCTGAGGAGCTATGAGCACTTGTCCATCTTCGCTTCTGTGAAACCCATCGTCTCTATTGAACAGTGATGTGCCTGTAACTTTGATCCTCTACAGCGCCGTTGGATGACGTTACAGGACGTGTATTGCTACCTGAAACATGGTCTACTAAGTCCCCTCTCCAATTCGTAGAAGTTTGTAACAAGAACTGTGAACTACTCTCTATATCAACACCGAAACGAAACGTACGGCCTAATTTTTTCTCACAGTGTCTCAAAATCAATGCACGAAATCTTCTGGAAACGAAACCTACGGCCTACGGCATCCAGGTAAAGGAACTGATATGCCATCGACGTTTTTCGCGGGGGCATCTCTGTATAAAAGAAGGCAGACTTCGGCAGACAGTCATCTCCTAACGAAGAAGACGCTGACTATTCGAAAGCTCGAGTATGAATTCAGATGTGGCATGATGTGAATACCGAGAAGATTTTTATGTTTCAAAAATTTATTTTTCGCGCTTCTGAATAACGTTCAACCCCTCACTTTTTGTTTCAAGGGTCAGTGGCGTTGTATCTTCTACTGCTGCAACCAGTGTCGTTATCTTCAGGAGTGTTGACAAAACAAACAATTTGCGTCATTAATTACAAGGCAAACTCAGGACAGAGCGACATCTGGTCATCATTTCTCGTACTTGGTGGTGTCCACCTCACAGGAGGACAAGAGTAACGTCAGAAACAAAGATATCCTCCAAAGTTGTCTTCTTGTATCCCAGACACAAATGAACATGGTAGCAGAATATCTCTGGAGAACGTCATACATTAAATCTAAGCAAGGAAACGAATGTGGGCGGTGACGCACCGCAGTGGTAGTGAGTTGCAGAGGGGCGCTGGCAGCTGTCGTGCAGCGCGAGTAATTAGATGACAGAAGGTTGCGCCGCGCCGATCCGGTCTCGTGTCGTCGACGGTCGCACCCCGTGTCCTGTGGCCTGCGGGCTATTGTCTGTCGTAATTAACTGCGCGGTGGCCACTGCACGCCGCGGACAAGCTAGCGGGCTTTCTCTCGTTAACGGCCACTCTCCTGTTGACACTGAAGCCGACTCGCTAATTGGACAACTAACCTTCGTAATTAGGCGAAGAGCACCTGGTACTCCTTCACTTTTACTTTTTACATTTTTGCTCTATTTGCTTTTTTAACAGCCGCTGGGCGTATATTTATTTCTGTAAGGCTGCTGTGATTCATCGTGGTGATTTCTTTCACGCGTCCGCTTAACGACCGACACAGAGGGGAAGAGCTAACTCGGCATCTCATCACTCAAGGGCAGTCTCGCAGTCGTTGCTCACCTCACAGCAGCCTATCCCTTCTTAAATTCTGTTCGACTACTTGCTAGCTCGCTGCTCTGAAGGCTGGCATAAATTAATAAAATCTTGGGAGGAGGTAGGGTACAACTACACTACTGGCCATTAAAATTGCTACACCCCAAAAATTACGTGCTACAGACGCGAAATTTTAACCGACAGGAAGAAGATGCTGTGATATGCAAATGATTAGCTTTTCAGAGCATTCACACAAGGTTGGCGCCGGTGGCGACACCTACAACGTGCTGACGTGAGGAAAGTTTCCAACCGATTTCTCATATACAAACAGCAGTTGACCGGCGTTGCCTGGTGAAACGTTGTTGTGATGCCTCGTGTAAGGAGAAGAAATGCGTACCATCACTTTTCCGACTTTGATAAAGGTCGGATTGTAGCCTATCGCGATTGTGGTTTATCGTATCGCGACATTGCTGCTCGCGTTGCTCGAGATCCAATGACTGTTAGCAGAATATGGAATCGGTGGGTTCAGGAGGGTAATACGGAACGCCGTGCTGGACCCCAACGGCCTCGTATCGCTAGCAGTCGAGATTACAGGCATCTTATCCGCATGGCTCTAACGGATCGTGCAGCCACGTCTCGATCCCTGAGTCAACAGATGGGAACGTTTGCAAGACAACAACCATCTGCACGAACAGTTCAACGACGTTGACTCACCTCGGAAGATGTTCTCCGTAGTTGAGAACGAAACGTCAGGGAGAAGAAGTTCTACAGATCGACCACGGCAACTTAGCCCGGAAGTGTTTACTGATGAAGACGCCGGCCGTGAAAGCCTATATGGAATGAGTTCAACGACGTTTGCAGCAGCATGGACCATCAGCTCGGAGACCATGCCTGCGGTTACCCTTGACGCTGCATCACAGACAGGAGTGCCTGCGACGGTGTACTCAACGACGAACCTGGGTGCACGAATGGCAAAACGTCATTTTTTCGGATGAATCCTGGTTCTGTTTACACCATCATGATGGTCGCATCCGTGTTTGATGACATCGCGGTGAACGCACATTGTAAGCGTATATTCGTCATCGCCATACTGGAGTATCACCTGGCGTGATGGTATGGGGTGCCATTGGTTACACACCTCGGTCACCTCTTGTTTGCACTGACGGCACTTTGAACAGTGGACGTTACATTTCAGATGTGTTACGACCCGTGGCTCTACCCTTCATTCGATCCCTGCGAAACCAAACATTTCAGCAGGATAATGCACGACCGCATGTTGCGGGTCCTGTACGGGCCTTTCTGGATACAGAAAATGTTCGACTGTTGTCCTGGCCAGCACATTCTTCAGATCTCTCACCAATTGAAAATGTCTGCTCAATGGTGGCCGAGCAACTGGCTCGTCACAATACGCCAGTCACTACTTTTCATGAACTGTGGTATCGTGTTGAAGCTGCATGGGCAGCTGTATCTGTACACGCCATCCAAGCTCTGTCTGACTCAATGCCCAGGCGTATCAAGGCCGTTATTACGGCCAGACATGGTTATTCTGAGTACTTAATGCTCAGGATCTATGCACCCAAATTGCATGGATACCGATAAGCGTATATCGAAAGGACGGGTTAATACAACATGAAGGTGGAGCATTAGTGCTAAAAGACAAGAAACTAAAATCCACCTAAATACAAATTGAAGCCACATGCGAGATTGTTCAGGCAAGACTCGGCATCAATAGTGGTCATTACCTCGCATCTGGATCTTTCTATTGAACACCAGACTCACCACCAATATAATGGAATACTTTAGGAGAAGACCTCAGCTCACATCTACGTACGCCCCCAGTAATTCTGTCGTCTTTGAAGGAGATTTAAATCATATGACTCTGATATTTAGAGTTTTGCAAGTCGTAAGCATGACAAGGCTTTCTACGAAACAATACAAAATGTCTACCCTCAAAGCTACCCAAATAAAATTGGTTTCGAAGACCACTCATAAAGCAGTTATATTAGATCTAATAGCAATAAATAAAACTTATCTATTTGAGGATGTCCACGTTGAAGCCAGTAACCATGCAGTAGCTGTTGCAACAATGATTACCAAAGTACAAATAGTAACTAAAACAAGTAGAAAGAATTTCATGTTTCTCAAACTAGATAAAGAGACAGCAGTGTTATATTTCAGTGATAAAATTGAAATATTGAACTGCTGGCAGCAGCATGTTGGGGAAATGTGGCTGAAGTTTGGAAGAATAATTGACCAAGCAGTGGCCATAATTGTACTTGTACTTACTAGAACAGTTCATAATCGGAGGAACACCCCATGCCATACATTCTCTGTAAACAATCTTCTAGATAAATAGCGACCATTGCACAACAGGTGCTTGATGAAAGGCGTTTAGTTGTCAAAAGGGTAATCCTATAAGCCTTCAACGATTACTGAAGCAGAATCTTATTAAAAAAACACTCATGGATGAAACAGAAATTAAATTGAGGGCTGTTGTTGTTGTTGTGGTTTTCAGTCCTGAGACTGGTTTGATGCAGCTCTCCGTGCTAGCCGGCCGCGGTGGCCGTGCGGTTCTAGGCGCTTCAGTCTGGAACCGAGCGACCGCTACGGTCGGTGGTTCAAATCGTGCCTCGGGCATGGATGTGTGTGATGTCCTTAGGCTAGTTATGTTTAAGTAGTTCTAAGTTCTAGGGGACTGATGAGCTCAGATGTAAGTCCCATAGTGCTCAGAGCCATTTGAACCATTTTTTTCTCCGTGCTACTCTGTCCTGTGCAAGTTGCTTCATCTCCCAGTACAGCGAAGAAAAATCGTAAATCCGTTTTCACATCTTCCTTTTCGAAGAAAGTCCAGTCCCAGTTTAACTCTCGCACCACTGACAACATTAGTGCCAGCGGCGCTGAGAAGCAAGTGATATTGAACGAAGTTCCACGGACCGAAGGAATCCGTATCTGATTCTGTATGCAATTATCGTCTGAGTTAGCCCTTATTTTATACCTCTATTATATCATAAAACCCTCGGAAAAAACTATACCCTATAGTTGGAGGGCCGGCCGGAGTGGCCGAGCGGTTCTAGGCGCTACAGTGTGGAACCGCGCGACCGCTACGGTCGCAGGTTCGAATCCTGCCTGGGGCATGGATGTGTGTGATATCCTTAGGTTAGTTAGGTTTAAGTAGTTGTAAGTTCTAGGTGACTGATGACCTCAGAAGTCCCATAGTGCTCAGAACCATTTGAAGTTTTATAGTTGGCATCTCAGACATCCATCTGTTGCTGAACCTTGAATATATATTGTGATGCCAAAAGTAATAAAGTGTCTCGAAAAGAATGAACTCATCTATGCAAACGAGCCTCACATGAAAGTCAACTCGTGCTTTCCCCACATTACATCCTGAAGGTAACCGATCAAGGCAGTCAGGTAGACGCAGCATTTCTTGAGCTGTGAAGAGCATTTGACTCAGCACTACCTCAGCGTTCATGAAAGGACATAACATGACTTAGTGAACCAAGCGAAATTTGTGACTAGTTCGAGCATTTCTTGGTAGGATGGACGCGCATGTTCTGCATCTACATTTACACTACATCTATGCTCCGCAAGCCATTTTGCAGTGTGTGGCGGTGTGTCTTTTTGTGCCAGTATCACTCCCCCCGTTTTCCTGTTGCAGTCGTGTATGATTCACGGGGAGAACGATTGCCAGTAAGCCTCCTTGTGGGCTCGAATCACTCTGATTTTATATTCATGCTCTTTTCGGGTTGTATGCGTAGGAGGAAGGAACATAGTGGTGGACTCATCTAGGAACGCACGCTCTCGGAACTTCAACACTAGATAATAACGTGATACAGAACGCCTCTCTTGCAGCGGCTGCCACTACAATTGCTAAGCATCTCTGTGACGCTTTCGCGCTTGCTAAGTGAACCTGTAACGAAACATGCTGCTCTTCTTTCGATCTTCCCTATTTCCTCTGTCAGTCATATCTGGTACGGATCCCACACCGTCGATCAGTATTCAAATACTTGTGAAACGAGTATTTTATAAGCTATTTCTTTGTAGATGGACTAAATTTCTTAAGGATTCTTTTAGTTAATCTCAGTCTCGGAATTAATGTTATGTGGTCGTCCCACTTCAGATCGCTCCATACGTATAATCTTAGGTATCTTATGGAAGAAATAACATCTAGTCATTTTTTGCGATTTTGTAAACATACAATAAAGATTCTTTATGTCTATATATTCTCAATACGTTACACTTCCTTATGTTGAGGGTTGAGTGGCACTTCCTGCACTTTCGTCAATCCTCTGCAAGTTCTCCTGGATTTCGCTACAGTTTTCCAGCGTTGTGACTTCGCTGTGTACAATAGCGTCATCCGTAGAAAAGTCTCGTGGAACTTCCGACGTTATCTGTTAGGTCATTTATACACATCGTGCAAAACAATGTACTTGTAACAATCCGTTGAGCACACTCTAAGGTACTTTTACTTCTGAAGACTTCTCTCTCTTCAGAATGAGATAGTGCAGGCTGTTCCAGCTCTCCGACTCTGTTGTGAGCTGCGGAGCGCTCCCTGCTCCATGGGGCCGACTCGCTCGCTGTGACCATTCAAGTGGGCCGGCACGCTGGCACGTGGCACGGCTGGCTGAGGCAGGCGGCAAGGCAAACGTTTTGATGTGCCAGCCGCGTCTTACAAGATCGACAGCTTTATACTCTTAGCTGCTAAGACGTGGTGACATCCTACAACAGGAAATACAATGTTCAGGAAATAAATAAGAAACAACTGTTTTACAAGAAATTGCGTACTAAATTTATTGGGACTCTGTAGCTTGGCATTTTCTTTTCATTACAAGATCGAAAATATCAGGCGTCAAAGTGTTCGCAGCGTTAATGTTGAGGATGGCCATCGTTGTTGCATCCTGAAGAAACGATCGTACCTTACTTTTTACTCTTTTCATTGCTGAGAAAAGCTGCTCACAACAATACGTAGATCCAAACATGCGCATGATCTGAGCGGCATTGTCGTGAAGCTTGGGAAATGTTTTTTGCTGTAATGGACGATACCATCGTGACAAATTCAACGTGTTGTAGTACCTCTCTTTCAACAAAGTTGAATTTTGCAAATTTTGAAGAGACGTTGACAATTCATTGGGGGAAATTGAAAAAGGAGTACTGAACACCTTTAAGTTCCGTTTCTAAACTAGTGAGGTATCGGAATCGTGTTTCAAACGACGTGATGAGCTGCTTTAACTTTGCTTGGTAATCGCCGAAAGTAGTACCTTCCGGTAATTTTAAAGAAGCAGGACGATTGAAGAACGTTGAATGTCCATTACTCATCTGCCTCTCAAACAAACGTAACTTTCCACGAACGCTTTGATCTGGTCGTGCATGTCAACGATTAGCTGCCCTTTGCCCTGCAATGACAGATTTAAATAATTCAGATTTATAGTTATGTCAGTTAGGAACGCCAGGTCTGATATCCATTTTATATCTTTCAGACAACGCATTTCTTCCCCTTGCATTTCGAGAAAAAGGGATATTTCCTCACGAATGGCAAAGAAAACATCAAGAACTTTTCCCCGAGTCAGCCAACGAACTGTACTGTGGTAAGGTATATCCCCATACTCCGCTTCCATACCTTTCAGGAATCCTTTGAATTGGCGATGATTCATACCGTGACGCCGCACAGAATTCACACACTTCACGACATCTTTCATTACCCCACCTACCTCTACTGTTTCAGCACACAGTGCCTCTTGGTGAATAAAACAATGAAGAGTCAAAATGTCTTTCCCGAATTCGTCCCTGAGTTTATTTTTCAAACGAAAAGCAAAACCTTGGTGACGCCCGATCATTTGTGGTGCACCATTTGTCGCTACAAAATGGAGCTTATGCCACGGCAAATTCATATTGTGCACTGATTCACAAACAGCTTCAAAAATGTCACGTCCTGTTCCGGTGTAATCGAGTGGTACCACATCCAAGAGTTCTTCAGTTACTTGCAGCTCCATGTCGACACCACGCACAAAGACTGCAAGCTGAGCGCCGGCCGGAGTGGCCGAGAGGTTCTAGGCGCTACAGTCTGGACCGCTACGGTCGCAGGTTCGAATCCTGCCTCGGGCATGGATGTGTGTGATGTCCTTAGGTTAGTTAGGTTTAGGTAGTTCTAAGTTCTAGGGGATTGATGACCTCAGAAGTTATGTCCCATAGTGCTCAGAGCCATTTTTTTGCAAGCTGAGCACAGTTCGAAATGTCGGTGCTTTCGTCAAGCGCTAGCGAAAATGCAACAAAGCTCACCGCCTTTTTCCTGAGCTGTGTCTAAATCCGCTGCCATGTCCAGGATTCGACGAGACATTGTTTGCTTCGACAGGCAAACCCCTTCAATTGCCTGCACCTCCCTTGGAAACAAACATTCTGCAACGGCTACCATGCACGATTTTACGAGTGGTCCCACCGAAAACCGCTTGCCATTCATCGTAATGATATGAGCGACCCTGTAGCTTGCTCGAATGCAGATTCAGTAGTGTTTTCTCCGCTCTCATTCACCTGAAAATTATAAACGCATTACAGAACACGAACTATGTTGCATGTTTTGATACCCTCCGTATTACGAAACCGTTTTTAAACTTACGTCTCGTGGTACGTCGTTCTGAAGCCTGGTTACCAGTTCTCTGCATGCAACGCCTACTACCTGATCGTAGTGCGCTGCTTGAACACGTGTGTTATGTCGTTGTATATTGTACCTTTTCGCAGAATTAAATACTTTATGACATACAAGACACTGCGGACGACCATCCCTCTCAATGAATAGAAAGGTATCCTCCAATAGAGGTGCAGGGTTCCCGCGACTAGTCATAGCTGTCATTGAACACGGATTATTGCGTCAGTTGCGGCCGCATGCGGCCAGGGGGCAGTGAGTTCGCTTTCCCCCTCCACGAGGGGCTCTGAGCTGCCGCAGTGAGCACTCCGGAGCGCTCCGGCAAGACCACCTACAATAAATCAGACCTTAAGGCAGATATCGATAGTTGACAATATGGCGGCAATCGTGGGGGAAACAAACCAGCGTGCTTGTGTTTTCATAACGCGTGTGTGTAACATTGTATACGTGACGTTCAAGAGAAGCGATAGCATTTATTACTAGCTGTGAATGTCGTCAAAAGTGCTACGCTAGTATTTATTTTCTAGATTCTGTAGTAAGTTCGGCATAATTTAAAGTGTAAACTGTTCTTGCGATGGGTTGTAGCTGTTGTGTACCAGGATGTAAATCCAATTACTGCAAAACATACGATACCTCAACATTTAAGTTTCCCAAGGAAACAGCATTGAGGAACAAATGGATTAAACTAATTCATAGAGATAATTTTGAAGTGAACGATAAAGCTGTGGTATGCATTAAGCATTTTGAACCTAAGTTTGTGGTTAGGGAAGACTTTTCCCTGTGGAAAATAGTGAACCAATACGTGTGCCACGAAAAATACTAAAACTAACAAATGATGCATTTCCAACCATCTTTCCTAATCAACCTTCTTATCACACAGTACCAGTTCCTAAGCACAGGAAGAATCCTGAAGATCGTGTTCAACAGCTACTGGAACGTGATGAATGTAGTTTCAGTAAGTGGTGCGAAAATGACAATACACCTGACTTTCAGCATTTTAAAAGCCAAGTGCAGAAAAGGAATGTTTGTCCATTTACAATTTTAGTAAAGGATGACTACGTATCTTTCCTTAAATAAAGGATGATTCAGTCAGTGATGTGCCATTAGTTTCAGTGTGCTTCAAGATATCAAGTTCCTTGGAAGTAAAAGTGTTTCACAAAAATGTGTGTTTGCCTACAGAAACCTCTAAATGGATACTACAGTCTGGGGAGGAAGAGAACTTGAAATGTGACAAGTGGACGAAATTTGATAATCTGGTGAGTCACCTAAATGGTTTCACAGATAACTCTACTGGCACCATTGACAAGATTATAATTTTAGTCAATGTTTTCAAACAAGCACTAAAAGCTGGTAGTGATTTTGATGCTGAAATAGCACCTAAAATAGAATTTGTTTTGGAGCAATTACAACTAGCAATAACAAAGCAATGTAGATATTCTCCTGAGCTTTTGATATGGGCAGCAACCATTTGCTTTTCATTTCCTGGAGCCTACCATCACTTGAGAAAAACAAATGTGTTAACATTACCTCATCCTGTCTATTTAAGGCAGTTTCTATGCAAAATGGGTCCAAATAAACCTTTTATTGGTCCATCACAGGTAGCTTTTTTGAGGGAAAAAAAATTTCTTCAGGGAAGTGAGAAGGTAATTTCAGTGATGCTAGATGAAGTTTATGTTCATTCAAAATTCTCTTATAAGGCAGGAAAGATACTTGGTGTTGCTGAGAATACTTCAGATACTACAACAACAGGTACAATGAAGGTTTTCATGGTATCATCTTTACATTCTGATTATAAAGAAGTGATAGCTCTCTTTCCTGTAAGAAATGTTAATGCTGATACTCTACTGAAAATGACAACTGATGTATTAAAGTTAATGCATGAGCTTCAGTATGATGTTAAATGCCTGGTAACAGATAACCATAGCACTCATAGAAAAACGTATCAGCTTATGTGTGGTGGCACTTTACAGCCATGTATTACAAATCCAGTCACTCCATCCAAATTTCTCTTTCTTCTGTTTGACAATGTGCACTTGCTTAAGTGTATCAGAAATAACTGGTTGAATGGAAAAAATGAATCCTTCATAATGCCAAATATTGAGGATACATTTGCTTTCATCAATACCTTTCTACACAGTGATGAAGGGAATGCTGCATGTGAATATACTGTCAGTGAAGCAAAGTTTTCAGATTTGAGGAACCTGTTTCATTCTGAGAATAATAAACTGTTGAAACTTGCCCCAAAGCTAGTGAGAAAGGCAGTATATCCAACTTCTATTGAGAGACAGAATGTTACCCTTGCTCTCAGTGTTTTTGGTTCTAAAAACGTGGCAGCACTAGAAATTTTGAAAAGTCAAGGGATTGAGATTTCTGATGGCACTATTCAGTTTTTGAAATTAATCATTAAATGGTGGACAGTTTCTAATGTACAGCATCCCATGGAAGGCAAATACACATCAGATGATAATTCTAGCCCAATCACTGGACCTACTGACTCCGAACTTGTGTTTCTTGAAAATTTGAAAACATTTCTTGATATTGGCATGCATTGCCTACTCATGGAAAATTAACCAATGAAACATATACTGCTTTCTCTCACACACTTGTAACAACAGTTCAGTTATGCAGATACATTTTTACACTTACAACTGGTCCTATATTCTTACAGCAAAATTACAAACTGATGCTTTGGAAGCAAGATTTGGAGCTTATAGAAGGCTAAGTGGCTGCACATATAATGTTTCAGTTGAGAAAATCTTGGAATCTGAGAGGAAACTGAAAGTAATAAGTCTACTAAAGCTCAGATCTACTAAACATGGTGAATTTACATTAAATGATTTTGCAGCAAAAATAAATTACAGCATAAAACGCCAAACGTATGAAAATTTAGATAAATTAGAACCTGCTCTAGAGGAACTAGCAAACATTCCCATGATGGATGAAGACTTGAAAGTCTTGGTTTGTATTGCTAGCTACACCAGCAAAACAGTGCTTGAGAAGCTGCAAAAAGGTGGAAAATGTTCAGGCTGTGAAGAAATGTTACAGACACAGGATAAAATTTTGTTGCAGTGTGAAACCAAAGAACTCCTTTCCTATTTCAACCAACTGAATCGTGGGGGATTGAAGTGTCCTTCTTCTACAATGATTTCCTTGTGTTGTAATATATATAAACTTTTTCAAGTTCTGATTAGCAGCACATATGAACCAGAATTCCTAAAACTTGAAAATCAGAGAGATGCAGTACTTGCCTTAGGAACTGAATTGTGTGAAAATGCCGTTAGTAACCTCAGTGATGTGTACAAATGTGGCATTCCTTTAACGAAAATAATCAAGAAAAGTATTAAAGTGCTTTCAAATATTTTTATTAATTATCACACAAAACTGTTGAATGAAAAGTGTGTTTCAAAGGAAATTGCTCGAACACTAGTCAAACAAAAAAGAGGAACTCATGAAGACATTGCAGCAAAAACAACAAAAAGCAAAGCGGCCAAGCTGAGCAGCAAATAAATCCAACAGGTACTCAAAATCAAACACTTCTAACATATTACATGACAATGACTAGAATTAACTGCATATTGTTTAATACAATTTTGAGCTTTAGTTACACGCTTCATTTATTATTGCTATGTAGCTTCTATTGTGCAAATTATTATTAGTGTCCAAATATGCCATTTACATGTGTTTTGTAGTAGTTTTTTGGATCTGATTTTAAGTTGCATCTCATAATTTTACTTTGTCATAGTTCTTATTACATAATTTGTGGCTTTAGTGACAACTTTTTATTTAAGTTTGAAGATAGAAAAATACATAACAATACATTTCTTACGCAATTTAGAATCTACTTTCCATTTATGAAGTTTGTAAATTATTCGTATTAGGGTAGCGCTGAAGTACTTGGCCTAAGACTGTCGCCATCTTGGTTTCTGTGTTGTGGTCTGATGTATTGTAGGTGGTCTTGGCTCCGGCTCCCTGGAGCGCGGTTGGAACAGCCTGACATAGTGTGTTCCGTCTGCAAGAAACTTTTCCCTGCAATCACACAATTGGCCTGATATTCCATACGCTCGTATTTTGTTCGTTAGACAGCAGTGGAGAACTGCATCGAATGCCCTACGGAAGTCGAGGAACACGGCATCTACCTGGCCACCTACATCTGCTGCTTGCTAAGTCTCGTGGACGAAAAGAGCGAGCTGGGTTTCACATGAACGATGTTTTCGGAGCCCATGTTGATTCCTACAGAAGAGTTTGTTTCCAGAAGTTTCCGATACGCTAGCATAAAACGAGTTCAAAAGATCTTCAACAGACCGACATCAAGGATATGACCATTCATCTACAGACTTAGAACTATCAAGAAAGTGTGTTTGGACCTTTTCTGTTCATGTTGTATGTTAATGTCCTAGTAGACAATATTGATGGTAACGTCAAACTGTTCGCAGATGTGTGTGATGTCCTTAGGTTAGTTAGGTTTAAGTAGTTCTAAGTCTAGGGGACTGATGACCTCAGATGTTAAGTTCCATAGTGCTCAGAGCCATTTGAACCAGTTGTTCGCAGATGACAGATATGTATAAAGATGTGCTGTCTGAAAAAACTGCATGAGTACTGAGTCAGATCAAGATAAGTGATGCAAAGACTGGCGACTTGCTTTAAATGTTCATAAATGTAAAATTGTGGACTTCACAGCAAGGAAAAAGTTATATCCTATGACTGGAACGCTAAGCACTCATGAGTGGAAACAGTCAACTCATACAAATATCTGGTCCTAAGAATTTGTGGGGGCGTGAAATGGAACGATCACATTGGCTCAGTCGTAGGTGAAGCAGGTGACAGACTCCTGTTCATTGGTAGAATACTGGGAAGAGGCAATTAGTCTGCAAAGGAGCTCACTTAAATCCTGTATATTGATCAAGTGTGTGGAATCGCTACCAAAAAAGACTAACGGGTCATTCTGAACGTATAAAAATAAGGACTGCAAGAATGGTCCCGATTTTCATCACGCAATCGGAGAGCGTCGCGTAGGTGATAAAAAACTTGAACTGGCAAACCCTTGAAGACAGATGTGAACTGTCTCGCGAGCTAAGCCTACTTATAAAGCCTCGAGAATCAGATTTATACGATGAGTGTACGAATATACAGTCCGATACGTCTCGCTCCCTAGTGATAGCGAAGACGACATGTTACAAGAGCTCAGACCCGTTTAAGCACTCAATCTTCCGTGCTTCATTCGTGAATTGAATGGGAACGAGCATTAATAACTGATGCCATGGAAAGTACACTCTGTTACATATTTCACAGTGGTTACCAAGGTACCGGCGTAAATGTATATATAAAAATAATTCGTTAAACAACGGGAATTATATTTCAAACGCGTCTTATGCGTCTTGTCACGGTTCGCGCGGCTCCCCCCGTTGGAGATTCGAGTCCTCCTAGACCTATGATCTCAGCAGTTTGGTCCCATAGTCCTTCCCACAAATTTCCAAATATTCCAAAAGCATCGCGCATAGTAAAACTTGTGCAAATGAAGACATTGGTTGGGAGCGTCAGAATGATCTGTTGTTATCTGCATTTATGATAACTGACTCGAGATACTCGTTATTATTGATCGCTTCGGCACAATACTAAAACCGTTCGCAACACAAATTTTGCGCACAAAAATACTGTTAATTCTGTTGTGGAGAAGTGGCAACACCGAAACGCCAGCATTGACTGATCTACTTAAGCACGACAATTTCTATGTTTAATACTTCTTAATAACTGCTTTAACTCGTCCGTCTTTGTCCGCATAAAAGTATTTCGTTTGCTTAATAATGATTGTAAGTAAAATCACAAAAGGGCTATCATGTAAAAAGTAAAGAATCCAGAGGTTCTTGCTAATAGTCCTGTTGAGGGAAGTTAGCATTCAACAAGGAAATTAGTACTCGCAGAACTAGTTTTGACACGTATATTCGCTCGCTATACGTAGCTGAGAGAGAAAGTGTTTGCAGTGTTCAAACCACGACTGAACCCAAGCATATCAAGTAACCGATTATATGGTTTTCAGACTGTCTTTGCAAGCAAACAACATACGATGGAAGTTTTTTTTTTAAAAAAAAAATCACGAATCACGGGAAGAGGAAGCGTTAGAGAGAGAGAAAAAATAGAAATAGAGAAAACAGTTAAATAAATCAAGAAAAATAAATGATGTGGCAAAGCTTTCAGAATGCAGCAGATTACTTTCTGAAATCCCGATGTCCCTCAGGTGTTATTCTCCACTCTTATAGCCTTCATCACTCTTACGTTTTGTTTTTCGAGAAAGGAATTATGTGTTCATTTGAGGAACTAAATTTTCATGTTTCTCTTATTTAATTTCATATTGCTTACGTCCTTTGTAGGCACTAGAGAACAGTTACGCTGTAGTTCCAGTAAAACATAAATGCGTCAGCTCGAGGGAGAGACTACGGCCAGAGAAGCCCAGCAGACCAATCAGCATTGATTATTAGAGTGGCGCGATTCTCTTGTTCGCATACAGAAGTAGAGGTTGACAAACGTTGGGCGAGGTCAGTGTCCTTCACTTTGCTGTATTTATAAAAGTCTCCTCTGAGTTAATAAAATTTTATATTTAACGAATAGCGCTGACTACTGAGACGTCCCTTGTGGGGCTTGAATAATGCGCTTGGGGGGTATTTCGTGACACTAATGAGATCGTAAAAAGTATGTATTCTCTAAATTATCTGTTCTTTCTATGAAAGGATGTGCTTAATTGGTTTTAGAAGAGTTCAAAGAAACCCTTCCCCAAACACATCTTCGTTCGCGTTCACACACACACAAGACAAACACACACACACACACACACAACACACACACACAAACGCGCGCTCGCAGCAGAGATGAGTGACTAACGAGTAGTATATTTAATTAACTCTTGAAATTCCTATAAGAGTGACATCTTTCCAGTGTAGCCCGTACACCAGCTACTAGACATAAATGTTTCAATGCAGTATTAATGTCAGGGCTGAGTGGTAAACTTGATGCTTAACCGAATTTATTTGCAAATTCCTGTTGAGTGATTTTGTCCACAGATAGTTTTCAGCACACACGAACCAGTCTTTAGAATTTGGAGTCTATTTCGCTCCCTTAATCTCGTAAAATGGGCTATATACTTTGCATAGTAGAATTTTACAAATGTTGGTCGACGAGTGAAATTCCAGATGGCATGAAGTCAACCATTATGACAGACAGAACTCACGTAATAATCTTATGGACTTTTTTCGTTTCATTACAGATTACAAAGTATGTACAACAAAGATAACACGAAAATTCACTGTCATTACAGAAGATACTCTCTTTAAACTACAAGCCGTGTTATGTATAGGATAAAGTTTGTACACACTAAATTTTTGTCCTGTGGTAGGCAAATGAAAAACTTCGACGGTTTTAAAGAAAATCGCTCGCTGTTTGTTCATTCTGTGATGTGGTGTTTCAGGTCGCACTGGTTATTTTGTCAGCTGCATTAAGTGATCGTGAGAAAGATGAAGTGTTTGTTTAGTACCATCGCCGTTCCCGCACTCTCGGAGCCGTAGCCTATGAGTAGCCGACCATCAATCAATAGTTTCTGTTTACAGTCAGGCGCTGGTGAAGCTAAGTATCGTCTGTGAGAGTCTGTGTCAACGGTACATACATACGACTAGTGGGGAGTATCAGTGCCTGATTCGTTTGGAAATGGCTGCTAATGGGAACTTAAGTTTCACAAAACCCAAAGTTCAAATGAGAACGAATAAGGGTATTACTCCAACTTTTACGAAGGAAAATTATAGAAATTCGATCGTATGAAGACGCGCCGACGTAAAGGGTGTCCCAGGACGAATTGTCAACACCCAGGGACGTCATAGGAACGATCATTCGAAGAAAAACATTGTAGTAAACTTGGACTCTAAAATGAATACCTTAAGAACCATGAGCACTTCATTTTCTATAGGGTGAAGTATATCTCTTCTGCTGTGAGCTCTCTGCTTTCCATATTTTGGGAGGAGATAGTATAAAGGAATGGAAGAACCAATGGTCTAGGAAACTTGGGCTCTAAAACGCATACTTTAAGAACTATGAGCACTTGTTGAACAGATTAACAAGTACGCGGTTTAGAGCCCATGTTTTTTGCTTCTAATGTTCGTTCCTGAGATAACCCTGAACATTGACAATTCCTTCTGGGATACCCTGTATTTGCTTCTCTTGCTTCATCCATTAACGGAGTAAGAAGGAAAGGAGATGACTGATTCACCATGCACTTACCGTCACAAGCAAAGTGTAGATGAATGTCTCTAGACGTCGTAGCTATAATTCTCATGACTTACTATGTTCATATTATTAAAAAAATAAATACACAAAAGCATCTGAGATGAACTGTCTGAAGTACACTATAGGCTAATTTAATACACTGATGGAAATGGAACATTACACCATGAACTCTTGGAGCGAATAGTACTGGATTGATACTCCAGTACTTCAATGCCTTTGGGATATAATGATTCAATTTTTATCCTTATGCGAGCTTATTGTCTTTGTTTTCAGTACAGAAAAAAAAACATTCCTACAGATGAAGAGAGTTTAAGGACAGCTGTGCCTTTACGGGACACACACTTCCAGAATGGTGCGAGTATATAATTGTTACAGATGCGTCTTCATTACTGAAAATTTTCATGTGGAGATCGCAATAAAGCCCGTCCAGAGGCTGTGCATGTGTAACTTACCCTCATCTTTATGACCTTGAGAAAGGTCGAATCACTGGGCCGCATCATACTGACAGATCGTTCAGGTACTTGTGTACTGCTAAGACTGCCCAACGAGTGATGACGTAATGAACGCATGGTGGCTAGAAGAGTCATCAGCACGAGACGATCGTGTGCATGACAAGTGCACCAAATGGCACATACCCCCTCCGAGTCCAGGGGTTAGAATAGGCACGAGGTATTCCTGCCTGTCGTAAGAGGCGACTAAAAGGAGTCTCACACTTTTCGGCCCTATGAGTCCAGGTTCCATTCTATGATTTGACCTGCCACTTTCAAAATTCTACAGAAGTGTGGGTCGTATGGGAAAGGACGCTTTATGTGGTGCACGAGTTATCCATAGTTCCATAGTGCCCTTAGATTCGATCTCCTGGATCCCTTGTCATGGCTTTGCATCTCCATCTTCTTCCGTTGTCTTCTGTCGTCTTCCGTCCCCATGACAGTATTGGATTTCTCTGCACCCAATATCCAGCACGGTAGCCAGTCCATTGTTGGGGTCGTCATGTACCCATTTGGTGGTAGCCCCCTGACAACACTTGGATCGCACTGATGCCTGAGCTGTAAACTCCCCTTGTATCCCAAGGAGTAGATGCGTGTCTTCCTGCAACATCAGGACTCCCCGCAACGGCCATCATGCCAGTTGGCCTTTGCTGTGGCTGGGTGGCACCTGTGGGGAGAGGCCTTGATGGGAGTGGGTGGCATCAAGGTAGATGACCCGCAATGAAACAGACTAAGTCTTCTCTTGCTAGTGACCTTAAGGTGCCAGCAGTCTCTAAGAAGGGCAAGATCGAGTACAATGCTGACTGATATGACCCTAAATCGTTTCCCTCCCTCACTAGACCATGGGAGGAACGTAGGACTACAGAGCGGAGAGAGCCATATTCGCATCAGTTTTTAGTCTGTAGCAGAACTGATGGGGACTCCTTTCTACCTACGAAGCCTCAGTTTTTCGTTGAACACCTTGAGGATAAGTTTGGAGAAGTGAGAGCGCTGTCCAAGATGCGAAACGCCGCAGTTTTGATTCAGACAGCACCCCCCAGTCCAAACCCGAGCATTACTCGCCTGTGACAAGCTGGGTGATATTCCTGTTTCCGTCACTCCCCATAAAAGCCTCAACATGGTCCAGGGGATCGTTTTCCATCGCGATCTTCTCTTACAGTCTGACGACGAGCTCCGCGCCTATTTGGAACGCTGGGGTGTTCATTTCATCTGGTGCGTTTACAGGGGACCCAAAGACAACAGGGTTGCTACTGGTGCCGTCATGTTGGCCTTTGAAGGTGATTCATTGCCTGAAAAGGTCAAGGTGATGGTTTACCGCTATGACGTTAAACCATACACACCTGACCCTATGTGGTGCTTTGAGTGCTGGAAGTTCAGGCACATGTCTTCCTGCTACACTTCCAGCGCCACATGTCGAGACTGTGGACATCCACTGCACCCAGATACTCCATGTGTGCCTCCTCCCACTTGCATCAGCTGTGGAGAGCACCACTCCTCCTGCTCACCAGACTGCCCAGTACTCCAAAAGGAGCGGAAAATCATGGAGTACAAGACCCTAGACCGGTTGGCTTACACAGTCTAAACGTAAATTTGAAAGATTATACCCCATTTGGTTGACGTCGACATATGCTGCAGCTACGTCAGCATTGCCGTCCCAAGTGCCAGTGGTTCCTCACTCAGTGCCATGAACAGTGGGCCCCCTGGGCCACCAGAACACATCCGCCTACTTCAGGAGCAATGCCCACCCAAATGCAGGGGACATCAATCCCTCCCCCCTGCCAGAGAAGCAACAGCCTACTCTGGCTCCTCTCGTGTGGAAGGGGTCCCTTGGGACCCTCTCTCCCAAGGTCTCCACTAATGCCGCAGTGGACACTCGCCAGTGGCTCAAGGAGCCAAAAACTACTGGATGAAGAGCCTGACGGTCTTCCTCCATGCATGAAGCTACTTCAGAGAAGTGCTCCCAGCAAACTCCTAACGAGAAGCGAGAGGGCAATCAAAAAAAAGAGATCTGCGAAGAAAAAGGACCCTCTGGTGGCCCCAACACCTCCACTCCCTGCCAATTCTGCATCTGAGGATGTGGTGGACATCTTAGCGTCCCCTGTGGACCTGGAGCCCACTGATGCCTCATCCACCATAGAAATGGCTACAAATACTCAATCGGTGGCAGCAGGTGACCCTGAGGCACAACCTGCCGCCTTGTGTGCTTCATGCCGTCACAGCCTCACGATAACATCATCCTCCCGTGGAATTGCGGCAGTTTTTTCCACCACCTGACTGAGCTATGGCAACTCTTAAGCTTTACACCTGCTTTCTACATTGCCCTCCAGGAAACCCAGTTCCGAGCAATGTGGACCCTGCCCTCCATGGCTATAGGCGATATTACAAGAACTGTAGTGACTATAATAGTGTCATTTTTGTCTATGTCCCAAACTCAGTATGCAGTGAACCTGTGCCCCTTCAAACCCATCTTGAAGCTCTGGCTATCAGGATAAGGGTGATGCAGGAAATAACTGTCTGCAACATAGATCTACATCCAGATGGGCAGTACCCCTGAATGCATTGGCTGCATTGATTGATCAACTCCCTAAACCTTTACTACTAGTCAGATATTCTAACGCTCATAACCCCTTGTAGGGTGGCATTGTGCTTACTGGCTGAGGCAGAGATATCGAAAATTTACTGTCACAACTTGATCTCTGCCTCTTAAATACAGGTGCCCCCACACATTTCAGTGTGGCACATGACATTTATTCGGCCATTGACCTCTCGGCTTGTAGTCCTGGACTTCTCCCATCTGAGAGCATATGGCGATCTGTGTGGTGGTGACCACTTCCCCAACTTCCTATCACTGCCCCGGCGTCAGGCTCATGGACGCCTGCCCACATGAGCTTTAAGCAAGGCAGACTGGGACCTTTACACCTCTGCTGTCATCGTTGAAGCTCTCCCAAATGCTAACATCGATGTAGTGGTTGAGCAGGTAACTACAACGATCGTTTCTGTAGTGGAAAACGCGATCCCTCTTTTTTTTAGGGTGCTCCCGGCGAAAGGCAGTCCCTTGGGGGTCTCCGGATGTCGCCAAGGCAATTAAGGAGCGTCAGCGAACTCTACAGCAGCATAAGCAGTACCCTTCTCTGGAGCAGCTCATAGCCTTTAAACGGCTCCGTACCCGCGTTCGCCAGCTTATCAAAAGATGGAAACAGGAGTGTTGGGAGAAATACGTGTCGACCATTGGATGCAATGTATCACCTTCCCAAGTCTGGGCAAAGATCAAACGTGTTTCTGAGTGCCTGACCCCAACAGGTGTTACCGGTGTTAACATAAATGTCGTGTTATCTACTAACGCAATCGCGATGGCCGAGCACTTAGCTGAAAACTATGCTCAAGCCAATGCGTCGGAGACTTACCCCCAAGCCTACGTATAACGCCCCATTTACAGAGTGGGAGCTCCTCAGTGCCCTTGCACATTGCCCCGACACAGCTCCTGGGCCAGATCGAATCCACAGTCAGATGATTAAACATCTCTCTTCTGACTACAAGCGACATCTCCTCGTGATCTTCAACAGATCTACTGCGATGGCGTCTTTCAATTGCACTAGCAGGAGAACATCATCATACCAGTTCTCAAACCCGGCAAAAACCCGCTTGACGTGGACAGCTATCGGCCTATCAGCCTCACCAACGTTATCTGTAAGCTGCTGTAACATATGGTGTGTCTGTGGTTGGGTTGGGTGCTGGAGTCACGTGGCCTACCAGCTCCATGTCATGGTGGCTTCTGCCAGCGTCGCTCTACCACTGATAATCTTGTGTCCCTCGAGGCTGCCATCCGAACAGCCTTTTCCAGATGCCAACGCCAGGTTGCTATCTTTTTTGACTTACGTAAAGCATATGACACAATCTGGTGACATCAAATCCTTGCCACATTGTATGAGTGGGGTCTCTGGGGCCAGTCGCTTCGAACTTCCTGTATCCAGGTTGGTGCCTCCCAAATTTTCCCCCTTTTCCAGGACAATGGGGTCCCGCAGGGCTCTGTATTGAGTTTGTCTCTATTTTTAGTGGCCATTAACAGTCTAGCAGCAGCTGCAGTGTCACCCTCTATGTATGCAGACGACTTCTTCATTCCGTACTGCTCCACCAGTGTTGGTGTTGCTGAGAGGCACCTACAGGGAGCCATCTATAGCACGCAGTCATGGTCTCTAGCCCAAGACTTACAGTTTTCAGCCACGAAATTGTCTGTCATGCACTTCTATGAGCATCGTACCATTCATCCAGAACCAGATCTTTACCTTACTGACGATCCAATCGCTGCAGTGCAGACATACACTACTGGCCATTAAAATTGCTACACGAAGAAGAAATGCAGGTGATAAACGGGTATTCATTGGACAAACATATTATACTAGATCTGACATGTGATTACATTTACACCCAATTTGGGTGCATAGATCCTAAGAAATCAGTACCCAGAACAACCACCTCTGGCTGTAATAACGGCCTTGTACCCCTGGGCATTGAGTCAGACAGAGCTTGGATGGCGTTTACAGGTACAGCTGCCCGTGCAGCTTCAACACGAATCCACAGTTCATCAAGAGTAGTGACTGGCGTATTGTGACGAGCCAGTTGCTCAGCCACCATTGACCAAACGTTTTCAATTGGTGAGAGATCTGGAGAATGTGCTGGCCAGGGCAGCAGTAGAACATTTTCTGTATCTGGAAAGGCCTGTACAGGACCTGCAACATGCGGTCGTGCATTATCCTGCTGAAATGTAGGGTTTCGCAAGGATTGAATGAAGGGTAGAGCCACGGGTCGTAACACATCTGAAGTGTAACGTCCACTGTTCAAAGTGCGAACAAGAGGTGACCGAGACATTTAAACAGTGGCACCCCATAACATAACGCCGGGTGATACGCCAGTATAACGATGATGAATACACGCTTCCAATGCGCGTTCACCGCGATGTCGCCAAACACGGATGCGATCATCATGATGCTGTTAACAGAACCTGGATTCATCCGAAAAAATTACGTTTTGCCATTCGTGCACCCATGTTCGTCGTTGAGTACACCATCGCAGGCGCTCCTGTCTGTGATGCATCGTCAAGGGGAACCGTAGCCATGGTCTCCGAGCTGATAGTCCATGCTGCTACAAACGTCGTCGAACTGTTCGCGCAGATGGTTGTTGTCTTGCAAACGTCCCCATCTGTTGACTCAGGGATCGAGACGTGGCTGCACGATCCGTTACGGCTATGCAGATAAGATGCTTCTCAACTCGACTGCTAGTGATATGAGGCCGTTGGGATCCAGCACGGCGTTCCGTATTACCCTCCTGAACCCACCGTTTCCATATTCTGCTAACGGTCATTGGATCTCGACCAACGCGAGCAGCAATGTCGCGATACGATAAACCGCAATCGCGATTGGCTGCATTCCGACCTTTATCAAAGTCGGAAACGTGATGGTACGCATTTCTCCTCCTTACACGAGGCATCACAACAACGTTTCACCAGGCAACGCCGGTCAACTGCTGTTTGTGCATGAGAAATCGGTTGGAAACTTTCCTCATGTCAGCACGTTGTAGGTGTCGCCACCGGCGCCAACCTTGTGTGAATGCTCTGAAAAGCTAATCATTTGCTTATCACAGTATCTTCTTTCTGTCGGTTAAATTTCGCGTCTGTAGCACGTCATCTTCGTGGTGTGGCAATTTTAATGGCCAGTAGTGTATCTGTTCTCAGGACTGGGTTCTGACGCCCAAGTGACTTGGCTTCCTCAACCTCGTCAGCTTAAGCGGAAGTGCTGGCAGCACCTTAATGTCCTCCGCTGTCTGAGCAACACCAGTTGCGGTGCTGATCTCTCTACGCTGACGCATCTCTACAAAGTCCTTGTTGAATCCCGCCTTGACTATGAGAGTCTGGTTTATGGTTCGGTGCCGCCCTCAGCGTTGCGTTTACTCGAGCCAGTGCATCGCTGTGGTGTTCGACTAGTGACGGGAGCTGTTTTTACGAGTCCGGTGACCGGCGTCCTGGCGGAGGCTACAGTCCCTCCATTGCAGGTCAGGCGTACGCAACTGCTCGCCAGTTATGTTGCACACATTCGTAGTTCTTCTGCGCACCCGAATTATTGTCTCTTTTTCCCACCCACGGCGGTGCATCTCCCACACTGTCGGCCTAGGTCAGGGCTTAAAATTGCAGTTCGGATCTGATCCCTTCTATCTGAACTGAAGTCCTTGCCTTTACCACCTATACTCGAGGTTCATTCGCGTTCACCTCCATGGTGTACACCTAGGCCGTGGCTTCGCTTGGACCTTGCACATGGCCCTAAGAACTCAGTTCACCCCATGGTTCTCTGCAGTCACTTCCTCTCGATTCTTGACATGTACCGAGGCGTTGAAGTGAAGTGGTTTATACTGACAGCTCGATGGCTGATGGTCACTTTGTCTTCAGGTATGTCCATGGAGGACATATTGAACTGGATTCCTTGCCCGATGGGTGCAGTGTTTTCACTGCCGACCTGGTGGCTATATCTCGTGCTCATGAGCACATCTGTTCATGCTTTGGGGGTCGTTTCTTCTGTGTACTGACTCCTTCAGCAGCCTACAAGCTATCGACCAGTGCTACCCTTGTGATCCTTTGGTAGCGACCATCCAGGAGTCCATCTATGCCCTGGAATGTTCTGGTCGTACAGTGGTGTATGTGTGGACCCCAGGACACGTCGGAGTCCCAGGCAACAAACTCGCTGACAGGCTGGCCAAACAGGCTACATGGAAACCGCTTATGGAGATCGGCATTCCAATAACTGGCCTGCATTCGTTTCTACACCACCAGGTTTTTCGGCTTTGGGAGACGGAATGGCATAGTATCAGTACGCACAAAAAACTGTGTGCCATTAAGGAGACTGCAAATGTTTGGCTGTACTCCATGCGGGCCCCTCGCAGGGATTCTGTGGTTCTCTGTCGGCTGCGCATTGGCCACGCTTGGGCGACCCACGGCTACCTCCTGCGCCATGAAGACCCGCCTCAGTGTAGGTGCAGCACCCGGTTGACAGTGGCCCATATTCTGGTGAACTGTCCAACTTTGACTGCCGTGCGACGAAATCTTTGGTTACAGTACTCGTTGCCGCTAATTTTATCTGACAACGCCTCATCGGTTAATTTAGTTTTACGTTTTATTCGTGAGGGTGGGTTTTATCATTTGATCTAAGTTTTAGCGCATGTCCTTTGTCCCTCTGTGTCCTCCACCCTAGGGCTTTTATGGTGGAGGTTTTACTGTGTTGCAGAGTGGCTGGCTTCTCCTCTTTATTCTCATGGTCAGCCAGCCATGTAATCTGTTTTGTCGTTTTGACCTCGTCTACCTGTTTCTTGCGTTTCTGTGGTTTTCTTGTCCTTTTTTGTCCATGTAAATGTTTGTTGCCCTTCAGTCGTTCTTGCCGTTTTTCATTTCTCTCCGTTTTGTGTTGTCAGTCGCGTTTGTTTTATTCTCACCCTTGTGGCATTGCTTTATTCGAAACAAGGGACCGATGACCTAGCAAATTGGCAAATGGCATATTGTAGCAAGATAATGTAATACCCTACACTGCAGTTTCCACCACAAAATTCTTTATGATTGTACGGACCTTTGATTGGCCTGATCAGTTCTCTGATTTGCCATCCACATAACATGTCTGCGGTGTGATAGGAAGACATATACATTCATACCAGGCTCCAGTGAGCAATCTTCATGAACTCGTAAGGTATATACCTGAAGCATACCAAGAAATTCCTCAGCAGCGAATACTGGGTGGTTATAATTACAGTACAGCTACCCACAGAGGTCCATTGTGGGCGGTAATTATCGTATGGCAGCGAAACTTGGTAAAATTCTAATACATCAATGCGGAACCGAGTTATGCGGGGAAAAATTAGTTCATATTTTGGCCACCAGGTACAAATCTGTCAACAAAGACGTATATGTATGTTTCCGTGTGTTGTGCATTTGGAACGCGACGTGGTCAGAAAAGGTCAAACAAGTGATAAAGACTTAATGTTGATTTTATTATTAACCGTCCTTACACACTTCGTTCAATATGAGCACTGGATAAGTCGACGAGGCGCTGCATTCGTAAAACGAGGTGATCAACACTTGCTCGCAGCAGTTCTGGTGGAACATGAGCAACGTGTTCCTGTACACTGGCCTTCAGATCAAATAGAGACCAAACGTGTCCCTGGTAAACATATTCTTCTAGATATCCCAGAGCCAAAAGTCACATACATTCATATCAGGTGATTCGCAGACCATCGACTCCTGTGGCCGAACTGAAACGGAAAGCATTGGACGGGCGGCCGGGACTGTGACTGCTGCTGGACAGGCGTGCCTCGGGTGATACTTGGATGTCTTGTCGAAACTAGCGGGCACTCCTACACTGCAAGTCAACTGGAATCGTGATGCAACTGCAGGCTACTCACGAGGAATATTCAGAAGAGCTTCGTTTAACAAGATGTTGAATGCGGCCTATGAGATTGTATAGATGCGTGTCGACTGAGATCTGATCCCAATGATCACTTTCTAACAAGACAACCTCACTGATTAGATGCGACGGCCAAAATTTTAAAACTACATTAAAACTGCGGTTTACACCGCTGCTAAACGCAACTAAACAACCAAGTTTAATTGTGTTTAGCAGCGGTGTAAACCGCAGTTTTAATGTAGTTTAAAAATTTTGGCCTTTGCATCTAATCAGTGAGGTTGTCTTGTTAGAAAGTGATAATTGGGATCAGATCCCCGTGCTTGTTGTATTTCTTTTATAATTGGCCTTATGCCTACGTATCTTAGACTGGGCTCCTTTTTTTCTTTTATTATTCCCGTTGGAAGAACTCTTGCGCTACTTTGTTCATTCTAATAAATATTGTTAAGAATAACACAATCAACCAGCCCTTCAGCTCTCCTGTCAATCTGTTACACAAAGGTATGTGGATCTGCAGTAGACCAGCGGATAATCATCTACTGCGTAATACTGAAAAAGTTCAGAATATGCTGCTACGTTTCCATATACAGCGAAAAGCCAAAGAAACTGGTACCTGCCTAATATTGTGTAGAGTCCCCCGAGATGCTCGCAGAAGTGCCAGAACACGACGTGGCATGGACTCGACTAATGTCTGAAGTATTGCTGGAGGGAATTGACACCAAGAATGCAACAGCGCTGCGTAAGAGTACGAGGGTGTTGTAACCTCCCCCTCACTTATTTACCTTAATGACAGTGAAAAATTAAACCGCGTGTACCTAATGGAAATTTGGGAAAAGCAATCGTCACCGAAGTTAAACTGTCGGTAAAGAGGGAGGAAAGGGTTACATCTAAATGAAAGGAAAAATGTAAATGAAACTGGTGGAAATTAATTTTGAAAAGCAGTAAAGTTAATAAAGAAAGTAAATTACGGCCGTTACGTTAACAATTAACTAGCGGTAATTAGATATTTGAGATTTGGGGGAAATTACAGTCGCCAGTCCTAAGGACAATTACTATAGTAACTGAAAAAGAAAGGTTGTTACACATATAATTAGCACTAGAAGCGTGGCAGCTGAAGGTTGACACGTGCAGTGTGAAAACTGAAAGTTTGTCAGAAGTAATAAATTTCGCTACACTCTGACTTAATTTAGTAAAAGAATTAATAAAACCGGAAAATCGAAAGTTAATTTAGTGACTGAAGTTAATAGTGAGCTTTCTTTCTGAAGCAAATCGAAATTCAGTAAAATACAGTTAGTCTTGGACTACCTCAACAATCATCTCAAAAGCTACTTGAATCTACGCAATTTAGAAAGAAGAGATTTAACTTTGAACTTGAATTAAATGATTCTGAACAATTAACAATAGTAAAATTTAGTACGTACCAAGCTGAGCTGCAGTCACAGGTAAGCTAAAATACAGTAACAAAACTCGCACTCTTAATTCGTGCTTGCGTAATCTAAATATTGTAGCCAGCTATGAATACTTTAACTGAACTTTAAAATTAAAGCAATGAAATATTATATTATTATCTTAATGCTGGCGTTTGAATTTCAACGACACTCGGGTTCATTCCGGAAAAGGAAGGGACCCTGCTTGGTAATGCAATTGGGACAATGAGCAACAAATGTTCACGCTAAGTTGCTGTAATTATAGTTACGAAAATGGTACAGTTTGAAAAGCTGAGGTCTGCCATACAGTTCTAAAACTTTACGTGCTTCCAGTCTTCCTTGTTGGTTGATTGAAGGTTTGAAGCCGTCGATCGAGGAGGTGGCGACAGTCACTCATTGTCGGCCGTCGCTGTTGCAGAAGCTGGATGTTGGCGCGCCTTCTTCTCGACACGGTCACCAGGCGAAACGGGCTCTTGATGTGCGCCAGGTAATGCTTCCCGTCCGCGACACCATGTCAGAAACTATCATCGCGAGTCGAGCGCAATTACATGCTGCCAAACCCCGAAAGCACGGCAACTCGCGGGAGCGTCACACAACACACCTGCTCCACTGCACTACCCCAGCCAGACTCCCTCTGCTCTGCCCGCGCTCCACGCAGCAGAGTTAACACTACCAAAGATCCTACACACTTTGATTCTTCACACGACCTATCGATGTAATCGTCCGATAGCAGTTTCCCTAGGCAAGACCCAGCGTAAAAATACAAATAATATTTACGAAACAAACCAATTATACATCGACATAAATGCATACACAAATAGTAAAACAATTACAATATACGAAGACACAGAAATGTTATATATTCAGGTAACAAAAATAAGGAAAACAAATTTATAGTACAATAAATGGAAATAGGAGGATACGCATTTCCGGCGTTACAGTGTGGAGATCTCTTCTAAACAGCACGTTGCAAGGCATACCAAATAAGCTCTATAATATTCATGTCTGGGGAGTTGTATGGCTAGCGGATTGTTTAAACTGAGAAAAGTGTTCCTGGAGCCAGTCTGTAGCAATTCTGAACGTGTGGGGTGTCGTATTGTCCTGGTGGAATTGCCCAATTCCGTCGGAATGGACATAAATGGATGCAGGTGATCAGACAGGATGCTTACGTACGTGTCATCGTCAGAGTCGTATCCAGACGCATCAGCGGTCCCATATCACACCAACTGCACGCGCCCCACACCATTACAGAGTCTCCGCCAACTTGAACAGTCTCCTGCTGTCACGCAGGATTTACGGATTCATGAGGTTGTCTCCATATCCATACATGTTCATTTTCTCGATACAATTTGAAACGAGACTCGTCCGACCAGGCAACATATTTCCAGTCCTCAACAGTCCAATGTCGGTGTTGACAGGCCCAGGCGAGGCGTAAAGTTTTGCGTCGTGCAGTCATGAAAGGTACACCAGTGGGCCTTCGACTCCGAAAGCCCATATCGATGGTATTTCGTTGAATGATTTACACGCTGACAGTTGTTGATGGCCCAGCATTGAAATCTGCAGCAGTTTGCGGAAGTGTTGCACTTCTGTCACGGCGACCGATTCTTTTCAGTCCCGTTCTTGTTGGATCTCTTTCCGGCTGCAGCGATGTCAGAGATTTCATGTTTTACCGGATTCCTGATATTCACGGTACAATCGTGAAATTGTCGTACGCTAAAATCATCATTTCATCGCTACCTCGGAGATGCTGTGTCCCATCGATCGTGTGCCGACTATAACACCACGTTCAAACTTACTTAAATCTTGATAACCTGCCACTGTAGCAGCAGTAACCGATCTAACAACTGTGCCAGACACTTGTTGTCTTATATAGGCCTTGGAGACCGCAGAGCGCTGTTCTGTCTGTTTACATATTTCTGTATTTGGATACGCATACCTATACCAGTTTCTTTGGTGCTTCAGTGTATATGACGTACGTAACAAGCATACCGAAGAAATCTCATCACGGATGATTGAAATCAAAGATATTTGTTACTGTAAGTGGCAGTTATATAGTTCGCGGTCTTAAAATTAGTAATACATGCTACAGCTTCAGATCATTATCGTGCCAATGTCTGCTGTTCTCAGTTTCCAGTTTGATAAAGTTGGATCGGTTCCGTCGGTTTCGAGTCCTGGGTGCTTCACCAGCATTATTGAGGGTGTTGTAGTTGTGATATTAATTTCCTCGATATGATTAATGTCGACCATAATGGCACAAAATTTAGTCTCGCAAAGGACGCCTATCCAGCCTAGGGCATTGGGATTAAACAAGAAATATTTCATTAAACATCTAATTTTTCTTTCGTGTTTGAAGTCGCCATCAAGCTACCATCCTGTGTTCCCACGGTAAAATACATGCCGACTGCACCCTGGCGGGGGTAGACGGGAGCGGAGCCCAGAAGACACAGTAGAGGCTCTCTCTTGGATTCCAGTTTTCAGACACTGTCTCTGCTCTACTCGACCGGCCGCTATCTTGCACGGATGTGATCCACCTTCTCTACTTATTTCTATTCCTGTACTCAGCTGTCACACAGAGTGGCGAACGCCCTCGCAGTAGGGCCTGAATGTACTCTCATGTAACCCACAGTTTCAGAATATTCGAACTCTCCCATTCTTGACCATGACACCATTTCTCACGCCTGTATAGTCTATTTTATAATTCAAAATTGTTAAGGCTTTCGTGGCCACTTGTTGACAAACTGCCTATTGGCTTCTGTTTCGGGTTCTTCGGCCGACGTTCATCTAATGATTTTTCTGACGTTCCGCCAGCACGAGTGGCTGGCATTGTCAAAGCTTCACCCTCCATTGCCGGTGGTGAACTGGAGGCGAGCTCGCGGCCGCAGACTATACATATGTACCTGGCGCGCCAACGTCCGAGGGCTTCTCCGCGGTCATTTCCGGTGCGGTTCTCCTCTTGCTACCTGCGACGGTCGTTCGCTGCAGTACGGGAAGCCAGGATCCGTTTACCTTAAGGCTTTCCTCTTTCTTTATGTCTTCATGTCAATAAACTACAATTAATTTTTTATTATTCATTGTGACTCTCACGTCTTATCGATATTTGAAGCCATTCAGCTAATAGAAAACCGATGTTACCTTGCAGTCCAGCGCTAAAATGCTAGTGTCCAAGAACGTAAGACAAAGATGTACGAAGAATAATGACCTCTCAGCAACGTAGTTCACCGGCCAATTTTTATAAATTCTCTTAAAAGGCCACACTGGTCGCTTTGGAATGGTGTAGATGGCGGTCATGTGACCATCTACCGCTGACATAAGCCATGGCAGTCAAGCGATCTTTAAGTACCGATCGGTTGTATGGAAGCAGTGCATTAAGAACGGGTGACGAGGAGACGTGGCACAGTGGTAGAAAGGACCTACCGTGTTTGGACCTGCTCATGGCCACACCTTGAATTAGAATGGCCGATTTGTTGCTGTAGCAAAACGGGCTGTCCAACATGTCTACAAGTAACGGTGTACCACTGGTAGCCACATAACATGGCAAAATAACAGTGGTCATAAAAAGGTACTGACCGATAAAAACCTGCAAAGAGTGTCAGGCCTTGTCAGTGACAGTTGGTTTCAGACTCAACAGCAGTTATTGTTGCCATCAGTGAATACAGATTCAGATCAATCATTTTTTTGGGTAAACATTATGAGGGAATTTCATGTATTGGACATTTGGAGTCGGGTACCTCACAAAAGACCAAACATCACCGAGGACTTAGCAGCTGCGTGTCTTCAGTGGACACAACAACTCACAAACAGGACAGTAGCTGACTCGAGGCGTGCAATGTGCTCTTATGAGTCACCATTTTGTCCCTTTTCAAATGATGCAAGACGCCCGCTGCACCAATGGCCCAATGAGGCATTTAGTCTGCAGTATGTGGAGGATATAGTTCGTGCAGGAGGTGGTCCTTTAATGTTTTGGGGGCGTTGTTTCGTACCAAGACTTGGGCTCACTTATTTATGTTACCACGAATATAAATGTGGATGTTATTTTGTCCATTTGGGATCTTGTGAACTCCGCGGCTGTTAATGATAGTTGGTGAATGAAGCAACCAGACACTGAAAAAAAAAACATTAAAAATTTATTTGTGGCTGGTTGCATCATTCACCAACTACAAGTGTGCATGCTTATTTCACCATTACCGGTGACCAAATTTAGCTCTTTGTTTTACATCTTTGTGATGGGTATGCAGTGGACATTCCAGACTTTCAAGACAACGGCAGCTGTGTTCGTAGGACTGCACTGATACAATCCTGGTTTGAAGAGCATTCACGCACCCTTGGCACTATCGCATTTAGACTAGCCTACTAAATCACTGAATCCAGCACAAAATAGTTGGAGCTATTTGGAACAGTGGGAGAAAAGTGACAATCAACATATCCTCAACTTGGTGGCTCTGCGGGATATAATCGTCAATGTGTAGCTTCGAACTGACATGCCATACCTGAAGAACTAGTCTATGCTCCGGGCATCCGCACTGTCGTAATAAATCTTGCAAAAGGAACACCGCGTACAGTTTAATGACAACCTTTAACGGGACACTACCGGTTTCGTGGCCTACAGCCGCATCCTCAGGTGTACGTCTAAACAGAAAAAAAATATTAATGGTTATCCATATGGTCCAAATAAAAATGGTTCAAATGGCTCTGAGCAGTATGGGACTTAACATCTGTGGTCATCAGTCCCCTAGAACTTAGAACTACTTAAACCTAACTAACCTAAGGACGTCACACACATCCATGCCCGAGGCAGGATTCGAACCTGCGACCGTAGGATCCATATGGTCCACCACACCTACGCCATAACATTACAATCAAAAACTCTAACAATAACAATCACTAAACATACTCACAATGCTTTAAGTCATTAAAGATATCGATGTGGGAAAGAAGGGAGACCCAACCTTCACTGGAAAAACGGAATTACTGGCCAAATGCAGTTAGTCAGTTAGAAAAGAGGCCGAATGTTTCGAACATCATCATCCATAACAGCGAGGAAGAACGTACTACCAACAATTAAAAAAATAAGGAATAGGAGGGACCTTGGACAACTTCCGGTATCAGACCAACAGTTAGAATACTTAGAGACTGCGCCGCGCGGGATTAGCAGAGCGGTCTGAGGCGTTGCAGTCGTGGACTGTGCGGCTGATCCCGGCGGAGGTTCGAGTCCTCCCTCGGACATGGATGTGTGTGTTTGTCCTTAGGACAATTTAGGTTATGTAGTGTGTAAGCTTAGGGACTGATGACCTTAGCAGTTAAGTCCTATAAGATTTCACACACACACACATTTGATTAGCCGAGCGGCCTATGGCGCTGGAGTCATGGACTATGCGGCTGGTTCCGGCGGAGGTTCGAGTCCTCCCTCGGGTATGGGTGTGTGTGTTTGTCCTTAGGATAATTTAGGTTAGGTAGTGTGTAAGCTTAGGGACTGATGACCTTAGCAGTTAAGTCCCATAAGATTTCACACACATTTCAAATTTTTTTGAACTTAGAGACTACGCAGCGCATCCCAGTGGCACCCCCCGCGAGCAGCAAGAACACAGGACACAGTGAGCGCGCAACAAAGCATTGCTACTCACAGCATAGTGTTTGCGTGGCAGTGGGGGGCCATCTCGAGTTGGGACGAGCAGTAAATTAACCGCATCCAGCGCGCTTATACGCAACCACGAAAAAGTCTTCTTTCCAACGTCGACGTCTTAAATTACTTAAAATACTGTATGTTTAATGATTGTAATTATTAGGCTCTTCTGATCGTAACGTTACGACGTAGGTCCGGTGGACCATGTGGATAGTCATTCAGATTTTTTTTTTCTTTTTACACCACGAAACCTGTTGTGTCTAATTAGAGGTTATCACACTGCCGAAGGTGGAGTTATTTTTGCAACATACCTGAAGAAACTTGTTGACTCTCTCCCTCATCCTGTTGAGGTTTTGATCAAAACTGCATATGATCTCAATTGGTATTAGCATGATATCTCCAGGGGAGAGTAGTTTTTGTGTCGTGAGCTTACCATTAACACAGAAGTTGTGCTTCCTCCTCCCCACACAAAGAAAAACGACAAATTCATGTTATTCCACTCTATAAAGACTTCACCGTGGCTTATGGCAAAGAGCTCAGTAGTGCATTTGTAGTCTGTGGACCCAATTTCCCAAAGCGCTCCTCAGAAACGATGCCTCTGGTGGAACGGTTATCGGTAAAATGGTTGCCGAGAGGCACAGGTGCTCCAAACGATACGGCGTCTGCTAAGCTGCACAGTTTGCTGGGGATTAATTTTTTGAGTCGGTTAAATGTGTAGTTTCAGCCAGACTCTAAAAGGAGTTTGGTTGTCCGGCTCCGTCGTTAAAGCTAAGCACATGCTTATGTCGGCCACAGCAGTTCGCTATCCGTACACACGTTGTTTATGGCTGAAGGACAACATTCAGGGTGAGCGCCTCCATAGCATCCAATATGTGGTGTAACGAGGTGCTCTAAAGCGCTTAAGCTTCATCGAAATAAATATTTGGTAATGCCTAAGCACTTTACAATTTCACCTTCTTCAATTGTACATAACGTCTTGCTTTCTATTGTAAAGTTTTTCGTGGAAAACCTACTAGATCAGATACAATGTTTACCTGTCAACTGGTTGACGAAAATTTCATTACAATATCACGAATATTGTAAGAGTTCTTTGTCTCTTACTTTTACACTCTTTGCTTATAGATATCACAGATATTAGGAGCCGTAGCAGACCCGAAAGTATCTGTTTAAGAACCAAAGAAATGCATCCCAAAGGCGAGAATACTAAAATCCGAGTCGTGAGCTGCGCATTCGCAACAAAGTGTCGAAGTTTGAAGCGTCCCTAAAAAGTAGTGAAGGACACATAATACGAGGTACAAAGTTCGTTAAAACCAGAAATTCACTGCAGAGAGATTTTTTGGAAAAATTTAAGCACACATCGAAACGATAGGATAATGGAAAATTGAGGTGGTGTATTTATCACAGTGGAATAGAAACTCATATCCACCGAGATAAAAACTGAGACTGCATCCAAGACAGTTTGGTCAAAACTCAGTACCAGGCTTGGGCATAAATTTGTAATTGGATCCTCTGATCTTCTTATGTGACCGAAAACGTTAGAGGAAAACTCGGTTCACTAGTATGTAAGTTATCCAAACACATTGTAATAATCGAAGAAGACTTTAAGCATCCACCAATCAATTGGAACAATTAAAGTTTTGTTAGTGGTGCCATAACAAGACATCCCGTAAAACATTATTAAATGCCTTCTCTGGAAACTGCCTGGAACAGATGGTTCGGAATCCAACCCATGATGGAAATCTATTAGATCTAATAGCGACCGACAGACCCGACGTCTTTGAGGATTGCCATATCAGTGACCGTGAGGCAGTTGTAAAAACAATGATTACCGAAAGTACAAAGGGCAACTAAAACGAGTGGAATGATTTATATGTTGAGTAAATTCGGTAAAGAAGAAGTAGCGTCATATCTCAATGAGGAACTTGAAACTTTTAGTTCTGGACAGGAGTATGTAGAGGAGCTATGGCTGGCTGGATATGTACTGAGTAGGATAGTTTTGGGTGGAAGGAACCCTCCATAGTATACAGTCACTGTAACGAAACGAAACTTCTAAAGAAACAGAGACTACTGCATAATAGATGTAAAATAAAGCAGAGGGTTGAATGAAACTTGTTTGGCTGTCAAAAGAGCAATGCGTGTAGCCTTCGATGACTAATGCAGGAGAAATATCTTTCAGAAAACCCAAAGAAATTCCGATTGTACATAAAGGCTGTTATTGGCACCAAAGCTAGTCCTGAGTCACTCAGGAATGAGACGGGAACTGAAACTGAGGGAAGAGAAGCGAAACAGAAATGCTTTAATTGGTTTTCAAATGTTTCGTTATAAAATAAAACCCAGGAGTACTGCCCCAATTTAATTCCAGTGGCACTATAAAGATGAGCGAAAGAGAAATTAGTGTCTGTGATGATTAGAAGCAGCTGAAATGGTTGAAACTGATCAAAGCTCCAGGACCCGATGGAATACCTGTACCCAATTTGCAGCTGAGTTTGCCCATTTTTTAACTAGAACCAAACGTGGATCCCTCGAACAAAAAGCTGTGCTCAGTACTTGCAAGAAAGCACAGGTCACACCCGTCTATAAGGGTCATATATGTGGTCCACAAAACTACCGTCAAATATCCTTTATATCCTTTTGTTGCAGAATCTTAGAACATATTCTGGATTCAAGGGTAATGAGATATCTCCAAGAGACTGACCTCATCCATGCCAATCAAAATGAGTTGCGATAACATCGATCATGTGAAACTCAGCTCGGATTTTTCTGACGTGACATACCGAAAGCCATGGGTCAAGACACTCTGGTAAATGCAGTAGTTCTTGATTTCCGAAAAGCATATGACACCGTACAGCACTTACGCTTATTGTGAACGGTAGGATCACATGCGGTATCAAGCGAAATTTGTGAGTGAACTGAGGAGTTTTTGTAGGTAGGACGAGGCAGGTTATGTCATCGACAGATGCAGAGATGAATTCCTGTGCGCCCCAGGGAAGTGTGTTGACATCACTGCTGTTCATGTCGTATACTAATGCCTTGCGGACAATATGAACAGTAACGTCAAATTTGTCGCAGATGGAAGAGTTATTTGTAATGAAGTAGTGACTGAAAGAAAAATGTTCAGTCAGATCTTGATGAAATTACAAAATGGTGCAATATTGGCAAATTGCATCAGACGTTCAGAAATGTAAAACTGAGTACATCACAAAATGAAAAAAAAGAAAAGAAAAGAAACGTGGAATCCTATGACTGTAATATCAGCGAGACACATTGGAATCGGCCAACTCATACAAGTACATGGGTGTAACGATTTTTAGCGATTTGAAATGGAAGGATCAATAGACTCAGTTCTAAGTAAAACAGGTGGCACATTACGACTGAACTAGCAAAATGCAATCAGCATAAAAAGAGACTACATCAAAACACTCGTGCGACCAATCCTAAAATATTTCGCAAGTTTGTGAGACCTGTAGCAAACAGGACTAACAGGGGATGCCGGATGGACATGTAAAGGGCGGCACGAATGCTCACAGGTTTATTCAACTCATACGAGAGTGTCACACAGATGCTCAACAGGCAGACGCTTCAAGAGAGACGCAGACTATCCGGAGAAAACCTACTTTAAAAGTTTTCAGAACCAACTTTTAGAGATGAATCCAGGTATGTATTACAGCCCCCTACGTATCGCTCCCATAGAGATTGCAAAGACAAGATTAGACTAACTAAAGCCCGAACAGAGACATTTAATCGTTCATTCTCCCACATTCCATAAGTGAATGGAACGGAAACAGTCCTAAAAACTGGTACAATGGGAGGTACCCTCCACCATGTACATCACAGTTGTTTCCAGACTGTCGATGTACACTCATGCCCATAAATTAAGGATAATTGCAGAACGTAGTGCCACACAACGTGGCACTACACAAAACTGGCGCTAATAGCATAGACACATAGGGAACACACACGACACAGATCTATTAAATCCACGGCACTCGTGATAAGTTGAGAAAATCATCCTGAAACACATGTTCTACAAAACGACACTGTTTCATGTGCATCTACTCTGACAACAATATGGGATATGATCACCATGCACACGTACACAGGCCGCAAAACAGGTTGGCATACTCTGGATCAGGTAGTCGAGCAGCTGCTGTGGTGTAGCCTCCCATTCTTGCACCAGTGCCTTTCGGGCTCCTGAAGTGACCTAGGGGTTTCACGACGTCGATCTGGAGCATCCCAGACGTGCTCGATGGGGTTTAGGTCTGGAGAACAGACAAGCCATTCCATTCGCCTGATATCTTCTGTTTCAAGGTACTCCTCCACGATGGCATCTCGGTGGGGACGTGCGTTATCATCCATCAGGAGGAAGGTGGGACCCACTGCACCCCTGAAAAGGCGGACATACTGGTGCAAAATGACGTACCGATACAGCTGACCTGTTACAGTACCTCTGTCAAAGACATGTAGCGGTTTACGCGCACCAATCATAATCCCATCCCACACCATCAAACTACGACCTCCATACAGGTCTCTTTCAAGGACATTAAGGGGCTGGTATCTGGTACCTGGTTCACGCCAGATGAAAACCTGCTGAGAATCACTGTTCAGACTATACGTGGACTCGCCCGTGAACATAACCTGGGACCCCTGTTCCAATGACCATGTTTTGTGTTCTTGACACCAGGCTTTACGGGCTCTCCTGTGACCAGCGGTCAGTGGAATGCACCTTGCAGGTCT
This sequence comes from Schistocerca cancellata, assembly GCF_023864275.1. NCBI lineage: Eukaryota > Metazoa > Arthropoda > Insecta > Orthoptera > Acrididae > Schistocerca > Schistocerca cancellata. The sequence goes on from NC_064630.1 coordinate 224,219,591, forward strand.
CCAGGTGAATAAACCATGTCTGTTCAGTCGTTTGTAGACTGTGTGTCTGGAGACAACTGTTCCAGTGGCTGCAGTAAGGTCCCGAGCAAGGCTACCTGCAGTACTCCGTGGCCGTCTGCGGGCATTGATGGTGAGATATCGGACTTCTTGTGGTGTTGTACATCGTGGACGTCCCGTTCTGTAGTGCCTGGACACGTTTCTTGTCTGCTGGAATCGTTGCCATAATCTTGAGATCACGCTTCGTGGAACACAGAGGACCCGTGCCACCACCTGCTGTGCTTGACCAGCCTCCAGTCGCCCTAGTATTCTACCCCCCATAACGTCATCAATATCTGTTCTTTGATACATTTTCAACACACACTCACCATTAGCACGTCTGAAAAACCTCTGCACAATTACTCGCTGCACCATATTCTGACATGCACCAACACACCTCTGCGTATGTGGACTGCTGCCAGCGCCACCATGCGACGACCGCAGGTCAAATGCACCACATGGTCATACCCCAAGGTGATTTAAACCCGCAAACCGCCCACCAGAGCGTTGTTTCACCATGTATCAGCATTATCCTTAATTTATGAGCACGAGTGTAGATGTAGACATAGGGTATTGGAGATAGCTGGGCAGCGCTGACACTAAATTATTTCATCGAGGGCATTGTCTAAGTCAGTGATCGTCAAATTGTGGCCCGCGGCCCGTATGCGGACCGAATGAAAAATTCGTGCATCCCGCGGTTTTTAGCCGTGTTTTATAATAATATGCACCTATATAGCAACAAACAGCCAAATACAAAAACGGCAACTAACGTTAAGAGCATCTTAAGGGTATAGTTTTTTCTTTTCAGTAACAGATAAAAATACTTACAGAGACAGTAATATTTTAAGATGTGCTACTTAATTTAAATTGAAGTTGGTAAATTCGGCCTTGAGCTAAGTAAAGTTGGCCGCTTACCTCAGGGACAGAGGTGTACGTAGCGCGGCCACTACGCGGTTAGAGGACGTAATTTGGGGGGGGGGGGGGAGATATTTTATTGTTCGTTGTTCTCCAGTGTTGTGATCTGTCTCATACTGCATAATGCACTTAAATGTAAGTTCAATTACTGTTATTGAACGATTAACCATCCGCTCATACAGACAATACATCACTTCGTCAATGCAACAGCTTTGGGGTCATTGAGGGAGGCAGCAATCTGAAACAGAAAACAGTCCACATGAAATGTTCCGAGTAGGATCGACTTTTAATGATCAGTGCTTAGAAGCCGGTGGTCAACTTATCACGCTCTTAGTACGCTTAGTCTATTGGTGGCTCATAATGCACTAATTCACGAAAAAAAAAGAAACAAAACGTAAACTCCGTTCACAGGTCCTGAAGGTAATTCAACTGCCATCACGAGTTTCGGTGTAACCCACTAATTTATGTAGGTTATCAATTAATAATAAGATTGACACATATGCTACCCAATGTGCTGTCCCATAATGCCAGTATTGGCTCTTGAGAAAGAGTTTGACGACCACTCGTCTAGCTGGTCAACAACCCTGTAGTTGAGCTAGCACGGTTAGGAATATGCGGGGAGGGCGGGATTACTCGAGAGTGATCAAATTGCAAGGGCTCGTTGGTATGTACAGGATATAAAAAAAGGTACAGCTAAGCTTTCAAGGTGCATTCCACTCACATTGTTCTAGATATTGTTGTGGTCTTCTCCCCGAAGACTGTGAGCAAGCCTCTTCATCTCTGCGAACTTCTGCAATCTAGATCAATTTGAGCTTGCTTAATATAGTCAAGCTTTTGTCTACCTCTGTAATTTATATCTCCCACACTTCCATGCATTACCAGATAGACGATTCAGTCAACCGATCCATTCTTTTAGTCAAGTTGTGCCACAGCTTCATATTAACGAAAATGTTGATAATTACACAGGCCCGGATCTATGGGGCAGAAGAGCAAACTGGGCTATCTGCCCCGGGTGGCAACTTCAGGGGGCGCCAAATTCATATATTCTTGAAGGAAGAAACCTTGTTTCACAAAGCGTCTAGCATCCAGCGCACGTTGGTGTGTCGATTACTTGTATGATGTTTAAACGCATCCCAGTTGTTTTTTGAACATTTTTGAACGCATTCTAAGTTGACTTGATTGAATCATAAGCTGATTTATGAATGCATGCTTAATGTACATGATGTCTCTGCCAGAGAGTCCCCGTCGTTTCTATAAATAAAAAACTTCCCCGCAGACAAAAGTGGATGAGCCGAATAAACCCGAACGGGTGAATGACAATCGCTGTTTGTCTATGTTGTTGACTGAGTGTGCGAATAATCAGCGTTCTTATAATTATTAGCCATATCCATAGATTCAGATTACCAGAGTGGAAATAAACGATTAACAACAATGATAGGTAAGAAAGATCGTATTTATCTTCACGGTGTATCCAAGAAAGTAAAAATATTGTTAGAAAATTCTTTACCTGATCGCTACACTACCAGTTGTATACTCCCCAGTTAGCAGCCGCTTTAAGTTCTGTTCTCGGAACAGCGCGACAAGCACGTTGTATGAACACGTAAAAATGGCAGAGAATAAACGCGGGATAACTGTACATGTGATTATGGCAAGTTAGTGACGTTAACTGGAGAATAAGTTTTGACGACGGCAGGAATAGTTACATAAATAGTGATGACGAGATTTTTTTTTAGAACGAGGAAGGAGAAGAAACGGGGACATCACACAAAATATATCGAAGAATATGACTATTTCCAATTTATATAAAAGTTTCGTACTACTACTTTTCTATCTCATGCTTCAGAAACTGGAGAGTATGAACGAAATGTGAAACTATTTCCAACACAAAACTTTTTCGTTGTAGTGGGCCTAACAGGTATTTGATATTGGTATTTCGTGAATTATGTTCTGTCGTGTTATTTATGTAAATGAGATTCATAAAAATGACAGTTTGTGCCAAAACAGTCTCGCTTATTTGCCCCGTGTGTTACAACTGCTGCAAAATTAGAAAGGCCTATTTCGTTTTATCTAACAGACAGCGACAAAATAGACGTAATCAAATCGAGAACCCACACCAGCCTTGGGTACTATTCGTATTAACAGCTTTTTCAGTATTAGACGACATTTTGATTTTTCATGTAGCAAACCGTTTGACGAACTTTGATGAGGTAATAAACTCTTTCGCAGAACGGAAAGCACTCCATGTAAAGCTGTAGCAATATTGAAATACATTGAACTGGGAAAGAAGAATGCTGTAAGAAGAGGCATGGCACTGCACTTCGGCACACTAAAGACCGAATAACATGTCTTACGTTTCCTCTAACATATATGTTTTATATATTGTCACGTAGAAAAGGTGAAGAAGGTGTAAGTAGATGAATGACGAACGCTAACTTCACTTAACGTAGGTTTATTCAGCACTTGCACAACATGCAAGAGCGCGGAGTTAACTCCCTCCGGCCAAAACACATACAGCGTATATATAGCTACAGAACTTTCCAGTCCAATGATGCCTCACATTTGTGGATGCTTTTGGAATGTACTCGAACCGAATATAGAATTTAAAATTTTACAATTCAGATGAATTTTGAACTCACGAACCTCCATGCAACAGTCTGGTATCATAACCAATACACATCCGTTCAAGTTGGTCGTTGATGCCTTGATTCAGGTGGTTTTTTTTTTTTTTTTTTTTTTTTTTTTTTTTTCCAGACAACACGCAGCCCTCTGTCTGAACAGGCTGAGCTGCCGTGCCGGCACACTACGGTGCTACTGAGCTTCTGCGACATTGCTTCCTCCTTAAGACAATACCGTCTCGGTGTTACGTCGTCCTAGTCCGGGAACGAGCCATTGGTCCTGCATACTCCGACTCACGATGACTGATTCTCGCCCTGGCGGTGATCTTCTTAGAACTTCCTTTGCCGCTACACTCTTCGTCACCCTTCCGCTTGTTGCCTGTCGCTGGAGCTAAGAATTTACCCAGGCTTGCAGGATTCTTATAGGGCTTCATTCGAAGGAAGTGGGCCGTATCTCTGATCCTTCGTCGTCTTGTATCGGGGTCGAAATCTTCAACTTTATAAGTAACATCAGACAACTGTCTTACAACCTTATAAGGTCCAAAGTAGCGCCTGAGGAGCTTCTCAGAGAGACCAACCTTCCGAGCAGGAGTGAAGATCCAGACGAGGTCACCAGGCTGTTAGACAACAGGGCGGTGGCTCGCGCCGTACCTTCGGCGATCGTTTTCCTGAGCCTGCAACGTGTGGAGTCGAGCTAACTGCCGAGCTTCCTCAGCTCTGGTTAGCACCTGGCCGATGTAGTCGTCGTCCACGTCATCAGGATGTAACGGAAACACAGTGTCCATCGTCGTCGTCGCCTCACGCCCATGGACCAGGAAAAACGGCGTAAATCCTGTGGTGTCTTGTTTGGAGGTGTTGTAGGCAAACGTCACGAAAGGTAGCACCTCATCCCAGTTGCTCTGCTCAACACTGACTAACATTCATAGCATGTCGGTCAAGGTCTTATTAAGGCGTTCAGAAAGCCCGTTATTTTGCGGCTGGTAGGCAGTCGTCATGTGATGAGTAATGTTGCACCGACGGTTTATCTCTGTCACAAGATTCGATTGAAAATCTTTTCCTCGATCCGTAATTAACGGCATTGGGGCACCATGTTTTAATACAATGTCTACTACGATGAATTTGGCTACCTCGAATGCTTCGGCTGTTTTCACGGCTTTTGTAATGTCATAGCATGTCAGATAATCAGTGCCAACAATAATCCATCTATTGTCATTAGCAGACGTTGGAAATCGTCCGAGGAGGTCAATCCCAACACGCTGGAAAGGCGTTTCGGCTGGTGGAATTGGTATGAGTCGGTCAGGTGGTTTCTGGAGAACTGCCTTTCTTCTCTAGCACTCTCGACAGTGCGACACATAGTGACGGACACTCCTCAATAAACCTGGCCAGAAAATCTCTTGCGGATCCAATCGTATGTCTGAATAAATCCTAAATGTCCGGCCCAGGTGTGTCATGGAATTTCTGTAGAACATCTAAGCGCATGTGATTAGGAATCATAGTCACCTCTTTCCAAACGGATCAAAGTTTTTCTTGCAAAGTAATCCATTAACTACCTTAAATTGTCGTTTCACGTCCTCTGACCGATTTAAGGCAAGCATAATTTGAGATATCTTGGCGTCCTTCTTCTGCTCAGCAGAGAGATCCTGGAGTGCAGCGAGACAGTCACTATCTTCATCAAAGTCTTGATGGTCTTGCACAGGGTTTCTTGAGAGAAAGTCGGCACCTTGGTGTTTTCTTCCACTTTTGTACACTATGCTAATGTCATACTCTTGAAGACGTAGTGTCCACCTGGGGAGTCGTCCTGTTGGATCCTTAAGACCTGTCAACCAACAAAGTGAATGATCGACTGTAACAACTGTGAATGGCCTTCCATTGAGATGTTGTCGAAATATGCACATGACCCAGATCACAGCAAGACATTCTCTTTCTGTAGGTGAGTAGTTTCTCTCGGCTCTTGTAAGTTTCCTAGAAGCATAGGCTATAGCCTTCTCTTTTCCATCCGAAATCCGCACCAGAACAGCACCGATCCCATACCCACTGGGATATATGTGTAGTCCTGTAGGTGCTCTCTCATCATACAGACCAAGTACAAGGTCAGTTGTCAGAGCTTTTCGCAGCACATCGAAAGAATCTTGTTAAGCACTACCCCAGATAAATTTAGCATCGGCTTTTAACAACTCTTGGAGTGGCCTCGCTTTGATACAAAAGTCTTCGGTAAAACGACGGTAATAAGAACATAATCCGAGGAATCTTTTAACATCTCTAATACTTTTAGGAATAGGAAATTCCGTTACAGATCTCACCTTTTCTGGGTCTGGCCGCACACCTTTGTTTGACACAAGGTGCCCAAGTATTTTGATTTCTTTTGCTCCAAAGAGACACTTTCTTCGATTAAGTTTCAGTCCGGCTTGTTGGAGACACTCAATAACGGCCCTCAGTCTAAGTGTTCATCAAATTTCTATGAGAACACTATAATGTCATCTAAACAACGTAGACACATCGTCCACTTCAGGTGACTTAGAAGAGTATCCATCATCCGTTCAAAAGTTGCTGGTGCGTTACACAAACGAAACGGCATTACCTTAAACTCATACAAGCCCTCGGGGGTGATGAATGCAGTTTTCTCACGATCAGCCTCATTTACTTCGAACTGCTAGTATCCCGAGCACGTGTCCATGGTTAAGAAAAACTTAGCCCTCTTCAGACAATCTAGTGTATCGTCAATTCGTGGAAGAGAGTAAACGTCCTTTTTAGTTATCTTATTAAGCTTCCTGTAACCAACACAAAGCGCCAACTGCCATCCTTCTTCCTGACGACAACCACTGGTGACGACCTTGGGCTCCGCGAAGGCTGAATAATGTCATTCTTCATCATTTTCTCTAACTCGTCGCGAATTATTTGACGTCCTGTTGCTGACACACGGTATGCTCTCTGGCTTATTGGTTGATGGTCTCCAGTGCTAATCCGGTTCTTCACCATAGATTTGTCTAATTTGCTCTTCACCTGTGGATTGAAGCATTCAGAGAACTCTTGAAGAATGGCAAGTAGCTTCTTCTGTTGTTCCTTAGTGAGATCTGGTGATAGTCGAGCTAGAAGGTCTTGAGTCATAGTGGTAGCGCTAATTTCGCGCACAGACTGGGCATGGGAGGTTTCTATGAAGCTCAGCTGTTCTGCAATTAACGGCTCAGATTTTGCTACGCACATGTGTCTTCGGAGGATCTGAGGATCTGCGGTTCTTGGCGACAGTTAACTATCCACAATTCACCGAATCCGCTCTTAAACGAGACGACAGTGGCTGGGATGACCAAGTTTTTCTTCAGTAGTATGCTTCTCTTACATTCTACTACAAGATCCATGGGTTGATGCATGGCATGACACATGACAGTTACCTTTCTAGCAATGACTGCAGGAATGATCACTTCATCCAGCACACATAGTCTCCACACACCCGGATGCGCATCTTCCTGTCCATAGTATCTCATCTCGTCTAGCATAATCTTCGAGTGACCACAATCTATAATTGTCTGAGAAGCTTTCAAAAGGTCCCACCCGAGAATGACATCATGACTACTCTCATGTAAGATGATGAATTCTAAGGGCTGTGTATGGCCCTATATACCCACACGAATGACACATCTTCCTGTAGGTTTTACGAATTTCCCATTAGCCACCTTCAGCAGAGATTTTTTGCTGTCGCCGAATACGGTTTTCTGCAACTGACAACGGTACTTCTCTGAAATAACTGAATATGATGCTCCAGAGTCCACAAGAGGTTGGGCTGGTCGGCCATCCATGAGGATATCGATGTAGATTCCTATCATTTTTGTAGTGATCGGTGGTGGAGGATTTTTCTCTTCGGTGGCCTCACCTTCAAGGAAGGTCGCACTCTTTAGTTTTCCAGGTTGCGGCGGCTAGGTGATCGGCTGGAGCTTCTAAACGGCGATGGAGACCTTGATCGGCATGCTGGGGAGCGTCCTCTCCAGCGGCTAGCTTGCGGCTATGGTGACCTACGTCGTCCTGCACCCGCATCTTCGTATCCACCTTCGTCGTCAGGAGTTGGCGTCGGATAAAATCGGTCTGCTGTCTTCTGGCATGGGCGTCATCAAATATCCGCCGTCTTTCTCGACAATAGCGCACCACATGTCCTGGTCGTCCGCAGTGGAAACATACTGGCTGGTTATCATGGGTCCTCCAGACATCAGTATTCCTTGATGCCCAAATAGGTTCCTCATGCAGCATTGTAGGAACGTAACTTCGCCTAGGTCTTGACTTTTTTACCGTTTTCAAGGGAAATGAAGGGCGAGAGGTTGGGTTCCATGTCTGCTCCACTTCCTCCCTTATGACCTCTTGAAGCGTTTCTGTTTTTTGCTCGCTGTGCAATCCAGGTGCCTTCTGAACTTCCTCTCTCACTATCTGACGAAGAACACTTGTGAAATCAGTTTCTTCCACCATCACAGACATCGATACGACGTTTGGAAGCCGTTCAAACTTCTTGCTTGTAATTCTTTTTTGATGCATTGTCTCAATATACTGGCACCATTTTATGAAGTCGTCTGCTGTCGAAACCTCCTTCAGAAGTAGAGCTTGATACATGCCCTCAGCAATACCATTCATGAGATGTGCAACCTTATCTTCCTCCTTCATTCTAGGATCCACTATTTTACACAGCTCCAAGACGTCTTGAATGTAGGATGCTGTCGTTTCGCCTGGACGCTGTACCCTGCACTTAAATTTATCTCGAACCTTGCACTTCTGTCGCTGTGTGTCGCCGAAATACTTGCGCAGTTCCGCCTGGAATACTTCCCAACTTATGAACTTCTCCTCGTTGCTCTCGTACCATTGCTGGGCAGTGCTCTCGGTGTAGAAAAACACGTTAGTCAAATACACGGTGTCATCCCATTTGTTAACTTTGGCTATACGCTCATTTACCTTCAGCCACTTGTTTGGATCTTGGCCATCGTCACCAGAGAACCCGGAAGGATGTCTGATGTGGTGGCACACAGTTGCTGTCATCGTAACGTCCTCTTCTTCTTCTGTCTCCGATAGATTGCGATCTTTTGAATATGGCTCGAACTCGGGTTTCTCGCCACGTAAACGGTGGCTCTGTCGTGGCCTGATGGGAGCCACTGTGTCGCCGATAATGTGCGCTATCACAAGTGCCAATACCCAGGTTCTCCGCCAGAATAATGTCACGGAGAAGAAGGTGTAAGTAGATGAATGACGAATGCTAACTTCACCTAACTAAGGTTTATTCAGCACTTGCACATACATACATGTTTATATACAGCTACAGAACATTCCAGTCCAATGATTTTTCACATTTGTGGATACTTCTAGAATGTCCTCGAACCGAATATAGAAATTGAAATTGTACAGTCCAGGTGAGTTTTGAATTCACAACCCTTCATGCAACAGTTTAGTATCATAACCTCCACACCACAGTGCTACTGAGCTACTTCTGTGACAATATCATACTCTTCGGAATGATGTGCTCTGTAAAATGAACATATTTTTGAAAAATCTATTTTCTTTTAATTTTTGACGTCCTATCTCAAACGATCGAGAGGAGGAAGGGGGGGGGGGGGCACTATCTGGTTTTTGCCCTGGTTCGGAAATATCATAGATCCGGGCCTGTAATTATAATGCATGGGTAAAATTCCGCACTGCGCAGCACAGTTTTATTCCACCTCCAACACGCAAACTTGACGCATATTTTATTACACGACTGCAAGTTTCGCTTGTACATGGAAACACTTTGTACTCTTTGTAGAAATGTAAATTTGTCAGTATATCACAAGACTGACAATACATTGTAGTACATGATGGTATAAAGTCAAACTTCATAAGCTCATTATTGCCTCAGTTATACTTATTTTCACAACACAGAATTTTATATTAAAACGATGTGAAACAGTTCTTATGGCATTTCATAGCTGTTAGCTCCAGGATGACAACCAGACTACGCAACAAAGAGTCAGCCATAGAGCCTGTTTCGTGTCCAGTCTAGTAACCTTATGCTGTATTATCAAAACTGAAATATAGGCATTACATCCGCTGCCAGACTTACCCCGCTCTATTCTACATACCTAGCAGCAATAAGACATAGAGAATGAGAGGATCATATTGATAGGATAGTTTTTGAATTGACTGCAAACCCTCTTTTTGAAGAACCATCTCAGTGAATATCTTTCTTTGTGCTACAAGGGGATTCATTGTTCAAAGTGGATGACAAAAACCATTTATGTAATGAAAAAGTTTCTCTTCTGTGATCAGCTTGAAGTAGACTACAAAAATGGGCCATAATTTGGTCTATTTGTATTTTCCTTAACAGTGGGTATGTCAAAGTGTGATCCTGTGGCCCTTCAGAAGGCAAAACATCATATTCAGAATGCTTCTTTTACAACTGGATATATAATGTTTCTGGAAATATCCCTCTGGGGGCATATTTTCTTTGTAAATCATGAGCAAAGTGAACATAAGATCTGCTGACCATGTAGAATTTTCTTCAGTTTTTATTTTCTGAGCCTGCATCTTCTGTCTATACTTTTTTTTCTTTCCTATCCAAATAATTGATGCCTAATGTCCAGTTTCAGTCAGCATTCTCTCATGCATGCAATGTAACACTCTAGTCCTAACATAAGTATATATAACAAGCAGTCATAGTACATTAATACCTACCAGCACATAAAGCATTATTGTTGTAACATCAGTGATGTAAAGTATTAGTGTTTCAATGACGTATCCTGCTAAGATTGGGATCAGTGAAATGTCTAACAACATACAAGACAGTGTCATGAAAATAAGAATACAAGTATTACAAATACAGATAACATTTACATAACTTCCAAATACTAAGCAATTTTACATTCATTCTGATCATAAACCATTATCATAGTTCATTAAATTCAAAATATCTTTATTGCAGTTCCACTTGACAAATGTTACATTACATTTTGTAATGATGTGGAACATGTCAGTTTAACATAAGGTTTCTCTACACAATATAATTGTTTTTTTTTCAGTTACTACTTAACATCTAAAAATTCATCTTTTGAGCAGAAGGAGTTATCATTCAGAAATTCTTTCCATTTGTTTTTAAACGCTGGTTGGCTATCTGTAAGACTTTTAATGCTATTTGGTAAATGAGCAAAGATTTTTGTGGTACCATAATTAACACCTTTCGGTGCCAAAGTCAGGTTTAAGCCAATATAGAGAAGATCGACTTTTCTTCTTGTGTTGTAGCTATGAAGTTTTCTGTTATATTTGAACTGCAATGGGTCATTAACAACAAATTTCATATGTGAATTATATATTGTCAAGGTACTGTGAATATCCATAGTTCCTTAAATGAAAGCCTCCAGGGTGGTCTTTGGAGGGCTCCAGCTATTATTCTGATTCCTTACATTTGTGCAATGAATACTTTCTCTCTTAATGACGGATTACCCCAAAATATGATGATGCCATATGAAAGCAGTGAAGCAGGCTAATTTACTGATATGTTTATCACAAAAATTTACAGTAACCCTAGTAACATAAGTAGCTGAACTCGTATGTTTCAGCAGATCATCAATGTGTTTCTTCCAACACAATTTCTCATCAATGTACACACCCAGAAATTTTGAAAATTCTGCCTCAGCAACAGACTTCTCTTCAAAGCTAGTATTTATCAATCGTTTTATGACATTTACTGTACATAACTGTATGCACTGTGTTTTCTCAGAATTTAGTGAGAGACCATTTGCAGAGAACCATTTAATAATTTTCCGAAAGACATTATTTACAATTTCCTCATCTAACTCTTGTTTGTTGGGTGTGATCACTATTCTTGTATCATCAGCAAAAAGAAGGAACTTTGCATCTTCATTAATATAGTGTGGCAATTATTTCTTTGTGCCAGAACATTTAGTTTGTTCATCAACATATGGTACATATTGCATGGGAAAGATAAAATGACAATATTATTAAACAACAAATTTTCTTATACTGTATATAACCGGCTGCTCACAAAACATTTTGGCAGTTCACAAAACAAACACTACTAAACAAATCAGTCTAACTGGGTAATGAAAGTGACTACAGATAAACTTTGATGCTCCATGAAAGAAACATATTTTTGTTACATTATTATTTGGCTGCTAGTGGTTACTTTGTGCAGTCAGTAAGGGAAATTACTTTCTCCTTTTGTATAAATCCAGCTTCAAAGCAGCCTTTTATTTTTACACTCTCATTCTTTCCTTAATATGGAACATGTAAGTATGAATTTACACATTTTTACAAACATTAATCCTATAAAAAAATATTCATATTTATGGTTAACCTCACAATACTGGGTGATTCAAAAAGAATACCACAACCTTAAAAATGTGTATTTAATGAAAGAAACATAATATAACCTTCTGTTATACATCATTACAAAGAGTATTTAAAAAGGTTTTTTTTCACTCAAAAACAAGTTCAGAGATGTTCAATATGGCCCCCTCCAGACACTCGAGTAATGTCAACCCAATACTCCAACTCGTTCCACACTCTCTGTTGCATATCAGGTGTAACAGTTTGGATAGCTGCTGTTATTTCTCGTTTCAAATCATCAATGGTGGCCGAAACACCATATCCTTAACATACCCCCATAAGAAAAAATCGCAGGGGGTAAGATCAGGGCTTCTTGGAGGCCAGTGATGAAGTGCTCTGTCACGGGCTGCCTGGCGGCCGATCCATCGCCTCGGGTAGTTGACGTTCAGGTTTCATAACTAACCTTTTTCGTAGGACTCTCCATACAGTTGATTGTGGAATTTGCAGCTCTCTGCTAGCTCTGCAAGTCGATTTTCCTGGGCTGCGAACAAATGCTTGCTGGATGCGTGCTACATTTTCATCACTCGTTCTCGGCCGTCCAGAACTTTTCCCTTTGCACAAACACCCATTCTCTGTAAACTGTTTATACCAACATTTAATACACCACCTATCAGGAGGTTTAACACCATACTTCGTTCGAAATGCACGCTGAACAACTGTTGTCGATTCACTTCTGCCATACTCAATAACACAAAAAGCTTTCTGTTGAGCGGTCGCCATCTTAGCATCAACTGACGCTGACGCCTAGTCAACAGCGCCTCAAGCAAACAAATGTACAACTAAATGAAACTTTATAGCTCCCTTAATTCGCCGAAAGATAGTGCTTAGCTCTGCCTTTTGTCGTTGCAGAGTTTTAAATTCCTAAAGTTGTGGTATTCTTTTTGAATCACCCTGTATTTTACACATTGTAGTATTTTGTGTTTTCAGTCAGCAGCAATTTTTATTCTCCTCTAGGCATACATGTTTTTAGATCAACAACATTACAGATATAAAGTGGTTTTCCAGACATTTGATAAAACAAATGGTAAGCATCACTTTGAGAAGTTCCTTGAATTTTAAATCGTTAATTGTACACATTTTAAACTTCGAAATTTTGTGACTGATTCTGCCAGGTTTCTCATGCGTTTTCACTTAATTAAATTTTTCTATCTTCAGATTTTTGTCATGCTATTTGATCCTGGCTTCCATTCATTTACCCATTTTTTTCACTTGACAATTACCTCTTCTTTTTACTAAGTTTAAACCTCTTATTAGATGGAAAAATCGAAAATTTCTTCTACCAAATTTTCAAATTTAATTCCCAAAAAAGTTTCTCCTGGACTAAGCCTAGTGGATTTGTGCATTAATGAAATCATGATGTTCTCAACTTCAGATATATGTTTGCCCCACCCCCCAAGGATTATGATAGCAATATGTCTTACATAAGGTGCCTATATCTATGACTGATCTTGTCTGGAAGCTTTTTTAGTTTCTTGATCGCTGCTGCTTAACTTACTTTCAACCAGTGCTGTAGATGTACTGCTTCATCAGTTCACTGATTGTCATCTCCTGTGTGATTTTATTGGATGTTGAATGTTTATATACACATCAAATGATTTTCGTTATGCTGGATCAGTCTCATTTACTAGCTTTTGTATGGATAGTAAACTGAGTGACACTGCATTATTGTTCTTTACTGCATTAGGCTTTTCAACTGTGCTTTCATCTGAAACAACTTTTAAGATGTCAACATTGCTTCTAACCTTTGCGTAGATTGTAAGTTCATTTGGAACAGTCAAACATTCCTGAAAATTCATTTTCACTAAAGTCCTTTGACTGAATTCTAGATCAACTGCTTTTGTTATTTCTTTCTTCAGTTATTCTCATATGTTCATTCATGAATGGTACTGTAGCTCTATTCTATAAAATGAGTTCTACAGTGATTTTTGTGAAATCATCCCTAGGCTTTGTCACCGTAGACCTTCCATTTGCATAGTCAGTTGATCTGTCCATTCAACCCATTGACTGCTGTGCTACTGATTTTGTGTCAGTACGCTCATGATCACCTGTCTGCAATCACTCATTGCTACATGCACCTGATGTTACAACTGTGTAGTCTGTTATGATTTCATGTGCAGTAATTCCTTCTTGCATTGTCTTCATGTTCATTATTTCTGGGCCAAGAAAGCTTTTCTTCATTATTCTGTCCCACAATATGCACGGCCTTTAGTTTTCCTGTTTGCCTACACTAACATTACATGGATTGAATCCTCTCCTGCATCTTTCAGAATTAAATCTACAACATCCACTACCTAAATGTAATCACATTAGCATGGTATCTTTCATTATCGTTGAAGTTACTAAACTGGTGGAAATCACAAGTCCCCTTCCAATCGTCTTCATCAACAGGACATTACTCGAAACATACTAAAATTATTGTGGTTGTTACCTACATATAGTTTAGAGTCTTCTTGGCATTATTTCCAAAGTTCTCAGACTATTCTGTATTATGAGCACCTATTTCTGAGATGTGCTTATGTTTGGATACAATTCTCACATAATTCTTTCATACTGTTCCTTCCTCGTTGTAATACATCATGGTCATAATAGACTTCTGCTACAAATAGTCCTGTTTTTGTTCATACCAGTGTTAATTAAGACACTGATGTTTAAATTCATTAAAAATCATGAAATGTGTACTTGAATTCAGACCACAACATTTTGTATTTCCTGCAAGGGCACTTATTAGAACATTAATATTTTTCTGATCAATCATGTCTTCAGGAAATATTCTTCCACAATTGTTTAAAAATGCTCTAGTGTGCCATCCATTTTGTCTTAAAATTTTTCTTCACCATACAAAAATTTTTATATTACCATTTCCAATTATCACACAGTTCGGTTTACCTTTAATTTTCTTTTCAGGGTCGCAAATTTTACCTTGAATGACAGGAGTCTTTTTGACACACTTCTGTTCACAGATAACACCTACTTATTACATTTGATGTCCGCCCCCGGTAGCTGAGTGGTCAGCGCAACAGAATGTCAATCCTAAGGGCCCGGGTTCGATTCCCGGCTGGGTCAGAGATTTTCCCCACTCAGGGACTGGGTGTTGTGTTGTCCTAATCATCATCATTTCATCTCCATCGACGTGCAAATCACCAAAGTGGCATCAAATCGAAAGACTTGCACCCGGCGAACGGTCTACCCAACGGTAGGCCCTAGTCACATGACATAGTAATAGTATTACATTCGATTTCAGTATCAAAAACAACTTTTCTCAAATTTGAGATTTTTGTCTTTTTTCTTCCACTATTTATGCTCTTAAAATAGACATTTTAACATTCAAATTTGTTTCAATAATAGGTTCAACACTCTCCTGGATTTTCTCTCTCTGATTAAAATCTATGGTTAATAGTTATCTAAATTTGCTTATATGCAAAGTTTCCATTCAAATTGTCCATTTCTACTGTAATTCAATTTCAACAGTAAAATTACTGATATCAAATATGGAGTGCCTCGAGGTTCTGTCTTGGGACCCCTACTTTTCTTGATTTATGTTAATGATACACAGTCTTGTTCTCCTAACTGTACAAAAATATTGTATGCAGATGACACATCAATAGTGTGTAAACACAAAGACTATGAGAGTCTGGAGGTGCTGTGCAACACTGTAACTAATGAAATAGTCATGTATTTTAATGAAAGCTGTCTAAATGTAAGTGCTTCAAAGACTGCAATGATGAAATTTATCACAAGGAAACAAATAGAACTTGATATGAAATTATCCATAGGAAATGACAGTGTAAAAAAGGAAAAATGGACAAAGTTCTTGGAAATTACAATCCAGGACAGCCCCAAATGGGACATGCATATTGATTCCTTAGCATGTAAGATGTTGAAGAATGTGTTTGCTATAAATATGATTAGCAAATATTCTAAGGACATGTGTGTACTAAAAACTGCTTATCAGGCCCTATTATCATCAAATTTAAACTATGCTATAGAAATATGGGGTGCAACAACTCAAGCCAACCTAAGCACATTATTAATACTACAGAAAAAAGTTATGAGAATTATTTGTGGTGCCAAACCTCGAGAATCAAGTTGGAATCTGTTCCCAAAATTAGGTGTGCTTACCATTATAGGTGTATACATATTGAAAGTTATATTGCTTGTGAAAACAATAAATCCAAATTTCAACTGTGATCTGCACCAGTATGATACAGGGCAAAAGTTCAGATACCATGTAAATAGCCACAGAACAGCTTTATATGAAAAAAATGCACTTCATGCTGGGCTGAAGCTAGCCAATGCCCTACCAAAAAGTCTCACAACCCTTCCTACCAACAAATTAAAAGCTCAGCTAAAAAGAATTCTAATTGACAACCCTTTTTATTCCTTAGACAAGTATCATATCTGTATGAAAAGTGATTTATAAGTATGTCAAGCCCATAGTTTTAAGTAACCTACAACCAATATAATGTTTATAACAACAATATTTGTAATATTTTGATTGTATACTACCAAATGTAAAATGCATCAAAATGTAAAATTTATTAATACAAACAAATCTTTAGTTTGTAATTTATAAACTGTCGTATTCAGAAGAATAATCTGTATGATGTCCTGAAACTGTATTATTTCTAGGGATTGTATTTGATTATTCGATGGTGAATAAATATTATTATTATTACTATTATTATTATTATTATTATCATTATCTTAAAATTACTTATAATCATCCGGTGATATCTTGATAAACCTTCTCTATCCAGTGAAATGTATACCTCTCGATACAGTGATCACTATCCAATGCAACATTCACCTTTCACTATCATCTCTCTCTCCTTGTTGAAATGATTACATATTGACAGTATTTTCACTCATTAATATATCTTTTAGAAATCTGTGCAGTGCTCATTTCTTAATATCATGTTACTTCCTGAGTTTAGTGTTGCCACTTGGATGTTATGCATACTCCTTTATACACTGATGACTCTTTAGTACAGCATTTGATTCAACTCACATTCATAAATTCTGAAGCCACAAATACATGTGACGTTCAGAATTTTCATCTTGTATGTTTTGTGACTATCAAACTGTCTTATGTCATGCTCCACTCTGTGTGGATAACAACACTGACAGTGCTGCTGAGATATGTAAGCATCACTGGGCAGAGAGAGTAGGGTTGTTGAACAGGAATATCTGTGCAATAAACAAAGATTTCAGTGTATTGTGAGACATGTGACTGTGCAAGCACACTTTTGTTTTGTCCAATCTCAGTATAGTATTGTTCACTCACAACAGTCTCGTTTCCATTATTGGAACTTTTCTGACACCCAAGAGGGAAATCTTCCATACTAGTGACCCCATGTTCATTTTGTATTGGTTACCACATTAACAATGTGGCCTACCATATTACCAGCCCATACTGACTCTGCAGCTCAAATGAATGCAAGTGAATGATTTCAGCAGTGCAGTCAGTGTGAAAATCATCCAACCAGTAGTGAAATATGAGTGTACGATGACTACTAGCTCTGTGTTATGTAATGGACCTGGCCCAAAACCCCTCAACAATTGCAATAGGCAGATATTCTATTAGATTTTGTACATTACTTTCCTCAAAGTGCATCAGTGTGAAGCAGTGCAACAGAACTGCTTTCGAATTCCAGAGCATTTTACAGAACACCTGTGCCAACCGTACTACGGACATACAATCACTTTCCATTTGGCTCCAAAACTTCCCACTCACTGCCATGAAATGGTTACCAGTTCACAGTGGTGCCACAAGTACCACAGGTCATCTTGAGTCTGATACCGTTTCACAAGGCTGCAATTACACCATTACCACATGCCCATCATGACACATTCCAACTGGCCTCTCTTTAAACACAGTTTAACTCATTACAGAGAAATTCATGTGGCCAAGCATAAAAGAACCTGCCACAGCTGGGCACGAGCATGAATAGCATGCCATAGCAGCAAAGCCAGCAGGCACATACAACCACAGTTAGGAACAATTTGTGATACCATGGGCATGCTTCTGCCATGTTCATCTCAACCTTGTTGGTCTCCTTCCAGAATCAAAGGGATATAAATAGTTGTCAGAAATTGACAGAGTGTTCCAATGGGTTGAAGCAATACTGCTGAAGGATATCACAAGTGAATCAAAAGCTCACACACTAATTGAAAATTTGATAGTCCGATTGGCCTCACCCAAGTCAACAGCAACCAGTCAAGGTCAACAGTTCAAATAAGTGCTATTTGAAGCTCTCTGCAACCTATGTGTCATTGAGCACAACTGCATAATAGCATACCATCTGCAGGGCAACGTGTTGGTCGATGGTGGCACTTAAAGCCACTCATATGTGCCATGAGGCATTGTAAACAGAGGCTTTTACCATGGGCATTGTTAGGAGTACAAGCAGTATTCAAGGAGGATCTGCAAGCATAATTAGCCAGAATTCTATATCCCAGGTCACCAACATTATGTAAAGATTTTGTCTTACTGACTCAGCCTCTGAAGAGGCGGATCTTTCCACTTTGGTTCAATGTGTGAAAGACCACATCACACATAAACAGGTGCTGCCACTCACACTCACTCAACCCCTAAGGCGTTCACTCACAAAGCATTGCATTCCTGTGATTATGTCATGTTGCATGATGACATGGTTCAACCAGCTCTGCAATGAACTTACACAGGACCATTCAAAATCATCAAGGTACACATTAATTCCATATCCTGCCCAATTGCAAGTGATGACTGTTTACCACTTGAAGGCTGCATAGGTCCTACAAGATGATGATAAAGTGAGTGCCGATGGGTCCACAGCAATGGACAGTGACAGTGATGACCAAGTATTATCCAGTGTGAGGTCAACCTCTTTGGACTCAGAAGAACCACTCATTAGCAATATAGAGCTTAAGGACATTGACCCAGAAAACAAAATCACAACCATCAATAATACTTTGGTGACGAGCACCAATAGGGACATTGCACTGACTTTGAATGTAACCTGCATGCACCGAATTGAACACACATATTCACTACCATACGATGTCAACTTTGCTTCTATTTCATCCCATTTATCAACAGATGGTACCCTCACAATCATCCTTCTAAAGGTTCCACCACAACAGACACCACTCAATAGTCTTCAAGCTAACACAGATGCACTTGTTGATGCAGCACCTCCTCCACTCTCTGTCATTGCCCGCAGCCCTGTTCACCCAGTCTGAGTACTGCTATGGCTGCACCAGACAGATCCCACACCACCTGTTACAGCACTGCATTTGACACCTCTCTGAGAAAAGGTTCAGTTGTGCCTCACTCATGTATCTGCCACTGCATGACTGGTTGGGTGCACCTGCACAATGCTTCTATGAGGAGCAGTCCAGTTTAGTCCTACACATATGCTTGCTATAGCATGACCACTCTGTTGCATCTGCACAATGCTTCTCCAGTTCTCCAAGAAATGGTCAGGTCATGTCTCGCACATGCACCTGCTACAGCATTACCAGTCAGGCACACCTGTGTAATGCTTCTATAAGAAATGGTCCAGCCACAGCACAGCTGGTCACGCATATCTGTACACTCTGCACCAGATGGTCAATGATAGCCACACATACTATTGGTGGGGAGGGGAGGAGGGGGGAAGGAGGGGGGGGAGGGCTCTCTGTGTGAATATCAACATTGACAGTGCTGCTCAGATATGTATGCATCACTGGGCAGAGAGAGCAGGGACACTAAACAGGAATATCTGTGCAAGAAACAAATTCTTCAGTGTGCAGTGAGACATCTGACTGTGCAGCCACACTTTTGTATCACCCAGTTGCAGTGAAGTATTATTTGCTCACGACCATCCTACTTTCCATCTCCAATGAATCTATTGAAAGATCACATACATTTTATATTTTATGACATTCATTTTAGTAATGTTTTGGTAGTCATTTGCATCCTGTCTCCATATTTGTATCCTCTTGTCAATTTATATACCTCAGTTTATGTACCACTTATTAACTCCCTTTCATATAGCACATTCAAATATTTGATTTTCCAACTTATTTACAACCTCCTTGATGGTTCTTGATATCATGTACCACAACAGGATTACTTAAAGACACTGCAGAACATCCATTTATCGGCATTTTATTACATGTTTAACTTGCAATTTAATGTATATACGTAACATCTCAACATACACTACTGTTAGCCCTTACAACTTTGTATTGAAAGTGTTACATGGGGATACCTGTCATCAATATATACACATCTCAGATGAAGAACATAAGAAAATTTCTATGATGTGTTTAACTTCTGGGTTGTTGAATAATCACGTCCTGACATCACCTCTGATGTGCACAAACTTGTTCTGGCATTTGGTGAGTTAACTAGTTACATGTTCCATAGATTATCTGAACAAGTCTTTCAACAAAATGAGACTCACAACTATCTTACTACTCTGATTTATTGAGTTCATCTGTTATCTTCTATGGTCCTGCATGTTTTAATGACCTCTCTGTGTTACTGTTGATGACTGTTCGTACTGTCTTGCTTACTCCTTTAACTCAAGTTTAGCTAATAACATAAACATTGCAGTTTCATGCATCTTAGTATGAATATTGTTTCAGAATACCATTTCTGCCTACCCAGACATTATCCAAGCTGTCATGTACTCATTCAATCTTAAAAGAACTTACAGAATGTCTTATAAATGTATTTAATATTTGTTTATAATTCTTGTGTGTATTTACTGCTTAGATAGTTATGTCATGCTCTGAAAATTTCATAGACCACTACCTAGCTGCCAACCTAGCTAGCTGGTGAGATATGCTACAAGTGTGCACATCATTTATTGTTATGATTTCTAACTACCCTAACTGTGAATAATTAAATGGTATACCATAACATATAACAACAATTTATTTGCAAAATACTCTTTGAAAGAGACGCTGGTAACATAAGCAGATTACAAACACAAAAGAAACCAGAGAAGTATCACTTTGCACCACACTGCACAACGCACTTTGATCAATCAATCTCATAGTTCATAGTCACCACAGTACAGTTGTGTCCCTCACCCCCCCCCCCCCCCTTTCAAAAGATGAAAGAGCCTACAGCTAGAACAAATTTTGTGTTGTGCATCAACTTTCTTCTGCCCTCCCTGAGTATTTTGGAGTAGACAGCCAACACATGGGCGTGGTAGGCTGCTGGAGAAAGTACATGGCTGGGCTTTTTCACAGTGAGTCAAGGGCAGAAGAGGGGAATGATCACCAGAAAATGCAGAAATATTGGTAGGAATCTTGGTCATCTCAACAACATTGTTCTGCCACTCTCTGTCCACACAACAGCCTGCTGTGCCTGGAATGTCCAGCATGAGTCATTACAGGAGGAGTATGGGGGTGGGAGCAGGAGAATATAACTGACCTGGCATAGGTGTCGCCAGATGTAAAGTGGAGAGGGGCATGACCACTGTGTGTCGTTCTTGTGCTGGTGCCAACATCAAAGAAATGCTTTTATGCTTGTTTCTTGAAATGTTGAGGAAAGCAGGTTTAACTCACTCAGTGGATTCCTCTCAATATTATTCGATATGGTCGAATATGGAGAAGTAAGAGATGAACATACAGACTCATCATGCAGCCAAACATGTGTTGAGGTTTTCAAATCTTTGAAAAATATAGTTGTTCCAAACTCCGAAATTGACGTTCAACCTGGAGTCAGGAAGCATCAATTGCATACACACCTAAACAACTTCTTAAACTCAAGAGAGAATGCAGCAGATAAGCATAGCAGAAATCCAAAAGATGTTTTTATCCATGTGGGAACAAATTCGTTTCAAAAAAGAAATTGTAAACCACACAGTGAACCTCATCCAAACTGCCAGAAGACTCTATTCAAATTCCAGAAAAACAGTAAGTGGCATTGCATGCAGGAGATTGGTGGCTGACAGCTATGTGCAGAGAATAAACGGCAATATGAAAGAACAGTGCAATAAACTAGCAGTTATTTTCATTGATCCCAACAAATTTCTAAGTGCAAAGTGTCTTGCCAAAGATGATTTACATCTGAGTAGGTTGGGCTCAAAAATGTTCAGTAAGATGTTCATAGATACTTGCCAGGTCATAGGAAATAAGGGAAACTGATAAGTGGTGATGGGGATGGAAAAACTTGTGTAGCATTAAGAAAGACAAAACCAAATCATTATCTGGCAAGAAATGTTCTGAAGCCCATAACTAATAGTCAAAGTAGGTATGTTATCCACTGGAATATAAATGGCTTAAACATTGATGCTTCAAACAACAAAAGCTCTAAAATAGATGAGTTGGAAATCATTCTGTCAGAATGTGCAAATATTGTTTGCTTAAATGAGCACTGGTTTACTGAGGACACAAAATTCTAAACAAAATATGGAGTAGCTTTTGTAGAAGAAACAAGTCACATGGAGGCTTATCTATATTTTTACATAGTGATATAAATTATGAGACCAGAAACTGTTTTAATAATTTAAATGAAAAATGTAGTTTGAGAGCTGTTATGTAGAAATAGTGGACTCACTAGCAAATGTTATAATAATCTCAATATACAGAATTCCTGGGATGTCAACAACAGGACCATTCTTACCTAAGCTTCAAATTATGCTAGAGGACCTTCATAGAGAAAAAAAAAAAACATTGTAACAGCTGCTGATTTTAATATTGAAACCACATGTGATAGTAGCTACACTTCAAGATTCGCTAACTTAGTAAAGAAATATGTTTTCAAATTGAATTTCTTTGAATCTACCAGAGACAATGGGTGATCAGCAACATGAACTGACACTGTTCTAACTAATTAAGTATATGAAGATGTGTATAAATTTTGTTATTAAAAGTATCAGTTCACCTGGCTGAAAATGACTTACAAGTTTGTGGCGCCCTCCATCGGTATTGCTGGAATTCAATATGGTGATGGCCAAACCTTAGCCTTCATGACAGCTTCCATTCTCACAGACATACATTCAGTCAAGCGCTGAAAGGTTTCTTGGAGAATGGCAGCCCATTCTTCATGGACTGCTGCACTGAGGAGAGGTATTGACGTCAGTCAGTGAGGCCTGGCACAAAGTCGACGTTCCAAAACATTCCAAAGGTGTTCTATAGGATTCAGATCTTGACTCTGTGCAGGCCAGTCCATTACGGGGATGTTACTGTCATGTAATCACTCTGCCATGGGCCGTGCATTATGAACAGGTGCTCGATCATGTTGGAAGATGCAATCGCCATGCCTGAATTGCTCTTCAACAGTGGGAAGCAAGAAGGTGCTTAAAACATAAATGTAGGCCTGTGCTGTGATAGTGCCATGCCAAAGAGCAAGGGGTACAAGCCCCCTACATGAAAAACGCGACCACACCATAACACCACTGCCTCCAAATTTTACTGTTGGCACTACACACGCTGACAGATGACGTTCACCGGGCACTGGCCATATCCACACCCTGCCATCGGATCACCACATTGTGTACCTTGATTCGTCACATCACACAATGATTTCCATTTTTAAGTCATCAAATATTTGACACTTACTGGTGTGATGTGTGGCTTATGAGCAGCTGCTCAACCATGGAATTCATGTTTCCCCACCTCCCACCTAACTGTCATAATACTTGCATTGGATCCTGATGCAGTATGTGATTCCTGTGTGATGGTGTGGGTAGGTATCTGCCTATTACACATTACAACCCTCTTCAACTGTCTGTCAGTCAACAGATGAGGTAAGCCTGTATGCTTTTGTGCTGTATGTGTCCCTTCACATTTCCGCTTCCCTATCACATCGGAAACAGCGGACCTAGGGATGTTTAGGAGTGTGGAAATCTAGCATACAGATGTATGACACATAACACCCAATCACCTGACCATGTTCGAAGTCCATCAGTTCCGTGGAGTGCCCATTCTGCTCTCTCATGATGTCTAATGATTACTGAGGTCGCTGATATGGAGTACCTGGCAGTAGGTGGCAGTAAAATGCACCTAATATGGAAAACGTATAGTTTTGGGGGTGTCTGGATACTTTTGATCACATAGTGTATTTCAGATCACTGTGCATTGTTCATTGAGCTGCCACCAACAGACAGGAACATTTCATGTATGAGAACCCATAAGAGCAGGAACTTCAGCAAAGAAAACTTGCTAATATATAGTGTGAAGGTAAAAGAGAAAACATGGCCTTTTGATCATGTAACTCAAGTGATGAAAACTTTGAGAAATTCCTAAATAGTTTTCTTGGCGTCTTTAATGAAACATTTCCACCTAGACTCTGCAGCAATAAAATAGCAAATAAAGTAAAGTGGATTACCCAGGGCATAAAAATTTCCAGTGTAAGGAAAAGGCAACTTCAAAGAGAACTAAAATACAATAAAGATATTGATTTCATTATATATGTTAGACTCTATAAAACCATATTTAAAAGAGTTGTCAGGGCAGCAAAACAACTGGCAAATAACAAGCTAATTTTAAATCATAAAAATAAGGCAAAGCCTGTGTGGTCAGTCATTAAACTGAGTTAGGTATTAAAGCCTGTAACCAAGAAATTTCAAAAATTCACATTGGAGGAAATACTACTGTAAATCCAACACAAATACCAGAGTACTTTAATGAATTCTTTATAAATGTAGCAAAGTCTGATGTAGATGCAACAGATTATCACAAAAAAGTAAATACCTTTGGCTTAGGTGAAAACTCTGGACACTTTACAAAATTCCTGAAAGTTTCTGGGGAGGATGTAGAAAATGCTATTCTAACATTAAGAAACAAGAAATCTGCATGTTGAAATGAAATACCCACCAAAGTTATTAAAGTGATACACAATAGAATTGCAGATCCACTAGCTCAAATAATAAATCAATGTTTTGAAGAGGGCTGTTTCCCAGAGGTACTGAAGTATGCTGAAGTCAAAGCACTCTTCAAGAAGGGATCAAGAGAGACCATGGAAAATTACCATCCCATCTTGATTCTCCCAGTCCTATCTAAAACATTTGAAAATTTTTCTGTTGCACAAATCCAAAACTTCATTCCAAAATATTCTGTTATTCTAAGCAATCACTTTGGTTTCTAGCAGGAGAAAAACTCATAAATGCAGTAAACAGCTTCATTGGGAAAATAAATACATCATTAGAGAAGAGAAATAAGGTGACAGGAATTTTCTGCGACCAACAGAGGCGTTTGATTCTTTGCTTGTTTACAAACTTGAAAAGTATTGCATTAGTGGCAGTGCCCTACAATGGCTTAAATCCTTCTTATCCAACATAAAGTAAAGAATTAGTGTCCCTTCAAATGGTGCATATTATTTTTCTGACTGAAAAACCATGCATCTCAGGGCGTTCCACAAGGCACTATATTAGGCCCAGTCCTATTTCTCTTCTACGTTAATGACTTACCATTAAATATCAGCTCCCTATCAGTTCTGTTCACAGATGATACTTGTGCCTCAGTTGAAAATCATGATTTGGAAAAAATCCCCAGATCTGTGATCAGTACCCTCAATGCCATAGGAACTTGGTTTTCAGCTAAATGGATTGAATCTAAACATATCTGAGACTCACATGATGCAGTTCAAAACCAAACAGTCAAAATGTGAGCAGATTTAGATTGTACACAACAACCAAGATATAGAAGAAGTTCACTTAGTCTAATTCTTAGGCTCAAATATTGATAAAAATTTGAGCTGGCAGGCACACATTGAATACCTGGCAAATGAACTGAGCAGCTATGCATTTTCAGAGCAAATATTATCAACTGCAACTGACATGGACACACTAAAAGTTGCGTATACAAGCTACTTTGAATCCATTATTAGGTATGGTATTGTTTCATGGGGTAACTTGACAAACATAGTGCGGATACTAAAAATACAGAAAAAAATCATTCAAAATATGTGCACTGCAAATCACAAAGAACCATGTCAACCATTATTTAGAAAACTTAAAATATTAACTCTGCCATCCTTATACATATATAAGATTATTATATTTTTGTACACCAGACATGAATTATTTGAGGGAAACCATTTTGTCCATTCACTTGATACTAGAAAGAAATAAAATTTTGTGCTCCCCACCTCAGACTGTATGCCCAGGGACCTCAACATATGGGAATGAAAATTTGTAATAAATTAAAAGGGAACAAGTTGATGCAGATGAATTTAGGTTCACTTAAAGGAAAGCTATATGAGGTACTGAACCTGAATTGTTATTACTCAGTGGATGAATTCATGCAGGACAAACTGGAAATTTGAGCTGTATACAATCTTTTACATATCTCAAGAAATACCCATATAGTGTTATAATTTATTGTAGTGCTATTATTTATTTATGTAAAAATCATTGTAACTGTATTATAAGTTTTTGACATGTCTCCTGTATGCAAACCAAATGGATTGCAAATGTCTGTCATGAGATGAATAAAACACAATTCACAATCCACAATGGCGAATTATGCTGTGACATTGTAGGTTACATGGCCAAAGTTCTTGTAAGAGCAACTCAAATTTTGATAAAAATCTTGTGTGGCCACAGGACAGTTGAGCTGTGGGGAGTGTGGTGTGATAAAGTTACCAGGAACATGCAGCTGCTCACTGAATAATACCTATTCTGCTGGTTAGCAAGACAAATCATCCTTTACAGCTGTCTTTAGTCCAAGCAGATCCCATGACAATGAATTGATCTAAGCATCTTTGTGGCACATGAGAATAGATTTCAGGGAGCAGTGCATGTGCTCTATCTTTCAGTTACTGGTGGGGTCATAGCATGTGGTATGATTGTGATGACTGCCACAAAGATTAAGTAGCTCACTGAACAGAGAAACTTCATACTAGCGGCTGGGGCTCATGGTGAGTTTAGAGGAATTCTGTGGCAAGAAAAGCAGGTACCCACAAGTGCTTTTGCAATGAATTAAGCTGTGATGTCTGTTACTGTCATTGCCTCTGACCATCTGGAACAATGATTAATAATAATAAGTAAGTAAGTACTGGTGACCATCAATACAGGGTAATGAGTCAATGAGATCCAGATGAATATGTGTAAAACATGTCATTGGGAAAGGAAAAACCTGAACTGTTGCAAGCACATGCTGTGAAACTTTTGTTTTTCTGACACAAAATGCAGGAGTGCTTACATACATGGTGGTCTTCTTTAATACCAGGTCAGGCCATCTTACTTGACACAAGTTTCACCATGGCTTCGATGCCAGCATCAGACAAGTTGTGAGTGGCATTAAAGAATTTATGGTGGTGTTTTTGTGGCATTAAAGGACTTAGCTGGCCACAGCGGCCATCATGTTATTTATTGTTTGCAGATCCATCCACCAGCATACAACTCAAATGAAATGATGAAAAAACACTGTCACAGATTAAATGCTGTATGAATGCATCTGTCAGCTGGTCATCTGCAACTTTAGCTTAATCAACCTTGTTACAATTGTGATACTCCTTGAAAGGCAATCCACCACAGTGTTGTCCTTGCCCTTGATGTGGCGCACATCTGTAATTAACTGAATTACAAATTTGGCATCATGGCATTAACATGGTGAACAAGTTCAGTTGGCCACTGTAAAAGAGGAGCAAGTGGTAGGCACTCTGTAAAGACAGAAAAATTTTGGCCCTCAAAAATAGGATGTAATGTTTGACAGCCTGGTAACAGCGATGAGTTCCCTATGTATAGCATTCTATTTACTTTGCACCCTAAGATGCCAATAAAAAAATGCCTTGGGTTGCCGAGATAGATCTATCTTTTGCTGTAAGGCTGCACCCACTGTTACCTGCTTGGTGTTGATGGAAAGTCCAAAAGGGGTGTTGGGTTTTGGATGTGTGAGCAGTGTTGCATTTGCCTGTGCTATCTTCAGTGTCTTCAAATCCTTTAGATGATTGTGCAGATCACACAATTATTTTGTTGCCAGAAGTGTTTTTACCAGAAAGAAGCAGATTAAGAAGCTGCTGCACAACTGCAATTTTTAGTAAATTGTTCTTTAGTAACTAGTTCTCTTGTAGAAACTACAATTCACAGTTTTTTGACCAGACTGGAATTAGTTTCCCATTACCAATTTGGCAAAGAAGAAACTTTTGCTGATCTGTATTGGATTGAGAATTATATTGCAAGGTTGTGGTTGAAGTTGCAGTGGCTAGTGGGTAGATAGTAAAGGGTTGTTGGTGTTAGATACAGTGGAAGGTATATCCAGAAGAACATTTATTGTTTATGATGACAAAAATGATGACTCCATTTGTAAATACTTTGTGTGAAATAGTTGGAAAGTCACCAAAGTAGGATCATGGCTTTACTACAACCGCAAATAATGAAATGGTATATGGTAACATATAATAGCAATTTATTCAGAAAATACACTTTGAGATAGACACTGGTAACAGAAGCACATTACAAACACAAAAGTCAAAAGACATTAGACAAGTAAATATATCACTTCACAACAAGCTGCACAATGCACTTCTATCAATTGATCTCATGGTCACATTACTCGAATACCGTAATCGTATACTGTATGTGTGCAATCTTTTCAGATGTTGTGACGCATTGAGATATAATATTTTGTTACTGACTTTATGTCACTCATAAAAACAATGAACATTTTCTTAATAGTATATACTAATCCTATGCAAGGCTTCACTATATCTGAATCTTATTGAAATTGAGTGTATACTTCAAGCAGAACTTGTGTCCTGTCACCTTTCTACAAATCAGACTGTGAATCTTATAAGTATTCTGTGTCACATTCATTTATACACTGTCCAACTAACTTAACTGCTTGTTCTGGCAATTAATTAACTATACTTACTTATTGACTGAGTAACCATTACACTTACTGATTCCTGAACACTTACATCAGTGATGTATTCTGTACTAAGAAATAATAAGTACTATACTTTAACAGTCTTGTTAATCATCCAAAATGTCATCAAAATAAATTCATATGCCATATATAAAAAACACACTTATGTTACCATGATTATAGGTGACTAACAAGAATATGGCTGCATGAAGAAAGTTGCTAAAAGTTTATGCTACTGTAAAATTACTTATATTTTCTTTTTATGTGTTACACTCTTTAGTGACTCTTCAATAACTACAATCCACTACTGTATTATCCAGTTTCATTTTGTCTGTAAAAAAGATTCCAATAAGTAGATAAAATTTTGAGTAAGGTCCTGTAGTGTAAAAACTATATGGCTACACTAATTTTTCGTATGTTTCTGTGGATAATTGTACACTACCAATCTTTGTCAAGAAAATTTGATGTGCGATAGCCATAATGAATACATTAACATATTGGGATTTTCTAGGGATTTATTTTGCCATGATTAACAAAGTCCTAACTATACTGGAAAACATTAGGATAAACATAAGGGTCAGATTTAATATTTCTCCTAGCAAGTACTAAACAATCAAAATCAGTGCATTAACTGTACAGATACTAAAGTAGAAATTTTATCAGCTGTGATTAATTTTATACACATGGAAAATATTTAGTACTTATTACTTGTAAAGGGACATCTTCCTCTACAATTACTTTCCCTCATGAGAAGTAGTTGATACCAAAATATTTTTTTTTTTACTTTTTAAATAAGTTAATATTATCTCAACTGTGTTTCTAAAAGAATTTGGTATGATTTTGTGCATGATGTGTTATAATTCAAGTAAAAATCTGTAAAAAGAATTTATTTTCTTTATTACAATCAATATTTTCTTTTAGAAACATTAGGAATATTGTTAGCACCACAGAGAGTGAACCCAGTAGTGGACATGCCTCTGATGTGATTGGACATGTATCTATTTTTGGGAAGAACAATGTAACTTTTGGCTTTGTTGTTGTGGAAATTGTAAAGACAGTGTGATACAGAAAAATGTGAGAGAATAAAATTCTGAGTAAAACAAAAAATACAGTGCAGGCTCACTTCAAATTTATTACATCAGCTGTAACAACGAGAACCTATAACGTCAAAAATTTCACCTTCAAGAGTCAGCCCCTAGACATGAAGAACTGGAGCCAACTATGAGGAAAGAATATAAATAAAAAGTTTATTAAAAATCTCACTCCTCTTGAAACTTATTAAAAAAAATTCAACAAATGATATGAGGGAGGGGTAGATTACATACTTCACTTTGAGTGTGAAGGAACTGGTTGTGAGGAACAATGAAGTAAGTATTGTGTGGGGCAGAAACAGGTAATATAACAGTATAAAATTGTGAGAGTTGATTAGGTGGTAAAAATTGAAAATTGTGCTATCTTTTCTAAAGTTGTTGTATAATGAATGTTTATACTAATTCTATGTTCTAAAAATTAAGTGACAAATAATAATGCAGCCAATAATAATATAGAAAATTGTTAGGATATAATCAGGATTATACTGATGATGAAGATAATGAAGTTGACAATGTTGTTTTTGCATTTGTTGTTGTTGTTGAAGATGGTGATGGTGATGATGATGATGATGATGATGTTAGAGACTACTTATGAGAAATAATAACATATTATAGGATGTACAATAATGAACTTACAGTTCTGCTATTATGAAATGAAGTGAAGTATATTCATGGGCTCATAAGAAAATTTTGAAATGGCTTATAAAATGGATTTTAATGTGACGAAGAAACAGTCATGTTTGAGGTGTTCTGCGAACTTGGTTATGACTGAGAACAAGTGGAATAATGATTATTTCCTAACTTAACTAGTCTGGTTATAGAATGTGGTAACTTAAACATTTGGAATGAGAAGCACACTGGGCCTCATAAAAACACACTTATACAGCCATAATTGATATAAATTAGTGGAAAATTGTGTGAAAGATTGAGTAAAGGGAGTTGAAAGTCATTGTTGTAAGAGGTGTAGAAAATCCTGCTTAAAAAATAAAATATTGAAAGTGTTTCTGTTACCACTGCCTTTTCAAAGCACTCTCAATTTGTACATATTAGCACTAAGATGTTTAATTTTAAAAACAAATTATGCCTGAATTTGATTTTGTTTTGATGAAAGAATTTCTTTCAGTTCTGTAACCACAACAGTAGTGCTGAAATCCATGAAATTTACTTGTGATGTAGCCATTTCCAGGAATTTTGTCATTCTAATGTTGATATGTATAATTATGATGAAATTTTCTTGGTTTTCCATCTGAGTGGCTGTGATGAGCCTTCATTACAGTTTGATGAGTGTCATTCTCATCATCTACAACAGAAGAAATTAGGTATTTAAGTTAAATGTTATACTTCTCCTTCAATACTTCTCCATAATGATAAGTAAAATGTTTAGTGTTAAACCTTTACTTTACTATCCATCATGCATTTTGTGCAATTGCAGTCCTGTCAATGTTTGAGCATAGTTTTTGATCTTTTTTTTTTCATGCTGGTTGTTTCTTGATACTGACTATACTATGTATTCTTACCAAAAATATCTACTATGAATTGAATCTGGCCCTTGTCATCAAACATGGGCCTGAATGATGAAACTGAAATCATATGCAGTAATGAAAATGATCAATGATATGAACACAAAAGAGAAAAAGGAAAGAAAAAGAAGGAAACTTGCATCAAAACAAGTGTGATGCTGACCATAGGATAAAGATAGTTTGTTCAAAAAGTTTCAAAGATTGTGACAGAATTTTTGTCATCTTTACTTATTGATGTCATAACTGTAAGTGATAAATATTATTATCACACAACGTTTAAGCCTTGAGTAACTGTTTTTGAAACGAACATTGTTGCTTGCAAAACAAGTGTATTTCAATTTATTTTACTCATATATAAAAATAATTATGACATATTACATAATTATATTTGATCATTTATCTCATGAAACAGAATTTCTTTTTAAATAAAAGGAAAAGGAAGCATTAAATATTGAATGAAAATGACACAATTTCAGAGACTTTACTGGTCTCATACAAATATGATTTTATATATAGACTGAAGTGGTGAATGAAAATTGGTGCAAAGACCAGGAATTGAATCTATGTCTCCTGCTTACTAGGCTGGTGCACAGCAATTCACACAAGTGCGCAGGTTATTCCGACATGCCTCCCTCCTCGATCCAAAATCTCACTGCCATCTCAGTCTACTTTAAATTTCCCCTTCCACAAGAACAGAATTGCCGAGGCTCTTCATGTTCTGAAATAGCACCTCAGCATCAAACATAAATGAAAAATCCAACCCGAAACCCACGTGCAAGTGCTCATACAAATGAATATGGATTGAAGAGGCAGGCACACCAGGGTCATCCATGCAGTGGCTCAGTGACTAGCGCACAGGTTTGATACCCAGTCTTGGTACCAATTTTCACTCGCTGTTTCTGTCTATATACACTCCTGGAAATTGAAATAAGAACACCGTGAATTCATTGTCCCAGGAAGGGGAAACTTTATTGACACATTCCTGGGGTCAGATACATCACATGATCACACTGACAGAACCACAGGCACATAGACACAGGCAACAGAGCATGCACAATGTCGGCACTAGTACAGTGTATATCCACCTTTCGCAGCAATGCAGGCTGCTATTCTCCCATGGAGACGATCGTAGAGATGCTGGATGTAGTCCTGTGGAACGGCTTGCCATGCCATTTCCACCTGGCGCCTCAGTTGGACCAGCGTTCGTGCTGGACGTGCAGACCGCGTGAGACGACGCTTCATCCAGTCCCAAACATGCTCAATGGGGGACAGATCCAGAGATCTTGCTGGCCAGGGTAGTTGACTTACACCTTCTAGAGCACGTTGGGTGGCACGGGATACATGCGGACGTGCATTGTCCTGTTGGAACAGCAAGTTCCCTTGCCGGTCTAGGAATGGTAGAACGATGGGTTCGATGACGGGTTGGATGTACCGTGCACTATTCAGTGTCCCCTCAATGATCACCAGTGGTGTACGGCCAGTGTACGAGATCGCTCCCCACACCATGACGCCGGGTGTTGGCCCTATGTGCCTCGGTCGTATGCAGTCCTGATTGTGGCGCTCACCTGCACGGCACCAAACATGCATACGACCATCATTGGCACCAAGGCAGAAGCGACTCTCATCGCTGAAGACGACACGTCTCCATTCGTCCCTCCATTCACGCCTGTCGCGACACCACTGGAGGCGGACTGCACGATGTTGGGGCATGAGCGGAAGACGGCCTAACGGTGTGTGGGACCATAGCCCAGCTTCATGGAGACGGTTGCGAATGGTCCTCGCCGATACCCCAGGAGCAACAGTGTCTCTAATTTGCTGGGAAGTGGCAGTGCGGTCCCCTACGGCACTGCATAGGATCCTACGGTCTTGGCATGCATCTGTGCGTCGCTACGGTCCGGTCCCAGGTCGACAGGCACGTGCACCTTCCGCCGACCACTGGCGACAACATCGATGTACTGTGGAGACCTCACGCCCCATGTGTTGAGCAATTCGGCGGTACGTCCACCCGGCCTCCCGCATGCCTACTATACACCCTCACTCAAAGTCCGTCAACTGCACATACGGTTCACGTCCACGCTGTCGCGGCATGCTACCAGTGTTAAAGACTGCGATGGAGCTCCGTATGCCACGGCAAACTGGCTGACACTGATGGCGGCGGTGCACAAATGCTGCGCAGCTAGCGCCATTAGACGGCCAACACCGCGGTTCCTGGTGTGTCCGTTGTGCCGTGCGTATGATCATTGCTTGTACAGCCCTCTCGCAGTGTCTGGAGCAAGTATGGTGGGTCTGACACACCGGTGTCAATGTGTTCTTTTTTCCATTTTCAGGAGTGTACATAAAATACTTAATTGAGTTAGAGCAATTTGTTGCAGAACAGATTATTATTGTTGTTATTATTAGTATTAGTATTAGTAGTATTTGTTGTTGTTGTTGTTGTTGTTGTAGTAGTAGTAGTAGTAGTAGTAGTAGTAGTAGCAGTAGTACTAATAGTAATAGTAGTAGTGTCAACATTTCATAACTTTTTACTTATTGTGTTTCCTCACTGCTGAAACTCAGTATAATTAAATACTAGTCACAACATAGTCTTCCTTAACAACACTGACAACAACACTTTCCAAGAGTGTTTGTAAATGAGTATGAGACAAGTTGAACTCTAATCTCAGCAGAATCTCATGTATACAGAGTGCATGATATTTCAGGGGGAGTGGAATGTAATGTACCAGATCAGGATTCCTTTAGTTTACCACTCCACAGATGATGCACTTGATACTAGACTGCAACTGAGGAAATGTTTAATTTTACTACAGTCTGCACTTTGTCATTTGTTATTTAATGTTATATGCATGTACTACTGTCATTAACATTAGAAGTATAATTACTTTGATGTTATAGCACAGTTGAAGCCATGTAACGTTAATGTCTCAAAAACAATGTAATGTTAATTCTCACCATGTATCGGAGATGCTGAGCCACAATAGGCACAATAAAAAGATTCACACAATCATAGCTTTCGGCCATTAAGGCCTTTGTCAGCAGTAGACACACATACACACACGCACACACACACTCACGCAAGCGCAACTTGCCCACACATCTGCAGTCTCACAGAGCTGAAACTACACTGCGAGCAGCAGCACCAGTGCATGATGGGAGTGGCGTCTGGGTGGGGGTAAGGAGGAGGCTGGGGCAGGGAGGGGGAGGGGTAGTATGGTGGGAGTGGTGGACAGTGATGTTTCAGTTTAGACGGAGGGTAGGAAAGAAGGTGCAGAGGGGGGAGGGGTAAGTGGCGGAAAGGAGAGAAATAAAAATAAAAATAAAAGAAATTAAAAGACAGGGTGTGGTGGTGAAATGACAGCTGTGTAGTACTGGAATGGGAACAGGGAGGGGGCTGGATGGGTGAGGACAGTGACTAACAAAGGTTGAGGCCAGGAGGTTACAGAAACGTAGGGAAAGTTCCCACCTGTGCAATTCAGAAAAGCTGGTGTTGGTGGGAAGGAACCATATGGCACAGGCTGTGAAGCAGTCATTGATATGAGAGGAATCATGTTTGGCAGCGTGCTCAGCTACAGGGTGGTCCACTTGTTTTTTGGCCACAGTTTGTCAGTGGCCATTCATGCGGACAGACAGCTTGTTGGTTGTTATGCCTACATAGAATGCAGCACAGTGGTTGCAGCTTAGCTTGTAGACCACATGACTGGTTTCACAGGTAGCCCTGCCTTTGATGTGATAGGTAATGTTGTGACCAGACTGGAGTAGGTGGTGGTAGGAGGATGTATGGGACAGGTCATGCATCTAGGTCTACTACAGAGGTATGAGCCATGAGGTAAGGGATTGGGAGCAGGGGCTGTGTAAGGATGGACGATTATATTGTGTAGGTTTGGTGGACGGCTGAATACCACGGTAGGAGGGGTGGGAAGGATAGTGGGTAGGACATTTCTCTTTTCAGGGCATGACGAGAGATAATAGAAACCCTGGCGGAGAATCTAATTGAGTTGCTCCAATCCCAGATGGTACTGAGTTATGAGGGGAATTCTCCTCTGGGAGGTGGTGTGAGATTGGAAAGGTAAGGCACGGGAGATTTGTTTTTGTAGTAGGATGGGAGGATAATTACAGCCAGTGAAGGTTTCAGTGACACCCTCAGTATATTTAGAGAGGGACTACTCTTCACTGCAGATGCGACGACCATGGGTGGCTAGGCTGTACGGAAGGGACTTCTTGGTATGAAACGGGTGGCAGCTGTTGAAGTGGAGGTATTGCTGATAGTTAGTAGGTTTGATATGGACAGAGGTACTGATGTAGCCATCTCTGAAGTGGAGGTCAACATCTAGGAAGGTGGCTTGTTGGGTTGAGTAGGACCAGATGAAGCAAATGGAGGAGAAGTTGTTGAGGTTCTGGAGGAATGTGAATAAGGTGTCCTCACCTTCAATCCAGATAGCAAAGATGTCATCAATGAATCTGAACCAGGTGAGGGGCTTAGGATTCTGGGTTTTTAGGAAGGATTCCTCCAGATGGTCCATGAATAGATTACATGTTACATTCAATCCTGCATTTTCCATTGTTTGATTAATGTTAATTCTGTTTTATATTATACTAGCTGTTGCCAGCAGAAGCACTTGCTTGTCAGTAGTTTTGTTATGATGAGTGATGTTGAATAAGTAAGCTAGTAATTTATAAAAATCTGAGTTTGTAGTGGCATAGATATGTATGTGTGTATGTATAACTATAGGTAGTACCAGTACGTGGATACATTATGAATATTTTTCCATTATTTTCCCATATGTTGAATTTTAATTAAAAATATAAAGTACTACAATTTTTTTATCAGTTATTTGTTGTGTGATATTAACTCAGCACAGTTCTAGAAAAAATGTTTTTGGTTTTGCCTTCTTTTTCAAGGATGTAAACATTTTATGGGTTGGATACATGTAAGCACTACGTGTAAAGCTGCAGTTCAGTGCAGTGTACACTTTATAATATTTTATATGCAATAATATCATTTGCTCTCACATGTCTGATTCTGTAGGCACAGCTCATGATGGGTCCACAGATTGGATATGTGTGTACCAAGTTCACAAATCAGGCTATTGAGGTATCTTCATTCGTTGAAGCCCATGTATGCTTACCCGACAGAACTTCATTGAATATACAGTTGTCTATATCATTTATTACAGAACCTGGAACTGGCCCTACTATTCAGTTGCAGCCTCTCTTCTTCCTCGTGGCATAATCGATTCCACTTCTTGGAAAATTCAAGGAATTTGCTTAATGGGAGCTTAGCTCTTGATTTAGTTACCAAAGCATATAAAACACCACTTTCCATTTAAAACTCATATTCTCCCTTCAGTTAATAATAGAAATTGGTTATATTACATCATCCAGCCTTGTGAACCTCAACTCAAACATTTGCCTTTAACTCAAGTTGTACTTCCATAGCAAGTTCAAGAACAAGAAAAAAACAAGGACAATTTTACAGTGTTACTTAAAGTATTGTGTCTTTGGCATGAACACTTTTCATGGTGCTTTCCATTCATGTCTTCATGGAAAAACACATGCCAACTACAGCAAATGGAGATGAATGCTGAACGTTCACTTCCTTTAGGCTAGCAGCTCTGTGCAAACAGAAAGTGTAGCAGCAGTCTACTGCTCTTTATCATTCTCCCTTAACTTAAAAGCCTCCTCTTTCCTCAGATGGATATTTTCCATCTCTCACAAGGCCTAAGAGGTGTACAGTGCCATTTTCCACTCTAAATGACATGTAACACCTCAGTGTAGCAGGATGTAGTGACCATAAAGCATAATGAATGTACAGAGAACACTTTCCTGATATGCATCATCCATATTGGAAGAAATTTATTTCTGCGGATAGCAACTTATGAGAGACAGGGTCATTCATGCCACAGACAGATGGCCAAGGTTCCCACCAAAGACATGTCCAAACATGACCAGTCCTGATCTATGTGTGTTTTTGAGTCCAGTCTGTAATGTAGAAACATTGCTTAATTAAATCAAAACGTTATTGTTAATGAAAAACAGGGTTCATCATTTAGTAGAGTGCTCAGAGGAGATCCTAAATGTTAAAAACTTCAGACATATATTTCTTTAAATGCATTGAAGAGATCAGCAGCAACTCAACAATACAAATTTGAATATCAGGAATGTGACTATCTTAGTCAAGTGTAGAAGACATAGGAGTATTGTGCAAGGGTTTTACAAAGAAGGATCATGTTTTGATTATGGGTGGAGCAGGAAAAAGGACTGAAAGGGATCAGGCCTACAATATTTAGTTTGACATGATAAAAATAGCATCTGCAAAGAACCAAACAAATGTTGGCATGGTTCCTGCCTTCTTGTGGTATGATCAGCCCCAATTGAACGGCTCTGTCGGGAGGGACAATATGAAGTTAGGTCAGCGGCTTCGGCTTGCTACTTTGTCTGGTATGGGTTGGTTCTCATTGATACTGTTGGTAGGTGGGACTCCACAAGGCATGGCCTGTGTCTCAGAAGGAAAGGGAGGGGTTAATTGGTTGGGATGACGGCAAAATCTTTACGGGTTGGTGGTGGGGGGGGGGGGGGGGGGGTGATGAGGGCACTGGGACTCAAGGGAGTACCTCTTCTTTTACACTAAAATCAACGTCCAGTGATTCAATGTAGAATAAAATTAAGCTTAATGAGAAGCTCAGACAGGCACGTGCTAGAGATGTTAAAATATCACAGGATTCTCAAAAAAGGACAGTGAAAAATAATGTTAACATACTGCATCAGAATATCAGGGGATCAAAAACAAAGAAGGTGAGCTTCTTGTTTATTTAGAAGATTTAGAAACTGAGGGTAGAATAGATGTTCTATGTCTGTCTAAACATCATACAGTTGCAGATATGGCAAATGTAACTGTTGATGGATATAAACTTTCACCACATGTAACTAGAGATATTAAGGAGAGAGGAACAGTTGCCGTATGTTAAAATTTATTATAGAATTAAAAATTTAGAAACTAAAATTTTTTGAGTAGAGCAACACACATGTGCCTGTGAGCTGAAAATAAATAATGGCACTTTTCTAACTGTACCTGTGTATGGGTCCCCATTGGGAAATTTTCAGCTGTTTCTGAAAAACTTGGATCCTTTGTTGTACTGTTTGTCAGACAGAAGGATGACAATTATTGTTTGTGGCGATTTAAATGTAGATTTTCTGAAAGAGTGAGATAGAAAGAAGATCTTGAAGTATTACTTGGTACTTTCAGCTCGACATCCATTACTGATTTTCCTACTCACGTAGTAAAGGAAAATAGCATACTGATAGATAATGTTTTTATAGACAAGGATAAATTTAATCAAATAAAAACTTTTCCTATTAAGAATGATCTTTCTGATCATGATGCATAGCTAGTTACAGTATATGGCATAGCTCCATACAGTAATGCAAAACAGTCCTCGAAAATAGTGTGTTCAGTTAACAATTCAACAATTGCAAATTTTATGGAAAAGTAGCAACAGTTAGACTGGAATGAGCTGAACAGGGAACCTGATGCTAATTTAAAATTTAACCTATTCATGATACCTTTGTGAATATACCTGAAAACAGTTACCATGAGAAAACAGTGAAACACAATTGTAAGAAACCATGTAAAAACCCACGGCTTACTAAAGAGATAAAAATATCTTGTAAACACTAAAGGCATATGTATCTTATAGCTAAAAGAAGTAATTATACAGAAAGAAAGAAACATTATAAAGACTACTGCATTGTATTAAGAAAATTTATTAAAAAGTCCAGAAGTATGTGCCATTATGACTGAGATTAGAACATCTGATAATAAAATTGAAACAATTTGGAAGATTGTTAAAAGCAAAACAAGGCAACTGAGAGCACAGGAAGACTGTATTTCTGCCAAAATCAATGAAAAGTTTGTTAACAAGAAATCAGAAGTAGAAAAAAATTTTAATAGTAATTTTTTAAGTGTTGCAGAGAAAATAGGATTCAGTTATTCATTAGAAAATGAAAAGCTGAAGGCTGTATATGGAAGAGACAATACCTATGCAATTTGATAAAAATAAAAATTCAGCCCACCTCTCCTACTGAAATTAGGAAAATGATAAATTCACTCAAAAGTAAAGGCTCACATGGAATTGATCACATTTTCGACAGAGTGCTAAAAGTTTGTGCCCAACAGATACGAGGCATATTCAGAAAGCAGGGAATGTTTTAGCATTAAAAAAAAAGGTACATTTTATTATATACATCTGAAAGAGTGACTGACAAAGTACTTTTCCACATAGTCACCAAACATATTGAGGCAGTTATCATAATGGTGGACAAGCTTTGAAAGACCTTCGTCGTAAAATTCTGCCACATGAGACCTCAGCCAGTGAGTCATGCCAGCCTGGGCTTCCACATTGTCATCAAAGCACTGTGTTGCAAGCCAGTTCTTCATCTTGGGAAACAAGTGGAAGTCACTTGGTGCAAGATTGGGGCTGTAGGGTGGAGGAGGGAAAATTTCTCATTTGAATGAATTAAGGAGTTCTTTAGTGTGGTTTGCCATGTGTAGTCAGGCATTGTCATGCAAAAACAAAATTGTGGACGTCAGCTTTCCTCGGCATTTGTTTTGAACTGCTCTTCTAAGGCTGTGCAAAGTTTGACAGTAAAGGGCAGAATTTATGGTTGCTCCATGTTTGAGGAAATCAATAAGAAGCACACCTTGCCTATCCCAAAACATTGTCACCATCAACTTCCTTACTGACAAGATTTGCAAACATTTTCTTGGTTTTGTGGAAAAGAAAGCGAAGCTCCCTTATTGTGAAGTGACAGTTTTCACAAATCGTTTCATCAACTTAAGTGACAAGATCATCAGTCACAATGCTCAGGTGTCCCCTCTTCTCTTCATCATGAATGTTGGTTTGGCCATTTTTAAACCGAATGCACCATTTCTGGATGGAACATTCACTCATTACATTGTTTCCGTACACTTTGCAAAGTTTACAATAAATTTCTATAGGTTTTGGGTTTTTGCCAGCAAAAACCATATCACAGACCACACCTCACAACTGGTGGGATTTTCAATTGCAGCGCACATTTCAAACTCGAATATCGAAAAAACCAGACATGCAGAGATGTTCCCGTTGTTATGGATGGATGCCAACTGAGCTGCTGAGCACGCACATACAAAAATATACATGATCAGCATGCACCTAGTGGTGTCAGATATATATGTTCCCTACTTTCTGAATAGCCCTCTAAGTAGGATTCTCAGCCACACATATAGTAGCTCACTGAAACATACGGTAGTATTTTTATGGACAGACTGGAATATGCTGTTGTTAAACCATTGCATAAAAAGGGGGATAGGTCTGTGCTAACAACTACTGCTCACTCTCACTTCTGTCAGATTTACTCAAAATTAAGAGTAGCTTCATATATTTGTAAAAATGAAGTATTAACAAAATGTCAATTTGGTTTTCAGAAGGACTTTTCAATACAAAATGCTATATATGCTTTCACTGATCAAACATTAAATGCTTTGAATAACCAGACATCACCCACTGTCAAAGACTTGACTGTGTAGATCATGAAATTCTTCTCAATAAGCTTAAATCTTGTGGTATGAGTGGAACAGTGCGCAATTTCGTATTTAACTTGAAAATGCAGAAGTTTGTAATTAACAGAACAGATAATCTGTAAAAATCATTAGAGTCTTCTAACTGGGAGGTATCAAGAAGAGTGTCCCACAGGGATCAGTCTGGGGTCCCTTATTATTCTTAATGTATATTAATGCCTTGCCACTCTATATTCATGAAGATGCAAAGCTGGTTGTTTGCTGATGATATAAAAGTACAGTAACCACACCAAACAAAAAATAATTAGCTGATGAAATTGTAAATAATGCTTTTCAGAAAATTACCAAGTGGTTCTCTGTGAACTGCTTCTCACTAAATTTTGAGAAAAAATGGTATATACAGTTACATGCAGTAAATGTCATATCACAAATGATACATATACACTTTGAAGAGAAGTCTGTTGCTAAGGCTGAATATTCAAAATTTCTGGATGGGTGCATTGTTGAGAAATTGAATTGGAAGAAACACATTGATGGTCTGCTGAAACATTTTAGATCAGTTACTTACACTGTTAGGGTTATTGCAAATTTTGGTGATAAACATATCATTCAATTAGCCTACTATGCCCATTTTCATTCACTGCTTTCATTTTCCATCATGTTTTTAGGTAATTCATCATAATAGAAAAAGAACTCATTGAACAAAAGTCTGTAATTATAATAATAGCTGGAGCCCACCCAAGACCACCTTGCAGACTGTTATTTATGGAACTCAGGCTATTCACAGTAATGTTACAATACATATATTCACTTATGAAATTTGTTATTAATAACCCACCCCAGTTCAAAAACAATAGCAAAGTGCATAGTTACAATGGATGGTCTTCACTATTCTGGGTTATATTTGACTTTGGCACAGAATGGAGTGAACTATGCTGCCACAAAAGTCATTGGTCATTTACCAAATAGAGAGATAGAGACAGAGTCAACCAACATTTAAAAACAAATTAAAAGAATTTATGAATAGTAACTTCTACTCAACAGATGAATTTTTAGGTATGAAGTAAAAAATAATAATCACATCATGTAAAGAAACCTTATGTCCAACTGACACATTCCACATGATTGCTAAATGTTGTAGTCATGATCTGTGGAACAAGTATTGATGTAACGTAATGTAACACAAAATTTCCTAAGGCAGTCTGTAACAAGCTCAGAAAGTTATCTGAAGCAAAATACAAAGTTACCATACAATGTTTAATTAAATTCTTAGTAGCTGTTGTAGCAGATCATGCCAACATGCTCCACCTCCTCAAAAATCTCCTCATTATGGATCTATGGAATGGTGTACCTAGTCATCTAACCTAACATAACCAAACCCAGCATTTGACTCTAATATACTAATGATTTCATCACAAAAAATTATTGAAAAAAATATGACATGTATATGAGAATGAGGATTTTAAAAATGTCTTGACCTTACCTTAAAATACCTTTTACTTTAGTAATAATCATTTAGTATCTGACCTATGAATACTTCTGAAAATCCTTTCAAGGCTCACGAGAAGATGGAAACTCCTAATTGTGAGGCATGAAAGATAAAATATGCATTTCACTGTAACATCTGTCTTCGCCTAGATTGCCTGATAATGTTCATTTACATATGTCATATTTTTCCTGTTACCTGTAGGTTTCAAATGTTGCAATTCCTCTCCCATATACACATGTGTTAGCAGTACTATCTTTAGCCGTAAGATAAGTTGCTGTTTAGCCTTGTTAATGTCACAGTAAGAACAGTTCTGTATTTAGAATGTCATATTCATCTATTTATTATGCCACAAGACAGCTTTCAAACTGCTTAAGATACCATCCATAATTACATACATAACTGTTAAGTGTTTTCAAATACATGTTGTACTGACAGTGTGCAATTGTACAATTTTTTAATCACACTAGGTTACACTACCTATTAAAAATTGTACTCTGCACACTCCTAAGAACAATATGCATGGAAGCTATTTGCTTATAATTCAATTAACAGGTAATACAGATAGCAGCAATTTGTTCATAATTAACATTTAAATAAGTGTCCAAGGAATAGAAAAGCAACTGAAATCACTCAACAGAGGAAAGTCCACTGGACCTGATGGGATACCAATTCGATTCTACACAGAGTATGCGACAGAACTTGCCCCCCTTCTAACAGTCATGTACCACAAGTCTCTTGAGAAACAGAAGGTTCCAAATGATGGGAACAGAGCACAGGTATTTCCAGTTTTCAAGAAGGGTCATCAAGCAGATGCGCAAAACTATAAGCCTATATCTTTGACATCGAGCTGTTGTAGAATTTTAGAACATGTTTTTTGATCACATATCATGTCATTTCTGGAAACCCAGAATCTACTTTGTAGGAATCAACATGGATTCCAGAAACAGCGATCATGTGAGACCCAACTCACTTCATTTGTTCATGAGACCCAGAAAATATTAGATACAGGCTCCCAGGTAGATGCCATTTTCCTTGACTTCTGGAAGGTGTTCGATACAGTTCTGCACTGTCGTCTGATAAACAAAGTAAGAGCTTATGGAATATCAGACCAGCTGTGTGGCTGGATTGAAGAGTTTTTAGCAAACAGAACACAGCATGTTGTTCTGAATGGAAAGACGTCTACAGATGTTAAAGTAACCTCTGGCATGCCACAGGGGAGTGTTATGGGACCATTGCTTTTCACAATATATATAAATGACCTAGTAGATAGTGTCAGAAGTTCCATGTGGCTTTTTGCGGATGATGCTGTAGTATACAGAGAAGTTGCAGCATTAGAAAATTGCAGCAAAATGCAGGAAGATCTGCAGTGGATAGGCACTTAGTGCAGGGAATGGCAACTGACTCTTAACATAGACAAATGTAATGTATTGTGAATGCATAGAAAGAAGGATTCTTTATTGTATGATTATATGATAGCTGAACAAACACTGGTAGCAGTTACTTCTGTAAAATATCTGTGAGTATGCATACAGAACAATTTGAAGTGGAATGCTCATGTAAAATTAATTGTTGTAAGGTGGGTGCCAGCTTGAGATTCATTGGGAGAGTCCTTAGAAAATGTAGTCCATCAGCAAAGGAGGTGGCTTACAAAACAGTCGTTTGACCTATACTTGAGTATTGCTCAGCAGTGTGGAATCCATACCAGGTCGGGTTGACAGAGGAGATGGAGAAAATCCAAAGAAGAGCGGCGTGTTTCGTCACAGGGTTATTTGGTAAGCATGATAGCACTACAGAGATGTTTAGCAAACTCAAGTGGCAGACTCTGCAAGAGAGGTGCTCTGCATCGTGGTGTAGCTTGCTGTCCAGGTTTCGAGAGAGTGCGTTTCTGGATGAGGTATCGAATATATTACTTCTCCCTACTTATACCTCCCGAGGAGATCACGAATGTAAGATTAG
Organism: Schistocerca cancellata; assembly: GCF_023864275.1. NCBI lineage: Eukaryota > Metazoa > Arthropoda > Insecta > Orthoptera > Acrididae > Schistocerca > Schistocerca cancellata. Next base: position 224,263,900 of record NC_064630.1, read on the forward strand.
AGAGATTTGAGCACATACAGAAGCTTTCTGGCAGTTGTTCTTCCCGCAAACCATACGCGACTGGAACAGGAAAGGGAGGTAATGACAGTGGCACGTAAAGTGCCCTCCGCCACACACCGTTGGGTGGCTTGTGGAGTATAAATGTAGATGTAGATGAAATTGATAGATACTCACATCACTATTTACAAATTCATCAAGATTGTCGATAGCTTTTTATTTCAGCCAGGATTCTATAATCTTTATGAATTTATTAGTGTTTAACTTCCTCAACCCAGTTGCTGATTTGTTAAAAAAAAGACCTTTTTGTGTGCAGAAAGTTTCTTCTAGTGCAATTAATATTCAAAGAGTCCCTTTTCCTGTAAAAGTTCTGTAAAAGTGAACATTTGATCTCGTATCATGTTAACCCCAATTGTTCTTGGTGTGCTCCAGCAGAGTTGCCCCACATCATTATTGCAGTTGAGCGCCCCACAAACCAAACATCATCATCATCATCAACATCATTATTCCATAGGTCGTGTGTGTGTGTGTGTGTGTGTGTGTGTGTGTGTGTGTGTGTGTGTGAGTGTGTGTGTGTGTGTGTGTGGGAAGGTGGATGCAAAGGCGTAGCAGGTAAGGAGTGGCTGTTTTGCACTAATATGTAAGTTTTTAATTTCTTGATGAGGTTCAACACATGAATTAGGTTGCTGCATAAATTTCTGTGTTTATGTCCCAGTTCAGTTTTGTGTTGAAGTGGATACCTGGCAATTTGATGGAGTCTTTGTAATTTAATCATCATCTTTTAGGGAGTACACCATCTTCTCAGTTTTGTTATTGTTTAATTTTAATTTATTTGTCTTAAACCAGCAAGATGCCTTGTCAGTCATAGATTTACACATGTCCACCATAGAATTTTTGCCATAATGGGAAGTAAAAGATGTAGCATCATGTGCATACATTACTCCTTATTTGTAAAGTAGCAGGCTAGGCACATCATTAACATAAAAAAATTAAAAAATGGTCCAAGCACCAGTCCCTGATGCAGTCCTCTTATGATGTTCAGAAGGTTTCGCATTTTGTATGAATCAGTTAGGACCGTTTGCTTCCTGTTGGACAAGTATGATTTTAGTAATGCCAGCTTCCTGTCTGTTATCCCATACTATTTAAGTTTATTTATATGAATATTGTGTGACATTGTGTCAAAAGCCTTTGTTAGATCAACCAATGTGACACATTTATATTGCTTATGTTTGTGACTTAGGAAGTCGGGATGAGGGGTACACTTAGCATTGAAGGTCAAGGCCCCTACTATGTCACTCTTTAACACAACAACTAGCAAATCAATAATTATCAATTTATTCCAAACAAGCTTTTATAAAACAGATAAGAGGTAATCAATATGCGGCTATCAAAATATACAATCACAACAATTGACTTAAAAGATGAGCCATGGAGACTTCAATACTTAAGAGACATAAATTACAATCTGAAGGTGATTTTAAAAGGTGGCACAGATAGTTTTTTTTTATCTGCAGTATGAAAGTGATTTACAAGCACACCAGTGATTATGAATCCCAATAACACAAGGAGCACAACAACTGATTCACAAGCAAATTAAAAACCCCTTTTTTTGGCTTTTACATATCATGAAACAGGTTAAATGTCTACCAAATGGGTAGTGACACCAGGCTCCCCTGGGCAAAAGGTGAATTAACTTAAAATGCTGGAAACAGCAGACCAGCCATCCAAAACACCACCTAAATGCTGGGCTCTACTGGGAGTCACTTCCAATTAGACGACACGTCAGAGCTTCTGTGCACTGAAGCAGAACGTGGCACCACTCCCACGCAATCCAACTCAGAAAACTGGAACACAAACAGACTGCAGAAAACATGGCAAACACCAAGCAAACATCAATTAATATAAGTTAAGAGATCAATAAACAACAATATAAATGAAGAACCACTAAATGCTTTCAATAGAAGTGACTCAAGTTTTGCAGCAACATCCATGCTATAAAACATTTAAACTAAGAACGGTACACAAATCCAATGCTGAAAACATAGTATCAGACTTTTACACTCTCATAGTTTGCCAAACAATATTTCCCCACATGATTAAGGCCAACACTGTGTACAAGATGAAATGGAAAAAGTTACAAGATAATATCATGTTATTCAAATGCACAACTTCACAACAATGCTAGGTTTTGTGCACTTTAATTTTGTTGCATAGGTCTGCATTGCAGCTGCCAATTGTGTAAGCTTAGTATGCAGAAAATTACAACTAGACTGTATCCTAATATCTTCAATCTTACAGTTACTACATCATTTGGGAACATTGATTTTTTAAAGGAAGTAGTGACCACTGGTCTCCACATGGTCACACACCTTGCCGGCTGGTCTTACTTCAGCAACATGTACAATAGGGCAACCAACCAACAAGTACACTTGATGCAAGGCAAATCATTCAACAAAACCAAGGCACCAAAATCATTTACACCTTCAATGGAGAGCATTGTTTGAGATGGTCTTGAGGGATGTGTCTCTCCGAGAAAACAGGCACCAAAGCAATGCGATGGACAGCGCCCGGAGTTGACATCAGGCAAGTCCAGCACAAACTCATGACCATCTTGCAAGGTAGACAGGCTGTGCCACTGCTGGCTGAGCCCATGTGTTTTCCTCCTTCATCCCAGCGAGCACATCCTTCCACGTCGTAGTGAGTCGGACCCAAACTCCGCGACCACAGGGGCAACAATTGCAGTACAGCCAGGTAATCGATAGTGATGTGCCAAAGAGCTGGTGTGCCAGAAAAGGCACACCATGGCTCATTGTTCATATCCCTTTAAGGCAGATAAAATAATATCCTGCAGTGCTTTAACTGTGGACTGACTTTCATGAAATCCATATTGTATCTGATTTTAGAGGAGACTGTTCTCAGTATATTCATCTAGCTGCTTCTTTCATTATTTCTGCAATGATTTGAGATATAAATGGAATGTTGGAAGTGGGTCTACAATTTTCTGGTGATTCACAATCTCCCTTTTTATGCACTCGTGTAATTACAGTTAGCTTTAAATAGTCAGGAAAGGCACTTTCCTCAAACATCCAGTTTATAAAGTAGCACAGGGAATGCCATTTTATTTCTATAATTTATTTTACAATAAAGTTGGAAAGGTCATAATAGTCTTTAGTTTTCAGTTATTGAGTTTTGCTACTACATCTGATAAATCCTCAGGGGGAACACATTTCCATTCAAACTCACAATTACGGTGGTGAGTCGCTTCCAGTTCTGCACCCAGTGAGGTAATTAAGGCTAGTTCACTGTCATTGGTTATTGCTCCAGCTTTTTAGCTTTACTTATTCCCTTTCCATAATACCAATTCCATTTCATATTTGCATCTTCTTATTTTCTATAGCTAGACGACATTTTGTAGTATGACTGCAACAGCATTTTTAGTTTATACAGACAATGAGTGTACCAATTAGTTATGCATCCTGTACTGTTTTTCTTTGAACATGGGATCTTGGTATTTGAAGTAGGACATTGTTTATTAAAGTTTGTCACTAACTATAGTATGCAAGAAATTTTCATATGTTTCACAGGAGGACTGATACCTGTTGAGAATGGAGCTCCAGTCTGTGCCCTGCTGACCATATCTGCGATTTGTTATGTGTATATCATGCAGTAGTTTCATTGTAGTGAATTCATCCTCAGGTTTGTGAAAACTTCCATCTCCAGACAGTTTTACAAGTAGGCAACCATGGGTCAGATAGTGATGGCTTAATGATTATCAAATGAGTCTCATGTTTGCATAAATTTGAAATAATATTATCTAGGCAATCATTTTGTCTGGTAGGTTTATCATTGAGGCAGTAAAATTTGTGTGACCTCAGAACATCTAGAAAGACTTTAGTCTTAAATTTTTCACTAACATATCTGAATTAATGTAATGAATAACACATATTCTGTACCTCTTATATTTAAGCAATGATATTAATAGGTTTCCCATGTCCTCCATGAAGTCCTTAAAGTCTGTTTAGGATGGACAGTACACAGGCATTATAATTACTTTGCAATCAGGCAGCTACATATAAGCATCTTTAAATTTTCCTTCTACAGTTAAATGTTTAATATCTGTTATTTTGGGTTTTAGAGACAACTGTTCTTCACTAATCGGTACACCACCACCCTAGATCTTCTGTGCTGTTTAGTAACCAGTTAGGCTTGTGTAGCCAGCTGGAAAGTATACAAGTCACATTCCTCTTCCTTAAGCAAGTACCCATTCAGACTTAATATTTCACACTGTAGTTTTTCTAAGACTATCTCCATCTCAGGAAGTTTGTTTCTTAGTGACTGCATGTTGAATTGGATTAGGGTCATATTTTCCTGGATATGGACAGTCCGAACAATTAGCCTAAAATAGTCTTGTTTTTTAGTATGGTTCTGGTTCTTGTAATAGAACGTCCTCCTCTAGCATTACTTTTCCTCAACAGTAGTTGTTGATACCAGTATTACTGTATTTTTCAAATTTTGGACAGGTCAGTATTATCTCAGTTGCTTTTCTGAAAACTTACGTATAATTTTATACACAGTATGTTATATTTCAAGCTAAAATTTGTGAAAAGGAATTACTTTATAAAATATTTTAGTTTCAATGTAATAATCGATAAGTACTAGTTCTGAATGTACAGTTAAAATTTATTTTTTTAGAAACATTTGACATTATGAATTATTTGTACACGTAAAATTTCTATTATTGATTATGCAATCCTATACTTTTACTATGTTTATTTCTCGATCAAGTTATGAAACATAATTGAAATTAATAATGTAATGAAAACTAGTAGGAATTCATTTGTTAAGAAAAGTTGTAAACCCTTTTGAATATTGTTAATTCTGCAGAGTGTGAGTGTTTTAAGCTTTCCTCTGATGTGGTCAGATGTATTTTTGTATAATGGGTGTGAACAATTTAATTTCAGCTTTGTTAATGTGAAAAATCAAAATACTGTATGATATACTAAAATGTGAGAAAATCAGTGGAAAATATATTTATGTAAAAAAATTCTGCACGAACAATCTTCCAATTTATTTAATTCAAACCAACCATGAGAACCTGATGTTAGATTTTCAGCTTCAAGAATCAAACCCCTAGACAAGAAGAACTGGAGCCATCTCAACATGACAAGCTACGTAAACTTGAAAGTTTATTGTAATCTTTGCTCCTCTCAAATCTTCATAAAAGACTTTGCTTATTAATTACTTGTACTGTGCATTGTTTAATGTGGGCAATAGGTGGAAGGAGGAAGGAGGGGGGAGTTACAACTTCTTCATTTGGAAGTGACCAAGCCTGTAATGGATTAGGCTTGGTCAGTGACTCATTTCGCTGGTCCTTTAAATCTGTTTTCATTTCACTGTATAGAAGTGATAGACAACTACTCATACTTACTTTAGTGCCAAACTCTAATGCTGCTTTTCTAATAAATTCCAGAATTCTTTCACTTGCATAATATTTACCAAGACTGTTCAGGTGAAGGCCGTGTATTGTGTGGAATCTACTTCATAATTGGCTTATGTCCACAAATAATACATTTATGTTTCTTCCAAATGTGAAACATAGTTTCATTTGCTTTTCTTACTTCTACATTGACACAGGACCACTTAAGTAGATCATGCCTGTGGGGCACTGAGGAAAGTAAGACATGACTGTTTCTTAAACAATGCAATGTTTACTAAGGATAAGCAAAAATTGAGATGCATTTAGCATGTGTGATGTGACACAATTTCAATAAATGATGCATAGGTTCCACATTTCTGGTGCAGACCTGTGCATATTGAGATGAGCATGACGACTGTGCCCATCAGTCAGGATGACACACATATGTGGGCTACTACATAATATGTATCATGTAATACAATGTCAGAGGATGAATTTGCTAACACTAATCCTGTTAATCCAGCAATCATGAATAGGAAAATGAACCCTAGAGACACCAGTTACTGACCTACTGCCTGCCAAACTGACAATGTGTGATTCACGAATAAAAGAGTTATTATTGTTAGACTTGAGTTTCAAATCAGATTCAGATACTAATGCTGAAGACAAAGTGTTGCCTTATTCATTAATGAATAAAAAATTAATATGATTAAATAAATATATTTTGTTTGAAAGGAAAAAAACGTGGAAAATTTCAAACTATGACTTATGAGTGGTGCTGATTTTACAAATTACTTCAGAATTACTAGAAAGCAGTTTTATGAAGTAAAAGGAATCACTCAGCATGCCATTGACTCAAAGGGATGTAATGGACAGGAGCCAACTGCAAGTGAACAAAAACTGTCAGTATTTTTGAGGCAAGTGATGAACACTGACATTCAATCAGGCACATTGAGCTTGGCTGACAGTTTCAAGCACAACATATTTGTCATAAACAGATAAATATACAATGTTCATATCTAACCAATAAAAGAAATACTCATACACTTATTCCAGAATCATAACTGAATGTGAACTCTGAATATATAGTCAACATTCACAGTCTGAAAGCCATAAAAGATAGTCATTACAATTCTCTATGATCCCATACGTGTTATGGTGTCACATCACCTAAGCAAATTTCTGCAGCAGATAGTTTTACCTGAGCACATTGTGTTCAGTATGATTACAAGTCGCATTCATGAAAATGCTATGTTCTCAACCACACAACTCACAATCACACTCTACTCAGTTCTCCACAGGAAAACATACATTTCAAATGAAAATGATTCCTTAAATAAAGAAAAATACTTTTTCTAATTCCTAGCTGAGGTTTGTTTTAGCACAATTCCATAAATTTACCTTCAGAGATAGAAAGTAGAAATAATGGATAACTTAGCAATCAACTAATGCAATTAGATCTTGCCTAATAATCTTGTAACAGCCCACTAGTTTCAATTCTTAAAGATAATTGATGTCCAAATATATGTTAATGTGAATACTGTTAAAATAGACAACTTTAGGAATGCAGAAGTTTAAGAAGGATTAGGAGAAGTTTATCAAGACAGTGTCTTTAGTTCATCTCTGATAGATTGTTTTGTTTACCTTAATGTCACTACATCATATTGCAATGGTTCCAACATGGCACAACATTCTGATATAAGTCCAAACCCCATTGAAATACATGAGCAGAATCAGATTAAAATTCAGTGCATTATGGGGAGCTCAGTGCATTAGCTTTACTAGAATTCGACAATTCTGGGAAACACAGTTTTGCAACACCTTCATGCACAATCTTCACAAAAGCTTCTACTTTAAGCTTATTCCAAAAGTTGTAAAACAGTATTACTACAGAGCACCACCAGAATACAGTCATTTCCAGAGTACATCCATAGAAAATTGGGAAATTTGTTAGTGATGGGCATGATAAGACAGCCTATGAAACATTACTAAATGTCTTGTCTGAGTACTACCTAGAACAGGTAGTTAGGAACCCCACTCATGATGGAAATATATTGGATCAAATGACAATGAGTGGACCTGTGCACTGTGCTCCAGCAGGTTGCAGTGAGCGGGTGTGGACCATGGAGAGAACGCCTGCAACTGTCGGTGGAGGGGTAAGGCCACAGACATGAATACTGGACCAGGTCCACTTGAGGAGCAGTCTCAGATCACACCTGATGAAGGTTATGAGCTACATTACCAAAATATCATGCAAGAACAATGCTGATATCTGGCAGAACACCTGACAACCCAAGATGTCATTAAATCACCAGAAAAGCCTGAAGAGTTACATCAGAAGATTCGACAGGAAGCAAATATATCATAAAATGGAGAAACTGGACAAGCTTTGACAGAGGAAAGGGAGGATGCTGAGTTCTCTCAGTTTTTTGCTGAGATGTTGAGATGGAGAAGTGGCACCAGTATTTGCCAGAATTAAATGTCACATCAACTCCAGAGCAGCGAACAAGATAAATGCAGAGTGAGCATGGCACTGGTGAGAGAGAGAATCCGAGATATGCACCACAGATCGAATGTTGTAGCAAGGTCTCTGTTACACCTTCATCTGTACATGACAGCCTCCTTAACAGAGGAAGACTGGAACTGGACACACTGCGCCTCCTGGTCTTTAGCAAAGTGCGCCAGAAGGAATGCCTCATCTAGCCAGTCTGCAAAGTTTGACCACATGAGTTGTCTTGTGACAGCCAGAGCGAGAGCACCAGCAGCAGCGAGTACTGTTTGTATAAAGCGTTTATTTTGCATTTTGTTCACGACCTTCCACTAAGGAAGGGATTCTATTTGTGTTTATCTGCTCTGCATAGTAACTAACAGTTCTTGATAAAACTTTACGTCATGTTAGATTTCTTAGTGTTTTCTTGATCGTTTAGAACAGAAAGCGCCCTAAAACCGTCTTTGTTTGTTTCGCGGCCGTTAGCCACTAGTCACTTGAATCAGCAGTTGTCTTGTGATAGCCAGAGCGAGAGCACCAGCAGCAGCGAGTACTGTTTGTATAAAGCATTTTTGTACTTATTTGCTGCGCTTAGCTTTTAAATAGTTTTTCTGGGAAAACCTAGCGTAGTTTTCGTGTCTCGTATTTCAGTGAGTGTTTCTTGATTATCAGAGTAGCTCATCAGAAGATTATCTTGGAAATTTGTCACCGTATAGGGTAGGGTAAACATAGTCATGTGTGGGGACTGTGGTTGTTGTGAGTGGACGCAAGGAGAATTGGCCACTCTTCGGGGGCAGGTGGAGGCTTTGTCTGTTAGGCTCATCGAGCTCGAGGCGCAGGCGTCGGCTCGTAGTGGCGTTGGGGCAACTGTGGTGAGACCTATGCCTACTTTGGTGGCCTTTGAATCACATGGAACCCCTGATGTCGCTGCGTCTTCCGGCAGTGAGCATCTTACCGGTCAGCCATCACTCCAGGGTGAATGGCGGACAGTGGTGGGCTCGCGCGTGCCTGGCCGAAAGGCGAAGGTGGGATCTGGCCGCGTGGCAGCTGCCTTACCCCTTTCCAACAGGTACGGGGTGCTTCCTAGTGGTGATGACATCGTTTCCGAGCCACCACAGGATGCCTCGCCTGTTGGGCCAGTGGCCGATTCTCCGGCAAGGTCCCGACAGTCACAGAGGGCGGGCCTATTAGTTATAGGGAGCTCCAACGTTAGGCGGGTTATGGAGCCCCTCAGGAAAATAGCGGGTAGGTCGGGGAAGAATGCCAGTGTGCACTCGGTGTGCCTGCCGGGGGGTCTCATCCGTAATGTGGAGGAGACCCTTCCGGCAGCTATTGAACGCACTGGGTGTGACCGGCTGCAGATAGTAGCACATGTCGGAACGAATGACGCCTGCCACTTGGGTTCTGAGGCCATCCTTGGTTCCTTCCGGTGGCTGGCTGATTTGGTGAAGACAACCAGCATTGCACGCGGAGTGCAAGCTGAGCTTAATATCTGCAGTATAGTGCCCAGAGTCGATCACGGTCCTCTGGTTTGGAGCCGTGTGGAGGGTCTAAACCAGAGGCTCAGACGACTCTGCGACTATAATGGTTGCAAATTCATCGACCTCCGTTATTGGGTGGAGAACTGTAGGGCCCCCCTAGACAGGTCAGGCGTGCACTACACACCGGAAGCAGCTACTAGGGTAGCAGAGTACGTGTGGCGTGCACACGGGGGTTTTTTAGGTTAGAGGGACCCCCCCTTGGGCGAAATGATAAAATACCTGACGGCTTACCAGAGAGGACATTATCATCGTTGATAAAGAACGTCCGTCCTCAGAGACCAAAAACAGGAAAAGTTAACGTAATATTGGTAAACTGCAGGAGTATCCAGGGCAAGGTTCCTGAATTAGTATCTCTTATTGAAGGAAATAGTGCGCATATAGTATTAGGAACGGAAAGTTGGTTAAAACTGGAAGTGAACAGTAACGAAATCCTAGACACAGAATGGAATATATACCGCAAGGATAGGATAAACGCCAATGGTGGAGGAGTATTTATAGCAGTAAAGAATTCAATAATATCCAGTGAAGTTATTAGCGAATGCGAATGTGAAATAATCTGGGTTAAGCTAAGTATCAAAGGTGGGTCAGATATGATAGTCGGATGCTTCTATAGACCACCTGCATCAGCAACCGTAGTAGTTGAGCGCCTCAGAGAGAACCTGCAGAACGTCGTGAAGAAGTTTCGTGATCATACTATTGTAATAGGGGGAGACTTCAATCTACCAGGTATAGAATGGGACAGTCACACAATCAGAACTGGAGCCAGGGACAGAGACTCTTGTGACATTATCCTGACTGCCTTGTCCGAGAATTACTTCGAGCAGATAGTTAGAGAACCAACTCGTGAAGCTAACGTTTTAGACCTCATAGCAACAAATAGACCGGAACTTTTCGACTCCGTGAATGTAGAAGAGGGTATCAGTGATCATAAGTCAGTGGTTGCATCAATGACTACAAGTGTAATAAGAAATGCCAAGAAAGGAAGGAAAATATATTTGCTTAACAAGAGTGATAGGGCACAAATCGCAGAATATCTGAGTGACCACCATCAAACGTTCATTTCTGAGGAAGAGGATGTGGAACAAAAATGGAAAAAATTCAGAAACATCGTCCAGTACGCCTTAGATAAGTTCGTACCGACTAAGGTCCAAAGCGAGGGGAAAGATCCACCGTGGTATAACAATCATGTACGAAAGGTACTACGGAAACAAAGAAAGCTTCATCATAGGTTTAAGAGTAGTCAAATCATAGCTGATAAGGAAAAGCTGAACGAAGCGAAAAAGAGCGTAAAGAGAGCAACGAGAGAAGCATTCAACGAATTCGAACATAAAACATTGGCAAACAATCTAAACAAGAACCCTAAAAAGTTTTGGTCATATGTAAAATTGGTAAGCGGATCTAAATCCCCTATTCAGTCACTCGTTGACCACGATGGCACCGAAACAGAGAACGACCGAAGAAAGGCAGAAATACTGAATTCAGTGTTCCGAAACTGTTTCACTGTGGAAAATCGTAACACGGTCCCTGACCTCAGCCGTCGCACGGACGCCAAAATGGAAAATATTGAAATAAACGATATTGGAATTGAAAAACAACTGCTATCACTTAGTAGCGGAAAAGCATCCGGACCAGACGAGATACCCTTAAGATTCTACAGTGATTATGCTAAAGAACTTGCCCCCTTTCTATCAGCAATTTATCGTAGATCGCTGGAAGAACGTAAAGTACCTAGCGACTGGAAGAAAGCGCAGGTCGTTCCCATTTTCAAGAAGGGTCATAAATCAGATGCGAATAATTATAGGCCTATTTCGCTTACGTCAATCTGTTGTAGAATAATGGAACATGTTTTGTGTTCTCGTATTATGACGTTCTTAGATAATAGAAATCTCCTTCATCATAACCAACAAGGATTCCGCAAACAGAGATCATGTGAAACTCAGCTCGCCCTATTTGCCCAAGAAATTCACAGTGCCGTAGACACTGGCGAGCAGATTGATGCCGTATTCCTGGACTTCAGGAAGGCATTTGATACAGTTCCGCACTACAGTTTAGTGAAAAAAATACGAGCTTACGGAATATCGGACCAGGTTTGTGATTGGATTCAGGATTTCCTAGAAGAAAGAACACAACATGTCATTCTTAACGGTTCAAAATCTGCAGATGTAGAGGTAATTTCGGGAGTACCGCAAGGAAGCGTGATAGGACCTTTATTGTTTACAATATACATAAATGACTTAGTTGACAACATCGGTAGCTCCATGAGGCTATTTGCAGATGACACGGTTGTCTACAAGAAAGTAGCAACATCAGAAGACTCGTACGTACTCCAGGAAGACCTGCAGAGGATTAATGCATGGTGCGACAGCTGGCAGCTTTCCCTAAACGTAGATAAATGTAATATAATGCGCATACATAGGGGCAGAAATCCATTCCAGTATGATTATGCCATAGGTGGTAAATCATTGGAAGCGGTAACGACCGTAAAATACTTAGGAGTTACTATCCGGAGCGATCTGAAGTGGAATGATCACATAAAACAAATAGTGGGAAAAGCAGGCGCCAGGTTGAGATTCATAGGAAGAATTCTAAGAAAATGTGACTCATCGATGAAAGAAGTAGCTTACAAAACGCTTGTTCGTCCGATTCTTGAGTATTGCTCATCAGTATGGGACCCTTACCAGGTTGGATTAATAGAAGAGATAGACATGATCCAGCGAAAACCAGCGCGATTCGTCATGGGGACATTTAGTCAGCGCGAGAGCGTTACGGAGATGCTGAACAAGCTCCAGTGACGGACACTTCAAGAAAGGCGTTACGCAATACGGAGAGGTTTATTATCGAAATTACGAGAGAGCACATTCCGGGAAGAGATGGGCAACATATTACTACCGCCCACATATATCTCGCGTAATGATCACAACGAAAAGATCCGAGAAATTAGAGCAAATATGGAGACTTACAAGCAGTCGTTCTTCCCACGCACAATTCGTGAATGGAACAGGGAAGGGGGGGATCAGATAGTGGTACAATAAGTACCCTCCGCCACACACCGTAAGGTGGCTCGCGGAGTATAGATGTAGATGTAGATGTAGATGAGCAAGAAAGCACAGCAGATGGAAGAGACTTGCACTGAGATGAACCTAAGTGGCATACAGTTTGATGACACATCCTTAAAGGTACTCAGCAAGAGTCTCAACTTCACACTGACCCCTAGAAATGAGCCCATTTCAGGTTTCATCAGTGCAATAGAGCAAGTTGCAGCCACACTTCCACCTAATGTGGCAGAGGAAGCCTGCCGAGGGACTTGCAGGGCTCTCACCAATGCCAGGCCTCCAAAATTGAACATCACAACTGAGAAGTGGTGTGCACTCAAGAAGCTCCAGGAAGACAACAATATTGTAGTACTGCCAGCAGACAAAGGGAATTCTACAGGCATTCTGCAGCGGGTGGATTACAATGAGGAAATACACCAACTCCTGAGGGACACTGCATATAGAACCTTGGAGTGTGACCCCACTGACAAGGTGGACAAAAAGACCAAGACTCTTCTGAAGGAGACAGGGATGCCTGACAAGATCATCAGACAACTTCGGGCAAAAGCACCAGTGCCACATAGACTTTATGGTTTGCCCAAAATACACAAGGAGTGTGTGCCCCTATGCCCAGTTTTCAGTAATATTGGGGCACCTACATATATTACAGCCAAGTACTTGAAAGATCTGCTGTCTCTGTATGAGGCGAAATGTGTTCTCCACATCTGAAACTCAAGATACTCCCTGCAATGCCTTAAGCAACTATGCATCACAGATTTGGAAATCATGGTTAGTTTTGATGTGGTATCACAGTTCCCTAGGGTCCCACCGAAAGACTCATTAGAATTGATTGCGGAAAAATTTGACAGTGCTCTGTTGGACCTGTTCAGGCATACACTGACATCCACGTATTTCCCGTATGGGAACCAATGTTACCAGGAAAATCAAGTGTAGCTATGGGCAGCAAACTGTCTCCTGTGGTTGCCAACATGTTTATGGAGAGATCTGAGGAGAGAGCATTAGAGACAGCCTGATATAAACACATATGCTTCTTCAGGTATGTGGACAACACCTTCGTGATCTGGCCTCATTTGAAGGACAGGCTCACTGAGTTCTTTGAACATCTGAACTCTTGCCACCCAAATATCAAGTTCACCATAGAACTGGAGAAGAATGCCCAGCTGCCGTTTATGGATTTACTAGTTAATAGGAAAGCAGATGGATCAATTGCCCACAGTGTGTATCGAAAACCCACACACAATGATTTATATCTGCAGGCCAACAGCTGTCACCACCCTGCGCAGAAGAACAGAGTTCTTAAGACATTGGTCCATAGAGCACATACCCTGTCAGTCTACCAACAGAAATAGAGCATCTTAAAACAGTGTTCTGTAAAAAATGGATATACTACCAAACAAATTGAGATGGTACTCCAACCATTTGCTTCACCACAGGTTCCAGAAGCAGAGCAAGATGAAGCAAGGAAGGTGGTGTATCTACCCTATGCTGGTTCTATTTCTGCCGGAATCAATAGGTTCCTCCATAAACACAACATCAAGTTGTTGCAAGCTACATTACCAAAATATCGCGCAAGAATGACGCTGATATCTTTCAGAACACCCGACCACCCTAGATGCTCCAGTTGCAGGTTGATACAGGTACTGCTGTGATGTTTTCGAATTATCAAACCTATGTGAGTCGAGACTCACTGACATTGACATTGGCTAAATAGGAGCTGGTAAGTTATAACAGACAGAACATTGTGCTGCTGGAACAATTTAAAGCATCTGCCTCTTCCATGTCAGTGGTTCATTCCATTACATTTTTGGTGGTTGCTGATGCCAGAGTTGAGAACATTTTCAGGATGGACATATTTTAGGCATTTGGATTTTATGTCACTGATACATTTCACATTGTACCTGATCAGATATTGTATTCTCCGCTGGAAACACTGTGTGATGAATTTTTGGACTTGGCTTCAGAAGATATACGGTGTACTACAATATTTTTTTTGCTCAAACGTTTTTGGAATCCATGGCTTAGCCTCATTTTTGTTGTACACACCCTATTCCTGTCACCCTGAGAGTTTAGGTGAAAACAGAATTGAACAGACTTCAATCTCTAGGGATGTGCAACCTTTTATGCCTAGTGAATGATCATCTCTGGTGGCTATAGTTCAGAAGCCATCAAAGAAACTTCACCTCTGTGGTGACTTCAGTACTACTGTCATTTCACAGTCAATCGTGGATACATATCCCCTCCCATGCCAGGAGGAACTGTTGGCACAATATTGTGTGACCAGTACTTTTTTTAAATTGATTTGTCTGGAGTGTACTTGCAGGTTCTTGTGGATGAATAGCCTCTGCAAGTTCTGGTTTAGAATACTCCTTTTGGTTCCTGTCAATATTTGCACCTTCCTTTTGGTATGGCTAGAGCTCTTTCTACTTTCCGATGATTTTTAGACCAACTGATTATGTATGTGCTGGGTGGCATTAATTATCTGGATGTTATTATTGTCACTGACTCCTCTCCTTGAAAAACTTGTGCACTTTGTTTTCTGTCTCACAGTCCTTAGGCCTACTGCATAACCTTGCAAAATCTCATTTTTTCAACCTTCTATTGTTTATTTGGGGTTTGAGGTCTCATGGGATGGGGTTCACCCTATGAAAGACCACGTCTCTGCTGTTATCGCTATGCCTCACCCTTCATCAAAGGAGCTTCAGGCCTTCCTAAAGAACTTAGCCTTCTACTATATATTCATGCTGGAGGTGGCCTTGTTGGCCTACCCATTGATGCCTTGTTACACAAGAATGTACCTTTTTGTTAGAGCCTGGATAGCGAATATGCTTTTCAAATGTTGAAATCCAAACTATTCTCGGCCCCTTGTTTAGCTACATATCTCTGGACCAGCATTCAAACACACTAATGCAGACACTTTGACTTGCCTTCCTGTGGGTCCTGATCCCAACTTTGAGCATGAAGAACTGCTTTGCTTCCATCTTGATACTGAAACCACAAGCCAAGGTTGAGGGTTTCTCAATTGCAAGCTCATGCATAGCAGCTGCCAACCTGGTTCTCCATCAGGTGGTTCAGTTTGTTCAACAGGCCTGGCCAGACAAACTGCTTGGTAGGGCTTTGGACCCCACACATGGCTATTTTTCCTTATGGTATTGCCTCTCTGTTTTTGACAGTGTTTTGCTGTTGTCCATGGGAGATCGATATACCGGGGCAGTCATTTCCGCCACATTATGGCATGAGTTTCTATGCCTTCTCCACCAGGGTCATTGGGTAGTTTTGGCATTAAACTGATAGCTGGGAAACATGTTTTTTGGCCATGGATTGATGGTGAAATTATCCGTTATGTTGTGGCTTGTGAGCAGTGTGCCTGGCAACAGGCAGCTCCCAGGGCATCTCTGTCAACCTGACCTGCTCCACACCAACCATGGGAGTGCATTCATGAAGACTTTACAGGCCTCTTCTTGAATACCTGTTGGCTCTTGGTGGTGGGTGCATTTTCCCAGTTTCCTTAGATTCTCTGGTGTGTGTTGACACCAACTGAGGTCACAATTTGCACACTTTTGAGGATTATTTTTTTTTTTTTTTTTTTTTTTTTTTTATTCAGCAGTTGCCTTGTACCTTACTTTCTGCTAATGGTCACCAGTTCATAGTTCATTTCACACACCTTTCAATTATTTTGTTCCCATCACAGCATTTGTCATGTTAATGCTCCATTCTTCCACCATCAATCAAATGGCAAGGCAAAATGACTAGTGCATATATCCAGGTTCCAAATGAAAAAGTTTGTTGTGGATTCTTCACCAGACAACATCCTTCTGAGAACCTACTGTTTCACACCTATGGGTGAATGGAGACTAGCTGAGTTGCTTAATGGCTGGCAGCTATGCATGTTCCTCCACCTGCTGTGGCCTGCACCGCACCTGCCTTCGTCGGCTTTGTCCGACCGCTTCGCACCGGGATCACCAGTGTGGGCAAAAGGTTTTGGTTCCTGGCCCAAGTGGACAATTGCCATTGTTGTCTGCCGTTTGGTATACTGCCTTTGTGACATCCATATGACCAACGGGCTGGTGGTGCACCATTTTGATCAGTTGCACTCCATCACCACAGGCCGCACCACCTCTCTCCGCCTCGAGCGCATTGTCGCCTGCTGTGGAGGCACCTCCATTCCATTGGCCATCTCCTCCCCATGCAGTACCCTGGAGCTCCAGCTTCCTGGTGCAAAGTGCCTCTCCGCCACATCATCTGCCAGGAACTTGCACATATATAAGCAAAGTACAGCAATGAATAACTCTAACTAGACATTCTAGTTTGTATCGAGCACATTAAATGTTCTGTGTTATGTGGAGTTTCAAGAGGCTATCTCCATTATTGTTCAGAGGTTATGAATAAAGCCATATTTGGGCACCTTGGACTAGTTTTTTGTATTAGTTGGTTACTACACAACTGGAAACATGCACACACTCAGTGCACTCACACTCACAGACACTAGTACGATATAGAAAGACCTTCTTTTAATGAGGGATCAATCTTACCACATAGAATGTGAAATATGATGTCACATTCAGTGCACTGA
The DNA here is from genome assembly GCF_023864275.1 of Schistocerca cancellata. NCBI lineage: Eukaryota > Metazoa > Arthropoda > Insecta > Orthoptera > Acrididae > Schistocerca > Schistocerca cancellata. The sequence goes on from NC_064630.1 coordinate 224,280,965, forward strand.
ATACTGTTTCTCACCATGATTCTACACTTTCTGCAAAGATTATGATTAAGATTTTTAATCATGTCGGTGCCATTTGTGTTCATACTTAACATTTTACCCATTTGTGATTTAACGCATATATTTCTTCCAGTAGAATTGTAATGATCTTGTGTGTACAGACCTTGTTGATAAATTTCTTACTGAGATTGCCTTTATCACAACTTGAGCATAACCAAATTTTTCATTTGATTCACTTTTGCACATTTAAAATGACATGCATTTTATCTTACCAGGACCACTATCATGATTAGGATTACAAATCTAGGCATAGTGAAAATGATGTCAACAGTGATCACACTAGGAAATGACAACCACCATGTTGCAGCAAATGGAAAAAAAAGCTAAGTTACTTAACAGGTCACAGATTGTCGAACACTATCCTGTGAAAACCTACTTGTTCAGTTTATAGCAATGAGCCTAAAAATTTAATCGCCTCCTTATATATCTGTTACTGCCATAAGGATCCCTAAGATAAGATTAGATGAATTAAAACACCCACAGAAGCATTTAAGCCATCATCCTTCCTGTGAGTCATGTGTGAAAGGAAAGGGAGAAAGTCCTAATAACTATCACTATGAGACTGAACCTGTGCCATGCACCTGATATTGTTTACCCAGTAAGAAAGTTGATATCCCACACTGAATAAAAATTTATCTGAGTTAAGGCCCATTGCTCTAAATTATAATAGAAGGTAAACTTAGGTACAAAAACGAATTACGTCTCACTACTTGTGTATTGCAATGAAGATTCTATAATAGCAGACTCTATATAGTATTCAGTGCCATAAAATTAAGTCTGGAATCTTATTATTTTTTCATCGGCTCATGAAACACTTGCAGTTTTATAAAAGTGAAATGGGCTACTGCCTTTGTATGGCAAGAAGTAATACTTAATAGCAATCCATTAATGCTTCTTCATTTGGTTAAATGACAGTTGAAATTCAGAGTAATGACACACATGGTTCAGAGTAATGACAGACATGGAGCAGTACCAGCGTGCTAAATAAAATGAATACACTAGACTATAAATTAGGAAACAGTTTATTAAAAATTGCAAATGATTTACTTTATTAGAAATTATCCTGAGAAATAATAATTGTAACAAACATTACTGCTGGTTCTGTAATATTATAAAAGCAGCAACGCCTTGTTTCATTTCTTGGAAACACTTCAACACTTGGATGGGAGCTTCACAGAAACTGTCTTCACTTCTAAGTATTCATGTAGTGTTTCTTCTCCCCTGCAAAAAGTTAAATTTGACATTAAAAAATATTTCTGTTCAGTAACTCATGTTATTTAAAAGGATTATTTTTTACTTACATTTCCCTACCAATTCCAGACTCTTTATATCCACCAAATGGTGCCTGAACAGGAATAACAAGGAAGCAGTTGACCCTTAAAATAATAAAATGAATTTATCAATCATTACACTGATCGCAGAAAGCACATAGCATTTGAGAACAAATGTTATAAGGTACACAATTTTCTAGCACATTTCAATTACTTTATACACTATCATAAAATTGTACCATGACAGTGTGAGAAGAATGGTTCAACTAACTGTTCTGTGACTAATGTGGTCACACAGTCTCTCAAAAGAATGAAATATCTGTAACGTTATAAAAAGATGGCATGACAGCTTTAGGATGTACAGAGCAGTTACAACATGGGAAGGTGTCAGTGCCTTGTGTCTGTATGTCTGCTAAACTGAGTTTCTCTATAACCTTTATAACACAGAATGGCCTCCCTCATCCACTTCCTCTTACTATATGAGCCTTCTGCACTGTAGCAGAATTTGTAAAAATATGTGCATTTTCAAGAACACATTCCTCAACTCACAAAGCTAATAGTCTGGCATAATTATATCCATGTACATTAAAAAATATGTCTCTGGAACTTACGGATCCAAACCTACAAGACAACTTTTCATCTTTTTGGAGAAACATTTTGCCTGAAGTGCGTGTTATTTAATGATCTGGAATTCAACGAAGCTGATCATGTTAGCTTATGGATATGGGACCCTTCCTTGCAATAAATAATGTTTAATGGAAGGTTTTTGTATGAATTAGCTTGAGGTTAAAAGTGTGCTCTGTGGATTTACAATATTTATTGCATACATATATTGGTTTGCCTTTCTTTAACCTAGCATCTAACATAAGTTGGGGAGGAAATATTGTCTTACATATTCCTGTATTTCACTGGAAGCCAAACAGATCTTCCCTAAGGTACACCTCTACCAGTTTTTCTATTCTTCTATAATTTGTGTCAATATGTATTTCGCAACCATGACTTATTAAAATTATGGTTTGGTAGTACTCATACCTTTTTGCACCCACATCTTTGAAATTGAAATTACTAAGTTCTTCTTGAAGTCCAAGATTATTTCACTTGTCATGTATATCTCACATACAGTTATGTCATGATTCCCAAGGATATTAATATTTCTAAGGAAATGTCATCTATGCTGTGGACCTTGTTTTGAAAAAGTTCTTTCAATTTGGTTCATACTGGTTTCCCACCAGAGCTTGTAACAGTAATTAAGGTGGGTCTATTTTTTCAAAAGGTGTCTTTAATTTTCATACAAGTGGCTTCTATTTGTCTCATAATCATGTATGCTTCTACAGCTGTATACTTCTCTAACCATTCCTGCTATGGTATTTTGTGCTTTCTGTCAGTTTCATTTCTTAAAAGCTGTCTTCCCTTTTGCCTACCTCATTTCCTACATTTTTAAATTTTTTACATTTGTAAATTAAATTCAGTATCTCTTGTGTACCCAAGGATTTCTGCTGGACCTTGTCTCTTTGCCAATTTAGTGTTCTACTGCCATTACTATCCCAGTTCCCAAAGCTCCTCAATCATATTCTTCTATATCACTTTCCCTTGTTGTAACCAATCATTGCCCAGTGCTTCCTTTGAAACTCTCAATAAGCTCTGCATTTTTACTTTATCCACTTCCCACCTCCTTAACTTCCTACCTTTCAGATTCAATTTACAATTATGGTCTGAGTCCACACCTGCCCCTGGAAAAGTTTTGCAGTTTAAAATCTGGTTTCAAAAATTCCTGCCTTACCAGTAGGTAATCTATTTGAAACTTCTGCTCTTTCCTGATCTCTTCTGCGTAATGATAGTAATGGCAAATAAGGAATAATAGAAAAGGAAAACTAAGACTATGAACTGACAACATTAATAAGTTTGTTGAAATTCTAATAAGGGAAACTCCCGATTACATCCCCCATCAGATTTAATTGTGAGAGGGCCCAGTGGACAGCCCGTCAAAAATGAACACAGATCAAGCATGGAAACAGGAAGAATGTGAACTGGACTGTGAAAAAAAAAAAAAAAAAAAAAAGCAACATAGAAACAGTGAATAGTCCAAGAGCAAGAAGTGCAATATAGAGGTAGTGGAATGCGAATGGCATCATGGTTAAGTGGCTACAGTGCTGGACTGCTGGTGAGCAGGTGAACTGTGTTCAAACCTCCATTGTGCTAAATTATTATTATTATTATTATTATTATTATTATTATTATTATTTCCACCATTTGCTTTATTCAAATTTGTGTCTGTATCATAGTGTAATGTCCATTTGTAACAGAAAGGCATAAGGTAGTGAGACAGGGACCTATAATGACATTTGATTCTGCACAACTACTCTATTAGCAGCTGAAAGGAAGTGGCTTTCAAATGGGAACCACAAACATTTGATGACAAGGGTGACAAGTCAACCAAATCCTCTATTGGAAAAGATGTCTGGTGTGTCATACATGGCATTAGTGACAGTATGTCTGTCACGCAATAGGAATCTCTTATAGATGCACCTAATTTGTATGCACAGTAAGTGAGTGAGATAGGCCTCCTTACTTAATATACATGTTTGTATGAATGTGAAAACTTCCAGAGAAAAGATGAAAACATAATACTCTGTCACATAAGCTGCACTGTTTTTCTGTGCACTGTCAAAACATACGGTGTTAACATTTTTGAAGTCACATTCCATTTTAGAAGTCCTGACTCTTTAATTTCTTAGCTGTAACATAGTTCACATGCATTTATTTGTTGTTTTCATTTCTGTGAGACATCTATGTCGTATCTTGCTTGCTCTCACTATTCATCACATTTACTTGCAATGGTAATGTAATCTTACCACCTGACTAATTTTCTGTAACCAATGTATAGTATGACAACTACCAAGTGTACAGAAAGGCAGTCTGACACCATCACCACTTACACACCATGTTATGGCTGTTTCAGCTTGCTCTTTATTCCACTTCTTGTCCTCGAACCATTCACTGTTTATATTTTGCTTTTTTTCACAGTTTAGTACACCTTTTTCTTGTTTTCATGCGTGTCCACTGAACTATCTTACCACTAAATCTGAAGGGGGTGCGATGTGGAGTTTTCCTTGTAAGAAACAACTGAGACATCCGAGATCATGTGGAGATAAATAAAATAAACTTTTGTTCTGGAGCACAATAACATATGTTTGACTCAGTCACATAACAATAACATTAATTCACACATTAAAAAGTATGAGGAATACACATATATTGAAACTCACCAGATACTCCCTGCTTCTAAAGCATTTGCACAAGTGAGTGCACTATTGATATCTTTTGTCAAGATTCCAGCAGCCAACCCATAAGAAGTATTGTTTGCTCTTTCAATGGCTTCCTCAAGAGTTTTGAATTTTAAAATACTCTGAACTGGTCCAAATATCTGAAACAGCAACATTTCGAATGTTTTCAAACTTTAAATGATGTATAAATCTACTGTAAATGATCATTTGTTTTCAAAGCTCTATATTCTCCAAAGTATTATGTATACAAATGTGACTGGTGCATGAATAGAACTGTAAGCTCACCAAGTTTGCATTTTTCACTCCACAAATGTTCTACGAGTGCTCCTCTGCCCACATGATATACGTCCAAGCGGTAATCAAGTTTGTTCTGTACCTTACATAGTATGCTGTCAATGGTCATCAAAGCAGCATTGATGTGTTCTCTGAGCTGTTCCAATGTTCTTGACAGTGGGGGTACATAAACATAGTCCTTAACATACCACCATACAAAAACTGTCACAAAGCATTAGTTCAGGTGATCTGGGGGACCACTATGCCCAATCCAGCAATGCAGAATTTCATCATTTGTGTAGTGCCAAACATAAATGCTCCAATGAGAGGGTGCCCCTTCTTGTTGGAAGATGAAATTCTCAGAATCAGAAGTCATTTGTGGAAACAACCGCAACTGCAACATATCAAAGTAAGAGGTAGCCATCACAGTCTTCTCACAGGAGAAAAATGGCCTATACAGATTTGTCTGTAACATTTTGCAGAAAAAATTGACCTCTGGCAAATCTCATCCCTGCACCACAATTTCATGAAGATTTTAAGTGCACCACACACTCATATTGTGGTGAATCGGAGGTTGCTTCATTGCTGCATATTAGCTTGGAGGTTGAATGTCTATCCTCGAGCGCTTCCTGCATTGTGATGCAAAACTGAAGGTGCCACTCATTATCTTCTGATTTTAATTGTTGCATGATCTGCAGACAGTATGTGTCAAAAAGTAAACACCATCATAAAATCTTCCACACAATTTGCTGCGGTATTCAAGTTCATGACTTGCCGGCTTGCATGGACCATCGATTTTTTTGGACTGCATACAAAACATTCTCTCACCCTCTCCATGGTTGCATCTGGCACACTTGGTCAACCAAGACAACCAGACCATTTACAGAGACAACCAGTGTCCATAAACTGTCAATAACAACACGCAATCCTCTGTTTACATGGCAGTTCTTTTCCATAATTTCTTCTGAATGCACACTGCACTGTTGTAGTAGATAAACATCACACATATGCCAATACACAAAAAAATCTTTCTTGCTTTGAAGCCATATTGTCAGGACAGTACACTCATTATATCAACTGGTGGGCATAAGGCAAAACTGGTGCATTTATGGTTCGATCATCCATCAGTCATCTCTGTACTTGTAATACTTTGGAAAATATAAAACTCTGAAAATAAATGAATCATTTATAATAGCACTGTATTTTGGAGAGAAGCTCTATCATTATTTTTACTGGCAATGTCAATTAATGCAACATACTTAATCATAATGGGAGTAGGAAAAGCTTAAATTAGAAAAGCTTAAATTAGAAGTAGAGGTGAAATTTGTGAATGTCTTCATTTTATAGTTATTGTACATTATCTTACAGTATACCTATCTGAGCATTCCTGTGTGTTGATACACCAACAAGGCAACAATTTTTTTTAGTAAGGTTATTGCATAAAAAGGAAAATATCATTCAAAAAATCACTTTGTTAACAGAGAGACAGACAGACAGGCCATCATTTATATTCAGGAGGCACAGCTGTAAATACAGCTGATAGAAATTGATATAAACACACAAAGAACAATATTCCTAGCAGTAAGAGCTTTCCTGATCTGATCCAGAAACAAATCTCTTGGACAGTATCCAGGGGCCATGGCACAGGACAGGGAGGTGGGGCTATGGGGGATATAGTATAGTGTCCCTCCCCCCCCACCTCCCCCTTCCCATACCCCAATGGAGTATATTACATGGATAAAATGACTTCACAAATCAGAAAATAAATTACTTCAACAGATTCAATCATTTTTTTTTATAATCATGTAGCAGTATAGGTTGCAATGTATTTCAAATACATTTTAAGAATAAGAGTGGCAAATAGCTTACTATCTAAACCAAAAAATATCATTTAACTTAAAATGGGTGTCTTTATTAATATACACTGGATGTATATTAATGTACAAGTACCACTTACAATAATCAAGAAAGCTAAATATGCCGGGTATGCCTACCAACACTTACATTACTGACCTCAGACAAAAACTTTGAAGTTGCCAGACATCTGGGTTAAATCGTATTATTTTACCAGGCACACACATTCTGTAGACATGTTTTTACCCTGAACTCCAAAACAATTACCAAAAACTACATTAAGCAACACCAAATTTTACCAGTTTGTCGGTGGAGGACCCCAACTCTCCTTTTGTTAAGTGATATTCCATTACCCCAAACCCCCTCCCCTCCTCCCACTCCCACTCCCCACTAAGCCAACCCTCCCCCCCCCCCCCCCCCCCCGCTCCTCCTGACCAACTTCTAGAAACATCCGTGACAGTATCCACATCTTGCTGTCTGAGCAGCAAAGTTTTTACCTCCAAACCACTTAAAGCACTCTTTCCCAAACCTCACATTACCCAATGCTATCCACAGCTTTAATGCCTGAATAGGTTACTGGTCTATATATAGAGATACGAATTTCCTATTTTGAACTCTGAAATCAGAGCATTATTTCCTAATACTATCATTACACTACACAAGAGTTGCTTTCCATCACCCTCCTAACCTATGCAACATACCTGTTGACATATTTATTCCAATGTTCATATTCCCAGTAACTGATCTCTCTTTAACACCTGCCTATGCACAAATCCACAAACATATTTAGCTGCACCTCAGGAAAAAGTAAAACATTAAAAGGAGTGTCATATGTGAGACTGTTAGATGACATTCGTTCACTGCACAGTGTTTTACATAAGAACAGCGCTCATCAAATTTCCAGAACACTTGAATGCTGTTAGACAATAAACCTATCTCCTTACTTAATCTTTCCCTCTACTCCAGAATACCATTTGCCTAAACTTTCTCCCCCTTTCTCTTTATACCTCATGAGCCTAGTTTCTGGGGTAGACATGCCCCCTCCCTACTGCACCCACTTTTTCCTCTTTTTCACACCCTGAAGAAAAACTAGATCAAAAGTAAGATGTGCCCTTTTGTTGGTTTGTATATATTTTTATCAGCTATATTGAGAATTGCATGACCTACAGGCTGTTGAAAATATTCTTCAGACTGGTAGTATAATTTATCACTGCTTATAACTAAACAGCATAGATAGAGAATAATGTGCACTTCATTGACTTTTACTTAGAAAAATGATGTGTGAATGATACATAGATGACTGAATGTTTCAACATGCAAAAGTAAATATTTGTTGTACTAACTGAAAAAGTGGTTCATGGTGTGGGCTCCTGTTGTCATGTCCTAGTTCATGAACCACGGGCAACATATGAGTGGCCAGGTAAGTGGTCCTAACAGTCAGGATACCAGTTACTTTGGAATAAGGCTGGGCATCTCAGACATATTTTGAGTCGTGGTCACCTTTGTGCTCAGACAGCAAAGACTACCAAATCCACCAGTTATTCTCTCAACCGTTGGGGGTAAAACCCAATGGGACCCGGGGCAAGTAAGGCTAGCAACCTGCTTCCCTGGTACTTTAAATATGATGCTGGCAAAAATCAGAGCAAAATGCCTCGGACCTTTGGAGGTGACAGAGTCCCACCTCTAATTGACAAACCAGGGACTCCTAAGATATGACTCGGCAAACGAATGGTAACAAGATGGTGAGCTATTAATATCAATGGGGGCTACTCTGCGAAGAAGGTAGAGCTGGCAGAGGCTGCAAGTAAGATGGGGTTGGATGTTTTAGCTGTTAGTGACATTCGGGTAAGGGGTGAGAAAGAAGAGGAAGTGGGAGAGTACAAGGTCTACCTGTCAGGAGTCAAAGCAGGAATAGCATAATGAGGTGTAGGGCTTTACATCAGGAAAGAAATGGAACCCAGCATAGTTGCAACAAGGTACGGAAACGAACATCTGATGTGGATAGATTTGACAATGTCTAGCAAGAAAATTAGGATTGTGTCAGTATATTCGCATTGTGAAGGGACAGATCAAGATAAGATGGATAGTTTTTATGATGCACTCAGTGATGTAGTTGTTTGAGTAAAGGACAAGGACAGTGTTCTTCTCTTGGGTGATTTTAATGCCAGTATTGGAAATCGAACAGAAGGGTATGAAAAGGTTATGGGTAAATTTGGAGAGGATATGGAGGCCAACAAGAACGGGAAACAACTCTTGGATGTCTGTGCCAGTATGGGCTTAGTAATCACAAACTCCTTTTTTAAACATAAGAACATTCACCGGTATACTTGGGAAGGCAGGGGAACCAGATATGTCATTGACTATATAATAACAGATCAGGAATTCAGGAAGGCTGTGAGGGACACATATGTATTCAGGGGATTCTTTGATGACACTGATCACTATTTAATCTGCAGTGAAATTGGTATTGTGATGCTGAAAGTGCAGAAGGTCAGGTTCACATGTAGGAGGATAAGAGTGTAGAAACTTCAGGATAAGGAAATCAGGCACAAGTACATAACAGTGATCTCAGAAAGGTACCAGTTAGTTGAATGTAGTCAATTACAGTCATTGGATAAGGAATGGACAAGGTACAGGGACACAGTACTAGAAGTGGCTAAGGAATGTCTTGGAACAGTAGTGTGTAATGGTAGGATGAAGCAAACAGCTTGGTGGAATGACACAGCCAAGGCAGCCTGTAAAAGGAAAAAGAAGGCATATCAAAAATGGCTACATACTAGAACTCAGGTAGACAGATAAAGTTATGTTGAAGAAAGAAACAAAGCCAAACAGATAATTGCAGCATCCAAGAAGAAATCTTGGGAAGACTTTGGAAACAGGTTGGAGACTTTGGGTCAAGCTGCTGGAAAACCATTCTGGAGTGTAATTAGCAGTCTTCAAAAGGGAGGTAAGAAGGAAATGACAAGTATTTTGGACAGGTCAGGAAAACTGCTGGTGGATCCTGTTGATGCCTTGGGCAGATGGAGGGAATATTTTGAAGAGTTGCTCAATGTAGGTGAAAATACGATCAGTAATATTTCAGATTTCGATGTACGATGGGATAGGAATGATGATGGAAATAGGATCACATTTGAGGAAGTGGAGAAAATGGTCAGTAGATTGCAGTACAATAAAGCATCTGGCGTGGATGAAATTAAGTCGGAACTCATCAAATACAGTGGAATACCAGGTCTTAAATGGCTACACAGGATATTTGAAATGGTGTGGGAGTCAGAACAGGTTCCATCAGACTGGACGAAAGCAGTAATCACACCAACCTTTAAACTTGGGAACAGAAAAGATTGCAACAACTACAGAGGTATCTCTTTAATCAGCGTTGTGGGTAAAATCTTCTCAGGTATTGTTGAAAGGAAAGTGTGAGTATTAGTTGAGGACAAATTGGATGAAAATCAGTGTGGGTTTAGGCCTCTTAGAGGTTGTCAGGACCAGATCTTTAGCTTACGGCAAATAATGGAGAAGTGTTACGAGTGGAACAGGGAATTGTATCTATGCTTTATAGATCTAGAAAAGGCATATGACCAGGTTCCTAGGAGGAAGTTATTGTCTGTTCTATGAGATTATGGAATAGGAGGCAAACTTTTGCAAGCGATTAAATGTCTTTACATAGATAGTCAGGCAGCAGTTAGAGTTGACGGTAAATTGAGTTCATGGTTCAGAGTAGTTTCAGCGGTAAGACAAGGCTGCAACCTGTCTCCACTGTTGTTCATATTATTTATGGGTCATATGTTGAAAACAATAGACTGGCTGGGTGAGATTAAGATATGTGAACACAAAATAAGCAGTCTCGTATATGCGGATGACTTAGTTGTGATGGCAGATTTGATTGAAAGTTTGCAAAGTTATATTTCAGAGCTAGATCAGAAATGTAAGGACTATGGTATGAAGATTAGCAACTCGAAAATGAAAGTAATGTCAATTGGAAAGAGATATAAACAGATTGAGTGCCAAATAGGAGGAACAAAGTTAGAACAGGTGGACGGTTTCAAGTACTTAGGATGCATATTGTCACAGGACGGCAACATAGTGAAGAACTGGAAGTGAGATGTAGCAAAGCTAATGCAGTGGGCACTCAGCAATGATCTACTCTCTTCTGCAAGAAGGAAGTCAGTACCAAGACTAAGTTATCTGTGCACCGTTCAATCTTTCGACCAACTTTGTTGTATGGGAGCGAAAGCTGGTTGGATCAGGTTACCTTATCAATAAGGTTAAGCTTACGGATATGAAAGTAGCTAGGATGATTGCAGGTACTAGTAGATGGGAACAATGGCAGGAGGGTATCCACAATGAGGAAATCAAAGAAAAACTGGGAATGAACACTATAGATGTAGCGGTCAGGGTGAACAGGCTTAGAGGGTGGGGGCATGTTACACGCATGGGAGAAGCAAGGTTACCCAAGAGACTCATGGATTCAGCAGTAGACGGTAGGAGGAGTCTGTGTAGACCAAAGAGAAGGTACCTGGATTTGGTTAAGAATGATTTTGAAGTAGTAGGCTTAACATCAGAAGAGGCACCAATGTTAGCACTGAATAGAGGATCATGGAGGAATTTTATAATGGGGACTACGCTCCAGACTGAACACTGAAAGGCATAATCAGTCTTAAATGATGATGATGATGACTGAAAAAGTAATTAGTTATGGTTATTGGATTAACAATTTTGATACAGATTACTTTTACCTTACTGGAGGCATGGGCACCTTATTGTGTCATGAATGGAATATGGTATTACTTTCAGCAAATGAAAATCATAAACTACAGCTTATATTCAGAAAAGACAATAAAACTTTCAAAGACAAAACAATAAAAAGTGCTTACCTCCTCTTTTGCAATTTTCATGCCATCAGTAACATTTGAGAAGACTGTTGGCTTGATAAAATAACCTGTTGTACCCAGACGTTCTCCACCACATTCGATGTGAGCTCCTTGTTCCTTTCCTGATTTAATATAGTCCAGAACCTTATTCATCATTTTCTCATTGATCTGTAAAGAACTATCTTCATTACCAGTTTTTTCTGAACTTGAAACAATAATTAGACAGGTCAGCTCTTAATGTACATTTTTATTTGTATCAAATGGAAAATTCACTTGAGAAAATTATAAAATTATGAGACAAGATGGCTGGCCAGTACTTACCTCGTAGAGGTGAAATTCCAATTCTGCTGACAGACATATTTAAAAGTACTAGAAACTGTCCTAGCTTATGGAACTACTAATTCCTTCTTCAGGACGAAAGAGGGATGGGTGGGGAAGGTTAGAAAGTAGGGATAGGTGACTCAGATTCTAGGATGAGAGTGATCCACCTTTTGTAATAACACGATGAACTGGCTGAGTACCTGGATGAGCATTGAAGAAAAGTTTATTTTTGGGGCACACTTTAATATTTTTTATTATATTTGTTAACTCAGTTAACATCTTTATTGCTTTCCAATTTTTATCTTTTTATTCTATTCCGTACACCTACCCTCCACATTTCCCAACCCCACCGCCCCACTTTCCTCCTAGTTCTGAGTGGACAACTCGTAACTGAAATACTCATGTCACTTCTCATTTCTCTTTCTCTTAATCCATCTTTACTTCTCATTCTGTTCTCTGGACTGAAGCTGGCACTGTGCTTACCAATATATTATCTTTGACCTCCAACTCTCTTTGAAGTCTCCCCTTTTGAACTTTGTCTTCCTTCATACTCACAATATGTGGGTTCCTCATATCACATAATTTGAGTGAGCTGCATCTTCTGTCTAATCTTTGGCTGCCGCTCCTTCTTTACTCTTTAAGGAAGAAACTAATAATTCCAAAAGTCTATTGGCAGTACTAGAATTTTTGTTTCCTGAGCATAATCACTGGCCAGACATTCTGCCTCCAAGTAATTACCATTTTTTATTTCATTTTCTCAGGTAATAAAGATTGCTTTGTTGGTGGTAACAATTCTGTTCAATGTCAACTACATCAGTGAAACCTTACTATTGTCTGAAATGTTCAAGTTACCGGACATTTCAAGTAATTCTGACTATGTGATATGTGATTCAGTCTTCTCACAGCAAGAACCTGTCAAATCATTTCAACTGAATTACATGAAACAGAACAAAATTTACTTCATAATATTCATGTTTCTCAAGTTATTATACTGCTGACTAGATGATAAGTAATTTAGTAATACAAATAGTATATTTAAGGGAGAAAAGAAAACAAACTGAGCTTTGAACCACAAATATTTATTTATTACTAACTGGTTTTTTGATTATTAAGCAGTCATCAGGTAAAAATAGGTGTTACTTGATGAGAGCCTAATAAGCTTACAACTGGTAAGTAATAACCAAATGTTAGTAGAACAAAACACAATTTGTTTGCTTTTTATCTTTAAATCTGAAATTGTTCTACTGGAAATGACAGAGGAAGCCATTCACATGGTAAATGGTGTAATAAATAATTATACGATTATTGAGCTCAAAATTTCAAATCTTTAAATGTGGCTACATGGACAAAGTAACAAAACTTATGTACAAAATTGTGGTGCAGAGGTCTTCTTAGTGAGATTAACTGACAAAATGTGGCTTGACCAAGGGTACCTATAACCGGGCAAGCAAGGGGAGGAGGGGGTGGGACAAGGTGGGGTTGACCCCCTCCCCCCACCTCTCAGGAAAGAAACAAATATAGTGTATTCATGTGTTTTCCTTTCAAGAAAATGATTTAGGAGTAAGTACTACGCAGGTTTCAGAACTGGAACAGGTTTTTGGCTATGTACAAGTCACCATTTGTCTCCCAAAATAATTAAAATACTCTGTACCCCACGTTTAGCCCCTGCCCTCCCTTCCCCTACAAACTATTGCATGGGTGCCCTTGTGTCGACAGGCATTTAATTTCACTAAATGAATTATCTGGAGAGTTCTGGGTAAACTAAAAGTAATGGAAGGTGTAAAAGTAATCATTCACTGCATACTTGAGGCGGTGTGTGATCGACACATGCATAAACAAGACTGAAATTGCTGCTTTTGCACTACATTCTTCTTCATATATAACTGACTTGCAAAAGCAGTCTAGGGGTTAGCAAGATTCCTTATATAAAGTCTGTCAATGTATTTGACTGTTATCCGATTATAATATTATACTGCTGAATTATTAAAGGTGAGCACAGCTACCAAATAACATAGGCGAACACACAATCAAATGTGATCTGTTGATGGTTGGAACATTGATCAGTGTGATCAAACATGTGCATTCATTATGCAATAACAAATACTCAAATCCAATTATAACTTGTGAAGTAACACATTCCACTGTATCATTTTAACAGGTTTTGAGCATGGTGGCTAACTTGTCAGTCATCAGCACACGCACATCCTTCAGCCACATAATCCCCTATAGCATGCATATCTCATTCAAACTGCCAGCTATGTTTCACGCATTTATGAGAGACAAGTAAATGCTAAAGTTATGTGCAGCTACATTGTCCTGTAATATGTGCAGCTACATTGCCATGGTGCTTAGCCTGACTTAGTTGTACAGCTGTGTGCTTTTCTTCTTACTGAGCCAATGTAAGATTCAGTAGAGAAGTGTGATGAATGGCATGGGGCAAAAACTTCAAAAATGTTCAAATGTGTGTGAAATCTTATGGGACTTAACTGCTAAGGTCATCAGTCCCTAAGCTTACACACTACTAAACCTAAATTATCCTAAGGACAAACACACACATCCATGCCCGAGGGAGGACTCGAACCTCCACCAGGACCAGCCGCGCAGTCTATGACCGCAGCACCTTAGACCGCTCGGCTAAACCCGCGCGGCGCAAAAACTTCTTTTGAATACATGCCACTTCCAAGAAAGCTGTCTTTCCTTGTTTGTGACAACATCTCATGAAAGATGCAAATTATTTTTCTTTATCTTCATAGAACAATGATGAAAAGCTCTCAGTTTTGCAGCTGGGGGGCCACATTAACATACCAAGGCATTTTGGTGAGTGTCATCCTCATCATCTTCTGGCAAAGTGTCAAAATATTACAAATGACCCAATATCTATACAAGTAGTTCCCCACCCCCACCCACCTGGCTGCAGTCAGCTAGGTCCCCTGTGCAACCAGTGGGCGAGGGGGGGGGGGGGGAGGGGAGGGGGGGGGGGAGTGTAGTGGTGTAAGGTGGGAAGTGGGCCACAAACTGTGCTCAAATGTCTGCATGGGTATTCTAGATGTGTCTTGTGTTTTGAAAAGTGGTGGGTGCACTCTTGTTGTAATGCAGCTAATGTGAGCTTTCAAGCCTTACTATGTTGGTAACCTTCATCTCTACATACAAGACTCTCATGACTCTGTATTTCTGTGGATTCCTTTATAATGCTGCCCCCGATAGCTGGTTGTTCAGCATAGTATCATCACGGTACCATAAAGCTGCCAGCTATATGGAAACCCAAGAGCTTTTCATTAGTAGAATATATTGGGAAAGTCTACATTAATTTGTTGTACAATGTCCATACAAGTTACTGCATATAATGAGCTAATTAGATTAGATTAGATTTACTTTCATTCCAATTGATCCGTAGTGAGGAGGTTCTCCAGGATGTGGAACATGTCAGAAAAACAACAATACATGACAAATATTTACAACTAAAACAAATAAGCTAATGTACCATTCCACAGGTCCCAAGTGGAATGATCGTCATTTTTTAATGAACACTAAGAGTCATTTTACAAATACTAATGCACTGAATTTAAAATAAAAAAAGTTTTTTATTTATTTATAAGGTAATAAACATGTAATACAACTACTGTAATACTTATTTACAATGAACACATTACTGCACTGAAATGGTGCAGAAGTTAGATTATACTTACACACACACACACACACACACACACACACACACACACACACACACACACACAAATTTTCAGTGAACACATTACTGCACTGAAATTGTGCAGAAGTTATGTTGTACTTATATACAAATCAGTTGGTTTTACTAAGAAATTCATCAATGGAGTAGAAGGAGTTGGCCACCAATAAATCCTTTAGGCTTCTCTTAAACTGAATTTCATTGGTTGTTAAGCTTTTTATGGCTGCTGGCAAGTTATTGAAAATGTGTGTTCCTGAATAATGCACACCTTTTTGTACAAGACTAAGTGACTTTAAATCCTTGTGAAGATTATTCTTATTTCTAGTATTGATTCCATGAATTGAGCTGTTGGTTTGAAAAAGTGATATATTTTTAATGACAAATTTCATTAAGGAATAAATATATTGGGAAGCTGTAGTTAGTATCCCTAGTTCCCTAAACAGGCTTCTGCAGGATGTTCTTGAGTTCACACCACATATAATTCTTACTGCACGTTTTTGTGCCCGGAAAACTTTAGCTTGGCTTGATGAATTACCCCAAAAAATAATCCCATATGACATTATGGAATGAAAGTAAGCATAGTATGCCAGCTTTTTCATTTTTATATCCCCTATGTCTGACAAAATTCACGTTGCAAACAGAGATTTGTTAAGACGCTTCAGCAGTTCTGTGGTGTGCTCCTCCCAGTTGAATTTATTATCAAGCTGTAATCCCATGTAATGTCACATATAATCTCTTTAGACACTTCTGGACCACTGCCTACTATTAGGGGACATAACTCGTCATCCACATGAGACTCTGCAAGTTAAGTTGTGCATATAACATGACAGTCTAGAATTGTAAACATTATTAAGATGAAAAACTCTCTTGGAAGTTTTCAATTATGAATGTAAAAAAATTTGCACAAGAAAATCTGATGCCAGATATATATTTAATGACCAACAGAACTGAATGGGTTGCTTCCAATGTCACATACACTGTTGACATGTTCCAGAGAGGACAGAGAAGAGCTGAGAGGTTTCTGTCTCCATAATAACCACACTGATTGGCTTTCTGGGTACGAATATGTTTTATTGGTACTGAGCAAGCAAAGAGAGCAACACAAGTGATAAACTCCTCATAGTTTTCTCAATAAATCTGTAAAATATCATAGTAGAGCCTCTGGAGGAGTAGGGAGTAATTTTTTAATTAGATATAAAACATCTGGGCTGATACAAAAGACAGAAATATAACATTGAGGTGGTTGTGATTTATATAGCGAACTAACAAATATGAGATTAACTTCTTGGAAATGAAAAAGTTATTTTTTATTCAGAAAAAAATTATCATTTTTGACAATTTCTGGTAGGATTATACCATTTTTAAATCAGCTACAAATGCAGTCTTTAAGCTCATTTGTGTTTTAAAATAAAATAATTATTTGTGACATCACAGAGTAGTTAGACTGCGTATCACCAGTTACCCCATTTACTCTATCACCACATACAATTTTAAAACCCTTTTCTCTTGTCTCCACAACCAGGAATATCACTTTTGGAACCCATGAGTCTTTAAATATCCTTGAGTCAATGCCTGATATGTTCCTATGTACTAATGCTATTCATCTATATTTTTATTTGGAATCAGAACTCTCATAATTACAGTTTTCATTCACTGTGGCTCAACACAGAGCTTATTCCCATAGTTAGTTACTTGTTCCATACATCATATTCACAATAAACATTACAATTACTTTCCTTCAGGCTTCATGGGATGTTTTGAGTTGTGCCTCTAGCAATACTGACCTGATTCTCATAGTTGCTCCTCAGTAGCACTACTCTTGATCACAGCTAAGATGAAAATCTAAATGAGTGTTAGGTGGTATTTGCTCACAGATGCACGTGAAGCCACTATTTAGACTGTATTAACTTACACATTTATTCCTTTCAAAATGTGAATGTTCATTATGGTGACTAGTTTGAAAATTATGAAAATGTATTAGTGCACTAAACCAGAAAAGCACCTACAGTTCCAGTGGTAAAGTTAATTGTTCCATTGTGCACAAAGCACAGTTCACATGTACACAAAGAAAGCCACCATTAGCAGAATCCTGCAGCAATTTATTATAGTGCATTACATTTTGGTAGTTCACTTAATTCAGTCTATAATGATTATCACCACATCTGATAATCACTCATTTCAACGACAATGACTTCCCATGACACTTCTTAATCACAACATGATTCAGTTAAAATGTACATTAATATGATCCACAGATATCACTGGAAAATTATTAAACATTGAGCTTCACAGATGTTGGCCTTTTTTTGTAGATGTGCCTTATTGCAAATTGTGGTAAATTACATGACGTTATTAATTAGTGAGTTAATTAACCAATGCCATATGTCATTTTGTACAGAAAAAATGAGGTAACAAAGTACATAGTTAAAGTTTGAATCTAACAATTGTTGTTATGAAATCTGCAATGGAAAATGGGGCTGCTTATGAACTTATATGTTAATTATTTCTTCAATTAAATATTTACAGGACAGCAGGACTCCCAGATTTTCTGTTGGTGTTGTTCATCATTATCAGATTTACTGATTAGCTCATAAGGCTTTGGCTGCTACAAACAGTAGTACTAACATCAATTAATTGTAGTTGAGTGCCTAATGAAAACTTATTACATCAATGTAAACTGAAGAGCCAAAATAATATCTGTACAATAAATTCAAAAGTATAAATAAGAACTTGAGATTTTTATGTAGTTATTACGTGCCAGTCTATAAATAAATTGAAAATAAAATAAAAATTAGCTGTTTTTGGGAGTAGAAAAACATAGCAGATGGGAAAAATCCATCTTGCTATGTCATGTAGTTTCCAAAGAAGATGCCAAAAATCATATCTCAAAGCCAAATTCTAGTGGTCATCCAAAGAGATTAATTTTTAAAATGAAA
This sequence comes from Schistocerca cancellata, assembly GCF_023864275.1. Taxonomy (NCBI): domain Eukaryota; kingdom Metazoa; phylum Arthropoda; class Insecta; order Orthoptera; family Acrididae; genus Schistocerca; species Schistocerca cancellata. The sequence continues at coordinate 224,299,520 of NC_064630.1, forward strand.
ATGTACACAATGTACACAAGGTGGACTATGTTGGGGGAATAGACATCATTAAGTAAAACACACAGAATTTCAATATTTAAAAATGAGGATCTGCCAAATTATAATTATAAACAATTATCTCTTAAATTCTGCCAGCTTCATTAAGACCAAAATTCACAAATCACGAAAACCAGAATACTCACAAGCTGCTTGTAGGATTATGGTAGATCTAATAGATGAACATGAAGTGCTAAAAGGCATAAAATCTTTAAATCTAAAATGTCATCAAAAATAGGACAAGAATAGTGGCATGGGATTTAGAACAGGGCCATGTGAAATTTAAATGGGAGAATTTATTTAGAGATTCCAAGATTTTTAACATGTAAGCTTCTCCATGAGTCCAGTTGACAGATATGTCATGAATGCACCCAAACCAAACCAGGGGCTGAAGCACTGTGAAACCCAGGAAAGTCTCATCCAAGTGACAAATGAAGAGGTTGGCATAGGAAGGAACCATCCTGGTTCCCATGGTGGTGCCCCTGATCCGTTTATATGTCTGCCCCTTAAAGGTAAAGTAGTTGTTGATAAATAGAAACTGATTAAGGGTACGTGGATATAGAGTGAGGTGACATTGATGGTGACAAGTAAGGTGTGTTTTTGTATGCCCGTCCTTTTGACTGGAGGTCTGAGGGACTACAGCCGTTCACTACTGTAAGAAAATGAAACACCTATGAACATCCTTATGATGTCATTTATTGTGTAACTACCAGTTTCAGCACTTCAATGCACCATCTTCAGGCTTTAGTTGATGCTGAAAGGGTTATTATGATCCTTATACATGATTCATCATTGGCAACATAACTGATTTATGCAGGCTACCTGTAACTGTGATGTTGTCTCTCCAACCATCAACTGTCAACTGAGTTGATCTCGCTGTGCCAAGAGGAAGGCGGCGACTGAAGACCTTCTCATTCCTATGCCACTTGCAGAGCCTCGTGCAGTCTGAAATTGTCCTTGACTCACTGTTGCACACAATCTGTCTGCAGCCTCCATGAATAGGTGCAAACTCTAATAGCCATGGAGACAGATATGCAGCTGGATGCCATCGCAAACTTAGCCAATCGGGTATACGACGCGCCGGCAATGGCACCTAGTATCACACCACGGCAGCCAATGACACAGGACCCCAACCTCCACAGCAGCACACACCTCCTGCAACCACCACCTCAGACTCTGATGTACATCACCTAGAGAAGAACATGGACACCCAGATGGCAGCACTAACCACACCGGTCAATTAGCTGGCATGCTCACGGGTAGAGAGCAGGAGGTTTCGCAGTAACAGCAGACATGGCTACAGGTGACCCAGCTCACACAATTGAAAATGCAGCAACAGTTGTTTTAACAATATCCAGCTGACAGCAGAACCACCTCCAAGTGGCTACCATTGGTACCACACTCGTTTCGGCAATGAAGTGACCGTAAATCATTCACCATGTTCACACGCAAATGCCATGTGTGACTAGCACTAGACACACATGACTGCAGTGCAGTATCAAAGCATCTAGCATCTGTTTATAGCAGAATAGGGGAGGGTGTGGGAACTTCCTTGGACAATTTTAAGAGACTATAGGAATGGTGTCTCAAGAACGCAAACAGTTTCACCATAAAAACATATGGTACTCATCATCAGAATGGGCACCTCAGACTGCACTGCACATTCACTTGGTGGTTCACTGTGGGTGACATCAATGAGATGATTCTGAATGTAAATTTCCTTGGCCACTACAAGCTGCTTTCTGACAATGCAAAGGCACAACTAATTGACTCCACAATGAATTTGCAGGCAACAGGCAGTGTTCTTCAACATGAAACCTATGGCATATTCTGGATCGTACACAGACATCCTGGATGGTGTTTTGTGAAGCCTTCCAGGCTGTTTGACATACCTCAACAATATCCTTGTGTTCTTGAAGTCACCTGAGCCCCACTGCAATCACTTAATGACCATCTTCTGGCACCTCAGTGAGACTGGCATCGTTATAATTCCACTGAAATGCATATTCAGGGTAATAGAGATTGAATTTCTATGGCATCTAATCATCCTGACCTGATCCAAGCCTCTACTGGACAAGGTACAGCCGATCTTTAACTTGCTGTGCCCAGAGATCCACAAAGGTCTCTGCTGATACCTCGATATGATCAGCTTTACCAGCGCCATCTGCATCATGCTGTCGTGGTGCTTGAACTCCTGACTGTGGTGCTGTGCAGTCCTACTGCCAAAGGTAGGCTTTTGTTACTTGCGCAGACATAATGGCACAAAGCTTTGCCCAGTCCAAATGGAATACTTCCATTTGTTGGTAGGAGCCCACTCTTTCATTATTTTCACTGACCATAAGCCAATAACTCATGCACCTTGGAGTAGCAACATCAACTATTCACTGTGCCAACTACAACAGCTGGATTTTTTATTGTAGTCCACCATGGATATTCGCTAAATTCCCATGCTGGACAACATTGTCACCGGGCGCTGATAACCGCGCTGTTGAGCGCCCCTCAAACCAAACATCATCATCAACATTGTCACCAACAGCTTATCTCATGATTGTGGTGCTTTGTCCTCCGCTGTGAAGTTTGAGAACATCACAGAACAGGTGAGTGATGAGCAATTGGACAGCTTCTGTCACAATACCTCCAGTGGCCTAAGACTGGAACTAGTGCCCATTCCTGGTTCCTCCTTCAAGATTTTGTGCAACATTTTGGCAGGTGCACATCATCCATTTCTTTTAGAGAAATTCAGGTGTAGTGCATTTGACTGCATCCACAGGCTGTTACACCCCAGTATGAACACCACTGTCATGCTAATGGCTGAGCATTTTGTCTGGCTGGGACTCCGGAAAGACTGCTGGCAAGGGGCAATCACCTACTCTGCATGCCATCATGCCAAAGTCAGGAAACATACCCATGTAACCATCAGCACCTTTCCTGAAATGACACACTGCTGTCTCATGTCCATGATGATATTGTGGGCACACTTCCTCTGTCCAAAGGCAAGTGGTGTTTACTGATAATGGTGGACTGTTTCACGCACTAGCTGCAGGCGACACCAGTAGTAGACATCACCACCAAGATCATTGCCACTGCTTTCATCAACACTGGGTGGCACACTTTGGCTGCCACAATCATGTAACAACAGACTGCAGCTGCCAGTTTGACAACACACTATTTGACTGTGTGGCATGCAGCTACACCAAAAGTCTAGCTATCATCCAGTGACTAATGGCATGTTCGAGTGGCTCCATCAGATGCTGAAATTGTCCCTGATATGTCATAACATCACCTGGATGGAGACACTTCCACTCATGCTCCTCAGTCTGTAAGTAACACCAAAGGACAAGATCAGTGTTTCACTAGCAGACTTCACCTATGATCAATCACTTGCCATCCCTGGTGAATTTGTGGAGGAGGTACCATCGCCACACAACACCTCAGTTCCATATTGGCAGAACATCTGCACAGTCACATGGCTTGCCTCCAGCTGCATGCACTGACACAGCAAGCCACCAGCAAAGTATTTTTTCATGCCGATTTACATCACTGCATGCATGTTACATAGCTCGTAGATGCAAAACATGTACCACTTAAGCTGCATTACTCAGGACCACAGTGTGTGATCACCCATGATGAGAAAACTCTGCAGACTGAACATAATGGCAGGCCAACTGACCAAGTCAAGCCAGTTTATGTCTTATGCCTGCTGTTCACTTCTTCAATCTGGGTGAGGACCTGTCAATGGACAACAGTTCCCACACAACCGGTCCAGCATAGCCTATTCCTGTAGTGATAGATGATGCACAGACACTGCCAGCTGTCACCATGGAGCCACTAGCACCCTAGCATATCCCCACCCTATCCACGCAGCCACCTGGACCTTTCCCCATACAGACACACCAGCCACCCTCATTACAGCAGCCAGTGGACTACATCATGCAAGTTGGCTGCCATGTTTGTTTCAAATGCCTGTGCTGCATTGTAATGATGTCATGCTGCACAACAAGCCAGCATGCATCCCATCTGCCACCTGCCATTGACACACTGTTTCTGGCAGGCTGCCTCATCAGCCTCTGATCTTGTCTCCAGTCAAGCTCCAGACATCACCTGCTGCCTCACCAGCCATCTGTCTATTGCTGCTCCTGGATCTGCTGCATGTCTCTATGCCTCTGATGCATCAGGCATTGAGATCACATCAACTCACTTTCGAGTCCCAATGTCACTTGATTCATGTGAGCCTAGACTCTCTGTAGTCTCTGCACCCTGCTGCCACATGTCCAGCCATATTGAGTGCCACACCTTGTTTCTGTGTCTGGTGTGTCAAGAACTTATTGCATTATGAACAGTGCATCTGTGTGAATGTTTTGTTTCATGTCTTTCAATCATGTTTAAGCAGACTTTTTCCATATGTTAGTGTTCTCCAAGTTGACATCTCTGCATTGAACATTTACAGCCACACATCACCAAGGACAGCTCCTGGAGAGCACTGCCTGTTACTGCTGTTGCTATCAGACACATCCATCACATGCCTGGCCAGATGTCTGTGATGTCACACTCTGCCACCCAATCACTGCTGCCATCATACTCAAGTTAACAGTGGCATGAAGTATACGTGGCCCAAACATATGCTGACCACAGATGGATCACTTTCACTTCTCGTGGCTACAGAGCTCCACTCTCCAAGGGGGGATCTGTGTGGCAACCTTACCACAGAATCCTGTGGATAGCAGAGAACCAGCATTCATCTGTGAGTGCAGATTTTACTTTTAGGCTCACCTTCAGCAATGGTGCAGTGCCCACAGGTATAGAAGAGACAAAAGCGAAAGCCAGTGTGAGCTAGACATTTGTGACTGGTTGATGTTTATGCTGATCATAAAGTCTGTTAGCCACAGACCGTATGGGTCGAGTATGATGCACACTCCCTACCAATGCATTTACAAATTTGTATAGGTGCCTATCATTTGCTTCATCCCACTGCATCCACAAATCAAATGGCAACCCATGAGACAAGAAGTAATTGGCATGTTTGACTGGACACCTGTCCTTTGTCTCTCCCTGGCTGCAAGACCACACTATGTGCTCGATCACTGAGTAGTGTGCACCTTCCAGGATCAGTGGTCGAGCTTTTACCACAGCCACATGACTTTGGTGTGTGAAGATTTCAGACAGTACACCTGCAAGGTTTGTAGTGCAACTACCACTGCCAGTCAGTGTATAACTATGCAATCAAATGTTTGGTCAATTAGTGTTGCCTGAGCCTGCAGCAGCAGTGAAAACCAGCCCACTACATGATAGACTTGGAAGCCGCAAAAGCCACCCATTTCTGTTTCACCTTTACTGAATCATTGTTGTGTACAAAAGCATTTGTTGGTTAGGAAGGACAAAGGTAAATCCCGATGAAAAACAGCCTATGAATTTATAATAACAGAGGCGTATATGCACATAAATTTGCATTTCTACATATTGTACAACTTTCTTTTACTTTTTTTGTATTGCTGCATGTACATATCTGCATTTTTCAGTTCCTTGTACCAACATCACATAAATTTACATGTATATTTGGACAACATCCATTAGTGTCTACAGATGGATGAATGAATAAATAAATAAATAATATGTGGAACATGTCAACAGAATAAACACAGAAAACAAACACACATAATTTCTATTCAAGAATTCTTCTGTAGTATAAAAGAAGTTGTTAAGGAGAAACATCATTACTCTACACTTGGAAATACTTCTGCCAATTCAAACATTTTATTTCCATGGGTAGATTGTCAAAGAATTTTGTAACTGCATATTTCACCCCTTTCTGTGCCAAAGTTCAATTCTTTAAAGGATAATGCAGGTCTTTTTCCTTCTAGTGTTGTACTTTTCATATCATTAGTGCTCTCAAATTCAGATGGATTGCTGAAGTGATAAAAAATTTCAAAAATGAATAAAAGTTCTGTGTGGATGTAGCTAGTACACCTAGCTACTCAAAAAGGTTCCTGTAGGATGTATGTGAGTGAAAGCTACACATAATTGTAATTATTTTATGCTATGAGTATTTTTCCTAAGTGAGGAGATAACACACAATGTTAAGGTATCAGTGACTCAAAATGCACAAAATATGGTAACTTACTGACTTCTATATCTCTGATATTAGCTATTCTTACAGCACAAGTAGCCAAATATAAAGATTTTATTGGGTCTATTAAATGGTTTTTCTGCTTTAAGTCTTCATCAAGAGCTTAGAATTTTCTATCATTTTTTTTTTTTTTTTTTTTTTGTAGGTATACTAGGTTAATAGAAGGTGAGATATTTTTGACAATAGAAAATTGAATGAGCTGGTTTTTTTTAAAAGTTTAAAGATGTCCATTTGTGCAAAACAAAGCAGTAACTTCCACAAAAACATCATTTGGTATTTTCTCTGTTAATTCTTCTTTACTCAGCTTCACAATAATTCTTCTATCATCTGCAAACAGAAATAATTCTGCCTCCTTATAAAAATACTTCCCTATCTTTGTCCTTTTCCCAGTTATGTTAGAGAAGTGTAAAATATGTATATATATATATATATATATATATTCTACACAGTTGAATCATTTCTGTGAATGAACAACATTTTGAAACTTATGGAGAGTTTCCAGAATGAGATTTTCACTCTGCAGTGGAGTGTGCGCTGATATGAAACTTCCTGGCAGATTAAAACTGTGTGCCAGGCCGAAACTCGAGCTCAGGACCTTTGCCTTTCGTGGGCTTCTTTCAGGAGTGCTAGTTCTGCAAGGTTCGCAGGAGAGCTTCTGTAAAGTTTGGAAGGTAGGACACATGGTACTGACAGAAGTAAAGATGTGGGGGTGGGGCGTGAGTCGTGCTTGGGTAGCTCAGTTGGTAGAGCACTTGCCCGCAAAAGGCAAAGGTCCTGAGTTCAGGTCTCGGCCAGGCACACAGTTTTAACCTGCCAGGAAGTTTCATATCAGCGCACACTCTGCTGCAGAGTGAAAATCTCATTCTGGAAACATCCCCAGGCTGTGGCTAAGCCATGTCATCGCAATATCCTTTCTTTCAGGAGTGCTAGTTCTGCAAGGTTCGCAGGAGAGGTTCTGTGAAGTTTGGAAGGTAGGAGACGAGGTACTGGCAGAAGTAAGCTGTGGGGCGGGGCGTGAGTCGTGCTTGGGTAGCTCAGTTGGTAGAGTACTTGCCCGCAAAAGGCAAAGGTCCCGAGTTCGGGTCTCGGCCAGGCACACAGTTTTAACCTGCCAGGAAGTTTCATATCAGCGCACACTCTGCTGCAGAGTGAAAATCTCATTCTGGAAACATCCCAGGCTGTGGCTAAGCCATGTCTCTGCAATATCCTTTCTTTCAGGAGTGCTAGTTCTGAAAGGTTCGCAGGAGAGCTTCTGTGAAGTTTGGAAGGTAGGAGACGAGGTACTGGCAGAAGTAAAGCTGTGGTGGAGGGGCATGAATTGTGCTTGGGTAGCTCAGTTGGTAGAGCACTTGCCTGTGAAAGGCAAAGGTCCCGAGTTCGAGTCTTGGCCCCGCACACAGTTTTAATCTGCCAGGATGTTTCTTATGAGGAGTTGGTTTTATTTCCTATGAGCTAGTCACCATGTCAGTAAAACTAAGACAAAAAGTAGTTACAATGACTGACTGAGTGTATTTCATGGTGCTGGTAAAAGACTGATGTCAAGAGTTTAAGTCCTATCTAGAACATAGTTCTGAAAATTGTCATTGTTAGTTTCTTTCTTTCAGTAACAGAAGACTTGTTTTTATAAATATCCCACATAAAATATTATATTTTCGTTTGTCAGTCAATATTTAGCATTATTAATGACTGATTTCTCTTTTGTGATCTAAATGCACATAAAGTAGTGTAATAAACTGAATGTCATTCATAGTTAATTTTAAAAATAGATGTTGTATGTTATCCATACACAGTAATTTGTAGATCATATTTTTTTATTACCTGAGGACCTTGAACAACACCATCTTCAAAGGGGTCACCAACCTTTCTTGCTTCAGCTTTTGCTTTGGCTTTCTTAACAAATTCATCATATATGTTTTCATGCACAAATGTTCTTGTTCCTGCACAGCAAGCTTGTCCCTGATTGACAAATACACAATCATGTGCTATGTTCACTGCTTCATCAACTGCAAAACAGATAATTAAGAAATAATTACTAGTAACATCTCTTGAATGTTAAAAAATCTAATTTCAAATCAGACATGATAAGAATCCAAACACTTACTTCACTTGCAAGTGAACATCTAATATTTGGAAAGACAGAACATGTTTACTGACTAAGTATCACCTCAAACAAATACATTTTGAAAATGGATTCATCAAAAACTGAAGTTATACCAATCAACAATAAACAAAAGTAGATTGAAGTACCATATAACAGATATCCCCCTCTGGATGAATGATGAGCAGCTCACTGGCATACTTGAAGGCCCATAAAATGTCAAATTTTCAAATAGTTAAGTGTGTTTGTTCGCATCCATGTATTATTTGCAGGTAAGTGGTTACTTGGCCTACTGTCCGTTTTTCTTTCCATAGTAGTATTTCTCTTATTATAACATACTGAATAAATATTGTACTTAAGTTATCTCTTAGTAGCAGTGATGATGATTATGATGATCATGATGATGTTTGGTTTGTGAGGCGCTCAACTGCGCAGTCATCAGCACCCTTACCAAGTCCCAATCTTTACACAGTCCAATGTAGCCACTTTCATGAATGATGATAAGGAGGAAGAGGACAACACAAACACCCCGTCCCCAGGCAGAGAAAATCCCCAACCCAGCCAGGAATCGAACCCGGGACCCCATGATCCAGATGCAGCAACGCCAGCCACTAGACCACGAGCTGTGGACTCATGGTAGCAACATTGTATACCAGGGACTCTTCATCAACCATAAGCTAACCTGGAAGGCACCCATGAAATATGTGACTAATAAAGGCAACATGGCTGTCAACATAATCAGACCTATGACATGACTTAGGTGGGGCTTGAATGTCGGCACCACTAACACTTTACCACACAATGGTGTATCCAGTCATTGACTATGGGAGTGGTTGTTATGGATCAGCACCTGGCAGTTAACTCAACAGAATTAATAAATGCCAGTGTAAAATCACTGAGAGTTTGTCTGGGGACAATGTGCTCCACCCTTAACAATACACTCTTGATTGAAGCACATGAACCTCCAGTTCATCCATGGTGGTGGTATTTCTGTGCCAAGTTGCTTCCTAAAGGGCACCAGTATGCATCCAACAATCTGAAATTGACTGCCTCATACACAACACACAGTGCTTAACTGGTCACTTCTGGATCACTAGCATTTTTTTCAGATGTTTCGGTTTTGAAACATATAGCAAAGTTTGTTAAGAAATTGTTGAGTTTCAACCATAAAGGACACCACTAAGGAATCACTGAATGAAGTTGACAATGATCCTGAACTTCTAAAGAAGGTTATAACAGGTGATAAAACATGGGTATACAAATATGACATCGAAAATTGTCCTGATGTAAATGGCCAGAAGAGTCAAGAACCAAAAAAATTGACACATTGGATCACGTATGGAAGTTCTCCTCACTGTTTTCTTCATTTATAATGGGATATTGCATCATGAGCTCCTGCCTTACAGTTGTGTGGCCAATAAGGAATACTACTTGGAGTTATGTGCCCTTTGCATGAAGCAATCCAAAGAAAATGACCAGAATTGTAGCAAAACCATTCATGGGAATTGCATCATGATAATGCTCCTGCTCACATCTCAATGTTTGCTCATGATTTTATGCCAAAAAACAAAACTGTTATATTTCCTCAGCCACCATATTTGCCAAAAATGCACTCCTACAACTTCTTTCTATTCCAAAAGCTGAAGAGAACCATGAAAGGGTGTTGTTTTGCCACCATTTATGATATAAAAACTGAACTGCTTAAGGAACGGGACACCATAATGCAAAGTGAGTTCTAGAAGTGCTTCCAAGATGGGAAAAAGAGCTGGCACAAGTATACTAGATCTGAGGGGGATTAATTTGAAGGTACAAAGTTGATGTTGTTGAACAAATAAAGATCCTTTAAGAAAAACAAAAATTTCCATTACTTTTTCATCACACCTTGTATATCTATACTGATGGCTCCCAAACCAGTGACTCTTTCAGAAGCAAGTATTGCACACCATGTTTGCAGAAGTCTGGACTATTTAAATGACCAGGTGATGCAAGTATCATAATTGCAGAACTTATTGCTTTACTAGAAGCATTTCATTTCTGCTCATGGACGTCAGGTTCTCTGAATTTCTGACTCAGTGGCTATTTGTCTGCTCTAGTCATACTTAAAAATTTTAGCATCTATTTGACTGAAAATATCGTTGTATTCATGGTTATCCAAGTGTTGGAATCAATGTATGAAGCAGGCCATTTCATTAATTTCTCTTGTGTGACATCACACTGTGGGATCACTGGCAATGAATCTGTCAACCACTTATCCAAAGAAGGCCCTGTGACAAGGTGTACAGTAAGGACTGCAATCCCAAGTATGGGTTACCCATGTGCCCACACAAATACATGACAGAAGACTGACAATGGAAATGGGAGGGAACTGCAAGAGATGGAGACAAGAAGTATGCAACAGTTCACCCATCTGTCCCCTATTCCACAAAATCACATACAATTGCAGTGCTTAGGCACCTCACCAGTCACCAGATCAAAATTTAACCAGGGAAGTTTCCCTAAATATCTTCACAGGCTACACATAATAGAGACATGTTTCTGCTCTTCTGGCGAAGAAGACACAGATCACACTTTCTTTGGGTGCCCCAGACAACATGGAAGTAATAAAATCCTTTTACAAGAATTTTTGAGGCTTGGTAATCCATTTTGACCTGTTTGACAGCTATGTTAGTGACACAGAGTCACAGAATTTTCCATGTGATGTACTGATTCACTTTTGATGCAGGTATACACATCTAATACCAACATATCACGGGCAGTTGATTGTACAAAAGTGTTCAACAACGTAAGATTTAACAATGATTATTTGGTGTTGGTCTATCTGCAGCTACAATGTGTACTAATATGCAAACAAACAAATATTCTAACACTACTTTTCTGTCAGTTTGTATAATACAGCATGTATTATACAAATATGAGCTGCCTGTATTGTGAAAGCTTAAGGTCAAGGTCATTGTCACATGATAAAAGGAGTAATGTTAACAATTCATTTAAGAAGACTCTAAAGTGTAACAAAAGGATAATTTGGTCTTTAAAATGAATAGTACACTGTCAAAAGTAAATTTTCAGAAATAAACTGTTTTTATTTTACAAAAGAAATTCCTTAGTGTTTCATTAATCATCATTAAAACAAGTAAGTAAACAATGTTACATAGTTTTGCTTTATAAAAAGAGTGAAAAAGAGTCAAAACATACTGCTTATATGAGCACTTATAGTATTTTTACTGTTACATACAAATAAAGTAAGTGCCAAGAATTTGTAAAGATTCTAAAGTCCAGCATGTGACTAAAATGCTTGTTGAAATAAAGGAACAAAAACATAGAACAAACAATTTAACTCTAGAATTACAAATATTTGGAAATATGTAGGAATAAAGGAGTGGACAGAATTATCTAAGCTTGAATGTGCTCACAGTTCAGATATTTGATAAGAGTTTTGTCTTGGCAGCTTTAGTACACATAGCTGTCACATTTGATACATATGCATGATGTTTTGTTCCTCTTTTGTTCTTTGAAGGAAACCTGAATTTGACAGCACTTTCTACTTTCAGGTTGGCCAATGCCAGTGCCAAGTACCTGCAAGAGGAGATTGGCTGCTCTCTGCAGTTTGTAGGGGCCAGGAAGCTCATCTCCTACTCTGAGGATAAAGTCTCAGTGCAAAATAGTCTTAGGGGTAAATAACTTAAAAACTGTGTCAGCACTGATCATGGCAAGTTCAAGAAAGTTGTAAAAGACATGCACAACCCATCTATGGTTGCCAGTTTGGACACTGTAGAGTCTAGGTATTTGGTCAATTATATCAACTCTAGCCTTTGTTTCATTATAAACTTCACTGTTTCTGGAAGTTTCTTCTCAGTATTCCCATTGACCTGATATCCAACTCCCATGTTATTCAGAATAAGGACACCGTTTTTAATTTTTCCATAGGTATAATGTAAGCAAATTGTCACCAAACTTGTACAAGTGTGTTGAATACAGCATGCCATCTCCGCTTTCTGCTGCAGAAGGAACCTCTTTGAGTGATCTCAGAAGAGTCCCAACTAAACTTTCTCCTGTTTGTCTCAGCTCATCTGCCAGTTTCATGGAGGTGAAGAAGTTGTCAGTCATGATGTTACAATCACAGTCGAGGAATAGTTGTGCCAATTTCATAACAACATGGTGACCAAAGCCCTTGCTAGGATCACAAATTCCATGCTCGCCACAGTGAGGGAATCCATTCAGGAAGTAGCACTTGCCAGCATCACACAAAAATCAGTTTCTTATCCCTTACCTTCCAGGTTTACTTAGCATGTACTGTATGAAGGGACACCTACATACACAAGAATACAGTTTTACAACAACAATTATGTTCTCACCTGACTTGTAGCAGGCAATGCAATTGTCAGTAAACAGATTCCATATTTCTGAGCTAAGCAAAATTTATCAGTTTCCTTGCATTGCCTCCTCGATGACATAGAATCAAACCTAAGATGACTGGATGTCACAGGACTGTAGGGAACCAAAAGCAATATGAAGCATCATCTGACCTCCGAGTTTGTATTTCAGGCTATTTTTGTCCTAAACTGTCGTAATATTCTCCAAGATCTTGTGAACAACATTGAAGCACACCCAGAAACTACTTAAGTTTCTGAAAACATGTATTATTGATATAAAATTGTGTTAAACTGTATGTAGGTAAAGAATGACCTACATGGTACTTCAGGTACAACAGGTAAATTTTTCGTACTTATAGGTGGGCTAGGGGAATGAAATTTTTGTGAGTTGTATTACCTAATAAATGATTAATAGTGATGAGAGCATTTTGTCCTGCAATGATTATGGATGGATGGGGCCCTTGACAAACCCTCTTGGGTCTGAAATGATCCACATTGTACACCTAGTGTTAAAGAGGTTAGGAAACAGACTGTTGTACTACCGAATGCCGCTTTGGTCAGAAATGATTCTGGCATCTCACCCATGAATTTTACTTTGGAGGTTGTGTTGGTGAGTGTTTGTTTGATGACATTTAAGGTTTTCAGATGGAGTCCTTATTTTCTGAGGATGGCACAAAGGAATTGGTGATTAACAGACTCATATGCCCTCTTGAAGTCCACAAAGGAACATATAATCAGGCTGTTCCTGAACACTCTGTATTTTAATGTTGTTTTTAAATTGAATATTTGTTCTATATAACTTTGGCCAGTGTGTAAATTGACTTTGGCAGAGGCATGCTGACACAATTTTGTATGTAACTTGCAGAACGGATACTCCTCTATAGTTATTTAAATTGGTTTCATCACCTTTCTTGTATGTTGGATGAATTATGTCACATTTCCAGTATTTTGGAAGTTTTTCTGTCTGCTAAATATCTGCTGTGATTTGTGCGCAAATTCTTCAAGGGAATTTGGCCCAGTATTTTTCAGATCTCCTGAACCTTTGTTATTTTTGGGTATGAAAATTTGCCTGTTAATCTCTTCTTGCAAGGGCAGTAGGGATTCATTGTGGGTGTAAGTGAAGATTCCCTTAGGAAATCTTGAGAATGGTTTGGGCTGTTGAGGAGTTCAGAAAAACATTGTGCCAATTCATGGCAGTTTTCCTGATTGATCGAGTTGAGTCTTCCACCTGATTTATTGAAACATAAATTCTGAAGGGTATATCCTCAGATTATTCCTTCAAAAGTCCTATAGAAATCTCATGTACTGTAGTTGTAAACATTTTACTCAGTGGAATCCAGTTGTTCCTTCACATGAATGACTTTTGTCATATATTTCCTAAGTTCACTGAAGTGTCATTAATTTTCTAATGTTTTCTTACTTGTATGCTTAAGAAAAGCCTCTTTGTGTTGTTTCAGCACTTTGTCACATTTTGAATCCCACCAGGGTTCTCAGTTCTTTTTCAGTGGGATCAATTGTTTAGCCTTTTGTGTGATTTTGGTGTGGAATTTTTCCCAGGTGTTTGCATTGTCTCTTTCCAATTCTTCTTTAAAACAATGTTGATAGTAATGTCAGACTTTTTGCACATGATGCTTTTACATGTAATGGAGTACTGCCTAAAAAAGCTGCTCAAATATTCAAACAATGGAAAATCCAGGATGGAATGTAACAATACCAGAGAAGGAAAGTTGCTACTCACCATATAGCGGAGATGCTGAGCTGCGATAGGCACAATAAAAAGATTCACACGATCACAGCTTTTGGCCATTAAGGCCTTTGTCAGCAGTAGACACACACACACACACACACACACACACACACACAAAAGAACAACTTGCACACACATCTGCAGTCTCAGAGAGCTGAAACTACACTGTGAACAGCAGCACCAGTGCATGATGGGAATGGCGACTGGGTGGGGGTAAGGAGGAGGCTGGGGCAGGGAGGGGGAGGGATAGTAAGGTGGGAGTGGCAGACAGTGAAGTGTTGCAGTTTAGATGGAGGGTAGGAGAGAAGGTGCGGAGGGGGGAGGGGCTAAGTAGTGGAAAGGAGAGAAATAAAAATAAAAATAAAAGAAATTAAAAGACTGGGTGTGGCGGTGAAATGATGGCTGTGTAGTGCTGGAATGGGAACAGGGAGGGGGCTGGATGGGTGAGGACAGTGACTAACGAAGGTTGAGGCCATGACTGTTAAGGGAACGTAGGAAGAATTGCAAGGAAAGTTTCCACCTGTGCAATTCAGAAAAGCTGGTGTTGGTGGGAAGGCTCCATATGGCACAGCCTGTGAAGCAGTCATTGATATGAGGGGTATCATGTTTGGCAGTGTGTGCAGCTACAGGGTGGTCCACTTGTTTTTTGGCCTCAGTTTTTCGGTGGCCGTTCATGTGGACAGACAGCTTGTTGGTTGCCATGCCTACACAGAATACAGCAGAGTGGTTGCAGCTTAGCTTGTAGATCACATGACTGGTTTCACAGGTAGCCCTGGCTTTGATATGATAGTTAATGTTAGTGACCAAAATGGAGTAGGTGGTGGTAGGAGGATGTATGGGACAGGTCTTGCACCTAGATCTATTACAGGGGTATGAGCCATGAGGTAAGAGATTGGGAGCAAGGGTTGTGTAAGGATGGATGAGTATATTGTGTAGGTTTGGTGGACAGCGGAATACCACATTACCTATCACATCTAAGGCAGGGCTACCTGTGAACCAGTCATGTGATCTACAAGCTAAGCTGCAACCACTGTGCTGCATTCTATGTAGGCATGACAACCAACAAGCTGTCTGTCCACATGAACGGCCACCAAAAAACTGTAGCCAAAAACAGGTGGACTACCCTGTAGCTGAACACGCTGCCAAACATGATACCCCTCATTTCAATGACTGCTTCACAGCCTGTGCCATATGGATCATTCACACCAACACCAGCTTTTCTGAATTGTGCAGGTGGGAACTTTCCCTGCAATACATCCTACATTCCCGTAACCCACCTGGCCTCAACCTTTGTTAGTCACTGTCCTCACCCATCCCGCTCCCTCCCTTTTCCCATTCCAGCATTACACAGTCATCATTTTATCGCCACCACCAGTCTTTTAATTTCTTTTATTTTTATTTTTATTTCTCTCCTTTCCACTACTTACCCCCCCCCCCCCCCTTCTGCACCTTCTCTCCTAACCTCCGTCTAAACTGCAACACATCACTGTCCGCCACTCCCACCTTACTATCCCTCCCCTTATCCACCCCAGCCTCCTCCTTACCCCCACCCAGTCGCCATTCCCATCATGCACTGGTGCTGCTGCTCACAGTGTAGTTTCAGCTCTCTCAGACTGCAGATGTGTGTGCAAAGCGCACTTGCGGGAATAGTGTGTGTGTATGTGTGTATGTGTGTGTGTGTGTGTGTGTGTGTGTGTGTGTGTGTGTGCGTGCGTGTATGTGTGTCTAGTGCTGACAAAGGCCTTAATGGCCGAAAGCTATGATTGTGTGAATCTTTTTAATGTGCCTATCGCAGCTCGGCATCTCCGCTATATGGTGAGTAGCAACTTTCCTTCTCGCGTATTGCTCAAATATTCAGTTAGATATTCATAAGCTTTCAAAGTGGTGCAAAGATTGACAATTTGTTTTAAATGTTCATAAATGTGAAACTTTACACATCATATTGTATCTGTTTGGGACTCTACTGTACCACATTCCAGGCATGTATTGTGGGCTGCTGCCTTGCCAGGAGACCATGGCTAAGCAGCTTACAGCAGCATAGCTCACTGAACTGTGTACAAGCCTAACCTCACATGATTCAGGGTGTTCGTGTCTTGCCTTCGCACAGACTCCACAGAATCCAGCGGCACCAGCCTTGTAAATAGGCATTGTGACTATTCTGGTAGAGAGCACTGAAGTCAGGGCATCACATCCTTATGCCACGTTGTGTGTCCACTCCGTGCCATGTGAGTATCCCTCTACTGTAGAGTATTTTGGACACCGCCAGACCACACTATGACCAATACCACTGTGGGCTTCGCACAGGTCACACTAGTAGCCCACTAATCACAGTCACCACCTTCACATCACTGACACTGTGTGAGACCATTATCCTCTGCTCTCATGGACCAGGCCTCAGTGAACATTGTTCTTCTGACAGCTATCATTGTCGAGCCACCACCTCCGCCATCCACTGATGCTCGTCGCCCCAGGAGCATCATCATTCCATCAGCAGCTATCATCACTGAACCAGTTCCTCCATCATCTGCTGACACCCAACATCCCAGAAGTATTGTTGTCCTACCAGTTGCTATCATTTTCGAGCTATGCCTCTGACAATAGTCAACTGCTGATGTCCTGGAGGCCCATTGTATGCAAGGGCACACTCTGTGTGCCAGGTTGGATCTTACTGTCTATCATTCTTGGCCCCTTCTGCTCTGCCAGCCCCTACTTCATCAAGTAGGCACATCCATGCCAAATGTCTCAGACAGACAGTTCTGTTTCTTTTGGCATTGTGTGGACATATGTTTCAGACACTGCATTTGAGTTCTGTTCTTATATCAGTAATAAACAGTTGTTGTGGCACTTGCACATTTCATTGGAAGTCTGTAGCACCTGCTGCCGCCACCTCCACCACTGTGGTGGCCACCTTCAACACCTTTGCCCCCTGTATAGCCAACCCTGTCATTTCGCTGGTGTTGTCCTGGGCAATTATGGAGATGCTTTCACCTCCACCAACCCCAACTCTGCTTGCCACCATCCCAGACACAGCCACCCCTGCACCAGTGCTGGGCTAGACACTTGCAGAGATGCCTTCACCTCTGTCATTCCCAATGCTGCTCACTACTGGCTCACTTGCAGCCACCCCTGCTGAGTGCAGGCTCAGGCAACTGCAGGAATATCTTCAATTTCACTGCCCCTGATGCTGCTCACTATCACCTCTTTCACAGCTGCCTCAGATGTTGGGCACTCACAGTCTGAAGACTTCTCTCTTCTGTTCCATGTTGCTCCCTCATTTGGCTGCACAGGTTGTAACTCTCTGTCATTGTGCTTTGGGTTTGGTGTTCATGGAAATGTTGCTGCAAACCTAAGGCAATGCCAGGTTTTGCCCTGTCACCATCCCCAGCTACCAGATGGTCTTTATCTATGTTAACCCTTTCTGTCTATGGTTTTTCAAGTTCCTGGTTGAGACAGCATTTTGTCAATAACATCAGATGCCTCATTGGTCCATCAGCATCCTTGCGCCTCTGTTAGTCACCATTGATTGAGTGTTGCTCTCATCTGCCGCTGACACCTACTCAAGTTGTTGCCAACTCTCCAATCCCAGGGCACCTCCTTCTGGTGGCCAGTATTTGAGCTGGCAGCACTACCTACTAAGGGGAGATGGGGCGATATATATTGCACCGGACTGTACTGGATGCCATGCCTTGCTGCATATCATCACACTGACAACTACCATCATCAATGCATTTTTTCTGACATCGACTGATGCCAAATGTCTCAGAAGCATTGTTTTCCCACCAGCAGCTATCATTGCTGAGCCATCGTCACTGACATCCACCGATGCCCAACCTCCCAGAAGTATCTTTTTCCCATTGACCACTACTGTCATTGAGCTATGCCTCTGACACCCACCAATTTCTGACATCCTGAAACCCCATCGCCTTCCAACTGCTAGGTTGGATCTTACCATCAGTCATCCTCAGCCCCTTCTGTTCCGTCCCCTACTATGACTCATGAAATTCATCAGGAGAGATATCTCTGTTTGTATTTACATAGTGTGCACATTCATCCACAGACATTGTATCAGAGTTCTGTTCTTATATTGATAATAAACAGTTGTGACATTTGCACATTTTACATGTTGTCGGTAGTGTCCCTAGGCCAATCAACTCATACAAACATCTGGTTGTAGCAGTAAGTGGAGAAATGAAATAGAATGATCAAATAGGCTCAGACATAGGTAGATCAGGTGCAGACTTTGGTTTAGTGATAGAATATTACAGAAATGGAGTCAGTCTACAAAGCATTTTGTTTAAAAACCACTTTTATAATTTATACTAGGCTACTGCTCACGTGTATGGGGCCTGTATCAGACAGAACTAAAAGGCAATATTGAATGGATACAAAGGAGGGCAGCATAAATGGTCAAAGGTTTGTTTGGGCCATGGGAAAGCTCCACAGGGATGCTGAAAAAACTGAACTGGTGAACACTTGAAGATGGACGCAAACTAACCTGTGAAAGCCTACATACAAAGTTTCAATAATCAGGTTTAAGTGAGGAACCCCATACATACCACTCCCATAGTGACTGCAAAGACATGATTAGACAAATTACAATGCAAACAAAGGCATTTAAACAATTTTTCTTCCTGTGCTCCATATGTGATTGGCACGGAAAGATGCCCTAATAACTGACAAAATGGGAAGAATCCTCAGCGAAACATTTCACTGTGGTTGCCAGAGTATGGATGGAGATGTAGAACAACAATCACAAGGGTATTTGAACTGTTATGTCAATAAAAATCGGCTCAAGATATAGCCTCTTTACTGTAGATTTAGCCCCAAGTCAAATAATACCAACTAAAGAACTTTCCATAAATTGAATTCACTGTAGAATGTGAAAGATAGAGTAGGTCTCTCTGTTCATCATTTATTGATCTCATATTACACCTAGAAAATTAAACAAAATAAATAAATTTGCTAGAAATATGTCTAAATTTAGGACATGGATTGTTCAAGAACAGGCATACCTCTGCAGAATGTAATCAAACAGAACATGAGATTTCAATTTGCTGTATTTATGTACTTCATGCTAACACTTAAAGAAAGGATACTTCAAATTGTAGTAAAACATTCAAATAATCATAAAAATAACTTTATCTTACTTACTTACATACACACATTTAAAGTAAATATTTTACTTTACTCACTGTCAGCATCGGGAAGTATTATCAAAGGACTTTTACCACCCAGCTCCAATGAGACTTTCTTCAGGTTAGACTGTGCTGCTGCTGCCATAATAGATTTTCCAACCTAAACAAAATTTCACTATTTTTTATGATTTATTGTAATCTTAAACTTTACTGCACAACACTTACAGGTGCATTCAGGCACCCTCACTTCATATTTAAATATGACTGTCAATGAGAAAGTTTACTTATTTATTCACAAAAAAATAACAACATCCCCTCAAGAACACTCACACATACACATGTAAAACAGACAGACACAAAGTCACAAGCACATTATTTAAAATCAGTCTTGTAATCCACATCAATGAGGCTCTGTCACTAGTAAAGAACATTCACAACAGTTTAAAAGTTTACACTGGACCATGAGAGAAACACACATCAATGCTTTCTGGAGATATGAAGTATTAGAACTGCCATTTACTAGCTGTTATCAGTTTCAAGACAATGGACTTCACCCCCTTTTTAGCTTCTCTTGTTGATTGTCATGTAATGGACATAAATATATTGCACCTCACTAAAATTATTTAAATGTTTTCTTTCATTTTGTGTGTTTAGTTGAACTTCCTTAAGCACTGTTTTTGGAAAATAGTGAAAAGTCGTGGAAGCCAAAGTATATTTTTGCTGACAATCCTCTGAGCACAAATTACGAAAGGCTTCCCTTGTATCTTTTTTGTGTTATCTGGTCACAAAATTAGTTGGAATAATAGTTGATGAAGACTGTAGTTATGGAGAAATATATGGACAATGTGAAAATCAAAAACAAAAATCTCTTATGTTGCCCATCACCATTAAATTTCTACTCGTGTACTACTAAAAATATTATTAATTTCTCATATTTAATTCATTTTTTATGTCCTTAAGTAATGTTTGCTTACAAATTCTTTGTTCCCAAGACTGTGCATTGGTTGACACCAGTTGTCACCATGCTGATATCTAGTTTTTCATCAAACATTTAACACATGTCTCATCATCGGCATTGTTTTGACTCCTCTGCTGTGAAATTTGTACTCAATTCCAGCATTTAAACATGAGTCTAGGAAGCTATTTAGTGAATTTTGATTACATTTGTAGTGAGATGTCATTGCTGATGGTGGTGGTAAGCAATACAGTCCACATAAGCAAGCAAGAGACATAATTTGCAAAACATGTACACACAGACTGCAACTGGCAACAATGTCGACCCCACCCATGTGTCATCTGTGTGAATTGTCATCATTTGTGATTTGGAGTTAAGTGGATGTGTATATGTTGAGACCAAAATGCAACAGGCTGTAAGTAATTCCATAAAGTGACAAGAAAAGAGAACTGCTGAATGTCTCAGTACTGGCTAAATTTTTCAGAAATATCAACAGACTGAAATGCTGTCTCTAGCTGAAAGAAATTTCAGCTGGTTATTTTTACACAGGGGAATGGGTTGGGTGGGAGAGAGTAATTGGGAGGATGGGGGGAATAAAATCCCTGTCTACTCCCTGTCTTCTATGTGAAAAAATATTTTCCAACAGTAGCAGATATACTGGAAAGTTGAAAATGCAAACAACAGATTTTTCTTATATGAGTAGCATAATCTTTGCAAGTAAAACACAGATTTTTAACACAACAATATACTTTTTATCAAAATATTTATTTTGATGTTAAAACAGAAATGTAAAAAAATGCTTTATGCAACAAGAAATGGAAGTGGCTCTCTCAAAGGAAGTGTGCAGGAGTGAAATGACTGGAAAGATAGAAATCAGACACAGTCTGCTCCTCCAAAGATAACAGAGATAGAACCTAATAAGGTTTAAAGGACATTGTTGGAAAGTTATACAACAGATCCATGATTGTAAGTGATGAAAACCTGTGTCACACAATAATAAATTCAGTCCCATGCAACTCATGCATTTAATGGAATATTGGTTTGATTACTAAATGGTTGTAAAAGAGTAATCTAAAGCTCTTATCTAAATTCATGTGTTAAAATGAATTTATGAAAGCATTGTACTTGAATGTGGATGCGCCCATTCCAAGTCAAGAATTCCTTTTGAGAATCTATTGTGCTCAGTGGATAAAGATATTAAACATATGCCTGCCAGTGGTCAAACCTGAGTTCTATGTCATTTGACTGATTTAGGAATTTGTCAAGAACAAGGAAACACTAGAGAACAAGCCATTTAAGTTCACTCAATCTAGAGCTGCATTTCTCTGCTCTGCATAGTGGTTTCCAAAGCAACTCATGGAATTAAGTGTGTCATGTATACAAACATGAAAATACATGCACAAAGAAATCATTATGTAGACATTGCACCAGAACCATATGAAGTGAAGCAGGTAGATATGACAGGAGCGAGGCCACATGCAGCAGGAAAAGTAATTATGGAAGATTTCTTCGATTTATCACTCTGTCAGTCAAAAGTTATTCCATATAATCATTGTACACCATACTTTAATTTATGTTTTACTGTTACAGATGTACAATTCATTTCCTTACTCATTTGCTGCATTTCAGGTCATCATATGCTGTTACTCATTTAGTGCTTCTTACCATGTAGGTCCCTCCCCCCCTCCCCCATGAACCATGGACCTTGCATGCCTCAGCGATACAGATAGCCCTACCGTAGGTGCAACCACAACAGAGGGGTATCTGTTGAGAGGCCAGACAAACTTGTGGTTCCTGAAGAGGGGCAGCAGCCTTTTCAGTAGTTGCAGGGGCAACAGTCTGGATGATTGATTGATCTGGCCTTGTAACACTAACCAAAATGGTCTTGCTGTGCTGGTACTGTGAACAGCTGAAAGCGAGGGGAAACTACACAGCTGTAATTTTTCCCGAGGGCATGCAGCTTTACTGTATGGTTAAGTGATGATGGCATCCTCTTGGGTAAAATATTCTGGAAGTAAAATAGTCCCCCATTCAGAACTCCGGGCAGGACTACTCAGGAGGACGTTATTATCAGGAGAAAGAAAACTGGCGTTCTACGGATCGGAGCGTGGAATGTCAGATCCCTTAATCGGGCAGGTAGCTTAGAAAATTTAAAAAGGGAAATGAATAGGTTAAAGTTAGATATAGTGGGAATTAATGAAGTTCGGTGGCAGGAGGAACAAGAATTCTGGTCAGCTGAATACAGGGTTATAAATACAAAATCAAATACAGGTAATGCAGGAGTAGGTTTAATAATGAATAGGAAAATAGGAATGCGGGTAAGCTTCTACAAACAGCATAGTGAATGCATCTTTGTGGCCAAGATAGATACAAAGCCCACACCTACCACAGTAGTACAAGTTTACTATATATGCCAACTAGCTCTGCAGATGACGAAGAAATTGATGAAATGTATTATGAGACAAAAGAAATTATTCAGATACTGAAGGGAGGTGAAAATTTAATAGTCATGGGTGATTGGAATTCGATAGTAGGAAAAGGGAGAGAAGGAAATGTTGTAGCTGAATATGGATTGGAGGGAAGAAATGAAAGAGGGAGCTGCCTCGTAGAATTTTGCACAGAGCATAACTTAATCATAGCTAACACTTGGTTCAAGAATCATGAAAGAAGGTTGTATACATGGAAGAAGCCTGGAGATACTAGAAGGTGTCAGATAGATTATATAATGGTAAGACAGAGACTCAGGAACCAGGTTTTAAATTGAAAGACATTTCCAAGGGCAGATGTGGACTCTGACCACAATCTATTGGTTATGGACTGTAGATTAAAACTGAAGAAACTGCAAAAAGGTGGGAATTTGAGGAGATGGGACCTGGATAAACTGAAAGAACCAGAGGTTGTAGAGAGTTTCAGAGAGAGCATTAGGGAATGATTGACAAGAATGGGGAAAGAAATACAGTAGAAGATGAATGGGTAGCTTTGAGAGACAAAATAGTGAAAGTAGCAGCGGATCAAGTAGGTAAAAAGACTAGGGCCATTAGAAATCTTTGGGTACCAGAAGAGATATTGAATTTAATTGGTGAAAGGAGAAAATATAAAAATGCAGTTAATGAAGCAGGCAAAAAGGAATACAAATGTCTCAAAAATGAGATCAACAGGAAGTGCAAAATGGCTAAGCAGGGATGGCTAGAGGACAAATGTAAGGATATACAGACACATATCACTAGGGGTAAGAGAGATACTGCCTACAGGAAAATTAAAGAGACCTTTGGAGAAAAGAGAACCACTTGTATGAATATCAAGAGCTCAGATGGAAACCCAGTTCTAACCAAAGAAGGGAAAGCAGGAAGGAGGTGGAAGGAGTATATAGAGGGTCTATACAAGGGCGATGTTCTTGAGGACAATATTATAGATATTGAAGAGAATGTAGATGAAGATGATATAGGAAATATGATACTGCATGAAGAGTTTGACAGAGCACTGAAAGACCTAAGTCAAAACAAGGCCCCGGGAGTAGACAACATTCCATTAGAACTACTGACAGTCTTGGGAGAGCCAGGCCTAACAAAACTATACCATCTGGTGAGCAAGACATATGAGACAGGAGAAATACCCTCAGACTTCATGAAGAATATAATAATTCCAATCCCAAAGAAAGCAGGTGATGACAGATGTGAAAATTACCAAACTATTAGTTTAATAAGCCATGGCTGCAAAATACTGACACAAATTCTTTACAGATGAATGGAAAAACTGGTAGAAGCCAACCTTGGGGAAGATCAGTTTGGATTCCCTAGAAATATTGGAACATGTGAGGCAATACTGACCCTATGACTTATCTTAGAAAATAGATTAAGAAAAGGCAAACCTATGTTTCTACCATTTGTAGACTTAGAGAAAGCTTTTGACAATGTTGACTGGAATACTCTCTTTCAAATTCTGAAGGTGGCAGGGATAAAACTCAGGGAACAAAAGGCTATTTACAATTTGTACAGAAACCAGATGGCAGTTATAAGAGTCCAGGGGTATGTAAGGGAAGCAATGGTTGGGAAGGGAGTGAGACAGGGTTGTAGCCTATCCCCAATGTTATTCAATCTGTATATTGAGCAAGCAGTAAAGGAAACAAAAGAAAAATTCAGAGTTGGAATTAAAATCAATGGAGAAGAAATAAAAACTTTGAGGTTCGCCGATGGCATTGTAATTCTGTCAGAGACAGCAAAGGACCTGGAAGAGCAGCTGAATGGAATGGACAGTGTCTTGAAAGGAGGATATAAGATGAACATCAACAAAAGCAAAACGAGAAGAATGGAATGTAGTCAAATTAAATTGGGTGATGCTGCGGGAATTAGATTAGAAAATGAGATGCTTAAAGTAGTAAATGAGTTTTGCTATTTGGGGAGCAAAATAACTGATGATGGTCAAAGTAGAGAGGATATAAAATGTAGACTGGCAATGGCAAGGAAAGCGTTTCTGAAGAAGAGAAGTTTGTTAACATCGAGTATAGATTTATGTGTCAGGAAGTATTTGTATGGAGTGTAACCATGTATGGAAGTGAAACGTGGATGATAAATAGTTTAGACAAGAAGAGAATAGAAGCTTTTGAAATGTGGTGCTACAGAAGAATGCTGAAGATTAGATGGATAGATCACATAACTAATGATGAGGTATTGAATAGAATTGGAGAGAAGAGAAATTTGTGGGACAACTTGACTAGAAGAAGGGATTGGTTGGTAGGGCATATTCTGAGGCATCAGGGGCTCACCAATTTATTATTGGAGGGCAGTATGGAGGGTAAAAATCGTAGAGGGAGACCAAGAGATGAATACACTAAACAGATTCAGAAGGATGTAGGTTGCAGTAGGTATTGGGAGATGAAGAACCTTGCACAGGGTAGAGTAGCATGGAGAGCTGAATCAAACCAGTCTCTGGACAACAACAACAACCATGTAGGTTTCTAGCTGTCTAGATACAGTAGTTACTAAAATCAAGACTGATAGTGTGAAGGAAGAGAACAAAACTCTAACACTGGTGTGGACATGAAATTATTGAGCATTATAATAGTGTCAGCCTGTAACCTTGACAACTACATTAACCTCAGACCCATAAATTGCTTCCAGACGACAAGTGCTTTACAAATTCATAAGTGGCATTTATTCACCAGGAAGATATATGATTTTACCAATAAAAGTTCAAATGTCCCAGTTGAATTTTTTCTGCAACAATACCAATGATTATATTCTCAATCACAGCCAACAGTATTTTGTGTTACTGCAATAATAACAACTAATTGGAAAACAAAACAAATTTGCAGAAAAGAGAGAAGGGTCTTGTCTCTGAATTGTGTACAGGAAATTATTTACAAAAATATGGCCTGACTTTCATGGCTCTTGAGAAGCAAAGGATATGAAAAACCACACTTTCTTGTAATTATCTTTGATTATATTGCCCTCTTTCCAATAAAAATATAGTATTCGCATATGAAATTAAATAAGACACTTTCATATTACTGGCAAGGTATGAACACTCCAATGACCATCATAAGATGGACTCACAAAATGACACTGAAGTACAGAGCTCGCCATTAAAATTGCAATACCTGGAAGGATATAAAATAATGAAATTTTATTATAAAGCATCTACAGAATAAAAGGAAGAATATATGATTAAATTTGTAAGTGGTTTTGGAGGATACAGGGTGCAAATTGTGTACACAGAATTGCCACCTCTGGTAGCAACAATGAAATTTAACCTGATAGGCACAGAGTCAAACTGAGCTTGTCTGACAGATATAGGTATGTCATTCTGCTGTTCCAACTCTATGCCACAGTTCATCACTGAGTGGCTGCATGCCACTCTCTTGGCAGCCCATGATGAAATGTTTTCAATGGGTGAGGGACTTAGAGATTGTGCTCACCAGGGCAGCAGTTGAACACCCTGTATATGGAGGTAAGTCAGGACAGCACAGGCAACATGCACTCTTGTATTATCTGTCAGTGCATCTGTCTCTGCTGGTCCATCAAGGGGGGCAACAACAGTGGTCACTGTGCTGAAAGTTTGTGGTGCTCCAGAAGTTGTCACATTGTCTTTGTGGCTATTCATCATGCTGAAAACAAGTCCATTTTCTGGTTCATGGTATGTGACATAGCTGTACAATTATACATGGTCAAGTAAATAATATGTCTTCTGTTCTGTTGGACACTAGTCATGTGGGGCTGCTAGGATCCTACATGGCACTGAGTATAGCCCTCCTGAAACAGCTGATTCCATATTTGTATGCCTGTCATGAGGTACTGACCAATGTGAGCAGCAATATTGTGAAACTATGAACCATAGTCTTGATAGACCACAGTGAAATTCTGACACATACTGGTACACATTTCTCCTTTTTACACAGGGTACAACATGATCTTCTCACAAACAAACAACATTCAAAAGTGTTTCCTGAATGAAAAACCCACTCTGTTATCTTTACTTATTTACAGAATGTAGGTGACATTACTCCTTCCTACTTTGAGTGGCTGCCCTAAAATGCAAATTAGTTTCATTCCAAAGCAAGTAGTACACTTTATGTAAATTTCACATTTGCTGCATAACATCTTCTTCTGTACTTAAAAAAATCAATAGTAAAGCCTCTTTATAAAAAAGACTGTCCGTATACCATACAAAATTATAGACCATTGTCACAAATTTCAGGTTTTGCTAAAGTAATTGAGAGGATTATATATGAGAGACTGTTGAGTTTCCTAAACAAATGCAAAATTGTAACCAATGCGCAGAATGGATTCAGGAAAAACAGCTCTCCAGAAACAGCTGTATATCACTTCTTGGAACAGATTTTAACTGCAATGGATAATGAGGACTTAAACGGCAGAATATTTTTAGATGTATCCAAGGCATTTGACCTCATCAGCCATGATATTTTCCTAGAGAAACTGTATTGCTATGGAGTACGTGGAAAAGCATACAGCTGGTTTCAATCGTATCTGTGCAACAGATATCAAAGTGTTGAAATAATACATAATGGCACAAAATATTACTCAACATATCTGAAAGTAAACTGTGGTGTACCCCAGGGTTCTGTTTGAGGCCCTCTGCTCTTCTTAGTTTTTATTAATGATTTTCCTAACCATCTAACAAGAGCAGAATCAGTACTTTTCACAGATGATACGAGCCTTTTTAGTAAGGGAGTTAGTGAAGCTGACCTACAAGAAAAAATAGCTTCACCAATGAATGAGCCAGCAGAACGGTTCAAGGACAATTATTTAATTATAAATGACAAAAAAACCACTTGGATGAACTTTACACACATAAGGAACAAAAAATAACATAAGAGTAGAGATTGGGAAATGTCTGATACAACAAACTTTGTTTACAAAATGTTTCGGTGTATGGCTGAACAATAACTTCAGATGGGAAAAACATGTTGAACTATTGAATAAAAATACTTAGTAAATACTGTTATATATCAAGAAAACTTAAAGAAAACTGTGATTTTGAAACAATACTACGTGCCTACTACTCTTACATTCATAGTAATCTAAGATATGGTATCATATTTTGGGGGAATACAGGTTTTGCAAAAAGTTGTTTTAAGCTCCAAAATAGAGCTATTCATATTCTGAAGGGTGTTGCCTACAGAGATCCATGTAGAGGACTCTTTAAGGAGTTGAAAATTTTGATCCTCCCTAGTTTATTCATCCATGAACCAGTATGTTTCCTAAAGTCAAGTCAAGAATTCTCTTCTCTAAACAGTGAAGTACACAACTATCAGACCAGAAACAGGCAGCACGATTTCCATAGAAACATACATTCAAAATCCCTGTCCCAAAACAGTGTGATGTATCTACCCAAAATAATGTTCAATGTCTTACCAAAAGAAATAAAAAGCATAAAAAAAGAATTAAAGAAGGCTACTATTAGGTCAGAGTTTCTATAACGTTACTGAATTTCTTTGCTATCTAAACAGATAGTGCTCGTCTTTTGATTTTTCTGCATAATCCTTCATTTTTTTCCAACTTGCATGTAAATAGAAGACAAAATATGTGAAGTTTAATTAAGAAAAATATTAAAGTGTAATTAAGAAAATGTTATTCCCCTTAATGGATTTTTCATTGTATAAACTTTGTAAATTTTTTTCCTCATCTTTCATGTAAAAAGAAGACAAAATATGTAAAGTGTAACTAACAAAATGTTATTTCCCTTAATTGTAAAAAATATAAATCATGCTCTCTCTCTCTCTTTCTTTCTATATGACAATTCCTATATCATGCGTATGATAAAATGGATGATAATAAACTGAATTGAACTGAATTGAAATCTTCAGTTTTATGGTCAGCAGTGTATGTTGCCATCTTGATAAATGGATAGTAATTTGGCTACTATATATAATTAAAGACTGTTCAGTTGGCTGCGTCTAAAAAGAATCTCTGGAGACAAATTAAATGGATACGTTCTGTAAATAAGTAAAGACTCAAGCAGATACAGTATCAAAACTCTCTTCATTTAAGAAATAATTTGAATAGAGATGATACTCATTCATCTCTCTATCATTATGATTTGTATCAATTGCTGGTACTGACAGAGACATGTTTAAAATGATAGCTCAGTTTGATATCTTTTTAAATAATTATTATTTTGTCACTCATATCCAGTGACATTCATTTTGCTCTCCTCCTCCTCCTAAATCAAAAAATTGCCACACAATATAAATAGACACAAAGCCCACATACAGCACATTAATAAAATTTTATGTGCCAACTGGCTCCACAGATGAGGAGGAGAATAGAGGAAATGTATTATGACATAAAAGAAATTGTTGAATGAAAATTTAATATCCATAAGGGACTGGAATTCATGAATAGGAAAGGGTAGAGAAGGAAAATCATAGAGGGAGACCAAGAGATAAATAGTGTAAGCAGATTCAGAAGACTGCAGTAATAACTCAGAGATGAAGAGGCTTGCACTGGATAGAGTAATGGAGAGCTGCACCAAACCAGTCTTTGGACTGAAGACAACAATACACAACACAACAGTTAATGAAGTGACAAGCAACATGTTTAGCTCTTTGAGGCTATTCATAGATAATGAAGTTGTTTATAGGAAGATCACATTGTTAGAAAATTGTTAAAATATGTAAGAGGGTCATTGTTCAACACACAGACCAGCAGCTGACCCTCAACATAAATAACTTCAATGTAACACATATAAATATTCATTTGATTACAGAATTGGTGTTCACACACAGGAAACATTCACAGTCATTATTTATCTAAGTATCTGTCCTGAGCAATTTAACATAGGATGATCATATAAACTAGTTGAGGGAAAGGTATGTGTTACATTCACTTCTGGCAATGTCTTCTATTATGAAAAATTAAGTGACTTCTTCCAGTTAGAAAGTCTTCAGTTCCACTGGATACCTGTTCTGAGAATTACATGTTTAGCCCCATCTGGCAGGGTGTCCTCAACAGAATCACAATGCTGATCCTATATTCTGTAAGATTGTATTTTCATCATTACATGACAGTGTGGAACTGTATCAGAATCAAACTGGACATCATAATCTACCTCCTCCTAATTCTCATGGATGAACAGAGTGAGCAGAAACTTTATGGCAGATTAAAACTGTGTGCCAGACCGAGACTCAAACTCGGTGCTAGTTCTGCAGGTTCACAGAAGAGCTTCTGTGAAGTTAGGAAGGTAAGAGATGAGGTACTGGCAGAATTAAAGCTGTGAGGATGGGTCGTGAGTCATGCTTGGGTAGCTCAGTTGGTAGAGCACTTGCCCACAAAAGGCAAAGGTCCCGAGTTCGAGTCTTGGTCTGGCACACAGTTTTAATCTGCCAGGAAGTTTCATATCAGCGCACACTCTGCTGCAGAGTAAAAATCTCATTCTGAGAGTGAGCAGACTTTCACAATATTACTACAGGTGAAACACTTATTGACTCCTACAGTGCAAATTTTTGGCCTTCAAAAGTTCAAATGGCTCTGAGCACTCTGGGACTTAACATCTGAGGTCGTCAGTCCCCTAGAACCTAGAACTGCTTAAACCTAACTAACCTAAGGACATCACACATGTCCATGCTCACGGCAGGATTCAAACCTGCGACCGTAGCAGTCATGCGGTTCTGGACTAAAGCACCTAGAACTGCTCAGTCACAGCGGCTGGCTTTTGGCCTTCAGAAGGTTCATAATATATGAACATAACTTTAACTGATATCAGTAATATAATGCTAGATTTATATGCATCTGCCTGAATGACACTACTTGAAACTATGAACACACTTCACTTCTTTCCAACGCTTTGGAGTACTTGCTACAGGAATCTCTTCTGCCACAGAAGCAAGCTGATTGCATCCAAAATATGATATTAATAACTACCTTCATCTTAAATATCTAGTTCCCTTTGCCAATTTTCTTACCGCAACAGAACCTGTGAAAGCCACTTTGGCAATGTCAGGATGTGAAGCAATGGCAGCACCTGCAGTTGGCCCATAGCCTGGGACAACATTGACAACACCAGCAGGAAAGCCAGCCTGAAAAAAAAGTTTACATCAATTACTGTTGTCGAAAAATGATATCTGAAATAAACCATCACATAAATCTCTCACTCTCACCCATTTCTTCCTTCATGGAGTGGTTGAAAGGAGGGATCACATTACAGTCTTCTGTGGTGAAACAATTTCTAAATGCTGAATTCAGGTTTTCGGCCTTCCTTCTATCATCTTCCATTTCAGTGCCAATATGATCACTGAGAAATTGAATAAATGGCATGCTGACTTTATGTAAGACAAAAGTTTCTTAGCATTCTTAGTTCGATCAGCTGGCATACTTTTTGTTTTCAACTCAATGAATGCTCCTCCATTGTTCTCCTTATGCTAATTATGGCTTTGTTCAATTTTTGCTTCTATCTACACAGACTTTGGTTAAATCTGTGTTGAAGCTCTCTTTGCTTCTGTAATAGCTTTCTAACTTGGGCATTGTACCACTGTTGGTCTTTTACCATCTAAAATAGCAAGTTGATATATAAGTGAACTAAGGTCTAAAGTAGTTAAAAGAGCCATGGCCCAGGAAGAATTGCTCACTCTGGTTGTGAAACATGTGCATCTCACTGCAAAGGTAGGTGCCACATTTCAATTCTACATCACAGCTGACATTACTTTTACTACAACTACATGTACCAGTAATGTCAGGATACATCTGATAAAATAGTATACGAGGTGTGACAATAAAGTAATGAGACTGGCATGGAAAAAATGTTGCTTACCATTTTAGTCAAGTGTAGTGTTGTCTCCTTCAGAGTAGTTCCCTTCTGATTGCACACACTTTTTCCAGTGCTTCGGCAGTTGATGATAACATTTCTGGAACTCATCTTCTGTAATATCCTCCAAGATATATGGTGTCCCTTGACTGCTGTTTTGACTCTTGGAAACAGAAAAAAGTTGCACAGAGCAATATCTGGTGAATAAGTTGGCTGTGGTAATACTGAAATTTGTTTTGAGGTTAAAAATTGCTGTTCTGACAGAGCACTACGGGATGGCACTTTATCGTGATGCAGAATCCAATTATCAGCAATGTTGGCACAGACACAAAAAACTCTTTTACGAAGTCTTTCTAAAATTTCTTTGTAGTAATGGTTAACTGTTCGTCCAGGAGGCACCCCCTCTTTATGAACAATTCCCTTGGAATCAAAGAAGCACACAAGCATGCATTTCACTTTTGCCTTTGACATGCAAGCTTTTTTTGGTCTGGGTGATCCCTTTCAGCACCATTGCGAACATTGGCATTTTGTCTCTGGATCATACTGAAAAAACCAACTTTTATCACCAGTGACAACATGGCTCAACAATTCTGGATTGATTTCCATTTGCTGTAACAGATTGGCTGCCACATTTTCCCATGTTTCTCGCTGTTGTGGTGTGAGATTTTTGGGAACAATTTTTGCACAAATATTTCTCATACCATGATCTTCAGTTATTATTAGATGAACCATTTCTCGACTGATGTTTAGTTCTTCTGCAATCATTTTCATGGACAATCTTTGATCAGATCGTATGAGTTCATGCACCCTGGCCAAGTTGACATCCATTGATAGTCGTCCACTGCAGTCTTCATCTTCAATATTTGTTCTGCCTTCACTAAACATTTTATGCCACCAAAAAGTTGAGCTCTTGACATAATCTCCTCTCCAAAAGCCTTCTGAAGCTTACTGTATGTTGTCATTGCGTTTTCACCCAATTTAACGCAAAAAGATATAGCATACCGTTGCACAATACTAGGCAGTTCCATTTCTATGACAACAGACACAAACACGTGTTAACTTATTACAGCACAACTCATGACTGAGCAGTTGCATCGATGTGCCGCTTGGAAAAGAAGCAGCTTATAGACCAAGGTCAAAGATATTGTGCCTACGCAAGCCTGCAGGGTTGCCACATCTTGCAAAGAAAGTCAGTCTCATTACTTTATTGTTGCACCTCATATGTGGTTAAATATTACAATATTATGAAAAGGATAGTTGTTACTCACCATATAACATAGATGCTGAGCCACACAACAAAAAGACTGTCAGAAAGCGAGTTTTCAGCCAATGAGGTCTTCGTCAGAAGCAGACAAAACACACACACACACACACACACACACACACACACACACACACACACACACAAATGCAACTCACACACAAATGATAACAATCTCTGGCTTCTGAGGCCAGACTGAGAGCAGCAGTGCATAATGGGAGAAGCAACTGGGTGGTGGGGATAATGAGAAGGCTGGGGCGGGAGGGGGAGGGATAGCAGCATAGGGATGGGGGATGGTAAAGGTGGAGAGAGGGTACTGCAGTTACGCGCAGTCATAAGGTTAGTTGGAGGGCAGGGAGTGGGGGAGGGGGGGGGGGGGTTAGCGGAAAAGGAGAGAAGTAGAAGTAGGAAGACTGGGCAGGGAGTGAGGGGGGAGGGGCGGGGTGTAGTGAAAAAGGAGAGAAGTAGGAAGACTGAGTGCATTGTCAGAATAGAGGGCTATGTAGTGCTAGAATGGGAAAAGTGATGGGGCTAGATGGGTAAGGACAATATTTAATGAAGGTTGAGGACAAGAGCTTAGCTTGTGGGTGACATGACTGGTTTCACAGCTCATACTGATTTCACAGCTACAAGCTAATCTGCAACCATGGTACAGCATTCTACATGGTCGTGACAGCAAACAGGCTTTCTGTCCACATTAATGTCCACCAACAAACTGTTGCCAAGAAACAGCTGGACCACCATGTTGCTGAGCACACTGCCCAACATGACATTCTTCACTATAATGACCATTTCACAGCCTGTGCCATCTGGATCCCCCCCACCAGCACCAGTTTTTCTGAACTCTTCCAGTGATATATTCTATATTCCTATAACCCTCTTGGCCTCATCATTCATTATTCATTGTCCTTATCCACCTAGCCCCTTCCCTGTTCCCACTCCAGCACTAGACAGCACTCTATTCCACAAATACACTCACAGTATTTTTGCTTCTCTCTTTTTCTGCTAACCTCCTAACTGCACCTAGCTGCCCAACCATCTCTCCACCTTGTCCCTGTATGCTCCCACAAGTAGCACTTTACTCTTCCCCAGTCCTACACTGCCATCATTTTTGTGTCTATCTGCGACTCAGCATTTATACTATATGGTGAGAAGCAACTATCCTTTTCATAATATTGTAACATTCCATCCTGGATTTTCCATTTCTTTTATGTGGTGAAATGAGTTTTTAAAGAAATGAAGATACTTACTTCTTTGCACAGGGCTGCAATATATAACGCACAGAGAGGTGTGTCTTCAGCAGGCTTCAGCACTACAGTACAACCTGTGGCAAAAGCAGGAGCTAACTTCCATACAGCCATCAGCACTGGAGCATTCCACGGTATTATTTGGCCAACCACACCAACAGGTTCTTTCCGTGTGTAGGTGAAGTAAGGGCCATCTGGAATTTATGGACCAATGTCATGTTATTTCATCTTAGTCATTTAAAACATACATGTACACAAGCTATAAATTCATGTATGCTACCTCAATATGATAATTAACATCACTTGATAATTAATTATTGTTGAAAAAAGAAAAACTGGAGGGGGCTTTAAGAGATGGAAGGAAAAAAATGTTGAACTGCAAGTTTCTTAGAACTTTCTGGACAGCTCCTTTAGAAAGAGAAAGAGAGCAGTAGTAAAAATGAAAGGTGGATAAAAGAATTATTTAGAAATTAACAAAGGACTCTTATTGTTACTTCTGATATTTTACTTCATCTTCTCACTCCCAGTAACTGAATACATTACATTATGTAGACCCTGTTGTAAAGAAGCACCTTCAGAGATGTGAAATGAACCAATGAACCAATGTATACATTAACAAAGATGTGACAGTTACCAACTGCTTCTGTGAACTGTTTTAACTATTAAACATAATTAATCCACTATATTCCATTCATAGATACAAATTATTTGAATATAATACAATCTGAAGAAGAACAATATACAAAATAGCTGATGGTTATACAATTGAAAGAAGAACAATATGCAGAATAGCTGATGTTTATTTATTTTATGAAAAATCTTTACATTAGCACACCCTCTTGTGGCCATTGATAGGCATTTCTAGGTGCAGTATGAACAGTAGGCTTTTTACAATCCACATTATTACAGTGTTGCTGATAAATAACTTGTAACCTCCTTTATTACAAAATATTAAAATAAATTTTCAAAGGCTTGTACAGATTTCTCCTCATTGTTACTGAGCCATCTGCTATCTGCTGAAATGTGATGTTCACACAGCACACATTTAGGTTTTGTCTTATATACACTTGTTACTGTTTTTAGTCATGTTTCTAACCACATTTTATTTATATCATCTCACTTTCTCTTGTACACATTTATGAATAGTTTCCTTTAATTCAGTATAATCTTCCCTGTTCCTATCACTGTTTGACTGAGACTCTCACATTCTCTTAAGTAATGGCTTTGTTCTAGTCAAAGACTTATTTAATTTATCATCTTCAAACTCCCAATATATTTTGTTGTTTGCCTAAATACTTTTACTAAATAACTTCACCTTTGTCTATTTAAGTATCATCTTCATTTTCTGAGATCCTTAACATGTTGCTCACTTCAATCTTGCATATCTCCCTAGTTTTTAACAAAGTTTTGTAATTTATATGTCTGACTTTCTGCCTAATAATACCTTTTTTTGGTTTAATATCTGTTTTTGCTCTGCATCCTACAAGTTTCCAATCACTCAAAATTCTGAGGTAGTTTACAGTTTATTAGGTAAATAGTGTCCAAGCCTGGAAAGAAGTTCATTGTATGCTTGGTATATCTGCTGAAGTTCCTCATGCAAGATGTGCAGGAGGCACAGCTATTGACGGTGCAGGGTGCAGCTGTTTGCAAAT
Organism: Schistocerca cancellata; assembly: GCF_023864275.1. Lineage (NCBI taxonomy): Eukaryota > Metazoa > Arthropoda > Insecta > Orthoptera > Acrididae > Schistocerca > Schistocerca cancellata. Next base: position 224,335,404 of record NC_064630.1, read on the forward strand.
TGGTCTTGTGTCAGTACCGATGGCTCCTGTCACTTGGGTTCTGAGGTCATCCATAGCCTGTGTGGGCAGTTGGTAGAAATGGTGAAGACTACTGACTTCATTCATGGGATGCAAACAGAGCTCATTATTTGCAGCATTGCATCCAGAGTTGGTCAAAGTCCGTTGGTTTGGAGCTGAGTAAATGGCCTCAACCAAAGGGCCCATCAATTCTGTGATGGTCTTGGCTGCAGATTTCTCAGGAACTGCGTTATGGGGTGGAAAACTGTATGACTCCCTTGATAGGTCAGGGTGCACTACACAGAGGAAACTACTTAGATAAAGTACTTGAGGGTTCAAATTTGGGTTTTTTAGGCTAGGCAGCAGTTTGAGGTCCTCTGATGAGTGCTCATCAGTGGACTCGCAGAGAGCAAAATCAGACCATGTACAAAGTAAAGACACTTCAATTGTCATAGTTCTAACAGTAAATTGTTGAAGTATTTGTTAAATTAAAAGCACTCAAATGAACACCTGTGGACTCATGTGAGCCATGATCTTTGTACATCTTTGTCTTTATGTCCCAGGGTCTTTGCTTTGCTCATCCTCAGTACATGTCCATTTGACCGTTTGTCTGCTTGTCAGTGTATACCTGCTACTGCATCATGTTATGTTCATCATACTGTATGTCATCTAGCACTCACTGCAGTATAATGGTGTTTTTCCCCTTGAAGTGGTCTGATAAAGTGTACAGTAATGTGTTTACCGGTCTTCTTAATAGAAGTAGTTTACCAACAATATTCACATATGACACTGTTAAATCAATTTCTCCAGAGCACAACACTGGAATTTCAGTCTGATTCACTGCCACAGATTTATGCATGCTAACACTGTTCACTACATTCTTCATCCAATTTTTATTTACTATAAGACCAAAAAGCCTGGACATTTTTGAAGTAAGTGCCCTTACTTTGACAAAACAGAACCTCAAATGCCTTCAGTGCGGCACTTTTTAGTGGTTCTTTTAATGGAAGTGACAGTTAAGTTGATATGAGTGCTAGTGTGCCATCTCATGCAAATAAAAACTGTATAAAGGATACAGTAGACAATGTTAGTACGCACAAACTTGTGGCAGCTAACCATTCTGAAATTCCAATGTTATGGTCTGGAGAAGTTGATTTAACAATAGTAGTTGGAAAGACTCACTGTGATAAGAGTGAAAACTGTTGTGTGTGCTCCAGAACTGAAGATATATTTATTATCTGTGAGCAGCTTGACTGAGCAAGGAAACTCATGTGAATTTGCTAGTGATCACTGTAATAGTTTTAACAAGACTCAAGAATTAACTGCAACTCACCACAACATGGTTTTGGAGAAGGATAATGAACACTAACAGCATCAACACTTTAGTTGAACATATTCTGAGTTCACTTGACAGGCAGCAGAAGGCTTATGGGGTCGTCATGGACCTATCAAAAGCATTTGACTATGTACATCATTCTAGGTAAATGGAGAAGATCCAGCAGTAGTGGACCTGAAGTAAATCCTACGCAATAATCAAGATGCACATTTTGCACAGAAACAATGCAAAGAAATCAGACATACTATTGATGGAAAAATAATGAATTACATATTTGAGTCACACACTGCCAGATAATGGTGTGCTGCAGGATTCAATGCCTAAGCCAATACAGTTTATTCTCTATTTAAATGACTTACTAAAATATGTTAAACAAAAACATATAATTTATGCCAATGACACTTGCTGAGACAAAGGAGGAGCTTGAAGAGGGAGCACTCCTAAAAATAGAAACTGCAATAAATACCTAGTACAAAACAATCTCTTTATAAATCAATCTAAAACAATTTTTTCAGTGTTCCAACCAAACAGTGTGAAATGTATAATAAAAATACTAAATTAAATAGTGGATAAATAATGTAATTGGACAGAAAAAAATCTACTCACCACATGGTGACAGGAGAGCACACATATAAAAAGGTACTGAAATTTTCAAACTTTTGCAACCTTCACTGGATTTAATTACCTCACCAGTCTAGTTCAAAAGCAAATTTCCTGGGCCATCACATCCAATGCTGTCCACCCCCAGTAGCTGAGTGGTCACCACGACGGACTGTCAATCCGAAGGGCACGGGTTCGATTCCCGTCTGGGTCGAAGATTTTCTCTGCTCAGGGACTGGGTGTTGTGTTGTCCTAATCATCATCTTTTCATCCCCATCGACGCACAAGTTGCTGAAGTGGCATCAAATTGAAAGAGTTGCACCAGGTGAGTGGTCTACCCGACGGGAGGCCCTCGTCGCACTACATTATTATTATTACATCCAATGCTGGAAATGCTGATCCCTCCAAAATACAACTTATGAGTACACTTCTTGTCACTCACTATCATCCAGGTATTGATAGCATTAATCAGCTACTTCAACAAAGCTATGTCTTCCTAAAATGAGTTCCATTCTGTTTGACATTTTGTCCACCACACCTAGAATAGCTTTTTGTTGCCCACCCAATCTCCACAATATCCTTGTCAGACCCTATGGTCCTTCTGCACTCATTTCCCTACCTATGGCATCTATCCCCATAACCATCTCTACTATAAGACTTGCCGTACCACTGCCTATACTAGCCCTGTAAGTAGCAAAACATATACTGTCAGAGGAAGAGCCACTGGTGAGTTGACACGTCATATACCAGCTATTACGTAAACACTGTTTACCAAGTTATGTTTTAGGATAAAAGGGAATAGGCAGAGAGAATATACTGGCAACATACATTCTCGGTGGCTGTTTCACCACACATGCCATCTGGATTCTTCCTCAGACACCAGTTTTTCAGAACTCCACAGGTGGGAACTGGCTTTACAACATGTCCCTGCTTCTTATCACCCACCTGGCTTTAACTTACATTAATTTCTCCCATCTTAGCATTCTTCTCAGTAACTATTCCTTTTTTGAATCCATTTTAGTTTTCAATATCTTTCTATATCTTCTACTTTGTCCTGTCACCATCTCTACCATATGCAATGCACTTAGCTTCCTGCTCTTACTAACTTGTAAGTTAAGCTCTCAGGTTTTCAAATCTCATCCAGTGCAGCATCCAACAATCAATCTTTCTTTCTCATCCTGTCCGGTACATCTTTGCTGACCCATGATTCTGGGTGACTTTTCTGAACTCTCCCCATTTCCTAAACCTCATAAGACCTTTTCCTTCACCCCTCTTCCTTCCCCTTCAACTCTTCTGCCAGAAGAAGGCATCACTGGTTCCAAAAGCCTGCAAATTCCAATTCCTTTTTTATGTTTGTTCTCCTGCCACCACTTGGTGAGTAGATTGTTTACGTATGCAATTACATTATATATTCTCAAAAATTCATTATTTCCGTTGATAAATTAATAGTGAGTCACTTAACAAAGTAAGCAACACAAAATTTTTAGAAACTACTATAGGTACACATTTGATATGAGGGACAGCAGTGTCGGACTGACTGTCAGAGACAGAGCACCTCGTGTTCCTGCTGCTAATAAGGCGAGTACACCATGCATTTGTTATATATTTTTATGAGCTTCCAACAGCTTAAAGCAACTTATTTACAGATACCTGTGTAGTTACTACATTATTTTTGTAATTTCTTGTGTGTTTGAGTGCTTACTAGGCACAAGCTTTTATTTTAATAACAGCGTAGCGTACAGTATCGCCATTGTTATCAATCCTCGTATCATATAGGCTTTTGTTTGTTTTGATTAGTGTAGCTCAGTGTCATTTAGACTGTTAGTGAGAGAGCAGCTCGAATTCCTGCTGCTAATAAGCCAAGTACCCTGTTCATTTGTTACATATTTTTATATTTTTACGAGCTTCAAACAGACGTCAAGCATGTCCCATGTGTCCCCAGATCGGTCCACTGCTGTGGCCATCCTGGGTACTGGCTGCACTGAGGTTGACCCCACACCCATGGTTGAGTGCGAGATCATTTAAAAGTCTGGCAGGCAGCAAAAAACTTTCCTAGGGGCTGATCGTAGGGCCTCCCCAGTTTTTTTGACGAACAGGTTTCGGGCATTATCTGTGGATGACGATGTCTCTGAGCCGGACGCAGTTGTCCACCCTGTTCCAGTGGAAGCTTCTCAGCCCACAAGGTGTGGGCAATCACAGAGGGTGGCTCTGCTGGCAGTTGGAAGCTCCAACATCAGGCGCGTAATGGGGCCCCTTAGGAACATGGCTGCCAAGGAGGGGAAGGAAGCCAATGTGCACTCCATGTGCATACCCAGGGAGTCATTCTGGATGTGGAAAGGGTGCTTCCAGAAGCCACGAAGAGTACAGGGTGCAGCCAACTGGAGGTGGTGGCCCATTTCAGTAACAATGACATGTGTCACTTTGGATCGGAGGAGATTCTTTGGTGTCATGCGGTTAGTGGAAGTGGTAAAGACTGCCAGTCTTGCTAGCAATATTAAGACAGAGCTCACCACCTGCAGCATCACCAATAGAGCCAAATGTGGCCCTTTGGTGTAGAGCCAAATGGAGGGTTGAAATTAGAGGTTCAGGCAATTCTGTGACTGTGTAGGCTGCAGATTCCTTGACTTGTGCCATCGGGTGGTGGGTTTCCAGGTTCTGCTTAATACGCCAGGAGTCCACTACACGCAGGGAGCAGCTACACGGGTAATGGGGGCTGTGTGGAAGGGAATGGGTGGCTTTTTAGGTTAGAGGATCTCAGGGAACCACAGAAAGGGTGTCCGTCTAAAAGGGGACAGGTAAAACACAGTAAGTTAGTTGTAGAAACAATTGGTATTGTAATTGTAAATTGTCATAGCTGTGTTGGGAAAGGACCAGAGCTCCAAGCCCTAATTGAAAGCACTGGAGCTCAAATAGTTATAGGTACAGAAAGCTGGCTAAAGCCAGAAATAAGTTCAGCCACAATTTTTTTCAAAAGATCTAACAGTGTTCAGAAAGAATAGATTAAATACAATTGGTGGTGGAGTATTTATTGCTGTCAGAAGAAGTTTGCCTTGTAGTGAAATTGAAGTAGATAGTTCCTGCAAAATAGTATGGGTAGAGGTTATACTTGACAATCAGACTAAACTATTAATTGGATCATTTTATCAACCCCCGACTCAGAAGATATAGCTGCTGGGCAGTTCAAAGAAAACTTGAGTCTCATTTCAAATAGGTACCCCACTCACACAGAGACTTCAATCTACCCTCGATATGCTGGAATAATTATACATTTATAGCTGGCAGCAGGCATAAAATGTCATCCCGAAATTGTACTGAATGCTTTCTCAGAAAATTATTTGCACAAGTAGTTCATGACCCCACTCGAAGCGCAAATGGTTGCAAAAGCATACTTGACCTCTTAGCAACAAATAATTCTGGACAAATAGCGAGCACCATGATGAATACAGGGATTAGTGACCACAAGACAAGGGAGTTGCTGCTAGGCTGAATGCCGTAACATCCACAACCATCAAAAGGAAACACAAAGTATATCTATTTAAAAAAGCTGATAAAAAATGTTCTTAATGCCATTTTACAGACAGTCTTCACTCCTTCCGATCTGATCATGTAAGCATAGGAAAGTAGTGGAATGATTTCAGAGAGATAGTATCGACAGTAATTGAGAGATATATACCACATAAATTAATAAGTGATGGTACTGATCCCCCATGGTACACAAAATGGGCCAGATTGCTGTTGCAGAAGCAGCAAGAAAAAGAATGTCAAATTTAAAGGAATGCAAAATCCCCAAGACTGGCAAAGTTTTACAGAAGTTCAAAATATAGCACATACTTCAATGTGAGATGCTTTTAATGATTTCCATAATGAAACTCTGACTTGCAATCTGGCAGGAAACCCAAAGAGACTATGGCCATATAAAGCACACCAGTGGCAAAACACAATCAATATCTTCACTGAGTGATAACAATGCTGAAGCCACTGATGACAGTGCCACTAAAGCAGAGTTTGTAAACATGGTTTTCCGAATCTCCTTCGCCAAAGAAGACAAAGTAAATATTCCTGAATTCCAATCAAGAGCAACTGCCAAGATGAGAAACATAGAAGTAGATATCCTCGGTGTTGCAAAGCAGCTTAAATCACTTAATAAAGCCAAGGCTTCTTGTCCAGATTGTATACCAGTCAGGTTCCTCTCAGAGTATGCTGATACAATAGCTCCATATTTAGCAATTATATACAACTGCTCACTCACAGAAAGATCTGTACCTAAAGACTGGAAAATGTTGAAGTCACACCAATACCCAAAAAGAGAAGTAGGAGTAATCTGTTTAATTACAGGCCCATATCACTAATGTCAATTTGCAGTAGGGTTTTGGAACATATATTGTATTCAAACATTATGAAGTATCTCAAAGAAAATGATTTATTGATACATCATAAGCACGGATTCAGAAAATATCATTCTTGTGAAACACAATTAGCTCTTTACACTCACAAAATAATAGGTGCTATTGACAGGGGATGTCAAATTGATTCCATATTTTTAGATTTCCATAAGGCTTTCGACAATGTTCCTCACAAGTGTCTTCTAACCAAACTGCGTGCCTATGGAATATCACCTCAGTTGTGTGATTGGATTTATGATTTCTGTCAGAAAGGTCACAGTTCATAGTAATAGACAGAAAGTCATTGAATAAAATAGAAGTAATATCCAGCATTCCCCAAGGACATGTCGTAGGCCCTCTGTTGTTCCTGGTCTATATTAATGATATAGGAGACAATCTTAGTGGCCATCTTAGACTGTTTGCAGATGATGCTGTCATTTGCTGTCTTGCGTAGTCATCAGGTACCAAAATGAATTGCAAAATGATTTAGATAATATATCTGTATGGTGCAAAAAGTGGCAATTGACCCTGAATAAAGAAAAGTGTGAAGTTATTTGCATGAGTACTAAAAGAACTCCACAAAATTTCGATTATGTGATAAGTCACACAAATCTGAAGGCTGTAAATTCAACTAAATACTTAGGGATCACAATTATAAATAACATAAATTGGAATGATCACATAGATAATGTTGTGGCTAGAGCAAACCAAAGACTGCAATTCACTGGCAGAACACTTAGAAGGTGCAACAGGTCTACTAAAGAGACTGCTTACACCATGCTTGTCCACCCTATTCTGGAGTACTACTGTGCAGTGTGGGATCCGCATCAGGTGGGCTTGATGGATGGCATCGAAAAAGTACAAAGAAGGGCAGTTTGTTTTGTATTATCATAAACACAGACATAATACATGAATTGGAGTGGTGATCATTAAAACAAAGGTGTTTTTTGTTGTGACGGGATCTTCTTATGAAATTTCAATCACCAGTTTTCTCCTCTGATTGCAAAAACATTCTGTTGGCACCCACCTACATAGGAAGAAATGATCATCACAACAAAATAAGAGAAATCAGGGCTCACACAGAAAAATGTAAGTGCTTGTTTTTCCCTCATGCTGTTCGAGAGTGAAATGGTAGAGAGACAGCTTGAAGGTCGTTCATTGAATCCTCTGCCAGGCACTTTATTATGAATAGTAGAGTAATCACATAGATGTAGATGTAGATGTAGGTAAAAGGTAAACACAGATTTTCATCATGTATAACCACAGAAGGTAGCTACATGAAAGCTGAAGCTTTAAATTTCATATTTAAGAAACTGTTTACACAGGTGGATCAAACAAATATAACATTTTTTGGGCGCTGCACAGACACTCATAAGTAATGGGCATTCCTGGCATAGAGGAGCAATTGAAGGAGGTAAAAACAAACAAATACCAGTCCAGAGGGGAGCCAGTTCGGTTTTACAAAAAGTACTTTATGGCATTGAACCTTTACTTAGCTTGTATTTATCACACAACTCTCACTTACTACTAAGTCCCAAACAACCAGGAAAAAGTGCTGGTTATTGCTGTGTATATTAAAGGTAAAAGAACAGAGCCATAAAATTACATAGCAATACCCTTAACGTAAGTTTGCTGAGAATTCTTCAGCATATTCTGAGTATGACTATAATAAATTTCCTTGAGATGGGACAGCTTTTGTCCACAAAGCAGCACAGATCTATAAAGCATCTCAAGTGTAAAACTCAGCTTGGCCTTTTCTTGCATATCTTGCAAACCATGGATGAAAGGCAACAGGCAGATGGCATTTTCCCAGATTTTCGGAAAGGTTGGGGCAGGCGGAGAAATTGGCTATGGCAGAGCATGCACTGTGTGAGACCGACCATGTAGTAAAATTTGATGATGAGGATGTTCTGGCTGTAGAAAAGAACTATCACACCTACTTGTCAAGAGAAGCTATAAAAATACATGAACAAGAGAATAGCTTCAGCAAGAAAGAAGAAGGCCTCAAGGTAAATGGATCTTGGCTTCCCATGCTGCAGTGAATGACTGTCACAAGTAGCAAGAGCACTGTACATATAGTTTGCAGTGACGAGCTTGGCTTCAGGTCACCAACTGCAATTGGGGGGGGGGGGGGGGGTGACTCTTTGACAATATCAGCCACTCATACTGGTGAAACAGCAGAAAAATCATCAGAAGAATGTCAGTTGAAGAACCCGAGACAGAAGCCAACAGGTAGTTTGTCTCCAGAAAGCATTCAACATGGTGCTGCATAGCAGACTGTTACAAAGGTCCAAGCATATGGATTAGCTTCCCAGATACATGAGTGACTAAGAGAGTTCTGAAGTAATAGAACCCATTAAGATGCCCTTGACGGCAAGGGTATCATCAGGAATTCCCCAGGGGAGGGTGATATGACCACTCTTGTTCTCTGTATATATAAACGATCTGATGGTCAGGATGAGCAGCAATCTGTGGCTGCTAGCTGATGATGCTGTGGTGTCCAGCAAGGTGTCATAGTTTAGTGACTGTGGAAGGATACAAGATGACTTTGAATTTCTAGTTGCTGTTATGAGTGGCAGCTTGCTCCAAATGCGGAAAAGTGTAAGTTAATGCTGATGAGTAGGAAAAAATCCTGTAATGTTCATTATTGATATGCTGCTTGACACAGTCACATTGATTAAATATGTAGGCACAATGTTGCAAAGTAATATGAAATGGAATGAGCACCTAAGGTGGTAGCAGGGATCACAAATGCTCAACTTTTGTTTATTGGGGAAGTTTTAGGGAAACATAACTTTAGGGAAATGTATCTATTCTATAAAGAAGACTGTGTATAGAACGCTAATGGGGCCCTTTCTTGAGTACTACTCGAGTGGTTGGAAACTGCACTGCATCAGTTTAAAGGAAGATATAATAGCAGTTCAGAGGTGTGCTGGCACATTTTTTACCAGTGGGTTCAATCTACAAGCAAGTATTATGGAGATGCTTCAGGATCTTAATGGGAATCCCTGAAGGGGAAATGAAATTCTTTCCATGAAACACTGTTGAAAAAAATTAGACAACCAGCATTTTAAGCCGACTGTGCAACAATTCTGCTGTTGCCAATGTACATCTTGTGTAAGGACAATAAGGATAAGATAAGGCAAATTAGGGCCCATACACAGGCATGTGGACAGTAATTTTTTCCTCGCTCCATTTGTGAGTGGAGCAGGTAAGGAAATGACTAGTAGTGGTGGTACAAGGTACCCTCTACCATGCACCATACTGTGGCTTGCAGAATATCTATATAGATGCAAATTGCCACATCCTACACATTTCTTTATTGTTTGTTGAAACAAAGTAAATTTCACTTTTAGTTTAATTTTCCATGTCCAATTACTCTTTGTTTTCTTCAGGAAAAATATGTTATTGACAAGAATGATATTCTTGACTGATTCAAATAATGTATGGCCTCTGTCATTTCTGCCGTTGTATCCTGATCCCCACTGAAGAATCGCTCTTATTTTTTGTCCTGTTATCATACTGCAGTGACATTTGCTCTCATTTATCACTTTTGTAACTCTTCACAGTGATTCTGTATCTCTTCATCTAAGCATGAGCATATTGATGAATAGACTTCATTTATATTCAATGAGCACCCTTCGTTTATTTTTAAAACAAGAATAGCTTTTCTGTCATATTCATTTGATGCTGTATTATTCTTTTTAATTGTCTATCATTGAATCTCCTCTCTGGTTTCTTCCTTTGCAATAAAAAATTTGATCTGATAATAATGCTGTTTGTTCTTAGGTTTTTTTGCACTTCTTATAACTGATGTCTTGTAACTCTGCTTCCAATCTGTTCGGGAGGAGTTTAGTTTATCATTGAATACCAAAGTTCTGTAGTATACTATATCTAAATGAAAAGTGGTAGGAGCAGTTAGATGCCCAGGTCCCATATTTTATTTAGCCCAACTTCACACAGCTATAGTAGCTGGGCTTGCCCCCATTGTCAAAGACATTGTCTGAGTTCTCTCAGCCCACAATTCTCTCAATTCTTTTGCTCAGGCCACAATTTTGATACCATAGGAACTCACACAACAATAGCACCTCTGACAACAAACACTTTATGGTCCACTAGCCTGTTAGAGTCCACAGATTTGTATTTGTAACTCTCAGCTCAAGGTGACATGTTTGCATGCTGATCACATTTCAGCCAAGCCATCAAGCCTCTCAGCCACAGTGTCGTTTAGCAGTCAGTCTTTGTGTTCCATTCAAGCTGTGGGAATTTACTCACCACACAGTTTTTCTGGTACTGAGCACCGCGGGTTTCAAATCCGCACCAGATGGTATGGACCTCAATTACCACTAGAGGTCTCTGCAGCCATCGCGCCATAAGCCGTGGATGCGTGTGCTCCTGGCCCATGTATAATGTGAGAGCACCACTGTGGAGCATGTGATCCTAGGGGCCAATAGCAGCATACCTTATTGTGTATTTAAGTGCCTGCCTCTCACTCAGCGAAGCAGTCTGATATTCGTGTGAGTCTCTCAATATCTCACTTACAGACATTGTACTTACTTCCGTGTACAAGTGGACGTTGTTGATTTCGTGAGGTTTTCACTTGTGACCCCGTTACTTATTGCTTGTTGTTGTTGGTGGTGTCTTGCTTGGTCATCTGGCATCATGGGTGTCCTTTCTTTCCTGTTCGTCCATCTCGTTTGCCCATGGGCTGCTCCGTTCAGTCCCACCACAGTTTTGTTCACGGCAACCCCGTGACCATTCCAGTCACAGTTACAACATTTTGGTGATGAGGTAAATGGTGGTAGTTGTTAGCATGGAGGCGAAGTTGGTCTGTCTTCTGAGACAACAGTAGCAGTTCATGCAGCAGCAGTAGCTCCAGTTAGACATCTTACAGCAGTCACTGCAGTTGCTAATGGACAAAGTTGATGCAAGGGGCACACTACCACAACAGCTTCATAGTCCTCAGGTGTCTGATGCTTTCCCATGTCCACAGTTTTCCCCCCATTTAATGATGTAAACGAAGATTGGGAAACATACTTACATCAGCTGAAACAACATTTCACAGCTTTTCAAGTCATGGATGACTCCTTGCAGTGGTCGTTGTTTTTGTCTTGGGTCTCCCCAGACACATTCTTTCTTCTCCGCAAGTTTGACACCATTGTCTGATCCTGTGGCTCTCTGTTTCCAGGAGATATGCCTTTTGCTGACAAATTATTATTTACTACATTACCCAGTGGTCGCCTCTTGGCTGGAGTTCCACCAGTACCATAAACAGGCTGGTCAGTCATGGCGTTCCTGTGTCACGGACTTGCAGGGTTTCAGCTGTTGATGCGATTTTACATGCACCAATCAACAGTATAAGGCTTCGTATGCAGACTCCCTGATTTGGGATGTGGTGGTTCAGCTAGGTCCTGATCCTGAGGTCCGCACTGTGGTGTTGAAACTCGATAACCCTTCCTTGGACAAGATTCTATGCATTGCCCACTCATTTGAAATTGCTCAGGTGGCTAACAAGTTTCTCATGGCACGGCCACAAGTGGCGGCAATTGATTTGTCTCCATGAGTTCCGCCCTCACGACGTCAACATGGCCTGGCCAACAGTGGCCAGTGTCATCATGACTCCTCTTTGTCCAACGTCTCTATGGCATCAGTGCCTCCGATCGCCCCTAGTCGCCGGTCGTGCGGCCCATTTCCATCTTGCCCACAGTGCTTTACCATGCACTCTCAAGCTGATTGTCCCCACCACTGAAAAACGTGCATGCTGTGTGACAAGGAGGGCCACATCCGATCAGTTTGTTGAGGTCGCCTGACTCACTCCATCCCTGCCCCTCCTGTGCCTCAAGATACCGTATATGCTCTGCAATTGGTCCTCCCACTGGATGACCCATCAGCATGGAAGTTTTTTTTTAATTTTTATTTATTTATTTATTGTTCCATGGGACTAAATTAAGGAGAAGTCTCCATGGTCATGGAACGAGTCAATACATGAAATTATAACACGACAGTAGAAACAGATAAAATGAAATACAAGAAACATATTCAGGCGACAATTCGTAAGTTTAAATAAAGAAAATCAACAATGTAACACTGGAATTTGCTTAATTTTTCAGCTCTTCCAGGAGCTCCTCAACAGAATAGAAGGAGTAAGCCATGAGGAAACTCTTCAGTTTATACTTAAAAGCGTTTGGGCTACTGCTAAGATTTTTGAGCTCTTGTGGTAAGTTATTGAAAATGGATGCAGCAGAATAGTGCATTCCTTTCTGCACAAGAGTCAAGGAAGTGCATTCCACATGCAGATTTGATTTCTGACTAGTATTAACTGAGTGAAAGCTGCTAACTCTTGGGAATAAGCTAATATTGCTAACAACAAACGACATTAAAGAAAATATATACTGTGAGGGCAATGTCAGAATTCCCAGACTATTGAATAGGGGTCGACAAGAGGTTCTCGAACTTACACCACATATAGCTCGAACAGCCCGTTTAGGAGCCAAAAATACCCTTTTCGAATCAGAAGAATTACCCCAAAAAATAATACCATATGACATAAGCATATGAAAATATGCGAAGTAGACTACTTTTCGTGTTGAACTGTCACTTATTTCAGATACTGTTCTAATGGTAAATAAAGCAGCATTTAGTTTCTGAACAAGATCCTGAACATGGGCTTTCCACAACAGCTTACTATCTATCCGAATGCTGAGGAAATTGAACTGTTCTGTCTCGCTTATAATATGCCCATTCTGTCTGATCAAAATATCAGTTCTTGTTGAATTGTGAGTTAGAAACTGTAAAAACTGAGTCTTACTGTGATTTAGCATCAAATTATTTTCCACAAGCCACGAACTTATTTCATGAACTACATTATTTGATAATGTTTCAATATTACACACAAGATCCTTCACTACCAAGCTGGTGTTATCAGCAAACAGAAATATTTTTGAATTACCTGTAATACTAGAAGGCATATCATTTATATAAATAAGAAACAGCAGTGGCCCCAGCACCAACCCTTGGGGAATGCCCCACTTAACAGTGCCCCATTGGGACTGAACATCACTACCACTCTCAATATTGTGAAGAATTACCTTCTGCTTTCTGTTCTTAAAGTAAGAGGCGAACCAATTGTAAGCTACTCCCCTTACTCCATAATGGTCCAACTTCTGCAGTAATATCTTGTGGTCAACACAGTCAAAAGCCTTCGTTAAATCAAAGAAAACACCTAGCATTTGCAAACTTTTATTTAATCCGCCCAAAACCTCACAGAGAAAAGAGAATATAGCATTTTCAGTTGTTAAACCATTTCTAAAACCAAACTGTACATTTGACAGCAAATTATTTGAATTTAAGTGCTCCAGTAACCTTGTATATACAACCTTCTCGATAACTTTAGCAAACACTGATGGCATAGAAATAGGTCTATAATTGTCAACATTATCCCTGTCTCCCTTTTTACTTTACTACTGAGTACTTTAATCGGTCAGGGAACTGACCACTCCTAAAGGAAAAGTTACAGATATGGCTAAGTACTGGGCTAACATACACAGAACAATACTTCAGTATTCTGCTAGATACCCCATCATATCCATGAGAGTTCTTAGTCTTTAGTGATTTAATTATTAATTCAATCTCCCTCTTGTCAGTATCATGGAATAGCATTTTAGGTAACAGTCTCGGAACACTTTTTTCTACGAGCGTTATATGATTCCCTCTTGGCATTAGGTTTCTATTTAGTTCACCTGCTATATTCAGAAAGTGATTATTAAATACTGTAAATAAATGTGACTTATCAGTAACATGGACATTCCCACTACGCACTGATTCTATATACTCCACCTGTCTCTGCAGACCAGCCACTTCCTTTACGACTGACCATATGGTTTTAATTTTATCCTGAGACTTAGCTATTCTATCTGCATACCACATACTTTTTGCCTTCCTAATAAATTTTTTAAGCACCTTACAATACTGTTTGTAATGGGCTGCTGCGTTTAGATTTTGACTGTTTCTAACGTTTTGATATAACTGCCACTTTGTTCTATAGGATATTCTTATCCCTCTTGTCAGCCACCCAGGCTGCCTGTTTGTGCTAGTACCCTGTTTTGAATGTTCTAATGGAATGCAACTTTCAAAGAGCACGAGAAAAGTCTTGAGGAAAGCATTATATTTATCATCTACTGTATCAGCACTATAAACATCTTGCCACTCTTGTTCCTTGATAAGGTTTACAAAGGTCTCTACAGTAACTGGATCAGCTTTCCTAAAAAGTTGATAACTATATTTAACATGTGTTGCAGCACAAAAATCTTTTTGAGTTAAATGGCTCTGAGCACTATGGGACTTAACATCTATGGTCATCAGTCCCCTAGAACTTAGAACTACTTAAACCTAACTAACCTAAGGACAGCACACAACACCCAGCCATCACGAGGCAGAGAAAATCCCTGACCCCGCCGGGAATCGAACCCGGGAACCCGGGTGTGGGAAGCGAGAACGCTACCGCACGACCACGAGATGCGGGCTTTGAGTTAAAACTTGTGCATCATGATCTGAAAGGCCATTCACTTTTTTGGTAATAGAATGCCCTTCTAGTAATGAGGAATGAACAAAAATGTTGTCTATGGCCGGCCGGAGTGGTCGTGCAGTTCTAGGCGCCGCAGTCTGGAGCCGAGCAACCGCTACGCTCACAGGTTCGAGTCCTGCCTCGGGCATGGATGTGTGTGATGTCCTTAGGTTAGTTAGGTTTAAGTAGTTCTAAGTTCTAGGGGACTGATGACCTCAGATGTTAAGTCCCATAGTGCTCAGAGCCATTTGAACCATTTTTTTGTTGTCTATGGTTGTTCTACTGTTCCCTTGCACTCTCGTTGGAAAGAATACGGTTTGCATAAGATTATATGAATTGAGGAGGTCTACCAGCATCCTTTTCCTTGCACAATCACTTATACAATTAATATTGAAGTCACCACATATAATTAACTTTTTGTATTTCCTATAAAGTGAACCAAGAACCTCCTCTAGCTTTAGCAAAAATGTTGTGAAATCGGAGTCTGGGGATCTATAAATAACAACAGTTGGTAGTTTAACTCCACTAAATTTAACCACACCTGCACAACATTCAAACACCTTTTCAGTGCAATACTTTGAAACATCAATTGACTCAAATGGGATACCATTTTTCACATACATGGCTACTCCCCCACACCGCAAAGAGCTCCTAGAAAAGCTGCCAGCCAACCTGTATCCTGGTATAGGAAGTCTCTGAATTATCTCTTTATTTAAGAAGTGTTCAGATATACCAATAATTTCAGAGTCAACATCTATAAGCAGTTCACTAACTTTATCTCTAATACCTTGTATATTTTGATGAAATATACTAATTCCCTCATTACTCAGATACCTAAGCTTTGTCGAGAGTGGTTTCTTTGTTAGAGAGACTTCCCTTAACAAGAATACCTATCAGCTGACTTCAGTCTAAAAAAGGTGCAGCTCTAACACCCACTAGTACAGGAATTTTCCCATGAGTGATCCCACCACCCCACCTATGCTGTTACCTATAAGCTTTGCCAACCTCCCCTTTCCATACCTGTTGAGGTGCAGGTCATGTCTAGTGAAACCCGTCCTGCAGATAGACTCCACTGACACCACTGAAATGTGACTCATGCCTTCTGTCATCAGTGCACCCCCAAGTCTCATGTTATTACGCTTGATGGCTGTATTAAGATGAGGCCAATTGTGACGCTGAAACAGTTCCACGAAATGCACATTCATGTTGCCAGTCTGAGTGGCTATCTTTTCCAGGTCACCATCTATGTCATACTCCCCATCCCTATCAATACTATTACCAGCCCCACCCATAATCACTACCTGATCCTCTTTAGTAAAATCCCTACATAACCCTCCTATGTTAACAGTCACCTGAGCCAATCCTGCATTATGCTTCACAATGCTGGTGACCTGGTACTCACTCCCCAACACTTCCTGCAACTGCTGGCCTACACCTCTACCATGAGAACTACCTAACAGCAGAACCTTCTTCATTCTCTTAGACTTTGCAACTGTCCTAGCCACCGTAACTGCTGAGGTCTGCTGCATACTTCCTACATCTACAGCTACTAGAGATTCCTCTCCACTAGACTCTGACAGTTGGTCATATCTATTGCACACACTAATAATAAAACTATCTGAAAATCTCCTACTCCTAGCAGATCTCTTGCCAACAGCCAGCTCCCATTCCCCAACCCCCTTCTCCCTCCTCATCCTATCTAGCTCCTCCTGTGCATTTTTCAATTGCACCTGAAGGGCACAGATCTTACGCTCCTGCTCCTCTATCAACTTACTCTTGCTACATAACATGCAATTCCAGGAGAGGATCTCACCAGAATGCCCACTGGCTTCCCCACTGCATTCCCCCCAGTGAAAATACTTAGAACAAGTCTCACACCGCAATCCACTACTCACGAACCTATGGCAAAGCCCACACTTCTCACTCATGGTAAAATTTTGCAGTTATTGAAACAAGAAAACTACTTTATCTAAGTTCCACTAGTACAATAAGAAGGTGTTGAAAAACTGACTACAATAATCACAAACTTACTCTACAAGGGAAGTAACTACTATTATTAACAGTATTCATCGACAGCAAATGAGAATATAACAAAAGACTAACACGAAAAGAAAAACAAACGTCTAATGACACAGTAACAAAACTGAAAACAGTTCCCAAAAATTTCTTCTAAAATTATTTCACCAGAAAACACCAAGAACACTGGTTGAAGACTAATTAGTACTTAGCTTTCGATGTGCCACTACAGCTGCAACTGGTCAGTGCGGAATGTAAACACAGGTAAGAGGTTAAGTTACTCGATACAAAACACTCACAAATATCAAGTCACAACACAAGAAAGGCAGAGGTGAATGAAGAAACCACTAAGTCACTTATATAGTAAATATTATCACAAAAACCGTTAAAATATGTATCTGAAACCTAAAAATATATGAAAACTTAGAGAGCGATCTCACACGCAGTCACACACTTATGACGTCACACTATGCCTTTTCACTGAGGATGTTTTTAGGGGCCACCGTCTCCCTGATTAATATGGTGACATACGCCGCCTGGGCTCTCCTGAGTTGTTGCCTCCCTCTCGGCATTTGGTCACCTACGGAGACGGTTCCATTTCCCTTCGTGGGCAGTTTGTTTTCCAGGCGATGTACAAACATTTCCCCAGCTCCTTACCCTATTTGTTGTTGACCATCGGTCCACTTCAAATACTTTTGGCCTGGATGCATTTTAACTGTTTGGCTTTTCAATTTCTGATGAAGTTCAGGTCATTTCCACGGGTGTTCCTTTTCAGAACTTGGACGATCTGTGCTCCACTTTTGCGATTTCATTTGCCACAGATCTCGGATGTGCTTCAGATTTTCAGGAGCACATCACACTTTGGCCGGATGTGCAGCCTCGTTTTTTCTGGGCCCAACCCATTCTGGTGGCCTTATGGCCAGCAGTCAAACAGGAACTTGATCAGCTCCAGGCTGCTGGCATTCTGGAGCCTGTGAGATACAGTGTCTGGGTGACATCATTGGGGGTCATACGAAAAACCAATGGGTCCCTTTGGCTGTGTGGGGACTTTGGCACTACTGTCAATGCTCAATCCCTCGTAGACACTTACACCATTCTCCGACAGGAAGACCTTGCCAAGCTTGCAGGGGGAGAGTACTTTTCAAAGATTGACCTGGCTGAGGTATAACACCAGTTACCCTTGGATACTGATTACCAGGACAGCATGGTTATCAACACGCCTTTTGGATTATACAAGTGCCTTCCATTTGGTGTCTCTTCAGCGCCGGCCATTTACTAGCAGTTCCTGGAGCAGCTTACACAACCTGTCCTCAACTGCGTGAATTATCTGGATGAAAGGAAAATATGCAAAACCTCAGCACCTTTGCTCTGAATTCTGCAGGTTTATGCTGTCGGCTGGACAAGTGTTGTTTTTTTTTCAACTGGAAGTGGAATACTTAGGCCACTGGCTTAGCAAAGATGACATTCACCCTTCGGGTTGCAATATCACTGCCATTGAGGGCCTTGCTTGTCCCAAGGATTTATCTGAACTCCAGGTGTTTTTGGGCAAGGTTACTTATTACTTAAAGTTCTTACCCCAGGCTGCCTCTGTTGCTCAACCCCTCAATGACTTGTTTCACAAAGGGGTACCTTTTTTTTGGACTCTTGCCTGTGACCAGGCTTTTCTCCATTTGAAGGCGATGCTGAAGTCTGCCCCTTGCCTTACTCCCTTCTCTCGGGACTGTACCTTGGTTGTAACAGCTGATGCATTGGCATACAGCATTGGGGCCATCCTCGCACATCGGAATGGCAATGGCTCAGAACAGCCTATGGATTATGCATATAAGACGTTAAGCCCAGCACCACAGAACTACTCCCATATTGAAAAGGAGGCCCTGGCGGTAGTGTTCACTGTCCAAAAATTTCACACCTATCTATTTGGAGCAAAGTTTACCCTCCTGATGGACCATAAACCCTTAGTTATGCTTTTCAGACCACACTCTCACCTTCCAGAGTGGACAGCTCAATGTCTCCAGCACTGGGTGTTATTTTTACAGAATTATGCTTACACTATCCGGTACAGGCCCACCACCCACCATGCTAACATGGTCGCTTTGTCATGTCTCTCAGCAGGCCCCGATCTTGCATTTTACTAACAGGAGGTCCTGTACTTTCACATTGATTCCACCCGCCGGGATGTGCTGGATAGTCTGCCTCTTATAGCTGCTCACATTGCCACAGTTACACACCAAGACCCTATCTTGCAGCAGGTTCTCCGCTACATGGTCCATGGGTGGCCCTGGACAGACTTCAGCTCCTGGCGCCACCTGTCCTACAGGTTCTCTGTGGTCAACGAAGTCCTTCTGTTGGCCACAGAGTTGGATGCCCGTTGGGTGGTCATCCCTCTGGATTCGTGGCATCCAGTGCTCAGTTTGTTACACCGTGGACACTGGGGTATGTCCTGCATGAAAGTTTTGGCTCGCTGGCACATGCATTTGCCTAGCATCAATGGTAATATTGTGCGCCTGGTCCATGGGTGCACTGTGTGTGTGCATCAGCCGGCAAGCGCTGCTCAGTTGTTCGCACCCTGGCCTGTGCCTCACCAGCCCTGGAATTGCATTCATCTCGATTTTGCAGGCCCATTTTTGAAGTCCATGAGGTTACTCCAAATAACCATATGTCGTCCGCATGGCATCCACCACCACAGAGGCCACACTCATGGACCTGGTCCAGATTCTCGCCATTGAGGATCTGCCTCACACATTGGTCTCTGATAATGGCCCCCAATTCATGGCATCCTCCTTCCACAACTTCTGCCAGGCCAATGGTATCCAACATGTCTGTAGCCCACCTTTCCACCCTTCCTCCAATGGTGTAGTGGAGAGGCTTGTCCGCACATCTAAACAGAAGTTGGTGAAGGCAGTCTAAACATCTCCAACCACATCGGCCCTCACCCTGTTATTAAGCAACTATCGCACCATGCTAATTGATGGACAAAGTTTGGTGGAGTTCCTCCATGGGTGACAGCCGCGGACCCAGCTCCATTTGGTGATGCCGTCCCCCTCATGCCCCCGTTCCTGGCCCTCTCAGCATTACGCCCCCAGTGCGGCAATGTGGGCCCGTGTGTATGGGAGCAAGGCAGGTTGGACACCCACCACAGTCATCTCAGACCATAGGCGGTGGGTGACATCAGTGCAGATGTCAAAAGGGTTGGAGCACTGCCATCATAACCAGCTCCACCTGCATACCCCCGCAGGTCTCCCGCTGCCGCATCCTCCTCCGCTACCTCCTTCAGGTACAGACATGATGTTTGAGTTGCCAACACTGCCCCCGGCTGCTGCCACCCTGCAACCTGCCACCAGCCCTCCCTGCTCCCTGGTGGATCGGCGGCTCCCTCCGCTGCCCTGGCCTCTGCGTCTGCCGTCATGGACACCTTGAATGTCCCTTCCTCCCCACCAATGGCGGTTGATAAGCCTGGGTCTTCTCCCATCTGCCAACCGCCCTGGCACCGTTCGGGGCATTTCCACCCCTATGTGCAAGTTTCAGGGGGGAGGGATATGGAACCGAGCGCCATGGGTTTCGAAAGTGCGCCAGATGGCATGGACTTTGATTACCACTAGAGGTCTCTGCAGCTGTCCTGCTGTAAACCGTGGTTGTGTATGCTCCTGGCCCGCATATAATGTGAGGCTGCCACTGTGGAGCATGTGGTCCCAGTGGCCAATAGCAATGTACCCTATCATGCATTTAAGTGCCTGCCTCTCACTCACCGAAGCAGTCTGATATTTGCATGAGTCTCTCGATACCTTGCTTACAGACATCGTGTTTACTTTGCTTACTTCCATGTATGAGTGGACGTTGTTGATTTCATGAGGTTTTCGCTTGTGACCGCGTAGTTTATTCCTTGTTGTTGTTCTTGCTGTCTTGCTCAGTTGTCTGTCATTGTGGGTGTCCTTCTTTCCCGTTCATCCGTGGGCTGCTCTGTTAAGTCCCACCGTGCTTTCATTCACAGCAACCCCATGACAATTCTGGTTGCTTTTACAACAGTTTTGGTACGGATTGTTGAGTAGGAAATCCATATTTGTTCAGCACAAGACGGTCTCTTTATAGATGCTAACAGCTGCAGAAGCATGTGAAGATCTGGGTGGGGTGTTGGGATGCTCCCAACTATTCATTAGTATGTATTTATGGGCTTTCTTTCCATTTTTTAGCAGGGTAAATTTTTGCAGTTGTGCTTGTGTAAACAGCAATAAGTCTTACTTACAGTTTCATTACCAACTAAAAAGTCTGCTTCTGTAGTTTAATGGTCAGAACGTCAAACTGCCATGCTGAGGACCTAGATTCAGATCACATTACCTCTAGGGATTTTTCCTTGGTGGAAGTACTTGAATGAGGTGATTCTGATGCTGATTCCAGTTAGGAAGTGACCTGAGTAAGAAACTGTGGCTCTATGATCTGGGCAACCAACAATGGCTGGGAGGACTGTATGCTGACCTTATAGCCTCTTTACTGCACCCAAAGAACATCACTGGCAGAGGATGACATGGAAACCTGTCAGGACTGAATTGCCTGCGAGTACACAGGATAGGGTTGATAGAAGAGATAGAGAAGATCCAATGGAGAGCAGCGTGCTTTGTTACAGGATCATTTAGTAATCACGAAAGTGTTACCGAGATGATAGATAAACTCCAGTGGAAGACTCTGCAAGAGTGATGCTCAGTAGCTTGGTATGGGCTTTTGTTGAAGTTTCAAGAACATACCTTCACCCAGGAGTCAAGCAGTATATTGCTCCCTCCTACGTATATCTCTCGAAGAGACCATGAGGATAAAATCAAGATTAGAGCCCACACAGAGGCATACCAACAATCTTTCTTTCCACGAACAATACGAGACTGGAATAGAAGGGAGAACCAATAGAGGTACTCAAAGTACTCTCCGCCACACACTGTCAGGTAGCTTGTGGAGTATGGATGTAGATGCAGTTAATTAGTATAGTTTCTCTTAGACAATGCTTAACCAATCAATAAGTCAATAAAAGTGTAAATTTTTAGTTTCCTACATCAACATGAGCAACGTGCATTTTGACATCTGTAGATTAATATGCATTTAAAACTGATAAACAGTAAAAGGTATTCAATACCAACAATCGAAGTTATTTCAGATTTTGTAAAAACAAAAATGGGTGTGACTGCTTAAGAAACAATGGGTAAAAATACGAAAACATATAATATACAAAATTTTATCTCAAAAATAATGTGTCTTCAACACTGATCATTGCAAATAGAAAAAAGTATTGAACATCAACTTTGCTAAGAATCTCGCTCAGCATGAGCACAGAGCACACTACTTGCTCCCTCTTTTTGTACTAAATGTGCATACCTGTGGGGATGGTCTGACCATGAATTTTGTCAGCCCAACCAGCAGCATAACGCAGAGTATCAGCAGCATATACTACTTCCGAATAAGAGGCTGAAGAGACCTTCCCTCCTTCCATTACTCGTAGAACTGTCAAGTACTGAATATCCCTCATCATCAAGTCTGCTAACTAGAATCATGACAGGAAAGAATTAGAGTTACTTTGTTAAACGTAAATCATGCTTCTACTGAAATTAAAAATTTCATTTGCATATTTCTGGACAATTCGCCTTATATCCTATGATGAGTGAGAACCCTTGTGGGTATGAAACATGTTTACACATACTAATTCATCTACTTGTCCATACTGCCCTATGAATCACATCACGAAGGAGAAAAGGTATGTGCAGTGACTGAACAAATGGAACAAAGAGAAGCCACTGTAAGACCTAATTCTTCACACTATATTAGCAATAAACTACTAATACACTGATGTTCAGTTGGATAGCAGGAAATTTTACACATGAAATGAAGGTGTCCATGAAAGACTCTGCTAATCCCCAGTTCAGTAAGGATTAGCCTGATCACATTATTTGTTATGTTTTAGAATGTGTGAAATGCTGACAACAGACATTCCCACATGTTTCAGAAGAAAACATTGTCTTCTATACTAAAATGTAGACTTTCACGTCCGGAAATGTCATGTCCATTATAATTATCTGGGCTTTTATGCCGTGGTGGGTTGATGAATTCTGTGTCAATTCCCAACATTTCATCCCCGTCTGTGGAGGACATCTTCAAGGGGGCTGTAGCTAGATGGAAGGTCCAGCACACCCACTGGCTCACTACTGACTGCCGCTAAATTCCATATCCATGCACCCCCGTGCCAAGGCATGACGTCACGTGTTTTGAAAACGTCAGTGCAATCGGACGCTGTCCGCTGCCATCGATCGCCGTTGCCATCACCCAGTAGTGGACGAGTGGTACACATCTTCTTCAATGCAGGCATCCATATACCATTTAATTTCATGCCCTCCTCCTTTCGAGCGAAATTATTAGGGTGTTTGGCAATTGAAATCACCAAACACCCTAATAATTTCAATCGAAAGGAGGAGGGCATGAAATTAAATGGTATATGGATGCCTGTGTTGAAGAAGATGTGTACCACCCGTCCATGACTGGGTGATGGAAACAGCGATCGATGGCAGCCAACAGTGGCTGATTGCACTGACGTTTTCAAAACACGTGATGTCACGTCTTGGTGCGGGAGTGCACAGACATGGAATTTAGCTGCAGTCAGTAGCGAGCCAGTGGAAGACCCCCTTGAAGATGACCTCCACAGATGGGGATGAAACATTGGGAATTGACACAGAATTAATCAACCGACCATGGCATAACAGCCTGGATAATTATAAGGGACATTCTCTTCTTTGTAAATTGCTTTGTCTTACTGTAATTATGTTCTTGTCTTGAAATTTAACCAAATATATTACAAGCAGTAATGCAAACATACTCTTGTGGAATAACACTTTTTTCTGCCAACCCCGTTCCATTGTCATCCCAAGCAGGAGATCTGAATGACAGTATTTACACTGCCTGACAGAAAAAGTGAAGCACAGAGGACATGGTCAGATGTCAATGTAATTTTGTACATGTAAACACTATCAGTAGGCATGTAAATGATTAGACTTGCAAGTTTCTGTGCCAAGCAGAATGGCCACCAGTGCAGGTAAGTGTTGTTCATTTTTAGTGTTGTCACCAGGCCTTGTAGGGTATATAAAGGACATGAACAGCATCAGATGTTGAGCGATCACTGTGAAGGACACGGAAGTGCCTTATACTCATGTGAGACAGTGTTTTTAGCACCTGACAGATTTTGAAAGGTGCTTCATTGTTGATCTCCATCTGGCTGATTGGTCAAATTGTGCAATATCCAGATTTGTGGGGCATTCATTTGTGACTGTGGTCATTGTTGAACAGTATGTAAGCATGAGGCAGGCATACTCACCATTAAGGTTCTGACTGATCATACCTGAACCACTACAAGGGAGGATTGCCACGTTGTCCATCAAGGACATTGTTGTAACCCCTTCAAATTTGCACCTGCTATCCAAGACCATGTAATGGGCTTCCTGCAACATTCTGTGTCATCCCGCATCTCTGTTCAGAGACAAGCAGAAACTGCACTAGGGAATTACCATGTGTATGCTGCCATTAACACCACAGCACAAACAGAAGTGTTTGGAGTGGTGCTGTGACTGGTAAGCATGGACTACTGATATGATTGGTGCTGCACTGTATTCAACAATGAATCATGGTTTAGCACTACCTCAGATGACCATCATAGGCAATGAATGTGATGGTGACTGGGCAAGAGAGCCCATTCTTCCAATGTGTTGAATGTAGTGGCAACTGGGTGAGAGGTCCCCTTCTTCCAATGTTTTGGAAGTGTTTCTCCTGGCATTGTGATGTCAGGAGACATTGGTTATAATTTCAGGTCATAGCTGGCAGTGATTGAGGGAAGTCTGAAGGTACAATGGTGCATCATGTACATCCTGCATCCTCATGTGTTACCTCTCATGTGACAATGTTATGGTGCCATTTTTCAACAGGACAGTGCTCATCCCCACATGGTATGTGTCTGTGAACTGTCTATGTGAAGCTAAGGTACTCCCACAGCCAGCAACATTCTCAAATCTGTCTCCAATAGAACACATGTGAAACCATCTTGAACATCAACTGCATCCCAGTGCCAGTATTCAGGATATCAATGATCAGTTACACAGCCATGGGCCAGTTTACATTGGGAGAGCATGCAATGGCTTTATGACACCCTTCCTCTGGAAATACGTGCACGCAACCAGGTCAGAGGCGGTACAGTGCTATACTGGAGAGTGAACTCATACTGACAAGTTCTCTGTGAAAAATAACATCACATACCCCTTCAACCTATGAAGTTTCATTTTGTTTTCTCTTCCCCTTCTGGGTGCTTCACTTTTCTTGAATCTGCAGACAGTTGTTATTATTTTGAATTTGTGTTAAATGAGTTCTGAGAATAGAATTAAATAGTTTGGTTAACAGATCATGATTTAGGACCTCTGTATTACAGATTTTCATCAATGTTTCAGTAACTTTGTTAGGTTATTTACATTATTCATGAATGTGAAAATGCTGAGTTCTGAACATAGTGAATTCCTCATTCGTTTTGTATTTTCTTTGACATTAGTTTTACTTATATGGCACAGACAGCAAATGTAATTATGTTATCAAGGTAGCATTTACACTAACTCATACTTTCTCCAGGAACAGTATTTCAGAATTTCATACAAGAAGCCTATAAAGATTGGGAATAGACAAGTAGTCATAATTAGTTATCATTCATACTAACACAGACAAAAGAAGCAATGAGTTTAAAGGAAGTGTAACAATAGAGTGACCAATTTCAAGATTATATAAAGCATTTTAAAAATTTATATTTCTTTTTTTACCTCCTGACACATTCTGCAATCTTTTTAAATTTGTGATCAATGATGTTATAGAACAATTACTAATGCAGTCTGCCAGACTCAACCTCAACAGTACAATAATATTACCATTCGTATGATTCTTTGTTTTTATTTGACAATAAGAAATTGGGAAAAGTAAGTCATAGCTTAATTCCAAAGTACAGATAATGGGAGACTCATGTCCAATTGCTGCATTACCAATTAACCTGCTAGGATAAGATATTTGCTCAAGACTTGTAGGAAATCTGGCTGAGTTCAAGTTATTGTCTGGTACAAATTTTCAACTGTCACAACAGGCAAACATTATTGTAGTAACTGCATTGTTAACATGATTTGCTGCCCATTGTGGCCGAGCAGTTCTAGGTGCTTCAGTCCAGAACCGCACTGCTACTAAGGTCACAGGTTCGAATCCTGCCTCAGGCATGGATGTGTGTGATGTCCTTATGTTAGTTAGGTTTAAGTAGTTCTATGTCTAGGGGACTGGTGACCTCAGTTGTTAAGTCCCATAGTGCTTACAGCCATTTCAACCATTTTAATGACATGATTTAACAGATTTTGTTGCTTCCCTCTAGGGTATTTGTACTATACAAACATCACATGAAAATTAAGCTACGTGCATGCCTAGAAATTCAAGTGTTATTTATCAAAATATTAGCCAGTAAATGTAAGTAATAGCTGATTTAGACATTCAATGGAAGACCACAAAAAAGTTTCACCCTATATGTTTAAGCAGCTTGTCTTAGAGTTGGATGAATGAAAACACTTGTCCTGGTACAGGATGCTATCATGTTCTGTGTCCTAGGTGACAAGGTTCCATAAAATCAAAAAAATATCTAATTTTATTTCAAGAAACAATTAAAACTGTCTTAGCACAAACAATTTTGTTCCATTATTATTCTCTCCTCAAAATTCATGTTTCTAACAGTTATTGCCTGCCATACATTCTTTTTCACCATCAGCATAAGGCTCATACTAATGGACCAACATTCAATAGTGTTTGTTCAATACTGTACTGCTACAAGCTGAAAGGAAATAAGTATACACTATTGTGTCCTTGTGGCAGATATCTCTTATTATAGAGTAAAGAAGAGTAATACATCAGTAAACTGTATAGCACAATGGAAACTATCGAGTACTAAAACTAAGTGTACAGGAAAGGTGGTTGTGATAAGAAATTTTAGAGTTGCAACATTTCTGTATAGTCATGTTTACCTTATGCATCAGAACTGCTCGTTTAGAGGCATCCATTGTTCTCCATTCTGAACCCCTCTTGAATGCTTCTTTGGCTGCAGCAACTGCTTTATCTACATCTGCCTGCAAAAGTCAGATGCATTTCCATAAAGAGTTGTTCTACCTTCTAACTCAGAAAATGGGTGCCTATTTAACAAAGTAAATTCATACTTGTTTACCTTGTCTCCTTCATACACATCTGCAATTTTTTCTTCATTTGCAGGGTTATAAACTGGAAATGTCTTCCCAGAAACTGAATTAACAAATTCATTGTTAATGAACAGCTGAAAAAAAAACTGTTACCATTATTTGTATCTTATTAAATTCTCTAGGACATACAAACAGGAAAGTTGAAAATGTATTCTTTGAATGTCAATAAGGTTATGATTATTTGCGCACATTTTTCCAACAGTAAACCAAGCCAACATTGTTTGATCATCTCCATTCTGGTGAAATGCCTTTTACATTAAATACAGCTTTAAAACATACTTTATATTTTTCTGTCTGTAACTGACTGGTGTTGACCAAAAATAAAATTCAGACACATGAAATACGGTGTAAACAGTCTGACATGGAATAAATTTCACACACTTCTTTGTCCTCATGTTGGGTAGGGAGCATTGTGTCCAGGGGCTATCCCCAATCTGAAAGAAAGTAATTATTTCATTGTAGGGATATGAAATAGCATAATCACATAGTCTTGGTCATGGGTAAAGCAGATGGCAGACTGTGTTTCATTGGTTGAATACTATGGAAATGCAACCAGTGAAAAGTCTGCAGCTCATGGTGTAGTGGCTAGCACGGCTGACTCTGGATCAAGGGGTCCCAGGTTCAATTCCCAGCCGGGTTGGGGATTTTCTCTGCCTGGAGACTGGGTGTCCATGTTATCCTCATCATTTCATCTTCATCACAATTCATGACAGTGGCTAGATTGGACTGTGTACAGAAATTGGGACTTTGTATGTGCACTGATGACCACGCAGTTGAGTGCCCCACAGACCAAACATCATCATCATCCACAACCAGTGCATAAAGAAGACCATAAAAAAACACTTGTGGGAACCATCTTGAAATACTGCTTAGGTGTGTGTGACCATACCAAATAGGACTAACAGTGGACATTGAATGCATACACAAAAGACAACAAGAATTGTCACAAGTCTATGGACCAATGGTAGAGTATGTCAAAGATGCTGAAAGAATTGAACTGGCAGATGCCTGAAAACAGATGCAAACTACCTCAGGAAAGCCTAGTTAGGAAACTTCTAGAACTAACTTTAAGTGATAAACCTAGGAATATATTACAACTCCATACATGTCACTCCCATAGGTACCACAAAGACAAGATTACAACAATAACAGAGTGCTCAGAGGCATTTAAGTGCTCATTCTTCCCACATTCCATATTTGAATGGAATGGGAAAGGCCATCATAACAAGTAGGCCTACAATGGAATATAACCCTCTGCCATGCACTAAATAGTGGTTTGCAGAGTATGAATGTAGATGTAGATTTCACTTTGACAGTAGCTGTGAGGACATGTACACTGTCAGTGAAAAGAAATTGCCTGTCTCAAATTAATAAATTAAATTCAGTATGTAAGATTTTTAATTTATGCTATGCATGCACAAGAAGGTCCTAACAATGACAAAGAGTTTTCTCTGCAAATGATTTTTGGCTCCATTATTTGTATGTGACTGCAGTATTAACCAATTGGGGGACTGGTCTCTGTTTCTGAGTAACCAGTGTTCAGTTTTTCAAGGTAGAGTGTCACAGCTTCATCTCCATGTAAGGCAGACATTTTTTTGTCATCAAAAGAAACACATTCATGTGGCTCAAGAAGAAAGTGACCTATAGTGTCTCTGCCAATACAGTATAGCTGTATAAAAATATGTGCCACACAATTTTTGGATTTATTCTTGATATAAAAACATTACAGAAAGATCATATGCACATAGGTCCAAAAATCCTTCATTGGGAAGGTATAAAAGGAATTCCCTGTGTGTGGTTGCATAATTTTCCTCAAATGTGCACTTTTACTCACTTTCATTCTACAGTTGCTCATAGCATTTATTTTGTTTTTCTGATTGTCATTTGTTCTGATTTAGAGTAAATTCCATCAGAATGATGCATTCAATGTCTGAAATGACATATATGCACAACATGTACTGCCTAACAGATGGGAATGAATAAATAGCACATCAACTTCATTCTGAATGTTACCCTGGCAGGCAATTACTTTGTGCAAGAATTTTTGTATGATTTGACCAATGTTTGCAAAAGGCAGGGTCATTTGAGAAGAGAGTTGCAGATGGTGGGAGGCCATGCAAATGAATAAATGCCTGAGTTTGAAGAACAAGTACTTTACACTGTGGATGATGGATGCTTCATCAACTAGTACAAGGAGCATTGTGAAAAGGGAAGGTGTTATTCACAAGCCAGTCTGTAATATCCTACATAAAAATCTTCAGGAACCATATTATCTTCAGTCGGTGTAAGAATTAAATGAGGTTCACTTCAGCCTAGATTAGCTTTGTGTTAACACATGTTGTGTGCTGTGTTTCTGAAGTTCTTAGAATGTACCTTATATAGTTAGGTTAGATTTCACATGGTGGGATCTTCTGTTATGATGATAATCCCATCTGGGCTTGTGAAAACCCTCAAGAAGTGTGACAAGACAGACATCAACAGAAATTCAGCCTCAACAAGTGGGGTGGAATCATTCATGATCATCTCATTGGCCCTCACTTCTTTCCACAATGTCTTACTGGACAAATGAATTTGCAGTTTCTCAGACAAGAGTTCCTTTATTTACTTGATGATGTATCTCTATACTTTATGCAGTGAAAGTGATTTATGCATGGTGGTGGTCTACCTCACATTACACAGGTAGTTTACCAGTACCCTGATAATCAGTTTCTAAACAAGCATATTGGTTGTGGGGCATCCACTGCATAGCCTGCCCGATTGCCAGATTTGAACTCCATGGACTTTTTTTCCTTTGGGAACATAAAAAATCTTTGGTGCATTCAACTCCCATGCGCAGTGTTGATGATCTGAGGGACCATATCCCAAATGAATTTCATCAAATATGGAACACACCAGTGTATGATAAAAGTATGGACCACAGGCTCTGGGGATGTGTGGAAGCAGGAGGTAGAGTGTTTCTTTTGTAGTTCTTATAATTAGTCTTGTGTTGTGGTCTTCAGTTCAGAGACTGGCTTGATGCAGCTCCCCATGCTACTCTATCCAGTGCAAGTTTCTCCATCTTCAAGTAACTACTGCACCCTACATCCTTCTGAATCTGCTTAGTGTATTCATCTCTTGGTCTCCCTCTTCGATTTTTACTCTCCACGCTTCCCTCCAACTCTAAATTGGTGATCCTTTGATGCCTCAGAACGTGTCCTAACAACTGATCCCTTCATTTAGTCAAGTTGTGCCACAAATTCCTCTTCTCCCCAATTCTATTCAGTACTTCATTAGTTACATGATCTACCCATCTAATCTTCAGCACTCTTCTGTCACACCACATTTTGAAAGTGTCTATTCTCTTCTGGTTTAAACTATTTATCATCCTTTTAGAAAGGACTTCCTGACACTTAAATCTATATTTGATGTTAACAAATTTCTCTTTTCAGAAATCCTTTTCTTGCCATTGTTATTTGCTCCCCAAATAGTGGAACTCATCTACTACTTTAAGTGTCTCATTTCCTAATCTGATTCGCTCAGCATCACCTGAGTTAATTAGACTACATTCTATTATCCTCATTTTGCTGTTGTTGATGTTCATCTTATATCCTCCTTTCAAGACATTGTCCATTCCTTTCAACTGCTCTTCCAGGTCCTTTGTCATTTCTGACAGAACTACAATGCCATCGGCAAACCTAAAAGTTTTTATTTCTTCTCCATGGATTTTAATTTCTACTCCAAACTTTTTTTTTATTCCTTTACTGCTTGCTCAATATACAGATTGAATAACACTGGGGACAGGCTACAATTAGTCTTATGACATGTATAATTATGTCATATGTTGCTTAGTACATGTAGTACTTATCACTGCTTAGTACATTTAGTATTGCTTAGTACATGTAGTATTGCTTAGTACATGTAGTATTGCTTAGTACATGTAGTATCCATGAATATTAAGTGGCTATCTGTAATTAGTTTAACTATTAATTCACAAGGTAATAGCTTTTACTTAATGCTTTTAGCCTTTGGCTAAAGGTACGCAGTTCCCTTACATCTTTAATTTCCTGTGGCAGCCTGGTGTACAGCTTTAGGACTTTATATAGGATACTATTCTTTGTTTTTGACTAGTTTTTCTGATTAGGTACAAGTTGTGACTGGATATAGTTTCATGGTCAAGATTGAATAGGTTGTATTATACAGTTGAAGACTTTTATCTTGTGTACATTTTAGTCTCATACATAGATGTATTCATGTGGAACAGTCAGTATTTCTAGCTTCCTGAATGAATCAATACAATGGACCCTATTGTTACAGCTCATTATTATTTGTACAGCACTTTTCTGTACCTTGAAGACAGTTGTACATTACCAGCACTTGTTCCCTGAAACGAGATTCCATAATAGAGGATTGAATGTATACATAAAATAGGTCACTTAGGAACAGTGGTGGGTACTTATGGAGTAGGGTGCCTCCCCCCCCCCCAGCCCTCCCCCACCCCTACCCCCTTGTGGGGGCCACCCTCATTGCCACCTGCACCACTCCTGCCATTCAGCCCACACACTATTCATTCGTTTATTTCATCAGTCGACTCAACTGAATCGAGTTATCGAGTAGTTGTACTTTCCTACATAGCACGCACGTCCACGTCATCATATTTTATACATTTCTGTCTGGCACATAGATAGCTAACACATACCTAGAAGAAAAGTTGCGGCCATTCCAGAATTCATCATTTAAGGAAGAGAACCACAATCGTAACTTTTTATATCATAAGATGGCATTGTCTTGTATATGTGTATAATCAGTTCAAATAAAACTTTCTTAAGCTATTTGATTATTTTTTTTATTATGGTAAAAGTGAAGATAGTTCAAGATATCTTTAGCACCCCATCCTTGTGGTTTTTCTGTATCCTCCACTGCTTAGAAGCATGAAATATTGCACACATATGAGATGCCTGATTGTGTTGAGCAGTTACAAAGATGAGTTTAAGGCTCAATTTTATTCTGGAAGGGGAATTGCGAGACAATGCTTGTTATACTATAAATTCCTGCAACATAAGATTTCGTCCCCTCCTAATATAAATGAGAAACATCAATAAATTACAAGTTTTTATTTTGAAATTTACTGGCAGATTAAAGCTGGGTAGCAGACCAAGACTTGAACTAGAGCCTTGTCTTCTGCAGGCAATGCCTGTATGAACTGAGTTATTCAGGCACAACCTACAACATATCCTCTCAGCTCTACTTCTGATGATACATCTCTCCTACATTCAAAACATTGCAGAAGGTTCCAGTTCAAGTAGTGGACCAGCACACAATTTTAATCTGCCAGGAAGTTTTGAAACAGAGCACACCCTGCTGCAGAGTAAAAGACTCATTAAGGTGTTGATTTTGTTTACCAGTGGTTGCTACTTTGCAGTGAATTTACTTTATATTACATTTTCAGCTATACAAGGAAGTTGCTGTTGGATACATTTTGTAGTTTCTGCTGGGTTTGTACCCTTTTTCGGTTTTGTTAGCTTCCCTTTTTATGATATTCTACATTATCTGTAGTGTTTTTATGTAGCCCTACATATCATTATTTTTTAAATAGTTAAATAGTTAAATATTTTTAAATATTTTTTTTTATTTTTTAAATAATAATGTAATGCTCAGATTTACAGCAAAATATTGGGGGGGGGGGGGGGGGTGACTGAAACTCATGGCAGTACCTCTTTTTTAGGCTCAGGTCAGTGTCCAATCATCCAACACTGATTCAAATTAAGCTTAATGAGAAGCTCAGACAGGTAGGTACTAGAGATGCTAAAATGTCACAAAATTCTCATAACAGTAGAGTTAAACATAATGTTAGTATTTAACAAGATTCTCATAAAATCACAGTGAAAAGTAGTGTTAGTATATTGCATCAGAATATCAGAGGATTAAAAAACAAAGTAGATGAGCTTCTTGTTCGTTTAGAAGATTTAGAAATTGAGGGTAGAATAGACGTACTACGCCTGTCCTAACATCATATAGTCACAGGTACGTATATGGTAAATGTAAGTGGATATAAGCTTTCAGCACATCTAAGTAGAGATGCTATGGAGAGAGGAGGAGTTTCCATATAATTTAAAATCTGTCATAGTGTGAAAAATTTGGAAACTAAAAATTTTTGTGTAGAGCAACATATAGAAGAACGTGCATCTGAGCTTAAGATAAATAATGCTACTTTTATAAATGTAGGCGTGTATAGGTCCCTACTGGAAAATTTTCATCTATTTTTGAAAAACTTGGATTTTTTGTTGTGCTATCTGTCAGACAGAGGGAAGCAAATTATTGTTTGTGGGGATTTCAATGTAGAGTTTCTGAAAGAGTTCAATAGAAAGCTTGACCTTGAAGTATTACTTGATTCTTTCAATTTGCTATCAGTTATTGATTTTCCTGCTGGGGTGGTAAAGGAAAGCAGCACACTGACAGATAAAAGTTTTTATAAATCAAGATAAATTTAATCAAATAAAAACTTTTCCTGTTAAGAATGGTCTTTCTGATCATGATGCACAGCTGGTTACAGTATACGACATAGCTCTATACAGTAATGCAAAACAGTCCTCCAAAATAGTGCATTAAATTAATGAATTAACAATTGCAAATTTTTGGGGAAGCTAAACAGTTAGACTGGGATGAAGTGTACATGGAAGCTGAGACCAATTTAAAATTTAACCTATTTCATGATACCTTTGTGAGTATATTTGAAAACAGTTATCCTAAGAAAACATTGAAATATCATTGTAAGAAACCATCTATCCATGGCTTACTAAAGGGATAAAAATATCTTCTAAACAGAAAAGGGAAATGTATCTTATAGGTATGAGGAGTTATGATCCAGAAACAGTGAAATATTGTAAAAACTATTGCCCTGTATTAAGAAAAGTTTTTAAAAATTCCAGAAGTATGTGCATTATGTCTGAGATTAGCACATCTGATAATAAAATTAAAACAATTTCCAATATTGTTAAAAGGGAAACAAGGCAACTGAGAGCACAGGAAGACTGTATTTCCATCAAATTCAATGAAAAGTTTGTTAACAGGAAGTCAGAAGTAGAAAACAAGTTTAATAATCATTTTTAAGTGTTGTGGAGAAAATAGGATCCAGCTATTCATTAGAAAATGCAAGGCAGTGTATGGAAGAGGCAATACCTATGCAGTTTGATAAAATTGAAATTCAACCTTTCTCTCCTGATGAGATTAGGAAAATAATAAATTCACTCAAAAGTAAAAGCTCACACAGAATTGATGGCATTTCCAATGGAGTACTAAAAGCTTATTCCCGACAGGTAAGTGGGATTCTTAGCTGCAGATCACTGAAACAAGGCACTTTTTTCCACGCAGACTGACGTACGCTATTGTTAAACCATTGCATACAAAAGGAGATGGGTCTGAAGCTAGTAACTACCGCCCAATCTCACTTCTGACAGCATTATCCAAAACTCTTGAAAAAGTAATGTATTCAAGAGTAGCATCACATATTTGTAAAAATCAAGTAATAAGAAAATGTCAGTTTGGTTTTCAGAAAGGCTTTTCATCATAAAATGCTGTATATGCTTTCCCTGCCCAAATATTAAATGCACTGAATAGCTGAACACCACCCATTGGGATATTTTGTGATCTATCAAAGGCTTTTGACTGTGTGAATCATGAAATTCTTCTAGATAAGCTTAAGTATTGTGGTACGTGTGGGACAGTGCATTAAATTCATATTTAACTGGAAGAATGCAGAAGGTTGAAATTAACAGTACAGAAGCCTGCAAAAAGCAGCAGAGTCCTCTAACTTGGAAGGTATCAAGCATGGTGTTCCGCAGGGTTCACTCTTGGGTCCCTTATTGTTCTTAACGTATATTAATGATTTGCTCCTCTATATTTATGAAGGTGCAAAGCTAGTTCATTTTACTGATGATACAGGTATAGTAATCATACCCAACAAACAAGAATCAGCTGAAGAAATCGTAAATGATGTCTTTCAGAAAATTATTAAGAGGTTTTCTGCAAATGGACTCTCACTAAATTTTGAGAAAACACAACATACACAATTCTGTGCAGTAAATGGCGTAACACCACTGATAAATATAGTCTATGAACAGGAGTCTGTTGCTAAGGCTGAATATTCAAAATTTCAGGATGGGTGTACTGATGAGAAATTGAATTGGAAGAGACACATTGATGATCTGCTGAAATGGTTAGGTTCAGCTGCTTATGCTCTTAGGCCAGGGGTTCACAACATACGTGCTCGCAGAGCAAGCTGTGAGCAGGAAGGCGCGGGCACAGAGCAGCGCGAGCACACTACCCCCACTACCGGACCAGAGCGGATGTTTGGGTGGACAACAGCTGCCGCCAGTCGATGTAAATCCGCGGCCACCTGCAGGGATATCACTCACGAATTATTACTGTGACAAATGAAACAAATAAAGGAGAATGTACACGTGCCAC
This sequence comes from Schistocerca cancellata, assembly GCF_023864275.1. Classification (NCBI taxonomy): domain Eukaryota; kingdom Metazoa; phylum Arthropoda; class Insecta; order Orthoptera; family Acrididae; genus Schistocerca; species Schistocerca cancellata. Next base: position 224,371,017 of record NC_064630.1, read on the forward strand.
ATAATTTTGTTAGCTTAGTGTATGCCTCTACCATCTGTAGACACTGAAGCTAAAGAATTTCACGACAATCCTATATTTTCAACACTACTTAAAATTCACCTCCGGTTGTAGTGTTCTTCATGGCTACTACATCGAGGAGCTCCTCCCTCACCTGAAGATCTCTATTAACACCTCTAATAAATATGGCAAGCTGCGCTGTACCAGTGATATCAACACTTTCGTCCAGCGCTAGAGAATACGCCATAAAATCTTTACAGATATTTGCAAGCTGGCTCTGGACGTCGTCTGCCATGTCCTGTATGCGACGCATAATGGTCATGTTAGATAATGGCACAATCCGAAACTGTTCAACTTGAGATGGACACAAATGTTCCGCTGCAACTACCAAACATTCTTTTATTAAATCGCCATTAGTTAAGGGGCGCAGGGATTTTGCTAAAAGCAAAGCAATTTTGTAACCCACTCAGAGAACTGTCTCAGTTGATTTTTCTTCGTCGTCCAGATCTTCTTCGGATAGCTTCCTTTTAAGTTTAATAACTTCCTGTGCACGATCTGGTCCATCACATTTTCCACTTTCGTACTCTTTCGCGTGGTACGACATATAATGTCGCTGCAAATTAAATTGCGTAAAAGAATTCAGCGTTTTGTGACATACTAAACATTATGCAACACCATCTTTTTCAGTAAACAGATACAATTCCTCCCAATGGGGGTTGAACTGCGAAAGCATGGTTGGGGTTACACAACGGCGACTTGACATGTTTCTTAACCAGCGTAGTGACTGTTAGAGCTGTTCGTAGTACTTTAAACGTTACACAGTCGGCGCGAATTCAGTAGGCACGCTGCGGCTCTATTCAAACGTGCGCGCGCATTTCCCCTCCCTCCCTACTCCGCGACCTTGCAGCTGCTCGCGAGCATGTGCCTGAGCAGACGCGAGTACTCGTGCTCAAAACCGACCAGTTGTTAAGCCCTGTATTAGGGTTATTGGAAATTTTGGTGAGAAACGTATCAGTAAATTAGGCTACTATGTCTATTTCCATTCATGGCTTTCATATGGCATCATTTTTGGTGTAATTCATCATCAAGAGAAAAAGTATTCATTGCACAAAAGTGTGTAATCAGAATAATAGCTGGAGCCCACCAAAGATCACCTTGTAGACATTTATTTAAGGAACTCGGGATATTCACAGTACCTTCGCAATATTGTTGTTAATAATCCATCACAATTAAAAAAAAAAAAAAAAAAACAGCGAATTTCATAACTACAGCACTAGAAGAAAGGATGATCTTCACTATTGTGGGCCAAATCTGTGGCACAGAAAGGGGTGAATTATGCTGCCACATAAAATCTTTGGTTATTTGCCAAATAGCAGTAAAAGTTGACAGGTAGCCAACCAACATTTAAAAACAAATTAAAAGAATTTCTGAATGACTACACCTACTCAACAGACAAATTTTTAGATATGAAGCAGTAACTGTAAAAAAAATTAATTAACAATTCTGTGTAAAGAAACCTTTTGTTAAAGTGACACATTCCACATCATTACGAAATGTCGTATTCACGATCTATGGAAAATGTAAAAAAAATGCAAGAAATTCCCATTACTTTTGACATTCAGCCATAGCTTCTTGTATTCCCACTTACGTTTTTCACTTTTCCGAGGGACGACAGTAACAAAATGATGACCATTGTTTTGTGGATACTAATGCCGAAATTTATACCAGTACCATACTTTGATAAACAGCAGATAAGTCTTCCCTGTTCATACCATGATGAATTAAAGAGATCTGCTTGTTTGCTTCAATTGTAGAGTATCTGCAGGAAACTAAGGAAAGAGTTAGACAAAACATCCACCATGATGAATTGAAGAGATCTGCTTGTTTGCTTCAATTGTAGTGTATCTGCAGGAAACTAAGGAAAGAGTTAGACAAAACAACCACTTGTTGCGTCCTTAACGAGTAACAACTTGTTTTATTTGTGATGGAAATGCTCATGAGACAGTACATGATAGTGTTCAGTGCAACATTAGTGTTATAACGCTAGATTTTGTCGTGACGGTAACGACTTCCCCGGCGTCATACTGTGAAGCCTTGTGTAACTTGTCATGAACACCACTCTCGAAGGTGTGATATCTTTATAAGGTCGAATTAAATACCTAGATAGAAAGAAACTCGAAGTAAGCTGTGACCGGTCTGTTCTGTCAGTAAGAGGAATAGCGTCTTAACTTCGAAGAGCCGACATCCTTTTCACGAGAGTGAATAACGCAATAGCGGTACCGAGTCAGGCAGTAAACCGATTTTGCCGTATACATCGTGTATCTCGTACAAGGGCCACTGGAGGAAACAAGGGGGCGAGTAAGGCATTTAAGGGAACACGCACTCGCTCTTTCCTTGCTTCATTCGCTTGTGAAGTAGAAAAAACGAGAAACACATTAACAGCAGTACAGGTACCTTCTTGTTTATGCACTGATTCGGTATTTACTTGGATACTGAAAGTCTTGTCTCTTACGATTTCGTACGGTAGCCAGATTAAAGTGGCAAAATACCGAACAATTGCCTAGCGAAAGGATTTGCTGAGATGACGGTGAACAAAATGTAACATTTATTAAACATAAAAATTATATTTGTTGTCGCTAGTTACAGGTTCCAAGAAGTTTTTTTTTACCGGTACCTGCAATTTTTTGGTAAAAGCTGTTGCTTGTTCTAAATTTCAAATTACAACGAACGCATGATTCTGCTTATAGCATAACGACACTCAGTTATTGACTTGATTTTGCAAATTAGTAAATAAATTAGTGATATTAATGGAAATCTAAACATAACGAATTACATATACCTCGGTACAGAACACCAAACAGAGGGCTGAAATACTGAACAGTTCTGTAGAAACCAGACTCATGGGAACCCAGCGCGTTACTGGGCGGCCACATTTCTTTTCGTCCAGGTACTTATAAAAATAAATGTACGTATCTCCTGACGTACAGTAGCGAGCTTCCACAACACACTTTTTGGTCTATACCCTTGTTTCGCCTTCACACTGTACCAGAATGTCAGATGACTGCCGACACTCACCTGCGTGTACTTGATGTCAACTTTTCTGGCCATGCTGCAGTATTGCTTTTACGGTCTCGCTCCCGGCCGCTTCCACGTGAGAACTGCGACCAAGTGTATGCTGGTAAGCATTCCGCGCTGTGACCCCGCCTAGTGTTTCTCCCCTCCCAGGCGTCGCACTCACCTCCCCTCCTGCTCGCCGCATCTGGAGTTCCTCGCCAAACGTCTTACCTAACTGCAGATACTCAGCGTTATGCAGCACCGTTTTCTGCAAGGTTGCGTAGCATTCTGCAGGGTTCTGCAAGATTGTGATCACGGTACCTGTCTTCTCGCCATTACTCGACAAAAGTCATTTTTAGCTACCGCAGGCCTTGAAGTCGGCTCTGCAGGCAGATACATTTAACGTCTAGCCGCTCTTACTGAGGATATCCATCAATATATCTTTCTTGGAGTTAAATCACAGTTTGAAATAAAAAGACTAAGTATAATTCTATGTAAGCAATAATTTGCTTGGAGCTTTTTTATGGAATTTCCTTTATATTTGTAATCAATATACAGTTCACAATCATGGCATTAATTCATGTTGACTCATCTTTTCATGGGATTGTCTTGTCCCATGTCAGTTTGTACTTATGTACAAAAATGATGACGAGGATCGATAGAACAGTATATTACAATACTAAAGTTTTGTAGATGAGCACATCTGACGAGTGTAACCGTCAATAAAAGGAAGTTGCATGCGAATTGTGATTGTTCCACAATTTTGTTTTAAAAATTATTTTGTTTCAGTGAGGTAGTACTTTTGATGTATAGATTGTTATCACCACATCTCAAAAATAATTTTCAACAAACTCATTACCAGTGTAGGAACTTTGAAAGGCGTTAAGAGTACTTCAAATTACGAGAAACTTCCATGAACAGGTAGACGCTGTTGAATGTTCATTTCAATTAATACATTTCTCTTAGGCGTTTACATGACGTGCGTATAATTTATACACATGCACAATAGCACATTGCACCAGTCGGAACTGGAACCTTGCTTCGTTTTGAGATTTGTTGTCACTCCTGGCAACAGGTGTGCCAACTAATGAGTTTAGCGCCAACCACAGTTGCCAACTGAGTAGGTTATTATTCTAGCCCCTTGGAAACAACGCACATGCAAGAACAGTAAGTGTGACTTATTTCGAGCTCGACTCGGCTAATACTGTAGCTAGTAAAATATCCAAAATCACATCTACTCTTCCAGAAAAGGCACTTAAAGATTTTAAACTTAATCTTGAACGAAATATGTGACGACAAACGGAGAAAATGAACGATATGCAGATTACGCACTATTTTTGGAGGACCATAATGAAATAAATACTCTTCGTCAGGCTATCGTTTAGAAGCCACAAGCAACTGAACTACGGTGAAAGTGGGCTGTTGACAGATTTGGCTATACGTGTAAAGGGCCATACTTACCGTTTTGTGCTACCCTCTTTCGCGTACAGCTCCACATTATTTGTGTCTAACTGGTAAAAAGTGTCGGAAGTGCAATATACAGTAAATAATGCCATTATCTGTGTGCTATCTAAAATGTCTACCATTTTCGTTGCCGAAAAATAGAGGCGACACTGAACGAAAATTCGGAACTACTAGCAGTCTGGAAGTGTACCAAATGCTACAATGAAAACGTGGCGAAAACAGTGAAAGTAAAGGACAGTGACTTTAAGTGTGTAACTGATAAAAGTCATAGTCTCAGTTCAGAAATTTATCTACTGCAGGAAGATGTGGCAAATTTACAGAAAACAATTACTGTGTAGTCTAAGTTGAATGTAAACAGTGAGCGTCTTGGTTATAGAAATTTTGCTAATAACAGTATAGAAATGCACCAGATTTGTAAAACTAGGAATGTGTACGACGATCAGAAATGCATAGACAGAATTAGATAAGAGAGTCAAAGTGTGGGAAAGTATACATTCAGTGTCGTCTACAGATAATGTCCACCACATCGAGAAAGAAAAAAACGAATGTCACTGCTAAAGAATAACTATCAAAGTAATCATGTGTGTAAAATGTAAAACAGTGTTTCGTGGTAGCTGTGCAAAAAAATGTTGCTGCACTTGAGGTACTGCGTCCCGAAATTAAGTCTACCAAGAAGAAGCAAAGAAGAAAACCATTTCTGTACTAACTAAAGATGTACAAATGTGAAAAGAAAAATACGAAAATCTGCAACTGTCCAAAATGCACACTTTTCACCAGGAAAGGCCAACAAATTGTACAAGCTCTACAGTTACTAATCTCCAAAACAACTTTGGTAGGATAAACAGTGCAGACATATAGCGACGAGGGTAAACAAAATAGGATGTCTTAATTGATACTAAGCTACATATTGAGGCTCACAATCGACATAAAGAAAAGGGCTTACGGAAATGCGATTCTCCAATTTTTAATGAAGATTCATAAAAAATGGTTCAAACGTTCAAACGGCTCTGAGCACTATGGGACTTATCATCTATGGTCATCAGTCCCCTAGAACTTAGAACTACTTAAACCAAACTAACCTAAGGACAGCACGCAACACCCAGTCATCAAGAAAGAGGATTCACAGGTATCTGCCTTAGATTCTGAAAGTCGTAACAATTTACTGTCCCACTGTGCCTGAATATGACAAAGTAACAGAAATTTTATTATCCTTGCTCACTGCCATGGTCATGGGATTACTACTCCTAGTTAAGCTTGGTTCTTCCATGTCTGAAATAGGAAAACCTGTCCATTTGCCTGATGTCAGTAATTTAACTTATAATGATTGTATTGTGTTGTTTGGATGAGCAAATGATGTATTTGAAAATGAAACACCAAAAGCCACTGACGAATAAAAAAAATTGTTTAGGACGTTTGACTTATAGAAATGTCCTGTTGATGACTATTCCACACCGATATGACCTACTTCCATGGTTGTGTGTAAATAAAGAGATAAGCGCTGCAAAAACATACTGCTCTTTAAAATATGCACACAATATGAAAACGTAGCAGCTGTTGATCTCAGTGGCACAGGACATAGATCTGACATTACGTATGGACCTCACTTAAATGATATAGGGTAGCAACTTGTGGAGGAAAATAAGCGGATGTGTCGTCAAGAAATCGGATATAAGACATATATTATCAAAGATAACAGGTCCATCTTCACATCTTCTCCGTTCACTAAAACATCAATAATATCCCACTTATCACAAGTGGAAGAAAAGATCTGGACACCAATAACTCAATAGAAGATTCCAGGCTCCCACACAGATGATATTTTAAGGGCAATTTCTTACAAAGCAAGAACGAGGCCAGTGGTGTAATGAAAGAGCCTTTGGGGAACTCTAACGTTAAAGATCAAATCCGTACTGGTAATCCAATAAATTGCCACAAAGATGGTCTTTCTGTTTGCCATCAAAATATTCAGTCAATAACAAACAAAATTTTAGATATAGAGATTTTATTAAGTACAGAAATCCATTTTATCAGCTTTCTGTTGATTACAGAGCACTGGTTAAATATTGACCAAATTGTCTCTTTTTCTATACGACAGTACATACTAACAAACTATTTCTATAGAAACAGTTATAATAAATAATAATTTTCATGAAGTAAGGTTTAAAATATAATTCTATTAATAAGTTTTGTGACGTCTCTGGGCAAGACATTTGTAAAATCGGTGCAATATATGCAAAAGACATTTATGTGTGTTCTTATATTTGACTTCTGTGTGAACAGTTATCGATTATGTGGCTTCTGTGTAAAAGAAATAATCATTTTGTATTTTTATGTTTGTATAATATTATGTCTGTCAATTTTTAAATAACGTCTGTGGTCGGCGAGTGTGAAAACTGATGAAGACAATGATAATTAAAAATATAACAAAAATATATATTAGCATATTAAATTGCCTATAAATAGTGAGGCTTAGACATTACTGTCTCTGTCTTCTCGTAGCCATGAATGTTCTTAGAGCCTGTGACGCTCTCTCGAACCCTTAGTTCGCTTTCACTTGTTTTTTGATCGAGAAAGACGCCATTGAGCACTGATGTACAAAAAAGGTTTGTACTTTGAATTTTGTGTTAATTCTGAATATAGAAATTGTTAAAAATATTTGTAATAATTTGTAGCTCGCTTGCCCAGCATTTTATCCCACATTGTTAGCCCTTTTCAGCGAGTTTAGCATTTTTTGTGAAGTCGTGCTGCGCCACAATCGCGGGAGCCCCTGACATGGCAAATTCAAACTATAATATTGAATGAAAGTAGTTTTCCTGCAACTAAGAGGGCAGGTAGTTGTACATTAAATTTCTTTCTTTCAGCTTCCCGGAGATCACAGAGAAGAGCTGCAGATTTTATTATGTCATTGTGCAATATTAGTGACGTAAATAATTTACATAAATCAGAGAGTTAAAACTTTACTTGTGTGAGATCAAAGACTGCTGTATTGAAATCTGGTCTGGCTAATAATATTAAAATCATTTTCATTTTTAGTTTCAAGCTCTCGTGTTAGCTGTGGCAATCAATAGTGTTCAAATATTAAAAAATCCACTGCAGCTTTTATGGTTGGCAAACATTGCATACTGTAACTTCTGTGCGTTTAATAAGAGTAATTTTCAGTGAATTTCAGAGACTAAAGTAGAGAAAGACATGTTTAGTTTCGTAATCAGTTACAGTAATGACACAGTGTTTCATTTCTAACAAGCCAGATCAGAGTTATGAGAACATAGTTTTGCAAATTAAAGATCATACATTCACAGCAGGAAATCTTTCAGTGTTGTGCGTATCCCCACATAATAGATCAACTACAGGAACCAGTAGTGAGAACTGCATTTTATCTTTTGTGTTTGCAACGATAATCAACATTTGGTTTACTTAAAGTGCTATGCAATGTAAACTGTATTATAGCTAAAGATCATAAAAGTTCAGTCCATGATTTTATTACTACCAAGCAAATGAATAACATTCTTTTACATTCAAACAAACTGTATATAAAATCAACACGCACAGGGATACGTAACAGTGTCAGCCTCTCATTACGGCAAGGGACTTCGAAAAAATTGATATCACTCTAGCCCTAATTAAAATTAAAAAGATTTTTGACACATTGAGAGGCGCTTTACGGATCTATGCGTTTCACGGATCTATGCCACAGATAAATTCCGGTTGTTTCACATGATACACTCCTGGAAATTGAAATAAGAACACCGTGAATTCATTGTCCCAGGAAGGGGAAACTTTATTGACACAGTCCTGGGGTCAGATACATCACATGATCACACTGACAGAACCACAGGCACATAGACAAAGGCAACAGAGCATGCACAATGTCGGCACTAGTACAGTGTATATCCACCTTTCGCAGCAATGCAGGCTGCTATTCTCCCATGGAGACGATCGTAGAGATGCTGGATGTAGTCCTGTGGAACGGCTTGCCATGCCATTTCCACCTGGCGCCTCAGTTGGACCAGCGTTCGTGCTGGACGTGCAGACCGCGTGAGACGACGCTTCATCCAGTCCCAAACATGCTCAATGGGGGACAGATCCGGAGATCTTGCTGGCCAGGGTAGTTGACTTACACCTTCTAGAGCACGTTGGGTGGCACGGGATACATGCGGACGTGCATTGTCCTGTTGGAACAGCAAGTTCCCTTGCCGGTCTAGGAATGGTAGAACGATGGGTTCGATGACGGTTTGGATGTACCGTGCACTATTCAGTGTCCCCTCGACGATCACCAGTGGTGTACGGCCAGTGTAGGAGATCGCTCCCCACACCATGATGCCGGGTGTTGGCCCTGTGTGCCTCGGTCGTATGCAGTCCTGGTTGTGGCGCTCACCTGCACGGCGCCAAACACGCATACGACCATCATTGGCACCAAGGCAGAAGCGACTCTCATCGCTGAAGACGACACGCCTCCATTCGTCCCTCCATTCACGCCTGTCGCGACACCACTGGAGGCGGGCTGCACGATGTTGGGGCGTGAGCGGAAGACGGCCTAACGGTGTGCGGGACCGTAGCCCAGCTTCATGGAGACGGTTGCGAATGGTCCTCGCCGATACCCCAGGAGCAACAGTGTCCCTAATTTGCTGGGAAGTGGCGGTGCGGTCCCCTACGGCACTGCGTAGGATCCTACGGTCTTGGCGTGCATCCGTGCGTCGCTGCGGTCCGGTCCCAGGTCGACGGGCACGTGCACCTTCCGCCGACCACTGGCGACAACATCGATGTACTGTGGAGACCTCACGCCCCACGTGTTGAGCAATTCGGCGGTACGTCCACCCGGCCTCCCGCATGCCCACTATACGCCCTCGCTCAAAGTCCGTCAACTGCACATACGGTTCACGTCCACGCTGTCGCGGCATGCTACCAGTGTTAAAGACTGCGATGGAGCTCCGTATGCCACGGCAAACTGGCTGCCACTGACGGCGGCGGTGCACAAATGCTGCGCAGCTAGCGCCATTCGACGGCCAACACCGCGGTTCCTGGTGTGTCCGCTGTGCCGTGCGTGTGATCATTGCTTGTACAGCCCTCTCGCAGTGTCCGGAGCAAGTATGGTGGGTCTGACACACTGGTGTCAATGTGTTCTTTTTTCCATTTCCAGGAGTGTATTTGTAGGAGACGAAAGTTTTAAGTCATTTTATTTTGCCACTGAGGGGGAATGCTGTAGTGGCAGCCTGCAGTCACTTCTCATCACTAAGACACCGCAACTTTGTACCTCAAATGTCTCAAGCCAACTAACTTAAATCTGACTATATTGACGTTGGTGTCGACTGATCTTTCTTCTTTCTAGACGAGTGTCGCTGCTCTGAGATGCGGTAACTATTATTTCTTGTGTAATACTTTAGCTATCGATGCGACCCGTAATGTCAACATAAACTGGATGGAACTTTAAAATTTTATTTCTTCTACGATAAGGCTCCTTGTTATTACTGAAGAGAAATTAATGTTACCGTCTGGGGATCATTTTGTTAATGGAATGTATGTCTGACGAAATATCGATTATTCAACTAATATTCTCAAAAGCTACTGGAGTAATTATCTAATTACTTTCTTGTCGTGTCACAACCCGTTTACTGGGAAGACATTTGGTCATCGATGTAGTATGTTTAAGCACTTCAAGATAAAGTTGTTGGAGGAGTGTCACAATGAAAGAAGAATACAGAGTTCTCAGTTTATTGTTACGGCTCCTGACTCTGTAACAAACGATTAATCGTAAGGAAATTTATTCTTTTATTGCTTAAATAGTTTTGGTTTTTAATGTGAGTAATATGTTTGCATGAGATGTAGGATTTAAACAGTTGAGTTACATTTTGTCTGCAAGGAGCACTCCTGAATATTAAACGTCTTGTCATAGAAGGATCTGGCACTTGGTTGTTCTTCATAAGTCTTGTTTTTATTCTCCAAGAATGAAATCTAAATTGTCCTATGACTCATGAGTAGATATAAGAAAGATGTTAATACTGAAGATAATAAGAAGAGTTTTAATAGTCAACAGACACCCTTTTTGACTGATGAATTGATTCTTCATTGGATGAGAAGTTATGAATAGGTAATATTTGTGTTCTTATTTTAGCTGTACTGATGGTAAGTGGTAATGCGTATTTCAGGGGATACAGGCTGCTTGTAACAGCATCAGATATGTTTTTCATAATATTTAGTGATTGAAAGAGTGATGTAAATTATTAACTGATGTTTGTGTATAAGTATAAATTAAATATATATTTAAATCAGTCTTGCAACATTAAGATGGCCAACTGTAACGAAAATTATGCATTCTACATCAATGTGGGTGGAGTTGGCGATAAGTGACTGAGGGTGTCGGTTGTGCTGAGATAAGGACTGTAACGTAAGTTACTAAAGTGTTCATTTAGTTTCAAAATTATATTCCTCACATGACTGACATGTTTTATTAATTGTGGCATTTGGTTTAGAATTATATATTGGTTTTCACAACTGACCATGTAAATTTTCCAATGAACATTGCACGTAGCGCTTCAACTTTAAGTGATGTTTTTTACGATGTTCATACGGTATTCATCGACAAAATTTTTTGTATGGCACAAGTACACGTTAAACAGGGGGTCCGATTTGTTTAAGAGCACGTTAAAAAGATTCATGTTTTTCATTTATTCTTGAAATTTCCATAAAAACGATAAACCATTTTATTTGACCCTAATCTCGGAATTTTCACCAAGCGGAGACATACTCTCATTACTTAGGAGTGCCGTATTTTGGCAAACTACTGAGAAGCAGTTATGCTCCATTCTCCCTTCACACTCCAAGCTCATTTTACACTCGTCTTCTTTCAGTCTCGATATGAAATGAGGAAGTGATCAGGAACGGACAAGTGCTAATTTTTTGCGGGACACTGTGACTATTACCGACAGAGTTTTTGGAATAAAGAATTTCGTTCCGACTGGGAAGCTAGAACAATTTTTGGTGGCGAAAACGCAAAGGATCCAGAATTATTTAACCTTACACTTTCTCAAATTTCCTCATTTAAGTATGCATCTGTCACTTCTTGCGATGTAAGAAAGAGTATTTTCTGCGTTAAATAATCTCCCGGCAGACAAATGCATGAGCCTAAATGAGGAGAATTTGGATTATTATTTATCATTTGGCTTTTAGTGCCGGGAGTCTCCAAAGAGATTATAGGCTCACCTTCAATGCAGCTGTTTTCATTTAAGCGGGGGGGCTGCATCATTAAGAAAATTTGAATCCTTCAGGAAAGAAACGTATTTGGAAGGAATTGGCTGTAGTCTATAGTACTATTGATTTGCCTAAACTCAAAATGGAAAACCATACAAAACCACCTTCAAAGTTGCTGGCGGATGGGTTCCAACGACCTCGCCTCCTGAATCTAGTGATTGCTAGCTCAACAGCCCAACACCAAAGCTACCCCAAGTTAATGGAGGGTTTGGGAAAAAATGGTTGATGTACTTCTTCTCTTCTTCTGTAGTGGTCAATCCAAGGATTGGTTTGCAACAGCTACAATGGCAGCTTGTCTCCATTCTGTGCGTCTTTCAGCTTTTCTCTTCATTTCTTTATAGGTGTCACATCCCACATCTTTCACGATTTGATCCATGTACCTCAGTCGTGGTCTTCCTCTTGGTCTTTTTCCCTCGACATATCCCTCTATGATTGTGTTCAGGAGTCCTTTATGTCGTAATGATGTACATTGATTTGAAATACAATAAAATACATCACAACAAAGACTGAATTCTGACATTGCATGTTTTTGTGATTTCGTAGACTTTCCCGGCGTAATAACTGCTGATATTCTTCACGGGTTTGCAGCCGTATCATGTCGTCGTCCAGACACAATATTTCGGTGGACCAGCTGGCCGCCATCTTCAGGTGAGCTAATGCTCGTGCACTGCCTCGCCGGAACTGAATTCCAGCCACAACGACGGAAACCTTTATACAGCACGGGCAGAGCACCGCGCGTGCGCGAGATGATGGGCATTATTTGCATTTGGAAATTTCTTCAAGACTGTCTGCCACATCGTGGGAATGGGTGGTCTAGGCGCTACAGTCTGGAACCACGCGACTGCTACGGTCGCAGGTTCGAATCCTGCATCGGGCATGGATGTGTGTGATGTCCTTAGGTTAGTTAGGTTTAAGTAGTTCTATGTTCTAGGGGACTGATGACCTTAGAAGTTAAGTCCCATAGTGCTCAGAGCCATTTGAATCATTTGATTTGAATGGGTGGATAGCGCTTTATGGGCTTTTTCAGACGCAGTGCAGAAAATTGCTACTAGTAAACACTCATCTAAGTTCCAACGTCTCTGTGTCTCTCCTGTTATGTCTGGTGACGACACCCGCCAACGGGAGGTTATTAATCTTACGAATCAGGAATTTGATGATGCTACATTACCTGTTTTGGAAAAAGGTTTAAATTTTGCACCTACTCCTAAGAGGACTCCTATTACGGCTTTTATTTGTGCTGTAGAACAAGCTGTGGCCCGCCTTCCTGAGAACAGAGCAGAAGAGATCAGGCAGGAGGTTGCCTACAAACTTCGTCGAGTTCCCGCTCCACGGAATAATACTCCATCTTGTGAAAGGGCTGCTATTCGGTCTCTGAGAGAAAATCATGATCTAATAATTCTTCTGGCTGATATAGGTAATGCCACGGTTATTCTCTCACGTGAGGATTATGTCGCCAAAATGGATCTTTTGTGAGAGGAATCGGCCTATCGGAAAATCAGAAATGATCCCAAGAATTGTATAAAACGGAAGATTCTCTCACTTTTAAAGCAGAGCTCCTTACCTAGTGATGTCATCAAGTAACTTCATCCTAGTGGGACGGTTCCTCCGAGATTGTATGATTTACCCAAGATTCAAAAGAGTGGTATTCCTCTGCGTCCCAATGTCAGCATCATGGGCGCCCCTACCTATAATTTGGCCAAATATTTAGCTTCAGTCCTCAGGTCATATGTGGGAAAATGTGAACATCACATATCAAATTCTTCCGATTAAAATCGTTGTACTGTGGTCTTTCTGACTTGCTCGTCAGCTTTGATGTTATTTCTCTCTTTACTCGGGTTCCTCTTGAAGAGCCCCTGTTACTAATCGGTGAGAAATTAGATGAAGAAACCACCAAGTTATGTCGTCATGTGTTGACTTCAACGTCTTTTCTTTTTAATGATGTATATTTTGAGCAAACTGACGGAGTGGCTACGGGGAGTCCACTCTCCACCATAGTCGTCAACCTTTTTATGGAAGATCTCGAGGACATGGCACTCAAAATTTCGTTTCTTAAAACAAAGTGTTTTCTGAGATACGTTGATGACATTTTTATGGTTTGGTCACATGGAATTGATGCTTTGAATCGCTTTTTAGATCATTTTAATTGTCTACATCCGAGTATTCAATTTACTATGGAAATTGAAAGTGATGGTAAACTTCAATTTCTTGATGTTTTAGTTCAAAGAAAGGGCGATGGGACTTTTGGACACAGTGTGCATCGGAAACCTACTCATACTGATTGCTATCTTCATGCGACCAGCTGTCATCCAGCACACCAACGTAGTAGAGTTCTGCGGACTCTGATGAAAAGAGCTTATGCCATTTCTGACGAGGAACATTTGAAAGAAGAACTTGATCATTTGAGCCCGGGTTCCCGGGTTCGATTCCCGGCGGGGTCAGGGATTTTCTCTGCCTCGTGATGACTGGGTGTTGTGTGATGTCCTTAGGTTAGTTAGGTTTAAGTAGTTCTAAGTCCTAGGGGACTGATGACCATAGATGTTAAGTCCCATAGTGCTAAGAGCCATTTGAACCATTTGATGATTGTTTTTAAACAGAATGGATATGCGGAACAACAAATATGCCGTGCTCTTCAGTTTGGTCCGTCACGCGAGCCAATAGAGGGTACTTTTGAAGCTGTTGCTTATTTACCCTTTGCGGGAAGTATATCATCCAAAATTTCAAGAATTTTAATAAAATATGATATTAAAAGAGTTTTTATGCCGGTGCCCAAGACTAGAGCCCTTCTTGGCTCAGTTAAAGATAATTTGGGCTCGAGGAAGCCCGGGGCTTATGAAATTCCGTGTCACTGTGGAAAGAAGTATATTGGTCAAAATATTCGAACTATTCAGGACCGGTGTGTGGGACATCATCGGCACACTCGGTTGTTGCAGCCTGAGAAGTCGGCAGTGGCACTGTAACGAAGGATACAGGATGATGTATGACAGGACACAATTGATCTCTCCTGCTTGTCGCTAGTGGGAATATGTTCTTAAAGAATCCACTGAAATTATATTATCAAGTAATATTATTAACAGGGTAAAGGTTTTCCTCTAAGTAAGATATGGAATCCGATTTTGTCCGACATTAAACAACAACGGTCTTCTTTTCGATCATTAGATTCTTCCAACTAGTGCTGTTGCGATTCATCGTTTCTGCCGTCTTCTCCCACCGGCGCGCTGCGAGTCTACTTGCCGTCAGGAGGCGCTGCCCATCATCTCGCGCACGCGCGGTGGTCTGTCCGTGGTGTATAAAGGTTTCCGTCGTTGTGGCTGGTCTTCAGTTCCGCCGAGGCAGTGCACGAGCATTAATTTACGTGAAGATGGCGGCCAGCTGGTCCGCCGAAATATTGTGTCTGGATGACGACGTGATCCGGCTGCAAACCCTTGAAGAATATCATTGCATGTTTTTCCTTTAATTGTGCATATTTAGTCATTTGATGGTGCACGAATACATGCATATTTTAAAATTTAATGGTACGTGGAATTTCTGACTTCAGTTACTACGTTACTACAAGAGCGTGATAGATTTTGGTCGAGAGGAGAGGGATGGAGGGGGGGGGGGGGTGCAGAGCGCAGTCGGCTAGAACCAATTCGAGCAGCCCAGTGAAAAGAATCATTGAGAAACGAACGAATTATAGAATGTGACTGTCACCTGGTACTCCTTCCACTCTCCACGAAACCTTCCCCGTCGTTCCGTAAAGGAACTGGTTTTCATAATTGTGTACCTCTCAGGTGACAAGTTATCCATAGTTAGAAACTTTCACAACAGGACATAGCACTGAGGCAATAAGCGGCAGCACTTACATTAAATTCAACTACAAGTAAGAACTGAATTGAGAAACAAAACAAGTGAGCTTAAGCAAGGCCAACAATTGGTCCTGGCTAAAATAGGAATGGACGATAGACTGTAGTACTATGGATGTGTAGGTAATTCTATCGTTAACCTTGCTGACTTTCGATAGTGTCTATCCCATTTTCGTCGTATGACTGAAATTCAAAATACCTTTCAATTTCACTGCGGAGCAGTTAGGTTGTGTGCAACTTCATTTAGGTGGTAGTGGGGTCGCGACCTCGCTGGGCAGCCCCGTCCCTTTGGCTACGGCCTTGTTTGGTAGATTTGTTCATCTCTGGAAAACGGAGAAGGTACTAGACGATGGCCAGGTTGTTTCGTAGCGTACGAGGTCGGTTCAAAAGGTTCCCGAACTTTGTCCACAAAATTTTTCTACGCTTACCATTTACTTATTGTGCCTGGTCTCCGAAATACTTTCCTCCACAATTGATACACCGCTACCGACGCCGTTTCCAACTCCGGAAGCAGTACTGGTACTCATCTTGCTGAATCGTGCGAAGCGCCGTCTGCCAATTTTCTTTTATCTCGTCTGTAGTTGCAAATCCCCGTCTTTTCAGCAGGGTTTTCAACTTTGGAAACAAAAAACAAACTCCACAGGGGCAGGTCCGAGTAGTATGGTGGATGAGGCAGCACAGTAATTTCGTTTTTGGTGCAATGGTCACTCACCAACAGGAATGAATGTGCCGACCGCGTGACTGCTACGGTCGCAGGTTCGAATCCTGCCTCGGGCATGGATGTATGTGATGTGCTTAGGTTAGTTAGGTTTAAGTAATTCTAAGTTCTAGGGGACTGATGACCTCAGATGTTAAATCCCATAGTGCTCAGAGCCATTTTGAACCAGGGATGAATGTCCGGGTGCGTTATCGTGATGCAAGAGCCATAAATTGTCACATTTCAAGCCGTTTCCATCTCACATTTCCTCGCAGGCGTCGCAACATGTCGCAGTAATACCATCGATTAACAGTTTGTCCCTGTGGCACGAATTCATGATGAACTTATACTTCAAAGTGAAAGAAAACTTTCAGCATAGCTTTGACGTTTTACCGGACCTGACGAGCTGTTTTTGGTCTTCGAGAACCTTTCACGGCCCATTGTGAAGATTGAATCTTGGTCTCAACGTCATAACCGTCGAGCCACATCTCACCTCCAATTACGATTCTCTTAACACGTTGACTGCCATGACGAAATTTGGACCATGCGTTGCTATGCCACATTGAAATCACGAATATTACTCCTGCAACCAGATTGATTTTTTGCGTCAGATGTGTTCTTTTGAACATGTAGAATTAAGCAGCTTGATAAAATGTCAATTTGTGACTGATCTGGACTGATAACAGGCGTGAGCCATATATGGCTCACGTGGCCCAACAATAACATTTTAACACTATTACGAGGGTAATCCCAAAAGTCAGGTCTCCTATTTTTTCATAAGCACAGAACTCTGTTTGTGTGGCAGTTGGTCACACTGTTATGAAGAGTGCTTCACGCGCTGTGTGTAAATATGCGCACGCAGCGCTAAGGCGCTTGTCTTGGCTTGGCAGCAGTTGAGAATGGAACTCCCGTTGGATGTTACCGTCAATTGCGAATTGCGCGCAGTTATTCGGTTTTTGAACGCAAAGGGCATTGCGTCGATTGAAATTCATCGCCAATTGACGGAAGTGTATGGTGAGTCGTGTATGGATGTTAAAAATGTTCGTAAGTGGTGTAGAGAATTTGCAGCTGGTCGTACCGAAATTCACGACGAACAAAAGAGCGGGGAGACCGTCAGTTTCTGAGGAGACAGTGTTGAAGGTTGAGCAAAGCATGCGTGAAGATCGGCGGATCACCCTGGATGATCTCTGCACGTTGGTTGCTGAGGTTTCCCGAAGCACCGCTCACAGAATTTTAACGGAAACATTGAACTATCGGATGGTGTGCGCAAGATGGGTGCCACGCATGCTGACTAAGGACCACATGCGGCAACGAGTTGATGCTTCCCGCACATTTCTTCACCGCCTTGCAGCCGAACAGGACAACTTTCTGGACTCAACTGTCACGGGTGACGAAACCTGGGCATACCTGAGACCAGGCAACAATCACGCCAGTTGCGGCATCCTTCTTCGGCAAAACCGCGGAAATTCAAACAAACACAGTCTGCCGGTAAAGTCATGACAACCGCTTTTTGGGATCGGAAAAGGGTATTGTTGGTCGAATTTATGCCCACTGGAACTACAATTATCGCTGACAGGTACTGTGAGACTCTGAAAAAACTCAAACGGCCAATTCAGAACCTGAGAAGAGGAGTGTTGGGCAAGGGCGTACACATTCTCCATGACAATGCTCGCCCCCACACACCGCTCGGCAAACTGTTGCTCTCCTGCAATAGTTTCAGTGGAACATAATCGCCCACCCACCCTGTAGTCCTGACTTGGCACCCAGTCACTATCACCTGTTCCCTAGGTTAAAAGAACATTTGGCCGGAAAGCGATTCAACTCTGACGACGAGATGAAAGAAGAGGTTCATAACATTCTGAACAGCATGGCGGCGAGCTGGTGTGACATGGAAATACAAAAACTGCCACAGCGTCTACAAAAATGCATCGACAGAAATGGTGATAATGTCGAAAAATAGCTAAATGTTCAAGCTGTAAGCTGATGTAAACCATTGTAGAAATAAACAGGTCTATGCACTTACAAAAAAATTGGAGACTATTTTTGGGATTACCCTAGTGCTCCGCCGGCTCTTTCTAGGGGGTCCGCGTCCACCTTTCACCAAATCGTGTAAAATAATGAGTAAAATTATTGAATGAAAAAGTGAAAATCAAATTCATCACTATTTTTTTCGTGTGAAAAACATGTGTACTTTTACTTCAGGTCGTATCCCCAGGCAGCCTTTGTGGTTCCTAAGTGAGAACGTATACACAGTTTAGTGCCGGAGAACGCGGCTTCTCTGATCGACTGTTTCACCACAATACGGGGGTAGATTGTGCGCCGGCTCACAGCGCTAGATGCGCTGAAACCTTTTACGCATGCGCGCAGCGAGCTTTGTCAACCAGTCAGCGCTATTCGGCCCCAGGCATCATTAAATGTTAAACTCGCTGTGTCAGTGCACTACCTATTTCGTAAGTCGATTTTTGACCAGTTTATTACTTCTAACATGGATCGGTGGCCGAAGTCAGGATCGTTGAAGAATGGTGCAGTTTCTCCATCGCCTTCACAAGGGAAGTTTCCAGTTGAAATGAATGAGGAGGGAGGACGACCAAAGGAAGAATTTACATACATTTGAACATTTTTCGTCGGATTTCACGAAAAACCACACACACACACACACACACACACACACACACACACACACACACACACACACACACACGACTGTTACGAAATATGCATGTGCCTTACACAACAGTAGCCAAATAGTGGTAGTGAACAGACCATAAGCGGCAGCTTGTCAACAACGAACAGTTTAGACGTGACATTGATTGCTCTTGGAGGAAGACAGCTCCATCGTGTGAAATTTCAATTATCAAGTAAGTTTAATCAGGCTATAGTGTGTTGAGCAAAGGGAGTAAATCCACTAGTAAGTAGTGAACAGACCATAAGCGGCAGCTTGTCAACAACGAACAGTTTAGACGTGACATTGATTGCTCTTGGAGGAAGACAGCTCCATCGTGTGAAATTTCAATTATCAAGTAAGTTTAATCAGGCTATAGTGTGTTGAACAAAGGGAGTAAATCCACTAGTAAGTGTCTGGATACAGTGGGAATTCAAATTGTATCGTCAATTTCAAGTTGTTTTCATTCATCTCTAAACCAAAGACTATTGGTTCTATAAGGAGGGGGGGGGGGGAGGAAGGGAGGGTCATTGGGACCATGGCACTTGCATTAAGAAGCTTTCAGTTCCCCTGACTTTCGCTCTGAAATTTAAAGTTACTGTGCTCTTGACTGACTAGGGATCCGCCATGGATTTTCGACTGAAGAAGTAGTCCGCCAGATGAAAAGGTTGGGAAGCCCTGCCCTAGTGTAATCTGTAGCCACATGCTTTAAAACCGCAATAGGTATAAAAAATCATTTTTCAAGAAATAACTCAAACACTTAGTTTATTTAATTATATTAGCTACATATAATATTATTTAAAAAATTTTTACTTGGTCTGACAATAATGTTCATGAATAAAGGTCTTATAATATTCTACACTCCTGGAAATGGAAAAAAGAACACATTGACACCGGTGTGTCAGACCCACCATACTTGCTCCGGACACTGCGAGAGGGCTGTACAAGCAATGATCACACGCACGGCACAGCGGACACACCAGGAACCGCTGTGTTGGCCGTCGAATGGCGCTAGCTGCGCAGCATTTGTGCACCGCCGCCGTCAGTGTCAGCCAGTTTGCCGTGGCATACGGAGCTCCATCGCAGTCTTTAACACTGGTAGCATGCCGCGACAGCGTGGACGTGAACCGTATGTGCAGTTGACGGACTTTGAGCGAGGGCGTATAGTGGGCATGCGGGAGGCCGGGTGGACGTACCGCCGAATTGCTCAACACGTGGGGCGTGAGGTCTCCACAGTACATCGATGTTGTCGCCAGTGGTCGGCGGAAGGTGCACGTGCCCGTCGACCTGGGACCGGACCGCAGCGACGCACGGATGCACGCCAAGACCGTAGGATCCTACGCAGTGCCGTAGGGGACCGCACCGCCACTTCCCAGCAAATTAGGGACACTGTTGCTCCTGGGGTATCGGCGAGGACCATTCGCAACCGTCTCCATGAAGCTGGGCTACGGTCCAGCTCACCGTTAGGCCGTCTTCCGCTCACGCCCCAACATCGTGCAGCCCGCCTCCAGTGGTGTCGCGACAGGCGTGAATGGAGGGACGAATGGAGACGTGTCGTCTTCAGCGATGAGAGTCGCTTCTGCCTTGGTGCCAATGATGGTCGTATGCGTGTTTGGCGCCGTGCAGGTGAGCGCCACAATCAGGACTGCATACGACCGAGGCACACAGGGCCAACACCTGGCATCATGGTGTGGGGAGCGATCTCCTACACTGGCCGTACACCACTGGTGATCGTCGAGGGGACACTGAATAGTGCACGGTACATCCAAACCGTCATCGAACCCATCGTTCTACCATTCCTAGACCGGCAAGGGAACTTGCTGTTCCAACAGGACAATGCACGTCCGCATGTATCCCGTGCCACCCAACGTGCTCTAGAAGGTGTAAGTCAACTACCCTGGCCAGCAAGATCTCCGGATCTGTCCCCCATTGAGCATGTTTGGGACTGGATGAAGCGTCGTCTCACGCGGTCTGCACGTCCAGCACGAACGCTGGTCCAACTGAGGCGCCAGGTGGAAATGGCAAGGCATGTCGTTCCACAGGACTACATCCAGCATCTCTACGATCGTCTCCATGGGAGAATATCAGCCTGCATTGCTGCGAAAGGTGGATATACACTGTACTAGTGCCGACATTGTGCATGCTCTGTTGCCTGTGTCTATGTGCCTGTGGTTCTGTCAGTGTGATCATGTGATGTATCTGACCCCAGGAATGTGTCAATAAAGTTTCCCCTTCCTGGGACAATGAATTCACGGTGTTCTTATTTCAATTTCCAGGAGTGTACTTCTTCAACACAGCATTGTGGATGTCATTAAAACACTCGTTGCACATAAAACTGTCACATTTATTGCATTTAGTGCACATCCTCTTCACTTTCTTAGCAGCATCCTTCTTTCTTATGTTTTTCGCTGCGCTGATAAAAGCCCGAACATCCTCTTCAACTGCTCAGCTTTGGTCCCTCTGTTGTCACAAGGTGATGGTTGTTACCTTTGTGGAACGGTTGCAGTGTTGCTCGTAGTTGCGGATCTTTGGCTTTCAATAGCAACAGAGTCAAGCTCTCCCTGAAAGGAATTATTTGTATGTGAGACTTTGATCCTTTGTTTGCCAAGTTGAACAGCACTTGAGCACTTACAAGGATTTTAAAACCGGTCTTTCTGTGCTATTTAACTGTACACCGAAGTGTCGTTGAGTATGAGCTCATATGATCGGATACATCAATAAATGATTTGGAGGCATTATAGTCCATGACTGCTTTTGGTTTCGAAACTTCCACGCCATTTGTGCATTTTACAGGCACCATATCATTGTTATGTTTGGCAGTGATCATCAAAACATCCCGTTTATCTTTCCATTTGATCTCTGAGATTTTTGTGTAGCTCTGTGAACATACTGTTTGCCCTTCTTTCAGTTTTGCAGATACTACAATTTGTTGGTTACCTTTTCTGTTACTCTAAGAGTGTCAACAAGGTGGGTAGAGGTATTCATAAGTTCTGTAGCCAATGACACACTACTGTACCAATTGTCACAATACAGTGTCCTCCCATTGTGCAACAAAGGGCCAAGTAGCTACTTTCTGTGAAACACAAACACCTGTAGTTGCTTCCTTACCAGCATAGACTTTGAGGTTCCATGTATAGCCAGATGGAAGGCAAAGTTTGAAGACTTTTTAGCCCATCCTATGCCTAAACGGGATAACAGTCTTATCAATACAAATTTCCTCTTGAGGACAAATCATGTCCTCGAATTTTGGTGCTATAAGGTCTAAGAGAGGTTGGACTTTGTGGAGTATATCACCTTCAAGTCTAGTTTCATTATTATAAGCATGAAATAATCTGAGGAGTATATCAAACCGATTACGTGACATAATGGAGCTAACTTTGTTAGAGTAAAGCATCGACTAGCTCCAATAGCAAGCTAAATTTGACATTTTTACCAAGCCCATCCACATTATAATGCCACAGAAACGTTTCATTTCTGCTATATTTGTTTCTTTCCATTTCGTTAGCCTGGAATTGCGGTTGAGTTGTTGAGAATCAATTTTTTTGTTTTGCATATCGATTTGTTCCACCCACAAGAAATTCAAAAACGTCATTATCAGTTAAATGAAAGTACGCTTCCTCTGGTGAAAAATTGCTCAACATATCCAAACCATCATTTGATAAAGCAGGGGAAAACACATAGGAAATATCTTTGGCTCCTCAGTAGCATCTGCCTATATTAGATCTCTGACATTGGTAATATTCCCATCTGGTGTTTCATCGGCGTCATTTTCGGAATTATAGCCGTCATGTATAATACTCACATCCACATCGATGGATGTTTTCAATAATTATGACCTGTAGAGCAGGAAGGATCTTGTGGGCCTAATGTATCTTGTGAAGAGCTAGATCTGATAAGAAAGGTATTACCTGGATTAGGCGTATCACGGATATTCAATTCCTCAAAGTCACGTTCTTCGTCATCACTTTCAATAAACTCCTGTTGCATTGTACGGTCTCTAACACAAAGTTCATTATCAGGCTCGTAATCAAGGTAGCTGTCTGTGTTATCAAAAATGTCGCTTTCACTACTTAATAAGCTATCTTGCAAAGCCTCATTTACTATCTGTTCAAGTTCTTCAAAAGTTTGTCTTCTTTTGGCCATAATTATAAACTAGGAAAGTAATTAAATTCACAGACGTAACCTCAATTAGCACACACGAACAATCAGCAAAACTAACAAAAGACTACTATAGCTGAGTCGTTGTTAAGTATATCTCTGACAGGTGCAATTAGGAATCATCATGGCTACCAAAAGCAAAAATATTGAGTGCTACGAACATGAGATTGTTCAGTGGAGCCACCACTTTTAAAACCATAGCTGAAACGCGTTATCTGTGAGCCCTATGAGGCTCACGAGGCCTCTAAACACAACTCTGCATGTGAGCCAGTTATGGCTCACGGGGCCCACAGTACAATGTGTACGTGAACCAAATATGGCTCACGTGGCGTCGCAACCCTTGTAACCGTGAGCCAACATGCGGCAGTCAGTGTGTTAAGGAATATCTCGTTCTCATTTCCGCTATCCAAGAGCTCTTCACAGATTGCGAGGCGAAGGTCTTTCTGGTCTTGACTCGTGAACAGTGGGACGAATTTGACAGCAACACGATGCAATCCAAGATGTTGTGTCAGAATTTCATGATACGATCCAACTGAAATGTTACATTCTTCCGCAGTCTCTCGGAGAGTCAGTCTTCGGCTGGCACGCATAATTTCGTTCACATTCCTGATAGAGCGTAGTCGGTAGACGTCGAAGGGCGTCCTGAAGGAGGGCTACCTTTAACTTCCGTCCGGTCATTTTGAAACCGTGTAAAGTAAACCATTCGTAACACCGAATGTAGCTTAAGCAATCATTACCGCAGGCTTCCTGCATCATTTCCTGTGTCTCTGTAAAGGTTTTCTTGAGTTTAGGCAAAATTTAACGCAGTCTAGTTGCTCCTCTAATTCTGCCTTTTCGAAATTCGCAAAATATGCGACACAACGTTCTGCTCCTTAGAGCACTGCACAATAACTAACAGACATACAACAGTTCAACTTCCGGCAGTTAACCACTAAACACAGGCGCGTGCAAGGATGCCAAACGTATTTCGCTCTAACACACCATTGGGACGAAATTGCGAATGTTCCGAAACTTTTTTAACAGACCTCGTATTTGGTGTCCAGTAAGTTTTACAAGCATCTCAAACCATTGTTCCCCTGTGCTGTTATTTATCTGCTCCCAGCTCTTTATAATATCATGCTCCAAGTAAACGGGCTTGAGAGTTTTTAAGCTGATTGTGTGTGTATATTTATAAAAGTACGAATAAATTTTCTTAACTGTGTACTTGACGTCCAGTGGTAACAGGTACGCTGCGCAGCCCGCATCAACTATTTTTCTTCCCGAGCACTCCTGAAGTTTGAAGAAAACGTTGCATTGTCCTTCCAGATGAACCCTGCAAAAATTTGTAGTTCCCTTATCTGCATAAATTACATTCACTTTCTGTTTAAGATAGCGCTTTCCAAGAATGTCCGTTGAAGAATCGTGTATCATTATAATGCCTGCGGTTTCGGCAGATAAATTCAGGAGATCTAGTATTTTGACGTTAATTCCGGTTGTAGGATGAAAGTTTCGCGCTAACGTTGGATATATTTTGATGTCTTTGTGGTCAAACATCCTTAAATACACAGCTAAATGCGACATCATTAAATTCCGTTTTAAGACTGAAGAATACGGCGGCATCACATTGTTTACAGTTGCCTCGCAATATGTTTTCCCGCAGCAAAACTTATTTCAAGAAACTTTTTGAATTAATTTGGAAGTACGTCCCATCAATCAAAAACTCTGAATGTGATTTATCTTACAGAAAGCCCACAAACGTTCGGCTGTTACAAGCTCTTCTTTTTTTTATCGCCGTGTTGTTCTTGAAGGAAGTAAGTTGACAATGACGAGGACGTACTTGAAGCGATTACACTGTTTTTCGCTTGTCACACGTTAAATGCCTTTTTATATAATGTTTACCACTGTTAGCAACGAAAAATATCTCACTACAAATATAGCACCGTATTTCAAAAGGTGTTAAAACACTTTTGCAAGAAAGGGAACTCTTGTTGCAAATCCTCCGCGAATTTACACCTTTAGCTTTTTCACGGTCGGCAGCACTGTTAAGAAAAACAAGGACATGTTAAAGAGAAGCTGGAAGAAACAGACAAATATAGATTAACAATGTCGTACCACATCGCGCACTAATTCAAAACCAAAACATTTACCACTATTAGCGGTTTTTTGACCTTGACTGGATATGTCACGGGGGCACTTCAGAAAGAACATGTCATCCCACGATAAGACCTTTGCGCAACAAGAGTGGCGTGTTGTCAGCAGAGAGAGTACAAGCTCTGGTTTCCTGCAGACACATTTATCCTGTGATACGCATGACAATTACGTCACAGTGTGGGAGTTAAATAGCTCTGCAACTGGAAACGTACTCTGCAGTTGAAGTATGCGTGATAATACAGTTCTTGTGGGCAAAACGTCTCTGGTTCACACAGATTCGCCTTGAGCTTTTGGCAGTACACGGACCAGATGCAATGTCACGGCCAGCCGTAGTGAAATGGTGTCAACAATTTGACCAGGGCGGCACGAACGTGGGCGTTACTGATCAGTACAGAAAGCTATCGACATCTGCCACAGAGGAGTAAGCCCGAGCAATCGAGAAAATGAAATCGAAGGAATCGCAGATTTTCCGACGATGGCGACTTTCACACAGCCGTTCTCGAATGGCTCCGTGACCAAAGAGCGTATTTTTAGCCTCGAGGAACTGAACTATTGGTAGAACTTTCAGACCGTTGTTTAGGGAGACTTGGTGACTATGTCGAAAAATCGTGTCGTGTACGTGTGTCACTTATAGGTTTAGTGCAGCATTCAGTAAAATTTACTTGGTCTCCCATAATAAAGTGTAGCTTTTTCCTGAAGTCCTATTAGCTACGTTACTCTCATTTCTACTTGCACTTGTCGTGCAAAGCTATTACACTCACTCACATACATAGACACTGCGTCGTAAGTTGACTGGTGCCTTGTACGGTGTACACCTACAGGTAGGTTCGATGCGCGCACACTAGGAATTTGACAATTATAGGAATGCCGGAATCAGTAGGTGTTTTGCGGGGCTGTTTTACTAATTATCAAACGTGGGATTACAGCTACCATTGTGGGATGCTCCCGCAGAATACGGTACGGATGGTCGACTTTAGCGTCATAGTTAGGTGCTGGCCAGGCGGACGATGTCAGGGAGGCATCCTTCAGGGGCTTCACTTCGCATAAGCACATAAAATTAAAACATGATGCTAATTCACATAAAAACTCTCATAATTACGATAGGAGCCCTCATAGATCTGGAACGGCACTGCTAATTTGCTGTTGTTGTTGGGGTCTTCAGTTCGAAGACTAGTTTGATGCAGCTGTTCGCGCTACTCAGTCCTGTGCAAGCCTCATCATCTCCGAAGAGCTACTGAAACTTACATCCTTCTGAATTTGCTTGCTGTATTCGTCTCCTGGTCACCTCTCCAATTTTTACTCCCCGCGCTGCCCCCCCAACACTAAATTAGTGATCCCTTGATGTCTCAGGGTGCGTCCTGTCAACTGATCCCTTCTTCTAGTCGGGTTGTGCCACGAAAAGATTTTCTCATCAGTTTTATTCAGTACCTTCTCATTAGTTACGTGATCTACCCACCTAATCTTCAGATTTCTTCTCCAAACTGTTTATCGTCCGTGTTCCACTTTCGTATATGACTTCACTCAATACAAATATTCTCAGAAAAGACTTCCGAAAACTTAAATCTGTATTCGATGTCGAAAAATTTCTCTTCTCCAGAAACGCCTTTCTTGCCATTGCCGGTCTATATTTCATATCCTCCCTACCTCGGCCATTATCAGTTATTATGCTGCCCGAATAACAAAACTCATCTACCACTTTATGTGTCCTGTCTCCTAATCTAATTCCCTGAGCATTCCATTATCCTTGTTTCGCATTATCAGTTATTTTGCTGCCCGAATAACAAAACTCATCTACCACTTTATGTGTCCTGTCTCCTAATCTAATGCCCTGTTTCGCATTTGTTGCTGTTTATCTTATATCCTCATTTCAAGACACAATCTATCCCGTTAAACTGCTCTTCCAAGTCCTTTGCTATCTCTGACAGAATTACAATGTGGTTGGCACACCTCAAAGTTTTTATTTCGCCTACCTGAACTTTAATTCTCACAACAAATTTTTCTTTGGTTTCCGTTACTACTTGATCAGTGTAGAGATTGAATAACATCGGGAAAAAGCTACAACCCTGATTCTCCCTTCTCAACCACTACTTCTCTTTCATGCTCCTTATCGGCCGGGGTGTCCGAGCGGTTCTAGGCGCTACAGTCTGGAACCGCCCGACTGCTACGGTCGCAGGTTAGAATCCTGCCTCGGGCATGGTATGTGTGATGTCCTTAGGTTAGTTAGGATTAAGTAGTTCTAAGTTGTAGGGGACTGATGACCTCAGAGGTTAAGGCCCATAGTGCTCAGAGCCATTTGAACAATTTGTTCATGCTCCTCGGCTCTCATAACTGCCGTCTGGTTTCTGTAGCTCAGAATTTAAAAGAGAGTATTCCAGTCAACATTGTCAAAAGCGCCGACCGGAGTGGCCGTGCGGTTCTAGGCGCTACAGTCTGGAGCCGAGTGACCGCTACGGTCGCAGCTTCGAATCCTGCCTCGGGCATGGATGTGTGTGATGTCCTTAGGTTAGTTAGGTTTAATTAGTTCTAAGTTCTAGGCGACTGATGATCTCAGAAGTTAAGTCGCATAGTGCTCAGAGCCATTTTTTTGTCAAAAGCTTTCTCTAGATATACAAATGCTAGTAACGTAGGTTTGCCTTTCCTTAACTACTTTCTACGGTAAGTCATAGGGTCAGTATTGCCCCGTGTATTCTTACATTTCTCCGGAATCCAAACTGATCTTTCCGGAGGTCGGCTTCTATCAGTTTTTCCATTCTTCTTCTGTAAAGAATTCGTGTTATTATTTTGCAACCACCACCTATCAAGCTGATAGTTCGGTAATATTCACACCTGACAGCATCTGCTTCCTTTTGAATTGCAATTTTACTGCAGTCTTCTTGAAGTCTGAAGGTATTTCGCCTTTCTCATAGATATTGCACAACATATGGAAGAGTCTTGTCCTGACTGGTTCTTCCAAGGCTATCAGCATTCTGATGGAATGTCGTCTAGCCCAAAGGTCTGGTTGCGACTTGGGTCTTTCAGTGTCCTGTCAAATTCTTCTCGCAGTATCATATTTCCCCATCGTATCTTCATCTACGTCTTCTTCCATTTCTATAATACTGCCTTCAAGTTCATCTCCGTAGTATAAACCATCTACATACACCTTCTACCTTTCAGCTATCCCTCCTTCGCTTAGGACTGGTTTTCTTACCTGAGTTCTTGATATTCATACAGCTGCTTCTCTTTCTTCCAAAGACCTCTTTAATTTTCCTGTAGGCTGTATCTACAAGGGTGACTCCAAAATGCACACTATTTTTTTCAAATCCATCTTTTATTCTACATGTTTGAAAGTTTTACAGTGTGTAGATACATCCTTTAGGAACAACATTTTCATTTCTCCACATAATTTCCATCTCTCTTAACTGCCTTACGCCATCTTGGAACCAGCGCCTGTATACCCACACAGTAAAATTCTGGACCAACCGATTGGAGCCACTGTTTGGAAGCGTGCACTAGGGAGTCATCATCTTCAAACCTTGTTCCACGAAGAGTCTTTCAGTTTCCCAAAGAGATGATAGTCACATGCAGCCAGGTCTGGACTGTAAGGCGGGTGTTTCAGTGTTGTCCATCCGAGTTTTGTGATCGCTTCCATGGTTTTTTGACTGACATGTGGCCGTGCATTGTCGTGCAACAGAAAAACATCCTGCTTTTGCTGATGTGGTCGAACACGACTCAGTCGAGCTTGAAGTTTCTTCAGTTTCGTCACATATGCATCAGAATTTATGGTGGTTCCACTTGGCATGATGTCCACAAGCAAGAGCCCTTCGGAATGGAAAAACACCGTAGCCATAACTTTTCCAGCAGAAGGTGTGGTTTTGAATTTTTTTTTTTTTTTATTGGGTGAATTTTCGTGATGCCACTCCATTGATTGCCTCCTCGTCTCTGGTGAAAAATGATGGAGCCATGTTTCATCATCTGTCACAATTCTTCCAAGAAATTCACCTCCACCATTCTTGTAATGTTCCAAAAGTTCGCTGCATACTGTTTTTCTTGTTTCTTTGTGAGCCACTGTCAACATTCTGTGAACCCACCTGGCACAAACCTTTTTTAACGCCAACACTTTCAGTATTCTGCAAACACTTCCTTCCCCTATCCCAACGTAGTGTGACAATTCGTTCACTGTGATGCGTCTGTCAGCAGTCACCAATTCGTTATCTCTCTGCATATTGTCTGGAGTGTGTGCAGTATGAGGCGCGCCACTGTGAGGTCAATCCTCGATATTGCCGTGCCCGCTTTCATCACGTAACCTGCTTGCCCACCGACTAACTGTACATTGACATCAGTATTTCCATACACCTTTTTCAACCTCTTGCGAATTTTTCCCACTGTCTCGTTTCCACAGCACAGGAACTCTATGACAGCACGTTGCTTCTGACGAACGTAAAGTTTAGCAGCCATCTTGAAGACATGCTGTGACAGCGCCACTCACGGGAACGGGTTGAACTAGGTTTGAAAACAAGCGGGAAGGATGTATCACAATGCAAATTGCATTTTTACAAAAATAGTGTGCATTTCTTTTGGAGTGACCCTCGTATCTTTCCCCTAATTAAATATGCCTCTCATTCCTTACATATGTCCTCTAACTATTCCTGCTTAGCCATTTTACACTTCCTGTCAATCTCATCTTTAGGCGTTTATAATCCCTTTCGCCTGCTTCATTTGCTGCATTTTTATATTTTCTCCTTTCATCAATTAAATTCAGTATCTACTGTGTTATCCAGGGATTTCTTCTAGCCCTCATCTCTTCTACGCTATTCCTTTCCTCTGTTCTGGTCAACTGTGGCCTAATGCTTTCTTGAAACTCTCAGCAACATCTGGTTCTTCCAATTTATCTAGGTCCCATCTTCGTAATTTCCTGCCATTTTGCTACTAACTCAATATACATTGTTTGTACCGAACACTAAATAAAAGCTGGCCGGAGTGGCCGAGCGGTTCTAGGCGCTACAGTCTGGAACCACGCGACCGCTACGGTCGCAGGTTCGAATCCTGCCTCGGGCATGGATGTGAGTGATGTCCTTAGGTTAGTTAGGTTTAAGTAGTTCTAAGTTCTAGGGGCCTGATGACCTCAGAAGTTAAGTCCCATAGTGCTCAGAGCCATTTGAACCTTTTGAACCTAAATAAAAGATTAAAGAAAAACCTTACACACAAAGTAAATTTTGTCACACTCGTACTTTACCATGGCCGTTTTCCTACTCCAGCACACACTACACACCTCAAAGAGGCCGGGTGGCATGCCTCAAGCCATGTCGGCTGGCGATACTCTATGAGAACGACCGGCGAGCATAATAAAACTGTGTGTGGGGAACCCCAAATATTTATCCGTGCTGATTTTTTTTGCCATTTGCCATTCGTAAATAAATGTCCATACTCCAAAGTCCGTGCATCATATTATGTTTTCGGTGCACAAAACATTTTCGTTGCTAGGGGATGCAAAATAAAAACGTTATTTTGCACATTGAAAATGGATTATTTTATGTAATGTCGCATGAAATTCGTGAGAAAGAGAATACTCAAATAATAAGGTTCAATAATAATTGACTCTACACAGTTATCTGGAGATAGATTTATAGTTTTTGAAGTTCATTGTGGATAATAGCCAGCTATACATCTCTGTGCATTGTTTTTATTTTGTATAATTCAGGATGAGCGCATTTTGACATATTGCCGTCATTAGGTGCTCTGTAACTGCATAAGTAAGCGATGGTCTTAATATAATGGTCTGTAACTATGATCAGACAAGCTATAATGCATCGTCAAGTGTTTTTACCTTACATGTAACATCGTTGTTGTCATGTCCTGCCATTTTTAGAATTATTAAGTTCTCCTAGGTGTACATTGGAGATGTATATCTGACTTGACTTTAGTTGGTTTCCATGTATGCTACTTTTCTGACAGCATGTTTACGTAGTTAGCATCATAAATAAGTGATGTGTGAAATTCAGTTGTTTTTATTATTTTTATAGCTTTGGTTCTAATTAAGTTTTTACATGGAGTTTGTTTTAGTTTTATTTGAGATTTTTATTTTACATTTTTAGTTTTTTCGTGACGATTGTTTTTTAATATTTTTATAGTTTTGGTTCTAATTAAGTTTTTACATGGAGTTTGTTTTAGTTTTATTTGAGATTTTTATTTTACATTTTTAGTTTTTTCGTGACGATTTTGTTATTGTTTATGATTTATGTTGGTGTAATGTCTCTGTATTATACTCTTCATGTTGTTATCGCTGTTACTATTAATATGTGTTAATCAGCGTCTCTGATTTATTACTTCACTCGTTTTCTTGATTTATAATGTGAATAAAGTTTTCTATGTACTTTTTGTGCTTTAGGTCGGTTTGTTTGTTCAGAAAATTTGTAGGGTTTCTGTATGTCTGTCAAAATATCTCTATTTCCTCAAGGATGTTCGTGAATGTTCCCTTCTGCGTAATATGGAGGATTTATAGTGCTTCGTATATATGTTTTATGTCATGTTTTTCTGTTTTTAAAAGTCGAAAAATGTAGGTTTTTTTTTTACTTTCTCTGGTGTGCTCTTTATAACTAATTTTGAAGTTTCTGCCTATTTGTCCCATGTAGAATTTGTGGCAATGATGTTACATGTAAGGTAAAAACACAGAACAATATTTTACAGCTTTTCTGATCATAGTTACAGACCATTATATTAAGACCATTGCTGGCTATTATTCATATTGATATTAAAAGACATATTTTGCACTGCTGGTCCCAAAGAACAAAAGTTTTTCAAGTTTGTTGACATTGCCATTGCTTGGTTATGTAAATACTGATTGTGTAAGGGCATAACGCCTTTGTTTTACGACCATCGTCCAATTACACTGGCCGAGAACAATGAAAAGCTGTTTTGAGTAATGCAATGTATGGATGTTGTCATTTTAAGGAAGATTTTAACGATGTATGGTGCTGTAATGGCACCAACGCTAATCAAAAATGTTTTATTATCTGAAGATGGCTAGATTGTTAGCCTAAACTAGTAATCAATCCAAATAAAAAATTTCATGTCCGATCTCGATTTCATGTGTTTTCAAGCCCTAATAAAAATAAAATAATATAATTTTTCTTTTCACTTGAAATTTAAAAGCCATAGCACGCGGTTACTTATTAACGTAGCAATGGCAACACTGAGTGATGGAGTGAACTGACGAGAAGGAATTTCTCTCCTGTGTGATGTATCACACGGAGACGCTATTTAAATTTTTTAAACTGAAATTTACGAGAGAAAAGTTTACTGTAAAAAGTACGACAGCCATCAATCAGTAGAAAAAGTAAAGACCTAGTGTTAAAGTCACTATAGTGTGATAAATGTAAATTATAACTTTAGTTTATACTTACGTTACTTTAATTATTTGTGAAGTGAACGCACAATATCGCTCCTAAGTACTTGCAATCTAGTCGAGATATTTAAGTTATTTTTCATGTTTGTTTGAATGCCACCATCGGAAGAACCGTCTGGTTCCGAATTCCGAAAGATCAGAAGTGCACTCAAAGCGGAACAAATACATTTAGCAAACGGATATCGTCAACTCCAGAATAAGGTAGAACAATTAGTACATAGCAGTTACAAACTGACACCATAGCTTCTTTAAAGAAGATTTTGAAGACGCACTGAATAGACGCAAAGCAAAGAACAAAGGTGACTTTGACGATGGAGCAGCTTCAGGTGAAAAAGAAAATAATGGTATGCGTTGATTAACATATAATATTTAGTATTAGGCTAGGTACTTGGTATAGGCACAGTTCCCTCTTGTTAGTTGCCGGTTGCCGCTATTTCTCGAACTGTCTTCTTTCCTTCTTACCCTCGCGCCAGCAACATAATTTTTACGAAACTACGTAATGTTTGCTTCAGAGCATTAGCTATAACACCCTTTTCTTAAAAAATAATTAAGCACTACAATATAAATGGGCTACTTGGTATTAATATCAATAAAATATATAAAAGTGAATTGTCGTTAGGCTTCATGGACTAGTTATTCGACTGCGATGAAACTTGTGAGCACGCTTTCGAAGGTTACTACGTTAGTACACTTTTTTCAGAGTCGTCATTGCTGTTCGGCTTTATATGGCCACCTACTATTATATGTTCTTTCATACAGCGCGAAATTAAACACGATCTTCGATTAATACACTACTGGCCATTAAAATTGCTACAGCACGAAGATGACGTACTACAGACGCGAAATTTAACCGACAGGAAGAAGATGCTGTGATGTGCAAATGATTAGCTTTTCAGAGCATTCACACAAGGTTGGCGCCGGTGGCGACACCTACAACGTGCTGACATGAGGAAAGTTTCCAACTGATTTCTCGTACACAAACAGCAATTGACCGGCGTTGCCTGGTGAAACGTTGTTGTGATGCCTCGTGTAAAGAGGAGAAATGCGTACCATAACGTTTCCGACTTTGATAAAGGTCGGATTGTAGTCTGTCGCGATTGCGGCTTATCGTATCGCGACATTGCTGCTCGCGTTGGTCGAGATCCACTGACCGTTAGCAGAATATGGAATCGGTGGGTTCAGGAGGATAATATGGAACGCCGTGTTCGATCTCAACGGCCTCGTATCACTAGCAGTCGAGATGACAGGCATCTTATCCGCATGGCTGTAACGGATCGTGCAGCGACGTCTCGATCCCTGGGTCAACAGATGGGGACGTTTGCATGACAACAACCATCTGCACGAACTGTTCGACGACGTTTGCAGCAGCATGGACTATCAGCTCAGAGACCATGGCTGCGGTTACCCTTGACGGTGCATCACAGACAGGAGCGCCTGTGATTGTGTACTCAACGACGAACCTGGGTGCACGAATGGCAAAACGTCATTTTTTCGGATGAATCCAGGTTCTGTTTACAGCATCATGATGGCCGCATCCGTTTTGGCGACATCGCGGTGAACGCACATTGGAAGCGTGTATTCGTCATCGCCATATTGGCGTATCACCCGGCGTGATGGTATGGGCTGCCATTGGTTACACGTCTCGGTCACCTCTTGTTCGCACTGACGGCACTTTGAACAGTGGACGTTAAATTTCAGATGTGTTACAACCCGTGGCTTTACCCTACATTCTATCCCTGCGAAACCCTACATTTCAGCAGGATAATGCACGACCGCATGTTGTAGGTCCTGGATACAGAAAATGTTCGACTGCTGCCCTGGCCACCACACTCTCCAGATCTCTCACCAACTGAAAACGTCAATGGTGGCCGAGCAACTGGCTCGTCGCAATACTACTCTTGATGAACTGTGGTATTGTGTTGAAGCTGCATGGGCAGGTGTACCTGTGCACGCCATCCAAGCTCTGTTTGACTCAATGCCCAGGCGTATCAAGGCCGTTATTACGGCCAGAGGTGGTTGTTCTGGGTACTGATTTCTCAGGATCTATGCACCCAAATTGCGTGAAAATGTAATCACATGTCAGTACTAGTATAATATATTTGTCCAATGAATACCCGTTTATCATCTGCATTTCTTCTTGGTGTAGCAATTTTAATGGCCAGTAGTGTATGTTCCCGTGTGCAGTCAAACTGAACGAGTGTAAGTGCGCTCCGTTCGGTACACTTTCTCAAGCTGCACTGTCTCTAAACATTCTCCGTTGTTCAGATTTGTATGCAAATGATCGTAATACACCGATGCTGACGTTCCACAAACTATTTCACTTTTACACACGACCGCAAACAGCGTGCGCATCCGCGACCTGCACTCCAGTCTTGCTCAGGCTCGACAGACGCATTAACTCACCAAAAATCGACAGGTACCATACCTCGCCCCGCTCGTACTAAGGGGTATCCACAGCCATCGAGGCTGCTACACCCGAGTAGGACAGATATTATCTGTTATGCACGTAATCGATATCTGTACACTCATAACTGTAGTAGAACTTGTGGCCATTAAAATTGCTACACCAAGAAGAAATGCAGATGATAAACGGGTATTCACTGGACAAATATATTATACTAGAACTGATATGTGATTACATTTTCAAGAAATTTGAGTACATAGATCTTGAGAAATCAGTACCCAGAACAACCACCTCTGGCCGTAATAACGGCCTTGATACGCCTGGGTATTGAGTCAAACAGAGCTTGGATGGCGTGTACAGGTACAGCTGCCGATGCAGCTTCAACACGATACCACAGTTCATCAAGAGTAGTGACTGGCGTATTATGGCGAGTCAGTTGCTCAGCCACCATTGACCAGACGTTTTTAATTGGTGAGAGATCTGGACAATGTGCTGGCCAGAACAGCAGTTGAACATTTCCTGTATTCAGAAAGGCCCGTACAGGGCCTGCAACATGAGGCCGTGCATTGTCCTGCTGAAATGTAGAGTTTCGCAGGGATCGAATGAAGGGTAGAGCTACGGGTCGTAACACATCTGAAATGAAACGTCCACTGTTCAAAGTGCCGTCAATGCGAACAGGAGGTGACCGACACGTGTAACCAACGGCACCCCATACCATCACGCCGGGTGATACGCCAGTATGGCGATGACGAATACACGCTTCCAATGTGCGTTCACTGCGATGTCACCAAATACGGATGCGACCATCATGATGCTGTAAACAGAACCCGTATCATTCGAAAAAATGACGTTTTCCCATTCGTGCACCCATGTTCGTCGTTAAGTACACAATCGCAGGCGCTCCTGTCTGTGATGCAGCGTCAAGCGTAACCGCAGC
The DNA here is from genome assembly GCF_023864275.1 of Schistocerca cancellata. Classification (NCBI taxonomy): domain Eukaryota; kingdom Metazoa; phylum Arthropoda; class Insecta; order Orthoptera; family Acrididae; genus Schistocerca; species Schistocerca cancellata. The sequence goes on from NC_064630.1 coordinate 224,406,988, forward strand.
CATGGTCTCGGAGCTGATAGTCCCTGCTGCTGCAGACGTCGTCGAACTGTTCATGCATGTGGTTGTCGCCTAGCAAACGTCCCCATCTGTTGACTCAGGGATCGAGACGTGGCTGCACGATCCGTTACAGTCATGCGGATAAGATGCCTGTCATCTCGACTGCTAGTGATACGACGCCGTTGGGATCCATCACGGCGTTCCATATTACCCTCCTGAACTCACCGATTCCATATTCTGCTAACAGTCATTGGATCTCGACCAACGCGAGCAGCGATGTCGCGATACGATAAACCGCAATCGCGATAGGCTACAATCCGACCTTTATCGAAGTCGAATACGTGATGGTAGGCATTTCTCCCCCTTACACGAGGCATCACAACAACGTTTCACGTTGTAGGTGTCGCTAACGGCGCCAACCTTGTGTGAATGCTCTGAAAAGATAATCATTTGCATATCACAGCATCTTCTTCCTGTCGGTTAAATTTCACGTCTGTAGCACGTCATCTTCGTGGTGTAGCAATTTTAATGGCCAGTAGTGTAATTTTACTCTCCATTAATAACAATGCATCGCTCTGCCGAACAGATTCTCTTGTCTGCTAAACAACCCCCATTTCTTGACAGTTCTCTTCCGCCTATTTCAGACTCAGAGTCAATCCACCTCTTTTAAAAATGCTCCTGGAACTTAGTCTAGAAACCAATATGCATCCAGCTGTCGCCACTGAATAACGCGGTCCAATCCCATTAATGTGGCCATCATCTATTTTCGACGCCAATAATCACTCACAGACGGCAGGTGGCAGTACTAGCAGTGGAGGTTACATAAACCGTGTCTGAGGGGGGACGGGACGCAGAAAACAGTGCTTTCGCTGTCTTAATGCGGAAACGGAGCGATTTATCTGACGTCCAAAAGGGCACGACAGTTGGCTTTTGGGCTCAGGATGGAACCATTTCCAATATGGCCAAGTCTGTAGACCGTTCGCTTGCAGCCGTGGTTAAAGTATACTGTGCATGTCAAAATGGCGCTATCCAAAACCTGCGACTAGACTGCTGTGGTGCACCACGGGTCACAGATGACGGGGGTGAACGACGGCTGCGGAGATGTATACGGGCAAACAGACATGCAGCTGTTGATGAACTGACCATCCAGATGAACCAAGGGGCTACCAACTGCGTCTCTTCAAAGAGACACAGGCCTATACGTTGCTGCGTATAGGCCTCTGAAGCAGGCGCCAGGTTCAAGCACACATACTGACTGCTGTCCAACGCCGACGAAACGCCAGTACCGCATCTCGACGTCCACTGAGTGGCGACTGGTGGTCTTTTCAGATGAATCACGTTTTATGCTCCATCGGACAGAGGCTTTTGGCGTGTAAGGCCCTGTAACAATCGTCGGAAGTGTCCAGGCCAGAGTTTTCGTGGTATTCCATGGATGATCTCGACATTCTGGAAGTCACACTGGATGAACACAAGTACGCATCCACCCTTAGGGACCATGTCCATCCCTACAAACAATTTCTTTTTCCTTGACCCCATGGCATCAACAAGAAGGATAATGCAACGTGTCATACGGCTCGCACTTCCGTGCGTAGTTCGAAGAGCGTGACGATGAGTTTGTCATACTCCCCTGACCACCAAACGCTCCGGATTTAAACCCAGCCGAGAATCTGTGGACCTCCTTGATCGGGCTGCTCGTGCCATGGGTACTCTATCGAGAAACGTAACGCCTCTAGCCACAGCATTGGAGTCGGCACCTCCGGAACCTCAATGACTCTCTTCCTGCACGTCTCGGTGCGGTCCGCACAACAAAATCTTTTGACTAGTGATCACATTAACGTGACTCCACAGTGTACCTGCAGCGACAAGTAACCGTCATGATCGTGGAGCTCGTCCACTTGCGACTCTCATTTCAAAGGCGAATAGGGACATAACTCACAAACAAATACGTGAACGAGCCTGGGATCGCATGGTTTTGTTCCGGTGTGGTTGGCAATGGTGCGACAATTGGCAATTAAGTGGATTTACATGTTTCTCACTTTTCTTATGGCAATCATAACACATAAACATACACTGAAGCGTCAAAGAAACCGGTATAGATATGCGTTTTCAAATACAGAGGTATGTAAACAATCTCAATATGACGCTGCGATGGGCAGTGCCTATATAAGACAACAAGTGTCTGGTGCAGTTGTTAGATCGTTTACTGCTGCTGCAATGGCAAGCTATCAATATTTAAGTGAGTTTGAACATTTTTTTATAGTCGGCGCACGAGCGATGGGACACAGCATCTCCGAGGTAGCGATGAAGTGAGGATTTTCCCGTACGACTATTTCACGAGTGTACCGTGGATACCAGGAATCCTCTAAAACTTCAAATCTCCGACATCGCTGCGGTCGGGAAAAGATCCTGCAAGTAAGAGGACATTGACAACTGAAGAGAATCATTCAACGTGCAGAAGTGCAACCCTTTCGCAAATTGTTGCAGATTTCAATGATGGGACATCAACAAGTGTCAGCGTGCGAACCGTTCGACGAAACATCACCTATATGGGCTTTCGGAGCCGAAAGCCACTAGTTTACCCTTGATGACTGCACGACACGAAGCTTTACGACTCGCCTGGGCCCGTCAACACCGACATTGGACTGTTGAAGACTGGAAATTGTATCGATCGGAGGGACGTGTACTTGTATGGAGGCAACCTCATGAATCCATAAGCTCTGTACGTGAGCAGGGGACTGTTCCAGCTGGTGGAGGCTCTGTAATGGTGTGGGTCGTGTGCAGTTGTAATGATATGGGACCCTGATACGTCTAGATACGACTCTGAAGGGTGACACGAACGTAAGCATCCGGTCTTATCACCTGCATCCATTCACGTCCATTGTGCATTCCGACGGACTTGCACAATTCCAGCAGGACATTGCGACGCCCTACATGTCCAGAATTGCTACAGAGTGACTCCAGGAACACTCCTCTGAGTTTGAACACTTCCACTGGTCACCAAACTCACCAGACATGAACATTATTGATAATATCTGGGATGCCTTGCAACGTGCTGTTTGGAAGAGATCTCCACCCCCTCGTAGTCTTACAGATTTATGGATAGTCCTGCAGAATTCATGGTGTCATTTCCTTCCAGCACTACGTCAGACATTAGTCGAGCCCATGTCACGTCCTACTGCTGCACTTCTGCGTGCTCGCGGGGGTACTACACGATATTACGCAGGTGTACCAGTTTCTTTGGCTCTTCAAAGTATTACTTCTGCTATTCGTATTACCTGCCTAGTAGACAGTATGGGCTAAACGTAAAAAGACCACTGTTTCTCCAACAAGATTACTTATGCCTGTGAATTTCATCCTACTTACAGTAAGTTTTCCTATCTTTAACCAATTTTTCTTCCTGTTTGTAGTTTATAAATAGAGAGATTCGTTCACTAAGAGGGTTATGGACAAAAAAATGGTTCAAATGGCTCTAAGCACTAGAGGACTTAACATCTGAGGTCATCAGTCCCCTAGACTTAGAACTACTTAAACCTAACTAACCTAAGGACATCACACACATCCATGCCCGAGGCAGGATTGGAACCTGCGACCGTCGCAGCAGCGCGGTTCCGGACTGAAGCGCCTAAAACCACACGGGCACAACGGCCAGCCGGTTATGGATATTCTTTAAGAAGTTCTGCCAACGACTAATACACTCCTGGAAATGGAAAAAAGAACACATTGACACCGGTGTGTCAGACCCACCATATTTGCTCCGGACACTGCGAGAGGGCTGTACAAGCAATGATCACACGCACGGCACAGCGGACACACCAGGAACCGCGGTGTTGGCCGTCGAATGGCGCTAGCTGCGCAGCATTTGTGCACCGCCGCCGTCAGTGTCAGCCAGTTTGCCGTGGCATACGGAGCTCCATCGCAGTCTTTAACACTGGTAGCATGCCGCGACAGCGTGGACGTGAACCGTATGTGCAGTTGACGGACTTTGAGCGAGGGCGTATAGTGGGCATGCGGGAGGCCGGGTGGACGTACCGCCGAATTGCTCAACACGTGGGGCGTGAGGTCTCCACAGTACATCGATGTTGTCGCCAGTGGTCGGCGGAAGGTGCACGTGCCAGTCGACCTGGGACCGGACCGCAGCGACGCACGGATGCACGCCAAGACCGTAGGATCCTACGCAGTGCCGTAGGGGACCGCACCGCCACTTCCCAGCAAATTAGGGACACTGTTGCTCCTGGGGTATCGGCGAGGACCATTCGCAACCGTCTCCATGAAGCTGGGCTACGGTCCCGCACACCGTTAGGCCGTCTTCCGCTCACGCCCCAACATCGTGCAGCCCGCCTCCAGTGGTGTCGCGACAGGCGTGAATGGAGGGACGAATGGAGACGTGTCGTCTTCAGCGATGAGAGTCGCTTCTGCCTTGGTGCCAATGATGGTCGTATGCGTGTTTGGCGCCGTGCAGGTGAGCGCCACAATCAGGACTGCATACGACCCAGGCACACAGGGCCAACACCCGGCATCATGGTGTGGGGAGCGATCTCCTACACTGGCCGTACACCACTGGTGATCGTCGAGGGGACACTGAATAGTGCACGGTACATCCAAACCGTCATCGAACCCATCGTTCTACCATTCCTAGACCGGCAAGGGAACTTGCTGTTCCAACAGGACAATGCACGTCCGCATGTATCCCGTGCAACCCAACGTGCTCTAGAAGATGTAAGTCAACTACCCTGGCCAGCAAGATCTCCGGATCTGTCCCCCATTGAGCATGTTTGGGACTGGATGAAGCGTCGTCTCACGCGGTCTGCACGTCCAGCACGAACGCTGGTCCAACTGAGGCGCCAGGTGGAAATGGCATGGCAAGCCGTTCCACAGGACTACATCCAGCATCTCTACGATCGTCTCCATGGGAGAATAGCAGCCTGCATTGCTGCGAAAGGTGGATATACACTGTACTAGTGCCGACATTGTGCATGCTCTGTTGCCTGTGTCTATGTGCCTGTGGTTCTGTCAGTGTGATCATGTGATGTATCTGACCCCAGGAATGTGTCAATAAAGTTTCCTCTTCCTGCGACAATGAATTCACGGTGTTCTTATTTCAATTTCCAGGAGTGTAGTTTCAATATCTCTTTAGTGTTCCCTGCTGTTTGACAAGAGGTTTCACTACTCTGTAAATGACCCAAGTTTTGCACTCTTTACCGATTGGGTAGACAATGTGAAATTTCACCATTATCCTCTCGTTAGCGACACAGGAGAGATGAATGGCCCTATGCGGATGATGTGTGTAACTGTATCAAGTGAATTACTGTCAGGAGAGTTGGTTCTGAGAGATGTATGTGTTGTAGTGAATTTGGGATATCCTAGTTTTCGTGACGATCGATTCTCTCTATAAAATCCAGTCAATTTAAGAATGTAAGCTATGGATTTATTAAGTCTCGATCGTGTTTAGAAACAAGAGAGGAAAATATTCACAGCAAATTCGTAAAAAGTTAACGTCCAGAAATAACTGAAAGAGCAGGAAAGTTCGTCCATAACTTTAGGAAATTACAATAAGATAGGTTTGAGAAAGTAAACGTAAGTTGCCGTCGCCTTCTAACCACCGTATTCAAACTACCCACGCTGTCCGAACCTTCCACCAATGAGAAATAGCTTGTTGTGTTCTCATTCGCCAGAGCCTAGATTTATAATGGCGTATGATACTGTTCACTTGTATTTCATAAAGTTCAAAACAAAGATACATATACTTCAGTACAAAATTACTAAAACATGTATATGTAACAGAACATCCTCTAAATCCATCTTCGTAGCTAAGTGTCCAGAGTAAATGGCTGCTATGCAGAGGACCCAGGTTCGATTTCTGGTTCTGCCAAAGACGGCACATTCAGACACGTATAGGAGTCCAGTCCCACACTCCAATAGTCTTCAGGTGAGAACCGGGTGGGATGAGATGGTGAGATCCCAGTTACATCGCTAGCGCCAAGGAAACGTCATTGGCGACAACACATTTATTGCGCGGTAATACAAGATTGTATTCAAAGTATCGCGCCACAGCCGCGTCGGCGCTGTAGCACCTCACCAGTGGTAGAAGGTCGGTTGGCTCTCGTCTTGCAGTACAGCTAGTGCAGCGAAGTGTCAGGTGGCAGTGGTGTCATGGGTGGCTGCTGACCACAGAATCCGGTGGCCTCCAGCTTTGGGTATCGATCTCCAAACTGATCTCATGGACGTCGAAGATTCGCACTCAGGGGTCTTGCCCCAGGTCCACCTGAAGTATTTGTTGGCTCGTAGAGATCGCCTCTCAGCCCCAGTTTAGAAAATAGGAGACAGCAGCATTGGCGTCGGCCTAGAGAACAGGATGAGCAGCTGCAGTGGCCCCTCCTCTCGAAGGCAGATGATGAACATCATCCAGGTCACACAGGTCAAGCCTCCAGCAGATCTGCAAAGTGATGGTGGCCTCTGCGCCCCATCGCTGTAGCCTCAGATGCTGGCAAAGCAGCTGCCAGCGGTAGCGTCCTTCCAGCCGGATTCGTGGTTCCGTAGACGATTGGAGACAGTTAGGCATGCCAAGGGTCGACCTCTGCAATTTACCCTCTGACTGGATAGCTGAAACTAACACGAGAGCTGAACGACGCACTGGGCAGTCAGCAATCAGCATTCATCAATCCCATTTGTTAAGAAAGTTGGGGTATTCATGTTGGCACTTCCTGGGCGCTCTGCGACAGTGAGAATGACTATGACATCATGTGTCCAGGATTTTCGTCACTGTCCGCTCTCCTAGTGACTTCAGACTTTCGCAGCATCACCTTCCAGAGGCTCTTTTCAACTGGCTCGACACCTAAATACTTATTGTTGCATTGCACCTAGCCTTCGCTACGAAACTCTGCTTTTTCACTAGTATGACGGAATCTCTCGACTTCCATGATGTCATTATGCTTCCCTTGCAGACATGGGCGCTCGGTGATTCCCCTGTGTTGCGACAGCTTCCGTGTTTGTTCCATCTCGCTCAGCATTTCCCCCTAGCTGGCAGTCTGCTCGTCTTTGACACAAGCAGTTTGCCTTCCGCGAGCTGCCAAGATAGACCTTGGACAAATTTGTAGTGTCCGCTGGGGATGCTATCCTGGGGCGTAACACATGTGATGCCTACTGCGGAGCTATTTCATTGAGTTGTAGTGGCTCCACAGTCCATAAAGTCTGCAAAACGGTTCGGAGAGCAATGTACTGACCACGTGCGCCCCCATACCACATCCACACGACGCTGCAAGTCAGAGAATACCATAACCTAACCTAACCTAACCTAAAGGAATCACCACTCCACAACACAACAACTCCTACGGGTCGTTGAACATATAACACATGGCTTCAACATAAACAAAGCTACAGGGGCAGTGTTCCTGGACATCGAAAAGGCTTTCGACCGTCTATGGCACAACGGCCTCATCCGCAAACTCAGCGACGCGGGATTCCCCGACGGGCTGCTGCGTCTAATACACTCATACCTCACAGGCAGGTGTTTCAACACTGACGTGCAGGGAAAACAATCAACACGACACGGTATACACGCGGGAGTACCCTAGGGAAGCATCCTAGGGCCCCTACTGTTTAACCTCTACATAAACGATCTCCCAACCACACACAACACAATGATGGCAATCTACGCGGATGACACAGCCATCCTTGCGTAAGATTGGAAACCATCAAACATTACGTCACGCCTATAGACTGCACTCAGAGTGGCCGAGCCTTGGTTGGAGAAATGGCGTGTTAGAGTAAACGTCGACAAGTGCGAAGCCGTTCTGTTCACTAAAAGACCGAAGCAACTGCGCAAACACCGCTACTTAGACCAATAACTCTACATGCACGTCCAATACGTTTCCGCGAGAAAGTCATATACCTTGGTGTCTGGCTGGACCGGAAATTACTCTGGGGGGACCACATACAACACATGACCAACCGAGCTAGCGCGAGGCTCAAACAGCTCTATCCTATGCTCAACAGGCGTAGCATACTGAACAGAAGGGTGTCGAGGTCCATGTACATGACACTTATCCGACCCCTGATGAGGTACGCAGCTCCCGTCTGGGGATACGCTGCGCCTACGCGCCTGCGCCGTCTGCAGCTCATACAAAACAAAGTACTCAAAATCATAGGCAATGCTCCACGATACACACGCATCGCGGACCTACACCGGGAATACCGACTTGAGACTCTCACGGAGGTAATCCACAAACTCACCACAAGACTATACAGAAACTCCAGACATTCGCAGAACCCGTTTATTCTGAATCTGGGGAACTACGACCACAACCGTAGATGGAAACATAAAAGACCAAAAGACATACTTGCAAGGACATAACATCTATGGCCAAGCATACGCAAACATTACGGCACAGGCGAGCCCCTGTTAATCAGACGCATTTACTGGATATCCAGCTGAAATACACTGCCGAATAACTGGCACCACACAGGGAAGCCGTACCGTACACTGCATGCAAACAAGCTCCACACATTCCCCACACAGTGAGATGATCTATGGCCGATCTCCCACTACTGTATAACGATCTTGATTGTTCCAGGAATATAGCAGCTGCAGCAACTGGGACACATTGCCATCGCTTGTCACGGTAATGATGCATGATACCTATACTAACAAATCCAACCTTGCATGGGCTATCGCAGCTAGTAAGCCACTACTGCTCTTACTACCCATCCCACTGTCGCAGAGGTTTTTTTCCCACGGCACGAGCCATGGCACTTTTTTCCCTCTGCTCTTCAAATCGCTACCCTCACTCGCGTTTCGTCCACTATCTATCACCTGATGGACCGCGTTAATGCGTAGCCTTACCCAGACACACGGACAACATCACAGCCCAGCATCCTGTGATCCACCTACTAGATAACTAACATGTTTACGGAGGTGACAGTAGAACTTTTGGTTTGGTCACCACGTTGGTGCGGGCGTGGAGGGGCCCCATCTAATAAAAATATTACCATAGCAGTCCTAGGACCTCCACGATCAGGTGAGGAGTTCGTTTAAAACATTCCCCAAAATACACAAGAAAATTCACATAATGACAAATAAGAGCAAGAAATCAGAAATCATGTGTAGTTGTCTATGAGACGAACATGTGTGAGATTTGTACAACTACATGAAAGTAAAATTTCTAACAGCAAAACATATCATTACAGACACAAAATTAATAATAATTTTGGATTAATGTATTTTTAAACAAAATTATTTGAAATGACATGATCTGGAATTTCAAGATTTTGTAATGCGATTATTCAATTAGCTACTGTTCAAGTATAATTATTACAAAATACTGTAAAACAGATATAAACAGACTGAGTGTTTGTTTTCAACTGGTGTAAATGAGTCAAAACACGTGGGGCATCTAGATAATTGTGTTGCGGCCGAACGAACTTGTGTAGCAATGAAGATCACTATGAATGTTAGCCATTCGAGAAAGGCAATGACAGCAAAAGTTCTAGGAGGTCAATACACGACACCTAACCTGTTAAACCAACGTCCGCGTGTTTTGATAAAAGCAGGTAGCCCCTCTGAGTGTGAGATTGTAAATTAGAAAGCGGAAACCGTGATCTTTTAATAATGCAAACCAAAACCAAAGTTTTGACTTGTTGCTGATGAACACTATCAACATTTTCTATATCAGGGATTGCCAAATTTTTCCTCTGACGGAACACTTGGAGACTCCTCATACTTTGATGGAACACCTTGTTTATACTGAAGATTGATAAATCTTTAAAAAAAGGTAAAAAGTTGTTTTGTTCAGCCGTTACTTCAATCTTAAATAATAATTAATCTGAGAAGGCATAATAAAATTAAAAAAGAATTAGTATCGTCAAAATGTCAAAAAAACGTCATGTTATTAATAGTTTTTCCTGAGCAGTTACTCAATTCCCGTGCAACAACAGTGTTCACGGAACACCGTTTGGCAAACCTTGCTCTATTCAATCTATGTGACAAAAACTCACAATTTCACTTCTTCCAAACGTACATTTTAATTTTTCAGAGTACTCTTACTACTAAGCATACACTCAGATTTAATTTAGAGTAAAAATAGAAAAATATTTCTCGTTTACTCACCTTTGCCAACTTGTAACATGTTTCAATTCCATGCCATTTTTCATAGTATTTCTCGAGATTTCGTTATTTTTAACATTATCATTAAACTTGACACTGCTATTTAGATTATCTCAGTTTCACTTACAGGGTAACCTCTGAGAACGAATAAACCATTATTAGCGACGACGTGTGAAATGAAAACGCCAGTATGAGAATATTTGTCAGTGTGAATTAAATAATAACTGGTCCGCCAATATGACGAAACGGTTAGGTATCGGTACTGTTAAGTACCGGGTGACCAAAAAGTCAGTATAAATTTGAAAACTGAATAAATCACGGAATAATGTAGATAGAGAGGCACAAATTGACACACATGCTTGGAATGACATGGGGTTTTATTAGAACCAAAAAAATACAAAAGTTCAAAAAATGTCCGACAGATGGCGCTTCATCTGATCAGAATAGCAATAATTAGCATAACAAAGTAAGACAAAGCAAAGATGATGTTCTTTACAGGAAATGCTCAATATGTCCATCATCATTCCTGAACAATAGCTGTAGTCGAGGAATAATGTTGTGAACAGCACTGTAAAGCATGTCCGGAGTTATGGTGAGGCATTGGCGTCGGATGTTGTCTTTCAGCATCCCTAGAGATGTCGGTCGATCACGATACACTTGCGACTTCAGGTAGCCCCAAAGCAAATAATCGCACGGACTGAGGTCTGGGGATCTGGGAGGTCAAGCATGACGGAAGTGGCGGCTGAGCACACGATCATCATCAAACGACGCGCGCAACAGATCTTTCATGCGCCTAGCAATATGGAGTGCAGCGTCATCCTGCATTAACATCGTACGTTCCAGCAGGTGTTTATCAACCAGGCTGAGGATGATGCGATTCTGTAACATATCGGCGTACCTCTCACCCGTCACGGTAGCAGTTTTGCTGTCCAGCGCTATCTGTCGGACATTTTGTGAACATCGTTTTTTTCTTTGTTCTAACAAAACGCCATGTCATTCCAACCATGTGTGTCAATTTTTACCTCTCTATCTACATTATACCGTGGTTTATTAAGTTTTCAAATTTATACTGACTTTTTGGTCACCCGGTATATTCCTTGATGGGAGGAGGGGTACGGATTTTCTATTAACCGATTGACAAATAATAACTATTTTAAAAAAATATTTTGTGACCATATCTGTTCCATACATTACCTTTTTTAGGTGACGTCAGCAAACATGGACACCACCTCAGCGCCCGGAATCACTAGAAATATTCTCTTAGCCAGCAAACCGTTCCACAACTTCTGCAAATTGTTTGGTCTGATGCCGTTTACTGTCGACACGAGGACTGCGTCACTCAAGAGACGCAGGTCGGACTTGGTCATCGGAATCATCACCTGCTCGATACAACTGGTGTTTGCTTGCTCTCAAGTATACCTATTCTCTCGTCGCATAAACACGTCTTCTGTGACACAGGTTCTTAGTTATATTGGAATTTTAGTGTGTATAATTCTGAGTATGGTTTCTTTAGTTAACGATGTCTGCCTTAACATAAAGAAGTTCGAAATTATGCTTCAGCTGCTGACGTCGTGTGACAGAATTCTGACTGTTCATATCAAACCGGAGAGAAGTCGTTGTGGATTCTTCATAAAGCTACAGTTACTCTTTTTAGCTTTCAGTTTCTGTCTAATGGTTGTTGGTGGACTCAGTACATCTTCTGACCAGAATTACAGAATAGGTGGGCTGATGAATGAATACTTATATGGAACATGTATCCTGACGCTTATGAGATTCGCAAACTTGCAAGTGCTGATAAAGTGGAGACTCTCACTCTTGAACGGTTGTGTACTCGAAATGCTAGACAACGTGCGTGCTATATGCGGCGGCCAAGTGCAGTCCAATGGCAGAACTGCACTACGGGAAGAACCAAATGTCAGCAGCGGAGGTGACCTTAGTACGTCACAGCACGTGCGATCTCTCAGAAGAGTGTATACAGATCTGTGTCAACTGTCAACGATTGTGGCCTCCGCTCACACAAGTTTCTTGGTGCTGTATTTTGTAATTACGTCGGCGTCAAGTGTCGTACAGGTTTACTGCACCTTAACAAATGCATTATTCTTAGGTATGGATGAAACCAGCTTGAGATGGCCGTTTAGGGCGACAACCATCTTCCACATATGTTGCTTGGCATTTTTGGTACTTCCCACCCACTGTGTGGAGACGGAGGCGGGGCGCACACACAGACTGTGCTGGCGGCTGCTGCTGGAAGGGCGCCGTGTGGGCGGCGCCGCCCACCGCGAGCTGCGGCTGCTGGCGCAGCAGACGACCTCGGAGCGGCCAGAGGCCAATCTGGCAGGCGTGCTGACGCTGCGGATGAGCCTCGTCGCGACATTCATCTCCATCCTCACCACCTACACTACCATTATGTTCACCTTTGTTCGACAGGAACAGCCATAGCATTTCACTGAACCACAAGCTTAAGTCTCTGCAGACAGTGCCGACTTTTTCGTGGATATAAAATGCAACTTCTAGCGTACTTTCGATGTTTTCATAATTTCATTCGAAAGTACACTCTTTACATCGTATAAGGAGGAATCAAATGAGGACGAGACAGTAAACTCTTTATATTTCGAAAGTAATCAAATGAGAATGCGGCCGATAGGAAAAACCCTTTACAGTTTACAAAAGTGATCCACATAATTCTTAATATGAGGGCTGTTCGGGAAGTAAGGTCCGATCGGTCACAAAATGGAAACCATTATTAAATTTCAAAAATGTTTTATTTGCAACAGTTAGCTACATCTTGTAGCTACCTCTGTACAAAGTCGCCGCACTGACTTACCTCTCCCTCCATTCTTAAATTCAGTTTCGCTGTACCCTCGTACTCATCATTCCATGCATTACCCATTTTAACCTCGGCACTTCTTGATGATTTACTGGTACTTCGGTGGTTATTGTTTCGTTCTTGAGTATGTAATATCCCTTGGCCCGTACTAACGGGAAGGAGTCGTGAATCGATCGACATTCGTTGTAGCGTTGTACCTTCTTTTCAATACCCTCGTTATAGAGGACAGCAGCCTTTGCTTTCCGTCAGTTCTCTATACTGCTCTAGAGATCTGTGTCTGTGCCAGTGATTCATGTGAACAGAGATGAAACTCACGGGGAGTCAATTAAGGGCTGGATTGTGGGTGATCAAACACTCCCATTAAAAACGCTGCAGGAGCATGTTCATTGCCCCTGCAGAGTGCGGCCGAGAATTGTCATGAAGTTATGTGGGCTGCATGACATTGGGCGAAATCTCTCACCAGGCCCTCATACTTGGCGGGAGAATCCATTGTTCTAGGCATCTTTAGGTACTCACTGTGTCCTGAGAACTGTAAAGAGCGACACTGTCCATCACGTCTGTAGAAAGTTTCATCGGATTTTCACTCTGGTTTCCATTTCGGGTCCTATCGGGCCTTACTTTGCGAATAGCCGTCGTAAACTTATCCCAGTGTGAAACAAGACGGTCAATGCTTTCAGGGAAAAATGTATCCAGTTGCCCACAGAAGAATCATTATTGTAGCCAAGCGTGCACCTTTCATCCGAAGCGAATCGACGACCACCATAGCTTTTCTACAGGATTCCAATAATATGGCCGCGCGAGGTAGCCGCGCGGTGTGGCGCGTCCTGCCACGTTTCGTGCGGCTCCGTCGGTCGAAGGTTTGAGTCCATGTGTGTATGTGTGTGTGTGTGTGTGTGTGTGTGTGTGTGCGTGTGTGTGTGTGTGTGTGTGTGTGTATTGTCCTGTGTTTTGTCCTTAGCGTAAGCTAGTTTAAGTTAGATTATATAGTGTGTACGCCTAGGGACCGATGACCTCACCAGTTTGGTCCCATAGGAACTTACCACAAATTTACAAATTTCCAAAAATATGAAAGCGCATGGCGAAAGATCGGGACTGTACAAAGGACCACTGGGTCTGCCCGCATGTTGCCGAGTTTGTTTCGACTACGATGCAGACGTTTCTCTGGGGAGCCCTTGCCTCACAGTGGGATAAATGTATTAACGGTTATCGTAATTACTTTTGAAAAAATAAACAGTTTATTTACTTTTTTCGTCCGTTTCCTTTTCATTTGACTGTCCCTTATAAAAAATCACATGATTCTCTCGAAATCTTCAAAACTATTGAAAAATGAGTCTAAACAAAACATTCACAAATTAAAGGGACATCAAATTATGTATGAAATCCGTAAAATTTGATACTTTTCAAAAATATCCAACGATTACCCTGAAAAATATTAAAAATTGAAGTAAGTCTCACCAAAGTCCTCAGAACTGAAAAACACAAAGATATAACATATTTTTCAAAGTATGTGATTTTTTTCAAATAATGACTCTGCACCAAATATTCAAAGAACATATTATATTTCATCCTTTGTTCCAAATGCTTTTGAAAATCAAAACAAAGCGAAAAACTAAAAACAGAAATGTGCCATTTTATCAAAAATAAAATCATATGCAAATTAATATGAATAAAAAAATAGGTAAAATTCACTCATTTGCAGGGTGAATCACCTAAAACTTGCACCGCAAATATTGCGGAAATGGAAAGTGTAACGGAACTGAAATGAGGGTGGGCTGACAGTAATTTGGAGCCTGCGCGTCGGAAACGGGCGCGCTTGTGTGAGACTGCCAGGGAGTGCACCCTGATGCCATCTATTGGCGAAACTGGGAATTAGCGCTGTCAGACAAAGCACTAAGCTCTCAGAGTCAAATGTATTCTTTTTCTTGGTAATTATAAGTTATTACTGTATAATTTAATGTTGTAAAGCGCTAGTAGTAAATCATTATGACTGGTATGAACTCCAGGGTAATAAATATAAATATTCTTAAATACTAAGTGATTTCGGTAAAAAGGTGGTAGGGGAACGCCCCCACTCTTGGTGATACGAGCGTAGCTAGGGGTAGCTGGAGACACAGGGACTGAACAATGAAATGGCCTGGGGAGTGTTGACGTGATCGGACGTGTGTAACTGTGCTCACGCAAAAGTGATTGTGCAACAGCGAAAAGGCGAATATCGTCGCCGTTTTTGGAGTAAAACGCGACGAATGGTTGTTGAAGCCGCCTCTATGCCACTGGGGCTGATTGTAAGAGTTCCTGTGCCCAGATTTTATGGCGGACGTGCAGTAGCTTATACGAGTGCTACAGCTCGTAGTTCCAGCCGCCATTAAGGGCATGAGGCGTGAAGAGCTGCGTTAGCCACCGGCATCTCACCACCAGCACCGACACGTCTACCCAAGGCAAGACTGCTTGCAATTGTTAAGTCGAACTTTGTATACATGTAAAAGGAGAATACCAGTTTTCTTTTATGCAAGTGCAGAGGACAGAATATAGTAATGAATAAAATTACTATGCATGTTGTTCATTGTAAAGTGTAGTAACCTCAAACATAGTATAGTGAAATCAGACTGAGGCCACCATCGCCTCTTTCATTTACAATTCTTTTGGTTGTAGAATACTTTAGCGTATAAGAATGTTGAAAAGAGCAATGGTCACACCAGAATGAGTCGCCTATTTACAGTTACTTAAAATTTTTCTGAGCAACCTTTCAAGTAAAGTCACTTAACTAATTCTGTATCAATGGTCCAAAGAGTAATATCCAAAATCATTAAATAAGTTGAAGGATAGAATTTTGTTAAACGAAGTTGCATAACCTGTCTTGGTAGTAATTACCAAGCCACCTCACAGAAATTGAGAGAGTATTTGCTTTGTAGAATCATCTAGAATGATCAGAAATAGTAATATTCAGAATTAAGTTTAAATTCAATTCAAGCCATTTCACTTTGAAACGAGCCCAAAAATTGATTTATTCTTTTGCTCCTTCAGAGCTGGCGACCGTAGTTATAAGTATTTTCAGGAGGATTCGACAGTAAGTCTGCTGCTCTCGTCGTGCTGATAGGATTATCCACTGCTGCTAGCCGTGGTGATTGGATACATAAGCTCACTACCAAGTTAAGTGGGTCAGGTAGGCAGTGTTACCGTGTGAACTGTAGGGCACTGTAGGCCGTGGATCGAACCTGTTCAATCATCACAGCTCTTAGGGAAATAGTCCGGTTAGGAGTGTACTAATCATTAGGTAAATACTGGCGAGTAACGGTCAAAAATGTATACGCAAGTGAATTTAGCAAGGTCCACGTAGCACCTAGTTAATATGGTGCAATGGCGAGGGTAGGAGTGGAGTAAAAGTGAGCTGAGCTTGTGGCAGCTGTGCTGGATTCAAATATTAACTACGTGAATTCACTACTGCCTCTTACCATTGGGACTGAGCTATTTACAGTTAAAATACGTAGCAGTAAGCGCAAAGGCGTGACAGCTACAAGTCTGTATTGGTTTTATACATACGGAATTGGGAAGTGGGTCATTCCGTCAGTGGAGGGGGTTAAAACAACCGAGTCAGTGGAGAACATACCCCATTTACGGGCTACAAAGATTCAGCGGTTCGGTCGCATGTGGCGACCGTGACAGGACTAACCAAGTTTGTAGAACAATGGCTGCAACAAAGTATTTTATATAAACTTGTAGTTTCAAGTAAATTTTAAATTTAAAATTCTGTTGTAGACAAATATACCACAATTGGTAAGTTCAAGACGACAACCTGCAAAGCAGCAAAAGAAAGTCCAATAGTAGGAGTTAAACAAGTAATACTTGGTTTAATAAACATTTCTATTAGGCACGAAATACAGCAGCATAAGATGGAGTCGAATAGTAACAAGCAAGACGAAAACATTACAAGGTCAGACCCAGAATTAGGGACCATAGATACTGTTGTAGGGTTGGAAAATCTTATAGATGAATCCACACCCATAAGACAGGAGGAACGGGAAGTGAAACCCAAGGTAGTGAAAAGTGAACCCAATGTATCTGTGGATGCAAGTCACAAGGGAGAGGATATGGAATTAACAAGTTTGTTAAATAGGATGATGGCGCAAATTCAAGAAGGGAATGCTAGTTTGAAAGCAGAAATGGCTAGTCATATATCCCAATTGGATGAAAACCTATCTGGTAAAATAAAAGCCAATTTAGATATTTTGAATACGCAAAGCCAACGTATCACAGAGGTAAACAAATCAGTAAATAGCATTAGGGCTGAAATAACAAATGTTCAGAGAAAAGTCACAGAAATAGAGAAAAGATTTGATACCGAAATTCAGAGAATAGAGAAATCAGTGGAACCTTTGGTTAGTGAAAAATTAGAACCGATAATTGAAAGTAAATTACAGGTGATAGTACCAGTTCTAAAGAAAGAGATTGTTAAAGAAACTGCAGCTGATATTGAAACACTGCGCAATACCATGTTGAGTTTTGATGCATGTGTGCAGGAGCAGGAAAATACACTGCATAAAGAGTTAAAATTATTAAGTCAGCAAGTTCAGAATCAGACGTTTCTTAACTGTAGTGGTATCCCATTGGTAATGCAAAAATCGGAAATACTGAGTAGGGAGCAAAAATACGATCCTCAAAAGAAACAAGGTGGATGGCATCCAATGGATTTTATAAAAAATTGTGAACGTGTCTTACCAACAGACTTGTCGGATAAAGAAAAAATTAATTTAGTAATAGACGCTTTAGCAGGTCATGCTAAACGTTGGGGATTGAATTTGGATATCGACAATTTGAAGTTTACAGACTTCAAAGAAAAGTTCGTTGAGGAATTCTGGAGCACACAACAGAGAGATAGGTTGTGGAGAGAATTCGTTGTCGCCAGAATGCCAGAACATGGGCGTGGGCTCATGAAGGAATACTGTGAAGGATGGTTCAAGCGTTTGGAGTATCTTAAAGATCGTAGATCAGAATCGGAGATAGTGTGGGAGTTGTGGAAAAAGCTACCTGACGATTCAAAGCGTTATGTAGGAGGCACTGATCGAACATTCGATGAATTTTTAGAAAAAATCGAGAATGAAGATAGGTGGCGTGAAACTAGAGAGTTTCGAGGTTTCAGAAATCAGAATGGAATAGTAAAAGGTGGTAGGAATGAACCGCAAATTAACATGATGAGAGGAAGAGGTCAAGAAGGTAACTCTCAGCGTGGGAGAGGACACTATCAGGGAAACAGGATGCATTATCAAAATCAGGAAAACTAAATACCGCGCAGGTCAAGGGCCTAACGCGCGCGGAAAGAAAGAAATGGCCCAAATATAGGGAAGATCGGAGTAGGCAGTACTATAGTAGGATAGTGCGTCGTTCGCCTGAAGAGCAGTTACATAAACGAAACTTTCCGAAGTATAATGCAGGGATACAAACAGAGGAGAGAGAGCAGGGAGGAATTATTAAGGGAAATGAAGTAGGAAAAGAATATCGGTCGGATGTGAAGACTCACGTGAATGAAAGAAGTACAATTCGAGGTCAGAGTGACGAATTGATGAAGGAAGAGTCAGAGAAGGCGTTGTTTGTCGGTAGGGATGGCAACTGTGCAGAGAGGCAGGGGCAAGGGAGGAGTGATGTGACTTATGGTAAAAGGTTCGTACGAATAGTCGACGAATCGCATCGAGAAGTAATTAAAGAGGAAAGGGTGGATAAGAAAAAGGGGCATAGTGCAGAGACGCATGCCGATTCAGAAATTGCCTCGTATGCAGAATATATACATCAGCTCAAAAGCCAGCCAGCACAATTAGAAAGATCTTCCACTCGAGTGATTAATTTGGACCCGAATATGACAGTGTTAGAGAGCCATACCGATTATGATGTGTACCTAGTGACAGCAAGAGTACATGACTGTGATGAAGATTCTTTTAAAGAAATTAGAGAAAGTGTATCTAACCAAGAGAAAGAGTGTTGTGATCCCTGTAGTACTGAAGCAAATGAGTTGAGTGAGACTGGAATTCCATTAGTAGGGGAAAATAAAGAACGTAAGAGTGGCGAATGCACTATCCAACAAAGGGAAAGTATTGAAATGGATTATAATTTGCGAGAATTATTTGAACCCGAAGAAGGTCATATTTCTAAGGAGGAGGAATTATCGTCAGAATCATCAGAAAGCATCCAGGGAGAAAAAGAAATAGAGGAAGTTTCCGATTCCGCAACCGAGAGTTCAGGCATGACAGATTCGAATGAGAACGCGATGGCATTAAAGAGCCTAGACGAAGGACTATTGGAAAAAGTGGTGAAAGAATTTAGGATGAAAAGGAGAAAGAAACCTCCGGATGGAATGGTCAGAATAAAAACCGGAAAAATAATATGGCAAGACTTGGCGGTGGAAAAGGATTTATTATGGGAAGATAAAGAAAGTATGAAAGAGGACAATAGGATGCAAACAATCCTACCTATTAATGTATGTGGGTACGATTTATATGTATTGTTGGATACGGGTGCTCAAATAAGTGCTATTTCGCACGCATTTTTTGAGATGATCAAAGAGCAACGAGGAGTAGTCATGATGCCAGTAACAGGTGTTAAAGTAATAGGGGCGACAGGGAAATGTAGTAAACCTGTTAAACATCAAGTGATGATGGAATTTAAGATAAAAAACAAGCTATTTTCTAATGCATTTTTAGTAGTTCCAGAGCTCAGTGCCGAGATCATTTTAGGCATTGACTGGTTAATAAAACAAAAAGTAATTATAGATTGTGACAAAGGGATAATAGTTTGTAAAGTTGATAGTGCGGTATTAGAAATACCATTTGAATCATCTAGAGTAATGGAAGAGAACCAGCTGAGATGGGTAGAATTTAGAGATGATCATGATTCAGGAATAGGTCAAAAATTCGATTGGTTTCTGGTGAGGCAGATAGTTGAAGATGGAAATAAGGAGACACTCCTTCGAAACGTAGTGGATAAAACGGAAGGACTATCTGATGCCCAAAGGGAGGATCTATGGCAAATTCTGAAAGAAAATCAGGAGGTATTTTCGGACAAACCGGGACGAGTGATAAATTATGAGTACTGCATGGAGGTAGAGGAGCATGAACCTTTCTTTAAACCACCATATAATGTACCCTTGTCTAAGAAAGAAGCAGTTCAAAAAGAAATAGATAAAATGGTTTCATGTGGGGTCATTGAACGGAGTTCTAGCCCATATAATAACCCATTGGTGATAGTAGGTAAGAAGGATGGAAGTGTACGAATAGTGATAGATGCTCGTATTCTGAATAAAGTAGTGAAGAGGGAGTTGGATCGTCCAGAGAACATAGATAATTTATTGCAAAAGTTTAATGGTGTAAAGTACATGACTAGTTTAGACCTAACGGCAGGATACTGGCAAATCCCATTAAGTGAGGAGTCTAGGAAGTACACGGCATTTTTATTCAATGGCAAATGCTACCATTACACAGTGGTACCATTTGGCCTAAATACTTCCGTTTCAGTGTTCATTCGGGCTTTAGACAAAATTTTAGGGAGTGAACTTAGTTCGCTAATCACGGTTTATGTAGATGATCTGTTAATTGCTACAAGGACATGGGAAGAGCACATGGAGTTATGCGACAGGGTGTTCAAAGCTTTAATCAAAGGAGGAATGACCGTGAACCTGAAAAAATGCGAGTTTTTGAAGAAAGAAATAAAGTTTTTAGGTCACATAGTAACACCAGAGGGAATTGAAAAGGATCCCAATAAAGTGAAAGCAATAAGAAATTGTCCAGCTCCCAAGAATAAAAAACAACTAAAGTCGTTTATAGGACTTTGTTCCTTTTATCGTAAGTATGTGGATGATCAGGTGTTCAATAGCCCACATCTGAACAACCTACTTAAGAAGAACAGTGTGTATATATGGACTGAGAAATGTGTAACAGCATTCAACCGGCTAAAAGACAATTTGGCTAAAAACATAAAGTTATGGCACCCTGACCTGTGTGAACCATTCCACATGGCAACAGATAGTTCAGATTATGGATTGGGAGTATCCATATTTCAGGAGGTAATGATAGATGGGGAAAAAACTCATAGACAAATAGCATTTGCGAGTAGAACCATGTCTAAGTACGAAAGAAACTATACAGTTTCAGAGAAGGAGGCTTTAGCTATAGTATGAGGTTTTAGGAAATTTCAACTTTTCTTATGGGGACATAAGACTGTGGTCCATACAGACCACAAAGCTTTAATATTTTTGAAGGACTGCAGATTGTTACATAACAGGTTGACCAGATGGGCGCTGTTTTTGCAACAATTTGACATAGAGATCAAGTATGTTAAAGGGAAAGAACATGCAGTACCGGATGCTTTGTCGAGATTACCGGAAGGATGTGAGACACTAGAAAGTGTAAAGAATAGGGAAGATGTTTTTGAGGTGAATTACTTCAAAAAACCGGAAGGAAGAGAAAAAATTAGGGAAATATGTCGGAATATGCGAAGATATCAAAGTGATGATGATGCACTCAAGTCGGTAAAGGTCAAGTTTGACAATCCGGACGCAACTAACATAAGGGCTTCATATAAAATACATAAAGGTGTACTGTATCTTCAAAGATTAAATAATCCAGGGAAGTGGAGAGTATGTTGGCCGGAACAACACACTGAAGTGCTGATAGATTATGTTCACTTGGCATATGGCCATTGTGGTGCACGGAAGTGTACCGATAAGTTAGATGAATGCATTACCTTTAACAACATGGCACGAAGGGTAGCACAGAGGATAAGATCTTGTGATCTATGCCAAAAGGCGAAAGTAACAAATGCAACTAATCAAGGGCCCATGCAATCAATAAAACCTGATGAAGTATTAGAAATAGTAGCAGTAGATATCTTTGGACCATTACCGAAAACCATGGGGGGTTTTGTGTACATATTTGTAGCAGTTGAACTTTTCTCAAAGTATATAAAGCTTTATCCCTTGAGAAAAGCTACTGCCAGAGCTGTGTATGATAAAATGGTGTGTGATTATTTTGTGAAAGTAGGGAAGCCAAAGAGAATACTATCAGATAATGGTGTTCAGTTTTGCTAAAAAATGTGGAAGGATGGGATAACTGAGAAACAGGTAGAAGTGGTACATATCTCAGCTTATCACCCATCAAGCAATCCAGCAGAAAGATATATGCGTGAGATAGGTCGGTTATTTAGGACGTACTGCCATAGTAACCACAAGAAGTGGGGCATGTATGTGAGTGAATTCGAAGAAATCATGAATTCATTAACAAACGAGAGCACTGGATTTACTCCAGAAGAAATCCTGAAAAAGACAAGAAGTAAAAGTCTAGTAGAAGACCTACTAGAATTTCCAAATAGAGTTGAATTAGATTATGATAGTAAAAAGAACTTAGTAAAAGACAAGATGAGAAAACAAGCAGATGCGAGAATTCGTCGTCACGACGAAAAAGTAAGGAATCCCAAATTCAAAATAGGTGATTTCGTTCTTGTAAAAACACATGAAAAGTCAAGTGAAATTAATAACGAGATCAGCAAATTTAAATATATATATAATGGACCATTTAAAATAGTGTCCATACCCAATGTGAATGCTTATTATTTAGAGTACCCATTAACAGGCAAACGCCTGGGAGTAAGAAACATAGTGGATCTCAAAAGGTATGAACCACGAATTCTACCAGATTGAAAATAAATATATAAATAAATATTAAAGTAAACCAATATGTAAATAGTTGTGTTTCTTTTGTTCTATGTGAAAGGTAAATGCTCACTAAAATATATTGCAGTATTCTAATGAAACTTCTAGTTTAAGTAGAGACTAAACGGACTGGGAAAGACTGAGCTTCTAAGAAAGCCTTAATAGATGTGTAAATAAGTGTTGTGAAAGAGGTAGAAAAGTGAGGAGGTAAAGTGAAAAGGACGGGCTACAAAGTAATAGGCGCATAACGTGTGTTTTACTTGCCTGAGATAAAAGAAGTGTATTTAAAACTTTGTAAAAAAAAAAAAAAGATGTTTAAAGTGTACTGTGTTTAGAAGTAAGAAAATTGGAAAGAATATATGTAAATCATTTATGTAATGTTTAGCAGGAAAGAGAGAAAGAATTGGTGTTTAATTTTAAATATGTAATATAAGTATCGAGGTGTATCAGTAAGAAAGGGAAAACCCTTGGTAAAAAGCTTATCGAACATTTCAGATTCATTATAGGAGAGACTTCTTATTGAATTATCACTGTAAGATACTTCAATAAGAAGTGGGGCATGTGTAACGGAACTGAAATGAGGGTGGGCTGACAGTAATTTGGAGCCCGCGCGTCGGAAACGGGCGCGCTTGTGTGAGACTGCCAGGGAGTGCACCCTGATGCCATCTATTGGCGAAACTGGGAATGAGCGCTGTCAGACAAAGCACTAAGCTCTCAGAGTCAAATGTATTCTTTTTCTTGGTAATTATAAGTTATTACTGTATAATTTAATGTTGTAAAGCGCTAGTAGTAAATCATTATGACTGGTATGAACTCCAGGGTAATAAATATAAATATTCTTAAATACTAAATGATTTCGGTAAAAAGGTGGTAGGGGAACGCCCCCACTCTTGGTGATACGAGCGTTGCTAGGGGTAGCTGGAGACACAGGGACTGAACAATGAAATGGCCTGGGGAGTGTTGACGTGATCGGACGTGCGTAACTGTGCTCACGCAAAAGTGATTGTGCAACAGCGAAGAGGCGAATATCGTCGCCGTTTTTGGAGTAAAACGCGACGAATGGTTGTTGAAGCCGCCCCTATGCCACTGGGGCTGATTGTAAGAGTTCCTGTGCCCAGATTTTATGGCGGACGTGCAGTAGCTTTACGAGTGCTACAGCTCGTAGTTCCAGCCGCCATTAAGGGCATGAGGCGTGAAGAGCTGCGTTACCCACCGGCATCTCACCACCAGCACCGACACGTCTATCCAAGGCAAGACTGCTTGCAATTGTTAAGTCGAACTTTGTATACATGTAAAAGGAGAATACCAGTTTTCTTTTATGCAAGTGCAGAGGACAGAATATAGTAATGAGTAAAATTACTACGCATGTTGTTCATTGTAAAGTGTAGTAACCTCAAACATAGTATAGTGAAATCAGACTGAGGCCACCATCGCCTCTTTCATTTACAATTCTTTTGGTTGTAGAATACTTTAGCGTATAAGAATGTTGAAAAGAGCAATGGTCACACCAGAATGAGTCGCCTATTTACAGTTACTTAAAATTTTTCTGAGCAATCTTTCAAGTAAAGTCACTTAACTAATTCTGTATCAATGGTCCAAAGAGTAATATCCAAAATCATTAAATAAGTTGAAGGATAGAATTTTGTTAAACGAAGTTGCATAACCTGTCTTGGTAGTAATTACCAAGCCACCTCACAGAAATTGAGAGAGTATTTGCTTTGTAGAATCATCTAGAATGATCAGAAATAGTAATATTCAGAATTAAGTTTAAATTCAATTCAAGCCATTTCACTTTGAAACGAGCCCAAAAATTGATTTATTCTTTTGCTCCTTCAGAGCTGGCGACCGTAGTTATAAGTATTTTCAGGAGGATTCGACGGTAAGTCTGCTGCTCTCGTCGTGCTGATAGGATTATCCACTGCTGCTAGCAGTGGTGATTGGATACATAAGCTCACTACCAAGTTAAGTGGGTCAGGTAGGCAGTGTTACCGTGTGAACTGTAGGGCACTGTAGGCCGTGGATCGAACCTGTTCAATCATCACAGCTCTTAGGGAAATAGTCCGGTTAGGAGTGTACTAATCATTAGGTAAATACTGGCGAGTAACGGTCAAAAATGTATACGCAAGTGAATTTAGCAAGGTCCACGTAGCACCTAGTTAATGTGGTGCAATGGCGAGGGTAGGAGTGGAGTAAAAGTGAGCTGAGCTTGTGGCAGCTGTGCTGGATTCAAATATTAACTACGTGAATTCACTACTGCCTCTCACCATTGGGACTGAGCTATTTACAGTTAAAATACGTAGCAGTAAGCGCAAAGGCGTGACAGCTACAAGTCCGTATTGGTTTTATACATACGGAATTGGGAAGTGGGTCATTCCGTCAGTGGAGGGGGTTAAAACAACCGAGTCAGTGGAGAACATACCCCATTTACTGATGGAAAGATTCAGCGGTTCGGTCGCAAAAGGCTACTGACGTGCGATTTTGTCAGAATGGATTGTTAGTCTGGGGCTCATACTGTTGGCCCTTCAACAGATTTAATAACACTTAGAAAGTGTATTTTTGTGCAAACATACATTTTTTTTAAATGGAAAATATTAACAAACTAAAAGTAGGGTAAATCAGAACGTCAGTGGTGTTGATTGCAGCATTCTAGTGCGAGACGTTTACAAGATTCATATTTCGAAAAGTTCCCTCACCGACACTTGTAGAGTACCTGTGGTAGCATACACTAAAGAATAACACAAGTGCATGCAATAATTATGTGAATTTTGTCCAGTAACGAGACAGTTGACCGTGTCCGCTGGCAATGGCAATACCGGCTTTGAGTCTGGTATGGAATGACTGCTGCACACGTGGAAGCATTTCAGCGGATATGTTTGAGCAGGCTGCAGTAATGCATCGTTGCATATCATCGACTGTAGTGTGTATGTCCTAGTAGATAGCATCTTTCAGCTATTCACACAGAAAAAAGGCATCAAATCCGGAAACGGGCCGCCCTAAGTAAAGATCCTCTGCGTCCAATCCAACGGTTTGGAAACAATTCAGGTAGACATGCTGTAGTACTTCGTGCACTGTGTGCTGGACAGCCATCATGCTGGTACCACTGGTCTCTCCTGGTCCGCAGAGGAACGTTTTCTAGAATCTGTGGAAGATTGTCAGTCAGAAGGCTGCAATACTTACATGCGTTCACTGTTCTCTCTATGAAAAACAGGCCAGTGAGCTGATGGTTCAGTGTCCCACACCACAAGTTTATACTCCATGGACCTTGAGACCTTTCACCTGAAAAGACAAGTGGGGATTGTCAGAAGACCAATAGTGCATGTCTCGGAGGTTTATCTGGCCATGATTGGTAAACGTGACTTCATCACTAAACAAGATACATTATACATCTAGAATGTCCTGTCTTAATGCCCATGTACAGAAGTCAACATAATTCTCACAATCGTTTCCATGCAGATCTTCATGGAGAGAGATGTGGTTGTGATGGAACCTATGTCGATGGAAAATGCGATGGACACTTGCCTGACTCATGTCAGTTCCTCGCGCAATTGTTCAGGAGCTACCATGCGGATCAACTGCAATGGCAGCAAAAACATTAATTTCCCCCTCTTCTCTCGTCACTTTTATGTTGTCTAGGTGTTACACCACCACTTACACAGTCGTTGATAAATAATTTCCGAAATTCTTGACGTCTACTGGAATAGTTTGCCACATACACCATACAAGAACGAACTGCATGTCAGCTTTTCCTGCCTTGGTAAATCCCATCGTGCAGTCACGACCTACTGCCTGGACTCTCACACACTGACTGATTAACATGTCGCAATGCACTCAAGGAACACACAACCACACTGTCAGTAAACATAAAAACATCGTACTTGGCAACTAGACAGGTTGAATGGCACAAACAATTGACAGTCTGGAAACTTTGCACAAGACGATATCTCATAAACGGCTCACACTAGACTCATATAGCAGACACCACTGACATTCTAATTTAACCTACTTTTAGTCCGTTAATGTCAATAGGCTTTGTTGCACTTAAAAAGCGTATGTTTACAGAAAACATACATTTTATAAGTATTATTACTAATTGTTCGTTAACTAACAATACGTCCCTTACTACCAAATAATTCAGTGAAAACTACACATCAATAACATTTTCCATTTCCGCAATATTTGCGGTGCAAGTTTTACGTGATTAACCCTGCATACAAATAAAAATGCAAATGTTGTTTGTGCAGAATCATAAATCTCCAAAAGTTCTTCACTGATTGCCTTGACAATTTGACACTTTGACACAACGTTGCGTCCAAATACACGCGTTATTATATGTCTAATGGAGCTCCAATAGTACACACACACACACACACACACACACACACACACACACACACACACACACACATATATATATATATATATATATATATATATATGCCATGAGGAACGGATATGCGGACTCACCGATTTTCGAGTCGCGTTCATGCCAAACTTTTCTTTCAGTTAAACAGTTAAATTGTACCCAATTTACACCTCCACAGTGAGGTATCTCGTGTATTTCTTTTTGTTCCTGTTATCTGCATTTAAACATTAAGACATAACATGAACTTGCTACAAGTGTAAACGACCACTTTGTTCCGTCCATGACACAAATAAAGCCAATACAAAACCTTAACTCTCTGAAAGTTCTTCACCAATCACTTTAAAGTTTTGACAGTACATTGAACAGAACATCGAATTCTAATACGCTAATGCTTTTCAATACCTACTAGAATGCTACATATAATATATAAAAATGTTTGTGATAATTTCAAGGGAAATCTGTATAAAAATGTAAATGCCCGTTTGTTCAAAATCTTAAATACCTGAAAATTTTTCACCAGTTGCTTCCAAGTTATGACACAATGTTGGATTCGGATATGTACGTAATTTTATATATCTTTTTCAGATATAATTAATATGTCAATAAATTTGTAATTTATAAAGTGTAAACGATATTTCCGAAACTCTCGGAAAGTTTTTATTCAGTACTCTAACGAACTTTTGGACGGAAATAGGCTATATATTTTTAATATACAGTTGAAGAAAGAATGTTATAGGGTACAATAAACACAACAGATAGGCTACGCTAGATTGCACATTTTGCTATGAACAATAATTCCATTCTGTACCTTTGATGTCCAGGCTTAGAGAAGGTTTCAAAGCGACCGCCTTGCATTTGAAAACACTGCGCTACTCACTGGATCATATTTTGCTGGACCCTACGCAACACACCTGCTTGCACTACTGCCGGCGTGACACGCACGCGAGCTATAAAGGTAGTGTACATCCATGGGTGGAGTACTATGAACTTGTTCCTTGAAGAGTCCTCACAAATAAACATCTAGTGAATTAAGGTCCAGCAGACGTGGAGGCCAGAACACTGGATTTTAACGACCAATCGATTTCCCTGGAAACACTTAAAAAGTTATGCAGAAAATCATTCCAGTGTGGTCGCGCACTATCATGCTGAAACCACAGCTATCGCTGAACACCAAGTGGAACGTTTCATAATGGGTCAGACACAGTACTGCAAAGAAACGTACGATACAGGGGAGCATTCAACTTGTCTGGCAATAGGTAATGCCCTAAAACCACTCCTTCCAGGATTCCAGCCCACTGGTTTATTTCCAAAGCATGCCTGAAAGCCACGCTCACGAGTTGCATGTGTGTTGTGTTCCGACTCATAATGGCTGTTTTGGAGGCTGAAAATACCTTCACCGGCGAAGCTAGATTCGTCAGTCCACATCACGTTATTCACAATATGTTCGTTATCTTCCACTTGGTGACAAAGCCATTCTTCTGGTTGCTGGTGTTGATGTAACGTGTAATGATATGGATGCAGTACATCGTGCGACACTACAATAACAGGTCTTTGAGATAACTGGAACTGCCATGCAGTATCGTGGGTACTTCAAAATGGTTCAAATGGCTCTGAGCACTATGGGACTTAACTGCTGAGGTCATCAGTCCCCTAGAACTTAGAACTACTTAAACCTAACTAACCTAAGGACATCACACACATCCATGCCCAAGGCAGGATTCGAACCTGCGACCGTAGCAGTCGCGCGGTTCCAGACTGTAGCGCCTAGAACCGCTCGGCCACCCCGTCCGGCATGGGTACTTCGCCGAGGTGATTGATGAATGGTTCAAGAACCACGTCCTCTGTTTTTGGAGTACGTCTATTCCTTGGGCGATGTCTGCCCATTACTTGTGGATGAAGAATACCAGTTTGCCGAAGGCGTTGCTCAAGGCGAAGAAAAACATTCGTATCGGGGTGGCGCCTGTGACGGTACCGTGCAACATACACACGAACATCATCAACAGCTTGGTTATCGGACGCACCCAGCACCGAAAGGAAATCGACATATTCATCGTTTGTGTTTTCGATCAGCAAGCCGCCCTACATGAACGTTACAGGGCCAGCTGTGGTTGTGCACTGCACAGTTAGTAGATACACATGCGCAGTTTAATGGATCCCACTGTCATGTGATACGATGTTGTCGTGTGACAAAAAGTTGTCCTCCTTATAAACAACGAGAACTAGGAGACGGACGTATAAAAAATTAAAAAAGGAACCAGACGAGGATCCGAACCATAGCTCTGTTACAGTTGTGGGTTTAACTTCCCAGTTGTCTCGTAGGTGAGCTACAAAGCCTGGTACTCTATTGTGGGGCGATACAGCTTCCTCCGTAAATTCCGATGCGCTGCAAATTCTGACAGTGTTGCCAGCTCCTCGTTTTCGCGAAAAGTTGTTGGCAAACAAAAAAAGTTGTGTTTGTAGCTTTTTGGCTTATGATTTGAACAGTACTGTAAAATTTGAATTCACAATGCTCAAGGTGAGAGAAAGGGGGCAGGAGGAGATGGAGAGAGCAGAGAAGAAAAAGATGGACAGAGAAACGGGGAAAAACAGGGTTCAGGAGGAGACGGAGAGACTGAAGAAGATAACAGAGAAATTGGGAGGAGGTGAAGAAGAAAGAGAGAGGGAAGACGGGGGGAGATGGGCAGAGAGAGGGAGGAGGAGGAGGAGATGGACAAAGAGAGGAGGAAGAGACTGCGGCAGAATGAGATTGGGATGTATGTCCAATTCCCATACTTGTTAGAAACCTGTGTTTTCCCTTTGCTTTTTTTTTCATTTAACCAGACTGAGCCACAGCAATATGTTCCTGGGAATTGCTAGTTAGACAATAAGATCTATTTTTTTATTTTCTTCTTTCTGTTTCTTTCGAATCTTCCCGTTTTAAGAAGATATCTTCTTCTGCATTTCCTCCTTCAAAGAAGTTTTATCAAAAATCTTAGTGTATCTGTCAGTTAATGGAATCTTATATTCATAATCCAAAACACAATTAACTTCCTTACTGAAGTTGCTTTCTTCGTAATTGAATCTACAGCTACGAAATACCGCTTAAATCACGACATGTTTCTGTTCATACTGTAACTTTATTTAATAATTGTACGTACCTGATACTAACTAATTTCAACCTCATGGCTATATTAATCATTTGTATGTAAATTATCGTATTTCTACTGTCTGTAGATCACACTGAGGTCAATAATTAAAATATTAGGAAGAATGAGAGGCACGTTACAGTCAGTGTTGTCGAACCATGGCATATTGGCAATTATTGCTGAACGTTTCTTTGTCTTAGATCTAATGTTCTGGTAATAGCTTGCGGCTGTTAGTTCCTGTATGGGAACTATATTACTTCAGTCAGCTAAGGAAAATTAGGGGTAAAAATTCATGCAGTTGCAAAGTACTGTATAGTAGTAGGGTAGAGTGTTGTGGACAACATAATAAAAATCTCTACCGGTGGGATGTGAGCATGGGATCTCGCGGTCTTTGAAGGTCAATTTTTTATATTTTTCTAGAATAACTCGAACACTGCGGATTGTAGCGAAAATATTCCCTGGTAAAGGTCATATCATTTTTTTTCTCTTGGAGCTTTTTTAGTCCCCACAACTGAGCTATAAGTACATGACACAGTTGCAACATTTTCGCTACTGCATTGGCTTTCCGGCTGTTTGGAATCCAGAGGGCAGCAACATGGGTCATGTTCAACATGTCGTGCATGATGCTTTAAACTATCCACGACTAAGTTGCATGTTCTCTTCTATCGCCTCGACCGTGGTTCGATGGTCTTATAGCAGCTAGGATCGGAAGCGAATCTACCTGCTTTACATGTGGAGTAGCGTGCTGAGGTGCATTGTTGTTTGCACACTTCAACCAAGTATCGACTGCGGAAACTTTGTTCCATTTCATATGCAGAAAACGAATTAAAGCACGATTCTGCGCTTTTTCAATAGTCTACGTCAATTTCTTTTGGTTCTCTCTGTGTAGCGTACTGAGGTTCTGCGACGCAGGTGACTCAAAAATTTCCACGGTTGCAGGCATGTACCTCCAAACAAGTAAAACATTAATTACGTCGTATTTAGTTTTAGAGATAACAAAACTTTTTTCCATCCTTTCTAATGTCTGTCCCTAAAGACCACGTACAATTACGTCAAATTTACTTTTAGAGGTAGACTTTTTGCCATCTTTTCTAATGTCTGTCTCTACAGACCTCATTGTCGACTGAACGTCAAACCACAATCTTCCATTCTCTTCTTCTTTTAATCGACGTTACGTCAATATCGGGTGAAATTTTTCTTTACACTAGTAACACAGTTAATTTTAGTTGCTAGAAAATATCCAAATACACAAAATTTGACATTATGGACTATTGATATCTACATTGTGTCAGTGTAATTATTGCTCTTGTAGCTATTAAATATTTTCATTCACAAATTCATGACCTACAGAGGCCTTAGAGAGGAGAGATAATAGGAAACTGTTGAGCTTAAAACAGAACTGTACACTTGAAATACCTTCGGGAATATAAGAGTGGTTCCTTAAGTCAATACAAGTGAAAACGTTCAAATAAATGTATGTCCGTAAAAGTTTCATTTATTACACGGTCAAACTGTGTTGAAACTCGGCGTGATGGCTCACTGGAGCTGACGGTCGCTCCCATCAGCAGCTGCTCCGAGTGTCAACACAGTTTACCGTGTAGTATCAGATAGCAGCACTATATGGTATTTGAACGTCTATGGTATGGTCTATGGTGTGAAGTTGGTGTAACGTTATTTCATCGCAGCTGTTACTTTATCAAACATTAAAGAGAATAAACGTAGCTGATGCTAGAAATATTAATGTCACAAGCAGTCTCTCTTTAACACTAATGGTTTGACCCCGAATAGTATCTAGACTGATAATTTTGGGTCCAATTGTAAAGAATATTCCTTCCATCTCCGTCGCTGTACTCTCGTAAAAATTTCGGTATTGTTTAGATCTTCCATCGCAAGCTGGGTAATGAGATTATTCCTTGCTTCAAAATCATCCTGCTGCCTAAACCGCTGTCTTATCCGATGTGAACACTGGTGTTTATGTTTTTTATTTGCCACAAAAATATTAAAAGCCCGACGCTCTTCCATTGCATCCTTTTCCTTCACGCACAGAAATACGACAGCAAAAATCTCGAGGAGAGTGATATCTCAATTCTCACCGACACCCTGGCCCTGCGGTGTGTAAACGCTTCCAACATCTGCTCTCACAAGACTCTCTGACAGTTACAGAAAGTGCTCGCAAGGAGCTTTCGGACAATAACGACCACTGAAAATTGGCCCCAAGTGTAAACAATTCAGCGAATACTATCTGAGTGTACCAAACTGTCTGTGAACAGAAAACTATCACGTATATCCCAGCCATTACTACGTACTGCATACTGAATATCGCCTGGTAATGCTCCAGGTACATGCTACAGTAAGGTGAAACGTTTCGCCGTTTCAAAATCTACTGAAGTGTAAAAGAATTTGTCACCGTTCGTGGCAACAGCTAATACTGTGAATAGTTCATCAAATGGGTGTGTAAAGTCAGCGAAGTAAAAATACCTGTCTTCTTCATTTTTATCTGTTTTCCGTCTTTCCATTAGTTGCTCTAAATTCGTGGAGGCATGCACTGTCTATGCAACTAAATGAAGGCAGTTTGTTTGTTGCCATAAGCGTTTCGCTTCATTTAATTGGGAAGCACCATCAGTGGCCTGAAATACATGCTTTTTTTATACATACAACAAACGTATTATGTGATTGATATAAAAAGCTGATGTGTTACATTTTGTCGTGTTTTTCTCTTGCTTTTCAGCTTAGAAGCAACTTCTGTAGCACAAGTTTCGTATTGTGACTGTATCGTTCGATGTTACTTTCGATTTCCAGAGCTGTTAACACAAGTGTGTGTTCGTGGAGATGCATTTGTTGTTCTTCATACTCCAGCTGGTCGATTTCTGGCGTTGTTTCATACACACGTGTCACATTGCATGTTTCACTTTCGCTTCCGTTTGGTGATAAACGTAATTATGTGTGTTTTCGATGTGTAGTGTTGCTGACTGTTGTTGTGTGTTTATCTGGCTTTTGTTTCTGTTGTGTTTGATGTTTTTCATTTGTTGTGTGTGTGTGTTCGCGTGCGCACGTGCGCGCGTGTGTATTCTGATTTTTTTTTTTTAATAAATATGAGTATGTGTGTGTGTGTGTGTGTGTGTGTGTGTGTGTGTGTGTGTGTGTGTGTAATTTGCTGTGTGCATATGTATTATTATTATTATTATTATTATAAATACGAGTTTATGTGGGTGTATTTTCTGTTAGCAATTTTTTTAATAGATATATTAGAGATATGTTTTCGACATTTTCTGTATGGCAGATGAACCAACAGAGAAAATGGATAAATTTCATACAGATATAAACAACGTACATAAAAATATTCAATTTACCATGGAAAAAGAAACACAAAAACAATTACATTTCTTGTATTTGACAACAGAGAGAGAGAACAATAAACACACATCTGACATCTTCAGAAAGCCAACAGCCACAGACGTAATCATACATGCTTCATCCAACCACCTGCAAAATCAAAAATTAGCTGCCCTATGACACATGTTACACAGGCTGAATAACATCCCACTCTGCAAAGGAAACTATGAAAAAGAGTTACAAACAATACAACTCATAGCCCACAAACAATGGTTACAGTACCCAAGTAGTACAAAAAATCAATCAAAAAATTGAAACAAAACTAAAGAAAAACCAAAACAAGCGGAGAGCACAGAACCCCACAGACACTATAACACACACGGAAACACAAACCACTAACACTCATGACATGAATAACAGAAAGAAATAGTACACACTTACATACAAACACAAAGCAACGCACAAGATAGCAAATAAACTAAAGAAACAGGGATTACAAATAGCTTACAGAACAAGAAACACATTACAACCACATTTACATACAACAGGAAAACCAGATAAATATCGTGGAGCAGATATATACCAGCTAGAGTGCCAAGAACGTAAATCAGTGTATCTGGGGATGACAAGCAGGAACTTTAAAACTAGATATAAAGAACATATAAGAAGTTGAAAATATTAAAACAGTCATTCTACCTTCGCCAAACACCTGATAAAACATGGACATGAGCCATCCAACATGTAATGTGACATGGCAGTTATCAGAGTGAATAATCACAACAAAAAGCTCCTGACATTACAAGAAAATTTTCACATACAAAGAGCCATTGCAATGGACAAGAAAGTACTCAATGACCAAATCCATATGAACAATAACTCCCTGATCATGCTAGCCACCAAAACCAAAACAATAAGAAACCGAAATGTAACCAGGATAAATAATTAATGAATCTCCTTCCCCTCTTCTCTCTCTCTCTCTCTCTCTCTCTCTCTCTCTTTCCCACACACACCCAACACACACACACACACACACACACACACACACATACACACACACATGAAATCATATTTATTAAAAAAAATACATTTGCACACAGCAAATTACACACACACACACACACACACACACTCATATTTATTAATAAAAATAAAAAAAGCACCCACATCAACTCATATTTATATAAAAACATTTGCACACTGAAAAATACACCCACATAAACTCATATTTATGTAAAAAAAGAATAATACATTTGCACACAGCAAATTACACACACACCTACACATAAACACCCACCCACCCACCCACCCATCCCCCTATTTTTTAAGAAAAAGAGAACAGCAGAATACAATCAGGTGCGTGCGCGTGCACGAACACACACAACAAATGAAAAACATCAAACACAACAGAAACAAAAGACAGACAAACACACAACAACAGCTGGCGACACTACACACCGAAAACACACATATGTTTATCACCAAATGAAAGTGAAAGTGAAACATGCGATGTGATAAGTGTGTTCGAAACAACGTCAGAAATCGACCAGCTGGAGTATGAAGAACAACAAACATATCTCTACGAACAGAAACATGTGTTAACAACGCTGGAAATCGTAAGCAACACCGAACGATACATTCAAAATATGAAACTTGTGCTACAAAATTTGCTTCTAACTAAAAAAGCAAGAGAAAAACACGATAAAATGTAATACATCAGCATGTTATATCTATCACATAATACATTTATTGTATGTATAAAAATAAACGTGAATTTCTGGCCACTGGTGATGCTTCCCAAATAAATGAAGCGAAACGCGTATGGCAACAAACAAACTGCCTTCATTTAGTTGCATAGACGGTACATACCTCCACGAACTTGTCTTCTTGTTTTGTTCTTTACTGCAACAGCCGATTCTCGTAGATAATTTGTAATTATTCCGATCTGCAGGCTATACTTGTTATATGTATAGTAATCGAGATTACAGACGCACCATTTTAAATAATATTGTTTATTGTCACATTTTTAGCACTGACGACCTGCTGGCTGTATATGTATATAAAAAACTAGTAGTTACAGTAAACACTAAAATGAGTCAATCATTATAAACAGACTTTAAGTGAATTACAATTAAAAGTTTTAAATTGAAATTACAATTATGGTGACAAAATACTTCTAATTTACAGATACATGTTTTGAAATAAAAAGTAATTTTTGTGTTTTCGTAGTGAAATACGAGATGCTCAGTTTAACAACAATTCAATTACTTCTTTCTTTACTTATGGCCAAACTAATTAATAAAAAGAGTTCCTTCCATATACTGAGAGACGAAATTAAATATGGAATTTCGTGATATAGGTTACAAGAAAGTTAGATTTGCTTTCACTTTATAATAATGTCCTCACCATGAATTGTACAGTTTTAACATATTAACTCGTTTCTGTAGCTTTAAACACACGAAATGTTAAAGAAAATTTAATAGAAATATATTTGGATTAATATTACACTGAAATATGACAGTACTAATGTTTGATCAATTACATCGCAGCATTCATTGTTTGTGAATACATTCTTGCGACTTTCAAGAGAGCCAGATAATCTTATTCATTCTTACCAATGTCAGCAGTCCATTTCTATGCGTAGAACATTATTACATAGTTATTATTTCCACAACATTTCCCTAAGGTAATTTTTACTCATGTTTGCGCGTTTTGTATTATTGTCCGAGGTATTGTTTGCATCTACAATTACATGTGTTTGCTAGTAAATTCAATATATATCAGTATATGGGCATCAGTATTTCGTAAATGAATATTTTATTTGTGACTTCGGATATGGTTGAAATCAGCTGTTACGGTTCTAAGGAAAAGTAATTAACCGGACCAGAGATGAACGAGGAATCATTCTAGCAACGATACAGTATGCAACGCAAATATGGAAATTCAGTTACACAAATGACTTCGACGAAGGGCAGATTCCTATGGCCTGGCGCTTGTGGACGAGCATCTCAGAAACGGAGAAGCTGGTCGGCTGTTCGCATTTTACTGTCTTCGGCCGCTATATAGTGAAACCGCGTACAGGCAATACCTGATGATAGAGTACAGTGATAGTGCAGGAACAAGTGCTTTGGAGCACACTGTTCAGCGTACGTTGTTGAACAAGAGGTTGCAAAGCAGACGGTCCCTACATGATCCCATTTTGACCAAAGGACATCGTGAATTATGATTGCAGTTGGCACGGAATCATAGAGATGGACCGTACGTAGATCAACGGAATGGGTAGTCTTGTCGGATGAGTCACATTCCTTGTTACAGATGACCGATATTCGTGTCAGTATACAGCATCATCCAGGCGTACGACTGCTTGAAACATGCACCGCCCCACGGACGTCGGCCTCTAGGGGCGGTATTATGCTACGACGGACGTTCACCTGGATTTCCAAGGGACGGGCCTGTGGTAGTGATTTAAGGCGCTGTACAGCTGTGGAATACGTGAACACTATTGCGAACCACCTGCTTCCCTTCGTGGTTGATGTCTTCCTCAAAGGCAAAGGCGTCTTCCTGCAACATAATTGTTTGACAGGCCTGAATCCTGATACAGTTGTTTGAGGAGCGTGATAGTGAACTCATGATGTCTCGGCCACCAAATTTTGTTCTCTGAACCTGACGAAATACGTCTGGGACTCTATGGCGTGGCAAATCCAAGCCCAGATAACACCGGACCGTCTTTTAACGGAACTGCGTGACCTGCGTGTCGGCATCTGTCGGCACATACCTCCAAACACATACCACGTTATTGTCGAAACCATGTCATGCAGAATTGCTACTGTATTGTCTTCCAAGAGAAAATCAGAACGCTATTCAGCAGGTGGTCATAATGTTTTGGCTCATCAGAGTGTACGTACATTAAAAAGAAGGTAGTATCTTAGGACTGCAGTCCTACGGGAGTCGTTCCGAAAGTAATGCCTCTTATTTTTATTATGGAAACTACAGGAGATACATAAATCACAACAGCACAGCTGAATAGACAAATATTTCAGCTACAGACTGTCATTTTTCCGCATAGTCGCCGGCCGTGGTGGCCAAGCGGTTAAAGGCGCTACAGTCTGAAACCGCGCGGCCGCTACGGTCGCAGGTTCGAATCCTGCCTCGGGCATGGATGTGTGTGATGTCCGTAGGTTAGTTAGGTTTAAGTAGTTCTGAGTTCTAGGGGACTAATGACCTTAGAAGTTAAGTCCCATAGTGCTCAGAGCCATTTGAACCATTTTGAACCACATAGTCACCACCATTCGTTACGCACTTTTACCAACGATGAACCAAGTCTGCATGCCGCGCTTGTAAAAATCAGAACCAGCTGAGGCTAACCACTTCCTTACAGCTTTGGCAACAGCATCCGAGTCTTGAAAATGTTCACCCCTTAGCCCATCTTTCAGAAGCCCAGAAACATAGAACTCTGAAGGCGCTAAATCGGAACTGTACGGTGAATGTGGTAAGGCAATCCAGCCGAATTTTGCAATGAGCTGCGTGGTCGCAAAACTGGTGTAGGACCTGGCGTTATCACGTTTCGGGTGAAAATTGTTCTTCTTCTCTCGACTTACCCTGAAAATTCGGGCTTTCAGCTTAGTCAGTGTCGTCTTGTAGTGTGCTGAATTGACAGTTTCTATAGTCTCCAGGACATCCAAAAGAACCACATCCTAGCTATCCCCTAAGACTGTGCACATCACTTTGCCTGTAGACGGCTGTGTCTTGAACTTCTTGCTTGATGGAGAATTCGCATGTCGCCATTCCATGGACTGTCTTTTGGATTACGGCTCGTAATTGTTACCTTTAGCTTCATATTGATCCAGCAGGTCCCGACAGATCTCCATTCGATGAAGTTTTTGTTCTTCTGTAAGTATCCACGGGATCTGTCTCACACAGACTTCGCGATAACCAAGATGTTAAAACATTGTTTCCAAGGCATTACAACCGACATTTAGCTTTACATGCAATTCTCTGGTCGTTATCCGCCTATCAGCACGGATGAGTTTATCAAGACGCTCTTCATTGCGAGGGATGATAGCTGTGCAGGGTCGACTGGGCTGTGGCTTGTTGGTTACACCCGTTTCACCACCGTGAAAATGTTGTACTCATCGCCTCACATTGCTCACGTCTATTGTATCGCCTTCATACACCTTAAGCAAGCGTCTATGGATTTCAGTATGCACAATTTCTGCAGCAGTGAAGAAATCAATCACACATCGCTGTTTTATACGCGCTTCCATACCAGACTCCATTTTGGAACACTCCTCTGCCGGTGCCAACTACCACAGAACAACGGAACCACCTGCAGTTAAAGAGGAAGTTCCAAGCGTTAGCAATACACCAACGACATCTGGCACCGACATCCAAAGTCATCACAAAAAAAAAAAAAAAAAAAAAAATAGGAACGACCCTCGTATATAGTCTGATTCTGAAATTTAGTTTTCTTTATTTACAGGTAATGCAGGCCACAGTCATATATGATACAGTACTGTTCTCTTCCACCCGCGCTCTTAGCACTATCATTGTTTCACACGTCATTTGGCAGGCGTCAGTTAATCAAGTACGTGACACATATCCTCAGCTTCGAAGTGTCTCTTGTTGGTTGTCTATACCTACAACTGCAATTGTCTTTCAGGTGAAAGAAATCGCCAGGTTATTATGGTATAATATCTTCCTTACAGGTATTCTATTACTCATATTTTACCGTAGTTTGTACCATGGCAATAATTTGTTGAATGTTTACAACTTGATGCATGATACTTTTCATATAAACAAATGTCGGTTTCCGACTACAGGCCTACGCAAATATTAGCGAAGCTTCGTTTTTATCTCAAAATCACATTAACACTACATGGATTTCGAAATTAGTCATCATGTAAATTTAAGAGGTGTGTTATTCCAGAGACAAAATTTAAGAGAGAATACTAAGACTATAGATTCCGAACAAAAGTGTGTGCAGTTTCTAACTTATTCGACTATTTCGCAGATTGGCAAGGGTTTCTGCGAGGGCGTTAAATAAGTAATGAAATGTTTTTTAGTGAAAGTCGGTTGGTTTTATTCTATGTTCCAATACACAATATTGTTCCCCATTCTTTTGGCTACAAACACCTATTTTTCAACATAATCTCCGTTGAATGCGACGGCCTTTCGCCACTTCACTGGGAGAGCCTGTACCTCTGCATGGTACCACTCTATTGGTCGACGTCGGAGCCAACGTCTTGCTACATCAATAATCTCCCCATCTCCACACACTGCTCCCCGCAGAGTCCATTCTTCATTGGGCCAAACAGACGGAAGTCGGAAGGTACGAGATCGGGCTGTAGGGTCGATGTGGAAGAAAAGTCCAGTGAGCTTTTGTGAGCTCCTCTCGGGTACGCAGAATTGTGTGGGACCTTGCGTTGTCATGGAGATGGAGAAGTTCGTTTGTATTTTTGTGGCGACGAACACCGTGAAGTACACTCATGCTCACAAATTAAGGATAACTGCAGAATGTGGTGCCACGTTGTGCCACAACGTGGCACTACGCAAAACTGGCGCTGATATCAAATGCACATAGGGGACACACACGACACAGATCTGTAAGTCCACGGTATTGGTGATAAGTTGAGAAAACCGTCCCGAAACACATGTGCTACAAAACGCCACTGTTTCCTGCGCATGTACCCCGACATCAATATGGGATATGGTCCCCATGCACACGTACACAGGCCGCACAACGAGTTGGCATACTCTGGATCACGTGGTCCAGCAGCTGCTGGGGTATAGCCTCCTATTCTAGCACCAGTGCCTGTCGGAGCTCCTGAAGTGTCCTAGGGGTTTGAAGACGTGCAGCGATATGTCGACAGAGAGTATCCCAGACGTGTTCAATGGGGTTTAGGTCTGGAGAACAGGCAGGCCACTCCATTCGCCTGATATCTTCTGTTTCAAGGTACTCCTCCACGTTGGCAGCTCGGTGGGGCCGTGCATTATCATCCATCACGAGGAAGGTGGGACCCACTGCACCTCTGAAAAGGCGGACTGGTGCAAAATGACGTCCCGATACACCTGACCTGTTACACTTCCTCTGTCAAAGACATGCAGGGGTGTACGTGCACCAATCATAATGTCACCCCATACCATCAAACCACGACCTCCGTACAGGTCCCTTTCAAGAACATTAAGGGGTTGGTATCTGGTTCCTGGTTCACACCAGATGAAAACCCGGCGAGAATCACTGTTCAGGTTATACCTGTACTCGTCTGTGAACATAACCTGGTACCACTGTTCCAATGACAATGTACTGTGTGATTCTTGAGTTTCTCCCGGCGTATTTGATAATCAAAATATCCACGGGTGTGCTGCCGGTCTATAGTGTCCAACGGGCACAATATTTCGGCGATCATACATGTCGCCATCATCAGGTGAACTGACGGACTGAGCTCCTGCGAACGTGCCGGCACGGAGATCCGTACGCTATGGCTGCTCAGAGGGAACTGGGTTCGGTCGCGGCGGCGGCCGATTTAAATACCCTCCGCCCGCGGCGCGCTCCCTCCGCCGTCCGCGCCCCGTGCCACGGTCGCGCGGTGGAACAGATTGCGACGGCGTCTGAGACGACGTCGGTGTGATGGCTCTGTCCGCCGTGGTCGTCACAACTATACGTTTGCTCGATTTACTCTTGATTAACCCAATCGCTGGTTCCCAAGCCTTGCTAAGATTATAGCCACAGTCACGGTTTATGAGGTCGTCATTGGTGCGAATTTCGATGGCTTCTCTAACAACGTTGTCCCAGTATCTCGACGTCTGTACCAGAATCCTCGTGCGGTCATACTCCATGGCGTGATTTTCCGACAAACAATGTTCAGCGACCGCCGACTTGCTCGGATACATCAGTCGAGTGTGCCTCTGGTGTTCACGGCATCGATCCTCGACGGTAGGCATCGTCTGACCAATATACGACTTGCCACATTGACACGGAATCTGGTACACGCCGGCCTTCCTCAAACCGAGGTCATCTTTGGCGCTCCCCACCAGTGCACGAGTTTTATTTGGAGGACAAAACACAGTTCCGACCTGGTGTTTCTTCAGAATGCGGGCGATTTTCCCCGAGAGTGCGCCTGTGTATGGAATAAATGCAGTGCCTACCTCCTCCGTCGTGACTTCATCCATCTCAACAGGTTGTGCTGCAGTGGTTGGGCGGAGAGCACGTTGAATCTGCCACACTGAGTACCCATTTTTTCGAAATACAGTTCTCAGGTGTTCCAATTCCCGGGGTAGACTCTCTGCGTCAGAGATAGTGCGCGCCCTATGTACTAGAGTTTTAAGTACCCCGTTCCTCTGTGAAGGTGTTGGCAGCTGTCTGCGTGCAAATACAGATCAGTGTGCGTTGTCGTCCGGTACACCCCATGACCTAGGGTGCCGTCAGCCCTTCTCTTGACCAAGACGTCAAGGAAAGGTAATTTACCCTCCATTTCAGTCTCCATAGTGAATTTGATGTTGGGGTGTATGGAGTTTAGATGTGTAAGGAAGTCAAGGAGTTTATCCATACCATGTGGCCAGATGACGAACGTGTTGTCCACGTAACGGAAAAAGCAAGTAGGTTTCCATACGGATGACGACAGGGCTTCCTCCTCGAAGTTCTCCATGTACAAATTCGCTACCACTGGTGAGAGTGGGCATGTACTGTGTTCTTGACACCAGGTTTTACGGACCATGGGTCAGTGGAATGCACCTTGCAGGTCTCTGGGTGAATAAACCATGTCTGCTCAGTCGTCTGTAGACTGTGTGACTGGAGAAAACTGTTCCAGTGGTTGCGGTAAGGTCCCGAGCAAGGCTACCTGCTGTACTCCGTGGCCGTCTACGGGTACTGATGGTGAGATATCGGTCTTCTTGTGGTGTTTTACACTGTGGACGTCCAGTACTGTAGCGCCTGGACACGTTTCTTGTCTGCTGGAATCGTTTGCCATAATCTTGAGATCACACTTTGTGGCACACGGTGGGCCCGCGCTACGACCTGCTGTGTTTCACCAGCCTCCAGTCGCCCTAGTATTCTACCCCTCATAACGTCATCAATACGTGTTCTTTGAGCCATTTTCAATACACAGTCACCATTAGCACGTCTGAAAACGTCTGCACACTTACTCGCTGCACCGTACTCTGACTTGCACCAACACACCTCTGCGCATGTGGACTGCTACCAGCGCCACCGTGCGACGACGGCAGGTCAAATGCACCGCATGGTCATACCCTGAGGTGATTTAAACCCGCAAACCGCCCACCAGAGCGTTGTTTCACCATGTATCAGCATTATCCTTAATTTAAGAGCGTAAGTGTAAGTCCATCAGTTTCCTGAGGATAGCACAACTGCATGCGGACGCCCTGCACGCGGGAGACACCACAGATCTGCGCGACCTTGTTGCGATGATCACAGACGCCTAGTCAAAAGACCCACAGCGCTTTTGTTCACTGCCTAGTGTCCGAAGACATTGTGGGAGCGCTTTCCAATGTCTGCGATGCTCTGGTTTTTTGCCAAAAGAAAATCAACGACAGCGTCCTACTTGGAACGCACCTCCGTTCCAGACGCCATTTTGAAGGCTACGTATG
Organism: Schistocerca cancellata; assembly: GCF_023864275.1. Lineage (NCBI taxonomy): Eukaryota > Metazoa > Arthropoda > Insecta > Orthoptera > Acrididae > Schistocerca > Schistocerca cancellata. The sequence goes on from NC_064630.1 coordinate 224,450,020, forward strand.
GCGCCGCCACCTATCGCAACTTCCTGAAACTGTAGTGGCTGAAACGGGGTATTCCACAGTGACCCACAACAAATTCCACACTTTTTCAATCGAAATATGCTGAGAAAAAATGTGTTGCATTAGTTATTGAATGCCCCTCGTACTAGTGAGCTTCGTTTTTATCTCTTAATCACATTAACACCACACACTCGTTATATAAATTTAAGAAGTGTATTAGTCCAGTAACAGAATTTCAGCGAGAATACTAAGACTATATATTTGAAAAGATGCTGTGCAGTTTGTAATTTCTTCGCCTATTTCCCAGCTTTATAACGATCCCTACCAGATAGGTGAAAAGTGTAAATACAACGTGTCTGTTAAAAGAAGTGTCGTTAGCCAAGCTACAGGCACGCCTCACCCGCACCCACTTGGTTTGTTAGATTTGTCTTTGAATTGAGCGACGGTGTAACCTGCAAAACTCACCTGCTTCATTTTCACTGCATAAGCTCCTCTGACGCTCCGCTTCTTTTTATCACACATTTATCTACTATGAGTGAAACACAAGGTCAGGAATAAGATTTGTTCGCCAGCAAATACATGCCAAACTCACCTAGTAAAAACGGACTATATTATCGAGGCCCTATGTCCTCCAGTTAAGCTGATATAATATTTGTAATCAAAGCTTTATACTCGTATGCGTAACAACAGAATTCAAAGAGACTGCACAGGAGCCACTAATTCAGAATAATCGTCTTCCGAGCGTACCCTCTACGAATCTGTGACGCCAGTGAGAGATAAAACAGCCAGACGAACATTATTCACACAAACTGAACGACACCTGTGTAAAATGTTCTGCTGCGCGTGACTGTACATGCACTCTACACCACGTTGTTAAAATACTGCCTGGCACTGTTCACCATAGGATTCTCGACTCCCGTCGACCACAGGGCCATTCGTGATTATCAGAAACAATATCTGCTGCAGCTCAGCTACAATGGCCCTTCTTGCCACTACAATAGAGAGCAATGACACAGTGGAGTAGTGTAAGCTTTGTTCGTTTGACGTCAGCAAGTCCAAGTTTGTAATTATTGTCACTAATTAAAGTTATTTCCTAACGCTACTGTATATTTTTCAATTGGCAACATCAAACATTGCAGCACCACTGAGGTTCGGCCAGCACCGGTGTCATAATGTGCTCTCGGCCAAAAGACATTACGATCTCTCTCAAACAAGATACAACTACCGATACTTGTGTGCTCTTCTCCTCCTGTCACGTCAATTACGTCAATATCCATAGCAACATAACAAACATATTAAAATATCTTTGTTAGCTCCAATTGGTTCAAATAGCTCTGAGAACTATGGGACTTAACAGCGGAGGTCGTCAGTCCTCTAGAACTTAGAACTACTTAAACCTAACTAACCTAAGGACATCACACATATCCATGCCCCAGGCAGGATTCGAACCTGCGACCGTAGCGGTCGAGCGGTTCCAGACTGAAGCGCCTAGAACAGCTCGGCCACTCCTGCCGGCTACCTCCAATTGTGATGAATTCTTGCTCATATCAACTACACTCTAAGCCAGCCGGAGTGGCCGAGCGGTTCTAGGCGCTACAGTCTGGAACCGCGCGACCACTACGGTCGCAGGTTCGAATTCTGCCTCGGGCATGGATGTGTGTGATGTCCTTAGGTTAGTTAGGCTTAAGTAGTTCTAAGTTCTAGGGGACTGATGACCAAAGAAGTTAAGTCCCATAGTGTTCAGAGCCATTTGAACCATTTTTGAACTACACTCTAAGGGGGGGGAAATGAAAAGAAAGGCACGACGAAGGAATTATCCGAATGGGACGGAAATCGGTAGATATGATGTACACGTAGAGACAAACAAATTATTACAGTTTCAAAAAATTTGGATAATTTATTCAAGAGAAAGAGCTTCACAAATCGAACAAGTCAACAATGTGTTGGTCCACATCTGGCCCTTAGCATTGATTGATGGAGTTGTTGGGTGTCCCGCTGAGGGATCTCGTACCAAGTTCCGTCCAACTGACGCGTTAGACCGTCAAAATCCCGAGCTGGGTCAAGGGCTCTGTCCATAATGCTCCAAAAATTCTTAATTAGGGAGAGATCCTGCTATCTTTCTGGCCAAGCAGGTTTTGGCAATCACGGAGATAAGCAGCAGAAATTTTTACCATGTGCATGCGAACATTATCTTGCTGAAATGTCCAAGATGACTAGCCATGAAGGGCAACAAAAAAGCTTAGAATATCGTCGACGCTCCGCTGTGCTGTAAGGATGCCTCGGATGACAATCAAAGGGGTCCTGCTGTGAAAAGAGATGACACGTCAGACCATCACTCCCAGTTGTCGACCCGTAAAGTGAGCGAGAGTCAGGTTGGTATCCCACCGCTGTCTGGGGCGTCTCCACACACGTCTATGCTGGTCATCAGGGCTCAGTTCGAAGTGTGACTTATCACTGAAAACAAGTCTTCTCGAGTAAATGAGGTTCCAGGCCGAGGATGTGTCTGGCGACGCGGTGGGACACCAAGAAGACCGTCGGCCGCCATACAGCCCGACAGCCAGGAGTGGTAGACTGGGGTACAACTTCTTTTCATAGTAGGACCCATTTCGTTGTCATCCATGGCATCCCTACAGCAGAGCTGTAAGTTGACGATACTCTGTGCCTCGTTTCTCTTGCCCTTCATGGCAAGCCACCAGTAGTGGGACAAAGGAGGCACCGCTCCACTCATCATTGATGCTAAATTTATTCAAGAAGGCGAATCCAAGAAAGCGACCATAGATGGTTCAATATCGTCCTGACGACATGGCGGGAAGTTCAGATTTTGGCGGGAAAACAGGTCAATTTGGCTACCTCCACTGACATAACTCCACTCCCATCCCCTCCACCATCTGGAAATTGGCGGGAGAAGGACTCAGTCTGTGCTGGGCTGCCAGATAAGATGGACGTAAGTCTTTATTTGGTATGCATTGTGCCATATTGTTCATTTAAACAATTTGAGTCGTCACTGATCATGCACTAGACAGTATCCCCATCCACTGTGTTCACCTTGAGGTCCAGAGCCCAACTTACCTGATTCACAGCCCCATCACCAGAGGGCGCTGTTGGCCCTTCCCCCTCCCATCCCCCTCCCCACCCTTACTGTATTCCAATATGGCAGTCCAGGGAATAATGACGATAAATTCGTTCAGGCTGAGCTAAGCTTACCAAAGGGGTGGATGTAATTATTTACTCTTCACTATGAATCAAAACATGGTTCAAATGGCTCTGAGTACTATGGGAATTAATATCTGAGGTCATCAGTCCCCTAGACTTAGAACTACTTAAACCTAACTAACCTAAGGACATCACACACATCCATGCCCAAGGCATGATTCGAACCTGCGACCATAGCAGCAGTCAATAGATGAGATGTCTGTGCTGGAGAAGGAGGAGTTTAAAGGTATATTAACCGTAATCACGCAGTTGAGGACTGTGTCCAAGCCACCTGCACGCTGCTTAGAACCCAATGATACTTGGTGAATATATGAAGCCGGCCAGAGTGGCTGAGCGATTCTAAGCGCACCAGTCTGGTTCCGCGCGACCGCAACGGTCGTAGGTTCAAATCCTGCCTCGGGCATGGATGTGTGTGATGTCCTTAGGTTAGTTAGGTTTAAGCAGTTCTAAGTTCTAGGGGACTGATGACCTCAGCTGTTAAGTCCCATAGTGCTCAGAGCCATTTGAACCATTTGAATGTATGAAGCAGACAAATACACGTCGTCAAATAATGAAGATGCAGTAGGATGGGGCTAAGTTACACTTCACAACTCATGCTGATAAATGCGTGTGCTGTAACTGTAGATCATATGATAAAAGTCCAGTCAATGTTTCAAAGTGCAAGAGGCAAGACGTTCACTCACTCTGGTGCAAGCACTCACGGCATTGGCACGCACGGGCATGGATGTGTGTGATGACCTTAGGTTAGTTAGGTTTAAGTAGTTCTAAGTTCTAGGGGACTGATGACCTCAGATGTTAAGTCCCATAGTGCTCAGAGCCATTTGAACTGCAGTGGCCGCAGGGCGGCCGTACACCCAGCACTTTTTGTTGATCTGGAAATACCCGCAGCCTTCCGCCTCATCTGTGGTGCACGGATATCCCTTGTCGTTGAACAAGAACTGCCTCATGAGTTATTCAATCTGGTGTCCGAGCAATTTGTGGAATATTGTCACATACATATGTTGAACACGTCACAGGAATTAAATGTATCACTGCACAAAGAGAGAGAGAGCTTTGCAGATGATGCAAGAATATTTAAACGACTTGCGATGTAATTACACGTTTTATTCAGAGGAATACCTCCACTCTTGAACACTGACTTTAAGAAGTTCGCGTCACAGTTGTGAAACCTGCCAGCGTTCCTTCTTGAGGCAATTTGTGCGCTTTTGTGAGAAATACCAGGTCCTTCCCTTGTCCTTGAGCACGAACTACTTCAAGAGTTATTAAACGTCCCTAAATACACTTTCAAAAAAGATCGCCGCACAGTAGGTTGCTTCAATTTTGCTATGTATTCCGCCACACTTGAACACAGACTCTAAAAAGATCGCGGCACACTTGTGAAACCTCTCAGACTTCATCCCTGAGACACTTCGCACGCTTTTGTGGGAAATAGATCCCGAAACCGATATCTGCTGCAGTATCCGATTTTACACGCCAGGACGACAGAATCTGGAAGTCGAAAACAAAATCTCTGTAACTCTAAATAGGACGCTCACCACTTTTCGTGTTTTAGCTGATTGTTTGAAGGAACTGCCAGAGAAAGAAAAATTTCTGAGTCCTATAGCTGCTGTGATGTTCATCACTTTTCTGAAAAGCTGAGTGGGCTTAGTTTATATTTGCTGCTGAAGTCATGGATGTTAAGGCACTTATTTTTTATTTTCCTCGCTTCTCGAAGCACACTGATGTCTAAGCACAGATGGGAAAATCAGAACAATTATATATCTAACAGTTCATAACATATTTCGAATACCACAACAGATCGTGATAAAAACAGAAACAGAAATCGGACGACTGTCCTACAGACGAGAAAAATGGGTGGAATTTTCGGTGAATTTTCGATGTCATACAACTGCTGGTTTGGAGAAGCTTTAAAGCCGCAATGGTGAGTCGGGAACAGCATTCCACCTGTCTGAACCAGAGGAGGTTGGTATGCTTGGACTTGTCTCTGCACGCTCGAAAAAAGAAGACGGTAGGGGTTCCCTTCTTGAGCCATCAGCGTTTTGACTGGTTCGACGCGGCCCATCCGAATTCCTCTCCTGTGCCAACCTCTTCATCTCAGAGTAGCACTTGCAACTTACATCCTCAATTATTTGCCTGACGTATTCCAATCTGTGTCTTCTTCTACAGTTTTTGTTCCCTACAGCTCCCTCTAGTACCATGGAAGTCATTCCCTGATGTCTTAACAGATGTCCTGTCAACCTGTTTCTTCTCCTTGTCAGTGTTTTGCACATGTCGCTTTCCTCTCTGACTCTGCACAGAACCTCCTCAGTCGTCACCATATCACTCCAGCTAATTTTCAACATTCGTCAGCAGCACCACATCTCAAATGATTCGATTCTCTTCTATTCCGCTTTTCCCACAGTCCAAGTTTCACTACCATAAAATACTGTGCTCCATAAGTACATTCTCAGAAATTTCTTCTCAGATTAAGGCCTATGTTTGAAACTAGTAGACTTCTTTTGACCATAGGTACCCTTTTGCCAATGCTGGTCTGCTTTTGGTGCTCTCCTTGCTCTTTCCTTCATTTTTTATTTTGCTGCCTAGGTAGCAGAATTCCTTAACTTCATTTACTTCGTGTCCCTCAATCCTGATGTTAAGTTTCTCGCTGTTCTCAGTTCTACAACTTCTCATTACTTTCATCTTTCTTCGGTTTACTTTCAATCCATATTCTGTACTCATTAGACTGTTCATTCCATTCAGCAAATCACGTAATTCTCCTTCACTTTCACTCAGGATAGCAATGTGTTCCGCGAATCGTGTCATTGATATCCTTTCACCATGAATTTTAATCACACACCTGAACCTTTCTTTTATTTCCATAATTGCTTCTTCGATGTACAGACTCCCTTTTTAATCCGAGTACTTTGCTCTTGGTCGTCCGCTCTTATTATTCCCTCATGGCTCTTGTACATATTATACGTTACCAGTCTCTCCCTATAGCGTACCCCTATTTTTTCAGAATTTAGAACATCTTGCACTATTTTACATTGTAGAACGCTTTTTCGAAGTCGACAAATCCTATCAACGTGTCTTGATTTTTCTTTAGTCTTGCTTCCATTATAAACCGCAATGTCAGAATTACCTCTCTGCTGTCTTTACCTTTCCTAAAGCCAATATGATCGTCATCTAACACATCCTCAATTTTCTTTTCCATTCTTCTGTACATTACTCTTGTCAGCAACTTGGATGCATGAGCTGTTAGGCTGATTGTGTGATAATTATCGCACTTGTCAGTTCTTGGCGCCTTCGGAATTGTGTGGATGATGTTTTTCCGAAAGTCAGATGCTATGTCGCCAGACTCATACATTCTACACACCAACGTGAATAGTCGTTTTGTTGCCACTTCCCCCAATGATTTTAGAAATTTGAATGGAATGTTATCTCTCTATCCCTTCTGCCTTATTTGACCGTAAGTCCTTCAAAGCTCTTTTAAATTCTGATTCTAAAACGGGATTTCCTGTCTCTTCTAAATCGGCTCCTGTTTCTTCTTCTGTCACATCAGACAAATCTTCCCTCTCATAGAGGCCTTCAGTTTACTCTTACCACCTGTCCGCTCCTCCTCTGAATTTAGCAGTGGAATTCCCGTTGCACTCTTACTGTTACCACCCTTGCTTTTAATTTCACTGAAAGCTTTATCGACTTTCCTATATGCTGAGACAGTCCTTCCGACAATCATTTCTTTTTCGATTTGTTCACATTTTTCATGCAGTCATTCTGTCTTAGCCTCCCTGCATTTCCTAGTTATTTCATTCCCGAGTGGCTTGTATTTCTGTACTCCTGAATTTCCCTGAACATTTTTATACTTCCTTCTTCCATCGATAAACTGAAGTATTTCTTCTGTTACCATGTTTTCTTTACAGTTATCTTCTTTTTATCTACGTTTTTCTTTTGCTCTTTTTAGATATATCCATTCCTCTTCGACTGTACTGCCTACTGAGCTATTCCTTATTGCTGTATCTATAGCCTTAGAGAACGTCAAGCGTATCTCGTCATTCTATAGTACTTCTGTGTCCCGCTTCTTTGCATACTCATTCTTCCTGTAACCTCTCCCTCACTTACCGACCTTAATGACAGTAAAAAATTAAACCACGTGCACCTAATGGAAATTTGGGAAAAGCAATCGTCACTGAAGTTAATTTATCGGTAAAGAGGGAGGAAAGGGTTACATCTAAATGAAAAGAAAAATGCAAATGAAATTGGTGGAAATTAATTTTGAGAAAAGGGTAAAATTAATAAAGTAAGTAAATGTGCGGTCGTTACGTTAACAATTAATTGGGGTTAATTAGATATTTAAGATTTGGGGAAAATTACGGTCGCCAGTCCTATGGACAACTACTATAATAAGTGAAAACAAAAGATTAATGCACATATAATTAGCACTAAAAGCATGGTAACTGAAGGTTGACACGTGTTGTCTGAAAACTGAATGTTTGTCAGAAGTAATAAATTTCGCTACACTCTGACTTAATTTAGCAAAAGAATTAATAAAACCAGAAAATTGAAAGTTAATTTAGTGACTGAAATTAATAGAGAACTTTGTTTCTGAAGCACTACGAAATTCAGTAAAATAAGGTTAGTCTTGGACTACCTCAACAAGCATTTCAAAAGCTACTAGAATCTACGCAATTTAGAAATAAGAGATTTAACTTTGACCTTGAATTAAATGATTCTGAACAATTAACAATAGTAAAATTTAGTACGTACCAAGCTGAGCTGCAGTCACAGGTAAGCTAAAATATGGTAACAAAACTCGCACTCTTAATTTGTGCTCGTGTAATCTAAATATTGTAGCCATCTATGAATAATTTAACTGAGCTTTGAAATTAAAGCAGTGAAATGGAATGATATTACTTTAATGCTGGCGTATGAATTTCAACGACACTCGGGTTCATTCCGGAAAAGGAAGGGACCCTGCTTGGTAATGCAATTGGGACAATGAGCAACAAAGGTTCATGCTAAGTTGCTGTATTTTAGTGATGGAATAGTTTGAAAAGCTGAGGTCTACCATACAGTTCTAAAACTTTACGTGCTTTCAGTCTTCCTTGTTGGTTGATTGAAGGTTTGAAGTCGTCGATCGAGGAGGTGGCGACAGTCACTCATTGTCGGCCGTTGCTGTTGCAGAAGCTGGATGTTGGCGCGCCTTCTTCTGGACATGGTCACCAGGCGAAATGGGCTGTTGATGTGCGCCGGCTAATGCTTCCCGTCTCAGAAACTATCATAGCAAGTCGGGAGCAATTACATGCTGCCAAACCCCGAAAGCGCGGCAACTCGCGGGAGCGTCACACAACACACCTGCTCCACCGCCCTACTCCAACCAGACTTTCTCTGCCCGCGCTCCATGCGGCAGAGTTAACACTACCAAAGATCCTAAACACTTTGGTTCTCCACACGACCTATCGATGTAATCGTTCGATAGCATAGTTTTCCCTAGGCCAGACCCAGCGTAAAAATACAAATAATATTTATAAAACAAACCAATTATACATCGACATAAATGCATATACATATATATATATATATATATATGCATTTATATATTATATATATATATAATGCATATATATATATATATATATATATATATATATATATATATATATATATATATATATATATATATATATATATAGTAAAACAATTACAATATATAAAGACACAGAAATGTCATATCTTCAGGTAAAAAAATCAGGAAAAAAATTTATAGTACAATAGATGGAAATAGGAGGATACGCATTTCCAGCGTTACATTCCTGATTAATCCCTTAAACTTTAGCCTACTCTTCACCAGTATACATTTGAATTTTATATCTCTCCTGGGTATACCTTAAAGTCCTGTATCTGATTTCGGAATCTGTCTGGCCATGATGTGATCTAACTGAAATCTTTCCACATCACTCGGTTTTTCCAAGAACATCTCCATCTCTTGTGATTCTTGAACAGATTATTCGCTATTACTATCTGAAATTTATTACACAACTTTATTAGTCTTTCTCCTTTCTCGTTCCTTGCCCCAAGCCCATATTCTCCTGTAACTTTTTCTTCTACTCCTTCCCCTACAACTGCATTCCAGTCCCCCATGACTATTAGATTTTCATCTCCCTTTATATACCGTATTACCCTTTCAGTATCCTCATATAGTCTCTCTGTCTCTCCATCTTCAGTCTACGACGTCGGCATGTACACCTGAACTATCGTTGTTGGTGTTGGTTTGCTGTCGATTCTGATTAGAACAATCCTATCACTTAACTGTTCACAGTAATATACTCTCTGCCCTACCTTCGTATTCATAAAGAATCTTACTCATGTTGTACCAGTTTCTGCTGCTGTTGGTAATACCCTATACTCATCTGACCAGAAATCTTTGCCTTCTTTCAGTTTTACTGCACTGGTCCTACTACATCTAGATTGAGCCATTGCTTTAACCTTTTCAGATTTTCTAGCTTCCCTACCACGTTAAAGCTTCTGACATTCCATGTCCCGACTCGTTGTATGTTTTCCTTTCGTTGACTACTCATGGTCACCTCTCCTTTGCAGTCCCCTCTCAGAGATCCGACTGGTGCATTATTCTGAAATCTTTTGCCAATGGAGAGATCATCGCGGCATTTTTTTCAATAACAGGCCACATGTCCTGTGGATACATGGTATGTCTTTAATGCGGTAGTTTCCATTGCTTTCTGCACTCCCATGCCGTTTATCATTGCTGATTTTTCCATCTTTCGGGGCAGTTTCCCACTCCAACGAAAGAGATTGCCCCGAACCTCTGTCTGTATCTCCTCCCTCTTTCACAACGCCGTTGGCATAATGAGGGTGACTTCTTATGCCGGAAGTCTTCGGTTGCCAATGCTGGTTATTAAGCAAAATTTATGGTGGCAGGTTTCAAACCCGGGACTGAAGACGGTTTGATTACTTCTCAAAGACACTACCCCTAGACCACAGGTGCAGGTCCTACACCTGTACGAAGGATGTCTTGTGACTCTCTGACGTCGTGGAACTTCCTGTGAATGGAGCATTGTGATTGGTACTTACTAAATTTACCCACGAAAGTTGCTGCTGCCATTGTGGTAGCACTCTCCACCACTTTCTGCAGATGGGCAAATTACTAGAATTCCAGCGACAAACTATTTTGTACAGTTCGAAAAATATTCAGTAGTCATATTGCACTGACAGTTAAACAGTTGGTCTACAAATCACGAATTACAGAAACTACCACCAAAGATACTTCCTCAATTACATTGCTCTGCTACTGTCGAGGAAATCTTGAGTTTTTAGGTGTGAAACCGATCTCCATCAGGCTATATCACCACAAGCGATTGTGCCACCATACCATAGCGATGCAGTAAACACAATTCGTATCCTACACCATATAAAATCATCACTCCTGTGTCCTACATAAAGTTATCGACCACCAGACACTCTTACACACACCGCAAAGACAGACAGATCCCAAAAAACGCAAGCACATGCATCATATATAGTCGCAGCACTAGACATTTCTCGCGAGGTCGGTCGGTCATCCATTGCGGCCAATGGTCACGAGTCAACTGCCCCCCAACTGGCCTGATACGCGATCAGAGCGTCCTCCGCGGAGCGTGGTCACTCTCCGAAGTGGTGTACAAATGCTGGATTGGTCCCCCCATCCCAGGCATAAAGGCGTCCGCTGATAGTACTGTTTCCGATCCCGCCTACTTACAATCATGGTTTCTACAACGAGTTGCGATCATTTTCAGACTCTGGGATTACAAGAACGTATGTATTTTCACATGGTTTGCCAGAATATCATACCACTTACATGATAGTTCTCGGATCAGTCACGTAGCACTAAGCTACCGATCGATTACACTGTATAATTCCGAAGATAAAGAGTGGAAATTATACCTCTAGAAACCCAAAAGTTTATCGAGCCCATTATGTGGGAAGTGCTGAGATCCACTGAGTAACTAGTAACTTATCTCGTCTGAGAAGATCTTTAGATGAAAACACGAAAACAGAGGAAACTGTTAGTCCCATTCGTATTTTTTAACGGATACCTATGTCAATGATTTAACAGATCACAGATCAACTAAGGTGTTTCTCATGTGTAGACAACCAGCAAATGTCTCTTCCACCTGTTTTTCGCCATCTGGATGCACACAACGCACGTCATAATCTATGTTCTCGCAACCAAATAAAGACGGAAAATGTACAGAATGGTAGTACGAGCAGTCCACCGGTCAGCTTACATGGGAGTGAATAACTGTACAGCACAAATGCTCGCTCAGATTGAATCTCCTCAAATTTTCACGAAGAATGCTCGCAACACTCGCGATCATGATGATTGTTCAACACATACTGAATATCAGTTCGCTATTCAGCCGCCTAGAGGGCGCTACGGTTAGGCCCAGCTTCTCCAGTTCAGGTGGCTCAACGAAACCTCTTGCAATAAACTGGAAATGTCAATCGTTCCGGCCACAGGCTACCTGCGCCACGCGCTCCCGCATGCCAGGGAGAATCGACATAGGAAACCAGCCACATATTTATCACTGTAATTACAATTAAATAGTGAGATTGCAGCCTCAATCTGATGACCTTCAACAATGAGCGAGGTATTGGAAACACAGCATCCCGCCAGTTCCCAGATGGGATGAGGAGGGGAGGGTTCGGGGTCGGAGTTAAGCTAGTGGAGGTAGTCCAATTTTCCGATTTTCCCACCAAAATTTGAAATTCCCACCATGGCGTCAGTGCGATGTTCACAATCTATGGCCGCCATCCTGGATCCGCTATCTTGAATAAGTTTGGCAGCAATTCAGAGTGGGGTGATGGCTCATTTGTCCCTCTACTGCAACCCTGGGCGTACATTTCAGCAAGATAATTCCCTCCCTCACAGAACGAGTGTCTCCTCTGCTTGTCTTCTTGCTTGCCAAAGCCTACCCAAAGGCTGTCCCTCTCCTTCCATTTTCAGACACATTCAACCTATTTAACAATGTAATCCGTCTATGACGTCTTATTTTCGCGTATAGCACTTACCCATACGCGAATACGTCTTTAAGACCGGGCAGGTAAGGGACACCAGTCGGCGAAACAGAAGTGATCCGTTTATACGGTGTAACACATTTTGATTTGCAACTTCAAAATTAAGTTATGTCATTATTCGAAGAGTATATAACAAAAATCTGTTCAATTTTTCTTGTTCCCTGAAGAGAGGGGAGTCTGCGGAGCGGAGGAGGAAGCACCTGGGCTGTGGCCTGTAGTAAGGGACCAACCCCGGTATCTGCTAAATCGAAAATGGGAAACCACAGAAAACCATTTCCATGGTTGCTGACGGATGGATTAAAATGACCTCGCCTCCCGAATCCAGGTATTGCTAGCTCAGCGGCCCAACACACAGAATTACCCAAGCCAGAATAGTAACAAGTGGAGAGCAGAGCTCTCGCAATACTTCCAAAGCTCACGATTTGCACTTCGGACGGATTGCTTGCTCTTGTGTAAATGACGTGAGAGAGAGACAGGTTTCTTGAAAGAATGTGTTTGGATAGACGTTTATCTTCACATGCGGTAATTATTCGTAGCACATCACAAAGACAAAGAAAGAAACGCACACATATTAACTACGTCCGCCTCCACAGCTGAGTCGTTAGCCAAGCACGTAGCCAGGATTTTGTCATAGGGGGATTGTCCGATTTGTTGAAGAGAACCTTAAAAAGACTCGTGTTTTTCATTTGTTCTCAAAATTTCCGAAAAGAACAATAAATTAATTTATTCGACAATGATCTCGGAGTTCTCACCAAGGCAGATATAATCTTGTTACTTAGTAGAGCTGTATTTTGCCAAACCACTAAGAAGCACTCAGGCTCCAGTCACCCTTCACTCTCCAAGGTCATTTTATGCTCTTTCTGTTTCAGTCTGGATTTGAACTTAGGAAGTGATCAGGGACAGACGAGCGCGACTATTATCGACAGAGCTTTTGGAGTAAGGAGATCTCTGTTCGACAGAGAAGCTATAACAATTTTTGGTAGCGAAAATGCAAAGGATCCAAAATCATCCAACCTTACACTTGCCCAAATTTCTCATTTTAGTGTGCATCTATCACTTTTTGCAATTTAGGAGAGATCTTCTCCCAAGAGATGCTCGGCTCACCTTCGCTGCAACTCTTTTCATTTAAACTTCTTTAAGCGAAGGGAACTTAAATCTCTCGTGAAGGAAGGGTATTCGAATGGAATTGGCTGTGGCCTGTAGTACGGGACCAACCCCGGTATCTACCTCTACTGAAAATGGGAAACTACAAAAATCCATCTTCATGGTTGCTGACGGATGGATTCAAACCACAATGCTTCCCGAATCCAGGGCTAGCTCAGCGCCCCAACACGCAGAACTACCCAAGTCGGCAGATAATTTGGAAAAACTGGTCATTTCACATTCTTTTAAAATAAAATAAAATACATCACAACGAAAGACTGAATTCTGACATTGCATGCTTTTCCTTTACTTCTGCGTGTTTGGTCATTTGATAGTGCATGCATATTTTAAGGTTTAATTATGCATGCAATTACTGGCTTCAGTTATTACAGTATTACGACAGCGTAATAGACATTGAACAAAAGGAGGAGGGAGGGATGCAGTGCGCTGTCAGGTCGGACGAATTCAAGCAGCCCGCAGAAAAAAAATCTTTAAGAAACGTGCTAACTATAGAATGTGCTGCCACATGGTACGCCTTCTGCTCTCCACAAACTCCTCCCCATCGTTCCGTATCAAAACTGAGTTCCGCTCAACTGACCAGTTTCGGCGATATGTTGCCATTTGGGTTACTAATGATAGAATATTGAGCAATTTTTTTAAAGCAACCATCGTCGCTTGGGCGATATTCTTGTTGATCAACACGATTTTTGGGTTACACAGACAAATATAAGTGCATTTTTATGCACTGATTTTAATTTAATGTTATTTGTAATGATATTTAACGCTCCGCTGCCTTGTGAAGTACTGAAATACTGCAACTCCAGAGTTCAGCCAGCCTCTAAATAACAATGCTGTAGATGGGTAATTAGGCATATGGGTAATTAGGCTATAATAACAGTGCGCACGTATTTTTAACTTACCATAACGCTAGCGGATAAACATAATCGATTTTCGTCTTTTTTTGTTACAATTACAACAAACGGAATTTCAAGTAAGAACTGAAACGGATTAATAAACCAACAACTGAGCTCAAGTAAGACCAGCAATTGGTCTTGGCTAAAACAGGGATGGCTGATAGTGCTATGGATATATAGATTCTTTAAACCTACCGTTGGCCTCGCTGACTATCGATAGTGTGTATGATTGAAAATCAAAATACGTTTCAGTTTCACTGCACATCTAGGTCGTGTACATTTTATTTAGGTGACACTATAGCGCTGCATCCACTTTCAGTAATCTACTACAAGAATTCAAAAATCTTAGCAGTAACTCACGTGCTTTCAAATAGAAACTGAAGAGTTTCCTCATGAGCCACTCCTTCTGTTCTATCGAGGAGTTCCTTGAAAAATTAAGCTGTTCCCTGCGTTATATTGTTGATTGTGTTTACATAATCTTACAGCTTGTTTTTTCTTGGGTTCATAAACATGTTATCTCATCTGTTATTACTTTTGTGTTATAATACACAAACTTGGAGATTTGGTCCTCAGTTTGGACCTACGGAACTAGACACGTAAAATAAATAAATTAATTCGTATCAGTTCTAGGAGGAAAAATCAGGAGAACAACTCGAGATGAAAATAAGTCTCATCATTATGAGGGAAAATAATAAATGAAACAATTCAACTTCATCAAAAAATTAACAACAAATTATTGTCTTTACTGAATGCTGTTACGTATTATTGTATAATTTAGGACAGTTCAGCAGGTATTTCTGTAGCTGCGCTAATGATGGTAGTGTGTTTCGTTAATGTAAATCCTATTGAAGGAGACACTTGTGATACAAATATTAGTGTACTTTTCTTGGCTTCGTGCTTGTAAGAGATACACTCCTGGAAATTGAAATAGGAACACCGTGAATTCATTGTCCCAGGAAGGGGAAACTTTATTGACACATTCCTGGGGTCAGATACATCACATGATCACACTGACAGAACCACAGGTACATAGACACAGGCAACAGAGCATGCACAATGTCGGCACTAGTACAGTGTATATCCACCTTTCGCAGCAATGCAGGCTGCTATTCTCCCATGGAGACGATCGTAGAGATGCTGGATGTAGTCCTGTGGAACGGCTTGCCATGCCATTTCCACCTGGCGCCTCAGTTGGACCAGCGTTCGTGCTGGACGTGCAGACCGCGTGAGACGACGCTTCATCCAGTCCCAAACATGCTCAATGGGGGACAGATCCGGAGATCTTGCTGGCCAGGGTAGTTGACTTACACCTTCTAGAGCACGTTGGGTGGCACGGGATACATGCGGACGTGCATTGTCCTGTTTGAACAGCAAGTTCCCTTGCCGGTCTAGGAATGGTAGAACGATGGGTTCGATGACGGTTTGGATGTACCGTGCACTATTCAGTGTCCCCTCGACGATCACCAGTGGTGTACGGCCAGTGTAGGAGATCGCTCCCCACACCATGATGCCGGGTGTTGGCCCTGTGTGCCTCGGTCGTATGCAGTCCTGATTGTGGCGCTCACCTGCACGGCGCCAAACACGCATACCGCCATCATTGGCACCAAGGCAGAAGCGACTCTCATCGCTGAAGACGACACGTCTCCATTCGTCCCTCCATTCAAGCCTGTCGCGACACCACTAGAGGCGGGCTGCACGATGTTGGGGCGTGAGCGGAAGACGGCCTAACGGTGTCCGGGACCGTAGCCCCGCTTCATGGAGACGGTTGCGAATGGTCCTCGCCGATACCCCAGGAGCAACAGTGTCCCTAATTTGCAGGGAAGTGGCGGTGCGGTCCCCTACGGCACTGCGTAGGATCCTACGGTCTTGGCGTGCATCCGTGCGTCGCTGCGGTCCGGTCCCAGGTCGACGGGCACGTGCACCTTCCGCCGACCACTGGCGACAACATCGATGTACTGTGGAGACCTCACGCCCCACGTGTTGAGCAATTCGGCGGTACGTCCACCCGGCCTCCCGCATGCCCACTATACGCCCTCGCTCAAAGTCCGTCAACTGCACATACGGTTCACGTCCACGCTGTCGCGGCATGCTACCAGTGTTAAAGACTGCGATGGAGCTCCGTATGCCACGGCAAACTGGCTGACACTGACGGCGGCGGTGCACAAATGCTGCGCAGCTAGCGCCATTCGACGGCCAACACCGCGGTTCCTGGTGTGTCCGCTGTGCCGTGCGTGTGATCATTGCTTGTACAGCCCTCTCGCAGTGTCCGGAGCAAGTATGGTGGGTCTGACACACCGGTGTCAATGTGTTCTTTTTTCCATTTCCAGGAGTGTACATCTGATTTCGGGACCACAGAGGTATGAGAACGGTTCTAATATCAGAGGCAAGAACATAGGTGAAGCGTCCTGGCTTTGGGCACTTTCACAGTAAGTCAGTGATTACACTCACAAATCACTTTACTGACACGATCAGTTTATGTTCACAAACTCTTCTGCACTCTGTGAGCAGTTCAAAAGAAATAAGAAAAATCCTTATTGAAAAATAAAGGAATGACTTCTTTGACAACTAAAGTTCTTGGAAAACAACAAAAATAAAACCTTGCATGAGACTATGCTTTGAAAAGTTCGTTTGCCAACAAAAATGACTATCTTCATAGAAATGCACAGTTGGTAGAAAATTAAAGTCTCATCTCACGAGCAATACAAGGACCAGCCTCAGTGTCAACAGCTGGAGCAGCGGATCACCATGCACAGTGGTCCCGGGATGGCAAGGGCGACGTCGAGTGCTTGTGGCGGCGTGGTACTTCCGAAATTCTGCTTCTGCTGACAGAGCCAGGACTCCTGGTGCTCGCCGGACGAGGGCAGTTTTACCTACATGGTAACCTAGACCAATAGCTGTCTAGTAATGTGGGCTCGGATGGGTGAGGAAAATGGCTTGGCGGATGCACCAAAAGGTGGCATCTACTGCTCTTGTGCGCGCCCTCAGAACTAGCCTGCTTCCCGCAGGCCAGGCGAAGATCGGCAGACTTCGGCCAGTGCGCCTGCGGACCTGGAGCGACGACCCGCATAGCAGTGTGGCGTTACGGGTTGGTGTCGTTGTTGGAGACCCAGGAAACACGCCAATACGAATGCAAAAGCAGTTTGCAGATATAAATTCTAAAGCATTTTATGTTTCCTACAGTAGTCATTCCCTAAATATAATTGTGAATGATGCTGAAAAGGCATTAGGTATGCAGTTTCATTCTTTTGTTTGGTGAGAAAACTTTAAGATTTCTTTTCTGCGTCTATGTGACGCTGGCAGTCCCGAATGATCATGTAACTGCCCTAAGTTGAAGCAATTGAGTACATCAAGACGCGGAAGTATGAGTAACACCGACATAAAGTTTTTTAAATTTTTTAATTTAATCATATGGCTAGGGCCCCCCGTCGAGCAGACCGTTCGCCGGGTGCCGGTCTTTCAATTTGACGCCACTTCGGCGACCTGCAGTCGATGAGGATGTTAGGATGATGATGAGGACAGCACAATACCCAGTCCATGGACGGAGAAAATTCCCCGACCCAGCCGGGAATCGAACCCGGGCCCAGAGGATTGACAATCAATCACGCTGACCATTCAGCTACTGGGGGCGGACGTTTTTTAAATGAACACACCAATACACCGCCATTTGATTGTATTGTTGTTTATTTAGTTATGACCTAGGTTTCCGCCTTTTATGCCATTTTCAAGAGACTGAGTTTATGTCATTAACATGTATTGGAGCACAGCAAGCTCAAAATTGTGCATAATTTAAGAAAAATATTGGCTCCCCACGAAATGTCATATGTAAAATCATCTTGTAAAAAGGTCAGTAAATAACAGTGGGAGCACGTCATATTTAGCAAAAACAGGTTTACTTGATATATACCAGTAAAACAGGTTTAGAGTTTTACCAAGTAAAACAGCTTTACAGTTTTACGGGTTTACTTGGTATATTCATATTTAGTAAAAACAGGTTTACTTGATATATACCAAGTAAAACACGTTTACAAGTTTACTAAGTAAAACAGGTTTACAGTTTCGCAGGTTTACTTGGTATATACCAAGTACACCTGTTTTTACTAAATATGACGTGCTCCCACTATTATTTACTGATCTTTTCAGAAGATGATGGTTTTACATATGAGATTTCGTGGGGGCCCAATATTTTTCTTAAATTATGGGCAATTTTGAACTTGATGGTTTAAATGGTTCAAATGGCTCTGAGCACTATGGGACTTAACTTCTAAGGTCATCAGTTCCCTACAACTTAGAACTACTTAAACCTAACTAACCTAAGGACATCACACACATCCATACCCGAGGCAGGATGTGAACCTGCGATCGTAGCGGTCGCGAAGTTCCAGACTGTAGAGCCTAGAACCGCTCGGCCATTTGAACTTGATGTCCAACAATATTTGTTAATGACATAAACTCAATCACTTGAAAATGGCATAAAAGACCGAAACATAGGTTGTAATTAAATAAACAACAACTCAGTCAAATGGCGCTGGGTTCATTTAAAAGTTATTATATAACTATTGCTCAGCAACATCAAAAACTGTTTACCGATAAAATGGTTGCACATCAAGCTGGCGGTTTAGTAAACATTATCGGTGATTTTACGTTCCTTTGTTAGTGAAGATATGGTATGATACATTACCCCATATTGATGTTGTGAGCATAAACATACAAATTATTACCAGAGTTATATCGAAAGATCTTGACTTCACTGAAATGACAGAGTATTCAACAAACTGCAGGGAGTACCTCAAATTCTAAGAAGACCTGCTGCGCACAAAGAACTGGTAACCCACTTTGATATAGGAAACCAGACCATACGTAGCGCAACGCAGGTACGAAAGAGACGAATGAAGTAACAGTTCCAGTATGAGGAACAAGATAAGAAAATTTGAGATCCAGAAATGTATCAGAAACTAGATTTTTACTTTAAAATACTGGATGTTATAAAATGCGTTCACGGTGACAGGTTAAAAATCACTGTGAGCGTTTTAGTTTTTTGGTACATTAGTAAACTTAAAGACATGTCACCCGCAGTTCTAACTGGCAATTGTTTCAAAGAGTGCAACAGTTTTAGTTACGGACAGGCTATAAACATCAGTCTTGCCGACTTTAAAAATGAACTTAAATTGGATTCAACCTTGGTAATTCTCGTAGCTTATCCATTAAAATTTTGAATCTCATACAAGAATATGGCTTTGCGCCCAACGTAAGTTTAGCTTGGTGAATTTTGCCAACACAACTGGTGACAGTGGCAAATGGAGAAAAAAGCTTTTCGTGGCTTAAACTGATCAAAACGCACCTGAGATCAACAATGGGCCAGGCATGACTCTGTGAGCTGGCAACGGTGTCATCTGAGTATGATCTAGCCGAATGTTTGGATTTCAACGAAGTCAAACAATAATTCGCTAATGCCAAAGCGAGAAAAATATCTGCAATATTAGGTAAGTGTGCAAATGTATGCTTATCATTAATTTTAGTTTTGATTTATTTACTTAATGAAGATTTGTTTTAGGGCAGGCATTCATTAGTTTTCTCTAGCTGCCAAATACACTATGTGATCACAGGTATCCGAACACCTGGCTGAAAATGTCTTACAAGTTCGTGGCGCCCTCCATCGATAATGTTGGAATTCAGTAAGGTGGTGGCCCACCCTTAGCTTTGATGACAGCTTCCACTCTCGCAGGCATACGTTCAATCATGTGCTGGAAGGTTTCTTGGGGAATGGTTTCCCATTTTTCACGGAGTGCTGCACTGAGGAGAGGTATCGATGTCGTTCGGTGAGGCCTGGCAGGAAGTCGGAGTTCCAAAACATCCCATAGGTGTTCTACAGTCAGGACTCGGTGCAGGCCAGTTCATTACAGGGACGTTATTGTCGCGTAATCACTCTTCCACAGGCCGTGCATTATGAACAGGTGCTCTATCGTGTTGAAAGATGCAATCGGCATCCCTGAATTGCTTTTCAACCGTGGGAAGCAAGAAAGTGCTTAAAACATCAATGTAGGCCTGTGCTGTGATAGTGTCACGCAATACAACAAGGGCTGCAAGCCCCCTCCATGTAAAACACGACCAGACCATAACACCACACTCCTTACACCACGCGAGGCGTCGTTTGGCATTTGCCGGCGTGATGTGCGGCTTATGAGCAGCCGCTCCACCATGAAAGTCACGTTTTCTCACTTCCTACCCAATTATCATAGTACTCGCAGTGGATCCTAACGCCGTTTGGAATTCCTGTGTAATGGTCTTGGCAGATGTCTGCCTATTACACATTACGATCCTCTTCAACTGTTGGCGGTCTCTGTCACTGAACAGACGAGGTCGGCCTGTACGCTTTTGTGCTGTACGTGTCCCTTCACGTTTCCACTTCACTATCACACCGGAAACAGTGGACCTAGGGATGTTTAGGAGTGTGGAAGTCTCAGGTACAGACGTATGACATAAGTGACACCCTATCATCTGACCACGTACGAAGTCCGTGAGTTCCGCAGAGGGCCCCATTCTGCTCTCTCACGATGTCTAATGACTACTGAGGTCGCTGATATGGAATGCCTGGCAGTAGGTGGCAGCACAATGCACCTAACCTGAAAAACATAAGTTTTTGTGTGTGTCTGGATTCTTTTGATCACATAGTGTAGATTGCCAAATATCATCCGCCTGTGCAGATCCATTGTTGGAGGTGCTCTTCAGCCTACTATAGTCCGTTTACTTTTTCTTGTTCCATAAGATCATGAAGACAACACAACACCGTCCACGAGAGGAGAAAATCGCCGGTTCTGCTGGGAATCGAACCTGGACCCCTCGCTGAGCATTCTGCCGTGCTGACGCAAGGCCAAAGCCAAAAGTGGGGTGCGGGGGAGAGGGGTCCCTTTCTGCACAAGAGTCAAGGAAGTGACATCCAGTTAATATAGACTAAGTGAAAGCTGCTAATTCTTGGGAATAAGCAGGTATTGATAACAAGAAACGACAGTAAGGAATATATAAATTGGGAGGCCAGTGTCGGAGTACCTAGACAACAGAACAGGAGTTGACAAGAGGTTTTCGAACTTACACCACTTATTGCCCAAACCGCCCATTTCTGAGCCAAAATTATCCTTTGAGAATGGGAAGAGTTACCTCAAAATATAATACTGTACGTCATAAGTGAATGAAAATAAGGAAATTAGACTACCTTTCGTTTCGAACTACACTTACTTCAGATCACGCTCGAATAGTGAAAACGGTAGCATTAAGTCTTTGAACAAGATCCTGAATGTGGGCTTTCCACGACAGTTTACTGTCTGCCCGAACACCTAGAAATTTGTACTGTTAAGTTTCACTAATCATAATCCCATTCTGTGAAATTAAAACGTTCGATTTTATTGAATTGTGTGTTACAAACTGTAAAAACTGAGTCTTACTGTGATTTAGCGTTAGTTTATTTTCTACAAGCCATGAACTTATATCATGAACTGCACTATTGAAACAGTGTCAATATTGTACACAACATCCTTTACTACCAAGCGAGTGTCATCAGCAAACAGAAATATTTCAGAATGACCTGTAATACTAGAGGGCGTATCGTTTATATAAATAAGGAGCAGGAGCGATCCCAGCACTGGCCCCTGGGGTCCCACCCCCCCCCCCCTCCCCAACCCCATTTGACTGTGCCCCCTTCAGACCCAACATCATAGCCATTATCAACACTGTGGATGATGACCTTTTTCTGTCTGTTGTTAGAGTAAGAGGTGAACCAAATGTGAGCTACTCCCTGTACTCCATAATAGTCCAACTTCTGGAGCAATATTATGTGACAACACCATCAAACGCCGTAGTCAAATAAAAAAAGATCTCCAGTGTTCAAAACAGTTTGTTTAATCAATCCACTGCTTCACAGAGAAAAGAGAATATGGCCTTTTCAGTTGTTAAACCACTTCTAAAACCGAACTGTATATTTGACAATAAATTATGTGAAATAAAATGATCAATTATCCTTACATTCATAGCCTTTTCAATGACTTCAGCAAACACTGGTGGCATAGAAATATGTTTAAAATTCTCTGCATTATCCCTTTCTCCCTTTTTATAAAGCGGTTTTACTACTGAGTACTTTAATCGTTCAGGAAACTGACCATTCCTGAAGGATAAATTACAAATATGGCTCAGTACGGGGCTAACATGTGCAGCGCAGTATGTAGTGGGACGTGAAATTGAAGCGTCCCCCATCCACCAGTGTCAGCCCAGTTTGCAGGTGAATATAAGTTTAATTTATTGTTTTGTTTATGTATTTTTGTAATATTTGTAATAGCTGTGAATTATCTAAAGTTTTGTATTTATTTTTTATGTTTCATGTACGGAGAGGGCGGCGCAACGAACGGAGACAGCATCTTCGCTGCCGGGAGCAGAGAGAAAATTGCTGGCCACTATACGTCGCGGGTCGACAGCCAAAGAGCAACAGAAGATCCTGAAACCGAGTTGTTGCGTCGTGCTTCTAAAAATTAAATAATTGAGAATTTGTAATGTTTGTACAACAATGACGTCATAGAAAGTTTAATCATGTTGTAAATGTTCAGTCCAGTCTTGTCAAGGCTCAGGTTCACGTCTATATGTAAGAAGATAATAAACTAGTGGATGCTAGAAAAGTTTAAATACGTGTTCCGAGAATTTATTTATGAAGAATTATGTGAATGAATTAATAACATATTTGACAAGATTATTAATTTTTGACAACGTTCATCACGAGTTTGAATCTCGAAAGTTTATTCAATGTGGTTCTAATATTTATTAAATCAGATAATGTGCATTAATATAATTTCTGAGGAGAAACAAACGACATCTAAATTAAAAAAGTTTGCGCAAACCAATTGGACCGAGTGACGTAATTCGGCGCATACGACACAAATGATGTTTTACAGTTTCGTTCAAGAACCATTCTGAGACAATTTAAAAAGAATATA
Organism: Schistocerca cancellata; assembly: GCF_023864275.1. Lineage (NCBI taxonomy): Eukaryota > Metazoa > Arthropoda > Insecta > Orthoptera > Acrididae > Schistocerca > Schistocerca cancellata. Next base: position 224,473,307 of record NC_064630.1, read on the forward strand.
AATTATTTTGAAGTGTGTTGTAACTGACGTAGGTGACGAAGTCTACACATGGTCATACGTCAAAAGAAAATCATTTATAAAAAAACTTACGTCGTTACACTACAAGTACTTTAATGTTCTGTTAGGTACTCCATCACATCCACAAGAAGTTTTCAGACATCAGTCTCAGAAAGGCCTTTGCCAAGAGAGTTATATGATTCCCTGTAGAATTTAAGTTTTTGTTTAATTTACTAGCAATGCGCAGAAAGTGATTGTCAAATACTGTACATATATTAACTTATCAGCAATAGAAATATTTTTACCATGAAGTCGACCTCGTGCTGCTACCAGACACTTCCTTCACGACTGAGTACATGGTTTTCATTTTATCCCGTGAATTAGCTATTCCATTTGCGTACCACATACTCTTTGCCTAATAATATTTTTAATCATCTTACAATACTGTTTGTAATGGGCTACTGTAGCTCGATTGTGACTGCTACTAACATTTTGATATAATTCCCACTTCGTTCTACATGATATTCTTATCCCATTATTCGGCCACCCAGGCTGCCTTTTACTGACAGTAGCCTGTTTAGAAAGTTCTAATGGAAAGCATCATTCAAAGAGCATGAGAAATATGTTAAGGAAAGCATTATGTTTGTCATCCATGTTGTCAGCACTATAAACATCCTGCACTCTTGTTCCTTGAGGTTTAAAAAGTTATATTGTCGTTGGATTAGCTTTTGTATATGATTTGTAATTATATACATAACATTTGTTTGAGTACAAAAACCTGTTAGTCTTAAAATTTGTGCATCGTGGCCTGAAAGGCCATTCACCCCTTTACTAACAGAATGCCCATCTAGGAATGAAGAATGAATAAACGTATTGTCTATAGCTGTACTAATAACCCCTTCACCCTTGTTGGAAAAGACGCAGTCTGCATCAGATCATATGAATTCAGGAGATCTTCCAATATCATTTTTCTTTTACAATCACATCATCATCATCATCATCATCATCATCATCATTTAAGACTGATTATGCCTTTCAGCGTTCAGTTTAGAGCATAGCCCCCCTTATACAGTTCCTCCATGATCCCCTGTTCAGTGCTAACATTGGTGCCTCTTCTGATGTTAAACCTATTACTTCAAAATCATTCTTAACCGAATCCAGGTACCTTCTCCTCGGTCTGCCCCGACTCCTCCTACCCTCTACTGCTGAATCCATGAGTCTCTTGGGTAACCTTGCTTCTCCCATGCGTGTAACATGACCCCACCATCTAAGCCTGTTCGCCCTGACTGCTACATCTATAGAGTTCATTCCCAGTTTTTCTTTGATTTCCTCATTGTGGACACCCTCCTGCCATTGTTCCCATCTACTAGTACCTGCAATCATCCTAGCTACTTTACAATCACATACAAAATTAATATTGAAGTCACCACAAATAATAAATTTTTGGTGTGTCCTATAATGTGAACCAAGAATCCTCTCTAGCTAGAGCAAAAATGCTCTGATGTCAGAGTTAGGAGACCTATAAACAACATCAATAGCTTCACTAAATTCAACTGCCTCTACACAACATTCAAATACCTGTTAAGTGCAGTGCCGTGATAAGTCTACAGACTCAAATGGAATACTGCTTTTTACATACATGGCCACTCCTCCACTCCGCAAAGAACGTATTGAAAAACAGCCAGATAATCTGAATCCTGGTAAAGCAAGCCTCTGAACTGCTAAATTATTTAAGTGGATCTCCGAAATACCAATAATGTCAGAGTCAATACCTCTTATACACTCCTGGAAATTGAAATAAGAACACCGTGAATTCATTGTCCCAGGAAGGGGAAACTTTATTGACACATTCCTGAGGTCAGATACATCACATGATCACACTGACAGAACCACAGGCACACCGAGCGAGGTGGCGCAGTGGTTAGCACACTGGACTCGCATTCGGGAGGACGACGGTTCAATCCCGTCTCCAGCCATCCTGATTTAGGTTTTCCGTGATTTCCCTAAATCGCTTCAGGCAAATGCCGGGATGGCTCCTTTGAAAGGGCACGGCCGATTTCCTTCCCCATCCTTTCCTCACCCGAGCTTGCGCTCCGTCTCTAATGACCTCGTTGTCGACGGGACGTTAAACACTAATATCCTCCTCCTCCTCCTCCACAGGCACATAGACACAGGCAACAGAGCATGCACAATGTCGGCACTAGTACAGGGTATATCCACCTTTCGCAGCAATGCAGGCTGCTATTCTCCCATGGAGACGATCGTAGAGATGCTGGATGTAGTCCTGTGGAACGGCTTGCCATGCCATTTCCACCTGGCGCCTCAGTTGGACCAGCGTTCGTGCTGGACGTGCAGACCGCGTGAGACGACGCTTCATCCAGTCCCAAACATGCTCAATGGGGGACAGATCCGGAGATCTTGCTGGCCAGGGTAGTTGACTTACACCTTCTAGAGCACGTTGGGTGGCACAGGATACATGCGGACGTGCATTGCCCTGTTGGAACAGCAAGTTCCCTTGCCGGTCTAGGAATGGTAGAACGATGGGTTCGATGACAGTTTGGATGTACCGTGCACTATTCAGTGTCCCCTCGACGATCATCAGTGGTGTACGGCCAGTGTAGGAGATCGCTCCCCACACCATGATGCCGGGTGTTGGCCCTGTGTGCCTCGGTCGTATGCAGTCCTGATTGTGGCGCTCGCCTGCACGGTGCCAAACACGCATACGACCATCATTGGCACCAAGGCAGAAGCGACTCTCATCGCTGAAGACGACACGTCTCCATTCGTCCCTCCATTCACGCCTGTCGCGACACCACTGGAGGCGGGCTGCACGATGTTGGGGCGTGAGCGGAAGACGGCCTAACGGTGTGCGGGACCGTAGCCTAGCTTCATGGAGACGGTTGCGAATGGTCCTCGCCGATACCCCAGGAGCAACAGTGTCCCTAATTTGCTGGGAAGTGGCGGTGCGGTCCCCTACGGCACTGCGTAGGATCCTACGGTCTTGGCGTGCATCCGTGGGTCGCTGCGGTCCAGTCCCAGGTCGACGGGCACGTGCACCTTCCGCCGACCACTGGCGACAACATCGATGTACTGTGGAGACCTCACGCCCCACGTGTTGAGCAATTCGGCGGTACGTCCACCCGGCCTCCCGCATGCCCACTATACGCCCTCGCTCAAAGTCCGTCAACTGCACATACGGTTCACGTCCACGCTGTCGCGGCATGCTACCAGTGTTAAAGACTGCGATGGAGCTCCGTATGCCACGGCAAACTGGCTGACACTGACGGCGGCGGTGCACAAATGCTGCGCAGCTAGCGCCATTCGACGGCCAACACCGCGGTTCCTGGTGTGTCCGCTGTGCCGTGCGTGTGATCATTGCTTGTACAGCCCTCTCGCAGTGTCCGGAGCAAGTATGGTGGGTCTGACACACCGGTGTCAATGTGTTTTTTTTCCATTTCCAGGAGTGTATTTTGATGAAACATGCTAATTCTTTCACTACTTGGATACCATACCTCATCTGAAGGTGATTCCTTTGTTACAGGGACTTAGAGGGATACCTGTCAACTGACTTCAATACAAAAAATGTGCAGCTCTAACACCAACTACAAGAGGAATCTTCCCATGAGTGATCCCACCACCCACTACAATGTTACCTATAAGCTCTGCCAGCCTCCCCTTCCCATACCTACTGAGGTGATGCCATGTCTAGTGAAACCCAATATATTGATAGACTCAATTGGCGCCACTGCACTGTGAGACATACCCTCAGCCATCAGCGTCTTATCCAGCCCCATGTTAACACATCTAACAGCAGTTCTAAGATCAAGACGCTGAAACAGTTGCAGGAAGTGCACGTTAGTGCCACCAGTTTGAATGGCTATCTTTTCCAGGTCACCTCCTATATCGTACTCCCCGTTTCTAGCAAGGCTATTCCCAGCACCACCCACAATCACTACCTGATCCTTTTTCGTAGAATTCCTACTTAACTCCCCTACGTTAGCAGTCACCTGAGCCAACCCTTCAAAATACTGTTGACCTGGTACTCACTCCCCAAAACTTCCTGCAGCTGCTGGCCCACCCTTCAGCCATGCGAACTACCTAGCAGCAGTACTTTCTTCTTTCTGTTAGAATTTGCAACTGACTTAGGCTTCCTAACTGCTGAAGACTGCTGTATGTTTCCTACGGCTACAAGAGGCTCCTCTCCACTCACCTCTGAGAGTTGGTCACGTCTATTGGTTATACGCTAAGTACAACTGTCTGAATATCTCCTCCTCCTAGCTGCCTTCTTACTAACAGTCAGTTCCCATTCCCCAACGCCCTTCACTCTCCTCTATCTATCTAGTTCCTCATCCTTCACGTTTTGTAACTGCATCTGAAGGGAACAGGTCTTACGCTCCTTCTCCTCTATCAATTTCTTCCAACAACTTTAAGAAATTCCCATTGTTGTGAGTAAACAGTTTGTCTGAAGTTCCTCCTAAAGGAAGACGCTTCAGCCAAAAAGTGGATAATTGGTATAAGGCTTCCGATTACAGCTTTTCAGTACAGTATGTCCGTATTTAATATCCGCAGAGATCCTTCATGGACACTATGCCCAGATTGTAATCTTCTGGAGAGCTCCACTCACTTTTGATGCGATTCTCTAAGTGTACTTGGGACCTACAGTGGCTAGCTAATGTCTCAGAAGTATGCCGCCAGTTATTGTAATAATATGAAGTGAGTAACATTTTTAACGTCAGGGAAGAATTTACAGCAGAAACAAAAAGAACAGCATCCGCACTTTTCGAATCAAACTAACCATTTTGTCTGAACAGTTTCACCATTGTACAAACTATAATTCTAATTTTTAGAAGTAGGATAGCTGTCAAATTCAGTAATTTAATCCGGAGCGCCCCCTTTGACTCAAGTTATCCTAACAAGATAGTCTATTCCGTCGGGTCATTTAGCAGGATCTGAACAAACTACATAACTTCTAATCTGATTGTGAGTAGTGCAGTTGCTGTATTAAGCTGGAAAAGTTGCACACACAATGCTCAATTAATCCAGTCAAGCTGAACGTACATCCTCACCTACCGAAGGTTCACCCTGATATATGTCTGCATCTGCATTCCTGCATCGATCATCTTGATCAAAACTATGCCTGCCATTCGTCCTGTAAGAAGCTGGACAGTCCTCCTGTTTTGCTTGTGTGTCCCGCCTACCCAGAATTTTGTTAGATTCGAATACGTCCCTTATTTTCTTGATACCGTATTTCTAAATTAAAAACCGACCTATTTATTGCTATTTCCTGTTTTGAAAAATGTGGATCGTCGCTTATCTCACAGTTGTCATTGTTTAACATGTTCTGTGAAGAATGAAAACGGACGACGTTTGCTTAGTCTAGTGTTGACAGTTGATGTGATGTGTTTTTATTTGAGTGAACGAAGATACTGTGCCTAAACCCAAATGCACCTTATCTTCCAATTGAAAGGAGAGATATCCTTTTCTCGAAGAGAAAACTTAGTTACGAAGTTCACTGTAAAATTTTCAGTACGATATTTTCCGTTGCACATGGTTGGAACTCTGATACTACTCAGCATGATAAATCAAACAAGCATAAGCTGGCTTATTCCTCTAATGTTGCAACATCTTCTAAAATCTATTACCTCTTAACAAAAAATAATAGGTATGTTTATTTCACAGATCCTAACAAATTCTGTTGATGTTTTTTCTACGAAACACGCGTTAAAAATGTAAAACTTTGCGAGCATCAACATGCTTCATTAAATGATTGTTATCAAATCAAATAACTGATACTCAGTATCACAGAGTTTTTACATTAGTTATAACAACGAAAGACATAGTGTTATAGTTGAGGATCGACCTGTTACTTCAAGGTAATAGCTGTATTTCCATTAATGTCGGTTACATATTATGGGAATCTCTCTTTCTATAATTATAACCTTTAATTTGTATCAATATACAAACTGGTACACCTGCCTAATATCGTGTAGGGCTCCAGCGCGCGCGCAGAGGTGCCGTGACACGACGTGGCATGGACTAGACTAATGTTTGAAATAGTGCTGGACGGAAGTGACACCATGAATCGATAAGAGTACGAGGGGTGGAGATTTCTTCTGAATAGCACGTCGCAAGTCATCCTATATATGCTCAATAATGTTCATGCCCGGGCAGTTTGGTGGCCAGCGGAAGTGTTCAAACTCAGACAGTGTTCCTGGAGTCACTGTGTAGCAATTCTGGACGTCTGTGGTGTCGTGTTGCCCTGATGGAACTGCCCAAGTCCATCGGAATGCACAATAAACGTGAATGGATGCAGGTGGTCAGACAGGATGCTTACGTACATGTCACCCGTCAGAATCGTATCCAGACGTATCAGGTGTCCCATATAGTTCCAACTACAGGCACCCCATACTATCACAGAGCCTCCCCAAGCTTGATCAATCCCCTGCTAACATGTAGGGTCCATGGATTCGTGAGGCTGTCTCCATACCCGTACACATCCATCCGTTAGATGCAATTTGAAACGAGACTCTTCCGACCAGGTAACTAGTTTCCAGTCAACAATCCGATGTCGGTGTGAACGGGCCCTGGCGAGGCGTGAAGCTTTGTGTGGTGCAGTCATCAAGGGTATACGTAGCATGCTGACACTTATCGATGGCCCAGTGTTGAAATCTGCAGAAATTCACGGAAGGGCTCCACTTCTGTCACGTTGAACGATTCTCATCAGTCGTCGTTGGTCCCGTTCTTGCGGCGATATCGGAGATCTGATGTTTTACCGCATTCCTGATATTCACAGAACACTCGTGAAATGGTCGTACGGGAAAATCCCCACTTCACCGTTACCTGTGAGATTCTGAGTCCCATGCTTCGTGCTGCGACTTTAACACCACGTTCAAACTCACTTAAATCTTGATAACCTGCCCTTGTAGCAGCAGTAACCGGTGTAACAACTGCGCCAGGCACTTGATGCCGTATATGGCGTTGCCGACTACAGCGCCGTATTCTGATTGTTTACATTTATTTGTATTTGAATACACATGCCTATACCAGTTTCTTTGACACTTCAGTGTAGAATGGGAAAAGAGTAAAAGTGTGATGTATGAAATTGCAGGAAATGAAGAGGACACATTGTGCAATACCCGCGAGTAGCCAGATACCGGCGCACACGTCAGAAAAACAGGAGAGATACGATGACGACACAAGGCAGGAAAACCGCCTGCGGATGGGACTCAAACCCACACCAGAGTCAAGCAATAGGGCAGACCGAATGGTGGACCCAACACAACAAGAGCAAGTCTATGCAAAAAAGAAGTACAACGAACATTCGACACAACGTTGTCAACAGACCAAATACAAGCCATAATCCAAATATGGACCAAAGTTAAAAACCAATACTAAAGCGAAGTCGTCGACAAGTAGTCAGTAGTACAGTGGAGATAGTAACGAACACTATCAGACGAAGTACACGACTGACTGAAAGTTTTTTTTCTTCATTGTATTTCCAATTCCCCATCTGGCAGCAGCATAGGCGCTGTTCTTTAGCTGAAAGACATTACAAGTAGACAGGAAGACATTTACAACAATATAAAGAAGAAAACATAGCGAAACAGAGAAACAAAAAATGCAGAACGTAAGAGAAGAAAGCATATAAAAAGCAACGATTGTAAAACGGAGATAGAAATCTAAAAAAGTATTGTACACACAAAGACACCATGGATTAAAAGGCAGCAGACCAAATATGACCAGAGCATAAAAGTTCACAGAGCGATTAAAACAGCCACTTGACGGATGCCATAGCACGGAACAATCATGGACTACATACAGGTCGAGCACCCAACTAAAGCCACATCACTGATGACACTGTAGAACGGCACCAGGCACAACACTAACGCAGCACACTTTATGATGAATAAAAACCTGGGAAAATCTGTCAGAGTTGGAGGACGAGGGAGAAGGGAAAGGAGGCGAGAAGGAGGGGAGAGAAGGGGGGATGAAGTGGGGGGCCCGCCGAAGGGGAGCCGGAGAGGGAAAGAATGGGAGAGGAAAACAGCCGAGAAGGGTGTGGAAGGACTCAGGGGGTAAGGAGGAAAATCCACTCTGGGAGAAGGAGGGGAGAGGAAAAGGGGGGCCTGGGGAGGGGGAGAGGAACAAGGACAGGCTACAGTTGGTGGGAAGGATAGACGTCACAGTGAAGTTCAACATCCGGGAGGGGGAGGTGCCGGAAAAATGCCCTGATGAAGGAGATGGAGAGTGTGGAGGTGGAGAGTGATTGGGAGGGATACAGCGATAGAAGTGCAGCAACGGGTGGGGGTGGAAAGGAAGGAGGAAACCAGGGGGTGAGGGGCATCAAGCCTGCAGACAGTGCAAGGGATGCAGAGATGTTGGAGGAAAAGGGGGAGGTGGGGGAAGGGAATGAGGTCATACAGGAGTCATGTGGGGGAAGGAAGGCCGATACAAAAGGCAATGTGGAGCGCATTCTAGGATCTGGAGGGCCCTATAAAAGCTGTGGGGGGGGGCAGAGATCCAGACAACGCTGGCATAACAGAGGATGGGATGGATGAGGGACTTGTAGATGTGGAGGATGGTGGAAGGATGCAATCCCCCTGTCTGGCCAGACAGAAGTTTCAGGAGGCAGAGGCGGGATGGTCAGGAGATGAGGGGTCCACCTCACTAAAGTTTGGGATTGGTTGAGGAATTATTTCCTGTCTATATCTTTGGAATTATGTTGAGCAAGTGATCAGTAGAATACTGACGTGTGCTTGATATCTAGAAGTACAGCGAAAATGGTCTAATATAATGTGTTCATGTAATCCCAGACTCTGGAGATGGGTGTATAAACGCAAGCAAGCAGGCAGGTCCGGACCAGAAATAGTAGCGCGTTTGTACTGCGGGGGAAACGAGCCTGTCTTTGTACATCAGTTCTGAGAGTGATTTCGATTCACTGAGGGCTTTCTGATGTAAAAGGGGTGATTTTGTATGGCGTGGGATATGAACTGTATGTTTGCTGCATCAAGAGGGTATGCGTTGATATGTTGCTGAGCTAGGGATCGGTTTCATGCACTAATATTCAAGCTCCTGGCCCCAGTGGGAGGACAATGTAATTGAGTAGGTGTCTTTCCGTATTTGGCGACATGTATGGCACTTTGCGAGGTTTAGTTATCGGTGCAATATGGTGATCAGGGCAAAACAGTTTATCGCTGCTGAATTTCACGTCTGTAGAAAGAAAGAAAAGGCGGAGGGTGCCTCCCTAAGACTGAGGAGCATCGTGACATATAGTCAGTGTGAGTGTAGGTATACGATAATTTTTTGGGTGCTGTACAGATATAAAAGATAACTGCACTGTTTGTGTAAAATGTGTATATATTGCATTGTAAAGTTACTGTGGTTTATGTTGTGGCATGTCTAGAGAGGATGACTGTGAGTCCTATCGTGAGGAGCATATAGATTCAGCATATCAATAACCTCGAGTACATGGGAGAGATTTTTTACCTGGAAAGTTATGTGTGCTATAGACACTGAGATTCGTTCCAGAAGCACAGCTGTCAAGAGGAGACATTACCTGCACATCGATTGGTGTCAACTGTAGCAGCAATTGTAATATTTAATTGTAGTTACACTGGTAAATATGCTCCTGGCTTCCAATATTCTTCTGAGTCTCATATGTATTTGATGATCCATAAACAACTTTGTGGGTTTAACTGTCAATGCAATTTAGTGATCTGTGCAAAATAATTTTACCACTGAAAGTCCTGTCTGCAGAAAGAAAGAAAGAAAGAAGAGGTGGATGCTGCTTCGATACTGACAGCATCAGTAATTCGATAAGAGCTAATCATAATGCTTGATTCATTCACATCCTTTGTGCTTGGATATAGGAGCCTCTGCATAGCGGTGGGAACGTTTTTGTGTGTTGAAAGTAGGAAGGGTAACACATGATGAACTGGGGGATCACGTTAGGACTGCTGGGAATAGTGCATTCGACGTTATTCTGCGCTATTTTCGTTAACAGATTCTGTTAGGGCAAGAATTTCCGTGCATATAACCTGAGACACTATGCAATTTACTAGAGTTCCACTTGGTTATTATTTTAGATAACCATGTGGCTTCAGAACATTGCTAGATGCGCTTGCGATGGTAAGTCGGTAAGTTTCGCAATGCATCAGCCACACATCGCGCATGGTCCATTAGAATCGATAGGAGGAAAGTAGCTTGTGCTATTCTGGAACGGATTTCTGCAGTGTCTTCACCAGACCACAGTTAGAGGGAGGGTAGCAACGAACTCACCCACGCATAACCCAGTCTGGAGTGTCTGCGCTCTGTAAATAAGTCTTCACTCCTGTCCAACCATGTCATCAACGGCGCCTAGGTGATTACGTATTCCGAGGGGAATTTCTCAAGTACCAAGTATGAAATGGATGTCGCCGCCTCATGCATGTCAGCATCTGTGCGTGTTTTAACAGCTGACGGCCGCGTCACTTTGCGAGACTGTCGGTGTCCTCCTGTGCGGTCTAGTAGACAAGGGGCAGTGGGCGGTGTCTGCTTATGTTTGTGTGCCTGTTGCATTATGTTGTGAGCAGATCTGTAGGCTGTGCTATGCATTATTTGGGCAGTTTACGACTTGATTTCGTGTCTGCACATCTGTGTACTGCATTATTTAGGAAGAGTCTGCATGTCTGTAATGAAATTATTTTGGTAAATTAGGAGCTGTTTGTGTGTCTGCAGAGAGTTATTTAGGATTAGTTTACAGGTCTGTGGAGTGTGTGGCATGACCCCAGCATGTGTTTTGCACCAGTGTGATAAATATATTTGATCCCTAAACAAAATGTTCCAAAATAAATAGAGTTCACTCCTTCCTTACTCTCCCCAGCAACCCAGCGCAGCCTGACTTATTTTCGCGCCATTTTCCCCCTACAGACCATCATCTGGGATGAGGTCACAGGAGGGATGACAGTACATTCTGGTGGCAGTAATGTGTACTAGGTCAGTTGAAGCCTAGATCTCATGGTGGAGACAGTGTTTGCAAACTAAAAACCATCATGGGCAGAGTCGTTTTCTGGCCATTTCGCCCCACCATCTTGGATGACGTCATGCATGTTAGCACACTTTAGTACACATTAGTACATGTTAGTTTACGTTTGCCCAACAACATGGCTTGGTAAGGGGATGTGGCAGTCGGTTGAGAATTGTGGTGGAGACTTTAACTATTACCTTCGAAATTCAGGTGGGTGTGGTATTCACGAAAATTCTTTCCAAGTCCACAGTAGCACTCTCTGGTGGTGTTCATATGCACTAGGCCTCATGGTGAACACAATGTACGCCGCCATCTTGAATAACGGTAGTAGCATCATCAGATGACGTCAAGGATGACAGTGCCCTAAGGTGATGGTACTGTGTACTAAGTCACTGGGAGTCTGGAGCTCTTGGTGAACACAATGTATGCTACCATCTTATATTACATCACAGATGAGAGCGCTCTCTGGTGGTGGCACTGTGTACTAAGTCAGTTGGTGTCTGGAGCTCTTGGTGAACACATTGTATGCCGCCATCTTGGATAACAGTACTTGCATCATCACTGGACATCAAGATAGTGCCCTCTGCTGGTGGCGCTGTGTACTAAGTCAGTTTGAGTCTGGACCTCACGGTGAACTCACTGTTTGCCACCATCTTGGATTACATGACGAATGAGAGCAGCCTCTGGTGGTGGCGATGTGTACTAAGTCAGTTGGAGTCTGGATCTCATGGTGAACACACCGGATGGCTATTCTGCTTGAAATTGTTTAAATAAAGACTTATATCCAAGTCCTCTTCCCACAAATCCTTAGGAGGAGGTGGCAGTTGGGTGACTGAGGTTAGTACAAGTGTCCTTTCTTTCGCACTGTTTTCTTAGCTTAGTAGAGATACACAAATTGACCTTTGTTTACCTCCAAAATTCAAATTTGGCGCCAGTTCGTAGGAATAGGTGGCGGTCGGGCGACTTAGGTTAGTGGAGGTAGGCCAAGTGACCTATCTTCCTGCGATTTTTGTAGGTGTGATGCATTATTCTGTCAGAATTTGAACTTCCCGCCATTTTTCTGTGGGAAGTGGCACCCAGTTGACTGAGGTAAGTACAAGTGTTCTTTCTTTCACGCCAGTTTCTTAGCTTAGTAGGGATATGCGAATTGACCTTTGTTTACTGCCAAAATCCAAACTTGGCGCCAGTTTGTAGGAAGAGGTGGCGGTCGGGTGACTTAGGTTAGTGGATGTAGGCCAAGTGACCTATCTTCCCGCGATTTTCTTAGGTGTGATGCATTATCCTGTTGAAATTTGAACTTCCCACCATTTTTCTGGGGAGTAGGAGGGGGTTAAGTTAGTGAAGGTGACCTTCTTCCTGACTTCAAACTTCCCGCCAAAATCCGCCATGTTGAATGATGTCATGGCCACCGTCTTGGATAACATCATGCACTGTAGCCAAGTCTACATGCTGCCATCCTGGATGACGTCATCGCCACCATATTGGATACATCTGGCAACAATGCAGAGTGGTGTCGTACTCCCTTTGCCCCAATACTCACAATCGTTTATATCTTTCTTTCCAACTATTCTGTTATGGAGTATAATTACATCACTGTGGCATTTATTGGTAACTCATCACTGCTCTTACTGCTGTAATTACATTATTTCATCTCTATTTCGACATTGATACCTTCGTCTCTGCAAACCAACATTGATATGCTCTCACACTGCAATCTTGAGGTACCAGACCTCGTAATATATATATAGCCCTTTTGTGTAAACTTATTGGGAGTCCTAAAATCAATGATGTGGTTGAGGGTGTGATATTACGCTTATATTTAGGCCGAGGTAACATCAGGGGTTGGTAGAATCTTGTGATGCACTAAACTGGAACACAACAACTTTCACATTTACATCTATATATTTGTACGTTATAGAGCACATCACTACTTTCATAGGTGTTTTTGCATTTGCTTATCCTCTATAGCAGTGGATGGTGGTCATTCAGTCTTGTGTTAGGCATATTTGATGGTTCATTGTGCTTACAAGGCATGTGAAATCGAATTTTCGTAGTTATTTTCCTTACATTACAGTAAATATATATTTTTTAATATGTTGTACAGACAATTTACGTGCAGGAATATTTAATATGTGCTTGAAGAGTATAAGATGTGTCACAGTATACGGTACATAGTTATGTTTATTTTCTGTGATATATGCTCTGACATTGTCTTTGGAAATATAACATCTCTCACTGTTACCGTCTTTGGTCGTCTGTTTATAAGCTGTTCATGCCCTTCTGTAGTTTATGTGATATTTATTAATAAAAGCACATTATTCCTCCCTTCCTTAATAAGGCAATTGTGTTGTGTTTGTGTTTGTGGAGGTGTAGTTGATTACATGTTTTATTTTCACAGACCACACTTTCCAGATATGCAACTACACAGATTTAATACACACTCTATGGATTTAGATATAACTTCAACATGAACATCCCACTTTTTAAGTTGCTGACGTATTTTTTAGAATATTGTGAACAATAATATTGGACAAATACAGCCTACAAAGCCTGTAGACAGTATTTTGATTGGAAACTGCTTGGAGGTAAGAAAGTGCTGATGCTGATTTGACATGAAACGTTGTTCCCCACTCCTTCCCTCTCCCATCCTTGGCAGTGGCACATTGCCAGATGTCAAGGTTCCTGGAACAGACTTGGAGATAGGGAAGTGCTGACGCTGTCAACGAACTATGACAAGCAGAGCTGCATCATTTTGCGATTGTTGAAAGTGATAACATATGCTGCATCAGAAAATTCTGCCAGAATACTCACTGTCATACTACTATAATATCGTGTTTTCCTTACCATGTCTTTTCTTGTAAACCTCTATGATACTATCTCAGACTTTTCTTGCCAGCTGATCGTGGATGGAGAGATTAATTACATTACTCCTGCTATTGGTATCCATACAATATTATTGAATACTTCGGGTTGAGGGGAGGGACGAGGTAGATGTAGGGACTAACATATTCAAAATCTCTTCGAAATGGAGGATGAATTCTGTCTATTTTGTATACTTCAGCTTACACTGTATCTGTTCTTACAGTCTTTGCTTCTTCAATCTATCTTTTGGTGCAGGGTCCTTTGTTGCAGGCTTCGTTCTTGAGGGCAATTTCCCTAGGGACAAAACCGCTGGCCAACGAAGTATCAGGTCTTACCTGCTGTTCGCCATCCTTGTGGAACAAGTGTTTAGTGGTTATGTGTCTCGCAATTTTTTCCTTTACCAGCTGACTCCACTCATCAGAAAAAGCGAGGAGAAGCTGTGGCCCCTGCAGTTACATATGAGGGATGAGGGTGGTACTACAGGTTTCTCTTTGCGCCACCTTTCATACTGATCCGCATCCTTTTCGTCTTACAGTTCAGCTTGCTGCACATAACTTTCTCCCAATGCTGCAAACACCTTCTCTATTGCACCACATGTCCAGCTGACCTCTGTGGGGGTGTGGAATTCATCCATGGCCGAGAGAAGGTGCTGGATCAGAGCTGTAATTATTTGTCTACATACCCGATAAGGTGTCTTCTTATATATCAAGGCCATATGTTCCTCTGGTCCAAAGATAACGTAGGCGATGCGCTAATGAGACTTCATGCACAAGAATACCAGCAATATCACATAGTTAGCCTTGTAATTAGGCCTTGTTCAAATGGTTCAAATAGTTCTGAGCACTATGGGATTTAACTTCTGAGGTCATCAGTCTCCTAGAACTTAGAACTACTTAAACCTAACTAACCTAAGGACATCACACACATCCATGCCCGAGGCAGGATTCGAACCTGGGACCATAGCGGTCGCGAGGTTCCAGACTGTATCGCCTAGAACCGCTCAGCCGCACCAGCCGGCAATTAGGCCTTGTCATCAGCAGGCAGTTTACTTGTTGTTGTTGACTATCCTCCCAGTACTGTGGCAAAAATTTCTGCTTCAGTGCCAAGTAAGACTTGTAGCATCCCGCTATAGTTTTGTTTCTCCCATAAGATACTGGCAAAAGGAGTTGGTTTGCTGTTGTTTTCATAGTGGCAGTTATAAAGCACTCTTTGACGTTCTCACCAAACTCTACAGGGTGCGCTGCCCACTTCTATTCCCAGAACTTCTCAAATGTAGGAACTGCACTTAGCGGTGGTGTTTTCACGAAAAGAATGGTCTATCATTCCTCACTATGCTTTCTGCTTCAGCGTCCAGGTGGGCCTCTGAGCAGGCTCTAAGAAAACAACAGTGCACAACAGCAGTCGCAGTCACCTATTGCTCGTGAGTCCTGTACTTCAGTCGAACCTGTCGAATCATAACTAACTTCGGCGACTTCATTAACTTTCTGTGAAGTAGTTCTACTCATTAACTTTCTTGTTCTGAGGTACGACGACATTTCATGCTGATGGTCCCTGCTGAACTCAAAGATCTATCAGTCTGTCACTGCAGTATAATCACTCAGTCCACTCTCTACTTCTGAAAAGTTGCATATTGCTGATCTGACACCAATTTATGGCTTACAAACTGATGATTTATCTCAGTAGTCAAAAAATGGAGTTTTGCTTCAGGCAGAGCGAGTTTCGTCAGGTGATTGACGTTACTCCATTCGTCTCATATTTTCGGCCCCACTGGCGATGGTGGTGCGAGCATCAGCTCTGACGATGTGAGTGGCATCTCAAGGTGGCGGCAACCCTCGGGTCGTGAGGCGTCCAACGGAGGCTGCATGGTGGTTCCTACCAACAAAGGATTCAGGCCAGATATCGCAACTCCCGCTGTCAGCCGTTGGGCCACTTAAGTCTTGTGCAGTGGCAACAAGAACTGGTAAGATACACCCCACTCTCTTCCATCTACACATCCTCCATTGTCCTCTGGAGTAACTGTCTCTTTCTGGCCTTACTCAGTTGCTCTCACCATGCGAGGTGACGCAGTGGTCAGCACACTGGTTCGCATTCGGGAGGACAACGGTTCAACTTGCGTCTGGCCATCCAGATTTAGGTTTTCCATTACTTCTCTAAATCATCACAGGCAAATGCCAGGATGGTTTCTTTGAAATGGCACGACCAGTTTCCTCCCCATTCTTGACACAATCCGAACTTTTATTCCGTCTCTAATGACCTCGATGTCGACAGTACGTTAAACCCAATATTCCTTGGATTGTTCTCAATGCCGAATGTGCCCTGATTTCCCACATCCTTGTACGTAATTAGAGAAAAGTTTTTCTAGTTTCAGTAAGTTAAAATGAAACCTTGTAGTCACCAGGACTGAATACGTTTGATACCCACCATTTTTATGGTAGCCCAGTTTTTCAGCGATGTTCATTGCTCTTTGTCTGGCTGCGCAAACAGTGGGAAAGCTCAAATGGTAAATCTCTACAGAAGGTCTAGTAACTGGTATAAGGACGGCTGCTGTGACATGTTACATCAATTCTGATGCTAAACCTCGCCTGCCTACGCTTCCACTCAGAAATGTCACCCAGTGGAGGGAATATCATACGGTGTAGCCTTGGGAGCATCTGAGTCCACCCTATTTGCAGGTACAAATAAAGCAGTCAATTTGAACAGAAATTAATCAAAGCTAATTATTAGGATGTCGATCAACAAAAAGAGCAGTACCACAATCATGGCAGTGGGAGGAGCCCAAATTCGACTCCTTAATACCGGTACAATCTGCAGTCAAGATTTGCAAGGCAACTGAAACAGATATTAAGAACTTAAATACGGAGCAAAGAGTACCCAAATGTTCGATATCACGTTCAGACGGCATCAGGCAAGAAAGAAACAAGAACTTCAAAAATGTAATCAATAATACTCGTATAAGGTTCAGAGAAGCGAGAGAGAGAAATGAGGAGCAACGAGGAGCAACAATGGAGCATGCTGGCGTGTTACCTAGCCTGTAGCCCATATCATCTAGCTGTGTTGAGCGGATGGTGGTTGGTGGTTGACCATTAGGTCCTCTGTGATGGACACAGATGCTGTATGGCGATTGTTCCAAGACACCGACAAAAATGAGTACCTTGTTGGGTTATATTTTAAAACTTGGTCCAAGCAAGAAAACAGCAGTCTCCAAAATAGATATACTGAAAGAAAACAGCAAGCTGTCAGGGTAGGCACTGTTTTCTATTGCCACACTAAATGGCTGTTCCTTCACGAGGCTATGTGCACTACCAGCAGGTGAGTTCGGAGGGAATTCTCCAAGTCCCTTAGGTAGCCATTACCTGACTGGTTCTGACCATCAGCTACCTCCCAGGAACGTATCCCTTCTTCCAACCAATGAGCTTCTCTAATAGTAATCGCCTTGTTAGTGACCTCAAATAAACAGTCGATGAAATACGTTGCCTTGAACTGAACCCGGCCTAAAATTACTCCTGTGCAGAGAGAATGATGGTAACTAATTTCCGTCTCACTTCGTCTGAAGAACACACAGAAAATCTGAACGCAGGTTTTTTTTATTTATAATTTATAGCTTAATTCCCTAAGAGGTGACAATAAAAGTAGTATCACACTGGGATGAGTGACAAATTGTAGTAGTTCAATTATTTGTAATACTGAAAAATGAAAATGAGTTAATGAGTTTGATATTGATGAATGTAGTTACTATTCAAAATGGAATGATTGAGGTGCCGAAAATATACAAGACAAAATTTTAAATGAACTTTCAGTTGTCCACTAAGTGTCAGCAAGGACTAATAGCAATTAGTTTCAGATAAAATGTCATGTTACATGCCACCTTTGTCGTAAATAACAACGTACAGTAGAGGTCAAAGCAGCAGAGAAGGAGTGAATGCAGAAACTCAGAGAGACTGCTGGCTTCAGATACCCTCCACAGAGAGGATGTGTCCAGGGATAGAGTTAAGCTTGTGCTGCACGTTGAGCAAAGAAAGACTGACTCAAAAGTAAATATGTGAAAGCAAGTATGGTGACCTCAGTGAACGCTACAGGTCAGCGGTTGAGCTGCCTATTCTGAAAGGCAACAAAGGAGACAGACCAAGAGTATGTGATAAGCACTAGCAAGTGGAATTAACTAAAATGTATTTTCTGTTTCAGGAACATACGAACATAATTTTATGTATTAATAGTATCGTTCTCATGAACAATGTTAGAAATGAAGAAGTTGCTGGATTACTATTTTTATCAGTCCATAATATTGTTACTGACAGAAGTCTTTTCCTTTAAATGTACTTTAGTAAGTTCAGATCTCAGTATCAGGTTAAAATTTAGTGAATCTTTCTCTTTGTAATACATGAATCATACGATAAATTAATTGACACATGTGGTAATATCAACAGGTTTCAGGAATACTTCCACCAGCATTTTCGTCTATACTATGATAGTCAATTAGTCAAATACTTTGATGTGATAACAACAAATTATTTTCCTTTTCTCACATATTATTCCTGTAAACATGTTTAACTAGTATAGGAATTTTCACATAAACTTTGATTTGATAACATACATGTAATATATACAACGATGCTTTCTTTCATTTATAGATTTGGATTTTGAGTGCCTTGTTACTGTAAGATATAAGATTTCTGAGCAACTGGGTAGATTAGTTAGATGATTTCCATGAGGTATCACAATCACTCATCTTGCTGTGTTTCATAAGAATTATATATATATATATATATATATATATATATATATATATATATGCTTCACTACAATATAATGAGGTTAAGATCTGCCAGAAAACACAAACAAATAAACATTTCCACGTATGCCTCATAAAAGACCATCTTCTAATATCTTTGTATTACATCACGATTCGTGTTGCAATACAAGATTGTTAACAGAAACATGTGAATGAGTAAAATCTATAAACTACTAGATTGATGCACCAGTTCGTATCATTTTTCCTTAAGTTTAAAAACAGAACAGTTACACATAACGGAGACTTCAGTCGTCGATAATATATTCTCTTTCACTATTTACAACAGTTTGCCAATGCTAAGGTTGCGCCATTCGGCAAATGTAGAAATCATGTGGTTCTGAGCAACAAAACTCGTCTAACCAGTTTCGAAACGCATTTTCGCTCGGAAAGGAAGTTCCTTGAAAGTTTTTCGATAGAGAGTGGTAAAGGTAACACCTGAGGCGCAAGATATGGTGAATAAGGATGTGCGGATTGACTTCCCAACCCAGCTCCTGTATGACGTTTTTTGTCAGTCTAGAGAATGCGGGCGGGCGTTATCATGGAGTAGCATCACATCACGCAGTATTCCTGGTCGTTGTTCTTCGATTGCGTTTGACAGACGTCTCAGTTGACGACAAAAAATGTCAGCAGTGTGGATTACACCCGAATTCGTAGTACACCACACTTTTACTCTTCCACCAGATACATAATATTGTGTTTTGCAGATGCACGCAGGTCTTTGTACAGGGAGTGGGTGCTTTGTTTGGGTTCAACCATTCCTTTCCTTTCCTTACATTAGCATAAAGACACAATTTATCGTCGCCAGTCAGGGGACAGGAATGGTCGGTGTTGTTCGTGAGCCATTTAATGGCGAGCAAGCAGAGATACACATGTAATCATCCTCTTTTTGTGTTTTTGGCTTAGATCATGCGATACCCACACAACAGATTTTTGAGCCTTCACCATTGCATGCAAACACACTTCATCACATTTACCACTTCTCGAGCACATTTACGTGATCATTGTGGGTTAATGCGTTTAACCGATCTTCATCAAACCCTGAAGGTATTTCTAAATGTGAAGTGTCAGTAATGTCAAAACGACCCTCCTTAAAATAAGAACAATATTCTTGCCGTGCCCTGTCCAGTGGAATTATCCCCATATACGACGCCAATGTTTTCTGACTGCCTCCACTGCGTCACCCCTCTATTGATCTCAAACAGAAGAATATGTTGGAAATGTTCCGATATCTCCACTCGACACTGCATTTTCTAACGTCCATAGCTCCACTCACTCTCTTCAAATGGCAATACGAAAATATGTACACTCAAATGGCAAAAGTGAACAACAAATAAAACATTATAATCAGTAAATATACCCGTAGCAACCGGAATACCAACGCGCAAAACAAAAAGGCTACGAACTTATGCACCAAGTTAATATATGTATTTTCTGTACTTTACAACATGAATAGGTTTATTTCTATTTTTCTTTGGAGAGGACAACAAAAAAGATACAAGTTTCTAGGTATTTTTGAAACATTTATTTAACCTTTTCGCTTTGTCTGAGCCAGTTTAACCAGTGTTTTCAATTGAAAACTATTGCTGAAATGCAGGGCCATATGTGACGAGGTGTTAAATTCGAGGCAGTTATACAATATAATTTTTTTGTCAGTTTCTTACATAATTCATTTTGAAGTATCTAAATATAGACGCCAGTATAATGTAAATATAACAAGTCGCACTATGTGGTAGTCGTGTGGGGAACAATTTGTGTAAATGCTTTTATTTTGTCAGTACAAAGTTGAAATTTTGTATTTCATCATTGTTAAACTACATGCTCTTAAGGGCTCCAGAAATATGCCAACAGTAGAATGTATAGTATAAAATAAAATACATATATAAACACTGAAAGAGAAATGCACTGTATAGGTCAATGACATAATTTATTTTTGGAAGAGTTGAACAGCTGTAGTCTGTTGCTGGAAGTGAATATCAGTTACTTTGAATATAACTGCGTGTACTTGTGTATGGAGGAAAACATGTCGCTTGGTATATGTGTGGTGGCTACTGAAATGGCGGAGGAAGATGGTTATCGCCATGGATCAGTAACCATAAAAGAACAGCCACAGAGAAATTGAGAGAGAGAGAGAGAGAGAGAGAGAGAGAGAGAGAGAGAGAGAGAGAGGAGGCAGAGAGAGAGAGAAATATGCCACCCTGTTACTAATGCCATGATACCCACTTCAACAACGCGTCTACACAGATAACATGACCAACAAACTTTATAAAGTGCAGCTCTTGATAGATCTTTCGTCAATATAAAAAACTGCAGCTAAGCTGCCTTTTAAAAATCATTTTTAAATCCATCATAATAAAAGAATTTTAGTTATTCCACTGAAATGTTTCAGTAACTTTATTTGGAACCAAAGATTATTTTATTTCACTTCACAAATTGTTCCAGATAATACTTCATATTTAAAGGCCATTACAGTCACATCAAAGAATCTTTTTAGCTGCGCAATACATTTTAATATTGCAATAACTACAGTGGTATTTTCTTGCATGTTTAATAACGTCGTTTGTATGAAAGTGTGTATGAATGCTTTCCTACTGTTACGTCGAATTGTTAATACACACATAAAGTGTTGTAGGAAACTAAATCATATTGTATGAAAAATTTATTTTTTCCTAAATTTTGTTTTCAACATTGTCCACATGAAAGTGAAGTACTCCTGCTATATGTGCTTGTAAAATTTTTCTTGTAACTCGGTGTTGAAGGAGCAATATTTTCAAGGTCAGTAACACCAACTACTAATCGTGTTTAAGTTGTAAATCCCGACAGCTGTGTTACAAGTAGTTGTAGTAGAAATTAGCCACACTAGTCCATAAGTCCGACACTTAACAGTGCACTTCCACATAAGACTGGTAAATCAGGAAGAATGTAGAAAGCTCTAAGAAATAAGAAATAAGAAATGTAACGGGAGACATTAATTTTTACGTATTTTCCATATATAACAAAACTATTAATTATCCATTGCTTAAAGTTACATAATGCATCAGAAGCAACTGAATGTGATTACAAGAAAAAATTAAGTTCACTATAACATTTATAGTTTCATTGTTTACAACTGAAAAACATATGCTCGTTGTGGATACAGCCAACCACGTAAGATATTTCAGAGATGAGAATACATGACACATTCTTCACTGTGACTCAGGTCTTCCAGCTGATGTGTGGCCATGGCAGTGCTAACTAAGAGTGCCTGCATAAATAAACGCTATCAAGTTTGATTCTGCTTTGCATTACCTGTAAAACGAAGAATAATGGACTTTAGAACCATACAATTTAAAACTGCAGTTCAGAACTATTTATTTTTTTAATCTAGATGTTCTTCAACAGGCGAAATTTTGTAATAGCTTTAGAGTGATTTAGCTGCATATCTCATGTTGAGATTGATAATAAAGCTTGCGATGTGAAACATACACAAGAGCTATACATGTGCGATCAAGATTTTTGGCTACACAAACTTCTAATCCGTATATCCTATTTAGAATTTAAAACCAGTATTTGCATAATTATAAACCTTAACACTGTCAACATATCCAAACATTCCTTGATCTGTTAAGGTTTTGTGTCATTAATCAATATCGTAGTTTCGATTGTTAATGATATGTACACAAATAAAGCTATCCTGTTTATTGCTGTGTGTTATGATTTCACAAAATTTTTACTTAGAGCTGTATTTGTTTTCTCAAGTCCATATCCTATAAGAATACTGTGTGTCTAAAAAGAAACAAAAGAAGTGCAAAATTATTAACTGAAAACACGTTCACAGTAGGATAAAATTTTTCCAAAATGGACAAAAGATTGCGATATTTTTAATACAACTGTCAAAATGACAGTCAGGGAGCATTAAAGAAACTATTTTCGATTATTTTGAAGTCAACCTATTTTGGAAACTTTTGTCCATCTTAGTGCCACATATGACACCGTACCAAGTTGTGTGTGTCTGGACTCAATATTATATAGCTGTAAGGAAAAGAATGACTCTTAAACATAATTATTTGAATAATTTCAGCCAACTAAAATAAACTGTATGAGTTAAAGACAGCACCAGAGTAAAGAGAAACAGATTTTGTGTTGATTTTTTTGATAACGAAGTTACGCTACATCCGTATAATATATATCTTGTGAGATATGAAACTCGCTTCAGCTCTGGTGTTGGTCAGAGGTTACGCAACGATACGGAGTATAGAGTCCCCAGTGAAATAATACGAAAAAACTTAAACAACATTATTGATAAAGAAGAGACATTTAAAAATTGAATAATATACATTTTTCTCATGTACCCGCAAAATAATAATTTCTCTGTGTAATTTTCGAGGGCAAGGAAATATAACAAAATGATCTAAAGAGACGACAAGATACGCTCTTTTGTGAATTTTTTAGTCGTTTTCACTTCTTCTTTTGTCTTGGTTGCGTGTAAACGGACGTCTTGCGAGTGCTGGCAAATGTAAGCATATTTGTACTAATTAAGCAGATAATATATTGATTTAATATTAGTGTTCACTTTTAATTTGTAAGAAGTGATCCCGATTTCATGTCCGCCTTCCTTGAATTAACCTGCATTCGAGTAATTTAAAGTGCGACAATCGCAGCGGCCGATGCAGCCAACGACGCCATTACGTGGTGACATTAACTTATAAAAAATTAGCAGAAGCGAAAAACTCGCCCGCTATTAACATAATATGCATTTTTCTCCATAGCCGCCCGACGTTGCAGAATTACGTAGCTTTAAGATTCTTATTTTCAGTACGACAGCCGAGAGCCAGAGCCAGGACTCCGACTACAATGCAATAGTTAACGGAGGCAAGAAGAAATACCCTCGCACGTGTATGGGCCGCAATTGTAATTAATAACTAAAGATTTTTTTGCTTTAAAGTGAGCTGACTAGCCGAGGAAATTAATATGAAAAGTTTATTCCATTGCTCAACTTATATGTTCATGCTTTAAGATTCAGCGAGTCTAACATTCATTAACGTAACAAATAATTTAAGATTAATATTGTTAAAAAGGAGAACTTCACAAAAGCATTTAATTGTAAATTAAAAATTGAATGAAATATTTTGATTAAGGCCCACCACGTAAGTCGGCAACAATCCACGTGACCAACAAATAATATATTAAATTACGACGGCCGACGGACGCGAGATTGGCGCCGCAACTTTGGGGCTCGATCAGTATGATTCTATTGTAATGAATGTAATTATGCATATGCCTAATTGTTATAAAATCTTAATGCCTATATGAATTCTTCTTCATGTACAACAACAAAACCACACCCTGAGGAGATATGGAGAAGAAAAAGTGTAGAAAATGAAAAGGATTACGAGAAACTGAAATAACAAAGGTAAGGCCCATTGTGCAAGCATCCTGTGTAGCTCTCCGCGGAATATCGAACCCATATGCACATTAGATACCTTCGGTGAAAAATAGTAAGTAAAGCGCAAATTAAATTGTGTGTATTTGTGTATTGATGTGTTTATTTTTGGAGGGAATAATTATCTGTGTATGTGCCATTGTTAAGGATTTGTCAGTGGCCTAAAGTGAATTTATTATGGGTAAGATAGGACAACCTAAAGCATCCGTATCAGATGAACAAAATTCTGTTAACATGAAAAGTGAGGATCAATTGCAGTACGTAAACGAATCCCAAGCCACCGCCTCGGATAACATAATTTCCGGAGCGGGGGGCGAGGGTCTGTGGACGGTGAATGACGCTCCACAGCAGATTGGGAATAGAAAAACAACGACTCCACTGTCTGGGCAGGGGGGCCAATCGAGTGCTAGATTAAGCGGGGCACCAGTATGCTCACCGACTGCAGACCCATTTGCAGAATTTCTGCGCAAGTTAGAAGAAAGAGATAGGGAGAGAGATCAGAAACTGGCTCAGATGCTCTATGAGCAAGAGCAACAAAGAGAACAGAAAGAAAGGGAAAAAGAAAGAATGTCAGAACAGAGGGAAAAAGAAAGAGACGAAAAACTGGCTCAGATGCTACGTGAGCAAGAACAGCGAAGTGAAGCGAAACTAGACAGTATCCAAAGCGAACTTGCCGAGATGCGGTGCGCTTGCAAAGAAATGCCCGATCTTGTGCAAAGCTTAGCCTGCGAGATGCAAAAATTACAGATATCGCAGGCTAGGCTTGAAGACAATGTCCAGACTAACCAACCGCGTGGATAG
This sequence comes from Schistocerca cancellata, assembly GCF_023864275.1. NCBI lineage: Eukaryota > Metazoa > Arthropoda > Insecta > Orthoptera > Acrididae > Schistocerca > Schistocerca cancellata. The sequence goes on from NC_064630.1 coordinate 224,498,180, forward strand.
TGTGGAGATAGATGCACGGAAAAGTATTTATACATATTTGGAAGTGCAAGCTCAAAAAGTCGAAAAAGAATTTAATGAATGGCTAGAAGTAAAGGATCGCGAGATATCTGCAAAAATTTAAAGCGATGTAAAAACAGCTGTAGAACAAGCGACTGCGGCCGCGAGTGTAAATATTGACGCTAGCGCAGCCACACTACACGCCGAATCAACACAGATCAAATCCTGTGTGACAGCGGAGTTGCCGAATTGGCAACAGGAGGTCCCGAGGAGACTGTCTGCGTTGGAAAGCAATGTAAACAGTGGCGGACAGATAATGAATCCGACTCCGCGTACTGATTACTATAATAACGCAGACTGTATCCAGGGTGCGAGTGCGCAACCGCAACCTAATGTGAATTACGGGCACGAACAATATGCGATACCGTGCAGCGCACATCACAAAGTAATGAATGCCACAGAAGGTAGCAATCAGATGTGCAAAAAGGAGGACAATGTGATAAAACACAGGACATTCTAACCCTTCAATAGCAAAAAACGAAATGTTCACCCTGTGGTATTCGTTAAGAGCTTCAGGAATGTGTTTCCCAGGACAGGGACGGAAAGACCAAGAATACAGTTCGTGGTCTTCTTTATTCAAGGTGACGTGGCACTGTGGGCCACCGACGTGTCCGAAAAATGTCTAACGATGCAACAGTTTGAAGATGCATTGTCGCAAAAATTCTGGTCCGATAGCGTCCAAGAAAGACTACGCAAGGAGTTGCACAGTCCAGAAATGTACAATACTAAGGTGGGAAGGTTACGCAAATATTTTGAAAAGAATATAAACAAAACCAGGTACTGGGACGAGCCCATGTCCGATCGTGTCGTAATCAGATTAATAAAAATGAAGCAGTCCAGTGAAATTAAAATATATTTCATCAATGTGCCGGAATATGATATGGAAATAGTGGATTCTGTTGACTTGTTGATCGAAGACATGAAAACCGAAAACAAGTGGAACCAAGCAGGCTGTAATCAACAAAAAGCCGATTACAATGGCAGCCACAGTAACGGTAGTAACTTAGTACCAAATGGTAACAGGAATAGGCAAGAGCACCGGCAACAGAGTCGAGGCACAAACAATGGGAATGGTTATAACGGCAACGGTTATAATCGTCAAAATCGGAAGAGACATCATGATGGACGCATGACTAATGGATATAATGGTAACGGCAATCCGCAATGGCGGAACAACCGAAACCAGTGACGTGGTTGTAGTGAAACGACACCACAGTGGCAACAAAGCACAACGCCACAATGGAACGCCAACCCAGGTCCATCACAGAACATGTCAGGAAGTTACAACCGACCACCGCAACACCAGAGCCATACACAGTATCAAAATACACCATCGGGGAGGCAGGGCGGCCAACCCAACAGTAGCAACAACAGCAACCAGAACCACAATGCGGGATTATTGGAAGTGACAGACAACTGTCAACCCACTAATGCTCATCCGTTAAACTAAGAACAGCCACAATACGCTCTCCGTTGTTGGCTGCAGGATGACAGCCATAAACTTTGTACGCTGAGATACAATTAGGGAATAAAAATAGAAAAGGAACTTGTAGACGTACCGCAGAAATGTAACCGAACCGACAAAATTGTTGTGCAGGCTATATTGCAAGCAGATATGTACGGAGCCCCAATACAGATAATAGTCGATACCGGTGCGTCAACCAATGTCATGAGTGCAAATTTTTACAAGTACTTGAGTCAAAATAATAGAATACCAGTATTGCCAGTGAAGAATTGTCGTGTAACAGGTGCAATAGCTGCACAATCTCATATCATAGCAGGTGCACGTCGAGCTTACGGTAGGAAATGAAGCAATGAAAAGCTCGTTCCTAGTAGTTAAGGTTCAAATGGTTCAAATGGCTCTGAGCACTATGCGACTTAACTTCTGAGGTCATCAGTCGCCTAGAACTTAGAACTAATTAAACCTAACTAACCTACGGACATCACACACATCCATGCCCGAGACAGGATTCGAACCTGCGACCGTAGCGGTCGCTCGGCTCCAGACTGCAGCGACCAGAACCGCACGGCCACTCCGGCCGGCAGTAGTAAAGGGATTAGGTGTTGCTTGCATCCTGGGGATGGAATTTTTACTACAGAGGGACGCAAAAATCGACCTCTTGTGCGATGAAGTAAGCCTTATGAATGGGGGTAGACGTGTAATTTTGCCATTGTTGAGGACACGGGAGTGCACGGTAAATATTGCCGGAGCTTTCAGTCTAGATTCGAAGGAATACAGGTAATGAATTTATATTCTGACTTACGTACAAGACAAGCATGTTATAAAGAGTTTATTACTGAAGACAGAGAGGAAAAGAGGAAACTGATAGCCTTGAAAGTCAGGGAGTCAGAACGTTTGACTGAAGCACAACAGAACGAATTGACTCAGCAACTTACATATTATGAGAATGTGTTTTCGGAAAAACCCGGCGTTATCGAGGGCTACACCTATAACATCGAAGTGCTACCTCACGATACTATCTGTCACGCAAACTACACCATCCCGTGGTCAAAGAAGGAGGCAGTTACGAAGGAAATAAGAAAAAATACAAAGACAAAGAAATTAGCGCAGTAGAGCAACTTTTACATATATGTGTAGTTTATAGTGTATTTTTCTCTGTGTGTAAATGTTCAGATTTTAGTGTAACAGGTAAAGATAATGAGGCACACAGGATTAGTACAAGTCAATTTTGTAGATGTTAAGGGATAACAGTAATTTTAAAGTAATTACATTAAAAAAGGAACGTAGGTTTAAGAATAATTTACAAATTTCATTTAAAAAATGCTTTAAAAATATTTTTTAAAAAATTCAACAGCATTTAATGAGGAAAGAATTTTTCATTAGTGTGTCATGAATATTTTTGAACTGTAGTAGTAATGAAACTTATGAAATTCAATATTATAGTGTATATGTTGTTCCATGTATTTATGTCTGTACCGATCCTGAAATATGATCAATCATAATTTACTATACAACATGAATGCAGGGTGTACATCACCTGAGATACCTCATGTGTTGTGGACAAGGTATAAAGCAAATTAGCAAACGCGACTAACCCTAAGCACTGTTAAAATATATTGCCATCTGCTAAGGCAGAGATTTGCACGAATTTATCGTGTAAACTAAAGTTACAAATCTAACACTAATCTAGGAACTTGCACACTAGGCCTAGATTACAAAATGTGTAAAATAATGCGAGAGGCAAAGTTTTGTAAAATCGAGCCTGCCTCTGGAGGGCAAGTACGCAATGAGTGGGCAGACATGACATGGGGACTTACCTCAGATGAGACGGAAATACAATTGTATAGTCAAAAGTCTGAAGGCAAGTACGACTCTGCAAGTGGTAAATAGAACGAGGTAATTAGCGCGAGAGACTGGTAAAATCCAGCACGAGCCAAAATCCAGTTTAGACTTAATGAAGCACATTAGCGTTTGTGAACTAATCGAAAAAGTTGCTTTAAGCAGTGTGAAAAACTGTGAAGGTGAAACTGTGATACGGACAGTGAAGTGCTAGTATTGAACGTTCAACAGCGGTGAAGGCGCCAAACGCCAATATTACACACAAAAAGCTGTGAATTTGCTTATAAATGTGAACTGTTAACGTGAAGTGAACCCACGGTCAATATTTTTGGGACAGACTGTAATTTCAGTGAGTACAATAATGCGAGATTTGAATGCGATGCGTGGACTGTTGCAAAACAGCGACCGCAGAAACGGCGAATGTTTGTGCTAAGCTTGTATTGGGATACTCACCAGTGCCTGCGAGTGCGGCGAAAACATAAATAATTTTATCAAGACAAAAACTGGCGTGTAATGGAAACAGTATCGAATCAAAACTGCGTTCACGGGAGAAGATCCATGTCATGTATTCTGCAAGACAATGCTGGCTTGACTCTCGGAAACTGCCGAAAACTTAACAACCCACTAGCGTAACCATCTGCTGCAGGGGGGAAATATTACGTTGGTTGCGTGTATGTTTCATGTACTACGTCGGAGATGCGTAGCAGAGCTGACTCCTTCCAACAAGCGCGGGGGGCGGATATCATCCCACTCCGCCACGCCCGACCGAGACAGAAGCGCATGCCAACCCTGCAGCCGATCAGCTGATTCTGGTGTTCCACGACGGCGAGAGACGCGCTGACGTCGAGGGGGCATTGACCTCTCCGCAGCCGCCTCGAACGCCGAGCATTGAACACACCAATCGGCGCGGCGTAGACCATCAACGACACCGTATTCAATAACGACAATATATTAATTGTTATAATTACTTCATTTCTTTGCATAGTGCAACGAAAAATTCATCATAACGTATGCACATCATGTACTCCAATGACATCCCAGAAAGAATTAAGTGAACGTAACCAAAGCAGTTAGTCTGTCGCTCGCCGAGGTTTTTCCCAGGGTTTCCCTACGGCCGCGCCAAATGGGGAGCGAACAGTTGACACCCCTGGGACTTCAAGAATTACAAACTAACTCATGATTGTATACCTTTGAACACTGCAGAAGCTGTAACCCCAAAAAGAAGCAGCCAAAATGAATGTACCAATGTAAAAGGTTATAACGTAACTGTCAAACTAATTGTATTCTATGTCCTTTTATTTTGTACATGACTATGTTTGTAACTAATTGTACATTATATTGTTATGTAAATAACTTCATCTGTATTACACTTTGTGTGCATCAAACATTATTAAGTACAACGACTTAAACATACGATGTGACATATGTAGACTGTGAAAGAAAAATCTGCGTGTGGACATGAAACAGGAAACATTTATGTCAAAAAACACGAACATTTTTTATGACATAAACATTTCGGGAGGGCAATATAGCGTTCCCAGTGAAATAATACGAAAAAGACTTAAAACAGTATTTATAAAGAAGAGACATTTAAAAATTGAATAATATACATTTTTCTCACGTACCCGTTAAATAATAATTTCTCTGCGTAATTTTCGAGGGGAAGGAAATATAACAAAATGAGCTAAAGAGACGACAAGATACGCTCTTTTGTTAATTTTTTAGTCGTCTTCACTTCTTCTCTTGTCTTGGTTGCGTGAGACGGACATCTTGCGAGTGCTGGCAAATGTAAGCATATTTGTACTAATTAATCAGATAATATATTGATTTATTTATTAGTGTTCACTTTTAATTTGTAAGAGGTGGTCCCGATTTCATGTCCGCCTTCCTTGAATTAACCTGCATTCGAGTAATTTACAGTGCAACAATCGCAGCGGCCGATGCAGCTAACGACGCCATTACGTGGCGACATTAACTTATAAAAAATTAGCAGAAGCGAAAAACTCGCCCGCTATTAACATAATATGTATTTTTCTCCATAGCCGCCTGACGTTGCAGAAATACGTAGCTTTAAGATTCTTATTTTCAGTACCACAGCCAAGAGCCAGAGCCAGGACTCCGACTACAATGCAATAGTTAACGGAGGCAAGAAGAAATACTCTCACGCGTGTGTGGGCCACAATTGTAATTAATAACTAAAGATTTTTTTGCTTTAAAGTGAGCTGACTAGCTGAGGAAATTAATATAAAAAGTTTATTCCATTGTTCAACTTATATGTTCATGCTTTAAGATTCAGCGAGTCTAACATTCATTAACGTAACAAATAATTTAAGATTAATATTGTTAAAAAGGAGAACTTCACAAAAGCATTTAATTGTAAATTAAAAATTGAATGAAATATTTTGATTAAGGCCCACCACGTAAGTCGGCAACAATCCATGTGACCAACAAATAATATATTAAATTACGACGGCCGACGGACGCGGGAGGAGAACTCTTAGGCACGGGATGTGAATTATTGTCAATACTGACAAGACTCGCTGGTCTCTAGAGAATAATGTAAAATTAATTACGGTCATTGTAAAATCTAACTTATTCGTAGATTTTGAAAGAGTACAGTCATCCTAATAAGAAGGTATCTGTTTAGCTTAGAGTAATAAAAGTGATTACATGTTTAAATAAGACTCTTGTACCACATTCTTATTACATTCCTTTATGTTCAGAGAATATGAATAATTATGTGAACTTACTGTCATTAATGAATTTCAGAACAAAATCAGGAATAATACAGGCCTTAACTGGAACGGCAGTTACATGAGACGAGTACCTGATACTTATATTAATTACTGCACACAAAGAACCAGCTGTTTCATCCACTTATTTCAAAGATTAATTTTTATTGTGATCATATTACAAAAAGTTAAATTCCTAATTAGCTGTGTGCCACCAGGTAGGGCGAGCGAAAGCAGTATCAGTTCTTTCGCAAAAGAATATATCAGTTACACAGTTGTGTTCCTTTTAAATAACACCCACTTCCAAAAGACTATTGACTTATTAGTTGTCATTTCGCATCTATTGTACAAACAGGTCCACAATTAGAGAGAGATCGCCTGAGCGAGGTGGCGTATTAGGGAGTTCGGCGGCTCAAATCCTCGTCCGGTTATCCAGATTTAGAATTTCTGTGGTTTCCCCAGATCGCTTGAGGAAAATGCCAGGATTACTCCTGTGAGAAGTACATAGCCGATTTCCTCCGAAATACGTTTCTAATCCTATCTTCTTCCCCGTCCCTAACTGCCTCGTTAAATCCTAATTTTCCTTTCTTCAAAGAGATCACGAAACAACAAGGGGTATGGCGGTAATGTATCCAGTAAAAGATGCCCAGGACACGTTTTGACTCGAGCTATCGTGATATGCATACGAAGCATACCGTAATATCAGCGATTAGACGTGAGTAGCACTTGGCAAGTGTTGTGTCCCTCTGCCAGCAGCATGCAACGCTTCATCATGAGATGTCATTATAAAAAATGGCAATGCAGAACGCACAAAATTTCTCCATACTGTGGATCACATCGTCGAGAGTATCTTGCTACACAGTCGTTTACAGGAGGTTAACAGCGGTGGCGCTATTACAATCGTAGCCCTCCGGCCTAGAGAACCCCATCCGCGTTATGCGAAGGTACGAGGCGTGTTTTTTAAGTAAGTACCGTTTTGAAATTAAAAAGAGACGTGCTAAGATATCTCAATAATTTTATTTTTACATGAAAGCCTGTACCTTAATTTCCGTCAATATTGAGGCACTTGTCATAACGTTGTACCAGTTTTTGAATACCCTCCTCATAGAACTCTGCCGCCTGACTTGTTAACCACTGCATCACCACTGTTTTGACTTCGTCATCGTCTTGAAGACGCTGACCGCCCAGGTGTTTCTTTAAGTGCAGGAACAGATGGTAGTCACTGAACGCAAGATCGGGACTGTACAGAGGATGTTCTAGAGTTTTCCATCGAAAATATGTGATGGGATCTTTGGTCTGATTCGCCACATGCTGACGGGCATTGTCTTGCAGTAAAACGATGCCCTTGCTCAACTTCCATGGACTGTTGCTTTGATTCTGGTGTGACGTTGGCCACTCATGTTCCACCGCCCATAAGAATTTGGCTTTAAGAAATCATCACCGTCGTTGTGGTACCGTTCAAGGAAAGGCAATGCACTGTCTAAACATTTTCGGCACCCAACGTGCGCACAATTTTCGGTAATTCAAGTGCTCGGTTACAATACCATACAAAACGCTACGAGAAACATTAGGAAAGTCATCCCCCAAGGAGGAAATCGTAAAGCGTCTGTTTTCTCTCACCTTATCGTCCACTTCCTGCACCAAATTTTCATTAACGATCGCAGGACGCCCACTCCGTTGTTCATCATGGACATTCGTGCGGCCACCTTTAAATGCTCTCACTCACTTTCTTACCATTCCATCACTCATAATATTTCCTCCGTAAACTGCACAGATCTCACGATGAATATCGATCGCTTTTAGACCTTTAGCACTAAGAAATCTTATAACATCTCGTACTTCACAGTAGACAGGACTCACGATTATCGGAAGCATCTTAAACACTCAGTACACAACGTGAACAAGGAAGAATCAGACTGTAATGGGGTCAGCGCGTAGATTAAGGTACAGGCTTTCATGTAAAAATAAAATTATTGAGATATATTAGCATGTCTTTTTTTGAATTTCAAAACGGCACTTACTTAAAAAAAAACACCCCTCGTAAGTTCGAGAAGTAACTGGGCCTCTGTAAATTTGTGTAGTTGTCCTCGCGTTTTAGGTCAGCCAGGCAAGATCTGCCCAGGTAGGAAATATCGTGCACCAAACAGAATCGGGTCCATGTCCACCAATGAAAAGGTGCACATACCATCGTAGGATGATATCCTATAACCGGTACAATATACTCAGACAACATTATCGGTAACTTTTACAGTACTGGGTTGTAGTAACAGATACGTGCGTTACAAAAATCCGACGAAAGTTATATTATGGTTTAAGAGGAGAAATGGAATAAATAAAGATTAGATGGGAGACATGATATTGCAAGATGAATGTGACAGAGCACTAAAAGTCCTGAATCAAAAGATGGCCCCCTGGAACGAACGCCAGTCCTTTAGAGTTAATGAGATCCTCGGGAGAGCCAGCTATGACAAAACTATTCCACCCGTTGTGCAAGATGTATGAGACAGGCGAAACACTATCCGACTTAAAGAATAATGTAATAATTTCAATTCCAAAGAAGGCAGTTGACGAAAGGTGTCAATGCAGTCTATTTGCTTAATACGTCTTGGTTGCAAAATACTCAAACAATTATTTACAGAGTAACTGAAGAACTGGTAAAAGCCGGCCACAGGTTGGCGGTATAGATCCTAAGCCTTATCTTAGAATAAATGTTAAAAAAGGCAAACTTACGTTTAAGGTATTTCTAGATTTACAGAATGCTTTTGACAGTGTTGACTGCAATTCACTGTTTGAAGCGTGGTGCAACGGAAGAAAGCTGAAGGCTTATGTAGGTAGATCATTTATGAAAATGTGCTGGATCTAAGTGCGGAAACAAGAAATTTGTAGTACAACAAGATTAAAACATGAGACCAGTTGATAGGACGTATCTTGATGCATCAGGGAATATTCAGTTTGGTAAGGAGGGAAGTGTGAGGGATAAAATTACAGAGGGAGCACAAGGGCTAAGGGCAATATGAAGTTTCAAATGGGCATAGGCTGAAGCATGTGCATGGGGATGAAGAGACTTGCAGAGGACAGAATAGCATGCAGAGCTACACAAACTATTCTTCAGAATGAAGACTGTAGCAACCATGAAAACACGGTACACGGCATATTACTCTATTGTTTTCAGTTCCTTTGACCTTTATGTGAAACAAATGCATCTGGTAGTTCACCAAGTGTATACAAAAACCTGTCAATGGCAGAGATACCTGTACATAAACTGAAGGAAGATTTATCGTCCAGAAGTTAGGTCTTTACCCAGAGCAGCTTCTGTGCTGGTTGCTTGAGCTTGGGCATTTGAGGTAAAATATGTGTCTTCATTCTAGGTTGCAGCAAGTGATCGAACTTGCATTTAATGTGGTCGAATTTTCTTTTGTCCAGGATGCTTCTCCGCCGCCATGAAATTATGCTATGGTTCTTGCCGCGTTCACATCGTACCGATTGTCGCCGGCAGGTCTCTAACCTGTATTTCATTATTTCACGAGCAATATCATACAAACGCGTACCTTGTAACTTTTCACTTTCCTACGGCTCGAATATCACAGACCAAACGCACAGTAGGTGTGACATTTGCCCATAAGGACTGCACGAAATGATGCGCATTGTTCAATTTCAAATAACACTGTTATATAGTCATACCTATTAAGCCCATGCTTCTTATCAGACTGTATGATGAAACAATACAGAAAAAAAGTGTTCATTGCTTCGTTTTTGGAGGGTAATGAGAAAAGTATTCAGTTTTTGTTACAATACTTACCGTTAAAATTTCTGTAATTTTAAACAAATCAGTGTCAATCGTGTCATGGTATTGCAAAAGGCAGTCACAGAGATCAATATTGCAACCTATAACGCGCCGGTAACTCTGTGGGGTCAGGGTGTTGTTCTCCAGCCTCTGCCGCTCTCCTCTATTATTTACTGTTGTAAATACGTGAATCAGCATTTGAGGTAATAAACTGAATAATGTGTGTATCTTACTTCAGATCTGTGGTTCATAAACCAGTTTTACAGCGTCTGAGACAAGTTCCTTCTCTATATCCAAAAAGCTGAATGTTAGTGACACAACATGGACAAAAGACAGCACTGAAAATGTCTGTCAGAACTCTTATCAGTGTATGTGATAATTTTCGAAGCAAGCGGCTATCACAGTTTTTGCAACTGTAATTCTTTAACGTTATAAGGACTATTTCCATTCTTAGCAGAACCGTGGACTTTTAATCTTATAAAATGTTTGCGTCGTGATACTGAAACTGTATTTCAATAAGTGTTACAAATGAGACTTTGCTTGATGTGCTTTTCCACCATGGTTTTATAAGCCTTTTTTTTTACGTTATTGCTGTTTCACAACCAGAGTAATTTCAGAAAGTGTATCACTGAAGTATTAACGAGTCAAAGTAGTACACATTATTATGACGACTAAACTCACACTTGTCTCTATTCATAGGGTATGGCACAGTAATTCCGCTTTTTAGAGCTGTGATAATAGAGAAAATAGCGCAGATATATGTCTTATTTCAGTACCTACTAAATGGAATGCGACAATGAAAACCAAATTGAGGTAACTCCTCTACAGTGAATATTATTTTATCATCAGTGAAATCGATAGGTACTTTTCTAGTTTAACCCTGAACGATTCGTACTGCACTCGGATTTCTCGCGACAGAACGCGTTAATAGCAATTATTTGTATATGATTTTTAGTTAGTGTTACTTTGGTGTGGTTCTGGGTTGTCTACCTTTAACGTTTTGTGGAAATGACATGTCTGATGCTGAATGTAAATATGACGTATGAATCTTCTATTACAGAAAAGGCAGATAACTAGAGAATTTCACCTACCCAAGTCATACAATTATTATTGTTACTGTTACTATTGTTATTGTTATTGTTATTATTTTCATTATTATTAAGGTTAAGTTTGAAATATGCAGAATAAAGCATGGTGTTGTGTCTTCTTAAAATCATAGTAGAATGGCAGTGAATCTTATCGCCATGGCATTCTCCTATGGAATTCTCACTGCATTCCTACAGATCATCTCAAATTTGAACAGAAACATGAACTCTCGAAGATAAGAACCAACTTCATTGCTAGGAGATGACTGAATACCGGAACCGGTGTGTGCGTCTATACAGTGTCGCAACAAACTTGTGACGTCACACTAGTTGCCTTGTCCGCCACACTTTGCGAACGGGCTCGACTCCGTGCAGGGCCCACGGGAAATATATATGCAATTGAAAAGGTACCCACTAAAGATCTTAAATTTGTTGTTTGGTATCGAGAGTTTGCTCGCATTTAAAGGCACTCTCAAGAATTATTGAACTAGTCTGAAATAGGTACTCGCTCTCCACCGGGGACGGCGGCTGGCACTCGCAAGACCCGCTGCGGTGTCAAGTGCTGTGACGTAAGCGACACTGCCTGTCTTTCTCGTAGGCCTCGCTGTAGGTGTAGCGACGTCACTTAAGGACTGGGTTCGGCACTCAAAAGCATGAAATGCATGAAATTACCATTGGAGCAAGCACAGACTTCCCTCTGGTGGCCGGAATTATGTTGCTCCCATCACCTCTCCCCTCTGACATTAAGACATTAATTTTTGCCGTTTGTGAGTGTCCCGTCTCCAGCGTCCATCCGGATACTCGAACAATTGTATTAGCATTCGCAGAATCGAGTGACAAGACGCAGTGATCAGCACACTAGAGCTTGACTCTGGAGGATGACGGTTCAAATCGGCTTCGTGTCATTCAGGTTTAGGAATCCTATAGTTTCTCTAAATTGCTTGATGCAGATGCCGGGATGGTTCCTTTGGAAACAACGTGGCCAGCTCCCTTCCTCATCCTTCCCAGATAAGCCTCTAAAAGCTTTGACGTCGAAGGAACAGTAGTAGTGAAAGCAGGATAAAACCCATTCAAAGTACAGCACTCCCAGTTTGCAGAGCTACGTCATGAGAGACGGAACATTTGCTAGGCAAATAGGAGCGTTATTAGGTTAGTCTCACGTGAGTATAGTGAAACAGGGCACACAATCCGCATGATATTCGACCCCTGCACTGAAAATAAATGAGAAAGAAGCTCATAAACATCGAAAAGTCAGCGATACTGGAATACAGCACTATAAAAATGCCGAAGACCAGCACAGAAAACGCGGATATCCCGTCCAATGTCTAGTGCAACGTGGATCCTATAATAAACGAAGCAGCAGAAGTTCACAGGTGCACTTACAATGAAGAGTGTAGCTATAATCATAGTGGAGTGTGGGGGAAGGTGCTCCCGAACCCTCCCAAGCAGTAATATTTAAGGACTGAACATCAGTGCTCTGCGGTGGCGTTGGAGGCGTCCCTGTATTTCTTTTCTCTCTATAATTCCGACCTCAATGGCGATTTCCCGTATTTGCGCACGCAAATCCTGTCCCCAGGGCAACTTTATCATTCTTATAGCATGGAGGAAGCTACCTTCAAGAGGCACACACAACTTTGGCAGTCATCCCCTGACGATGAAAATGGAGTTTACCTTCGAAACATTGAGCTTCTGTTAAGATGTCACGTGGCTTGAACACGAGAGATTTATACGAAAATTGGAATGGGTGTTTCTGTCAATAATGCTTTGTTGGATTTCGCCTACTGTTGGTGAGCTGTAAATAAGTCTCCCACACTTCTTGTCACTTTGCTTGTAGTCGCTCAAAGAAAGCTATCTCTAAAATTAAAAGACCGATACATCTTCAATGGGAATTTTGAGGGCTACCAATAACACTCTTGCAGATCTTTAAAAATGTTGGTGGAGATTGGAAGGGCAGAAAACTTATGAAGGACCTCTACATGCGCAATGTGACAGGTATCGGGAGAGATGTTACACAAGGGTGTTGTTTGTCATCAACACATATCGGTACATACACTGAGAAACCAACGGGCAGAAAATCAGAAAAAGCAAGAGGTGTAATAGTAGGAAAAGGATAGGGAGAATTAAATCTGCAGATAACCGAATAGTGTTGACTGAATCAGAGAAGAACTGTAATTCATGATGGAGAGGGTCGTAACAAAGGTGAACAATAAGGAGTAGGACAAATATAGGGAAGATCAGTGATAAGAACAGCACACATCTAGGTTCCTTCAAAATATCGGTGGAAGGAAATACTTTGGAACAAGTAAAATCTTGTATATTCTTAGTAAGTTTGGCAACAGAAATCGGAAGATGTTTGGCGGAAATAAGAACTAAAGTATCCATCGATAAAAGAGCTTTTGGAAAAGTGAAACGTTTCTCAACAGCAAAAAGAGCTGTGACAGAATTAAAAAAGATATTCGTCAAGTTTTTTTGTTCTGGAGTGAAGTACTGTATGGCAGCGAATCACAGACAGCGAAGAAGAAAGAGAGGATGTACTTGGATACTTTTAACATACGATTTTAGAAAAAAATGCTTACTGTGAACCTGACTGACAGAATAACTAATGAAGGAGTGCTTTTATAAATGAGAATGGTCAGACTGAGGAGTATACTTCGGATGGGACATAAACAGCAATGAGGCAGACTCCACAGACGAGTCATTGAACTAAACGTAGGGAAGAAATGTGCAAGATGAAGATGACGACTTGGAGTGCAGAGTCGAATCCAGAATTTTGGTCGGGCGGGGGAGGGGGGAGGGAGGTACCGGGGGCGGGGGGAGAGGGGGGGCTGTCTGAACTGACAGAAATTTTGTGAGGCCAAATCTCTCCAAATTTTCCAGAGTAAACGAAGGTGTATTTGTAATTTATTATAATACGAACCAAATACATTAGCTAGAAAATCTTCGAAACTGTTAAGTCTGAAAGCTATATTGCAAAGAATTTGTACATCTACATCTACATCTACATGGATACTATGCAAATGACATTTAAGTGCCTGGCAGAGGGTTCATTGAACCACTTTCACAATTCTCTATTATTCCAATCTCGTATAGCGCGCGGAAAGAATGAACACCTATATCTTTCCATACGAGCTCTGATTTCCCTTATTTTATCGTGGTGATCGTTCCTCCCTATGTAGGTCAGTGTCAACAAAATATTTTCGCATTCGGAGGAGAAAGTTGGGGATTGGATTTTAGTGAGAAGATTCCGTCGCAACGAAAATCGCCTTTCTTTTAATGATTTCCAGCCCAAATCCTGTATCATTTGTTACACTCCCTCCCATATTTCGCGTTAATACAAAATGTGCTGCCTTTCTTTGAACTTTTTCGATGTACTCCGTAAGTCCTATCTGATAATGATCCCACACCGCGCAGCAGTATTCTAAAAGAGGACGGACAAGCGTAGTGTAGGCAGTCTCCTTAGTAGGTCTGTTATATTTTCTTAGTGTCCTGCCAATAAAACGCAGTCTTTGTTTAGCCTTCCTCCAAAATTTTCTATGTGTTCCTTCGAATTTATGTTGTTCATAATTGTAATACCTAGGTATTTAGTTGAATTTACGGCTTTTGGATTAGACTGATTTATCGGAAACCGAAGTTTAACGAGTTCCTTTTAGCACTCATGTGGATGACCCCACACTTTTCGTTATTTAGGGTCAACTGCCACTTTTCGCACCATTTACATGTTTTTTCTAAATCGCTTTGCAGTTTGTTTTGATCTTCTGATGACTTTATTAGTCGATAAACGACAGCGTCATCTGCAAACAATCGAAGACGACTGCTCAGATTGTCTCCCAAATCGTTTATATAGATAAGGAACAGCAAAGGGCCTATAACACTACCTTGGGGAACGCCAGAAATCACTTCTGTTTTACTCGATGACTTTCTGTCAATTACTATGAACTATGACCTCTCTGACAGGAAATCACAAATCCAGTCACATAACTGAGACGATATTCCATAAGCACGCAATTTCATCACGAATCGCTTGTGTGGTACAGTGTCAAAAGCCTTCCGGAAATCCAGAATTGCGGAATCAATCTGAAATCCCTTGTGAATAGCACTCAACACTTCATGTGGATAAAGAGCTAGTTGTGTTTCACAGGAACGATATTTTCTAAACCCATGTTGACTGTGTGTCAATAGACCGTTTTTTGGGGTAATTCATAATGTTCGAACACAATACACGTTCTAAAACCCTGCTGCATATCGACGTTAACGATATGGGCCTGCAATTTAATGGATTACTCCTGCTACCTTTCTTGAATATTGGTGTGACCTGTGCAACTTTCCAGTCTTTGGGTACGGATCTTTCGTCGAGCGAACGGTTGTATATTCTTCTTCTTCTTCTTCTTCTTGCGTTACGGCCTCTGTAGGACCACGGGTAGCCCCTTCGTGGACTGCATTTTCCTCTTCTTCTCCCAGAACCTCTTCATTCTTTCTCTTCTTCTCTCCCGCTCTTCTCCCGAGATCTTCAGCTTCCGTTTCTCCTGTCGGCTCCACTGACGACACTCTAATCTTTTCCTGTATTCCTCTCTGTCATTGATCCCCGGCTTATTGGTCGGGTATATTTGTTCCTCCAAATTTCCTTTCCTTCGACCTTGATCCCCAATTCCAACCAGTCCTTCGGAAGTTCAACAACCCACTTGGTTCCTGTCTTTCCCCTTGTCCTCCCTGGTGTTTCCCACACTCTCTTCGTCATTCTGTCCATACTCATCCTAACTACATGTCCAGCAAACCATGCCCTTTTGAGTCTGATTTCCCCGGATATTGTTCTCATGTCCGATACAATTCTTCCCTAGATCTTCGCATCCACCTCTCTCCACCTCTTTTGGGACCTAGTATTATTCTCAGTATTTTTCTCTCTTCTTTCTCTAGTTGTTCTGCCCCATTTCTTCCTAGTGTCATCTTCTCAGCAGCATATAATACTGCATTCCTCCCCGTTGCCTTGTAGTGGCTTATCTTTGCCTC
The DNA here is from genome assembly GCF_023864275.1 of Schistocerca cancellata. Lineage (NCBI taxonomy): Eukaryota > Metazoa > Arthropoda > Insecta > Orthoptera > Acrididae > Schistocerca > Schistocerca cancellata. The sequence continues at coordinate 224,514,143 of NC_064630.1, forward strand.
TATGGATATACTCTTTTTATTGTATATCTCTCTCGTCATGCAGAAGGCTGACCTTATCTTCTTTATCCTCTCTGTTATTCCCTCCTTGCTCCTGTTCCTTCCTGTTATAAATTCTCCCAGGTATTTAAATTTGTCCACCATTTGCACAGTGCCTTCCGGTGTTTCCCAGTCTGCAGTGGTATTTAATGTCTTTGTCTTGTTATAGGCGATCCTCAGTCACATCTTTCGGTTGTATATGATTGTTAAGTATGGAGCTAATGCATCAGCATACTCCGAAAGGACCAGAAGACTTGCTTTTATTAAGTGATTTAAGTTGCTTCACTACTCCGAGGATATTTATTTCTACGTTACTCATGTTGGCAGCTGTTCTCGATCCGAATTCTGTAATATTTACTTCGTCTTCTTTTGTGAAGGCATTTCGGAAGGCTGTGTTTAGTAACTCTGCTTTGGCAGCACTGTCTTAGATAGTATTTCCATTGCAATCGTGTAGAGAAGGCATTGATTGTTTCATGCCGCTAACATACTTCACATACGACCAGAATCTCTTTGGATTTTCTGCCAGGTTTCGAGACAAAGTTTCGTTGTGGAAATTGTTATAGGCATCTCGCATTGAAGTCCGCGCTAAATTTCGAGCTTCTGTAAAAGATCGCCAATATTGGGGATTTTGCGTCTGTTTAAATTTGGCATGTTTGTTTCGTTGTTTCTGCAATAGTGTTCTAACCCTTTTTGTGTATCAAGGAGGATCAACTCCGTCGTTTGTTAATTTATTTGGTATAAATCTCTCAATTGCTGCCAATACTATTTCATTGAATTTAAGCCACATCTGGTCTACACTTATGTTATTAATTTGGAATGAGTGGAGATTGGGGATTAATATATTCAATCTCGCTACGACAGCCTTGTGTTCTCTAATCTCTGAATCGGTTTTGATGCTCGTTATTAGCTCAGGATTATTTGTTGTTAACAGGTCAAGTGTGTTTTCACAACCGTTTACTATTCGCGTGGGCTCATGAACTAACTGCCCGGAATAATTTTCAGAGAATACATTTAGCACAATTTCGGATGATATTTTAAGCGTACCTCCGGAATTAAACATGTATTTTCGCTAACATATCGAGGGAAAATTAGAGTCACCACCAACTATTACCGTATGAGTCGGGTACGTGTTTTAAATCAAACTCAAGTTTTCTTTGAACCTTTCAGCAACTGTATCATCTGAATTGGGAGGTCGGTAAAAGGATCCAATTATTATTTTATTACGGTTGCCAACAATGACCTCTGCCCATACTAACTCACAGGAAATATCTACTTCGATTTCGCGACAAGTTAAACTACTTCTGACAGCAACAAACACACCACCGCCAACCGTGTTTAGCCTATCCTTTCGGATCACCGTTAGTTTCTTCGCAAAAATTTCGGCTGAGCATATATCCGGCTTTAGCCAGCTTGGTTCCTGTATCTACGTTCTTCGTGTGTTCAGCCTGCACCCTTTGTGACTGAAGCCCTTCTTGTGTTTTCCCGAGACCCTCTAACCTAGAAAACCGCCCAGTCCACGCCACACATCCCCTGCTATCCATGTAGCCGCCTCCTGCGATAGTGGTCACCTGACCCATTCAGCGGAACCCGAAACCCAACCACCCTTTGGCGCAAGTCTAGGAATCTCTAGCCTACACGGTCGCAGAACCGTCGGAGCCTCTGATGCAGACCCGCCACTCGGCTCTGTACCAGAGGTCCGCAACCGGTCCTGTCGACTATGCTGCAAATGGTCATCTCTGCTTTCACCTTGCAAGCAAGACTAGCAGCCTTTACCACTTCTGTTAGCCACTCGAAACCAGAGAGAATCTCTTCTGATCCAAAGTGACATACATCATTGGTACCAACGTGAGCACCTGAAGTTGGCTGCACCCTGTGCTCTTCATGGCATCCGGGAGCAACCTTTCCACATCTGGAATGACTCCACCCGGTATGCACACGGAGTGCACATTGGTTTTCTTACCCTCCCTGTCAGTCAAGTCCCTAAGGGGCCCCATAATGCGCCTAACTTTGGAGCTCCCAACTACCAATAATGCCACCCTCTGCGATTGCCCGGATCTTGCAGGCTGAGTGCTTTCCTCTGAAACAGGACAGGCTACAGCATCTGGCTCAGCGACAGTGTCAGCCACAGGCAGCACCTGGAACCTGTTTGTCAGACAAGCTGGGGGGGCCTTTCGTGGGGCCGCCTGGGAAGTCTTTCGCCACCTGCTTCGCCATGGGGTGACCTCCCACTCGACAACAGGTGAGGGGTCAGCCTCAGTGCGAGCAGTAACTGGGTTGGCCACCAGTGAGGGTCGATCGGAGGATCTGACGTGCTGAACGTCCGTTGGATCCCCATGGCGGCCCCACAGCAGTGGTGCCCATCCACTGCAGCCTCAAACTGTGGAAAACCGAAGCCATCACAGCCTGAAGCTGAGAGCGAAGTGTCACCAACTCGGCTCGCATCCGCACACAACAATTTTGAGATAAGGAGGGAACAGTTGCAGTTCTGGACGAGGAGAGCTGCCGCTTCGTAGTCCCCCGCCTTCTGGATCGTCTCTGGCTAGTTGATATTATTAAAAAAAGGTCGGAGCTGCCAGCAGATTAAAAAAGAAGTGCTTTACCGAGGAAACTAATGCCTGTCCAGTTGATCAGTTGATACGTGCCATAAGACAAGTTGACTAAAGACAAAGAAAGAAATTAGAAAATTGCTGCCACTGCTTCTTATGCAATAGCTCATGAGGTTCAAGAATGTTTGGATTAAATTACTTGAAGGCCAGATGGTGAGCATCAGGGTCGTGTAGGTGGTGACGACGGAGATGTACGTCGCGATGAGGCTCATCCGCAGCGTCAGAACGCCCGCCAGGTTGGCCTGGGGCCACTCAGACGTGGTCTGCAGCGCCAGCAGCCGCAGTTCGCGGTGGGCGGCGCCGCCCACGCGCCGCCCTTCCTGCAGCAGCCCCCAGCACAGCCTCTGTGTACGAATCGTCTCTGTCTCCACACAGTGTGCAGGGACTACCAGTAATGACACAACGATTATATGGAAGAACTGTCCAAAATGTGACTGCCAATTCTGATCACTCAATGCTGTACCTAACACTAACGTATTTGTAACATTGAAATATAACACCATGACACTCACCGCTGATATCGCTACGAAAAGTAATATTAAGAAACTTGCGTGAGCGGAGGATATCACCGTTGACAGTTCACATAGCCCCATATACACTCTCCTGAGAGATCGCACACGCTCCGTCGTGCAAACGGCACCGCCGTGGCTGACATTTAGATCTTTTCCTGACACAGTCCGTCCTATGGAATGCACTTCCCCGCGGTATGTAGGGTGTAAATTGTCTCGCATTTCAAGTATGCAAATATTCAACATCGAAAGTCTCTGCTTTATCACTAGCTGTAAGTTCGAAACTCGCACAACAGTTAGTAGACTTGCTCCAAAAGCGTGCATATAAAAAATTCCTGCTAATCTGACGTTTTGCTCAGTCTTAGAAGTGAGCGTAGCAGCAAGCATTACACAAAAACCGAAAAACAATATGAATAGCTGCAGCTTTATGCACGTTCCGTCTCTTCCAGTCTCTTTCTTGATGTAGAGTGTCGGAATTCTGTCACACGATGTAAATAGTTGAAGGATGTTTTCATATTTTTTTATGTTGAAATAAGCATCAGAGATTACAGAAACTAAACTCAGAACTACATAAGCTATAGATACAATAAAAGTAATAATGTCTGTCGCAGAAGACGTCTGTACTGAACGAGAAACAAAATACACGTAAGTGACTGTAGACATCAGTTGTGCTGAGGACGTGAGGGTCAGGATCACCAAGTCCGCTCTGCGTCTCCTGAGTGACGCAGTCCTCGTATCGACAGTAAACGGCATCAGGCCAAACAGCTTGCATACTATGTGGAATGGTTTGCTGGCCAATAGGAGCTTTGTAGTGATTTCTGCCGCTGTGCCGGTGTCCATATTTACTGACAGCATCTGAAAAAAGTAGTATGGGTTACTTGCACGGTCAAAAGCGTCAAAATATTTATTATTTGTGCTGTTGACAACACAAAATTTGGGCCCTCTGACCATCAAGGCCTAAGTAATGAGAATGCCTTACGTGTTCAACCCTTTTATCATACTTCCCAGTACTTCCTCTGTCACTCGCTGTCGGCGTAAGGAGCAAGTTGTTAATTACATCAGACTTTCATTTTATACATCGTTGCCAGAGGTATGTGGGACATGTTTTACACTGGAATATTCAACTAATCTAATTGAATATTTTTCCTAAACATATACTGTCCTCGTCGCATGGTGATCCAAACCTGTTAGTAAGTTTTCCTTACGAGAAATATCAGAGGGTCAAGCAGAGTTCAGTAAAGGAATGGATCGAAAGCCATCAAGCAATCAACCAGCAGCATCAGTAGCTGGGCAACAGGCCACAACTTAACTAGTTCCTAACACTCCAATGTACACAGCATTAATTTACATGCATATTTGGTTAAAAACTTCTTGTAGCTTTATGTGTTTATTCAGTCTAATTACAATATTTTTCTGTTTTCTTTTTCTCGGTAGAAGAAGCAATATCCTTTGAAATTTGTGGCTGCCTTATATCCTTTGAGCGGATTGTTAATAGTTCAAAGGGCTACTACCGTTAAGGTCACGTGCTTCAGCCAGTGGTAGGAGTTTAGCTTCCTCATATCGTGACATCTCCGTGGTAATTGTACGTTGTGCTTTAGCTCTTGCCATTTCAGTGCAACTGGTTAGTTACTTTCCATCTCATAAACCAGTCCGAAATGGCGTGATGCCTGGATTCTATCGGGTAGCCTAATTAGGTTTGCCAGTTCCTTTTAATGAAATGTACGATATGAAAGCACAAAAAGTAGAATATAACACAGGACACCATGATATAGTGGACAATCAAATGTTTCACTGAAACTTTTTATTATAAGTACATTATTTTAAAAGTACCTGACACATTGCACATATGGATACCTATTTTATTGGAGTATTAGTCATACTGAAAGCAGACCACGTTGTCCTACTTCCTTTCATCATCGCACATAGGCCTCCATCATGCACAAATTGAAGCTCGACAAATTTCTACATCTCTAAGCTCGTGACAGTTAGGTCGCTGACACACCGCCACCTTTAAGTCGTTTAATGAGAATGTGTTGGTTGGTTCTGGCCGTGAGTGCTAGGGGAGTACACGGCGTGGCGGCATTCCTTTCCGGATTTTGGTGGAGTTTACGCAGTGTGTCCCAGTTCCATTAGGTCTAGTTGTGTGAAATTCGAAATTGCAATGCTATCTCGTGGCGAGTTGTGGCGTTATGATCCTTGAAGTTTCAACATCAGCCGTGTAAAAGGTCAAAGCGCAGGCATCGGTGCAGCAGGCATGCTGGTCGCGAATGTAACAGTACCTGTCTCACAGTCGTCGGAAAATGGCGGTAGAGCAGCGAAGGAACATCAAGTTTTGTGTTAAGTTTTATGTTTTTTGGTGAGAATTCGTCGAATTTAACCCAAACACCCCAGCCTGCAGACTTAAGATGGCGCGTGAGTTTCTGACCAGTAAAGCGATCATAGTCCTGGATCATCCACCATATTCGTCGGATTTGGCCCCAGCGGACTTCTGCTGGTCTCCCAAATTGAAGTTGCCAATGAAAGGACAACGTTACGACGCAGTTAAAAACGTCCAAAAAAAATTGTACTTCAGTACCAAATGAAATTCCGTAATAGGATTACCGTGACTGTTTCAAATCGCTTTTAAAACGATTTCAGCGGTGTATTATTTCAGGAAGAGACTATTTATATTTTCATAGCCACAGGCCTAACAGAACTGGGACAAACTGTACACCTCAGCCAGCATATGGAGTAACAGTGTTATGTAGTATGAAGTGTAGTGCAGAGAGCTAATGTATCTTGCACATGGTGCTGATTACAGTCACTATTGTTGCTCTCGAATTTTTATTTAACCACATTTTCTAAAATTTGGCAATTTGGGCAGTTACGTGTACATGATCTTGGGAACAAACAGGGCGAGGTAATATAAGAGAGGGAAAATCCATGTGGATCTTTGGTTCCAGTTTTGTAGTCACATGGTTACGTCTAATCATCACACGCACTATATGAGAATGCAGGCTTTCTCCGCGAATCACGATGATAATATCTTCTCGGGTTGACAGTCGATTCAATGCGTTGTTCCCCAGCAACGTTTCAGCAAGTTTCTTACTTGCCATCTTCAGTCGAAGTGTATGGTTCACGCCTCTCTCTCACCATTTACTTTCCCCTCCTTGGGGAAGTGTATGGAGCAGTTTATAGCCTGTTGGCTTGTGTTGTGAGTGTGTGATTGTCTTTGACTGTTTTGGCTGTCTGTATGTTGTGTTGGTGCTCTGTTGGTGTCTAGTACTTGCCTGAGGTTGGCGAGATGTTGGGTATTTTAAGGATTAAGGATTGGTATTAGGATTTGGAGATTTTTGGGGTTTTTCTCTTCGACAGCGGTTTTGCCATTGCTGGTTTCTGTGCTCATTGAGCGCTACCTTCATCTCTCTCTGTAGACGATTGAGCAGCCTCCTGGTGGCCTGATTTCTGGTGATCTTCCATTATTTTGTAACTCTGTTCTTGTGACGGATTTGGTCTAGTAGATGTTCCGGGAGCTGTACTTGCAGGGGCACGCCATCCCTTTATGGGGCTGCCTGCAAGATGGTTCCTATTAGATCTTGTAGCGTTGTTCTTCAGTTTCGGCAGTAGGTGGCGGAGCGCGAGCGATATCAGAGGCGACAGTTTCTCGGTATCGCTCCCAGTCTGTACGTTTGTAGGACTTCTGGTCCCTAGGGAGTGCAATCCATTCTCCCACATCGACCTCTAGAATCACTGGGTTGTGATCGGAGGACATTCCGTTGATTATCCTTGCGGCCACAACCCTGCGATCCTGCTAGTGAGGGCTATGTCTAATACATCGGGCATACCTTCAGTTTTTGGAAAATGTGTGGGCTCGACCGGACCTCATGTTTCGAAGTGGTGGTCGCGCGCTAGTCGTTGCAGTTTGCCACTACTCTGGAGGTTACTCTAGAGTTCCAAATCGGGGTGTTTGGCATTGAAGTCGCCCTTATTATGTGTTTGCCTTCAATTTGCCCTAGAGCAGCTATATCTCCTTCGTCTATCTCGTCCTGTGGGGGTCGGTAAATTGCAACGATTGTTGGGGGTCCGATGGCAGTGGTTACTTCCACGGCCACTGCTTCGATTTTACTGGTAGCTGGTATGAATACCTCGTGGTGGGGGATCTCTTTTATTATGTACATAGCCGTTCCTCCGCCTTGGGTTGGCCTATCTTTACGGTAGCTAACATAGTTGGGAACTGTCGTTTTTATTCCCGATTTTAGGTGGGTTTCCCCCATCATGCATAAGTCGATGGTGAACTCCTTCATGAGTTCTCTGAACTCGACCTCTTGATTAACAATGCCTTCTGCATTAAAGACGCACAATGTCAGGCCTTGGATATTTGATCGTCTATCCATGATGGGGCTTTGTAACTATCGAAGAAGTCGCAGAGGGGAGCGACTGCTGGACTGCTGCCTGAAGGGCTGAGTGTTCTGCTTCTGGGCCTCCCTGAATTCCTTCATCATTTCCATGATGAGGTTCATGGTCTGGACCACAATGCCTAACAATTGATCAGAGAGGGTAGAGTGAGTCTGGGGTTCTGTAAAGCTTCCTCTGTCTTGGCGGACCTGTTCGTTGTTGTGTTTTTCCAGGTGTTGTTCTTGCGTGTGTGTCTGGTGTTGTGGTGACAGGGCTTGCGTCGATTTCTCGATGTTTTCGTTGCTCTTTTGTGGAGAGGCCACTTCTGCATACGTTGTCCTTGGAGTGTCAGGCTGTGGTTTTACGCAAGTTATGTCTGTGTCTGTTGTGCTGTTTTTCTCTCTGCGAGGTTTGATGAGGTGGCATTGTCTTGATTTCGTGTGTGGGGGGCGGCCTTCGTACCCTTTGCTTACTGTGTTCCTGGCACATCACACTAAATATTTCATTTAAAAGGATATGCGAAAGCCACTAAATGCATTTTTTGTAGATTTTAAGTTGGGCACATTACCGTATAGATTTTTTCAGCGTCTATACGATGGAATAGATTTCAGGGTGCAAAACTTGTTATAAACCATTGGATATGACTGTAGAAAATAGTGCGATTGCAAAAACCGCTAACTGCACGTTGTCTTTGGACGTGAAGCCCTCTAAATGTCCAACGCTTGAAAACCTCGCCAAATTCAGCAGGCATCGTGGTCACCGTGCAACGTCAGGATACAAAGCACGCCAGCTGACATCAGACTTACCAATCTAAGCATTCAAAGCTACCTTTCATGTTATTACGATTAGAAGGCATATTTTCCTTATTCACAGTTAGATTGGCTTCGCTGTTGCGAACGCGTACGCAACTTACGCTCTCGCTGCCGATGTACTATTGAAATACACGCCGGTAGGCCGGTATCACACTATCATACTTCCTTGACAAAGATTCGATCAAAGATATGATCAAATATTCGTCAAATTTGTTTGACAAAGTTATTTTAAGTGCCGCTAAAAAGGGGTATTACACTGTCATCGTATTTTTCGTCAAAGTTTAAGATGGCTGACAACAACAACTTGTTATTTATGCGCAGCAGTTTCCGAGAAGCGGGGGAAAAAAAGAAACGTGCCTGTGTGAGGCCGTTGGTTTTACGACGATACGATAAAAGTATTCAACAATTTTTTTTTACGTGAGCTTCTAGTGGAAGACGTCAGGTCATACAAAAATTACTTAAGAATGGATGAGCATACCTTTTAGTATTTTCTCAGTAAAGTGTCTCGTCATATTACAAAGCACAATACTCACTTGAGAACTGCTATATCTGCAGCAGACAGGCTCACAGTAACACTCCGATTTGTTGCTGCAGGAGAGAGTCACTCCAGCTTACAGTACAGCACTCTAACACCACATTGCACGTTAATTAAAATAATACGTGAAACGTGTGAAGCAATATATAAAGCACTAAAGGATCAATATCTGAAGGAAATAAATGTTTAATACACTTTATGTGCATTAAGAACTACTTTTATTGTATCTCAAAGTAATAATTACATTTTCAGTCCCACAACTACAAAATTAATAGAAATATATGAGGCTGATGAGGCGTTTTACAATGTGAGACATCCTGAGTACAAATATAGATTGAGACTGGAGAGCTTAGAATATACACTCCTGGAAATTGAAATAAGAACACCGTGAATTCATTGTCCCAGGAAGGGGAAACTTTATTGACACATTCCTGGGGTCAGATACATCACATAATCACACTGACAGAACCACAGGCACATAGACACAGGCAACAGAGCATGCACAATGTCGGCACTAGTACAGTGTATATCCACCTTTCGCAGCAATGCAGGCTGCTATTCTCCCATGGAGACGATCGTAGAGATGCTGGATGTAGTCCTGTGGAACGGCTTGCCATGCCATTTCCACCTGGCGCCTCAGTTGGACCAGCGTTCGTGCTGGACGTGCAGACCGCGTGAGACGACGCTTCATCCAGTCCCAAACATGCTCAATGGGGGACAGATCCGGAGATCTTGCTGGCCAGGGTAGTTGACTTACACCTTCTAGAGCACGTTGGGTGGCACGGGATACATGCGGACGTGCATTGTCCTGTTGGAACAGCAAGTTCCCTTCCCGGTCTAGGAATGGTAGAACGATGGGTTCGATGACGGTTTGGATGTACCGTGCACTATTCAGTGTCCCCTCGACGATCACCAGTGGTGTACGGCCAGTGTAGGAGATCGCTCCCCACACCATGATGCCGGGTGTTGGCCCTGTGTGCCTCGGTCGTATGCAGTCCTGATTGTGGCGCTCACCTGCACGGCGCCAAACACGCATACGACCATCATTGGCACCAAGGCAGAAGCGACTCTCATCGCTGAAGACGACACGTCTCCATTCGTCCCTCCATTCACGCCTGTCGCGACACCACTGGAGGCGGGCTGCACGATGTTGGGGCGTGAGCGGAAGACGGCCTAACGGTGTGCGGGACCGTAGCCCAGCTTCATGGAGACGGTTGCGAATGGTCCTCGCCGATACCCCAGGAGCAACAGTGTCCCTAATTTGCTGGGAAGTGGCGGTGCGGTCCCCTACGGCACTGCGTAGGATCCTACGGTCTTGGCGTGCATCCGTGCGTCGCTGCGGTCCGGTCCCAGGTCGACGGGCACGTGCACCTTCCGCCGACCACTGGCGACAACATCGATGTACTGTGGAGACCTCACGCCCCACGTGTTGAGCAATTCGGCGGTACGTCCACCCGGCCTCCCGCATGCCCACTATACGCCCTCGCTCAAAGTCCGTCAACTGCACATACGGTTCACGTCCACGCTGTCGCGGCATGCTACCAGTGTTAAAGACTGCGATGGAGATCCGTATGCCACGGCAAACTGGCTGACACTGACGGCGGCGGTGCACAAATGCTGCGCAGCTAGCGCCATTCGACGGCCAACACCGCGGTTCCTGGTGTGTCCGCTGTGCCGTGCGTGTGATCATTGCTTGTACAGCCCTCTCTCAGTGTCCGGAGCAAGTATGGTGGGTCTGACACACCGGTGTCAATGTGTTCTTTTTTCCATTTCCAAGAGTGTATAATAAGTACCGGTATGTAGATAGTGCTTTTGCTTTCTCGTGAGAGCAGCTTGAGCGGAGGCCATTAATTTTCTTTTTTATGTAGTCAGCCGTGGACCCGGGCCGCACTCACAGCCAAGGACCTCCCCAATTTTTTGTACCTCACCAGTCTTCTTAATCTATTTTTGTACTCAGGGTGCCTCACGTAGTAAAGCGCCTCATCAGCTACATACACATCTATTAGTTTTGTAGTTGACGGTACACACGAATTAAACTTCGCAGCCATGTTTTCAAAAAACATGGAAAAGTAAGAGACGTCCTGATCAGTGGAAGAGAAATGTTTCCAAAACGAAAGTTAAGGGTGTGAAAAGTATTATTAAAGCAATGTTGATACTGTTATGACATAACCTCAACAAATTCGTGGTACGATCTGTGCTATTCTCTACAAAGTGGCGTAGTAGTCCGAGCAATTTAATGGACAACAGGCTATTTTTCAGTGTTAAAAATATTGTTCGGATTGTTGTTATTCTGATTAATTATAACACTCAAATAGCATTTACGATCAATATCCTCATAAAAAATCTGCCATTTTTATGTAATTAAAGCTTAAAAATCATTAAATATCAAGATTTGGTCATATGATCGAAAACGGTTTGTTACTGGCTGAAGCTTTGCTGACGCCACCGGGTAGGAGTAAGACAAAGTTTACGTGTATTATAGGAGTGAAAGCGAATGTTACGAGGTTTATACATATTTTTTCTGCAAACAGTTTATCTTTTTAGTCATGGAACATGCAGTTGCAACTTTTAAGTAACACTACAGAGGAATTTTGTGAATGCTGATAGTGGAAACCCTGCGAAAGTTGATGCGTTTATATCCACCCATTTTGAGTGGTAATATGTGCAGCGACGGACATTCTTTTCCTTGCTTTCTGCAACATCATTAAACCCAATCAAAACTACGTAATTGTAGAACTTTTACAAATGAGTTCATATATCATAACTAGACTGTCAACTGATAGGCACGAGCTATGACTCAAAGCATTACAAAATTATTCTAGGTAAGTCTTAGTGTTGATTTTCTCACTAGATCATACTCAGCAAAGGTACCAACCACAGAAGGCGCTCAGTGGCGCAACAGATAGAAAGGTGACATATTCGAATCCTGGAATGGTTATATGTTTTTAAAAGTTTTATATGAAATACGAAAATAGGGTTAGCAAGAACTGATTATAAAAAATGGTTCAAATGGCTCTGAGCACTACGGGACTTAACATCTGAGGTCATCAGTCTCCTATAACTTAGAACTATTTAAACCTAACTAACCTTAGGACATCACACACATCCATGCCCGAGGCAGGATTCGAACCTGCGACCGTAGCAGCAGCGCGGTTCCGGATTGAAGCTCCTAGAACCGCTCGGCCACTCCGGCCGGCAACTGATTATAACAGTTGTTTCTATGGTGGGATGCATTATACATAGCTTCATATTAATCTTAGTCTGAGAAATCGACGACAAAGGAGAAATGCATGTACTTCACGAACAAACAATTCAGTTTTTTGGAAAGCATTGCTATTAGTGAATACATCACCATACACCCACACTACAACGAGGTGTAGGACGATGAGGTTTTGTGTACAGAGAGATATAAATCATGTGCAGGTAACACAACAAATGTTAAAATATTGTTGAGGAATCGTACCAGCGATCTACAGCTACTTCCTTCAATCATTCGCTAGTCTACCGTTCTAATAGCTGAGCTACAGAATAATGTGCATGATAGTGGGTAAAAAGACAGTTGTCTCTTAGAATTTAGTTTCGTTGAATGACGCTGTCCTTCCTTGAAACAGTGGGAAAGCACATTTCGCAGGTAAATTAATGTGAACTTCAGAGTGCGAGACATTTTTAATTAAGTTAGCAAACTTATGCGACGATGTGGTTACAGTTTTCCAGTACATGCAACCACTTTTTACGCGCCTTTTCTTTCTCTGGGACACTCAAAAACAATTTATCTGAAGTTTTTACGCGTGTGTTTGTACAGAATGGTACTACACACTATTTGTAACCCATTTTCCGGAATGTAAATTCCAAAACGAAACATCACTGTGAATTAGCATTACAACAGTAGGAGAAGCGAGCTAGAGAGTGACGCCAAAGGCATCACATGACGCGAATGAATCGTTTTAGCGGGCTTTCAAATTATTTAAATTTCATTTCCATTTTTAAGAGGAAAACAAGCATGTTTGGAGCATAAAATGACAATTAATCATTTAAGACTATTTCCAGAAAACAATCAAATTACCTATTCCTGCAAAACTGAAACTAGTACCAATCTGGCAACAAAGTAAGAGTGTGGTGCATAACAAAACTAAAGAAAATGCAGAAGATTTCACAGGGAGCGTAAGGCGTGCACGTGATCTCTCGTAGTTGTGCTGTGCAGTACACTTACACTGTTGCCACAGTGCTTCCAGCTTCAGTTTCGCAGGAATTTTCCGTTGCGAAGGATTTTAAGCAACCACTGGGAAGGCGGTTTTGGAAGCAAAAATTTAAATTTTCTACCAGTCATTTAGTTTAATCACTCCTTTTTATATACGGAACATGGTTTTTTTTAACTTAGCTCGTCGTGCTTAATATCCCTTTTATTTTATCTGCGTGTGCAGACTTCTGCCTACTTTTCATGACCTGTGATGTGGTGCCCCCCCTCCACGACTCCTCCCTCTTACATACGTCACCCTTTACTGCTTCTACGTGCTTAACCATGAGACTTTGCGTTAGATAAAAGCTCAAGGCCTTCCCAAAGATGCCGGATTGTGAACATCCCTTCAGAAAACTAAGATGAAACGAACTTACCATGCAAGACGTAAGAATAAATAACCAAACCTTCACCAGAAAAGAACCCGAGAGTGGCAGACCAACTACATAGTTCAACATGTCTCTGCCACATCCTGTAAAAGAAGATCTAACGAGAACGAAAAAAGGAAGCGAACCATCACCATCCATTTTTCTTTACCGTAATAGAGGAGGCGTGGATCGAAAATGTTGCTGTTTGCGTATCGGCTTTTTTGTCAGTGTCATAAATTAAGAAGATAGCGTTACCGGGTTGTGCCACAAAATTTTAGACGAAAATGCAGTTCTCACTGAGACGAGATCAGGCAACGGAAGAACCAAGTTGTATGAAGCGGGAAAAGAGTGTGTGAAAAATCTCATTAAAAAGCCCATCCCCTTAGAACATTACTATTCGCGAGGAACCAATAACAAAAAAGTCAATTTAAGTAGCAAACTGAGCACAAAGAAGATGTGGACCTTGTATTGTGAAGAGAACCCTGAAAACATTGTCAAATACGATTACTACAGGATCTTTTATTTGCTAAGACTTCAATATTGGGATTTAGTGCTCCATATGTTTGTATCTGCTCAACACGCTCATGGTTGGAAAACCGTATTGAAGAAGAAAACCGAAGCGCTGAAAAGGAGGGCCTCCAAACCTGGCTCAAAGTCCACAAAAGGAGAGCTGACATGTTCTAACAAAGCTGAAAGAAAATAACGAGGATGAAATAATTCTGAGCTACGACTGTCAAAAGAATTTAGTACTACTAAAGGTGCCAGACCAAGCGGACTATTATTCCCGTAAAATGTACCTTTACTACCTTACAGTCTACCAGGGCTCCTCGGAGAACATCCAGGACCCCTATAGACTAACTCACCTAAACTTCGAAGGATAAAAAAAAACTTCGGTTGGTTTTAGATTGGTGTCGGGTGATAATAGAAACAGAACGATGGTCAGCATGCTATGTTACTAGTTTCTTCTCGAAGCTCGCGAAAATGGAAAAGGAACAGAACTGTGGTTCCTAACTGTGGACCATTCAGCCCACCTGAAAGGGCTTTCGATAACACTGAAAGACAACTTCGCAAGTTGAGCTTCGTTGAAAATCTGTCTGTATACATTCAGCAGATTGAGAAATTTGCAAAGGTTATACGTCTAGAACAAAATGAATGTCCTGTTCAAGATTGGAAAGAATACGCGGAAGGCTCAGTGAAGGTTACTGGTAACTGGCGTTTCTAGATTCAAAAAGCCAGAAAGTTGTGTTCACAAAGGACAAAAACAAGATGATTTGTCTAGTTCGTGAGAGCCCTTCAAAAATTTTGAATCTGGGAGGGGAATAGCATTCTAAAAGGGGGGAGGGGTGAATTTCAGAAAAGCAAACGGCCCAACACTAATCACAGCACGTATACAACATACAGAAACCAAACTCGGAGACCTCCAAAAAGCTTTGGAGCTCTGATTTGGTGAAGACTGGACGACCAACGGCAAGCTCAAATTCTACACCGAGGTGTTCGACAAGCAGGAAGGCACTCCTAGAGCCGGCCCTGCCACTGCCAACCCTCAGAACGAGTAAGAAGTCGGAACCGATTTTAAGTTGATGGACAGTGTTGAGGTCGATGTCACTTAAAAGCAGTTTTCAGCTAATTTCATTTTCTAGAACTTTTTGTCGCTGTTTTAAAACTAAGATGCAACTTTCAGCCAATTTTTTCATTTTCCAAAATTTTGTCGGTGTTTTACTAAGGTACAATTTGGAGCTGATTTTATTTTCTGCAATATCTTGTAATGTCGAAAGCACGATGATGTATTTTTTTAACTAGGTGCTGAACATTCATTTTTATTCTCTTTTTTATGTTAAATAAGTCAGTTCTTTCTGCTAAAATAAAGTCGCTTTCGTATTTTGTATGCGAATTTTGTAGAATCTTCAGACTTCTCTTTGAAATAAAACGTATTATGTTTATATTCGCAAAATAAAATTTTGCAACAAAATATTTGTTTCGTAATTGCATCGATAGTTTGCAAAACATGCTAACTGCATGAATCTGGTGCAAAAATCGCTATGTCAGTACTTCACTTAAGATTTTATCTTGGAAAACATAATCGTAGATTTCAGCGATTAATACTGAGTAATTAATTATTTTTTTATTTATTTTTAAAAAACAAATGATGCCTTTACCTTTAATAGCTTGGATGGGACGAGTTTATCGCGATTTTCTGTTTCTATTATCATGCAGTTCGTGGTTTTTGCATCTGGCTTACTTTATTGTTATCGTCAGAGATAACTTGTTGTAAACCTATCCCTTACTAATCAGTGTTAACATTTTCTTTCGGAAACGGTAGCCTTGCTAAATTTTACTTTCTGTTAG
The DNA here is from genome assembly GCF_023864275.1 of Schistocerca cancellata. Lineage (NCBI taxonomy): Eukaryota > Metazoa > Arthropoda > Insecta > Orthoptera > Acrididae > Schistocerca > Schistocerca cancellata. The sequence goes on from NC_064630.1 coordinate 224,529,963, forward strand.
GCACACGCAAACATATTTTTGCAAAAGCCGGTTATGTAAAGAAGGACATCACACGTGACGACTCTGGTGTCAGGACAGTTGCAATCTTGGGCTTGTCTAGTGACCGAATTTTACACTTTTGTGCAAATTCTGTGTGCAAATAAAACCTGTTTTCGTAACGAAGAAAGAGTCGTCTACGTACTGTTACCACAAGTGTATAGAGAAAATCGCACGGGTGTAGGATAATAAAACTTGCTTTAATTAACATTGGAAATTAAAATGATGGAGAATACTGAATTTTGCCACCTTTAATGCGTATCAGGCGGACGAACTAAGGATGTACTGAATTTTGTCACCTTTAACGCGTACCAGGCGGACGGACTAAGGATGCACGAGTTGGCGGAATCCGTTGTTGAGGACAGGGTGGTACCCACCACAGGCACTGCCACGGGAATGCGAACACTTAACAATAAAACTTCATGCTCTTGTGAACGCCACCGTATATGGTACATTTATTAAAGCCGAACCAGTTGGTGATGGATACGGAGAAGTTAAAAAGGTGCGGGAATTAGAGGCACAACCGAACCCTCTGGGAAAAATAAGTAATTTGTTAAGTATTTTGCTTGCTAAAACGGACGTTCAAGGTAAGAAAATAGCTGCTTATGGTGTATCCACTTAAAAGAAAACAGACGCTCAAGAAAGGAAAATAGACGGGCAGAGTACATCGATCAAAAGTGATACGCAGACACAGTCAAAGAAATTAGGTGAATCGATTATTATTGTCAATAACAATATTATTACAGTGAACAAAAAAGTATATTTCACAAAGAACGAATTGAAAACAGTGAATGTCGAAATCAGTAGTCTTAAACGCGACATGGCGACAGTGCAGTCGCAAGTTCAGGATATAAATAGTCAATTCGACTCGGAAATAGGCAAGATTCAAGAAAATGTTAGCTATTGTCAAAGGCAAAGTAGCAAGTTGAGGGATGAACTTGAAGAACAGATTGCTATGGTACAACAGGGACAAGTGAATGAAATCTTAAATTTGAAAAATTTAATATCGGCAGTTGATACGAAAGTTAACAGATAGAGTGAGATCTGTCAACAGAAAAATGCCGGAGATGGAAACGTTAGCCACGACCAGCGCCGTAGTAGTGGGTCAAATCTCGAAGCTTGAACTAACTGTTCATGGTAAACAAAGTAGGGGATTTATTAGCAAAGGAAGAGCTTTTTGGCCCAATCACAAAAGCAAGATTGAGTCCAACTGAGATTTCATTTTTCAGTGCCCTCTAAAATAAAAAGCCGTGATTGGCTGTTTCCTTCTAATACTACATTGATTTTTGCTGGCGAGGGAAGAGGTGAGGAGAAGCGGTAGGGAAAGGGACAAGAAGTTAGGTTTCGTGTGTCATGTGATAGATAAGGGGGACATAGCTTGTCATGTGATAGGAAAGGGGTATGTGGTCGTCACAATATCAATTTTTTTAATTTCCAGTCAGCACTATCAACTACGGTAGTGCAACGATAGTGCCTACGAGTGGTGGAGAATTGAGTTGTGCACTGGAATGACCATACATATACTACTAATACAGATCACGATAAATGACGGTGTGAACTTCATACCGTTATTTGTTCCTTTATTACCGCCATCATGCGAAGAATTCGGTAGAATCGTTTTGCAAACTGCCTGGAATACTGTTTAAAGATGCGCAGGAACATTTCGAGAAAATAGCATCTTTATAGATAAAACCTCTTCGTAAGAGCCCTGAAAATCTTCGTTACACTGTCTTACTGACTCAACCACAAATGCAGCATCAAGACTGAATTCATACGATCTTCTGAATGTCGCCGGCCGAAGTGGCCGTGCGGTTAAAGGCGCTGCAGTCTGGAACCGCAAGACCGCTACAGTCGCAGGTTCGAATCCAGCCTCGGGCATGGATGTTTGTGATGTCCTTAGGTTAGTTCGGTTTAACTAGTTCTAAGTTCTAGGGGAGTAATGACCTCGGCAGTTGAGTCCCATAGTGCTCAGAGCCATTTGAACCATTTTTCTGAATGTCGGTCCTTGCACGTGATTTCTGCTTTTCGCTTCCTAGAAATGTAGCAATAAATCCAAGTTTGACATTTGCCCTCATTAGTAATAACTCGTGTTTCTAACACTTTATATTACTTTGCTACGCTACTCTAAGAGGTGTTCAACGTTATACCTCTCTTATGATGCAATATTGCAAACGCCCTTTTTTTCTGGAAATGAGCATGCCAAGTCACACAGAAGGCACAAAATTCCGTATGAAATGTGTGTAAAAGAAGCCAGTTTCATCGTGGCGCTCCTAAATAACTTTATTTTGAAGCACTTAAGCTTAATAAATCGACAGTGTCATATTTTCACAGTTTTATGATATTAGGAAAACATTGTGTTGTAACAAGTACTTACATGTAATTTCCGGATAACTGTTATGACGCACAAAACTTCATCAGTTGAGATGGAATATCCTTGGGGAAGAGCGTAGTTGGGTAATCAAGTTAATGACTTTTGAGAATATTAGTTCGGGTAATCAATATCTCTACAGACAAACATTGCGCTAATGAAGTGAGGCCTAGACGTTAACTTCCTTCCCCTTAGTAATTACTAAGAAGTCTCATCGCCGTCGAAAATAATCTTGAACATCCTTTTAATCATCAGAATATCACTGAATTATTGGTAGTTGACGCACGTTATGGGGCAGCGCTGGACAAAAAGATACTTGCTCTGTAACAAGAATTTTGTCAGCAACTGTACGAAAGATCGTCCGGCCATTGATAACTGAAATGTTGAGCGCCCTAAATTCAATAACAGCAACTAAAGATTGTTGATAGCAGATCTTAACTGTTAAGCTGTGCACCAACTTCTTTACTTAACTTTCAAAACTCTATATTTTCTCAACGAGTGAGCCATATGACATTGGGTGGGATAATTGAACTGTGATACTAGGCTACTTACACAATGCATTGACTGAAAGTTGTTGCAAAAGTGAAGGAGTCACGGGGGATGAAATCATGAAGCAGTATGAGAGAGAACTGTGATCTTAATCATTAAGTCATTACGTCTGTAATGACTGTATGCCCGATGACATATAGAACCACCGAGCGAGGTGGCACAGGGTTAGCACACTGGACTCACATTCGGGAGGACGACGGTTCAAACCCGCGCCCGGCCATCCTGATTTAGTATTCCGTGATTTCCCTAAATCGCTTCAGGTAAATGTCGGTATGGTTCCTTTAAAAGGGCACGGCCGATTTCCTTCCCCATCCTTCCCTAATCCGATGGGACCAATGACCTCGCTGTTTGGTCCCCTCCCCCAAATCAACAAGTCAACGTATAGAACCAAGTGGTTCCATCTCCATACGTTTGTATTTATATGTACCCTTTAATGTGTTGTCTTGCGGTTGGTATCAAAAAATTAATTTTATACACAGCAAGTATAAAAATTATAATTAGAATAGATTATTTTTAACAAAAGAGATATTTCCTTCCTTTACGACAAACTGAAATACCTCGAGAAACAACAATCTAAGTTCGGTATGCAATGTTGACATTATATATGAACAACCAATAATAAAAATATTGTGGATATCCGTATTGTACAAGAAATATTGTACTAGTATATAAGCCTTGTACCACACCTGCTCTTATCCTAAAAGACAGTCCTAACGGACAGTTTTGCGTAAGCTAAAATTTAGAAAACTGTTGCTGCATTTCCTCGAAGTTGTTTCGTTTGCACCTAACTGTTTTGCTGTCGTCTCTGTGTCGTGAGCATTGACGCCGTAGTTTCCATCCTAGCTCACAGTCTAAGCAGGTCGGGACCCCTGGTGGTCCGTCGTCTCTGGTGCTGGTTTCCCAGACTTGAAACTAGCCTGTTTTCAGACTGCCGCGGCGCTTCATAGATCCGCCGGGCAGACTGTTTTATGCGATCCCTTGTCATGGAGATACCTGATTCCTCACGCAAGGCCATGGTCGGGTAGACTCGCGGTTAGTGCAAGGCAAGTTGCAGAGTTCCCCCTTGTACCCCTCGGAGCCGACGAATATGAGTATCGGCTGCGTTTCACCACACTATGGATGCTTATTCTATCACTGGTCGGATTAGTGCTAGATATACCGTAATTCCTCATTGTGGAGAAAGCGTTGATTCCGGATTTAACCGGTGGTAAAATGCCTTCAGTCGAGCGTGTGCTTTCCCCCAGACCTCACGAAAATGCGGCTTCCAGGTCATGTGCCTATCAGGAGTTACCCCTAGATACTTATCCGTGCAAGACCGGGGGATGGGGTCTCCCATGATTCGCAACGGCTGCACTCCCATGTCGCGTTATGATGACAGCCTGGCTTTTCGCGGCATTCAGTTTGAGGTTCCATTTCATAGCCGAGGCTGCTAGCACATCGCACGGCGCCTATAGACGGCGACGAACGACCTCGATTCTTTGGTAACGCGCGTAGAGTACGGTGTCATCCGCATATGACGATAGGGATACCCTGTCAGAGTGTGGAACATCGACTGTATACAGGGAGTGCAGCAGGAGGCCGAGAACCAACCGCGGCGGCACTCCCGCGCGTATAGGCCTCACATTTGAGATACCGTCTTCGGCACGGACGTTGTAAATTCGGTCACGCAGATAGGACGCTATGAGTCCGACATAAGTGTCGGAAGCCCGTGTACAAAAAGTTTGTAGAGGAGGCCGTTGTGACACACGCAGTCAAAGGCCCTGGAGACATCAAGATGTACCGTCCCTTAGTATTCCCGACGCTCCAGGGCTCCCATCGCGTCCTCGACAACACACAGTAGTTGATTGTTGCGTGCTGTGGCGGTGCTTGAAGCCGAATTGCTGTAGGGGAAATGCTCCATGAGCCGTTTGATGTAGATTCGTTCGAACACTTTCGAAAGAACAGGGAGCAGACTTACCGGCCTATAATTTTGAGGAAGCCTCGCGCATTTTCCTTGCCTGGGAATGGCAATCATCTCTGCGTGTTTCCACGCAGAAGGGTAGTTGCGAGAGTCCTCAGAACGTAAATGAAAGGATTTGTGATAGTCCACAGTGCATCAGGCGTTAGTTTTTTCAGCATAAGAGCTTCGACCTGGTCACAGCCGCAGGCCATCCTGGCGTTTAAGGGGCGAAGTTGGACATCAGCTTCCTCCTCAGTGGCTGGTTCGACGGCATGATCTGCGTCGTCTGCAAGAAAAACAGACAGCCGTTGTTGCACAGTTTGCGTGTGCTGTTCATCTATATCATCCTCAACCGGGGTAAATCTGTTCGAAAAGCAGTCAACCAGGACATTGGCCTTGGCAGTCAACCTCTCTGCCGACTTGTAGAGGAGGAAGACGGTGCTCTTTTCTTAAGAATTGTTTGGTTAGTCGCTAGGCAGAGACATCTTCGATGAGAAGCATGGCTACTATGCGTGCCCAGTCTTGATTTCGGTAGTTTTCCACCACCACCTTCATTTCAGGACGCAGACGATTTAGGTGGCGTTTGGTGGCAGGATGGCGTGTAATTTGCAACTCACGGAAAAGCCTATTTTTGTTTGAAATGGCCATGCACCCTAACATTCAGTATCAGGATATTTATCTCTGTCAGTCTTGGCTGCTTTTACGAACGGATGATCAGATTGGAGACTAACATCTCACACGTTTTACTACACACGTAACAAAGAGCCACAACAAATGAGTGTACAAACCAGAAATAATCAGTGAGTTAGACGAAATCTCACATCATTCTCAGCGATGAAGATTAAATTATTAATTAGACGAACTAGTATGAAAGAAGTGATATGAAAATTTTCGATATAACGAGAAAGTATGTTGCTATACTAGTTAAGCGCAATTCATAAGAAGAGAAGAAACATAAAATATAAGCAATAACTGCAAATCTTTGTCAATACTTTCTCACAATTCAAGACTGTGGGAACTCTGTAGACATATCTACACTTCGAAGAGTCACATGATTTACAAATAACGATTAGCTGCAGATTAGAGCCATAATTGAGGATTTTTTTCTCACGACGAATCTGAAAGCAGGAACTGCTTTCAAAAGTAGAGGAATATTAAACACATCATTCGGCTAATTAAGATATCATTCGGCTGCCTGCTGGGAAATTCAAATTTCGATGAGATCGTTAATTGGAATTAACCCTCACACAGCGGTAAAATAAAGCACTAACGTAGGTGGGATTATTCGACGCCATCTCACTTGTCCTCTACATCTACATCGTCATACATACGCCGCAAGCCACCGCACGGTGCGTGGCGGAGAGCACCTTCCACAACTGCCAGTCATTTTCTATTCTGTTCCACTCGCAAACAAAATGAGAGAAAAAAGGCTATCTATATGCCTCTGTAAGAGCCCTAATTTCTGGTATCTAATCTTTGTGATCGTTACATGAAATGTGTGTTGGTGGCAGTAGAATCGTTCTGCAGTCAGTTTCAAATGACGGCGTACTCTAAATGTTCTCAATAGCGTTTCTCGAAAAGAGCGTCGCCTGTCCTGCACGGATTCCCATTCGAATTTCCAAAGCATCTCCGTAACACTCGCGTGTTGATCGAATCTACCGTTAACAAGTCTAACAGCCCGCCTCTGAATTGCTCACTGTCTAGCTTTAATACACCGTGGTAGGGATCCCAAACACTCAGGACCAGGTCGCACTAGAATCCTATACGCGGTATCCTTTATACACAAACCACACTTTCCACAAATTCTCCGAATAAAACAAAGTCGACAATTCGTTTATTCCGCCACAATCATCACACGCTCGTTCCATTTCATATCATTTTGCAATGTTGTGGCCAGATATTTAAACGGCATGACTGTGTCAAGCAGGCCACTACTTATGCTGTATCCAAACATTAACACTGTTTTTACTACTCATCTGCATTAACTTACATTTGTCCACATCTAGAGATAGCAGTCATTCATCACACCAACTAGAAATTTTGTCCACTTCATCTTGTATCCTTCTGCGGTCACTGAACTTCGACAATTTCCCGTATATTACAGCATCATAATTTCCTAAGTTAGAATGGCATGCAGGCCCCTCACATGGGAATTTGCGCTTGAGAGGTGACGTCCTGAATTCAAGAACGGATAAGAGCATTTTTTTCAGTTTGGTATCTTCGGTATTTTTCGCTGTTTCCAACAGTTTGTTAGTATTACACGACTGCCTCGTTCCCTTGCATTAACTGTGATTGCGGGCCAGGTAGCTCGTTTGAGTTCCAGTAGCGGCAATATTTCGCAAATTTTATGCTAATATTATTATCGAGCTCAATGTCTTTTCAACAACCTGTATCTTTCGAATAGTGTTTAGCTGTACTACCAACGACATGTCCCCACTTTGAGAATTTCTCTTCAATCTTATTTCTCGAGTTTGCAACTACCGCATTGGCATTTTCATATTGTGTAGTGAAAGTCTGTAGCATATAAAATATAGGGAAATAAAAATGAAAAGTTATAGAAAATGCACTGCGGAAAGTAATGAAAGGGGAAGGCGTTATGTTGTTTTACACCTAGTGAAGAAAATAACACACTAGTTATTTTTTAAACACTTTGTCGAGTAACATGCAGCTAAAAGCAGTTCATTCTCCTCTGTAATAATTAATATTATTCCCAGCATTTAGATTCTAATAGCCGGCCGGAGTTGCCGAGCGGTTCTAGGCGCTACAGTCTGGAGCCACACGACCACTACGGTCGCAGGTTGGAATCCTGCCTCGGGCATGGATGTGTGTGATGTCCTTAGGTTAGTTAGGTTTAAGTAGTTCTACGTTCTAGGGGACTGATGACCTCAGAAGTTAAGCCCCATAGTGCTCAGAGCCATTTGAACCATTTTCAGATTCGAATACCAGGCAACAAAACACCCGGAGAAATGCACGAGCAAGGAAATGTAGACAGATCAAAGCAAAATTATAGCGTCAGTGGAAGGACTGAAAAATTATCGTTGCTCATACAGTCATAGATGGTGGATTACTAAAAGTGACACTCCGCTGTAAAAATAGTGCAAAAAGTGCGATAGAATTAAACTATCTGGATTTAAATTTAAAGAAAATTTCTAAACCTGGAGCACGCTCCGTAAAAATTCAGCCGTGCGAAACTCACCTTGCCCTTCTCTTACATGGTCTCTTCCAAACCAAAGATGGAGAGCAACAGGCAGACCCCATATACACTGAAGCGCCAAAGTAACTGTTATAGGCATGTGTATTCAAACACAGAGATTTGTAAACAGGCAGAATACGGCGCTGCGGTCGGCAACGCCTGTGTAAGACAACAAGTGTCTGTGCGCAGTTGTTAGATCAGTTGCTGCTGCAATAATGGCAGATTATCTGGATTTAAATGTGTTTGAACGTGGTGTTACAGCCGGCGCACGAGCGATGGGACACAGCATCTCCGAGGTTGCGATGAAGTGGACATTTCCCCGTATGAGCATTTTACGAGTGTGCCGTAAATATCAGGAATCCGGTAAAACATCAAATCTCCGACATTGCTGAGACTGGAAAAAGATCCTGCAAGAACGGCACCAAGGACGACTAAAGAGAATCGTTCATCGTAACAGAAGTGCAACCCTTCCGCAAATTGCTGTAGATTTCAATGATGAACCATCAACAAGTGTCAGCGTGCGAAACATTAAACGAAACATCATCGATATGGGCTTTCGGAGCCGAGTGCATGACACAAAGATTTGCTCCTCGCCTGGGTCCTTCAACACCGACGTTCGACTGTTGATGACTGGAAACATGTTGCCTGGTCGGACGAGTCTCGCTTCATATTGTATCGGCCGGATGGACGTGTACGGGTATGGAGACAAACCCATAGATTCACGGACCATGCATGTCAGCAGGGGACTGATCAAACTGGTGGAGGCTCAGTGATGGTGCGGGGCGGGTGCAGTTGGAGTGAAATGGGATCCCTGATTCATCTAGATACGACTGTGCATTCCGACGGACTTGGGCAATTCCAACAGAAGTGCTACAAAGGGGCTCCTGGAACACTCTTCTGAGTTTAAACACTTCCGCTGTACACCAGACTCCCCAGAAATGAACATTATTAAGCATATCTGGGATGCCTCATAACGTAATGTTCAGAAGAGATCTCCACCCCTTCGTACTCTTACGGATTTATGGACAGCCCTGCAGGATTCATGGTGTCAGTTCCCTTCAGCGCTGCTTCAGAGATGAGTCGAGTCCTTGCCACGTCGTGTTGCGGCACTTATGGGTGCCCGCTAGAGCCCTATACGGTATTAGGCAGATGTACCAATTTATTTGGCTGTTCAGTATATTTAGATTCCTGGAAAGTATTTTGCCCCACTGCACATCAGCCACGAAATTCGAGCGTATGGGTCAGGTTCCGAGACATGCGTGGCTCGGAGGTTTTAAGTAACAGAACTCAATACGTTGTCCTTGACGGCGATTGTTAATGACTGTTACTTATAATCTGTCTTGATTGCAAAAATGTTTATTCACATGACCGGTTTCGGTTCCTCTATAACCATCTTCAGATATGCAATTTCGGTTACAGGAGTAATCGGTCCTCAGTCCCCACATGAGGTCTGTAGCGTTGAAACTCTGTTATAGATGTGGACAGATTGAAGTAAATTGATATGGAAATTCACACTCGCATTAAAAATCCCTCCGCGTGAGAATGCCTGTCAGAACGATGCGCTGTTGGCAAGGAGGTGGTTTTCGACGCACTCGAACCTTGCCGCAGGTGACACTTTTCCAAACTTGCAGCATGTGAAGTTTGCTGTGTGTGGACGGGTTACGCCTGTAACCGAAATTGCAGATCTGAAGATGGTTCTAGAGGAACCGAAACCGGTCATCTGAATAAATATTTTTGCAATCAAGACGGATTATAAGTGACATTGTATAACCAGTGATCGCGGTATCCCATCAGAAATCGTGTCTATTTTTGTAAAGATTGTTAATCAGACACAAGCGTATCGTCGGGACTGCCCCAAGGAAGTGTGACAGGACCGCTCTTTTTCTCTATATACGTAAAAGATTTGACGCAAAGGGTCAGCAGAAGTTTACTGTTGTTTGCTGATGATGCTGTGTTATGTGGGAAGATGTGACTGTAGGGAGGGGTGTTACAGAATGACGTAGAATTTCAGTTTGGTGTGATGAATGGCAACTTGCTCTAAATATAGAAAAATGCAAGTTAATGCGAATGAGTAAGAAAAACAATCCCATAACAATCGAATACAGCGTTAGTAGTGTGTTGCTTGAGACAACCACGTGGATTAAATATCTAGATGTACTATTGCAAACTGATATTGAACGGAATTAAAAAGTCAGATCAGTAGTAGAGAGAGAATTTTGGGAAAGTATAGCTCATCTGCAAAGGAGATGGTGTATAGGAGGCTAGTGCGACCCAGTCCTGCTCGAGTTTGGACCACACCATGTCGGACTAAAGGAAGACGTCGAAGTAATGCAGAGATGTGATCCTTGATTCATTAATGGCAGGTTCGATTAGCACGCAATTATTACAGAGACGCTTTACGAATGGAAATGGGAATCCCTGGAGGGAATATGATGCTCTTTTCCCGTGGTACTATTGCGGAAATTTAGAGAAACAGCCTCTGAAGCCGACTATAGAACGAGTCTGCAGTCGCCAGTGTACATATCGCATAAGAATCTCAAAGATAAGACGAGAGAAATGAAGACTCGTACGCAAGCTGTCGTTTGCCCTCACTTTATTTGTTAGTGGAACAGGAAAAGAAATGAGTAGTAGTTGTTCATGGTAGCCTCCACCATGTACAACACGGTGACTTGCGGAGTATGTATGTCGGTGTAGATGTAGACTGGTCGGAAAGGATTCCAAGATGCGCTTGTAGGTCCCAGACGTACTGAGCGGGATTCAAGCAGGAATAAAATGGAAAGATCCTGAAGACCACGCGATAGTCGACCGACCGCTGTCTAATCCTCAGTCATTCATCATGGGGAGCGGTATGCAGGGAATGGGGGTCAACTCATTCCTGGCTGTTGTCTACGTTTCGACCGTGGAGGTGCTGCCTCTCAGTCTGGTCTCTGCACAATTGTCATCAAGAGGCTGAGTGCAGCCTCAGTCCTCCCACTAAGGAAGCGTTCCTGGCAGTACAGAAAATCGGTCCCCAGTCCCCACATGAGGTCTGTAGCGTTGAAAATCCCTCCGCGTGAGAATACCTGTCAGAACGATGCGCTGTTAGCAAGGAGGTGGTTTTCGACGCACTCGAACCTTGCCGTAGGCTAGAACCAACAGCCCATGTGACTCTTTTCCAAACTTTCAGCGTCAAATGTGGTTGTTTCTGCACTCTTGCTAGTATCCGTGCCTTTTTACGTTGACTCACAAGTCAGCACCATTTGCTTGTGCACCTTTTATGCAGATATGATGCTGGCCAGTATGACTGCTGTTGTCACACAGTGCTCAACTAGCGAGTGGTCTGCTCCACAAAAGTTCTACTATCTTTTATTACAATCAGAGATGATCGACGGTGACACCTTCCCTAAACACATTGTTGGCCAGGAAACTATCGAAAAACTGCAAATACACATCTCTTGTTTGATACTGGATAACAATATATAAGTCACAGAACACGTTTTCAAAGGAAGTATTCGACATCTTCAGGTTGTTACGGTTTTTACTGCTTGTCTTGTGTTCATTTACATATAAGACCAACTAGAGGATATCCTGGATATGACCTGAGGAGAGGTGGAGGGAAGTCAGAAGCAGGCAACTTACGTTAGTTTTGCGGTATGATGATGAGTGACAAAATGATTGCTATGAGTCAAAGTAAGTGGCTCTGGGCACACTTGCTCCCTGTAAATGTGCATTACGCGTTCTGGTTTGCTTCAGATTGATATTTATTTCATATGTTTTTCGAGGCAGGACGTGGATTCAATTTACAAATAATTTATTTTCTAATTTGGGGAGGTGCGGAGGGGGGGCTTCCTCCTTGTCGGTCACTAGATACAGGAGATCACGTAGTTGCTGAGAACTTTGGAACTTTCACTATAGTAGGCTATTTGTCACCGAAGACATGAAGGTGATGCACTCAGGGCGGGGGAAGGAACCGTTATTTTAACGCTGTAGTGAGAGATGTCCTGATATTTAGCTTTATTCGTAAGTACCGCTGGGATTTTCAGAAGACTACTGCGCAAAAACAGAAAATGGACACACATCATTGGACACAGCCTCTCTCCAAGATTTTAATTCACATCGCAGGCGTTTAATGTAGACATTATTTGTGGCGGGTTTATAAATAAATTCTTACAATTCACTGAAGTCGCTGCTGGATCCGGCTGCACAGAAAGTCACAACGACAGCAGGCAACATTCGAAATGAGTTCGATACGTTGCCTGTCTGTAGGCGTGAGGTAATTCGTTGCATCAATATGGAAAGGATGATTTGTCTATATGTCATGATATGCGTGCCTTTAGTGGTACGCCTTACAACTACATCACAACGAGTATTGCGAACCGAAACTTAGAGATATGCTCTGTCCACCTATACGTGTCTTGTCTCTGTGTGCATTGTAGTTTTCGTTAAGTCATCTTCTGAAATTCCCGAGCGGCTTGCGGATAACCCTGTACAACACTCCACTCGGTCTCTTCTTTAAATATTTACAAAATAACTATGATAATAAGTTACAATCACCGATTGGAATGCCTAACTTTACTTATTGTTCAAGGATACGTAAGTATATAAGGATACAGTAAACTTTTGAATTCACAGAGCAGCTGACGTTCGGATTGCTCTTTAGAAGAAGTGTAAGATTTCCAAGCGTTTACGAACAGTTACTAGCTTTACTGGCTCTGTCCGGAGATATTCCAGTCTAGTAGGAGCTTGGAGAGATTAAGCTTTAGCTGAATCAGGGTGTCGATGTGTTAGGCCGTCTACACTTGGTGTATGACATAGAAGATTATTTCGAGCTATCATTCCTTACCGTAAAGACGCGATCTCGAGTGTCTCTTCTCATGTAGCCTGGAGGGAGTTTCGCTGACGCTGTGCACTTGGGCACTGAACCGGCCTGGCATACATTTGAAATGTGTTTCGCACTCCCAAAGAATCTAGAGGAAATATTATTAATTTTTCTCCGATTTATTTCATACTCCACATACTGTCTTATGTTGCTATAGATCTGTACTGCTGGAATCTCGGATGGACCACCAGACTCACTTTTTATGTTGTAGTGACATCATGCATGATATTACTGATGACCTTGATGTCATCATCGAAAGAAATTTTAGAAAGACTTAGTAAAAGAGTTCTTCGTGTCCATGCCAACATTGCTGTTAATTGGATTCTGCATCACGATAATGCGCCATCCCATACTGCTCTGTCAGTACCGCAATTTTTAACCTCAAAACAAATTTCAGTAGAACCGCAACCACCTTATACATCAGATATCGCTCCGTGAGACTTTCTTCTATTTCCAAGAGTCAAAACGGTTGTCAAGGGACACAATTTTCAAACCACGCAAGATGTCCAAAAAGCTGTGACGAGAGTCTTGGAGGATATTACAAAAGATCAGTTCCAGAAATGTTACCGTCAATGGCAGAAGCTCTGGAAAAAGTGTGTGCAATCAGAAGGGAACTACACTCCTGGAAATTGAAATAAGAACACCGTGAATTCATTGTCCCAGGAAGGAGAAACTTTATTGACACATTCCTGGGGTCAGATACATCACATGATCACACTGACAGAACCACAGGCACATAGACACAGGCAACAGAGCATACACAATGTCGGCACTAGTACAGTGTATATCCACCTGTCGCAGCAATGCAGGCTGCTATTCTCCCTTGGAGACGATCGTAGAGATGCTGGATGTAGTCCTGTGGAACGGCTTGCCATGCCATTTCCACCTGGCGCCTCAGTTGGACCAGCGTTCGTGCTGGACGTGCAGACCGCGTGAGACGACGCTTCATCCAGTCCCAAACATGCTCAATGGGGGACAGATCCGGAGATCTTGCTGGCCAGGGTAGTTGACTTACACCTTCTAGAGCACGTTGGGTGGCACGGGATACATGCGGACGTGCACTGTCCTGTTGGAACAGCAAGTTCCCTTTGCCAGTCTAGGAATGGTAGAACGATGGGTTTGGATGTACCGTGCACTATTCAGTGTCCCCTCGAAGATCACCAGTGGTGTACGGCCAGTGTAGGAGATCGCTCCCCACACCATGATGCCGGGTGTTGGCCCCGTGTGCCACGGTCGTATGCAGTCCTGATTGTGGCGCCCACCTGCACGGCGCCAAACACGCATACGACCATCATTGGCACCAAGGCAGAAGCGACTCTCATCGCTGAAGACGACACGTCTCCATTCGTCCCTCCATTCACGCCTGTCGTACACCACTGGAGGCGGGCTGCACGATGTTGGGGCGTGAGCGGAAGACGGCCTAACGGTGTGCGGGACCGTAGCCCAGCTTCATGGAGACGGTTGCGAATGGTCCTCGCCGATACCCCAGGAGCAACAGTGTCCCTAATTTGCTGGGAAGTGGCGGTGCGGTCCCCTACGGCACTGCGTAGGATCCTACGGTCTTGGCGTGCATCCGTGCGTCGCTGCGGTCCGGTCCCAAGTCGACGGGCACGTGCACCTTCCGCCGACCACTGGCGACAACATCGATGTACTGTGGAGACCTCACGCCCCACGTGTTGAGCAATTCGGCGGTACGTCCACCCGGCCTCCCGCATGCCCATTATACGCCCTCGCTCAAAGTCCGTCAACTGCACATACGGTTCACGTCCACGCTGTCGCGGCATGCTACCAGTGTTAAAGACTGCGATGGAGCTCCGTATGCCACGGCAAACTGGCTGACACTGACGGCGGCGGTGCACAAATGCTGCGCAGCTAGCGCCATTCGACGGCCAACACCGCGGTTCCTGGTGTGTCCGCTGTGCCGTGCGTGTGATCATTGCTTGTACAGCTCTCTCGCAGTGTCCGGAGCAAGTAAGGTGGGTCTGACACACCGGTGTCAATGTGTTCTTTTTTCCATTTCCAGGAGTGTACTTTGAAGGAGACAACACTAAACTTGACTAAAACGGTAACCTACATTTTTTTTCACATCAGTCTCATTACTTTATTGTCGCACCTTGTACATGTGTGTAAGTATTGAAATTTGACACCATTGTTAAGCCAGAGGCAAATACCTTTCTGTAAAATGAGTGTCTTTGACTTTTATCTGAGGGGTATTTAACTTTTTACTGCATCTTTGGCGATATTTTTACTCCTCAATTTAATACTACACCCTGGAACAGGTGGTAGAAGAGCCGCACGAAATGAGATGAGCATTAAAATGCTCACAGTCCTGAAAAGAGTGGGGTGGTTTTGTGTGAAGGTTGACGAGAGTCTACTGGTCAGTTGGCTCATGAAGGGGCAGATACAATAATTCTATGTTTCACATCTGCTGTAATAGCAACTGCTTGGAGGATGATGTAG
The DNA here is from genome assembly GCF_023864275.1 of Schistocerca cancellata. Lineage (NCBI taxonomy): Eukaryota > Metazoa > Arthropoda > Insecta > Orthoptera > Acrididae > Schistocerca > Schistocerca cancellata. Next base: position 224,545,366 of record NC_064630.1, read on the forward strand.
AAAGGAAGAGTTGAGGAGTGGTATCTATCTGTACTCCTCCTTCATCTTTCTGTCGAAGTTTTAAGCCCTTGACGCAGGAGCATCAGATAACTTGAAATACGTTTCTTGTAAAGAGAAACACAATGGTCTACCCTGGCCTAGGAGTCTGACGCTTACCACAAGTGTCTTGAACTCATTTACGTCCCTTGGCTATACACAAGCCATCTTAACGGTGACGTTTAGTACTTCAAATTTAGAAAATTACTGTGTGTAAATAGAATGGAAACAACAATCCACAAGTAAAATTTATGAGAGAAATATTTCTCACATTTGAAAAAGAACTGCTGTGAGGTGATCAATGGTTTATAGCCTTTGCTCTTCAGTTGAGTCTAGGAATCATCATAACATTAAAATCATTCTGAAAATAAAATCAAACGTAAGTAAGACAATACCCTGAGTTTCCCAAAGATTTCGATGAATCTAGCAGATGTGACCAACAACTAAATTTCTTAGAAGCAAAAGGCGACAGATCAGGACTTTGAACATCAGGTGAAAGAAAGCGTTCCCACCACAATTAAAGTCATTATTATGAGTCTGCACTATTGATGACTGCGGAAAATATTGAACAATAACACTTCAGATCAAGTTTCAAGACACTTTTGGAATTTATTATCAAATATCAGTAGCTATCATTCTAGCTATTACAGGCTCATTGTTGAAATCGCAATTCTATCTTTTGTACACGTATTTGCATTACCGGTGATAATTTTCCAGTGTTTGTAATAATCAAAAGTAAGAAACAGTCTGTGTAAACTCCCTCAAGTTATGATTTTGATTCTCCCCTGTTAAACTGCAAACATTTCCCTATCGTTAACAGGGCAGTGACGGGAACAACCAAATGAAAACAATCGATTCATTCGGTTGTTGAAAAACAATCGGCTCGTTAGGTTGATGTTACTCCTATCGCTTGAGTTACTCATTCATTCTTTTGAGTGAAACTAGTCTGTGGGAGCAACTGTATGAAAACAATCGGTTCAGTCGTTGGACTGCTCAATCGTTCTTTTGAATGAAACCAATCTGTGGGAGCAACCGAATGAAAACAATCCTGTCAGTCAGTCGAAGTTTTACCTGTTGGTTGCATTATTATTCATTTACTTTTTGTGATTGAAAGCAGTCAGTGGTAGCAATCCAATGAAAAGATGCAACACCGTTGAAGCTTTGCTTTTGACTGAATTATTCATTGAGTAGTTTTTCTGTCGGTTGAACCAAGGGTTCATTATTTTAACTGAATCCACTCTTAAGTGTTATAATGACCGAGCTATCCATTCATTCTTCTGAGTGAAACCAGCCTGCAATAATTTAATTAGTTGAGCTAAAGCAGTGCTACATTATACTGCAGACGGTGGTCCTAAGTGAAGATGTATCTCAGGGGTTTACCAAAGTTAGAATAAGCGATGTACATGTTCATTTAATTACGTACTGAATAGAGTAATTTTTCTTTTCATAATTTAAAAGTGCTTCATTTAGGGGAGAATCTGATAAAACAGGGTATTCTGATGAAAGAAGGTATCGTACTTTTCTCGTCTGATATGTGCTGCCATCTCCCGGTAAGCATAGTAACCTCTTTCCCACTCGATGACCTTCATTCTTAGAGTAGCTGCAGTCCGTTGAAAGCAATCGTGAATTCACTCGGTGGAAAAATATATTTTTACAGTGTTGTGTTGTAATATTCGACTGTGAATTGTGCATTTGCAAGACGCTATTTTGAAGGCTGTAAAGTAAATATGATGTAAGTTAAACATTGTCTGCACTAGAGATCGTTGAGTGTTTCAAAATGTTTGTCCCACTCAAGGGCTGTTGAAATCAACTTGTTCTTAACGGCGTTGTCGGATAAAACAGGGTGCCACTAAGTTTTATAAAACAGGGTAGTACCTCATTTTATCGAACTGATTTAAAAATCGGCGTTTGCGATTTGCATATTGTTTATTTAGTTTGTTCAATTAGAAAATTTATTATTATTATTATTACTATTACTATTCACAGGATCTTACTTAAATTATGCCATAATTATGACTCCTTATAGAAGGGAAACTGACATACAGTCATGGAGTCAAGAGAGTATGAAAGAAGCTGTAGCAGCAGTTTTAGCCCAGACAAAAGGCTATTTGAAAGCATCAAAGCCCTTCGGGGTTCCTCAGAGTACTCTGGAAGCATGTGTAGAAAAGGCCCAGAGTGGAATATGTTTAGAGGATGCTACAAAGAAACGTAAGCCTATTTACTATTTTAGAAGAAATTAATTAAACTGTTGCACTTATTATTATTATTGTTGTTGTTGTTGTTTTTGGTCTAGGCTGCTACAAACCTGTATTTAATCAGGAGCAGGAAAATGAACTGGCTGAATACACGCTGTTAATGGAAAGCAGATTGTTTGGATAGACCATCGATGAGGTGTGAAGTCTTGCTTTCGAACTGGCAGAGAAAAATAACTTGCCACATAACTTCAGCAAGACTAAGAAGATGGCAGGTAAATGCCGGTTCTATTCGTTTTTGAAGAGGAATCCATAAATAAGCCTGTGTTATACCGAGCCAACATCTCTTGCCAGAGCAATGGGCTTCAACCGTGCAGTGGTGAAGCAGTTCTTTGGTTTGCTGTTAGAACTTTATAATAGGTACAACTTCACAGCCGATAGAGTCTATAATGTGGATGAGACAGGAACAATAACAGTCCTTAATAAGCAATCAAAGGTGCTCGCCTTGAGGGGAAAACGTCAAGTTGGCGGTTTGCTTTTTGCGGAGAGAGGCTGAATCCTGTATGAGCGCTCCTGGAATTTATATGCCCACAATGTTTGTTTTCCCTAGAGAAAGAACCAAGACTGAGCTGCTGGGCAATGCTCCACCAGGGTCTACTTTGGAGTATCACCCTAGCGGATGGATGCAGAAAGAAATTTTCCTAAAGGGGTTTCAACGATTTGTTGAATTTTCTAAACCAACTGCAGAGAAACCCGATCTTCTGCTCTTGGATGGCCACTCAACACACACAAAGAGGATTGAACTTATTGATACGGCTAGAGAAAACCATGTTCATCTCTTATGCTTCCCCCCATATTGCACCCACCGAATGCAGCCACTGGATGTTGCATTCATGGCCCCATTGAGTGATTATTACTCTCAAGAGGTTCTAAAGTGGCTTCAGTGTCATCCTGGACGAGTTATAACCATAAATCAAGTCGCAGGGCTGCATGGGACAGCATTCTTGGAAGCTGCTTCTATTGGGACTGCTGTAAATGCATTCCATAAAACTGGAATCTTCCCACTGGATGCAGATATTTTCCCTGACTGGATGTATCAGCCTGCTGAAACAACAGACACTGACCCACCATTGGAGAAAGGTGACGTCCCGCCTTCGGAACTTACATCAGAGTCATTAAACAGAGAAACATCTTTTCCAACCACATCAGGGTCTTCCCAGTGGGATAGGCCTAAGCCTTCAACTTCAGCTTTCTACGTCTCTCCGAAAGACATAAAAGCTGTGCAGATAGCTGAAAGAAAGGAACAAAAATCTGATAGAAGAAGCGGAAAGACAGAAGATCTTACAAGTTCACCTTATAAGGAAGAATTAAAGTCTTCCATGAAAAGGGGGAAGATTCCCAAAAGGAAACTTCAAACAGGGCCACATTCTAACAGTTCTAGGCCTACTGAAGTCAGAAATGTTCGACAGAAGAAAGCAAAGAAAGTTGGAAAGGTACGGGAGTACAGCACATTGTCAGAAGAGAAAGGAAAAGATAATAATACAGCTTGCATTTATTGTAATGAACCCTTCTCCAATTCTAAGTCTGAAGAAGGCTGGGTGGAGTGTTATAAGTGTAGTGAATGGGCTCATGGATAGTGCGCTGGCATTAATGATGATGATAGTGAACAATATAAATGTCATTTTTATACATGAAGTGATTGTCAGGGTTTGTAAATGGAGGTTTTTTTTTTACTTTCATTATAATGTAGTATCCTGTTTTATCCAACTAGTCTGATAAAATGGGGTAGTTGACACAAGTGTAAAAAATTCTTTTTTCTGATGAGCCATTTTTTAAATGTATGTTTTCCATGCCCAATTGTAAGTAGACAGATTGGGCAACTAGTCATTAAAACTCACCAGATTGGTACAAAGAGTTCATTACATATGCCACTTTGTTTATTAAGCACCCATTTTAACCGACTCTCCCCTACTGTTGTGGATTAAATTGTTCCAGGTGCCATTAATGCGTAACTAATTAACCTGACGTGTCACCAGGGTAGGTCTGCCACACTTAAATTGCCAATCCCAGACAAAAACTTTAAAAACCACGGACATCTGGGTGAAATCGGATTATTTTCCCGTACACCAACGGTCTGTAGACTATCAGGTGGTCGATGGCCAGGATGTTACGCGGGGAGCGGGGACTTGAGAGGAGCACGTTTTCTCGCTTACGTTTCAGTGCCGACATCACCAGCGGGCGCACGCCCACATCCGACAAGCAGACGTAAATTACACATGAGAGGGACAAGGGTTTGTGAAAGCGAATTATAGAAACATTCATGTTTATACGTACTACTAATTCGCAGTAAGGAATGTGAACGTAAGTGAAATCAGTTTTATACAGCTCAGTGAGTGAAACGCAATTGTCGGCAGCTTCTCATTGTCCCAATAAAGTAGTGTGGACAATACAGGGTGTTCCAAAATTGTCTCTACAACTTTTATCACATATAGTTCAGAAATGGGGATAGGTAGAAAAGTGCGATTTGCAGTATAATGTTCATAGATCCCTAACGCTCTAGCCGCCGCTTAACAGAGTTCAGTTTGTTAAGGTTTTCTAGATCCAAATTCGGGAAACATTTAGAAAGTTTGATATTACAAAAAAAGTCTTAATTAAATGTAATTAATGCACATTATCACTTTAATTTGTTACAAAAAGCAAATTAATTTATATTTTATTAATATCTTCTAAGATGGAGTGTAATCAGACATACAGTATTCATCAGTGCTGTAAATTTTCTTCAGCATATCTGTGTTCTTCAACAGCATTGCGGAAACATTCAGCTGAAGCTTTGTCATAATTCATTCTAGTTACTATCATTGCTTTCGTATTTTCTACAGCAAATCGTGTTTTGTCACTGCTCCATACATTACTATTTTGGGAAAATACCCTTTCAGTAACTACAGACTGATACGGGTGAAATGAACGTCGAATTCGGAATAAATCGCTGCATAATTGTAAAATCCAGGACTAATAGGTGTACCGAATTCCTTTCGAAAAAATTCGGGACAGAACTAGGAAAATTGTGACTATCACGAAAAAAGTGGGGACAGAGGGACGGATGGTCACCTCAAATGTGTGCTCCATATATAGCACACTAGTTATCTAAGCGATAGTCCAGTTCCGTATCTGGCGTAGAATTTCCTCGTTAAAGTGAGCTACTGCTGCTCTGACGCGAACTCACAGTTCGTGCAAGCCCCACCCGAAGAAAAAAATGTAATTGGGTTCTTCAGGACCTGGGTTTAGATCCGGTCTGTGCCAACCATTCCACACATTGTGCCAACTGCTGGAGGGTGGCCGGTCAACAACTAGCATGGGAAAATAAAAATAAAAAAATCAGCTTTAGGTGTGTGTCTACATTATGCCGTGAGACGCACCTTTCTACCTATTCCCATTTCTACATTGTACGTGATCAAAGTTGTAAAGATCACTTTGGAACATACTACATGTGTATAGGAGAGCGTCTAAGCGTGCTTGCCACTGCGTTTTTAATAGACTAAAACGAAGAAATCATCTAGGATTCGGTCCTCCTTTAATGGGTTTTAACTAAGTCTTATTACATCTATTTCCATTCAATCGAATTTCCACAGCCACGAAAAAAGGTCCAAATTTACCCTGGACAGTTGTATAAAAATCCCTCGCGCTCACCTCTGGACCAATCTGGGGAAGTCTGGACGTATTGGAGCCCTAATTGGGGATGTAAAGATGAGCGCAGTAATTCCCTTAATGATATATGAAGAAGAAAGCAATCTTGCTCGCTTTAGCGACAGTTTACGTTCCGTTTTATAGGAAATGTGTGATGATGTCCACAACCCAAAAATCATTTGAATATTGAGCCATTTGTTTGTGTGGAAGGTAAATATTTTGTACAGAAAATTATATCACCAGCTACATACGTGCCCCTGGCGCTTTCCGTTTTACAGGTAGTGTTCGGACAGGTCCGAAAAAACAAACACCATATCCATATAAGTATACAGGGTGGTCCATTGATAGTGACTGGACCAAATATCTCACGAAATAAGCATCAAACGAAAAAACTACAAAGAATGAAACTCGTCTTGCTTGAAGGGGGAATCCATATGGCGCTATGGTTGGCACGCTAGATGGCGCTGCCATAGGTCAAACGGAAATCAACTGCGTTTTTTTTTAAAATAGGAACCCCCATTTTTATTACATATTCGTGTAGTACGTAAAGAAATATGAATGTTTTAGTTGGACCACTTTTTTCGCTTTGTGATAGATCGCGCTGTATAGTCACAAACGTATAAGTACGTGGTAGCACGTAACATTCCGCCAGTGCGGACGGTATTTGCTTCGTGATACAATACCCGTGTTAAAATGGACCGTTTATCAATTGCGGAAAAGGTGATGTGTTGATGTATGGCTATTGTGATCAAAATGCCCAGCGGGCTTATGCTATGTGTGCTGCTCGGTATCCTGGACGACATCATCCAAGTGTCCGGACCGTTCGGCGGATAGTTACGTTATTCAAGGAAACAGGAAGTGTTCAGCCACATGTGAAACTTCAACCACGACCTGCCACAAATGATGATGCCCAAGTAGGTGTTTTAGATGCTGTCGCGGCTAACTCGCACATCAGTAGCAGACAAACTGTGCGAGAATCGGGAATCTCAAAAACTTCAGTGTTGACAATGCTACATCAACATCGATTGCACCCGTACCATATTTCTACGCACTAGGAATTGCATGGCGACGACTTTGAACGTCGTGTACAGTTCTGCCACTGGGCACAAGAGAAATTACGGGACGATGACAGATTTTTTGCACGCGTTCTATTTAGCGTCGAAGCGTCATTCACCAACATCGGTAACGTAAACCGGCATAATATGCACTATTGGGCAACGGAAAATCCGCGATGGCTGCGACAAGTGGAACATTAGCGACCTTGGCGGGTTAATGTATGGTGCGGCATTATGGGAGGAAGGAAAATTGGCCCCCATTTTATCGATGGGAATCTAAATGGTGCAATGTACGCTGATTTCCTACGTAATGTTCTACCGATGTTACTACAAGATGTTGCACTACATGAACGAATGGCGATGTACTTCCAACATGATGGATGTCCGGTACATAGCTCGCGTGCAGTTGAAGCGGTATTCAATAGCATATTTCATGACAGGTGGATTGATCGTCGAAGCACCATACCATGGCTCATGACGAAATTACGTACACCACTAGACCTGAACGAATACAACAGCTACGCATGCCAGTGGTCGATAACTAACAAAACCAAGCGCTTTGCGAGCCAACTGGCAGTGCACTGCTTGGTATACTTCATTCTAGAAACTCGTCACCGTAATTCCGGCTGATACGAACAAATCGGTAATCCGAACAAGGTCCGGACCCAGTTAGTTCGGTTTAACGGGACTCTACTGTACTTTATTTTTAGAAATATACTTTTCATTCACATCTCCTTGAAATAAGATACTTTATTTGTCTCTAAGAAAAGTTGTGAACCCTACTCAAGGTTCATGTTTAACAGAAAAGGCTGAAAAAGATGCAAGTAAAATCACTCAAACAGGGTATAGTAAGTGAAAACATCATACAACGGCCTCAGCCGACGGAGACTTGTTTCAATTGGTTGGCCTGCATTGAATGAAACCACTCAAACACGGTGAGAGAGTGAAAACTTTCATATAGCTGATACGCCTGCAGAGACTAGTTTCGTTCGGTTGTTTCATTGGACTGAAAACAATTGACTGAACAGAAAAAAAAACAATCGACTGACAAATCGATTGTGAAAAACTATCGATTGTCCCATCACTACGCGGCAACGCGCCTCGCGATCATACTCCAGCACCAGACATCACCTGCCTCGGTAGCGCAGTAGGCAGCGCGTAAGTCTCATACTTTGCCGGCGCGGTAGCTCAGCGTGTTCGGTCAGAGGGTTAGCAGCCCTCTGTAATAAAAAAAAAAAAACTGAGCTAATCGATCAACAACGAACTTCAACGGATGTCTTACGACGTCCGCCCCAAGCAGATGCAACGAACAAAAGCGAACAAAATGAGATAAAAAAAAAAAATAAAAATAAAGGACACGAAGGGCTCAACACTGTTAGCCCGCCCGTATTAAATCTACTGCCGTTCAAAGAGGAACAACGGTGGAAGAAAGAGTATAGCTAGCTAATGTGAACAGTACACTTAAAATCTCTAGCAACACGAAACTAGACTGATGGTAAAAAAATCACAGCACTAAAAAGGTGTTGTGTAACACAAACGACAATCGGTAGGCTTGTTTCTACATCTGAAAGATGTCGTCTGTTCAAATTCTGCACCAGTCGTATATGAGTGGTACTAATAGCGCCACTACGAGGATGCGAATCATGTTTGCTTTAAATACACGCAGTAATGGTCGTTAGCGTTACTTACGTATGAGATTGGACGTGGTTAGCTGTTATTAGTTAAGAGTGCCTTTAAGGCGAGAAATGCGCCAGTGCGAACACCTCACTGAGTTTGAATGAGATCGTGTAATAGGATACGAGAAGCTGGCTGTTCCTTCTATGATACTGGAGAAAGACTTGGTGAGGAATGTACCCAACGTACATGACTGATGTTAGCGGTGGTGACTAGAATGGGACTAGAAAAGGGGAACAATGTGGACATTGGGAAGACAACAACATGCTGAGAAGATGTTAAATTATTTATTTATTTATGCAATGGTAATATAAGGGCCTCTTACATCTAACCATCCCCCCAATGAACCATAGACCTTGCCGTTGGTGGGGAAGGCTTGCGTGCCTCAGCGATACAGATAGCCGTACCGTAGGTGCAACCACAACGGAGGGGTATCTGTTGAGAGGCCAGACAAACGAGTAGTTACTGAAGAGGGACAGCAGCCTTTTCAGTAGTTTCAGGGGCAACAGTCTGGATGATTGACTGATCTGGCTTTGTAACACTAACCAAAACAGCCTTGCTGTGCTTGCACTGTGAACGGTTGAAAGCAAGGGGAAACTACAGCCGTAATTTTTCCCGAGGGTATGCAGCTTTACTGTGTGGTTAATGATGATGGCGTCCTCTTGGGTAAAATATTCCGGAGGTAAAGTAGTCCCCCATTCGGATTTCCGGGCGGGGACTACTCAAGAGGACGTCGTTATCAGGAGAAAGCAAACTGGCGTTCTACAGATCGGAGCGTGGAATGTCAGCTCCCTTAATCGGGCAGGTAGGTTAGAAAATTTAAAAAGGGAAATGGATAGGTTAAAGTTAGATATAGTGGGAATTAGTGAAGTTCGGTGGCAGGAGGAACAAGACTTTTGGTCAGGCGAATACAGGTTTATAAATACAAAGTCAAATAGGGGTAATGCAGGAGTAGGTTTAATAATGAATAAAAAATAGGAATGCGGGTAAACTACTACAAACAGCGTAGTGAACGCATTATTGTGGCCAAGATAGACACGAAGCCCACGCCTACTACAGTAGTACAAGCTTATATGCCAACTAGCTCTGCAGATGACGAAGAAATTGAAGAAATGTATGACGAAATAAAAGAAATTATTCAGGTAGTGAAGGGACACGAAAATTTAATAGTCATGGGTGATTGGAATTCGGTAGTAGAAAAGGGAGAGAAGGAAACGTAGTAGGTGAATATGGATTGGGGCTAAGAAATGAAAGAGGAAGCCGCCTGGTAGAATTTTGCACAGAGCACAACTTAATCATAGCTAACACTTGGTTCAAGAGTCATAAAAGAAGGTTGTATACATGGAAGAAGCCTGGAGATACTGACAAATTTCAGATAGATTATATAATGCTAAGACAGAGATTTAGGAACCAGGTTGTAAGACATTTCCAGGGGCAGATGTGGACTCTGACCACAATCTATTGGTTATGAACTGTAGATTAAAACTGAAGAAACTGCAAGAAGGTGGGAATTTAAGGAGATGGGATCGGGATAAACTGTCTAAACCAGAGTTTGTACAGAGTTTCAGGGAGAGCGTAAGGGAACGAATGGCACGAATGGGGGAAAGAAATACAGTAGAAGAAGAATGGGTAGCTTTGAGGGATGAAGTAGTGAAGGCAGCAGAGGATCAAGTAGGTATAAAGACGAGGGCTAGTAGAAATCCTTGAGTAACAGAAGAAATATTGAATTTAATTGATGAAAGGGGAAAATATAAAAATGCAGTAAATGAAGCAGGCAAAAAGGAATACAAACGTCTCAAAAATGAAATCGACAGGAAGTGTAAAATGGCTAAGCAGGGATGGATAGGGGATAAATATAAGGATGTAGAGGCTTATCTCACTAGGGGTAAGATAGATACTGCCTACAGGAAAATTAAAGAGACCTTTGGAGAAAAGGGAACCACTTGTACGAATATTAAGAGCTCAGATGGAAACCCAGTTCTAAGCAAAGAAGGGAAAACAGAAAGGTGGAGGGAGCATATAGAGGGTCAATACAAGGGCGATGTACTTGAGGACAATATTATGGAAATGGAAGAGGATATAGATGAAGATGAAATGGCAGTTTGACAGAGCACTGAAAGACCTGAGTTGAAACAAGGCCCCGGGAGTAGACAACATTCCATTAGAACTACTGACGGCCTTGGGAGAGCCAGTCCTGAGAAAACTCTACCATCTGGAGAGCAAGATGTATGAGACAGGCGAAATACCCTCAGACTTCAAGAAGAATATAATAATTCCAATCCCAAAGAAATCAGGTGTTGTGGGCTTCCGAGGCCACCATGTGAATGCGTCTCGTATACACTCGATATTTTAATCAGACACGCGTGGCAGACCAGCGGTCTTCCCTTTGAATATGCAACAAAATTCCAAGAATTTTTATGCCATTTATAAATCAGCTTGTGGAAAGGCGCCTTCTTGCTAAATCGACAGCGGAATGCACGTTGCACTCGAATACTGGATTGACTTAGTTTGAATTACACCACACAATATGAAATCTCTTGTGGTGCAGTCTCCATGCTGCTGCAAAGAAACAAGAGCGCAGCTGTGTAAAAAGATTGAACCTTGCTCCATCCAGTGACATGTTCAATGTGTTTCTTTTATACACTGATATGACGAAAGTCATGGGATAGTGATATGCAAATATACAGATGGCGGTAGTATCGCCTACAAAAGGTATAAGAAAGTAATGCGTTGGCGGAGCTGTCATTTGTACTCTGGCGATTCAAGTGAAAAGGTTGCCGACGTGATTATGGCCGCGCGACGGGAACTAAGACATCTACCGTGGGGTGGTAGCTGGAGCTAGACGGATGGGACATTTGGTTTCGGAAATCGTTAGGGAATTCAGTAATCCGAGATTCACAGTGTCAGGAGTGTGCCGAGACTACCGAATTTCAAGCATTACCTCTCTCAACGCACAACGCAGTGGCCGACCACCTTCATTTAACGACCAAGAGTAGCACGTTTGCGTAGAGTTGTAGTTCCCAACACACAAGTAACACTGGGTGAAATAACCGCAGAAATTAATGTGGGATGTCAGTTTCGACAGTGCGACGAACTTTGGCGGTAAGGGGAGTAGGACGTCAAACGGGCCGTCTTGGAGCAGGAGAGACAGCACAGGACATTTTAATTTCCACTGTCTATACTTTTACGAATAAATTCATAAAACTTTGTCAGCATGACCAGAAAGACTCCAGGATTCACACTCATAGCAGTGGAAGTTCAAAAACGTAACAAAATATTTTTTTTTACATGTGAAGTTTCATCATTTTTTTTCACTTACTATTGGCTGCGTTTTTTTGCTAATGGTACACGTTTCTTCATAAGTAAGAGAGATTCTTCGATGAATTTTGCACAGCACACAAAGCACACTTACAGGTGTATGAAACTCTAGAAATTATTTAATTTATGAAAAAATGAATGTGCTGTTATATTCTAAACTTCATGTTTAGAAAAAACGCAAATTTTATAGTTAATTATCTCAATTTTTGCTACAATTTTCAATAGATTTGAAAAATTCTAGAGTGCCATACACCTGTAAGTATGGTTTGTATGCTGTGCAAATTTCATGGAAGAATCTCCCTTACTTATGAAGAAAAGTGTACCTATAGCAACAAATGCAGCCAATGGTATGTGAAAAAAGGTCAAATTTCAAATGCAAAAAAAATTTCCTATATTTTTGAACTTCCGCTGCTGTGAGTGTAAATCCTGAATCCTTTCTGGCCATTTTGACAAAGTTTTATGAATTTATTCGTAAAAGTATAGACAGTGGAAATTAAAATGTCCTCTGGTGCCTCTCCTGCTCCAAGTTGTCCCGTTTGACGTCCTACCCCCCTTAATGGGTTATGGCAACTGATGAGCAACGCGAGTGCCTTTGCCAACGGCATCTGCAACGCCTCTTCTGGGCTCGTGACCATATCGGTTGGACGCTAGACGACGGGGAACAGTGCGAGTTCGAAAATGGACAGACCCTACGAAGCTGTGGACCCAAGTTGTCAGAAGGGACTGTGCGAGCTGGTGGTGGTTCCATGATGGTGTGGGCTGTGTTTACATGGAACGGACTGGGACCTCTGGTCCATCTGAAACGATCATTGAGTCGAAATGGTTACGTATGGCTACTTGTAGAACATTTGGTGCCATTCATGGGCATCATGTTATGGATGAAGATGTACTGTGTCGGCAACCCAAAATTGTCAGCGATTGGTTTGAAGAACATCCTGCACAATTCGAGAGAGTGGTTTGGCCATCCAGAACGCCCGACGCGAATCCCATCGCACGTTTATGAGGCACATTGGAGAGGTCATTTCGTGCACAAAATCCTCCACCGGCAACTCTTTTGGAATTATGGACTGCTACAAAGGCAGCATGGCTCCGTATTTCTGCGGGAGATTTCCAGCGACTCACTGAGTCCATGGCAAGTCAAGTTGCGACAGTAGGCCGGGCAAAAGGAGGTCCGACACGAATTAGGAAGTATAAAATGGTTCAAATGGCTCTAAGCACTATGGGACTTAAAATCTGAGGTCATCAGTCCCCTAGACTTAGAACTACTTAAACCTAACTAACGTAAGGACATCACACACATCCATGCCAGTGGCAGGATTCGAACCTACGACCGTAGCAGCAGCGCGGTTCCAGACTGAGGAGCCTAGAACCGCTCGGCCACAACTGACGGCTTTGGAGATATCCCGGTGACTTTTGCCACATTAGTGTAGTCTGCCTGTAATAAACAAGTGGCTGCTGCGTACTATGGCAGTAAGCTCAGATTTTATATGTGAGTAACATTACTGTTGGCAAGTTTACCTGAAGGCCAGAAGGTGAGTAGCAGGGCGGTGTAGGTGGTCACGATGGAGACGAGAGTTGCGACGAGGCGCAGCGCAGCCTCAGTAGGCCCTTCAGCTTGACCTGGGGCCACTCGGAGGTCGCCAGAAGCCGCAGCTCGCGGTGGGCGGCGCCGCCCACCCGCCTTCGTCCCAGCAGCAGCCGCCAGCACAGCCCGTGTGTGCGCCCGGCTTCCACTTCCACCCAGTGAGCGGAGGTTACCACCAACGCGAGTGTTCTCAAGCTATAAATGGCTCCTATGCAAGAATACCCTGTCTTGTTTACTGTTGACACACCCATAAACAGCGAATTGCTCACAGGGAAGTAAATAAATGTGATCATCATCAGCGACTGCGCTACAAAATACAGTACCAAGAAATTTTCGTGAGCGGTAGCTACCTCTGTAGACAGTTCACAAAGCGCCGTAAACACCCGTCTCATTGATCGCATGTATGATGATGTGAAACGGACACTTTCACTTTTCGTTTCTTTGCCTCTGCTCAGAGGAAATGCGGACGTCGTATGTAGTAGCCTTTTACGTGCACCGTACACATCGTCTTGGATTTTGAGTAAGCAAACATTCATTAATGGTATTCTGCACCTGATCACTAATTGTAAGATCGTAAATCTTATCACCGTTAACACAGATGGTAAATAGTTATTTGCACTGCATATGCTACATAATTTCAAATGCAAGCTAACAGAGGGACTGAGGACAATACTGCACAATGAACAGAAGATAAAAAAAGAAGGACGAAGAGTTGGATTTTCATCCACTTTTGAGCGGGGGCACTCACTGGTGGTATATGTTGTGCCAAAATTCTGTCGGATATGGTTATCAGCTGAAGCATTCTTTCATATTTTTCCGTATTACAACAAACGTCAGACACTATAGAAACGAAGGCCAAAACAGAATTATGCCACATTCCAATAAAGAAAATACAATTAATCACAGAAAATGTGTCTACTATATAGGAAAATAAGTATGGTAAAGCACAAGCCGAAGTAAGTTGCGATGAGCAGGGTAGGATCAAAATGATCAAGTCCGACTTTGATCTCTTCAGTGATCCGGTTCGTATATCCATACTGAATGGCAGCAGACCAAAAAGTTTAGAAGTGGCGTAGAAAGCTTTGCCCACCGACGACAGCGACGTGGTGATTTCTGGCGTTGCGACGGTTAACACGTTGGTTGGCACCATCTGGAAGAAGACACACACAACTGCTGAGAACACGTCATATTTTAATATCAATAAATTTTAATTTTGTTTTTCTTCCTGACTACTGAAGCAGTAATCCCACAGGACTGAAATGTTATTCACAGATTATATAGGCATTACATTATTTAGAATAAGTTCAAAGTGTCTTACATTTAGTTGGTGCTAATGGTATTGGGCAATAATTTTAGTATTTTTGAGTAGTCTTCACCGGTCGTAATGTTGCTGCTGTTGTCGTGGTCTCCAGTCCGAAGATTAGTCTGATGCAGCTCTCCGCGCTCTTCTATCCTGTCCAAGTATCTTCATCTCTGCATAACTACTGCAACCAACATCTATTTGCAGCTGCTCATTCCTTGATCTCCCACTACAATGTTAACTCCCCACCCTCTTGTCCCTCACCAGATTCACGATTCCTTGATACTTAAGGTTATCAGCTCATCCATTCTTTTAGTCAGCTTCCGTCATAATTCTTTTTTCCCATTCGATTCAATACCTCCTCATTAGTTGCTCGATCTTCCTATCCAGTCTTCAGTATTCTTCTGCAGCACCGCATTTCAAAATGTACTATGTTCTTATTGTCTGAAATGCTTATTGTGCACGCTCCACTTTCGTGCAAAGCTTCATTCCAAATACCTTCTGAAAAGATTTCCTAACGTTTAGATTCACATTAAGTATCAACAAATTCCTCTCTCTCGAAAACGCTTTTAGTGGCATAGCGAGTCTGCCATTACATCCTCTGTACTTTGGCCAACATCATATTTTTTGCTGCCCAAATAGTACTTTAGTATCTAATACCTGCAGCATCAACTGATTTAATGTGACTACAGTCCATTACCTTTGCTTTATGTTTACTAATATTCATCTTGTAACCTCTTTTGTACACACTGTCCATTCAAATCGTAATACACTCTCAGGCTATTTCTTAGAGACGATTAAAGAATTCTAGGATGTCCTCTTTGGAGATATCCCAAGATCAGACGTAGTCAGATCCTATCCCACACATACTCAACAGGCGGACATTTCTAGTTCCTTATCGGCCACAGATGTTGATAAACATCATGGCGAGCGTAAAGGGGAACGCCAGAAAAGACGTATTGCTACTATCATGCTGAAGTAGTCTCACATTGTAAAAACAACGGCAGAAAAGGATGGATGACGTTTTGGATGGATAACGCACTGTTTATGACACAGGAAGTATGAATAATAACGCCTATAGTCACAAAAATTTCATGTTACATTAAATCAGACGATACGTTTCGGACTCTGTGGGTCCATCATCAGGTGCAAAACATTAATTACGTTATTTTTTGTGACTGAAGTCGTTATTTTCCTTACCTCCCGTATACTGATTACAGTCACGTCCATAACTGCAAAATATGAATAAAACTACATTGTTCATTGTTCCGTCAACAAACACCACAGTGTTCACTGTAAGGTGAGGGATATGTTCCGGGAACCTAAATAGCACTATGTATATTGGTGCGTTGAAGCGGGGAGGAAAAAGAAACGGGCCTTGTAGGTGATCATTTGCACCTACCTATACGATGAGTGATAATCTGCGTTGGTCCGAAGTTAGCAGGAATCAAAGCAAACACTGTCCGTGGATGGTAGAGGTGTAGCTGTATTTTCCGTAATACGCGACACACTGTACTCGGCATGAGCAACTGACCGAGTGCTGATTGCAGGCGCTTCGCTCTCTAAGTCTGGATTCCTTGTAGTTTAACGTTCCTCCTCGGTCGTATGCATTGGTGTTAATTGCCCAGTTTCACTTAATTGTTGGAACAGCTTTGGAAATATGATGCGTCCCTGATATCTTACCTCTGGTTCCCAGAAATGAAACATGCTGGACGGTTTCTGGATGCTCTCAGGAATCCTATTGCTCTTAGGATTTTCCTTGCCGCTCTGGGAGCAGATTTATGTTCGAATGATGTGTGCTTACGGTGGAACCCATCTGTAGGGAACTAAGTGCCGTTTCCTGTGTGCGATCGCACTGTGCACTGTGCATTTCTATGAAATGCAGTGCAGATACACTATCTGATCAAAAGTAAAGGGACGCCCCTATGTAATATGGAACTGACCAGCTGGAGAAAAATAAATAGCAGAGTGGGTCGGTCAAGGAAACTGTGACTTCGAACACCCAGTGGATGTCACCTGAGTAACAAATCCATCAGGGACACTTCAACCCTTCTAAAGCTGCCCAAGTCGACTGTTGGTGACGTAACTGTGAACTGAAAACGCGGAGGATCAACCACAGCTAACCCAGGCAGACATCATATACTGGTGTAAAGGGACCAACGAACATTGCTGAGGGTGGTTGTACAAATTATATAAAATCAGCGGAAGGAATAACTCGCCAGTTCCAATGCGCTGCCAGCAGTCCAGTTAGCATAATGTCTGTGCGTCAAGAAGTAAAGGGAGTAAGACTTCGAAGAGCAGTTGAACGGAATGGACAGTGTCTTGAAGGGAGGATATAACATGAACATCAACCAAAGCAAAATGAGGATAACGGAATGTAGTCGAATTAAGTCAGGTGATGCTGAGGGAATTAGATTAGGAAATGAGACACTTAAGGTAGTAAAGGAGGTTTGCTATTTGGGGAGCAAAATAACTGATGATGGTCGAAGTAGAGAGGATATAAAATGTAGACTGGCAATGGCAAGGAAAGCATTTCTGAAGAAGAGAAATTTGTTAACATCGAGTATAGATTTAAGTGTCAGGAAGTCGTTTCTGAAAATATTTGTATGTAATGTAGCCATGTATGGAAGAGAAACATGGACGATAAATAGTTTGGACAAGAAGAGAATAGAACCTTTCGAAATGTGGTGCTACCGAAGAATGCTGAAGATTAGATGGGTAGATCACATAACCAATGAGGAGGTATTGAATAGGATTGGGGAGAAGAGGAGTTTGTGGCACAACTTGACTAGAAGAAGGGATCGGTTGGTAGGACATGTTCTCAGGCATCAAGGGATCACCAATTTAGTATTGGAAGACAGCGTGGAGGGTAAAAATCGTAGAGGGAGACCAAGAGATGAATACACTAAGCAGATTCAGAAGGATGTAGGCTGCAGTAGGTACTGGGAGATGAAGAAGCTTGCACAGGATAGAGTAGCATGGAGAGCTGGCGGCCGAGTTGCCACTGTCGTTACGGTGGTCCGAATCTGTGAGTTCGTGAAACGGCTTCTGGTGCTGTACACCGCTATGACAATATCTCCCTGCCACTTTACACAGCTATGCCCCAGGGAAAGGTAACAGAATAGGAGAACGAAGGTTCTAAAACACTCCAACGAATTAGTAACAAAGTCACACCAATGAGTTAAAAAGGTTTGCTTATCTTTGTGACTTGTCGAATAATGAAGTTTGCAATACTGAATGTAATATAACACAAAATAGGCCCTCAATGGCTACGTGCCAAGAATCGTAAGTAAACTTCATAGTACATAACAAATGCAATTTACAACAACTGTCTGTCCACTTTTAAGAGTTCACTAAATGACGTCCGCTGTCTAAGTCTGTCCTCGACGATGATCTACAACCATGTGCGCGAGAGTTGCTCTTCTGTCTTCCGAGTTCGCTTCTGTCCGTTGTCTCCGGTCATTGGCGGATTTTACTCGGCCGTCAATTGGACGAGATGAAGTCGATATCTTCATCCTCAGCGCCGCCCTTGGCGCTGGTGGAACTCGCGCAAGTGACACTGGCACCAGTTTGCATCTGTGCGCCTGTGGTGTTTTTGCCCTCGCTGTGTCTCGTTCGGACGACACAGCAAACTGGATGGCTGGAAACAAATTATTTGGTATGATGGATGACGCTGTTGGCTGTGGCAAAATGATGGACGTGTATGGCTTTGGCAAATGCCTCTAGAATGTCAAGTGCCATACGTGACTTGCCAACAGTGAAGTACAGTTAGGTGGTGTTACAGTGTGGAAGTGTTTTCCGTGGTTAGATATGGTCCCCTCATTGCGCTCAAGAAAGCGTAAAATGTGGAAAGACATGAACGCATTTAACAGCATTGTGTACTCTTCACATTACAAGAACAGTTAGTAAACGATGTTTGTTTTTCTCAACATGACGTTGCACCCTTTTATAAAGGAGCATCTTGAGGCAATGGTTATGGACAATAACATTCCTGAACTGGAACTGGACTGGACTGTTCAGAGTCTCACCCTGAACCTAATGGAACGCTCCAGATCCCAGCGTCCAAAATCACTACTTCTTCTGGCTTCGGCTCTTGAGGAATAGTGGACTGCTGTTCCTACACAGACATGCAAATCCTCATTGAAAATACCCCAAGGAAAGTTCAAGCCGACGTAAAGGCAAACGATGGACACACCGCATATTAATGTCCACTAATATATGTACAGATACTTTTGACCAGATAACGTATACGTGAAAATAAATAAAATCGAGTTAGATAATATTTTTAAAGCATATTGACTGTTAATCGGCCTTGACTGTTTCAGAAATATGAAACAGTTTTTCAGAGGACACTACCAGTCACAAAATTTGTTGACATTCGAATAATGTAATGAAGCAACATTTTTCGAGATATTATTCTCATCGTTAAAGAATGCTACTACAATAATATTTAACGAAAGTATATATAGATATTAAAGTTATTTTCTAGAGTCGTGGCATGTGCTGTGGTCATCTTTGTCCATGTGAAATGGCTGTGTTCTCGTGGAGTGTTCAGTTACCTCCCTTGCTGTGGCTCCATGGAACTTATTAACCACTGCTCGCAGAGTGTCTAATGGATCAATAGAGACTTCGTCAGTGATACACGCAGCCGATTCTATCTAGAGTCTTCAGAAATCTCAGATGACCAGAAGTTGGAGCGTCATAGAAATACTTCATGATGACTGGCCATTGATGAGCTGCGACGATGAAAAACTATTTGTATTCCTTTGGATCATAGTTCCTGTTATACTATATCCCGTTTATTAACTGTAATTCTCCCTTGTTCGGTTCCACCCTCTTGAAGGCTTCTATGGTTTTCAGCAGAGCTGGATCTTGGCTCTGTTTAAAAGCAACTTCGCTTAATGCAGCAATGATTTAGATTTGATCCACGCTACTGTGTTCCACAAAGGATTCCTTGAAGGGCAACTACCATCCTTGTGTTTGTGCCCGATTTTTATGTCACTGTGATCTAGAATGCGTGAAGTCTCACGGCACATCCCTCCAGTCGACCTGACGGATCCTTTTTCACCGCAGAAACCGACAGTGTCATCTAGTTTGCAAAGGAACGTCGTCCATTTAAAGTGTCGAAGCTCTTTTTCTACGTTATATTAGAAGGTGACTGGAGTGCTATATTATCCAAAAGACACAATCGCGAACTCATAGACGTCATCAGGAGTTACGGAGGCAATCTTAACTTGATCAGCTTCGCCAACCTAGATTTACCAATAGCCTGTCTCGAGGATATCCATAGTTGAGAAATGCCTCACTCCTTTCAAGCATTGTAGGCTGTCATGAACACGTGGCAATGAATAGACATCTTTTTCGTGATTTCCTTCATGTGCCTGTAGTCGAAGCAGGAACGCAGTTCAATGATATCATTTTGCACGATCCTCTCCATTTAATCCTGTACGAGAGCTGGCTAGTTGGTAGATGATCCCTAGTGTTGATACGGTGGTATATCCTGTCGCTTGGTCTCCACACCGGATCTGAAGGCATCCAAAACTGGCGCAGAACGGCTACCACTCGCCAATGTTGTTCCTCGCTCAGACCAGATCCTGTTGGTCATTCCACAGCAGTTTCCTCCGCTGTGTTGTATGTAGTGGAAGCTGATCATGATTGTTCGTCGAGGGCACTGAGTGCCCATGCTGGATTAGACCGGCTGCCCTTGCGCGCATGCCTTGTGGATAAATTGAGGCTGCGCGTGGCAGTAGTCACAAAATTTTTCCTTCGACTACCTGCAATACTTAATGATCGTCGCTTGCAAGTAGATCTCTTTGTGGACCCGAGCAGCTTTTTGGAATCAACAGAAGCTTTACAGTTTAACTGACAAACTAGGTTAGCGACTGCACCATTTCTAATTGCTGACAGCAGCACAACAAAGTCTCCAGTAGAAATCAATTGTCTAATGCAGTCTTTGTTGTGTGTACTTTTTGGAAGAGTTTCGTTAGTTTAGAGCTCTGATGCCGGCAAGAAACTTCATCCGCGAATAACGTTATAACTACATACTGTTAAAACGACAAATTCGAAGGGCTGTGTCACTGATAGTCTAGGAGTATATATTCCTGATGCATGGACGCGTTTCCTGTTTCCCGACATCAGCACAATTGCTTTCTTATCAAGGCATGTACTCTTCTTTAGCTGACGACAATGAGCATTCGACATTATGGGAAAAGAAGCCCCTGAGTCAAACAGCGCCCGGACTGCTTGGCCATCGATGTTGACATCGATGAGATTGGTTCAAAATGGTTCAAATGGCTCTGAGCACTATGGGACTTAACTTCTAAGGTCATCAGTACCATAGAACTTAGAACTACTTAAACCTAACTAACCTAAGGACATCACACACATTCATGCCCGAGGCAGGATTCGAACCTGCGACCGTAGCAGTCGCGCGGTTCCAGACTGTAGCGCCTTTAACCGCTTGGCCACTCCGGCCGGCTCGATGAGGTTTGCTATTATCTTGGTAACTGTTGTACACGTTAGATTTTCATCTTGATGGCTTCATTTCCATAGACAATAGCCTTGCTTAGTTTTCCTGAATTTGACGACTAGGCGCGTGGCTGGTAAATTTGTACGGCGACGGGGAATATCTTATCTTCGTGGTCCTTACGCGCAGTGTATATTCGTGACAGTAGAATCGTTTGGTAGTCAGTTTCAAATGCCGATTCTCTAAATTTTGTCCCCTCCAGGGATTCCCGTTTGAGTTCCCGTAGCATCTCCGTAACACTTACGTGTTGTTCGAACCCAATGGTAACAAATCTAGCATCCCGCCTCTGAATGACTTCGATGCCTTCCTTCAATTCGGCTTGTAGATATTAAGTAAATACTTTCTTAAGTGGAGACTACAGCCAAATCCTACAAAAACCGAAACTACACGTTTCCATCTCAATAATGAATTAGCGAGCAAACAACTTGACGTTCGTCTCGAAGGGAATCGGTTCCGATCTAATAAGCATCCAAAGAACCTTATAGTCACTGTGGACAGAGCGCTCACTTATAAACGACATCTGGAAAATACTGTAGCCAAACTAAAGACGAGGAATAATATTCTCCAGAAGTTGTGCAGCACTACTTGGAGCTCTTCGGCTGACACGCTACACACGTCGGCACTCGGACTGGTATACTCGGCCGCGGAGTACGGCGCTCCGGTCTGGATGAACAGTGTGAACAGTGTACACACACACACACACACACACACACACACACACACAAACGTGCAGCCGAATAGCACGACGTGAATTGTCAGCGGAACCATGAGATCAACACCAACACATTGGCTGCCAATTCTGAGCAACATATTACCTGCGGACCTACGTCGAAAGAATGCTCTTCTCGAGGAATATAGGAAGATAATTGACAATGCCCAACTCCCTGTACACTGCGACATGCCTGACTTGGAAGAAACAGACTTCGGTCAAGACGTCCAACAATTATAACAGCCAAGGAATCGCAATGTATAAACTGTAATGCAATAAAGTCCTGTAGGGAACAATGGCGAGAAGTGTGCCCTGAGCATTATCAAGCCCTCCCCTGCATCACTGAGAGACCACCCGGATATGAACTACCGCGTAAAATATGGTCATCCCTTAACAGAATACGCACAAATCACGGAAGATGTGCAGATACTCTTTACAAATGGGGAAAAACGTCAACTCCCAACTGTGACTGCGGAACCAACAGACAGACCATCCGCCACATCGTCAAAGAGCGCGACAGAAGAGCATACAATGGCAGTTTCAGTGATTTTCTGATGGCCACAGACGCCTCAAAAGACTTTATACATAATCTTGATGTTCGTATTTAATTGTATTGACCATATATAATCTTGATGTTTGTATTTAATTGTATTGCCCATTGTATGTATGTTTTATACTTCTTATATAACATATTTTATTGTGTTTTTATGTATATCTTTGTTTAAACATTTGTAAGAAGCATAAAATGATGTGCATTGCCATACGCTAAATAAATAAATAAGCGTATCTCAAACACTCGAGCAGTACTCAAGAATAGGTCGCACAAGGGTCCTATATGCGGTCTCGTTTACAGGTGAATCACTCTTCCCTAAAATTCTCGCACTAAACCTAAGTCGACCATTCGCCTTCCCTTCCACGATTCTCACATGCTCCTTATACTTCATACTGCTTTGCAACGTTTCTCACGCCCAGATATCTAAACGACTTGATTGTGTCAAGCAGGACACTAGTAACATTGTACTCGAACATTATAGGTTTGTACTTCTCGCTCATCCGCGTTGACTCACATTTTTCCACATTTAGAACTTTCTGCCACTCTTCACACCAACTGGAAGTTTTGTTGAAGTCGTCTTGTATCTTCCTATAGTCACTCAACTTCAACACCTTACTATACACCAAAGCATCATACGCAAACAACCGCAGATTGCTCCCCAACCTGTCCACCAAATCATTTATGTATATAGAAAACAACAACGATCCTATCACATGTCCCTGAGGCACTCCTGACGATACCCTTGTCTCTGATTAAAATTCGTTTTCGAGGACAACTTGTACCATCTATTTTCGTCCTATTTTGTATCTGTATCGATATTTCTATGTCAATTTGCAGTGTCGCTTATGCAGGGTGTTGTATCAGTCAAGGAAATTCTTTACTATATATAAATATATTAGTTATGTGAACTTTTTGAACGATGTTGTTTAAACTGGGCTTGTGGATTTAAATAACTACTTCAATGATTGTTATATAATGTGCTGTAAATGACTTGGTCCACAGTTAGGGAACGTAGGGTTGAATGTAAAAGATGTGGGGGAGCCCAGCAGCTTCTGAAGTAGCCTGGTGGAGTGGAAAAGGTGTGGTTGACGCGCTAGTGGCAACTCGTCCTTCCTGACAGGTAAAAAGTCTGGGCAGGTCAGTGCTGTGGTTAACATCTCGCTAGCACTAGCGGATCACTGTGGCTCATATTCTTGGAGTTTTGAGGCCAGGGGAGCTTAAGAGCAGTATTTATGCGCCCCGGATGCTGCATTTGGTGATGCTATAATCATGACGTGGTTTTTGGCCCTGTGAAAATATAGTTCCGAAACTAAGAAGATCTATAACAGAGCGTGGCCAACAGTACTGCCATGTCTGCATCGCCGCCATGTTAACAACCACTACAAATTACGCCACCAGTGCCACTAGCCTTCCACAAAATTATTTATATTTGGCACTCTGTAAATGGACCAGGTATTTGTGAAATTTGGTTGACTTTAATAACAATCGAGGTGCTGCTAAGAACTCTATCTTACACCCGTGATTATCCCAAATTAAAACCTGGACAGGAATCCTATCCTAGTGAATTTAATTTCAAGTGTCCTAATTTATTATGGGAAGACTTATTTGGCAGATATAAAACTAGTTGTGATTGATTTCTAATGTGTGGAATTATAGTGTTTAAAGTTCAGTTTTATAGTTTGATAAATACTCATCTTCCAGTGCATTTTAAAATGAATTTGCCGTCATTTCCTTAAATAAATTGCCTTTCTTGAAAAGCTGCATGAAAATAGTAACGTTGCTATTTAAAAGAACAATAATATTTATCTGAAGCGAAAAAGATTATTAATTGTTGCATTTATGCACATTGATCAGAATTACAAAGTTTTATCAGTGTTCATTTCAAGAGAAAGTGTTTGAACTTGAATTTAATGTTGTGTTGGCATTTGCACAGTCAAACATATTTTGAATAGGTTAAAAGACTGCTTATCAAAGCACATTTTTTATTTAAATTTTATAGTTTGTTGTGCTTTACTTAATAACTATCGATGAGAATACTTACCATTTCTCATACATACTTATGTAGTTTTGTTAATGAGCACGGTTCTTCAAACCATGAAAGTTTAAGGGCCCTCATGTGCTAGGCTAGTTGGTTAATGAAGCAAAGTAAAGGCTCCTTCACAGCCGGTGTACTTAGATTTGGTTGTGTTCAATTGCTTCAAACTGAGCTTAAGAAAGAAATATTTACTATGTTAGCTATTCTATTGCAAGTTGGTTAATGCACAGGCATAGAGAGCCTGTAATAAGCAATGATATTATAGAGTATGATCATTAATAGACCCCCTGATTTAAGTCAGAATCATTTGTTGCTCTTCCCTGTTTAGTATTGCTATTAGTTTCGTGTGTGTTGGTGATTGATTCTATAGACTGCTGCATTTAGCTCACTTAAGGTACGTGTTGTTGAGAGGCATATGTTACTGTTTACCTTTTCATTGGTCATTTGTTTGTCTGACTTACTATTTAGTAGCACATTTGGTTCAAATGGCTCTGAGCACTATGGGACTTAACATCTATGGTCATCAGTCCCCTAGAACTTAGAACTACTTAAACCTAACTAACCTAAGGACATCACACACATCCATGCCCGAGGCAGGATTCGAACCTGCGACCGTAGCAGTCGCGCGGCTCCGGACTGAGCGCCTAGAACCGCTAGACCACCGCGGCCGGCTAGCACATTTATCTGCAAGGTTAGGTTACTGTGTTGTAGTGTGAATAGACATAAAGAAAGAGTTTAGTGTGTTTGTCAAGGAAAGTTAGGTTAACCTTAGCACTGCCTTCTGCTTTATTATATTGTTTGACACAAGAATGCCTAAGTAGGTGGCGAACGATATTAATACGTTGTATTACAGCTTGATTTAATGCTGGGAGAACGTCTGGTCCTCACCCACCCGTTTCCTGTTGGTTATACTCTGCTAGAGTGTTTCGGAAACGAATCCCAGCCCGATTGTTCTGTTCCCATTAGGTTATCTCATGATTGCGACTTTCTCAAAAATTCCTAGCAGAGGTTTAACGTTAGCATCGATCGCCGTCTAACGTGGTTAGTGTTACCGTTACAAACAAACTGGCTTTTATTATTTAACAGGTCTTCGAGGCACCTACATATCTGTGGACTTATTCCATACGCTCGTACATTTGTGAACAGTCTGCAGTGGGGCAACGTATCAAATGCTTTCCTGGAATCTAGAAATATGGAATCTACCTGTTGCCTTTCATCCATAGTTCGCAGTGTATCACGTAAGAAATGGGCAAGCTGAGTTTCGCACGAGCAATGCTTTTTAAAATCGTGCTGGTTTGTGGACATAAGCTTCCCAGTCTCAAGAATATTCATTATATTCGAACTGAAAATATGTTCAAGGATTCTGCAGAAAACTGGAATTATCGATAATGGTCTGTAATTTTGCGGGTCCGTTCGTTTACCGATCTTATATACTGGAGTCACCTGCGTTTTTTTCCAGTCCCTTGGAACTAGAGATTTACGATAAATGCAGGCTAGGTAAGCGGCCAGTGTCGTAGAGTACTCTGTAGAATCGAATCCATTCTGACATGGTGATTTATTTGCTTTTAAATCCTTCAATCTTTCTTCCACGCCAGGGATGCTTATCGCTACGTCGTCCCTGCAGGAGTCTATCCGATCGTCAAACGACGGTTTGTTTGTACGATTTTCCTGTCTGAACGATTTCTTGAACGTGAAATTCGAAACTTCGGATTTCGTTTTGTTATCTTCAACTGCCACACCAGACTGGTCAACAAGGGACTGAATGGAAGCCTTAGACTTGCGGTTTTACAAAAGACCAGAATTTTCTCGGGTTCGCTGTCAGATCTTCTGCTATGGGGTGACGACGGTAATTGTTGGATGCTTCGAGCATAGATCTTCTCACTGACGCACGAATCTCTACTAACCGTCGTCATTTGTGCGTTCCCTTTTGAACCGAGAGTGCGACAGCTTCTGCTTCCTCAGCATCCCCCGAATTTCATTATTAAAGGATGGACGGTCTTTTCCATCCTTTACTCGCTCACTAGGCACATAACTCTCCAGACGACGATTTACAACTATCTTAAACTTTACCCATAATTCATCTACATCCATTTTACTGGAACTAAGTGATGTCAGTTCACTGTCTAAGTGAGATGCTAATAACTGCTTATCTGCTATATCCAGCAGAAACATTCTCCTAGCCTTTTTGACTTCAGTAATCATTTTTGCTGTAATGACGTCTTGATCACTAATCCCTGTTTCCATATTGACATCGTCGATAAGGTCCGGCCTATTTGTAGCTACAGGGTCTGAAGTATTTCCACTGCGTGTGGGTTGCCGAGCTAGCTCCTCAAGACAATTTTCAGAAAACTTGTTCAAAAGTATTTCACATGAGTGTGTGTCTGTACCCCGAGCAATGAATCCATAGACATCCCAGTCTATAATCGGTATGTCAAAGTCCCCTCCAGCTAGTACTGCATGATCAGAGTATTTGCGAGCTATTGACGTAGACTTTCTTTGAATGCCTCTAGAACTGTCACACCAGAATCGTATGGCCGGTAAAAACATGCAAAAATTATCTTTCTTTTACGTGCATCTATTATACTCGACCAGTTAACTTCACTGTCATACTCAACTTTGACCTCAATAGAGCCAATATTTTAGTCAGCTGCAATGAATACTCCCCCTCTTGTGACCTCTAATCTAAGTTTCCGATGTACGTTACACGACTCGCTAAATATCTTGGAGCTTTCTACTTCCGGTTGCAGCCAGCTCTCGGTCCCAGGAATAATTTGAATGTGACAATCTTCCTGGAGGGTAGTAAATTCGGGAACTTTATTAGGAATACCTCGACAGTTTACTGATAGAGTTATGACAGTCGAAGTGTCTTTATTCTGAACGGCGTTTAATTTCCCTTGTTGCTATCGAGTGGTGAGTGTTCATCAGAGCACCTCAAACTACCACCTAGCCTGAAAAGTCTCACGTGCGCTCCACAAGTACTCTGCTACCCATGTAACTGCGTCATTTGTGTAGTGCACCTTTGACCTATCAAAGGGAGTCCTACAAATCCCCACACCGCAGGTATAGAAATCTGCAGCCAAGACCGTCGCAGAGTCGACAAAGCCTCTGATTGAGACTCTCCATTCGGCTCCAAACCCAAGGACCCCGATGAACTCTGGAAACAATGTCGCAAATGGCGAGCTCTGCTTGTACCCCACACCTGAGGCCAGCAGTTTTCACCATCTCCACCAGCCATCTGTACGAACAGATGATGGCCTCAGAACACACGTGACAGGCGCCGTTGGTGCCGACGTGAGCCACAACTTCTACACTCGATAGCTGCAGGCAAGGCCACCTCTATATCTCGGATAAGGCCCCTCAGTATACATGCCGAGTGCACATTGGTTTTCTTTCCACCACTGAGCGCTATCTGCCGAATGGGGCTCCATAACCTGCCTAACATTGGAGCTTCTAATAACTAGTGAATATTAAGAGCTCATATGGTAAACGAGTACTAAGCTAAGTATACAGAGGGGTCCATACAAGGGAAACAAACTGGACGAAAATGTTATAGACAGAGAAGAGTAGTCTAAGTATGTGTAGATAAGATGGAAGATGTGATATTGCGAGGAGAATTGGACGTAGCACTGAAAGACCTAAGTCGAAAAAAAAGCCTCTGGAATAGAAGAAATTCCCTCCTAACGACTGAGATCCTTGAGAGAGCCAGCCATGACAAAATTATTCTACATGGTCTGCAAGACAGATGAGACAGGCAAATGACGATGCTTGTATACTTTAGGATAAATATAACAATTCTAATTCAAAAGAAGGCAGTTTAATAAGTCATCGTTACAAAACATTGACATGAATTATTTACAGAAGAATGGTAAAACTGGTACAAGCTGATCTCTGGGAGATCAGTTTCTGTTCCTGACCCTATGGCTTATCGCCAAAGACAGGGTGACGAAGACAAACCTATATTTATAGCATTTGTAGATTTAGAAAAAAAGACGAAGGTAATGAGAATTAGTAGAAATGAGAACAGCGAGAAACTTAACATCGGGACTGATGGTCACGAAGCGGATGAACTTAAGGAATTCTGCAACCCAGGCAGTAAAATAACCAATGACGGACGGAGCAAGGAGGACATCAAAAGCAGACTAGCTATGGCAAAGAAGGCATTCCTGGCCAAGAGAAGTCTACTAATATCAAATAAGAGGCCCTAATTTGAGGAAGAAATTTCTGAGAATGTTTGTCTGGAGTACAGCATTGTATGGTAATGAAACATGGAATGTGGGAAAACCGGAATAGAGAATCGAAGCACCTAAGATGTGGTGCTACAAACGAATGTTGAAAATTAGGTGGACTGATAAGGTAAGGAATGAGGAGGTTCTTCGCAGAATCGAAGAGGAAAGGAATATGTAGAAAACACCGATAAGGAGAAGGGACAGGATGATAGGACATTCCTTAAGACATGAGGGAATGACTCCCATAGCACTAGAGGGAGCCGTAGAGGGCCGAAAGTGTAGAGGAAGACAGAGATTGGAATAAATCCAGCAACTAATTGAGGACATAGGTTGCAAGTGATACTCTGAGATGAAGAGTTTAGCACAGTCAAAATATGGCAGGATGTTGGTTGGTTTGTTTCCGAGACTAACAATCTTACACAAAAAGGAAAAGTATCTGATCTTAATTGTTTAAGAATCTCAGTAATATGCTTCTTCCAGTCCAATTTTATGTCAATATGTACAAGCAGAAGTATGCTGCATTCCGTTATATTTACTGTCTTCTGTTCTTGAGCTACATCAATTATTGGTATGACTATTTGTTGTATAGAGGTGAATATAGTGTGATTTCTCAAAATGAAGCGTGAGTCCATTTTCAGAGAACCACTTAACAATCCTTCAGAAAACATCATAAACAATTTCTTATGTTGTTTTCACTCTAGGTGGCATTTATTGTAACACTGTATTGTCTGCAAAAGTTATGAGTTCTGCTTGTTGAAAGATAAGTGGAATGTAATTCGTATATAGAAGGAATAGGAGTGGATGCAAAACTGAACCCTATGGGACTAGCTTTGTGATTTCTGCTAAAATTTTTCACCCTTTCAACATAATTTGATTACTGAGCACTACCTTTTGTATTCAGTTTCTTAAGTATGAGTGAAACCAGTTGTGCGTAAAGCCATCAGTTCCATAAAACCTGAATTTTTTAAGGCTGCAACATGATCTATGCAATAAAATGCCTTATAAAGACCACAAAAAATACAAACTGGTGATATTTTGTTATTTAAGATTCGTAATATTTAATAAATGAATGTATAAATCACATTCTCAGTCAAGTAACCCTTCTGGAATCCAAACTGTGGTATGCTAAGTGAATTGTTTCTACTTAAATGTGAGACTACTAAGGAAACTGGATGACAATTATTTAAGTCTTTCTTTTCACCTTTCTTATATAGAGGTTTCAAAATTGCAGATTTTAATCTGTCTGGAAAAATCCCCTGTGCCGGTGATGCATTACTTGTATCACTAAAAACATTACTTAGTAGGTTAGACCAACTCCTTAGAGTTCTGTTTGGATTTCCATCAACACCATACAAGCTTTTTTTTTTAATTTTTAGAATTCTAGTGAAGGATGTTGTTGCCACGTTTATTTGCTTAAAGTTTTCTGGAATGACATTTTAACATATGGTATTTTCTTAATTGTTCAGGTGAACTATTTAATCCTATTTCTGCTGCTACATTTAGAATGTTACAAGTGCTTGCAATTTGTGAATTATCGGTCACAGTATTGTCATTTAGTTTGATTATTATGGTATATTGTAAAATGAATCTGTCTGTTTTGTCACCCATCTAACAATATCCTGTACAGTTTTAATCTTATTATCTGCACTATTTATTTCTGTCATGGCATGCATGGTTCTGGACTTATTAATGACTTTCTTTAAAATACTACAGCAGAATTTGTAGTAGTAGCTGTATAACTAACATAATTTTTTCATAATAACTCACTAGTTCTGCTTCGTAAATATATATGGCGGACATGATCTGTGGAGTCTGAAAACTAACTAACACATAGTCCTCTATGACAATGGACACATACTTGCATGTGAAAGAATCATGTCACAGAAACTTACCTGTGGTCGATACCTGACTAGTACCATGAATATCCAGGAGACTCCTTCGGTACAAGGAACTGTTAGATAGCATTTTATGTCTTAAGTTCGTTGTTCCGATACTGGCTTTTGATAAGAATGTGTAGCTGGTCGATATCGCTGCATCGTTATCTCCATTACGGAGATCAGCCCGAGACCTTAGTCCTCCTCTAACAATTACTGGAGAAGACAGATTATCGTTTTCATTAAGCTTAAAGGCACCACGGTCAACAACGTTATGGAAGATAAAGCATTCTTTTCCATTCGACTGAATTGCTGAATGGAGTGTACGTTTGCTTCCTGGAAGAATCAGTGTGGGTAGCTAGCAGTTTGATGTTCATTGGTAGTATCATCTACACTTCTGTTAAAGATCTTTAACTGGGCAACTAGGAGAATTGGAATTAAGGAGCGGCAGCTGCTAATAGCTTGGCTCGTTCAGCCCAATGACAACGTCTACAGCTATGTCTTTATTCCGCGAGCCACCTTGCGCCGTGTGGTAGTGGGTACTTCAGGTACCATCATTTCGTCCCTTTCCTTATCCATTTGCGATGGTGTGTGCCACGAATGGCTGTCGGTAAACCATCGTATGAGCTCTCATTTCTCTGACTTCTTCACAGTGCTTAATTCGCGGAACAAATATACGGGGAATAGCACGAGCCCCGCTCCTCTTGGACCGTATGCTCTAGGAATTGCAACAGTAAACTTCTCCGTGATTTACAGCGCATTTTTTTGTAGCGTCTGCAACTGGAGTTTGTTGAGTATCTGCACATCGCTCTCGCATCGTCGTGTTCGTTGGGTCTTCTCTCTCTCTTCTATTAATGAGTAAAACTCAAGAACTGGTCCAACAAGTGTTTTGTAATCCACTACTTTTGGGGATAAATTACATCTCCTTAAGGTTCTTCCCATGAATCTAAACCTGACATCTGCTTTTCATACGATTGTTTTTATGTGGTCATTGCATCTTAAGTCGCAAGAGACTGTTTCGCCTTGGTATTTTACAACTCTTACTGTTTCCAATAATTTATCGCCAGCAGTGTAATTGAGAAGCAATGGATCTATTCGCTTACTTGTACGCAACACGTTACGTTTATTTACGTTCAGGGTCAACTGCCAGTCTTTGCACCAAACGTCGACCCTTCTCTGAAGATTACTGGCACCGCAAGACATCCATAAACAACAGTATGGTTTGCGAAGAGCCTCGTGGAGCTTCCGACGACATGCAGTAGATAATTTAGGCTATATACGTTGGAAACGATAACGACCCTTCCGACGATATCCACTAGATAATTTAGCCTACATATGTTGAAAACGATAGCGGCCCTATAATACTGCCGAAATTGCAGCGAGTGGCATAGCACAGTGTTTAGCACACTGGAATCGCATTCGAGGGGACGGCGATTCAAATCCACGTCCGCCCATCCTGATTTACGTTTTCCGTGATTTTCCTAAATCGCGATGGTTCCTTCGAAAATCCACGAACGCTCTCCCTCTTTGTCCTTCCCTAATCCGAGATGGGGCTCCGTCTCTAATATCTGGTTGTCGACGGGACGTTAAACAATAATCTCCTCTTCTTCCTGAAATTACCTTTACGTCTACCGATTTCTTACCTTTAAAAACAAGTAGATGAGTTCTTATCAGACAGCAAGTCCTGAATACAGTCGCAAGTCTACGTCAATACTCGTTAAACTACTTTTTATTTTATTTTCGCACCACACGGTACTACGGAAGTTTATCGAATGCCCTCCAGACGTCGAGGAAAGACGACATCGATCATCAGCCTTTATCTAAGGCGCTCTGCCTCCCAAGGACGAACAGAACGAGCTGAATTTCGCGACATTGATACGTGTTGAGTGTAACACATGTGATATTCGTTCTGCAAAAAAGTCGTAATAAGTGAGCAAAAAACATGTTGAACCATTCTATAACAAACAAACGGCAGTGATGTCGGTCTAGATTATGTGCACCTGTCCGGCGAACCTTCTTGAAAAGAAGAATGGCCTGCACGTTTTTCAAAACGCTTGGTGCCCTTTGTAGCTAACGAGACCTTTGATGAACTACATCTACATCTACGTACATAGTCTGCAAGACACGCTATGCCGCATGGCAGAGGCTACCACGTACCGCCACTAGTCATTTCATTTCCTATTTCACTAGCAAATGGAAAGAGAGAAAAAAAAGTATCGTCTCTCTGCTTCCGTATGAGCCCTAACTTATCTTTTCTTCCCGGTCCTTAGGCAACATGTGCGTTGGCCCCAGCAGAATCGCTCTACAACCAGCTGCAAATGGTTGTTCTCTAAACTTTCTGAATAGTGTTTTGCGATAAGAACGTCGTCTTCCCTCAATGGATCCTATTTGAGTTCACAAAACATATCTATAAACCTAGAAATCTAGCAGCACGCTTCTGAATTTCTACGATTTCTTTCTATATTCTACCTGATGTGTATCCCAGACACCTTTATAGTACTCAAAAATGGGTCGCACAAGTGTTCTGTACGCTGTCTCCTTTGTAGATGAGCCACACTTTCATCAAACTCGCCCAATAAACCGAAGTAGACCATTCGACTTCCCTACTACCGACCGTGATGGTTCGTTCCATTTCATATCGATGTGCAACATTAATGTGTGTGTGTGTGTGTGTGTGTGTGTGTGTGTGTGTGTGTATCTTCCTAAGGGACCAAACTGCTGAGCTCATTGGTCCCTACACTTAGACACTACTTAAACTAACTTATGCTAAGAAAAACACGCACACCCATGCCCGAAGGAGGACACGAACCTCCTGTGGGAGGCGCCGCGCAATCCGTGACATGGCGCCTCAAACCGTGCGGCCACTCCGCGCGGCGACGTTACTGTCTCGAAAGCAGAACATTACTAATACCGTATTTAAACACCATGGGATAGTTTTTCCTACCCACTCGTGTCAGATTACATTTTTTTTCATTCAGAGAAAGATGCCATTCATCACAGCAAATAGAAACTATTTCTAAGTCATCATGTATTCTCCTACAGTCGCTCAATGACGACTCATTTCTATACATCACAGCGTTATCAGCAGACACTCGCAGAGTGCTACTCACACTATCTGTCAGATCATCTGTACTATAACATAACATAAATACAAGTCGTTGTTTAACGTTGTTATCAAAAATCTGGAAAAGTTCCCGACCGATTTACTTCAAATGTTTACATTGCGATCTAATAAATTTTACCGAACGTAGGCTATATACTTTTTTAAGTATATAAACACTGAAGCGCCAAAGAAACTGGTACAGGCATGCGTATTCAAATACAGAGATACGTAAACAGGGAGAATACGGCGATGCGGTCAGCAACGCCTATGAAAGACAAAAAATGTCTGGCGCAGTTAATAGATCGGTTACTGCTGCCACAGTGGCAGGTTATTAAGATTTTAAGTGAGTTTGAACGTGGTGTTATAGTCGGTGCAAGACCGATGGGACACAGCATCTCCGAGGTAGCGATGAAACGGGGATTCTCCAGTACGACCTTTTCACGAGTGTACCCTGAATATCAGGAATACGGTAAAACATCAGATCTCCAATATTGGTGCGGCCGCAAAAAGATCGTACAAGAACGGGACCAACGGCGACTGAAGAGACTCGTTCAACGTGACAGAAGTGCGATCCTTCAGCAAACTGCTGCAGATTTCAATGCTGGACCATCAACAAGTGTCAGAGTGCGAACCATTCAACGAGACATCATACATACGGACTTTCGGAGCCGAAGGCCCACTCGTGTACCCTTCATGACTGCACGACACAAATCTTTACGCCTCGCCTGGGCTCGTCAACACCGACATTGGACTGTTGATGACTGGAAACATGGTCGGGGGAGTCTTGTTTCAAATTATATCGAGAGGATGGAAGTATACGGGTATGGAGACAACCTCATGAATCCATGGACCTGCATGTCAGGAGAGGACTGGTGGAGGCTCTGTAAAGGTGCGGAACGTGTGCAGTTGGAGTGATATGGGACCCCTGAAACGTCTAGATACATACATTCCGACGAAGTTGGGCAATTCCAACAGGACAATGCGACACCAGACACGTCCAGAATTGCTACAGATAGCCTCTAGGAACACTCTTATGAGATTAGACACTTCCGCTGGCCACTAAACTTCCAAGACATCAACATTATTGAGCATATCTGGGATGCCTTGCAACGTGCTGTTCAGAAGAGATTTCCATCCCCTCGTATTCTTACGGATTTATGTACAGTCCTGCAGGGTTCATGGTGTCAGTTCTCTCCAGCGCTACTTCAGGCATTAGTCGAGTCCATGCCACGTCGTGTTGCGGCACTTCTGCAGCGTGCTCGCGGGGACCTTGCATGATATTAGGCAGGTGTACCAGTTTCTTTAGCTCTCCAGTTTATATATATATATATATATATATATATATATATATGTGTGTGTGTGTGTGTGTGTGTGTGTGTGTGTGTGTGTGTGTGTGTGTGGCCGGCTGAAGTGGCCGAGCGGTTCTAGGCGCTACAGTCTGGAACCGCGCGACCGCTACGGTCGCAGGTTCGAATCCTGCCTCCGGCATGGATGTGTGTGATGTCCTTAGGTTAGTTGGTTTAAGTAGTTCTAAGTTCTAGGGGACTGATGACCTCAGAAGTTAGGTCCCATAGTGCTCAGAGCCATTTGGACCAATTATGTGTGTGTGTGTGTGTGTGTGTGTGTGTGTGTGTGTGTGTGTGTGTTCAAGAGGAACAGAGGAACATGACTTCTTGTAATTCATTGGGACCTGGGATTCTAGGAAGCCCCAACATTTGCGGTGACGCAGAGATGGACTAAGAAGGACGATACTCAAAAGCTTTTTGGGTTTAAGTTCAAGAAGATGGTTCAAATGGTTCTGAGCACTATGGGACTTAACTTCTGAGGTCATCAGTCCCATAGAACTTAGAACTACTTAAACCTAACTAACCTAAGGACATCACACACATCTATGCCCGAGGCAGGATTCGAACCTGCGACCGTAGCGGTCGAACGGTTCCAGACTGTAGCGCCTAGAACCACTCGGCCACTCCGGCGGGCGTTCAAGAAGAAATACTACTTTTAGAACATTAAATGTAGATTCTCTTCTGAAAATCGGGAAGCAGGAGGAATTCGAATTATTTCTACAGAACAAACTTGTACAAATTTTAACGGTGCCGGAAATGAGATTCGCAGATGAGAATGTAGTTGACACATAACACTATAGAAATTATGAAGGGAAACCAGCAGAAAGAAAAATGAGAAAACGAGCCAACTGTAACAGCATTTAAGTCGAAATCAGGAAGAATGTCCGCGTCAACAATAAAGTGCAAGAATAAAAGCTATTGCCTTATAAATTGTCATGCACCCATGAATGATGATAACAGAAGAAATCTGCAGAAAGTAAATCAGTTTTGGGATTTTTTGTAATCTGAAATCTCCATAGTAACCAATTAACTTTAAAATGCGTCTCGGGACTTCAGCGCGGAGGTTGCAAAGGAAAAGGAATTTAAGAATACTGTAGGCCAATATTCAGCACACTTAAGAACAAACAGAAATGGTAAAAGAAGGATCAACTTGTGTAAACTGTTCCAGTTAAAACTGACATCCACACGTTTTCCCAAACTACCAAGAAAAGCTAAAGCTTGGATATCTCCTAATCCAAACCTAGGAGCATTTCAACTGGATCAGATAGCCATATCTAGAAAATGTATAATTCATATTACGAATGTTAAAGTAATCATAAATGGGGACTTCGACTCACTAAGACTAAAATTAAATTTCTCCTATCGAAAACAAAAATTTCAACCATAAAAGTCATCAGATATAACTTCACTGCAGCTAATATTACAATAGAAAATATAAACAGATTTAGAGAAGAAACTAAGACAACAAAAAAACGTGATAGGCATGAACTTCAGGAACCAGTTACTAAAGTAGCCGAGAAAACTTTCGTGCTTGCCAAGAATAAAAAGAAGACACTGTGGAACGAAGAGTGTGAAGTAACACTAGAACAAAGAGCTCAGAAGTGAAGAAAATGGAGATGTTCAAATGATAATAACATTTAGATGAATTTAGACAACAAAGGAAAGAAACACGAAAAATAATCTGAAAAATCAAAGAAACCTTTGAAAAAATCCAGCTAGTGGAAATACTATCAAATTTTACCGAAAACATTGATATAAATTTTTATCAAACTATTAAATATGTACTTAAAGGGTATCAAGCACCAAGAAAAATAGGATTAAATAACAAAGAAAATTGTGCACTATAATAAGTTTTTGACAGGCTTTTAAACAGTCCAGCTCCAACAGTTAAATTGGAATTTCAGCAATACCACAAAACCTGGAGGAGGATTTCCAACCAACAGAGCAGGAAATTTATGAAGTCATCAAATCATTCAAAAACAGCAAAGCAAATAGTGAAGATTCCATTACAGCAGAATTACTGAAATGGTGTTTCTCTATACCATTTATGGGTCCAGTTTCTTACAGGATACAGCGTCTGCTTCAAAATAAATATAACTGTAGGGTAGACTTCTCCACTAATAATTCTTTAAAAAGTAACGTCATACATAACGTAAAACCTACGCTTTCCCCTTTGCAAAATTCTGGTGTTTATAAAATTGTCCCGCTTATTATATAGGCCAAACAAGCCGAGCTATTTCGATAATATTTAAGGAACACCTTCTAGGCAAAAAAAGGCACCAATTTCCACAATTCAGCTATCTCTGACCATTTGTTAATCTCAGGAAATAATCCTACAGATGTAAAAGACCTCCAAATCTTGCACTCGGAGAGAAAAAGGCTTTAGGCTCAACATCCTAGAAAAGCTAGAAATTTTTAAACACCTGTCTCTGAAGGATGGTCTCATTCTTAGCGAACAGTTGCAATTACGCAACAAAAACTTTTCTCAAGGTACAGAGGTGCTAATTAAAAATGGTCTGAATGGCGATTCTCTCCTCAATGTACTCTCTTAAACATTGTTTTCCCTTCCTATTTTCATGCATTCTCTGGACATTACTTGAACTATATTTTCTTTTCTAAAAAAAAAAAAAAAGACTGAAACTTTATACACTGGTTCCTGTTTGTTATCTGTAATGTTTAAAATTGTCTTTGCAATGCCTCATTTGCTCTTGTCTGGAATTCGATTACTTCTTGCTAGATGGCGCGAATCTGTTTCCGTATCCACCCCGTGCCTGCCTTGGCCTGTTAATCGTTTAGTCTGACGGTAGCGGCTGTGTTGCTGCAATTCTTGGCCCTAAGCGACCTTGTGGCTGCCATTGTATCTCCATGGAATATTTTATACAGTTGACAAACATGTTACATTTTTACATTTTAGTTTTTATTCTTGTGACATTTTCTATTTGACGGCAGCACTTTTGCTCGGACGTTTTTCACACATGGTGTGGTTACTTGTAAGTACGCTCTGTTTGTACAATTTATGGAAGTAATCCTATTAAGTATATTGTATTTCAAGCCATGTCATTATATTTATTAGATAATCCTATGTTATTTTTATTCTGATGAAGACTGCCTTAGTGCAGTCGAAACCATGGTCAATTTGACAATAATTTTGTGCAACCAAGGTGGCTATACATACATCCTGTATATGGAATTCTCATATATAATTAGAAATTGCCAAACATTGCTGGGTTTTCTGGTTTCTGAACATTGCTGGGAAAAAGAATTTGTACACCTGGAACTACGTCGATTTTGATCCGACTGTGGCAATGCCACCTAGGTCATAATAGATGTATTGTTAATTGCGTCAACGTCGTCCGCCAACAGATAGCGAATGGCACAGCTACCAGAGTGCCACCTTTGTATACTCTTTAATAGTGAATTCTCACAACCAGAATGCTCATTGTGATGAAAACGTGTAAAGCACGCGGGCAACAATGCCACTGAGACTCACTCGCCCTTCCTGCAGCCAAATGAGCGAGTTAGAAAGAGATGAAATTGTGGCCACCCGAGTGGCGGAATGGTCCTGTCGGCGAACTGCTTCACAAGCTGGATGTGCTACTGGTATCAGTGGTCACATGGACATTTCCACACAGACAAATTTCTAGAGGTAAATGCAGTACACCCGTCCCCCAGGACCGTCGTACAGTAAGGACAATAGTGGCAGATCATACAGTTACCACAGCACAGTTGAGAAGGGTTGTGAGCCCAGATGTGTCAACATGAACTGTTACGGACCGATTATTAGAAGTCGGATTACGGGTACCCATACCACTAGCCCATCCTCCAGTCACGCCACAGCATCGACTAGTACGGCTCGATTGATGCTGTGAGAAGACCATCTGGTAGACGGACTGGCGCTCCGTGATCTTCAGCGATAAAAGAAAATTCTGCCTGCAAGCCAGTGATAGTCGTTTGCGTGTACGACGTATATCAGGTGAGCGCTCTCATAGAGTACATTCGTCCAAGAGACGTTGGCTCCACACCAGAATTTATGGTCTGGGGTGTAATAAGCCACAACTCTCACTCACCTTTGGTGTTTCTGGAGGCGGCGCTAACGAGCGCTCGGTACGTGCAGAATCTTGTTAGACCTGCTCGTTTACCATTTTTGCAAAAGTAAAGTGATACGTTGTCCCAAATGATAATTGTATTGTATTGTATGTTAACTGGGGACCTAGAGACGACGGAGAGGCTCCGTCCCCGCCGCAGCTGCAGTGGTCCTCAACCCCACGACGACTGCTGTAGTCCACTTCACCCCTCCGCTGCCCCAAACCGAACCACTTTTTCAGGGTTACTGTGCGGTTCGGCCCCCAGTGGACTCCCCACGCCCCAGGGAACGTCTCACACCAGACGAGTGCAACCCCTATGTTTGCGTGGTAGAGTAATGGTGGTGTACGCGTACCTTGAGAACTTGTTTGCGCAGCAATCGTTGACGTAGCGTAGCTGAGGCGTAATAAGGAGAACCAGACCGCAATCGCCGAAGCGGATGGAAAACCGCCTGAAAACCATCCACAGACTGGCCGGTTCACCGAACCTCGACATAAACCCGCCGGGCGGATTCGTGCCGGGGACCAGGCACTCCTTCCCGCCCGGAACCCAAATGATAATACTCACCCACACACTGCCAGTGAAACTCAACGTGCTCTGACAGACGTGCAGTAACGTCCCTGGCCAGCATGTTAGCGCGCATATGTGGGGTATAATGTGACGATGAGTGCCTCGTCCAACACTTCAAGCAGCAACTCTTACAGAACTGCTTGAATAGGTCGAGCAGGCGTGGCCTAATGTATCCCAGGCCAGTATTCGCCATCTGTGCGATCGACTGGACGCCAGAGACAGTGCCTGCATTGCCGCTTTTGGAGGCAACACCAATTACAAATATAGGTGGTAGGTGTTCCAGCTTGGGTCGATACCTGCTACCTCAAATCCGCTTGTGTGATTAATCTGTAAATGTAATCATTCACGTACTACATATGCACTGTTGCAACAATAAATCTTGAGTGAATCAGAAGCCTATAAAAGAATTTACTAATTTTCTTTCTGTAGTGTGTATAGAGAACAAGAGTAGTCCTTCCACGCTTCTCTCGGGCACTGCTGGCGCTACCCCTGTCTCCGATGAACACTCGCCGACGAGAACAAGGTATACTCTTACTTAGACGTTCTCAAACCACGCGGGTATCTGGGAACCGTACGCTCGGATCTTTGATAATAGTCGGCAGTGGGGCACCACGTCGAACGCTTTCTGGAAATCTAGGAATATGGAATCTGGCTGCTGCCCTTCATCTATGGTTTGCAGGAAATCGAGCAAGAAACGGACAGGCTGGGATTCGCACGAGCGATGCGTTCTACATCCGTGCTTATTCGTGGACGGAAGCTTTTCTATCTCAAAGACATTTTTTATACTCGAACTGAGAATATGTTCAAGACTTCTGCAGCAAATCCATGCTGAAGGCTATTGCCAGAATGAGATTTTCAATCTGTAGCGGAGTGTACGCTGATATGAAACTTCATGGCAGATTAAAACTTCGTGCCGGACCGAGACTCGAACTCGGGACCTTTGCCATTCGCGGGAAAGTGCTCTACCACCTGAGCTACTCAAGCATGCTCACGCCCCATCCTCACAGCTTTACTTCTGCCAGTACCTCCTCTCCTACCTTCCAAACTTTACAGAAGCTCTCCTGCGAACCTTGCAGAACTAGCACTCCTGAAAGAAAGGTTACTGCGGATCATGGCTTAGCCACAGCCTGGGGGGTGTTTCCATTCTGGAATGGAGCTTCTGTAAAGTTTGGAAGGTAGAAGACGAGGTACTGGCAGAAGTAAAGCTGTGAGGACGGGGCGTGAGTCGTGTTTGGGTAGCTCAGATGGTAGAGCACTTGCCCACGGAAGGCAAAGGTCCCGAGTTCGAGTCTCGGACTGGCACACAGTTTTAATCTGCCAGGAAGTTTCATATGAAGGCTATTGTTTTGTAATCTCATGTGTACGTTCTTTTACCCTTCTGCTATGCAGGAGTCACTTCGGCTTGTTTCTAGTCGCTTGGGACTTTGCGCTGGGAGATAGATTCGTGATCAATAAGTCAGGGGTCAATGGCGTAGAGCACTCTATGTAAAACCGAGAAAACAGCTAAGCAGCAGGTAGATTTTTGCGTACAGCTTCAATGCAAATATACATTATCACAAAATATTCAGAAATTGCCAGAATTTTTTTGTCCAGATAGTTATAAATCAGTCAGTATGCAACATCGATTATTCTCAGTACACCAGAATATCCCAGGACTCAAATGTAAAATTGAGGGACTGTTCATTCCAGCCGTGGAATTATGTTCCTCTAATGCAATTGACATAATCTGTATTCCCGAATATCGTTTGACCACTGGTATAAACGTTTCAGTAATTAAGTTAACTTTGTACTTCTACATGTTTGTGTACATCTGTGTCTTCTGTGTATTAATAAGATTAATCAACAGTGTTAGACGTGAATGGCTTGTAGTAATATTATTTTTAGCAATCCATAAGATGGAGGCTGAGAAGACCTTTTTTTCAAAAAAGTATACTTCAATAAGTTCCAATTTGAGAACGCGTTTAATATTTTTTAATTCAATGCATCATTTTGATTGTAATACATGAATCATATTACTTTTCATGTGTAGTAATTTCAAAAGGTTTCAGCAATACTTAAGTGTTTTTTATGAGAAATAACAGACATTTAACAAGGGTATTATTTTTCAGTAAATTTTGATGGGTTTAAATACGTGTAACACACACAATGATGTTTTCTTTCAGTCCTACAGTCGCAGTTTAGTTACATATGTGAATTACGATAAACTCTATAGTTGATTGGTTTCCATTCAGCTTCATAATTAATCACTTTTCTATTTTTGATGAGAAATGTATCATTTATTTCATTATTTTGTATTTATTTCAATATGTAATAATGAGTTTAATGTTTGCCAGACAAGGCAAAAAAATACACATTTCTAGGGGCACCTCTAAAACATAAAAAGCCATTTCCTACTCTTTTTTTCATTACATCAAGTTTAGTGTAGCAACTTTAAACTATTTTTTAAAAAATACCCAACACATATCTATCATTTTATGTCATGAATAGGTTCGTTCTTCGTTCTTTTTCTGAAAACAACCCAAACAATTACACATTTCTAGGTTCTTCTGTAACATCTTTATAACACTTTTGCGCTGGAAGGTCATGTGTAACAACACAGTAAACTCGAGGCAGTTACATAACACAGTTTGCTTGCTTTTGTTTATCAGTTTTTAAATAATTCATTTTCAAGCTTATCAGTATATACACGCCAATATAATGTAAACGTAGCATATACAGGGTGACAATTATTGAACTATATGAAACAAAATCATTATAACTCCTGAACAGTTTGAGTTAGGACGTTCAAACTGCACGGTTGGTCACGGGTCATGATGGGAATTAGTATGCGCATGCGCATAGTGACGAAACCCATTTTCTTGTGGATGGGTTCGTCAATAAGCAAAATTGGCGCATTTGGAGGACTGAGAATCCGCATTTCGCGATCGAGAAGTCTTTACACCATCAACGGGTGATTGTGTGGTGTGCAATATCCAGTCACAGAATAAATGGTGCAATATTCCTTGATGGCACAGTGACTACCGAATGGTATGTGCAGGTTTTGGAAGATGATTTCATCCTCATTATCCAAAGTGACCCTGTTTCCGACAAGATGCAGTTCATGCAAGACGGAGCTCGACCACATCGATGCAGGAGTTTTTGATGTCCTGGAGGGGCATTTTGGGACCACATTCTGGCTCTCCAGTACCCAGAGGCCACTGGCATGGGCCTCGATTGGCCGCCATATTCTCCGGATCTAAACACATTGGACTCCTTATTGTGGGGCTATATTAAAGAAAAGATACACAGCAATAACCCCAACACTGTTTCTGAGCTGAAAACAGCCGTTCAGGAGGTCATCGACATCATCGATGTTCCGACATTTCAGCGGGTCATGCAGAGTTTCCCTATTTGTTTGCACCACATCATCAACCTAAATCCGAATATCTGTAGTGATCATTATTTAAATAAATATTGGTGCATGCAAAATAATAAAGACTTATGTCCAGCACAGGTTGAGTCCTATGCCCACCAATCCATATGAGGAAGTGGCGGTCGAGTGACTTGGGTTAGTAGAGGTAGCCGAGCTGCCCTTTCTTTCCCGCCATTTTCTTATGTTAGTAGAGATAGCCCAAGTGACCTTTCTTTACCGGCAAAATTCAAACTTGGCGCCAGTTCCTAGGAAGAGGTGGCGGTTGGATGACTTAGGTTAGTGGAGGTAGTCCAAGTGACCTATCTTCCTGTCATTTTCTTAGGTTAGTAGAGGTAACCATGGTCTATTACATTATCCTGATGGAATATGAACTTCCCACCAATCCCTAGGATGAGGTGGCGGTCGGATGACTTAGGTTAGTGGAGGTGGTCCAAGTGACCTATCTTCCTGTCATTGTCTTAGGTTAGTAGAGGTAACTGGTGTATTGCACTATCCTGATGGAATTTGAACTTCCTGCCATTTTCTGGGGGAGGGGGTTAGGTTAGCAGAGGTAGCCCAACTGACCTATCTTCCCACCAAAATTCAAACATCCCGCCAAAATCTGTCATCTTGGATGATGTCATGCATTGTTGACAAGTCTACACACTGCAATCTTGGATGACGTCATTGCCGCCATCTTGGATATATCTGGCAACAATGCAGTGTGGGCCAGTGCCGACCTTGTCCAATACTCACATCCAATCAATCTTCCATTGATACATGATTTTTTGGCTTAACAATGACTACAAAGCCTGTGTGCTCAGCAGAATGCCACAATTTCCCTGTGACGCTGCAACAAGAGAAGAGCATCTTGCACTTTCTATAAAAGTTTTTCTGTTCGCTACATTTGTTGAGAGGCCTGTAGAGCATTACATGAATCTGAGCAGATGAGAAACAACTTTCTGTGGTTTCGTCTCAGCCATACAATTACGGTCAGCCCAGTTTGGTAGACTGCTTTCCAAAATTAGCAAAATTTAAAATAACTCTGGGGCTCTGACGTAGCCAAAATGATAATTTACTTTACTCTCGGTGTAAAAAACTGACACTAGCCTTCCCCTTTCCCAAAAGGTGGTTCTTTGCTTGAATTCCAAGTGGACTTGTTGCTCCATTGCTGGATGAGCAAGTGCTGGAGTCCGGTATACATTTTGTACAGTTGTTGCACCATGAGTACTTGGCGCCTGAACTGAACTGGTGACTCGCCAGCTTCGTCACAGAGACTGGGAACGGATCGCATTCAAAATGCACCCGTCGCGAAATTGCAAAAGAATAAGCCAATGAAACATATACCATCCCTTCGCTTGTAATCGGACAGAATGGGCTGTGGTGATCGCGAATTGACTTATACCTTAACAAGGCTGTAAACATCGGGAAGGCTCTGTACAATTAAAAAAACTTCACTTGCACTATACATTTTTGCATGTTTAGTCACTAATCTGATCAGTAAGCTGTGGCAATTTTCGTGGACGCTCTTGGAGC
Source organism: Schistocerca cancellata (assembly GCF_023864275.1). Taxonomy (NCBI): domain Eukaryota; kingdom Metazoa; phylum Arthropoda; class Insecta; order Orthoptera; family Acrididae; genus Schistocerca; species Schistocerca cancellata. The sequence continues at coordinate 224,590,162 of NC_064630.1, forward strand.
AAATGAAGTTACGGAGTAGTCGTATGAGTCCCTTTCTCTCCTCAGCATAGTGTGTCAAAAGTATAACTAATTCCCTTTTACTCATTATAACTTACGAATTTCCTATACTCAAAAGATATCGTGAACATGTTCCATGGAGGCTGAGAACTAGCTGATTCGCAATTCTCTGTAACAGTAGATAAGTAGGCCCTACTTGTGTAACAAAGAAACTTACCTTCGGTCGCAAGTTGACTGTGGTTGTGAAGATCGAGCAAACTGTTTCGTTGTGAGAAAGTGTTAGATAACACATGACGTCCCAAGACAAGTTCATTTAATACCGTAACAGCTTTCGGCAGTGTTGCTTAACTGGTCGATATCGCTTCGTTTGTAATCTCCATTACGTAAATGAGCCGCAGGACTAAATTCTCTGTAGTTTTACTCGTCAATAATTACTGATGAAGTCACATTTCCTTGTCATTAAGCTTAAACCATTAGGGATACAAAACTCTATTTCACAGTCGACAGAACCGCGGAATTGAACTTAGGTTTCCTTTCTGGAAGTATTTTTCGGCCTGGCTAGTAGTTTGATGTTCACTGCTAGAATTATGTACACCGCTGTTAATGTACCGGGTGATCAAAAAGTCAGTATAAATTTGAAAACTGAATAAGTCACGGAATAATGTAGATAGAGAGTACAAATTGACACACATGCATGGAATGACATGGGGTCTTATTAGAACCCAAAAAATACAAACGTCCAAAAAATGTCCGACAGATGGCGCTTCATCTGATTAGAATAGCGATAGTTAGCATAACAAAATAAGACAAAGCAAAGATGATGTCCTTTACAGGAAATGCTCAATATGTCCGCCATCATTCCTCAACAATAGCTGTAGTCGAGGAATAATGTTGTGAACAGCGCTGTAAAGCATGTCCGGAGTTACGGTGAGGTATTAGCGTCGGATGTTGTCTTTCAGCATCCCTAGAGATGTCGGTCGATCACGATACACTTGCGACTTCAGGTAACCTCAAAGCCAATAATCGTATGGACTGAGGTCTGGGGACCTGGGAGGCCAAGCATGATGAAAGTGGCGGCTGAGCACACGATCATCACCAAACGACGCGCGCAAGAGATCTTCCACGCGTCTAGCAATACTTTTTTTTTGTTCTAAAAAACCCCATGTCATTCCAAGCATGTGTGTCAATTTTTACCTCTCTATATACATTATTCCGTGGTTTATTAAGTTTTCAAATTTATACTGACTTTTTGGTCACCCGGTATTTCAGCAGAATACCTAAGAGTATTACGCAGTATGGGAAAGTAGTTACTAATCCCGTTCCTTGTTTAGCATCTCATAACAGCATCTAAATTACGTGTCTATCTGTATCTATAGACCGTAAGCCACCTTACGGTCTGTAGCGGAGGGTATGTATGGTACCATTAATTTTTGCCCCTTCCCTTTTCCAGTTGTGAATGGTGTAAGGAATAAATGGCTGACGTCACGCCTCTGTGTAACCTTTAATTTCTCTGATTTTCTCACCGTGCCCATTTCGCGAGACGTATGTGGAAGCAGACGATAGGTGTCTCACTCTTGTGGAAACTAAGCTCCCGGAATTTGAACAGTTAACCTCTCCGTGACGCACAACACCTTTCTTGCACACTTTACCATCGCAAATTGTTGATTATCGCCGGCCGGAGTGGCCGAGCGGTTCTAGGCGCTACAGTCTGGAACCGCGCGACCGCTACGATCGCAGGTCCGAATCCTGCCTCGGGCATGGATGTGTGTAATGTCCTTAGGTTAGTTAGGTTTAAGTAGTTCTAAGTTCTAGGCGACTGATGACCTCAGAAGTTAAGTCCCATAGTGCTCAGAGCCATTTGAGCCATTTTTTTTGTTGACTATCTACATAAAACTCTCCCACTTACTAAAAAATCCTGTGAGGAAACGTGCCGTTTTTGGTTGTGTCTTCTCAATCAGTTCTATTTATCCGACCTGGTAGGTGCCCAGAGACCGATGAGCAGCACTCAAGAATCCGTGGAACAAATATTTTGTAAGTCACTTCTTTCGTGGGCGAATGATATTTCCTTGAGATTCTTTCTCTGAATATCACGTATGGTATCCGCTCTTCCTACAGTTACTTTCATCTAGTCAGTCCATTTTAGATCATTCCGAACTATTTCGTCTAACAGTTATTAATGTCTCCAGGATTTTAAATGTGCGCTTGTGGATCTAGGGAGATCAACAGCGATCTTAAGAGCACCATTGCTGAAATATACAGTCTAGTCACGCTATTGTGAACACCACCTATATTCGACGTCGACGTGCACTAACCATTCACAGACGGTAGGTGGTAGCACTGGCAGTGGAGGGCATATAAAGCAGGTCTGGGAGGATGCGGAAAACAGTGCAGTCGTTTTCGTAATGCGAAAACGGAGAAATTTATCTGACATCCGATAGGGCATGACCATTTTCTTTCGGGCCAAAAGTGGAAGCACTTCCTAAACTGCTAAGTTTGTAACCTGTTCGCTTGCCGCCGTTGTTAAAGTCTGCTGTGCATGGTAAAATAGTGCTATTCACTGAAACTCTCGTGTGTACCACGGGCCATAGATGACAGGTGTGAACGATGGCTGCACAGATACGTAAGGGCGGATACTCGTGCATCTGTTGAGCAACTCACCGTCCAGGTGAACGAAAGCGCTACCAACACCGTCTCTTCAATGACCATTCAGACAACGTTTCGCTTATGGGCTTCCGTAGCAGGTGCATGGTTAATGCATCCTTGCCGAGTGCTTTTCATTGACGATGAAGGCTGGAATTTGAACGCCAAAGCAGCAATTGAATGTCCACTGTGTAGTGGCAGATGGTCTTTTCAGGTGAATCACATCTTATGCTTCATTGGACAGACGGCTGTCCGCATTTCTGGCCCTGCAACAGTCGTCAGAGGAGGGTGTGTTACGGTCAGAGGTATGTTTTCGTGTCGTTCTCTGAGATATCTCGTCATTCTGGAAGGGACACTGGATCAACGCAAGTATGCATCTCTCCTTGGGGACCATGTCAGCCCCTACATGCAGCTTGTTTTTCCTCGGCACGACGGCGTTTAACAGCAGGACATGCAACGTCACACAGCACACCAGGCTGAGTTTACCGTCTCCCTCTGGCCACCAACCCTCCTGGAATTAAACCCAAAAATGGTTCAAATGGCTCTGAGCACTATGGGACTTAACATCTTAGGTCATCAGTCCCCTAGAACTTAGAACTACTTAAACCTAACTAACCTAAGGACATCACACAACACCCAGCCATCACGAGGCAGAGAAAATCCCTGACCCCGCCGGGAATCGAACCCGGGAACCCGGGCGTGGGAAGCGAGAACGCTACCGCACGACCACGAGATGCGGGCTAATTAAACCCATCTGTGGGAACACCTCTATTAGACTGTTCGCACCATGGATCCTCAACCTAGAAACCTAGCGCAGCTGGCCACGCTACTGTAGTCGGTATGGCTCCACATCACGATCGGCAACTTCCAGAACCTCACTGGCCCTCTTCCTGCACGTCTCACAGCGATACACGGTGCAAAAGGGGCTATTTAGGCTTTTGACAGGTGGTCACATTACTGTGACTGCACAGTGTAGTCTCACTGAAAATTACAATCACTCTCTGTCATGTGCACTCACATTCAGCTACCCGTCACATTCAGTTACACTAAACTAAACTCTGTCTTAACATACCTTGAAGGCCCAACGGTACCGACCGACCGCCGTGTCGTCCTCAGCCACAGGCGTCACTGGATGCGAATATGGAAGGGTACGTGATCAGCACACTGCTCTCCCGGCCCTTGTCAGTTTCCGTGGCCGAAGCCGCTACTTCCCAGTCAAGTAGCTCCTCAATTGGCCTCAAAAGGGCTTGCCATCAGCACTCGGCAGACCAGGCGGTGATCCATCCAAGCGCTAGCCAAGTCCGACAGCGCTTAACTTCGGTGATCTGACGGGAACCCGTGTTACCACAGCGGCAAGGCCGTTGGCATATTATAATAGAATAGTATTGGCTGGCCGAACCAATCCTACAGCTATTCAGCTGTGTCCCGCAGGGCATTCAATTATGCAGAACTTAATATTTTTGACCCTGTCATTGTTAAAATGTGTTATTAAAATTATCACTGAACAGTAGGACAAAGGATAAATAAAAATTACTCAAGAAGGTAAGACTGATTGATCACTTACAAAAGCTAGGTAGAACAAGCCAATCATTTTACGAATATTTTAGAGAAAAAAAAAATGGTTCAAATGGCTCTGAGCACTATGGGACTTAACTTCTGTGGTCATCAGTCCCCTAGAACTTAGAACTACTTAAACCTAACTAACCTAAGGACATCACACACAACCATGCCCGAAGCAGGATTCGAACCTGCGACCGTAGCGGTCACGCGGTTCCAGACTGAAGCGCCTTTAACCGCACGGCCACACCGGCCGGCTACTTTAGAGAGCAAGCTAAACATCTCACAATATCTTAAAAGTCGTACCACATTCCTCTCATTGTCAGCTAACTTACATGACAGCCTCTCTCGTCTTGTTGGAATAAAAAGTGCATTCATTTAAAATGAGGTGTACTGGTGATCTATATGTCAGAAGGACCACACACTGAAGGGTCCGCCCATTGGATCAGCAAGTCATACATCGTCGGAAAATGCTCCACTCGTTGGTGAATCAGAAGTACTTCGTCTCATCGCAGTATCTGGAAGGAACTATAGTGCGATATCGAGTACCTCGTTTTATCGACTGCAATTATTGTCCGTCACTTTCATCCATTCTTGTTCTCTTTCCCCATGAGCCTGTACCTCAATAACAATGACACTGAGCCGCTTGATTTGTAATACAGGCTTCCTTACGTTCCACATCTGCTAATTAATTCACTTGTACGCTAGTGCCCAGCAGAATACCTCATTCCCGCCCAGAAAATTCATCGAATCTTTGAGATTTGGAACTGTATCCCTCATTTGCAGGTCAGCTGCATCAAAGAAAAGCGAAAAAACCACAAGAAAACTTAAACAGACACGCCCTTATCTATGGAAAATTTAAAATCGGTATGGGCAGCCCATTCTTCCAACTTTGTGATGGTAGGTTGCACAAGACTAGAAATGGAACAAAATATTGAAAAATCGTCCACAAATAAGGAACACTGCGCTGCGTTCCTTACCATGGACGTTATACCATTTACAGCAATCGAAAACAAAGCTACTCAATAAATATTGTCTTGACAGACACCATTCTTCTGCTCACATCTGTCAGACAGAACTTCACCAACTGGGTACCGCAACAAACTTTGGGTTAGAAAGGATTCTACGAATATAGGCATTCTTTTGCGGAAACCTCATTGATAGATCTGCCTCAATTGTGCCCCCAAGTAGTATCATATACATTAATTATACACTGAGGTGGTAAAAATTATGGGATAGCAATATGCACATGTACAGATGGCGGTAGTACCGCGTACACTGAGTATGAAAGAGCAGTGCATTGGCTGAGGTGTCATTTGTACTCACACGACTGATGCAAAAAGCTTTCCGACATGATTATGGCCGCACCACGGGAATTAGCAGACTTTGAACGCGGAATAGTAATCGAAGTTTGAGCATAGGACATTCCGTTTAGAAAATCGTTAGGGAATTTAGTATTCCGAGATCCACTGTGTCGAGGGTGTACCGAGAATACCAAAATTCACGCATTTCTTCTCACCATAGAGAATGCAGAGGCAGACAGCCTTCACTTACTGACCGAAAGCAGCGGCGTTTTCCTTGAGTTGTCAATGCTAACAGACAAGCAAGACTGCGTAAAATAACCGTAGAAATCAATGTGCGACATACGACGAACGTGTCCGATGGGTCAGGGAAGCGAAATATGGCGTTAATGGACTGTGGCAGCAGACGACCGACACGAGTGCCTCTGCAGAGCGCCACCTCACCTGCAGTGCCTCACCTGGGGTTGGGCCCATATCCGGTGGACCCTAGACGACTAGAAAACCATGGCCTGGTCAGATGAGTCACGCATATACATGGTAAGAGCTGATGGTAGGGTTCAAGTGTGTGGCAGACCCTTCGAAGCCATGGACCCAAGATGTCAACAAGCCACTGCTCGAGCTGCTTGTGGTTCCACAATGGCGTGAGCTACGTTTAGATGGAATGGGCTGGGTCCTCTGGTCCATTTGAACCAATCACTGGCTGGAAATGGTTGGGTTCACATACCTGGAGATCATTATCAGCCATTCATGGACTTCATGTTGCCAAACAACTATGTCGTCTCACGGAGCCACAATTGTTCGTGAGTAGTTTGAACAACATTCTTGGCAATTCGAGCGAGAGACTGGGACGCCCAGATCTCCTGACATGAATCCCATCAAACATTTATGGCACATAATCGAGATCCATACGTGCATAACATCCCACACTGGCAACACTTTCTCAATTATGGACGGCTATGGAGTTGGCATGGCTCAACATTTGTGCAGAGGACTTCCAACGACTTGAACCCATGCATGACGAATTGATGCACTACAGAGGGCAAAAGGAGGTCCAACATGATATTAGGAAGAATCCTATGACGTTTGTCACCTCAACGTGTAAAGAAATTTGCCCAGTTGATGCTGCCTCAAAGGGAAAGACTGTAGTATAGCGTCCTCCAGCAGCGACAGGATGTCAGTAGTTGGTCGATATCTTCTGAACCAACACTGAAAGCGACTAAGGAGCTTTCTGGTTTCTCAGATACAGATCAGTCAACGGTTTACCATACGCTCCATGTTATTTCCTAGATAGCTAGATAAGGCGACAATCCGATAACTATTGGTACTCGGTAGGTGCTTCTCTGTTTTGAGAAGGACAAAATTTTCCTTCCTTCACACCCTGCGAAACTGTCCTGTACGCCATAATGTACGAGTATAGATTTCTGGAACGATTTCCCTTGCCTAATTGCCGCAGTAGGCTCTACCTGACTAGTCCGTGCTCGGGCGCAGTATTACTAGCCTCGATAAGGGCTGAATTCAGTTCCCACATGAAGAAAGTCCAGTTACAGGAATCAGCGTTGATCAATCTGAAGTCTAATCCACCCTCTCCATGTACAGATGGTGACGACGGCATGCTGGATCCAATCAGGTGTTACTAGTAGTCCTGGCTAAATCCTGTGCCTTTGTCTAGCTGATGCCTTCAATTGTTGTTTGGAGACTTCCTCCTTCACTACAGCTGCTATAGGTGGCCTGCTTTACCTTTCGGCAAACCTTCTGATAACTACCCATACCTGTGCTGAACTGATAGAAGAATTTAATGTGTTCCATAACTCCCGCCATGATCTCCCCTTACACTGTTTAGTGATATGGAGGCATTTCGCCCTCGACACCTATAATGTGTCGCGGTAGCGTAAAGATAGTGTCCATCAAACTCAGGACAAGCGTGTCACACCATGACACGTGTATCTCGTGGAAACGCTGAGTGTCTACCTAACCAGCTCGCAGAGAATCCAAAGCCATGCCAGGAGAACAAAGAAAGTGAGTACAACAGAGTGAAGAATTCATAAAATACATGTAAAGCGAATGAAGGAAAAATAAACAAGATCTAGGCTCGTGTTATCGTGTCAAAGACTTTGAAGTCTACGTGGTCGAAAGAGGTACTCGACAGAGCATCCTCTAGAGGTACCAAGACTGTTTTCTTTCGTTACGATTTCAGCGTCGTGATCAACTGCTCGATCTCTGCATTTGATGCCTGATGAAACAGTACAGTAGTCAGCTGCTGAATTTCATTTTGGTGGCAGAATGCTTCAAATTCCTCTGACACAAACTGACGACCATTGTCTAAAATCAGACTGTGTAGTGCCTCCATCGATAGCGAAAATGGCAACTAATGCCTTAAATGTCTTGGAGGACAGTTCTGTGTGTCCCTGTTCACATGGGCGCTTGGCTTACACTTAATAGGCAGGCACCATGTATTCAATGGCAGAATTAATTGCTGGCCAATAGACATGTTTCCAGGCCAATAGTTTCATGCGCAACATCCTCCAATGCGATGCATGTAACATCTACAAAATGCGTTGTCCCAACGATGGTAGAATAAAAATGTGGCAGTTCTGCTAGCAGTAGGACACTTGCTATAGTGTTGAGCCAACCTCAAAGTTTGAAGTACGTGCGCAGCGCTTGGTCTGACCAAGTTGGAAAACGTTCTGCCCACCCTTCCTAGACTGCAGGAATTATTCTGTGCAAGAGTGGATCCTCGCCGATAGCTGCCACGACTTCCCATGCTATCAAGGGACATCCATTGATGGTATACTCAAGATTTTGGTCCAGCGCTAAACAGATTGCTTCTTGCTCTTTGTCGTTGATGTTGGGATGCATAGGTAAACTGTGACAAGGCACCTGTATTCGCACGCTGTGAACAATTAGTCAGAAGCGAGGCCCACTGCTCTAAATTCTGTGCCATTCTATCTGGGAGCTTCGACTGGGGACCAAACAGAGAGAGATGAGCGGCTTATGGTCTATAAGGAGCTGGAATGTGATGCCATGCAAGAAAACACGAAAATTTTTTACTCCATATATCATCTCAAGTGTTGCTTTCTCAACCTAAGAATATTTCTCTATGCTGTCGATGGGTGAATGCGTTCTTCGCTGTTGCCTCCAAAACAGTTCATAGTCGGATTATGCAGTGAACTTAACTGAGAAAAACATAGCACTATTCTCCTAGGAGCCATTAAAGTCAGTCCAGACAGGAACTGTAGCCAAGTGAAAACAGGTACAAATGCAGGAACCGAGCGAGGTGGCGCAGTGGTTAGCACACTGGACTCGCATTCGGGAGGACGACGGTTCAATCCCGTCTCCGGCCATCCTGATTTAGGTTTTACGTGATTTTCCTAAATCGTTTCAGGCAAATGCCGGGATGGTTCCTTTGAAAGGGCACGGCCGATTTCCTTCCCAATCCTTCCCTAACCCGAGCTTGCACTCCGTCTCTAATGACCTCGTTGTCGACGGGACGTTAAACACTAACCACCACCACCACAAATGCAGGAATTACTATTAATCTCAGAATAGTGAGAGGCGTACATTCTTGTGTCGCTAGAGTTACAAGAATTTCTAAGAGAAAGCATCACCATTTGTCCAGACAGAGTGATACAGAATAACACATGGCCATGTGAGGTACAGTTGTTCTTAGGGAAAACAGAAGTAGCAGAGTGTTGAAGAGGAGTGTTTGCCCCATGACCTATTTCCAGTGGGAGCACACTGGATTTTCTCACCAGAAGGTGTCATTGTAAACTGTCACAAAAATTGATCAAATGACCAAAATTTAAGCTACAAACCAGTGGTGTATTAATAAATTGTACATTGTGTGACGGAGCAGCAGCACAATTTCGCCTTCCAGTTATCATTACTGGCATGTCCATGATCAAGTTATCACAAGCTGTGTTGTATTGGCCGAAAAAACTGTTAGAAGTGTTACCATCCCAAAAACTAAAGTTCCTCAACAACTTCTGCTAACGGTACATGTACTCTACTTTCGCCCGAAGCATAAAACGACTCATACCCCTGAATCATCAATACATCAAATACCTGTGAAGTGGTTAAATACTATTAATACGGAGCAAAAAATTGTAACATAAAATATGATTCTATACTTGTTTTAGAGCATAAGGATTCAACAGGGATGATACAGGATTAAGAAGCAAAACAAATACTTTGTGAATAAGTTTTTAAAAACATTTAAATAATAAGAAATTGTACAGTGTGTAATTATCCATGTAACATATACACACATCAAAAAAAGTTTTGCGTCACCTCGGTTCCGAGAGTTCGGAACCTGTACAGAATTTTGTAGTAAGGTCAACATGAACATCATTTGCTCTCTTTTTATTCCTCATGCATTGCATGTTGTACAACCATACAGCGAGACCTACAGAGATGGTGGTCCAGATTGCTGTAAGCACCAGTACAATGATGATGTGATCGAACCGCGGTATTGACCCTCTAGGTACGGTTGAGCTACAAACAACACGAGCCGCGTACCTCCTTCCTGGTGGAATGACTGGAACTGGTCGGCTGTCGGACCCCCTCCGTCTAGTAGGCTCTGCTCATGCATGGTTGTTTACATCTTTGGGCGAGTTTAGTGACATCTGTGAACAGTCAAAGGGACTGTGTCTTTGGTGCAATATCCACAGTCAAAGTCTATGTTCAGGAGTTCTGGAACTGGGGTGATCCAAAACTTTTTTTGATGTGAGTATGACCTGAGAGTGTTCCAGAGGCAAAATTAAAAAAAAACATTCAGAACAAATTTTTTAAAGGAGAGCACGTCCTCTTCCATTGATGCATACCTGTATTCGTCGTAGCATACTATCCACAAGTTCATCAAGGCACTGTTGGTCCATATTGTCTCACTCCTCAACGGCGATTCGTCGTAGATCCCTCAAAGTGGTTGTTGGGTCACATCGTTCATAAACAGCCCTTTTCGATCTATCCCAGGTATGTTCGATAGGGTTCATGTTTGGAGAACATGCTGGCCACTCTAGTCGAGCAATGTCGTTATCCTAAAGGAAGTCATTCACAAGATGTGCACGGTGAGGGCGAAAATTGTCGTCCATGAAGACGAATGCCTCGCCAGTATGCTGCCGATATCACTGCACTATCGGTTGGAGGATGGCATTCATGTACCGTACTGCCTTCCATGACCACCAGCGACGTACGTCGGCCAAGCATAATGCCATCCCAAAACGGCAGGGAACCTCCACCTTGCTGCACTGGCCTGACAGGGTTGCCTCCAAACAGGTCTCTGACGACTGTCTGGTTGAAGGCATATGTGACACTCATTGGTGAAGAGAACGTGATGCCAATCCTGAGCGGTCCATTCGACATTTTGTTGAGCCCATCTGTACCGCGTTGCATGGTGTCATGGTTGCAAAGACGGATCTCGCCAAGGACGTCGAGTGTGAAGTTGTGCATCATGCAGCCTATTGCGCACAGTTTGAGTCGTAACACGACGTCCTGTGGCTGCACGAAAAGCATTATTCAACATGGTGACGTTGCTGTCAGGGTTTCTCCGAGCCATAATTCACAGGTAGCAGTCATCCACTGCGGTAGTAGCCCTTGGGCGGCCTGAGCGAGGCATGTCATTGACAGTTCCTGTCTCTCTGTATCTCGTCCATGTCCGAACTACATCGCTTCCATTCACTCCGAGACGCATGGACACTTCCCTTGCTGAGAGCCCTTCCTGGCACAAAGTGACAATGATGATGTGATCGAACCGCGGTATTGACCCTCTAGGTACGGTTGAACTACAGACAACACGAGCCGTGTACCTCCTTCCTGGTGGAATGACTGGAACTGATCGGCTGTCGGACCCCCTCCGTCTAGTAGGCTCTGCTCATGCATGGTTGTTTACATCTTTGGGCGGGTTTAGTGACATCTGTGAACAGTCAAAGGGACTGTGTCTGTGGTGCAATATCCGCAGTCAAAGTCTATGTTCAGGAGTTCTGGAACCGGGGTGATCCAAAACTTTTTTTGATGTGTGTATGACATGAGAGTGTTCCAGAGGCAAAATTAAAAAAAAAAGAACATTCATAACGAATTTTTTAAAGGAGAGGTGTATACTCATATTGCACCACAGAAATATACAGTGGGCAGAAACAAAATCTTCTGAAAGTTTTCTTCAGCCACCTCTCAGCCAAGTCAAACCAGGCCAGCGCACCATGTAGCAACCAGAACGACAAACAGTATGAGAGCCAACACTGCAAATAATATGGCACAAGCCAGAAGCTGTTGCTTCACCTCATTTGAGTGAGAAGACTGACTCATTGCCTCAGTAACATGGCCTCACTTAAGAGGGATCTTAATTTCATAATGACAGCACAACATAATGCTGCAACAATGGGTAAATGTTAGACAAGAACACCTATCAGCCCACTGGCATAGCAGGAAAGCATCAAGCTGAACACTGAAAGCCACTGTTGTGTCACTGAGGTGTGGCAAATAACACTGATGAGTCCAGAACACAAAGACATATGCAGTAACCTCGGCAAGACATAATGTCATTGCCTTAGATGGACAGCTTACAAGCCCATATGTGAGTCAGTTACAGTGAACCAACTATGATGCAGGCCATGTGATGTGCTGCCTACCATTCACCAGATAACTTTTACCTTCGAAACTGCTGTCCCCCCTGGTCGCCGTGAGCTGCCAGGTTCTCATCTGTTGATAAAAAGTCTTGGGAACTTCTACCTCCAACTTGCTGAGTGTCGAAGTGATGGTGTTTGGTGCAGCATCAAGCTGTCACTGTATCCAATAGGCGTGCTAAAGGCTGCTGCCCCTGACTTGCACCCATGAGCAGACACTAGCACCCATGGCCTACCAATGATGGAGAGTCCATACTGTAATTCTGCAGTACAGTCTATATCCCATGAATAGCTGTTGGAGTTTATTCGGGCACACATCTTCAATGTCAACAAGATGCCTTAGTAAAAAGCAGTTGATGATCCCGTGGCTGAAGCCACTGCACGAGCAGCATCTGCAGCTTGCTGCTCTGCACGGTGCTGTGGTGTTACATGAGCAGCAGTTATGGAGACAATAGCCTCAAGGATGTGCTGAGGTGGAGAGTCAGCACCTTCTACAGCTGTGTGCTGTATCCACTGCCCTCACCATGACCATGGAGAAGATGATTCAGTTGTAACACTTAAATCGAATAAATGTATGTCATGCTAATGCTATTTCATTAGTGTACCAACTGGCCTTCATCCCTTTACTCCATGCTTCATTATCTTGAAACTGTAAGAGTTTTCAAATGGTTCAAATCGCTCTGAGCACTATGCGACTTAACTTCTGAGGTCATCAGTCGCCTATAACTTAGAACTAATTAAACCTAAGGACATCACACACATCCATGCCCGAGGCAGGATTCGAACCTGCGACCATAGCGGTCGCTCGGTTCCAGACTGTAGCGCCTAGAACCGCACGGCCACTCCGGCAGGCTGTAAGAGTTTTATGTCAAGCCCTTACAGTTCATAGTTTGATTAATGTAGCATACATAGTGTAAGGCACAACAGAGCCTCAAGTTATTTACTTTCAACACGTACGTTGCTTATCAAGTGCCACAACGTTAATTGAATGTTTAAAGTGCCTGCAAAATGCGCCAGCAGTACAGAAAATTGCAATGTGTAACTCATGTATCGCAATGTTATTTTCCACGTACGTACACATCCGTTCAACTGGTGCCTAGAACACTACTGCAAACAATCCTGAGGCTATTACCATCTCTAAATAGTTACAAATAACATGCTAAACAGACAAATGTGGCCTAAAATATTGATTCTAACTTGTTACCAGGCAGAAAATATATATTAACTAAAACACTAGGCAAACACAAAAACTAATGGGCAGTCTGAATTTCTGGAAGAATGCTGTTGTTTTGTGCTACTCTTTGTGTCAGACACAATGTACCAGCAAATTAAATGTTTCCACATCTGTAAGTGTTACAATAGTAACCGAGTATATAGAGGGTGTTGTCATTTCAATCTGATTCTGTGCCAAAAAACGTACAGTCATCTTTAGGACCCGCATTTTTACATAGTTATAAAACGAATTTTAGCCCTTTATTTTCTTGGCATAGGCCTTTTTGGGGTTAAACAAACTATTGTAGGCTTTTTGAAGTCTTTTGATGATAAATATAATGAATGCTAATATTAACATAGAATATTTATTTGTAATTTTGATACAGCTGTTCTAGTTCATGTGGAAAATAAATAATCAACTATTCCTTGTATCCATTAGGAAAAAAATGCTTAAACATTTAAGACATTTAGCTGTGATACAATTGTTTTCTTTTTTGTAATATTAATGATAATGAAAGTTCTTTAACTCAAAAATTTGTGTCTTGTATCACTCACAAAAAACGCACACTCGGGATGTGTACCTATATGTGACCCCAGTACTGACTGGCCAAACGCTACAACTAACAAGACATTTTATTTTACATTTTGGTGGAATTAACCTCATTTCTAAATTTTGTAAATCGAAAACTTTTCTTTTGTCTCTCAATACATTTTGGTATGCTAAGAAGGATCTCTATACAGCACAAGGGGTCAGTGGTGCATATTTCATCGATGCAGTTGCTCGTGGCCCCAATACTATCCACCTTCGAACTTCTCTCCCTGAATAATGGCAGGCACTTTCTTCATATCTTCCTATCCGGGATTCCCCAGAAAAAAAGATCACGTTTCCAGTATCTGTCGGTGGTCGAGATGCCAACTCTAAGAGTTGAATTGTAACAGGTAGATGCCGTAAGTGAACTCTTAAAATGCAAATATGCTCCATTCTTGTTATTCTTAAGGGCTCTCTTGGTTCTTTTTCACTAGATCTGTATGTGTTTACTACCACTTTGACTTTGGTAGTGTTCAGTGTAATATTCGCATAAAACTGCGAATAAACAGGTGCACCAACGTATAAGTATTGGTTCAGGCGAGAGGGTAATGTTTGGAGCTAACTCCTTAAAGGACTGAATGTAGGTAGGTGCTTTCAGAAATACTTTCTTACCAGAGGGTCTGATCCTGTTAACTTCAGGAAAATTATTTCTGACTTCCTAGGCTAGGTGGGTATGCCATGGGCAAGGTATGTGCAATGGATCATAGTGAGATACAATTCTTTCAGTGCTGCTTCCGTTTTTAACATGCAGGCAGCACAGTCTGTCAATAACAGCAAAAGTTTCTTATCCCAGTCTTGCCTGTCCATAGAATGTGTGCGGCATCCCTGACAGTGCAAGCTACAGTACTGTGATTCCTCTTCTCCATTTCTTTACAAGAAATCTAATTTCTCCACCACAAAATTAGCTATAAGTCTGTCACAACTACAAGTGGCCTCATCGAATGAAAGCCAAATATAGTGGCCATCAGTGCCTACTTTCATATCAGCAATAGCCTTCTTATATACCTTTTAAAAATTTTTTGATCAATTCCGACACATCTAGTAGACCGCAGCAGCTGATACTCTGCAGAAAGCCCTTAAAATTAGAGTTCTGTAGTATGTTCCATGCCACATTAGCCGACACTAAAGCTTCGCACAAGCCTATATGATAGTTGTCCACTGTGCTACTTGTCATAGAGGACATTAACAGATGAATCTGTTATCTGTTCTTTTTCCTAGTGGTGCTCGGAATGTGAGCTGTGAAATTTCTGTGTTGAAAGAAACCTAAAATTAAAACGAACAAACAGTAAGAAGGTATCAGAAACTAAAACATAAGAATGTGATCGTGGAAACATCAACTTCAATTAAACTGTATATGCATACTAGTAAACTAATTTTAAATTTCGATTTGAAAATCTGAGGAAAGGAGACTAGCAAGAAGACTGGTAGATAAAAAGAACAATAAAAATAGCCCGTGTTCACTTACTTGCTTTTGACAGGCTTGGCAAAAAATTACTCAGCTGTCAGTTGTGAAGTTGTAGCCTTCCCCAATTCACAGCCGGAAAAGATCAATTATTGAAGATTTCCGTGTAATCGTGTCAAAATTACACTTACAGTCCTTTACTCAATGCGACTCAACACACCACACAATTTTCCTTCGTAATTACAAACATAAATAGACTCACGTACGATCGATTTGTTCCTTTAACATATCTCTCTATTGTCAGATAGCATTTAAACAAAGTCTGGCTGGGTTTGTCCCAACGCAGCAGCATGTGGATATATTTCCTAAACGACAATGCAGCGACAATGCGTCATGCACAATGTTGATTTCAATGCGAGCTAAATTTCTTATGCCTTCTAAACTTCTAAAACAAGAATACTTAGGTGTCACAGAAGCAGGAGAGAGTGCTGACACGATGTAGAGTTACAAAGACAAGTGACATTATGTCATACACATTCTTCAATTCAGTTTTATGTATAAATTCATTACGTATTTTCTTGGAATGTGCAGATTCACATTACTAATTTTCTTTGGTACTAATTTAAAAAAATCTGCTTAAAAACCGTATTTTTCTGCAGAAGTCCTCTTTAGCCCTCCTTTCTCCGTGAAAGTCTTATTTAAGCTTTTAAGTTCAGTGTAGTTCTTTTTAGTGTCTATAAGGTTAAAACTTTCAAATCTGGTCCCTAGTCACCATCTAACATTTTTCAGGAGTGTTTCATCACCAATGTATGGCTAAAAAAGGCAAGGCATCACTATAAAAATGTACTCAAGACTTAATATTGCAGTAAAACTAGGGTTAATAGGGGTTAAGTACAAAATTAAGACTGCATCCACTTTGATAGTTCCCTAGAGCTGTAGTCAGCAACTAACAACACCACATTCTCACACAATCCATTTTAAGAAGAAGATTTTTATTTCAATGTATCATTTAATCTGCAGTACATAAGAACATAAGAAGAACATCTGCTTTGTTTACACGCAAAACATGATCAAAGTGGCGAAAGAGCTGAAACATCACTGAAGACGAAGACAGCATCGATATCTCAAAAGTAAAGTTATTTATCAAAACACATGCAGGTTACATGAAAGTATAATTACGGATCCAAAAAAATTCGAACTTTGCAGCATAAAAAATTGTGTTATTGGAAAGACACACTTTGCAAGTACAATGGTTCTTTCAAGTTAGATATTTTCACATTAAAATAGTCGTACTACTTATTAAAATACACACAGCTTGCATATTGGCCCTACTGAAAAAAATATAGGTTAGTAGAGCAGCTTACTTCAGTATTTGTACCACGCACTAAATTCATTAAAATATGTAAAAATTGATTGTAAAACACACACATGAGCATTACTGCAGATCTAACTTATTATCTAAAGTGCACCATGAAATAGCAAAGTAAACTATGTTACTCCCATGTCAAAAAGTAGAATGATATGATAGTGAGTCATTCATCATAGTGACTCTCTGCTTGCATATTGGCTTTATGCTGCAATGTAAAACGTGTGTCATCCTCTGCTACTGCAGAGCGAAGACTACATGACACTTCAACCCTCCACAAATCATGATGTTACAGTAAAATTGTGACAAATTTCCCTCCACGTTACAGTGAAATTGTAACTAATTGTCCTCCATGTTACAGTAAGAACGTAACAAACTGCTCATGTTGCAGCATAATTGTAAAAAATTGTCTCCATATTACAGTGGTATTGTTACAAATTGCCCTCAATGTAATAAAAGGAGATGGTCAGAGAGAGGGGGGAATATGAGATGAGAATATAGAAGGAGGAAGAGAAGATGGACAAGGAGATTGGTGAGGATGAGACAGACAGAGGGGGGAGTAGTATATATACAGAGAAAGGGGAGTTGGACAGAGATAAGGGAGAGGAGGAGAGGGGCAGAGAGAGGGGGCAGGAGGACACGGATAGAGAGAGGGGCAGGAGATGGACAAAGAGAAAGAAGAAGATGGACAGAGAGGGAGGAAGAAGAAATGAATAGAGATAAGAGAATGGATGAGATGAACAGAGAGAGTGGGAATTAGGAGATGGACAGTGGAGGAAGGATGATAAGGACAGAGGGGAGGAAAAACGAAGTCAGAGATGGTTGGAGGACATGGTCAGAGAGAGGAAGGAAGAGGAGATGGACACAGAGAGAAGAAAGAAGATATGGTCAGAAGAGGAGTAGTGGTAGACGGACGTAGGGGTGATGATGGACTGAGAAAAGGAGAGCAAGAGATGGACAGAGAGGGGGTAAGGAGCAAATACATAAGGAGTGAAGCTGGAGGAGATGGACAGGGAGAGGGAGAGGAGAAGATGGACAGTGAAAGTTGTGAAGAAGAGCTGGAAAGAGAGAGAGAGAGGAGGAGATACCTCGAGAGAGCGGAAAGGAGGAGATGGAAAAGAAAAGAGGTTGAAGGAGATGGTGAGAGAGGGGGAAGTGGAGGTGATTTAAACAGAAAAGAGTAGGAGCAGATGGACAGTGAGTGGGCGAAGGAGAAGATGGAAGAGAGAGGATGAAGAGGAGATGGATACAGAGAGGGCAAATGAGGAATTTGTTATAGTTTTGATGTAACATAGAGGGCAGTTTGTTGAAGTGTCATGGTAACATTGATAGTTTGTTACAATTTTGCTGTAATATAGTGAACAATATTTTACAAGTTTGCTGTAACATAAAGATGTATGGAGGGTAGAAGTGTCATGAATTATCCACAGTGCAATAGCAGTGGATGGCAGACGTTTTGTACTGTAAGTTAAAGTTAATACCCAAGTGAGAGATCACTATGGTGTATGAACTACTGTGTTATCAGACTGGTTTTTGATATGGGAATAATATTGTTTACTTTGTTAGTGGTAACTTTTGACTGCAAGTTAGATCTACAGCAGTGCTCATGTGTACGTTTTGCAACCAGCTTTTATATATTATGATGAATTTAACCTGTTGTACAAAGATCAAACAGTGGTTGTCGTCTAACCTATAATTTATTTCAGTAGTGTCAATATAGTGACAATTTAGGTCTGGTAATATTTAATTTGAAAGTCCATTGCCCTTGTAACATGTGCTCTTCAAATGATAAGGAGGTGTAGCTACATCCATTTCGGATTGTGATGTCACATGATTGCATTTCAAAGCGATTACATGAATGCTTTCCTTACATTCCAAAGTGGATGAAAATGTACGTACATATATTATTGCCACTGTTACGTCAAACTATTGTTTTGTAAATGCAGTGCTGTAAGATAACAAATAACTGTCCTTATGCAGCTCAACCTTTCTGTTCTTTAGTAAACAAAATTATTTTTTCCTCTAATTTCAGTTTCCAAATTTGTACATACAAAGTGATACATGGTACTGGAGATCCAATGTACCCACAGTCATCGTTCCTAATTATGAATAATATTTAAGTAGTAAATTCTGATGGCTATCTTACAAATAGATTTAGTAGAAATTATCCCTGTAATACATAAGCCTGATATTTAACAGTGATGTTCAACAAAACCCATTAAATCTGAGAGAAAGAAAGAAGCTGTAAAAATAAGAAATGTAACTGCAAAATTTGAATGTTTACGTATTTACCATGTACAAGAAAAAAATGTTATTAATGCTACTTACATTTGTATGATGTGTCACTTACGAACTCCATGACAATGTGATTAAAATAGAAATTAATGTTTAATAACCTATGTGTTTTAACTTATTACAACTGAAAGGCATATGCCCATTGTGGATACAGCCATCTATTGAAAACAGTACAAAGATTAGTATAAGGCCCCATTCTTGAATTTGACTCAGGTCTAGCAATTGATATGTGAGTCAAAAGTGCACTATCATGTTTGATTCTGGCTTGCATTATATGTAAAAAAAAAAAAAAAAAAAAAAAAAAACACTGCCTTCAGAAAGACACAAATTATACAGAGATACTAATTTCTTTTTGATCCAGACATACTTAAACAGACGAAATTTTGTAATTATTCTAGAATAGCTTACTTGCATATTCCATATTCACATTGGTAACAAAGCTAACAACGTGGATCATACACAAGAGCTACATATACGAAATGATACATTTTGGCTATAAACAAACCTTTAACTGAACGATAATAAACCACATATCCCATATAGAATTTAAAATAAGTATTTCGAGGATTATAAACATTAACTCCTTCTCTGAAATGTTAAGGTTTTGTGTCATTAATTAGCATCACTGTTCTTGGTGGTTAATGATTTCCCCAAGGACCTCCAGGCTAATGTTAGGATGCTTTCTCCGAGAAGTACACGACCGATTTCCTTCCCAGTTCTTTACTAATTTGGACTTGTGGTCCATTTCTAATGGCGTTGTCAAATCCTTATCTTCCCTCATATTACAAAACATCAAGTGGTACGGCGGTAATGTGGCCATTAAAAGATGCCCACACAATATTTTGAAGCGTGGAACCGTGACACAGACGCAGGGCACACTGGAATATCGGTCACGAGCCGTGGGTGGCGTTTACTGTTGCGCTGTCCCTGCGCCAATGGTATACACAGCCTCAAATACGAGATGTGATACCATTTAAACAGCAGTCCAGCTCTCCTTACTGTGGATCACACCGTCGAGCATATCTTACAGTAATGCCTCCCATTGTTAGACAAACGTTTTCTGGAGGTTAACAATAGTGGTGGTGTTATGACTGCAGTTTGTTCTGATTTAAGTACGAGGAAATTGGTGGTAAGGTCTTATGGGACCAAACTGCTAAGGTCATTGTTCCCTAATCTCACATACTACTTAATCTAACTTAAACTAACTTACGCTAAGGACAGCACACACACCCATGCCCGAGGGAGGACTCGAACCTCCGACGGGGGGGGGGGGGGGGGGGGGGAGCCGCTCGAACCGTGACAAGGCGCCTTAAATGGTTCAAATGGCTCTGAGCACTATGAGACTTAACTTCTGAGGTCATCAGTCCCCTAGAACTTAGAACTGCTTAAACCTAACTAACCTAAGGACATCACACACATCCATGCCCGAGGCAGGATAAGAACCTGCGACCGTAGCGGACACGCGGTTCCGAACTGAAGCGCTTAGAACCGCACGGCCACACCGGCCGGCCAAGGCGCCTTAGATCGCGCGGCTACCCGCGTGGCAGGCATCTGTGTATGTGTGTAGCTGTCCTTATGTCTTACATTGCCAAGAGAGCGCAGTGTGTTCACCAAGGAGAAGGCACACATGCCACAACTGGATAATACACCACGTTCCTCAAGCGGCATAGTATACACAGGAAATCTTATGAGTCACTTTCACAATATTTGACTGCAATAGCGGCATGGACAACGAGGAGCTGTCGAGTATCACAGTCTGAGCTAAATTGGAGACTGAAAAATGAATACAGCAAACAGGTTCAAATGGCTTTTGGTTGCAGTAATTATTGTGGGTATCAAGAGACATGCATTGGACGAAGTAGAGTGGAGAGCTGCGTGAAACTAGTCTTCGGACTAAAGGCCATAGCAACAACAACATTGACAAGAGAATACCACTCAATTTCTCTCAGATCTCTACTGAGGGCAAGTTCTGAGCTGGTTGGAAGCGTTTGGGGATTTGAGGAAAGATAATTATTCCTGTTCAGGATTGTAGCAATTGATGGAACATGCCTCTGCTGTAGCCGAAATTTATCTGTGTACAGGAAGCTTGTCAACCAACATGAAAGGCTACTGTGTTCTACGTCGTGATTACACCGCGGCCGGCCGCGGTGGTCTAGCGGTTCTGGCGCTGCAGTCCGGAACCGCGGGACTGCTACGGTCGCAGGTTCGAATCCTGCCTCGGGCGTGGGTGTGTGTGATGTCCTTAGGTTAGTTAGGTTTAAGTAGTTCTAAGTTCTAGGGGACTTATGACCTAAGATGTTGAGTCCCATAGTGCTCAGAGCCATTTTTTTTTATTACACCGCGCCGATTTTCTCTGATTGGTTTCTAACATGTCATTGATTCATTCGTGAGAAAAATCATCCAGATGTGTCTCCTACACCATCCCACTTCCCTGCGATTCAAATACTGCATACCACATTCACAGAACACGCAGTGTTTGTAACTTCCGTCCACATAGGCTACTGGAGACACACAAAGAAAGAATGGACGATGCTCAATGTTAAGTAATATTATTACAGAGTGCTTATTAAACGAATAATTCGTTCTCCGCTGAACACTATGGAAGTTTTCATAGCGTCGATTCATTCGTACAGAGAGGAGAGTTTTCATTATTTGGCTCTTTTTTGGATAGCAGAGAGAAAATTATTCAGTTTCTTACTATTAAAATTTCAGTTATTTTAAAGAAATCAGAACCATTCATGTCTTGACACTGTAATAGACAGCCACAGAGTTCAGTACTGCAAGCTATTACATGCATCTAACTAGATTCAGCCAGAGTGTTATTATTGTGCCTGCAACAAACTCTGATTCACGTTGGCTGTTCCTAAACAGCACTCTCTAGAAAACGTTACAATACAGCTAATACTGTTCCTTCTGAACATTCCACTGCAGCCGTTCCATGCTTCAACCATGAGTCATTAACATGTCCGCTCAGTCAGGGCTTTACCTGCGGACCTGCAACGTGTTCGTTGCTTTGGAGCGTTTCACCTCTGCCTTTCCATGCGGCAGCTGTGATGTATTAATAGGTACGCCTTGGAGGGTGCAACCAAGTGCAACCAACGAGTCGTTCCATTGTCCCAGCAGTGACATCGTTCCAACATACCAGCTATGAGATGTTTACAGTTCCCAGTGTGCTGTCCGTAATTATTTGTAGAAGTATGTATGAATACATCATTTTGAATGTTCGATAAACCTTAAATGAATAGAATTTGCAAAGGTTTCATTAACGACGTGAAACAGGAAGAAAGAATTGCAACATTAACTTGAACTACTTCATTGGTTTCAATGCCCTTTACAGTCTATGTGGAACCTATTATTTGGTTGTAGCTGTATCGTTGTAGCTTACTACACGTAATTAATAACTTGCCTGACCAAAAAATCAAAGCATCCACGAGGGAAGGAGGAAATGAAATGAAACTTCGTGTGTGAGGAGATGTGATATTATTTCAGAGAATAAAAAGTCGAGTCAAGTTTACAAAGGACTTGGCAGAATATTCCCTCTTATTAGTTTGGTATTGCACCTTGCAGCCGGCCGGTGTGGCCTTGCGGTTCTAGCGCTTCAGTTTGGAACCGCGTGACCGCTACGGTCGCAGGTTCGAATCCTGCCTCGGGCATGGATGTGTGTGATTCCCGTAGGTTAGTTAGGTTTAATTAGTTCTAAGTTCTAAGTGTCAGGAAGTCATTTCTGAAAGTATTTGTATGGAGTGTAGCCATGTATGGAAGTGAAACCTGGAAGGTAAATAGTTTGGACAAGAAGAAAATAGAAGCTTTCGAAATGTGGTGCTACAGAAGAATGCTGAAGATTATATGGGTAGCTCACATAACTAATGAGGAAGTATTGAATAGGATTGGGGAGAAGAGAAGTTTGTGGCACAACTTGACCAGAAGAAGGGATCGGTTGATAGGACATGTTCTGAGGCATCAAGGGATCACCAATTTAGTATTGGAGGGCAGCGTGGAGGGTAAAAATCGTAGGGGGAGACCAAGAGATGAATACACTAAGCAGATTCAGAAGGATGTAGGTTGCATTAGGTACTGGGAGATGAAGAAGCTTGCACAGGATAGAGTAGCATGGAGAGCTGCATCAAACCAGTCTCAGGACTGAAGACCACAACAACAACAACAAGTTCTAGGCGACTGATGACCTCAGCAGTTAAGTCGCATAGTGCTCAGAGCCATTTGAACCATTATTGCACCTTGCCTCGCCTGGATGCATGCTCTGATTCGATTTGGAAAGGGTCACAAAGTCGTTGCATCCTCTCCTGAGCTGGCCCACAACTCGGGCCGGCCGAAGTGGCCGTGCGGTTAAAGGCGCTGCAGTCTGGAACCGCAAGACCGCTACGGTCGCAGGTTCGAATCCTGCCTCGGGCATGGATGTTTGTGATGTCCTTAGGTTAATTAGGTTTAACTAGTTCTAAGTTCTAGGGGACTAATGACCTCAGCAGTTGAGTCCCATAGTGCTCAGAGCCATTTGAACCATTTTTGAATCCACAGCTCGTTTATCATGTAGGGGGTACTTGCTGTGAGATGAAGTTGAATCCCGAGCTGACGGTCCCACATAAATTCCATTGCGGATAACCTGGGCATCTTGCTCGCTTCAACACCATGCAGACAATTCATAGAGACACGTGCAACGTGTAGATTAGCGTCATCCTGTTGAACAATGGCACTATAGTAGTGTCACATGAGGAGAAAAACATGAGGATGCAGGAAGACTGCGATGTACCATGGTGCCGTCAGAGTCCTTCAGACCAGCCGCGACCTGAAGTCATAGCCGATGGCATCCCACACTATGATGCCAGAACTAATACTGCTGTATCTCTCAGCATTGGAAGAACGGAAACTTTCTCCGAATCACAGCCACGCTCGCAAACAACGGCCATCTAGGGTAGTGCAGGTATGCTATTCGTCGCTGAACACAAAACGACGCCACTCATCAGCAGTCTGCACTTCCCAGTCCCAGCCCGACTCCAAATATAGCTACTTGTGTCATTGTATTGATGGTAGCCTAAGCATTAGAAGGTCGTAATTCCCTAATTCAGCTGCTGCTGGTCTCTGACCAATGCCACAGGAAGACACAGAATGTTGCAGTCAGTCCATTATGTGTTCTCTGATGGCAGGTGCAGATGTGAAGCGGTTGTGATGTGTTCGGTGCACAATTTGGCCATCTCCCTTTGTGATGGACAGACATGGTCTACTGAAACCTTCACGATGAGTATTCCTGCCCTCACGTTGCCGTATAGGACAACATCAGACGACTGTCATATCCAAATGCTCCACACATATGGGTACTGGGTAATTCGAGCAGCGGCTAAATGGAGGCCCAAAATGAGGCCCCTTTCAAACTCTGCCAGGTGCTAATAACGCTGTCTCAATAACTATGGCGCATCTGAATGTCCTTCACAGTAATCATTCAACATCTGAAGCTTTTCAAGCCCTTTGTATATACTACCAGGCGTGCTAACAGCACCAAACAACGTTAATGCATTCGTGTGGCTGTGTGGTTGTAATTGTTACAGAAAATTGCAACTCTAACCTTTGACATATTCAACGATGCTGTATACGTGCAAGACTGCATTGGCATCCAATCATATCTTCTGAGAACTTCTCTTTTTTTTTTTGTCAGTTAGTTCTGTGACAGATTTTGTGGGAGAGACGGGAAGAGTATTAAATCTCTTTGTGGCAGGGAGATACAAAGGCATCAAAGTGAATAGTGGGAGGCGCCAAGCCATCACAGACACAATCGAATAGGAGCTATCAAGTACATACCATGAAAAAAGTGAAGCATCGGGAAGACGTGACCAGACGTCAATGTAACTTCGTATACGTTCACACAATCAGTGATAATATAAATGACAAGTGTTGAAATCCTCTGTAACAGGTAGCATGGCCACTGGAATGTGTTAGTGTTTAGCATCGTTACCAGGCCTGGTACGATAATACTAGACATGAACAGTATCAGATGTTGAGAGATCACTGTGAAGGATAAGGAGACGCTGTGTACTAGTCTGAGACAGCGTTATCAGCCCATGACAGGACTTTAAAGGGGCATCATTGTGGGTTTCCATTTGGCCAGCTGGACAAATCGTGCTGTATCTACTGTATCTAGATTGTGGGCCATCTGAATGCGACGTTGACCTGATGTTGGGCGCATTAAGCGATGCTGGTTTCCTCGACCGACTCGTACGTATCATAAACTCATATCTCACGAAGAAATGTTTCAACAATGACGTGCAGGGCAAACAATCGACACAAAATTGTGTCTAAGCTGGAATACCTCAGGGAAGCATTCTGGGACACATCATGTTCAACCTCTACATTAATGATCTTCCAGGAACACAAAACATGGCATTAGCCATCTACGCGGATGACACAGCCATCGCTGCACACGATTGAAAACTGTCGAACATAAATTCACGATTACAGGCCTGAGCCTTGATTGGAAATATGACACATTAAAATAAACGTCGACAAGTCCGAAGCAGTTCCGTTCACACCCAGAAGTAAGCTACTGCGTCCGCAGCTCGTGGTCGTGCGGTAGCGTTCTCGCTTCCCGCGCCCGGGTTCCCGGGTTCGATTCCCGGCGGGGTCAGGGATTTTCTCTGCCTCGTGATGACTGGGTGTTGTGTGATGTCCTTAGGTTAGTTAGTTTTAAGTAGTTCTAAGTTCTAGGGGACTGATGACCATAGATGTTAAGTCCCATAGTGCTCCGAGCCATATTTGAAGCTACTGCGCAAACATCAACGCTCTAAACAGATAACACCTTATGCACACTCAGTACGTTTCTGAGAGAAAGTCAAATATCTCAGCGTCTGACTGGATTGGAAACTTCTATGGGAGGACCACATGGAATACGTTGCCAACAGAGCGCACGTGAGGCTCAAACAACTCTACGCAAGGCTCAGCAGGGAAAGCACACTAAATAGAAGGGTGTCGAGGTCCATACACATGACACTGATTAGACCTCTGATGACGTACGCAACTCCCGTCTAGGGATATGCAGCTCCCACACGCCTGCGCAGCCTATATAGATCATACAGAATAAACTGCTACGCATCATTAGCAGCGCTCCACACTACACTTGCACCGTGGATCTTCGCAGTGAATGCCACATTGAAGTTCTCATGGAAGAATTCAAAAAATTAGCGACACGACTACATAGGAACTCGAGACATTCGAACAATCGTTTCATCTTTACTCTAGGAAACTATGATCACAACCCTAGGTGGAAGCATAAGCGGCCAAAGACATTGCCAGATAGGGCATCACCACCTCTGGCGAGCTGATATACACTCGCAAGTGACAACATCGGCAAGCCTCTGCACAACAGCAATGCTGACTGGATATGGAAGATGCTATCACAGTCGAATGGACACCCATGTCTAGGGTAGTGTCTTTGATTAGTAATCAAAACGTCTTCGGTCCGTGGCTCTAAAGCCACAACCGCTTAAATTTTGATTAATATTCAGCAATGGTGGCCGAAGACTTCCGGCATAAGAAGTCATCCTCATTCTGCCAACGGCCTTGTCAAAGAGGGCGGAAGAGCGAATAGAGAATCTGGGTACTCTCTTGTCCTTGGGGTGGGAAACTGCCTCTAAAGGCGGAAGAATCAGCAATGATCAACGGCATGAGGATGCAGAAGGCAACGGAAACCACTGCATTAAAGTCACATAACGTGTATCCACAGGACATGTGACCTGTGATTGAAAAAGTGTCATGATGGTTTCTCCATTGGCAAAAGATTCCGGAATAGTCCTCCAATCGGATATCTGGGAGGGGACTGCCAAGGGGGAGGTAAATGGAACTGAGCGTTTGGCGTCATTGGCCGGGAGGCCCCTTGCGGGGCAGGTCTTATTACATTCGACGCCACATTGGGCGACATGCGCGCCGGATGGGGATAAAATGATAATGAAGACAACACAACACCCAGTCCCTGAGCGGAGAAAAATCTCCGACGCAGCCCAGAATCGAACCCGGACCCGTAGAACGGCAATCCGTCAAGCTGACCACTTTTTTCAGTTATAGTTCGTTGCATTTGGTCTGGGCGGACGTCACAAGACATCCGTTTAAGTTGATCGTTGAATCCTTGACTCAGTTTTTTTTTATTACAGAGAGCACGCAGCCTCTGACCGAACACCCTGAGCTACCGTGCCGGTATGATGAAGACAACACGACACCCAGTCCCTGAGCGACCACTCAGCTATCGGGGCGGACCACGGCGGAAGTGACCATGAGAAAAGATTGAATAACCGACAAAGATATAATGTTCTACGAGTAGGGGCGTGGAATGGGATAGATAACATTCCATCAGAAACTCCTAAACTCATTGGGTGAAGTGTCAACGAAACGACCGGTCGTGTTGGTGTATAGAATGTATGAGTCTGGCGACATACCATCTGACTTACGGAAAAATATCATCCACACGATTCCAAAGACTGCAAGAGCTGACAAGTGCAAGAATTATCGCACAGTCAGCTTAACAGCTCATGCATCCAAGTTGCTTACAAGAATAATGTACAGAAAATGGAAAAGAAAATTGAGAGTGTGTTAGATGACGATCAGTTCTGATTTAGGAAAGATAAAGGGATCAGAGAAGCAATTCTGATGTTGCGGTTGATAATGGAAGCAAGAGTGTGTTAGATGACGATCAGTTCTGATTTAGGAAAGATAAAGGGATCAAAGAAGCAATCCTGATGTTGCGGTTGATAATGGAAGCAAGACTGAAGAAAAATCAAGACACGTTCATAGCATTTGTCGACCTGGAGAAAGCGTTCAACAGTGTAAAATGGTGCAAGATATTCTGAGAAAAATTGGGTTATGGCATAGGGAAAGACGGGTAATATACAATAATGTGCAAGGGCCAAGAGGGAATAATACGAGTGGACGACCAAGAACGAGGTGCTCCAATTAAAAAGGGTGTAAGACAGCAATGTAGTTTTCGCCCCTATTGTTCAAACTGTATATCGAAGAAGCAATGATGGAAATAAAAGAAAGGTTTAGGAGTGGAATTGAAATTCAAGGTTAAAGGATATCAATGATACGAGTCGATGATGACATTGCTAGCCTGAGTGAAAGTGAAGAAGAATTACAGGATCTGTTGAATGGAATGACCAGTCTAATGAATACAGTACGTGGATTAAGAGTAAATCGAAGAAAGTCGAAAGTAATTAAAAGTAGAAGAAATGAGAAGAGTGAGGAATTTAATATCAGGGTTGATGGTCACGAAGTAGATGAAGTTAAGGAATTCTATTTCCTAGACAGCAAAATAACCAGTGACGGACGGAGTAAGGAGAGCATCAAAAGCAGACTAGTACTAGCAAAATGGGCATGCTTGGCCAAGAGAATTCTTCTCGAACCAAACATCGGCCTTGTTTTGAGGAAGGAATTTCTGAGAATGTACGTTTGGAGCACGCATTGATGGATGTGAAACATGGACTGTTGGAAAGCCGGAACAGAAGAAAATAGAAGCATTTGAAATGGGGTGCTACAGACGAATGTTGAAAATTAGGTGGGCTGTTGAGGTAAGGAATGAGGAGGTTCTTCACAGAATCGGAGAGGAAAGGAATATGTTGAAAACACTGACAAGGAGGAGGGATATGATGATAAGACACCTCTTAAGACATCAGGGAATGACATCCATGGTACTAGAGAGAGCTGTAGAGGGCAAAAACTGTAGAGGAAGACAGAGATTGGAATACATCCAGCAAGTAATTGAGAACGTAGGTTGCAAGTGCTACTCTGAGATGAAGAGGTTGTCACAGAAGAGAAATTCGTGGCGGGCTGCATCAAAACAGTCAGAAGACTGACGACTCAAAAAAAAAAAAAAAAAAAAATCACAGCCGAGTAACAGACTACAGCAGGGAAGCCGACAAGCTCGCACACTAATGCGCAAACAAGCCGCCAAGGCTACCCTACATTGTGAATCCGATACATGACCTATCGGACACTAACTGGTGATGAGCCCAACTGTTACAGGTAATCCGATGTTGGTCAAGAAGCCAACGCCGGTACCCAGCTGCAGCCGCCGAGTAACGACGCGTCACAACGCCTGAATTATACCCACTACTAACACAACCTGCCCTTGCATGACCTGTCGCAGGCAGAAAGAAATTCGTTACTGCTCTTACAGCCCGACTCAACTATTGCACACGGTTTTTTTTCCCTTGGCTGTTGCCGTGGCACTTTTTTCCCCTCTGCCCTTCAAACTGCTAACCTTGGTTCGACTTTCGACCCAATCTATCTACAGATGAGGACGTGTTAATGGGTAATCATAACTAGACGTACGCTGACATCACATTACCCATACCCTGCGAGACCTCACTTAGTGGACCTTTTGTGTTGGCCATCATGCCGGTATGGGCGTGGAGAGGCTCCAGCCTATATAAAAAAAATTATGTTGGACTGCATGGGAACCTCAGGGCAGGCATACCCATAGCGAAGGTTCCAGCCGACCGCATGTGACCAACGCAAGGAAGGATCTTTGTATGGTGCGCCAGACACATCATAACCCCTTCACATCTGCGCCTCCCATCTTAAAACAAGAAATGGACTCCCTGCAACATTCTGTCGTCTGCACCATTGGTCACAGATTTGCAGCTGCCGGACTAGGGACTTCATCCTTTATTTATTTTTATTTACACGTCAAGTTCCGTAGGACCAAATCGAGGAGCAAATCTCCAAGGTCATGAAACGTGTCAGTACATGAAATTGCAACATAAAAGTAATAACAGATCAAAATAAAATGTTTATGAACCTGAAAAAAATCTATCCATAAGTTTAAATAAACGCAATCAACAATACAACAGGAATCAGCTTAATTTTTCAAAGAAATCTCCGATAGAATAAAAGGTGTGATCCATGAGGAAACTGTTCAGTCTCGATTTGAAAGCGCGTGGATCACTGCAAAGATTTTTGAATTCAAGTGGTACCTTATTGAAAATGGATGCAGCAGTATACTGCACACCTTTCTGCACAAGAAGTCCGATTCAAATGCAAGTTTGATTTCTGGCGAGTATTAACTGAAGTGGAAGCTACTCATTCTTGGGAATAAGTTAATATTGTTAATAAGAA
The DNA here is from genome assembly GCF_023864275.1 of Schistocerca cancellata. Lineage (NCBI taxonomy): Eukaryota > Metazoa > Arthropoda > Insecta > Orthoptera > Acrididae > Schistocerca > Schistocerca cancellata. Next base: position 224,620,244 of record NC_064630.1, read on the forward strand.
ATGACAGCAAGGAATATATATATTGAGAGACCAATGTCAGAATACCGACACTAGTGAACAGGGGTCGACAAGAAGTTTGTGAACTTACACCACTAATTGCCCGGACCGCCAGTTTCTGAGCCAAAAATATCCTTTTAGAATGGGAAGAGTTACCCAAAACATAATACCATACGACATAAGCTAATGAAAATAAGCAAAGTAGACTAATTTTTGTGTCGAACGATCACTCACTCCAGATACCGTTCGAATAATAAAAATGGGAGCATTAAGTCTTTGAACAAGATCCTGAACATGGGCTTTCCACGACAGTTTACTATCTATCTGAACACCTAGAAATTTGAACTGTTCAGTTTCACTAATCATGTGCCCATTCTGTGAATTTAAAACATCAGGTCTTGTTGAATTGTGTGTTAGAAACTGTAAAAACTAAGTCTTACTGTGATTTAGCGTTAGTTTATTTTCTACAAGCCATGAACTTAAGTCTGCACTATTCGAAACCGAGCCAATGTTGCACACAACACGCTTTACTATCAAGCTAGTGTCATCAGCAAACAGAAATATTTTAGAGTTACCCGTAATACTAAAGGGCATATCATTTATATAAATAAGGAACAGGAGTGGCCCCAACACTGATCCGTGCACGATTAAGACCCCACATCACAGCCATTCTCAACATTGTGAATAATGACCTTTTGTTTTCTGGTGCTAAAGTAAGAGGTGAACCAATTGTGAGCTATTCCCCGTATTCCGTAATGGTCCAACTTCTGGAGCAATATTTCGTGATCAACACAATCAAACGCTTTAGTTAAATTAAAAAATATGCCTAGCGTTCGAAACCTTTTGTTTAACCCATCCAGTACCTCACAGGGAAAAGAGAATAAAGCATTTTCAGTAGTTAAACGACTCCTAAAGCCTATCCTTAGGCTGTCATTAACATCAGAACACAAACGCCTGTGTTTAGAATGGCGTGACTGGCATGTGTGGTCTCTGATGACGCTGTGTTCAGCAATGAATCGCAGTTCTGCACTACCGTGGATGAGGATGATGATGAAGATGATGTTTGGTTTGCGGGGCGCTCAACTGCGCGGTCATCAGCGCCCGCAAAAAGTCCCAATTTTTACACGAACCAGTCTAGACACTGTCACGAATGATGATGAAATGATGAGGACAACACAAACACCCAGCCCCCGGGCAGAGAAAATCCACAACCCGGCCGGGAATCGAACCCGCGACTCTGATCCAGAGGCAGCAACGCTAGCCAGTAGACCACGAGCTGCGGACCATTACCGCGGATCATCTAGTTGGCGAGTGCATTGGCGACCCGGGCAGAGGTCCCTGAGTTATCTCAACATTATCACGAAATAGAACACTCAGTTCGGTAGTGGAAGGTACAAGTGCACATGCTGAGAAATAAAAATACGCAATTTTTATAAAATAATTTTATTTTATCAAATATCTCTAGAAAACAGCCAGTTGAAAAATTTGAAAAACAACAATAATTCATTAAAAACATATACAGCTTAAACATCAAATTAGATTACAATTCCTTGTGGAGTACAACAACTTATAACAACTTCAAAAACAACTGCCATGTCCAGTCTTCCTAAATGTTCTCTTTTCAGACGGATTAATTATAATACAGAGGGGATCACACTCTTCAGTGATCTATGAAACACACATAAGAAACAATTACAACACATATCTTAAAAGGAAATAAGCAACTGAACTCTTTACAGTATGAAAAGGAGGGAGAACACTTTCTTGGGTAATGCGATCTGAAAACCAAGTAACGATGCTAAAACAAATCTTAAATCAGGGCTTCCTAAACAAGATTTTTTCCAATACTTAAACAAAATATCAAGCATTAAAAGATTAAAACATCTCTCTTACAATATAATTTCAAGAGCACCTTGCATTAAGTGAATCACAGGTTAGCCAAAGTCTCTCTTTCTAACGAAAACGGATCACTAATCTGAAGCAGGAACAGGGCTATTAAAAATTTATTTGCTTTTAAAACAATTTAAAAAACATTTCGAAAGAAAAGAAAGAAGGGACGAAGATTGAATTTAACGTACCATCTACATCGAGGTCACTAGAGACGGAGTACAATCTCGGATTAGGGAAGGATTGGGAAGGGAAACAGATCGTACTCTTTCAAAGGAACCGTCACGGCATTTGCCCCGAGTGATTTAAATAGGGATGACCGGTGGCGGATTTGAAGCGTCGTCCTCGCGAATGCGAGTCCAGTGTACTAACCACTGCGCCTCCTCGCTCGGTATTTAGCAAGAGTAAAAGTGCCTGCTGACACATAATTTTAAAAACACTGCACCAATAAACATCAACATAGGTACGCAAAACATAACGGCACTCAACCAGAACAAAATACTGAGAGATCGGAAACCGTCTAACCATACTGTGTACCACTTACAATATAGACTTGAAGACAATGCTCTCAGACACCGTCAGCTATTAAACAAGATTAATCAGAGGCGAACATAAATACCAAATGTTGACAAATGAATGTCTATCAAACTGTACCCTCATAGTTTATTCGTTTGCGTTATCCCTTCTTTCGCTGCGATGGCCATCCACAAGCACTATGGCGAAATCCAACCAAATTATAAAATGATACAAGCCATGCTTATTGTGCCTGCCAACCTTTAGATAAAACAAATTGCACATTCAACATCGTATGCACAAATCGTAATACCACGATGAGCTAGCTGGCCGAGAAAGCATAATACTTTCGTGCCAACGCTCAGTTTAGACTCCAAACGTAACTCGAGGTCCACCTCACTTCCAAGTGACCCACCGAACGTGGGCCCATGTGCAAAACTTCCGGCTGACGCTCACCCGCATCTCCCCCTCCCCTCCTCCAACAGAGGTTATACACCTTCCTCACGTTCAAACGAATTCAAAGCTTCGTCATTGACGTACTACTAATATATCGAAAGAGAGTTACTACAGTAGACCTGCTGTTATGATAGTAATATAATTAACTGGAGATGGAATTTTAATAGGTAAGGTAATTATTAAAATGTTAATAATAAGAACTATCTTAGCTATGGAAATCCTTTCAATTTAATGAAATTCAAAATGAAATAAGGTTCACAAGTGTTGTTCAGGATATACACTTAAATGTTTTTATCACTTGACTGTACTCTACATTTACAAGAAATTAATTGAGTTGTGGGCTGTAAACGCTAAGGGTGTTCTGCTACACACACTTTACACATAACATCTGTTTCTTGCTTTTTGGCGAGCAAATTCATCAATAATATCCTCAAAATACAATTCTGAAACCAAGCCGCGTTCCACTGACAGCACGGCAAGAGAAGAACGGCGTTCTTGCGACGTGCTGCTTCTGAAATAACTCTTGAGAAGCTTTAAACGTGAAAAGCCCCTTTCAGCGGAGGCGACAGTCTCTGGCACGGTTAGCAAAATTCTGAAGGCAATGTAAGTGTTGGGAAATGTCTTTCCAACGTCATTCAAGTACCGGGTGATCAAAAAGTCAGTATAAATTTGAAAACTGAATAAATCACGGAATAATGTAGATAGAGAGGTACAAGTTGACACACATGCTTGGAATGACATGGGGTTTTATTAGAACAAAAAAAAAAAACGTTCAAAAAATGTCCGACAGATGGCGCTTCATCTGATCAGAATAGCAATAATTAGCATTACAAAGTAAGACAAAGCAAAGATGATGTTCTTTACAGGAAATGCTCAATATGTCCACCATCATTCCTCAACAATTGCTGTAGTCGAGGAATAATGTTGTGAACAGCACTGTAAAGCATGTCCGGAGTTATGGTGAGGCATTGGCGTCGGGTGTTGTCTTTCAGCATCCCTAGAGATGTCGGTCCATCACGATACACTTGCGACTTCAGGTAACGTCAAAGCCAATAATCGCACGGACTGAGGTCTAGGGACCTGGGAGGCCAAGCATGACGAAAGTGGTGACTGAGCACACGATCATCACCAAAAGACGCGCGCAAGAGATCTTTCACGCGTCTAGCAATACTTTGTTTTTTTCGGTTCTAATAAAACCCCATGTCATTCCAAGCACGTGTCTCAATTTTTACCTCTCTATCTACATTATTCTGTGGTTTATTAAGTTTTCAAATTTATACCGATTTTTTGATCACGCGGTATTTCAATATTAACATAGGAGTTTTCACATCCTCGGGCACCATTTCTCTGAAGTCTTTCATTTCTGTCAAAAGGTCTGATGCAGCAATGTCATTCGAACATTCACCATTTACGTTTACACTTAGCTCTTTCCCAAGGTTTCTGCATAGCACTTTCAGTTCTTTGTCCTGTATGTATCAGGGCCATTCAAATGAACAAATGAACCCCGGTCACTAGTGTAAAGTAACGGTAACGATTTTATTAACTCAAAAATGTAGTTATACACAGTACACATACTCAAAAATAGTCGCCAAAACTGTTGGCACATCTATCCCACTGCGACACTAGACGGTCGATTGCATCCTTCAAGAAGCTAGTAGGCTGCTGTCAGATCCAGGCCTGGACCCAGTCACACACTTCGTCGTGGGCGGTGAGCACGCTGATTCCCAGTAACCGATGGATCTCGTCCATGGTGATTCTGCGGTTGGCCAAGACTAAAGCATCCACTTCTGCAACCACTTCTGGTTTGATGACACGATGAGCCTGTCTAGGACGAGCATCGTCTTCCAGTGACTCGCGCCCCTCAAGGAATCGTTTGCGCCATTCCACAACACTTTAACGACTCAGATTGTATTCACAGTACACAGCCTTCATCCGTCGATATATTTCACGGCCTCTAACTCCCTCCGCCGCCAAAAATCGAATCACTCCTCGTTGTTCCTGCTTACTCACCTGCATGTTCGGTCGATAGTGGACGATAACTTGTGTAACCACCTTCTCTTCGGCGTGAAGCCACAGTGGCGCTATGCAACATCAAACGGTACGCACGCGTCAATCTCTCTACCAATATATGGTGCCACCATACCCGCAGTTATGTGGTGCCACCTCACGTGTAAGGCAAGGGTAGACGCATTGACCAGGTTTCATTTGAATGAACCTCATATTTTAAACTTTCTGGAGAAAACAAAAAGCTGAAATTTCGGAACACTTAGCCAGTTGGTCAACCCTTTTTTTTTCAACCATTTTAATACTGTGTCAACGATAGGAGAAAAAATATATTTTGTGTTTCTTCTCTGAAGGCTGAGCTCTGCAAACCATGTTGTCACCGTCATAATTATGTTGCTACACCTTCTTGGCAGTACTCTTTTCTTCAAATTTTGGTTCAATCTGTAAACTTTCAGCTATCTCTTTCACTGTTATCTGCACATTAACAAAACCTTTTTCACGGAAATTCTCAATAAACTTCACTAAACTTTTGAGGGATTTAGATGCTACTTTCACGTCCATGTTTTCTTGCTTGTAGTTTCTTACTTGGTGCGTTAATGGCAAAACGAAGGTCATACCATATGACAACACCTACGATAAACTCAAAGCTTTCTAGTTCGTTCACCGCAAGCGAGTGTGCTTCGCTCTTTGTTTTCGATTCAACAGTGCTGTTGCTCACCTCAAGAAGAGCATGTCTGACTTCTCTTGTCTAGTAACTTATAGCTTTGACACTCTCCACCCTGCTTTCCCATCGAGTATCTGAAGCTTCTTCATTGTTAAAGTTGGCACCCTGTTCAATAAGATTTCCCATCTCTGAATGGATGCACTGAAAACAATGCATATTCTTTGAACTACACCAAAAAATGTGTGTGCTTTTGCTGTAGATTTTGCCGCCTCTGATAATACAGGATTAGGTTGTGGCTCGCACAGGGCATATAAAATGCTCTTGGGTTGCACTGTGGGATTGTCGCTTGAACATCACTTTGATAACCTTTCATATTTGCGCCATTTTCATATATTTCGCCTGTACAACCATGAATATCGAGTTCTAGTTGATCTAGTTTCTACAAAAGGATTTCAGTCAAACTTTCTGCTATTGTTGAAGTGACGTTCAGATATTCCACGAACTGTTCTTCAACAGTCACTGCTTCTTCTGATAAATTTACAAACCTAACCATCAATGTCATTTGTTCATTGTGGCTTGTATCAGGAATATAATCAAGTATGACAGAAAAATATTTACTCTCTTCCATAAAATTAACAATGTTGTTTTTTACTTTGTTGGCAAGCAAATTTATGAGTTCATTTTCAGTGTTTTTCGCAAGATAACGGTCATGAATTTCTTGAGTTTTTATCCGCCTTAAATGTTCCTCCAAAACAGGGTTCAATTCTGATATCATTTCGATCAAACCAAGAAAATTAGCAGTATTTTCTTGATAGAGCTGGTCGCTGTTACCCCTTAAGGCGATATGATGTTGAGCTAGGTACCTGATGGTGAATATAATTCTTTTTTGAATCTGACGCCAATGTTCCTTCTCTTTTTCCAGTACTTCAAGGTCAATTTGATCAATACCATTTTTTTGTTTCAAACATATCTTACATCTATCCATTTTTTTGTACAATTTATGTGGTTAAATGATTGCTCATGCTCTTGAAACCGATTTCCTAAATGAGCCCAATCACAGAGTCCATCACTTGATAGCTTTTTTGAAGGAGATCTAAAAAATTTAAAACAAAAACAAAAAATATTGTCGATAGATTTCGAATACACGAGCCATTAACGATCCCTTTTTTCTATATTTGGTAAAGTACTTACGTAAAAATAAGTTCAAAATTTTCTTCTGTTCTTATGTAAAAAATACTCAAAATTACCAATTTTAGTAGGGCCTTTCTGTATAATTTCGTTTATAATGGGGTATATTAGCGTTTTAGGCCAAGTGCCGGGGTCCGAATTGGTGATTACTTCACAACTGTTACTACTAGGCCTATCTGAATGTGAGATAGCAGGAGTTTCGCAATCTAGCGCTTTATGTTCACTTGTATGTAAAACACCACATGATGAGAGGCTACTTTTAAAGCCATCGTCCTTCAAGCACACTTTAGTCTCACTGTATGAAGTTACTGTCCGAAGAAATTTTTCGAAAGCGCCTTTTTGTGACTTCAGAAACTGTTCATGTCGTAGCTTTTGCTTGATCTTTTGAGCACCTAAATCGTATCTTCTAAATCTGTCCCTTTCACGCGATGAGAGACAAAAACACTTTCTCTTCACACAGAGTGCGCACACAACATGTGAAACGGCGTGAACTGGAAAAACACCGTACCTTTAAACTGACGGGAATGAATAAATCACTCTGTGGAGGACACCTGCTGACGGAAGAAAGTAATACTAGATTGTGTAGCCTTAATAGTGAGCCGAAAGGGCGCGTACCTCTTAATTTACGCGCGATCAATAGTCACGTGCTGACAGCAGATATACTATAGCGCTTCGCTACGGTCGCAGGTTCGAATCCTGCCTCAGGCATGGATATGTGTGATGTCCTTAGGTTGGTTAGGTTTAAATAGTTCTAGGGGACTGATGACCTCAGAAGTTAAGACCCATAGTGCTCAGAGCCATTTGAACCATTTTTTACTACAGCGCTTCAGTACCTTAGCCTCTGGTTCCCTCGGCACCGATGCAGGCATAATTTTCTGAGACGTACTCCAGTGGCCATAGTCGTGTCACAATGGGTATATAATTGAATTACATTATATTAAAAGTAGTTTCAGAAACACCTTACTTTAGTTTTCCATTTATCTGCAATAACAAAATTACGGCTGACAGTTGTAAAATTACCTTCCAGTGTTCCGCGTAGGGTCCTGTGTGATTGCACCATTTGCTCATGCCTAAGGCCGACCCAGCCTGTGAACACCTATTACAAATGCTGCCACTGAACGTTCGGCCTCGGTAACATTGCGTCAACCCCGCAGCTACAGTTCCACATGCGAACAGCTCCCCCACTCTCCCACCAGACTTATTAGCTCTTCCATTCGCTGGAGGTGACAAAATTGTGAGCTGATCCACCTATAGTGCTTTAAAGCCTCATAGCTCGACTCCACTGCCGCCTAGCGCGACGCCGGGGCAGGCGCTGCCTACTGACGCGGATTCGGTATCTTTGAACATCGATAGTGGACCGGCTCTGTCCCATTCTTCCAATGTTTTGGAAAGGCACAGTGGTTTAACTCCTGGCGTCATTGTGTGGGGAACCTTCGAGTCATGGCCAGCAGGGATCGAGCGAACTCTGACAGCTCAATGGTACAGCAAGGACATACTGCGTTTCCATGTATTATTTCTCCTGTAGTAGTACGATGGTGCCATTTCTCAACAGGACAAAGCTCGTCCACACATGGAACGTGTGTCTACGAAGTGCCTGCTCGATATTCAGGTCCTATCATAACATCACATTCTCTCAATCTGTGAAGTTTCACTTCGTTCCCTCCTCCCTTTTTGGATACTTCATTCTTTTCTCCAGGCAGTGTATTTAACACACACTCGGACAGGGAAAGACTTGGTTCAAGTAGTATTGTGTCAAAGGCGTAAGAAGTAGATATGCTAGTCTCCAGGATACGCTGTAGAATTTACGGATGTGAAGGGTTGTCATAAACCAGAGAGTCTTGATGGACTACGTAAGCCACAGCATTCTACTCAGCCCCTCATCTCACGGCCCCCTGGCAGAGAGTTATTTAGTTTAGTAAATGAATGAATCAGTATTTGTGCCAATAGCCAAAATACAATGTATGTACAGTGATTAGGTTATTTAATACTGGCTGGAACAAGTTCATTCTCCCTACCCCAAAACTTGAATATAAGTGACAAAATATGGACAAAACAGTAAAAGGCAATAATGAAAACATCTGTCAGAGATCTAAATTAGTTTTGCTCAGAATTTTGAAAACGAGAGAGAGTATAATCAATTTTTCAAATTTTAAAACTTTCAAGTTATAAAGAAAATGTCTATTTATAGAAGAACTGTGAACTCGTAATTTTATGAACTGCTTACATTTTTAAAGCGTTATTGCTGTTACACAACCACAGCAATATTAGAACGTGTATCACCAAAGTATTAACGAGTCAGGACTAAAGTCGCAATCTTCTGTATGCATAAAAGTATTGCACATTAAATCCGTTTTGTGTGGCTGTGCCAATAAAGAGAACCGTGTTAATTTATATTTCAATTTCTGCTGAATGAAATCCGACAACGAAACCAAAATTTCGATAGTTCTTTCATGTTCAAAATTATTGCAACAGCTATGAAATTGGAAGGTACAGATCTAGTTTAACACTACACTGTTCGTACTGCGCCCGTACATATTGTGATACAATGAGTTAATAGCAAAATCTTCTTTTCTTGTGTTATTTCTGTGGTGTTCTGGGTTGTTTAGATTCAGTGGTGTGTCTAATTAACGTGTTTTGTAACAACAACGACTCTGTACTATTGTACATATAAGTAATTATTTTCATCTGATATTACGGTAAACTTGTGTAATTGATGTTCTGATTTCATTTCTTTTTCTTTCATGCCATTGTGTTACGAAAACTGTAAATAAGATTCAATGTGAATATTCATGTTTATGTCAAATTGTAAAAGAATTGAAATGTAACAAATGTTGAAACTGTTGTAAGCTGTTTAAAATTGTAACTGTGCGTCTGGTCCATACGTAGGCAATGTGTTAGGATATGTAGAATGCAAAACCTCGGGTGAATACCCGGTCTGTCAGGGAGAGGTAAAAGATGGATGGCAGGCGAGTGCGGGAAAATGCGCGCGGGCACTGCACGGCACAACGGTCTCAGTAGTAGTAGTTGGAGTTTGGCACTGGTTTGAGCAACACCTTCTGGAGTGAGGAGGCTCTCCTGGAAGACATAGCTTCACTAAGCCTCGGGTATGCCGTTCCAACGCCCACACAGCATGGCAAAATTCAGTACGCACTAAATGGGAAAGTATTGCGACGCTAAGAAGAATTAAAGTGCCGATACGTCAAGAGTCATAGCTGCGGTTGTATGTGTGCTCTGTGCCTCGCCATCTTGCCGCCCGCCAACCGCCGCATCGACACTAGCACGTTGAAACTTTTAGTACTGTATTCGTATGGATCAGGGATTGAACTGTGTTTGTTTGGTGTAATAATAACCTAAATTTTACCAGAACTTTTCCATCATTTAATTATCCTCTCAACTAACCTAGACAGGGTCCTTTCCAAACGTTGTGCAATCAGAGTGTCCCGAAATGAAAATTAAAAATTGTGTTAATAATTATTATTTGCAGATCTAGCTATATTAGAATGGTGTTTAAAGAAATGTTTCGTAAATGAACCAGTAAATGAATAGCGAAGTTCTAACGAGTCGAAAGATAACTTTAGTATTGATATAGTAATGAAGTTTATTATTTCGAGACAGATTTCAAAGCATTTAAATGAGCAGTAAATAAGACGAAAAGAGTAGTAACTTATATACTGGAAATCTTGAATGAATAATAAATTCAGTAATAATTTTTTAAAATACAGCGAATATAACAGTTTCGCCCCCCCCCCCCCCCCGCCCATTCATTTGAATTCTGAAGTGTTCTTAATTGGTTTGACCAGCAAAAGTTAAAGTCAATATAAAAGTCAAAATTTATCACTGCTTTATCTTTATCAAAATTGACATTTTGTGTGAGGTATGAAAGTACAACTTCTAGGGTAACCTTGCCCGATTTTAATCAGATTAATAGACAGTATAAAATTTTGTAGTTAACATTATAGTGTAGTGTTATGTATTCATGATTTTCCATATCAGTACAGAACGTGAAACTATCAGTTCAATAGATTTTCTGGTTCTAAAATTCTACCATATTATGCAGTGTTACAACTTGTTGTTTTGCATGGACATATACCAACTGGTACAGGGAAGACACTCAGTTAATGCCTAATTAGGCTGGCGACCGTATTATTGTCACATTGGTAGCATCTTCTGGTTTGCTTTTGATCCATCCATCCATTTCAAACTTACTTGACGGATCATTGTTATTACAGGGTGGATGTAAGTCTGATTTGCTACCATTCAGGTACCCGTGGTCGATATCTATGAGAAAATCCTTTCTTATAAGGTAAGTCCCGCTCACTTACCATAGCACAGGCTTTAACGAGTCCTGTGTCAGGGATTACAGTTTGCTTCTTAATGTACTATGACATGGTATGAAATTTTCTGTTATACGAAGGGCAGATAATTAATTTCACCTAGTGTAGTCATGCTTTTTTTTTTCATCAGTCTTCTGACTGGTTGGATGGGGCCCGCCACGAATTCCTCTCCTGTGCCAACCTCTTCATCTCAGAGTAGCACTTGCAAACTACGTCTTCAATTATTTGCTGGATATATTCAAACCTCTGTCTTCCTCTACAGTTTTTGCCCTCTACAACTCCCTCTAGTGCCATGGAAGTCATTCCCTGATGTCTTAACAGATGTCCTATCATCCTGCCTGTCCCGTCTCCTTATCAGCGTTTTCCACATACTCCTTTCCTCTCCTCATTCCTTACCTTATCAGTCCACCTAATTTTCAACATTCATCTCTAGCACTACATCTCAAATGCTGCGATTCTCTTCTGTTCCAGTTTTCCCGCAGTCCATGTTTCACTACCATACAATGTTGTACTCCAGACGTACATTTTCAGAAATTTGTCCCACAAATTCAGATCGATATTTGATATTAGCAGACTTCTCTTGGGCAGGAATGTCCTTTTTGCCATTGGTAGTCTGCTTTTGATGTCCTCCTTGCTCCGTCCGTCATTGGTTATTTTACTGCCTAGGTAGTAGAATTCCTTAACTTCATCTACTTTGTGACCATCAATCCTGATGTTCTTCTGTTCTCATTTCTACTACTTCTTATCACCTTTGTCTTTCTCCGATTTATCTCAGTCCATACACTGTACTCATCAGACTGTTCATTCCGTTCAGCAGATCATGTAATTGTTCTTCACTTTCACTCAGGATAGCAACGTCATCAGCGAATCATTTCCATCATTGCTTCCTGGATGTACAGATTGAACAGTAGGGACGAAAGGCTGCATCCTTGTCTTACACCCTTTTTAATACGAGCACTTCGTTCTCGGTCGCCCACTCGCATTATTCCCTCTTGGCTGTTGTACGTATTGTATATGACCCGTTTCTCCCTATAGCTTATCCCTACTTTTCTCGTAATTTCGAACATCTTGCACCACTTTACATTGTCGAACGTTTTCTCCTGGTCAACAAATCCTATGAACGTATCTTCATTTTTCTTTAGTCTTGCTTCTATTATTAACCGCAACGTCAGAATTGCCTCTTTCGTGCCTTTATCTTTCCTAAAGCCTAACTGAGTGTCATGTAGCGCATCCACAATTTTCTTTTCCATTCTTCTGTATATTGTTCTTGTGAATAACTTGGATGCAGGACCTACTAAACTGATTGTGCGGTAATTCTCGCACTTGTCAGCTCTTGCCGTCTTCGGAATTGTGTGGATGATGCTTTTCCGAAAGTCAGATGGTATGTCGCCAGACTCATACGTTCTACACATCAACGTGAATAGTCGTTTTATTGCCACTTCCGCCAATGGTTTTAGAAATTCTGATGGAATTTTATCTATCCCTCCTGCCCTTAAGTCCTCCAAAGCTCTTTTAAATTCTGATTCTAATACTGGATTCCCTGTCTCTTCTAAATCGACACCTGTTTCTTCTTCTGAACTTCCCTCCTTCTTCGTACTTTCAAAGAGAAAGTAAGCTAAAACAATTCAAACTACCAAAAAAAAAAAAAAAATGTACACCACAGAGCTAGATAGCTATTTCGTGAGAGACAGGACATTCGGTAGCAAAATATAGCATGATTAAGCCAGTTCTCTACCCATTGCGAAAAATTAAGCTCATGCCACGTGCAGCAGCAGAAACTCTTGGTTTGGGAGTACCTGGTATATACATGAAGTGATTAGCGGTTACACATGTACAGATGGCGGTAGTATCGGCTACACATGGTATAAAAGGTCAGTGCAGCAGCGGAGTTGTCATTTGTACTCCGATGATTCACTTGAAAAGGTTTCCGACTGCAACATCCTGGACCCAAAGTGCCAAGAGAGTGCTGATAGTGCAGTGGCCGATGGCCTTCACTTAACGACCGAGAGCAGTGGAGTGTGTGTAGAGTTGTCAGTGCTAACAAACAAGCAGCACTGCGTGAAATAACCACAGAACTCTATGTCGAACGTGTCCTTTAGGACAGTGAGACGCAGTTTGGCGCTTCTGGGCTATGGCAGCAGACGGCCGACGCCGAGTACCTCTGCTGTCAGCACAATATCGCCTGCGGCTCCTCTCCTGGGCTCGTGTTCACATCGGTTCGATCCTAGACGGCTGGAAAAGTGAGCCTGGTCAGATGAGTCCCGATTTCAGTTCGTAAGAGCTGAAGCTGGGGTTCGAGTGTGGCGTAGACCCCACAAAGCCATGGACACAAGTTGTCAACAAGGCCGCGTACAACCTGTTGGAGGCTCCATAATGGTGTGGGATGTGTTTACATGGAATGGACGGCGTCTTCTGTTCCAGCTAAACCCATCATTGACTGGAAGTGGTTATGTTCGGCCACTTGCAGACCATTTGTAGTCATTCATGGAGTGCATGTTCCCAGACAACGATGGAATTTTTATGGGTGACAATGCGCCATGTCACTGGACCACAATAGTTCGCGATTGGTTTGAAGAACATTCTGGACAATTTTGGAAACTGTAAAGTTGTGGTAAGTTCCTATGGGACCAAACTGGTGAGATCATCGATCCCTAGGCATACACACTACTTAATCTAACTTAATCTAACATAGGGGCTAAGGACAGCACACATACCGATGCCCGAGGGAAGACTCAAACCTCCGATGGGGGTAGAAGCACAAACCAAGGCAATGTGCCTGAGACCACGCGGCTACCTCGTGCGGCTGGACGATTTGAGCGAATGATCTGGCCACCAGATGGTCCGACATGTTTTTAATCGAACATTTATGGGAAATAATCAAGAAGTCAGTTCGTGATCTAAATCCTATACCGGCAATACTTCCGGAATTATGGATGGCTATAGAGGCGGCTTGGCTCAGTATTTCTGCAGGGTACTTCCGACTTCTTGAATCCATGCTAGGTCGAGTTACTGCTTTACGTCGAGCAAAAGGAGGTCCGACACATTATCAGTAGGTATCCCATGACCTTTGTCACTTCGGTGTAAAGCTGAATACGTATTAAGTCACCTTTCTTTGAGTTCATTTTCAAAAGACTTCTGTCTGCAGTTGTATAGAATTTGGGTAGTATGGCACTCATTCAGTTAATTGTAAATATTTACCGTGAAAAAAAATGCAACAGTTAAACACTTTATGGTTGGGAAAGTACAAAATTTTTTATACAATTTGGAAAGTTTACCTGTCTCTGTCTGTCACTGATATTTTGACGCGTTTTATCTACCATTGCTGTGTTTTCAATAAGTTTCCCACATTTTGTGTCCCTTTGCTTGTACACAACGATCCCTAAAATTAACAGAATGATAAATCTCCAGCAGTAATTATTATGGCTAGAAATAACGCTCCTGAAGACCTTAAAAGATGGTGGTGTAGACTAGACGGACGCAAAACTTATAAAGGAAATCTACACAAGAAAGCAGTGGTAATGAGAATTGGTGATGATGAAACGGATGGGACAGGTACTGGAAGAGATGTCAGACAAGAGTATTGTTTGTTACAAACGTGTTTCAGTTTAGCCAAGAAAGTAACGTGCAAAAAATTAGAAAAAAGAGGCATAATAGTAGGCGGAGAAGAGATAAATACAATTATAAGTACGCACATAACGGGGCAGTGTTGATTGAATCAGAAGAGGAGCTACAATCGAGAGCGCGCATACGATAGTTTGTAGTGGGGGTGGCAGCGGGGGGCAAGACATGGATGTATGGAGTGTCTCCAATATTTTGGAAGACGAATGGTGACGTCTATAAAGCCATAAAAAAGTCCCTCTTACAAACGTACGTAACACCAACTTTTAAATCGTTTTCTTGAAAGAAGCACCACTGACTATATCATATTTTATTTTCCTTTCCCTAAAGACAAGCGGAGAGGCGTGTGGCGCCGCTCGCCCCCCCCCCCCCCCCTGCCAAGGGTACGGCCCATATCTGCAATTTATGACGGAGAGAATCATAATAATGGAAAAAATTATGGAATTGGATAAAATACAGGGAGAGATCAGTAATCGTGAAGGTTGCATCAAACTATTATTGCAAGGAAAGAGTTTAAAATGGGTAAAATCGTTTAGTACTTGCTAATTTTGATGACTGAAAATGGAAACTTATGGAGGAAAAAAGAAGCAGAATATGTATGCACTTTTGATAAAGTGAAACGTTTGTTGACAGCAGAAAAAACTCCGATATAATTAAGAACGATGTTCGCCAAGTCATTTTTGTGGAGTGTAGTGTTGAACGTAGCGAATCGTGGACAGTGAAAAAGGAAAAAAATGTTGGATAACTAATACTTGTATAGCTTAGAAGTGCGTTTGTGGAGACAAATGCTAAATGTGGGAATGATTAGCAGAATGACAAATGAGAAGTGCTTTTGAGAAGAGGAGAGGAAGCAGCGCTATTAGGAATGGTAAGAATGACGGATAGATTTTTGGTTGGGACGTATCTACATCTACATGGATACTCTGCAAATCACACCTAAGTGCCTGGCAGAGGGTTCATCGAGCCACTTTCACAATAATTCGCTATTACTCTCTGTTATACTCAAACAGCACGTGGAAAAAAAGAATATACTCCAAAGAAACTACCCGCAACAAAAAGTCATTGACGAAGAGATTCCAGGGAAGAGTGAAAATGAAGAAGAAGCCTTGGAGTGCTGGTTGACATCAGAAAAGGACGAAGTTACGACGACATAAAAGACGAAGCGCGAAGCAGCTACACTACTGGCCATTAAAATTGCTACACCATGAAGATGACGTGCTACAGACGCGAAATTTAACCGACAGGAAGAAGATGCTGTGATATCCAAATGATTAGCTTTTCAGAGCATTCACACAAGGTTGGCGCCGGTGGCGACACCTACAACGTGCTGACACGAGGAAAGTTTACAACCAATTTCTCGTACAGAAACAGCTGTTGACCGGCGTTGCCTGGTGAAACGTTGTTGTGATGCCTCGTGTAAGGAGGAGAAATGCGTACCATCACGTTTCCGACTTTGATAAAGGTCGGATTATAGCCTATCGCGATTGCGGTTTATCGTATTGCGACATTGCTGCTCGCGTTAGTCGAGGTCCAATGACTGTTAGCAAAATATGGAATCGCAGGGTTCAGGAGGGTAATAC
This sequence comes from Schistocerca cancellata, assembly GCF_023864275.1. NCBI lineage: Eukaryota > Metazoa > Arthropoda > Insecta > Orthoptera > Acrididae > Schistocerca > Schistocerca cancellata. The sequence continues at coordinate 224,636,485 of NC_064630.1, forward strand.
GGAACGCCGTGCTGGATCTCAACGGCCCCGTATCACTAGCAGTCGAGATGACAGGCATCTTGTCCGCATGGCTGTAACGGATCATGCAGCCACGTCTCGATCCCTGGGTCAACAGATGGGAACGTTTGCAAGACAACAACCATCTGCACGAACAGTTGGACGACGTTTGCAGCAGCATGGACTATCAGCTCGGAGACCATGGCTGTGGTTACCCTTGACGCTGCATCACAGAAAGTAGTGCCTGCGATGGTGTACTCAACGACGAACCTGGGTGCACGAATGGCAAAACGTCATTTTTTCGGATGAATCCGGGTTCTGTTTACAGCATCATGATGGGCGCATCCGGTGTTTGGCGACATCGCGGTGAACGCACATTGGAAGCGTGTATTCGTCGTCGTCATACTGGCGTATCACCCGGCGTGATGGTATGGGGTGCCACTGGTTACACGTCTAGGTCACCTCTTGTTGTTACTGACGGCACTTTAAATAGTGGACGTTACATTTCAGATGTGTTACGACCCGTGGCTCTACCCTTCATTAGATCCCCGTGAAACACTACATTTCAGCAGTATAATGCGCAACCGCATGTTGCAGGTCCTGTATAGGCCTTTCTGGATACAGAAAATGTTCGACTGCTGTCTTGGCCAGCACATTCTCCAGATCTCTCACCAACTGAAAACGTTTGGTCAATGATGGCGGAACAACTCGCTCGTCACAATACGCCAGTCACTACTCTTGATGAACTGTGGTATCGTGTTGAAGCTGCATGGACAGCTGTACCTGTACACGTCATCCAAGCTCTGTTTGACTCAATGCCCAGGCGTATCAAGCCCGTTATTACGGCCAGAGGTGATTGTTCTGGGTACTGATTTCTCAGGATCTATGCATCCAGATTGCGTGAAAATGTAATCAAATATCAGTTCTAGTATAATATATTTGTCCAGTGAATACCCGCTTATCATCTGCATTTCTTCTTGGTGTAGCAATTTTGATGGCCAGTAGTGTATAAATGAAGAGAAAGCAGTCGATACCTGTCGTATGACAGAGATACCAGATAAGAAGAAAGAAATGAAAAACACCTTGTGGCGACCAAAGTTGATAATGGATAAGAATGCTATGGTTAAGTTACCTGAAGGCCACCAGGTGATCATCAGGGTGGTGTAGGTGGTGAGGGCGGAGATGTACGTCGCGACGAGCCTCATACGCAGCCTCAGCACACCTGCCAGGTTGGCCTGAGGCCGCTCTGTGGTCGTCTGGAGCGCCAACAGCCGCAGCTCGCGGTGGGCGGCGCCACCCACACTACGCCCGTCCATCAGCAGCTGCCAGCACAGCTTCTGTGTGCGCCCCGCCTCCGCCTCCACACAGTGGGCGGGGACTACCAGTAGTGCTAGTGAGCTCATTTGGATGTACATTCCCAACTGTGACTGCCATTTTCGGATTTTCGTATGTCTACCTAGGAATAATGCATTTGTAATATTGAAATACAACTGCACTACATTTATCGCAGTCGTCGCTACGAAATATAATATCAAGAAACTTTCGTGAGCGGAAGATACCACCGTTGACAGTTCACATAGTCCCAAATACACTCTCCTGAGGAATCGCACACGCTCCGATGTGCAACAGACACCTCCTCGATTGACATTTACGTTGTTTCCTGACGCAACCCATCGAATGGAATGCACTTGCCTGTGGTTTGTAGCATGTAAGTTGTCTCGCGTTTCTAGTAGGCAAATATTCAAGCGTGAGATTCTCTGCCTTATCACCAGCTGTAAGTTCAAAAATCGTAAAATAGGTAATTGGGTTGTTCCATAAAGATAGATACTCAACATTCCTCCTAGCCTGCTGCGTTGTTCAGTAAAAGAAGTGAACACAATAACAACCATTAAACAAGCACAGGAAAACAGTAAGAACAGCTGCAGCATTATGAACAGTCCGTAATTACTGTTCTCTTTTTTGATATAGACTGTCAGAATCTTGTCACACGATGTAATTAGCTGAAGCATGTCTTCATATTTTTTGTTGTTAAGGCAAGCATCGGAGATTACAGGAATTAAACTCATAACTGTGTAATTTATATTCCCTATAAGAGTAACAACGTCTGCCGCGGAAAATGTCTGTACCGACCAAAACATTAAACACAGATAAATGAAAGTAGATGCCAGATGTGCTAAGCAGCCGAGGGTCAAGATCACCAAATCCGATTTGCATCTGCTGAGTGACGCCGTATTTACATCGACAGTAAACGGCATGAGGCCAAACAGCTTGCACACGACGTGGAACGGTTTGCTGGCCAATAGGAGCTCTCTAGTGATCGCTGGCGCTGTGGTGGTGTCCATGTTTACTGAAGTCATCTGAAAAATTCGAGATATGTGTTATTAGTACGAAGTTATTTATTATTTGAGACACTGAAAATTTTGAGTTCAAAATGTGTTCGTTAGTTGCTATGTTCTTCTGTACTGACACCACGTTGGAGTTGTAATATATGCTTCTATTACATGAGTCTTCAAGACTTTAATTAATATTTGCAATGAAGATGCTGTAATAAATGATTTGAAACTTCTTACGACAGAGGCTACCATTTTTCTTGTGGACTGTACTAATATTGCGGTCATTGAGCACATGTTCCTAGTGGAATCAAAACTCAAGAACTTTTTTGGAGCACTTAAACATAATAAATCAACAGTGAAATTTTTTCGTAATTTTTATGACATTAGGAGAGCATAGTGGTGTAGCAAAGCGTACCTACAATTTTCGAATGACTACAGCTACTCCGACCGACAAAACTTTCTCGACACGTGCAGGCATTACATAAAACGGGATATATTACGAGGAACGCGTCATTAGCTAATTAAATCAATGGCTTTTGAGAATATTAGTCGAGTAATCAATATCACTACAGACAGACTTTTTCAACGAAGTGGAACCTTGACATTATTTCTTCACAATCAACTTTTCTCCCCTTCAGTAATTACTTAGGAGTTACTTCGCTATTGCTAATGAACTGGAAGCTCCTGTCGGTAGTCAAAATATCACTGAATAAACAGTAGTTAACGCTCCTTAGGGTGGTAACACGCGACATGAAGATACTCGCTCTGTACCCACCATTTCGCCAGCAACTTTTCGAAAGATAGTCGGGCAGCTATTAACTGTAATGTTGAGCGCCACGAACCCAAGCAATAACAACAACTACAGTTAACAATTTTCAGATTGTGGTATTCATATCTTAAGAACTAAGCTGTCCGCCAACTTCTTTAACTTCCAAAACACTTCATATTGTCTCAAGGAGACACATCATTTGACGTCGTTGATCGTGATTCAAACTTTGGGTAGAGCAGCTAAGGTGGATAGAAATCTAATTATGTAGTGCATTGACTGAAACTCGCTGAAATGAAATGAGTCAGTGGGGTGAAATTATGAAATGATCTGAGATAGAATCGTGACCATCATTAAGTTTGAAATAACTGGTTTCGTAACACAGATCATGTATACATTTATTGTCTTCGGTCACAAATGCGGCTTTATTTTATATTTTACACGACGAAATATCGAATTCCGTGGAGTCACCTCTAGATGTTTATGTTCACAAATTGACGAAAAAAGTCGCAAAGCCAAAAGGTAATTAATAATGAGCGTATGGCATTGGTGGCCGGGAGACCCTTCGCGGGGCGGTTCGACCGCCGCTCCACAAGTTCTTTAACGCCACTACGGCGACTTGCGAGTGAATGAGGATGAAATGATGATGAAAGACAAACACAACACCCAGTCATCTCGAGGCAGAGAAAATCCCTGAACCCCCCGGGAAACGAACCTGGTACCCCATTCGCGTGAAGCGAGTACGCTACCGCAACACCACGTGCCGCGGACGCCAAACAGTAATAAATATAGAGTAATAAAATTTCAGGAATACATTTGGCTACGTAACATATTTAAGTGATTAACATAGCAAGATCACAGGTTAATGTAAGCGCAGGACAAGCCACTTGAAATGTGAAATGGTGGTACCATAATAATCAATGTAACCCCCAGAATGTGGAATTCAATCGTGCAAAAGTGCATGCATTGTGTTTTACCGCGCCGGATGTCAGTTTCTGGGATGGAATTCCAAGCCTGTTGCAGGAACGACGGTCAGTACTTTTTGTCGATGGAGCTGGAGTTGTCGTCCGATGAGGTCTCATATTTGGTCGTTGGAGACAGATCTGTTGATCGAGCAGGCCAAAGCAACACGTCGTCACTCTGTAGAGTGTACAGCATGTTGGGTTACAACAGCGATATGTGGGAGAGCGTTACCCTGTTGAACAATATCCCCTAACACCCCAGGAAAGCTGTTAGTGAATGGCATCACAACAGGTCGAATCACCAGGTAATTGTACAGATTCGCAATCAATGTAAGTTGGATAACTATGAGAGTGGTCCTGCTATCATACAAAATCATACTCCAGAACATAACTCCAGGTATAGGTCCGGTGTGTCTAGCTAGCATGCAGACAGGCTGTTTGCAGGTCCTAAGCCGTCCCCCTTATAACCAACATACGGCCGTTACTGGCGCCCTGGCAGAACCAGCTTCCATCAGAAAACAAAACAGACCTGCAATCTGCTATCGTTCGAACCACTGAAGTCGCAAATGGCGATGGTTTAGGGTCAGTGAAACACATGTTACAGGCCGTGAGTATCGCAGCTGTCCTTGAAATAACCGATTTGTAACAGTTTTCTGTGTCGCTGTGGTGCGAACTGCAACTCAAGTTGCTGCTGCAACTGCAGTACGATGCGACAGAGCCACACACCGAACACGATGGTCTCCCCTCTGGGTAATGTCACGAATTCGTCCAGAGGCTGGCCATCATGCGACCGTACATTCTCGTGACTACCTCAACCAGCAGTCATTTACAGTGGCTACGTTCATGCCAAATGTTTCTGCAGTATACCAGAACGAACGTCCAGCTTCTCGCAGTTCTAATACATGGCCCCGTTCAAACTCAGTGAGGTATGGACAATGGCGTCTTTGTCACCTTTAAGGCATTCTTGACTAACATGAACTCACCCCATTCAGTCTCAAAGGTAACTAATGCTGACGACCATTACAGCATATATTTCTAGCAAACCTAATTTGCATCCTCATACTGGCGCTACTAGGGTCACTCTTATGCGACTGGCGCGGAATTCGAATAGACTCATCTTTCATACACTCCTGGAAATTGAAATAAGAACACCGTGAATTCATTGTCCCAGGAAGGGGAAACTTTATTGACACATTCCTGGGGTCAGATACATCACATGATCACACTGACAGAACCACAGGCACATAGACACAGGCAACAGAGCATGCACAATGTCGGCACTAGTACAGTCTATATCCACCTTTCGCAGCAATGCAGGCTGCTATTCTCCCATGGAGACGATCGTAGAGATGCTGGATGTAGTCCTGTGGAACAGCTTGCCATGCCATTTCCACCTGGCGCCTCAGGTGGACCAGCGTTCGTGCTGGACGTGCAGACGGCGTGAGACGACGCTTCATCCAGTCCCAAACATGCTCAATGGGGGACAGATCCGGAGATCTTGCTGGCCAGGGTAGCTGACTTACACCTTCTAGAGCACGTTGGGTGGCACGGGATACATGCCGACGTGCATTGTCCTGTTGGAACAGCAAGTTCCCTTGCCGGTCTAGGAATGGTAGAACGATGGGTTCGGTGACGGTTTGGATGTACCGTGCACTATTCAGTGTCCCCTCGACGATCACCAGTGGTGTACGGCCAGTGTAGAAGATCGCTCCCCACACCATGATTCCGGGTGTTGGCCCTGTGTGCCTCGGTCGTATGCAGTCCTGATTGTGGCGCTCACCTGCACGGCGCCAAACACGCATACGACCATCATTGGCACCAAGGCAGAAGCGACTCTCATCGCTGAAGACGACACGTCTCCATTCGTCCCTCCATTTACGCCTGTCGCGACACCACTGGAGGCGGGCTGCACGATGTTGGGGCGTGAGCGGAAGACGGCCTAACGGTGTGCGGGACCGTAGCCCAGCTTCATGGAGACGGTTGCGAATGGTCCTCGCCGATACCCCAGGAGCAACAGTGTCCCTAATTTGCTGGGAAGTGGCGGTGCGGTCCCCTACGGCACTGCGTAGGATCCTACGGTCTTGGCGTGCATCCGTGCGTCGCTGGGGTCCGGTCCCAGGTCGACGGGCACGTGCACCTTCCACCGACCACTGGCGACAACATCGATCTACTGTGGAGACCTCACGCCCCACGTGTTGAGCAATTCGGCGGTACGTCCACCCGGCCTCCCGCATGCCCACTATACGCCCTCGCTCAAAGTCCGTCAACTGCACATACGGTTCACGTCCACGCTGTCGCGGCATGCTACCAGTGTTAAAGACTGCGATGGAGCTCCGTATGCCACGGCAAACTGGCTGACACTGACGGCGGCGGTGCACAAATGCTGCGCAGCTAGCGCCATTCGACGGCCAACACCGCGGTTCCTGGTGTGTCCGCTGTGCCGTGCGTGTGATCATTGCTTGTACAGCCCTCTCGCAGTGTCCGGAGCAAGTATGGTGGGTCTGACACACCGGTGTCAATGTGTTCTTTTTTCCATTTCCAGGAGTGTATGTAGAAACAAGCTTACAAACTTTCGTTTATGTCGTACAGCTACATCATGGTGCTGTGATTTTACTTCAGTGCATGTACCCTTTCATGTGTTTTCTTGCGTATAGTACTAACAAATCGAATCATGTGGCTCCATCTTTAGATGCTTGTTTTTATACGTACCTTTACATGCGTTTTCTTATGTCTGGTATTAGTATATCGATTTTATGCAGATAAAATATGAACATTACAATCAAATCGTTACAGCGCTGAAACGCTACAATAAATACAGCCAATCTCAAACTTTTTGGGTCAAACGAAAACAGATGATAGTTGGACCACAGCCGATTAAACTTAGACAGGGAACCAATGGTCAGAAATGCGTATTTATTGTTTTATGGACATACACGGCGTACACGGCATAACAACAACACAGCTCGTAGTAGTTGTTGAAAGCGACAACTACCAGTCTCAGTGTATGTATGATAACGGCGCATCGAGTTCTGGCACACTCCGTCAAAGATCCCTGGTGTCTGTTGTACCAGGAGACAGGCAGATTGGACCCTAGCGTGCATGTCTTCATCCGTTTCGCGAGCAACAAGGAGTACGGTCTCCAAGAACTGTGGCTGTCAACATCGCAGTAACACCTGGTGTAAGTAGGCTGTTTAGCTTTTTATGTTGGTAACGTCACGTAGCGCTCTGTATGAAAATCAATGGCTGTGCTTTGTGCAGTCTGTGGCTGGTTGGCATTGTTGGAACATTCGCTATTGTAGTGTTGGGCAGTTGGATGTGAACAGCGCGTAGCGTTGCGCAGTTGGAGGTGAGCCGCCAGCAGTGGTGGATGTCGGGAGAGAGATGGTGGAGTTTTGAGAGCTGATGGTCTGGACGTATGTCCATCAGAGACAGTAAATTTGTAAGACTGGATGTCATGAACTTATTAATGACTTTTGAACGCTGTTAAGGTAAATACATTGTTTGTTGTCCATCAAAATCTTTCATTTGCTAACTATGCCTATCAGTAGTTAGTGCCTTCAGTAGTTAGAGTCTATTATTTAGCTGAGAGTATTGGCGCTCGCTGTATTGCAGTAGTTCGACCAACGAAATTTTTTTGAGGTAAGTGATTCATGAAAAGTATAGATTATCGTTAGTCAGGACCATTCTTTTGTAGGGATTATTGAAAGTCAGATTGCGTTGTGCTCAAAATATTGTGTGTCAGTTTGTTGATGATCTGAATAAGTAAAGAGAGAAATGTCTGTGCATGTTCAGTTTTGCTCAGCTGTTTGAAACTCAAATAACGTAAGGGGTTTATCAGCACAATCATTCATAAATTTTTACAAGGGGAGGTTTCACAGGTAGCGTGGACCAGTCAAACGTGAAGGCAGAAAATACGGTCCTATTGGGAGATCTTGGACAATGCCAACCCATAGGTTGTCAGAGAATCGTTGCAGATGAACACCGATGTGGGTGGCACATGGATTGTCCTTACTCAGACATTTCAATAGATGCTCTGAGTTGGGCGGCCTCCACTTTGAACAGTTACTATGAGCTACGTTGTTGTTATGTGGTGTACGCTGTGTATGTCCATAACAAAGTAAATATGCATGTCCGCTGGTTCCCTATCTCAATTATAATCGGATGTTGATCAACTCTTACATGTTTCAATTTGATCCAAAAGTTTTGAGACAGCCTGTTTGTCTGAAAAAGTCGCATGCAGGATAATGATTTGGGTGGTCTTGGTGTTCGCTTCCTATTTGAACTAGGAACGTGAGGCAAAAAGTTTTTGGTTTAGCGTGGACCTGCGGCTATTGGTACAACCATTCAAACATCTGTCTTACTATAGCTGCGTTACAGTACATTAAGCGAGGTTTGAACAACGAACCAGAGCTGGACTGAGGGCAAATTTTGCGAATCGATTAATTCATTTTGCAAAAGATTTTAATTCGGCTGGAGCCAATGCTCATCTAATGAAATCATTTATATGTACGCTGTTCGAATTTACATGCAAAATCATGAAAGAAACACGTTTTTCTGGGAGGTATTTGAAGCGCGCCACTGCTATATTTTAAACTTGTTTGAATCGGTTAAAACTCCGCACGAAGATGAATAAATTCAAAACTAATTTTTTTCATTTAGTAATTTCTATTTGCTGTTGAGATACTATTGTTTAAAGTTGAGCAAAACTTATCACATGAAATTTGTTCCTATGTGAGTCGAATGCTCCTGAAGACCCCTCCTGGTGGTGTAGACTAGACGGACGCAAAATGTATCAAGGAAATCTACACAAGAAAGCAGTGGTAGTGAGAATTGGTGGTGATGAAACCGATGGGACAGGTACTGGAAGAGATGTCAGACAAGAGTATTGTTCATTACAAACTGGTTCAAATGGCTCTGAACACTATCCGACTTAACTTCTGAGGTCATCAGTCGCCTAGAACTTAGAACTAATTAAACCTGTAGCGCCAAGAACTGCACGGCCACTGTTAATTATAAACACGATCCAGTTTAAGCCAAGAAAGTAACGTACAAAATATTAGAAAAAAGATGCATAATAGTAGGCGGAGAAAGGATAAACACAGTTATAAGTACGCAGATGGCGGGGCAGTGTTGACTGAATCAGAAGAGGAGCTACAATCGAGAGGGCGCATACGATAGTTTGTAATGGGAGAGGCAGCGGGGGGCAAGACATGGATGTATGGATTGTCTCCAATAGTTTGGAAGACGAATAGTGACGTCTATGTAGCCATAAAAAAGTCCCTCTTTAGAACCGTACGTAAGACCGACTTTTAAATCGTTTTCTTGAAAGAAGCAACACTGACTATATCATATTCTATTTTCCTTTCCCTAAAGACAAGCGGAGATGCAAGTGGCGTCCCTCCCCCCTACCCCCCCCCCCGGCCCATGTCTACAATTTATGGCTGAGAGAATAATAACAATGGAAAAAATTATGGAATTGATAAAAATACAGGGAAAGATCAGTAATCGTCAAGGCTGCATCAAACTATTATTGCAAGGAAAGAGTTTAAAATAGGTACAATCGTTTAGTACTTGCTAATTTTGATGACTGAAAATGGAAACTTATGGAGGAAGAAAGAACCAGAATATGTATGCACTTTTGATAAAGTGAAATGTTTGTTGACAGCAGAAAAAGCTCCGATATATTTAAGAACGATGTTCGACAAGCCATTTTTGTGGAGTGTAGTGTTGAACGTAGCGAATCGTGGACAGTGAAAAAGAAACGGGAAAAATTGTTGGATAACTAATACTTGTATAGCTTTGAAATGCGTTTGTGGAGACAAATGCTAAATGTGGGAATGATTAGCACAATGACAAATGAAATGTGCTTCTGAGAAGAAGAGAGGAAGAAGCACTGTTAGCAATGGTAAGAATGACGGATACATTTTTGGTTCGGACGTATCTATATCTACATGGATACTCTGCAAATCTGCCTGGCAGAGGGTTCATCGAACCACCTTCACAATAATTTTGTATTACTCTCTATTATAATCCAACAGCACGCGGGAAAAAAGAAAATACACCAAGAAACTACCCGCAACAAAAAGTCAGTGACGGAGAGATTCCAGGGCAGAGTGAAAATAAAGAAGAAGCCTTGGAGTGCTGGTTGACATTAGAAAAGGGCGAAGTTACGACGAGATAAAAGACGAAGTGCGAAGCAGCTGTAAATGAAGAGCAAACAGTCGATACCTGTCGTATGGCATATATGCCAGACAAGAAGAAAGACATGAAAAACACCTAGTAGCGACCTAAGTTGGTAATGGATAAGAATGCTATGGTTAAGTTACCTGAAGGCCACCAGGTGATCATCAGGGTGGTGTAGGTGGTGAGGACGGAGATGTACGTCGCGACGAGACTCATACGCAGCCTCAGCACACCTGCCAGGTTGGCCTGAGGCCGCTCCGAGGTCGTCTGAAGCGCCAGCAGCCGCAGCTCGCGGTGGGCGGCGGCGCCCACCCACCGCCCGTCCATCAGCAGCTGCCAGCACAGCGTCTGTGTGCGCCCCGCCTCCGCCTCCACACAGTGGGCGGGAACTACCAGTAGTGCTAGTGAGCACATTTCCATGCACATTCCCAACTGTGACTGCCATTTCCGGATTTTCATAACTCTACCAAGGAATAATGCATTTGTAATAATGAAATACAACTGCAATACATTTATCGCTGCCGTCGCTACGAAATACAATATCAAGAAACTTTCGTGAGCGGAAGATACCACCGTTGACAATTCACATAGTCCCAAGTACACTCTCCTGAGGAATCGCACACGCTCCGATGTGCAACAGACACCTCCTCGACTGACGTTTACGTTTTTTCCTGACGCAACCCCTCGAATGGAATGCACTTGCCTGTGGTTTGTTGCATGTAAGTTGTCTCGCATTTCTAGTAGGCAAATATTCAAGCGTGAGATTCTCTGCCTTATCACCAGCTGTAAGTTCAAAAATCGTAAAATAGGTAATTGGGTTGTTCCATAAAGATAGATACTAAACATTACTCCTAGCCTGCTGCTTTGATCAGTAAAAGAAGTGAACACAATAACAAACATTAAACAAGCACAGGAAAACAGTAAGAACAGCTGCAGCATTATAAACATTCCATAATTACTGTTCTCTTTTTTGATATAGACTGTCAGAATCCTGTCACATGATGTAATTAGCTGAAGCATGTTTTCATACTTTTTGTTGTTAAAGCAAGCATCGGAGATTACAGGAATTAAACTCAGAACTGTGTAATTTATATTTCCTATAAGACCAACAACGTCTGTTGCGGAAAATGTCTCTACCGAACCAAAAATTAAACACAGATAAATGAAAGCAGATGCCAGATGTGCTAAGCAGCCGAGGGTCAAGATCACCAAATCCGATTTGCATCTGCTGAGTGACGCAGTGTTCACATTGACGGTAAACGGCATGAGGCCAAACAGCTTGCACACGACGTGGAACGGTTTGCTGGCCAATAGGAGCTTTCTAGTGGTCGCTGGCGCTGTTGCGGTGTCCATGTTTACTGACGGCATCTGAAAAATTCGATATATATGTTACTAGTACGGTTAAAACTGAGCAGTAATTTATTATTTGAGACACTGACAATTTTGAGTTCAAAATGTGTTCGCTAGTTGCTATGTTCTTCTGTACAGACACTATGTTGGAGTTGTAATATATGCTTCTATTACATGAGTCTTCAATACTTTAATTAACACTTGCAATGAAGATGCCCACACAGTGAGTGAAATCCTTTTGCTGTAATAAATAATTTGAAACTTCGTACGACAGAGGCTGCCATTTTTCTTGTGGACTGTACTAATATTGCGGTCACTGACCACGTGTTCCTAGTGGAATCAAAACTCAAGAACTTTTTTGGAACACTTAAACATAATAAATCAACAGTGATATTTTTTCGTAGTTGTTATGATACTAGGAGGGCATAGTGGTGTAACAAAGTGCACCTACAATTTCCGGATAACTGCAGCTACTCTGACCGACGAAACTTCCTCGACACGTACAGGCATTACATAAAACGAGATATCTTACGAGGAAGGCGTCATTAGCTAATTAAATCAATGGCTTTTGAGAATATTAGTCGCGTAATCAATATCATTACACACAGACATTTTCAGCGAAGTGAAACGTTGACATTATCTCTCCACGGTTAACTTTTGTCCCCGTCAGTAATTACTTAGGAGTTACTTCGCTGTTGTTGCTAATAAACTTGAAGTTCCTGTCGGTAGTCAGAATATCACTCAATAAACAATAGTTAACGCGCGTTAGGGTGGTAACACGCTACACGAAGCTAGTCGCTCTGTATCCACCATTTCGTCAGCAACTTCTCGAAAGATTGTCGGGCCGGTCTTAACTGTAAAAATGTTGAGCGCCACAAACCCAAACAATAACAACAACAACAGTTAACAATCTTTAGATTGTGGTTTGCATATCTTAAGAACTAAGCTGTCCGCCAACTTATTTAACTTCCAAAACACTTCATATTGTCTCAATGAGTGACGCCATTTGACGGCGTTGCTCGTGATTCAAACTTTGGGTAGGGCAGCTAAGCTGGATAGCAATCTAATTATGTAGTGCACTGAATGAAACTCGCTGCAATGAATGAGTCAGTCGGGTGAAATTATGAAATGATCTGAGATAGATTCGTGATCATCATTAAGTTTGGTAACACAGATCATCTTTACATTTATTGTCTTCGGTCGTAAATGCAGTTTAATTTTATATTTTACACGACGAAATATCGAATTACGTGGAGTCACCGCTAGATGTTTGTGTTTACACATTGACGAAAAAAGTCGCAACGCCAAAAAGTAAATAATAATGAGCGTATGGCATTGGTGGCCGGGAGACCCCTCGCGGGACAGTACGACCGCCGCTCCACAAGTTCATTAACGCCACTACGGCGACTTGAGAGTGAATGAGGATGAAATGATGATAAAAGACACACAACACCCAGTCATATTGAGGCAGAGAAAAATCCCTGAACCCCCCCGGGAATCGAACCCGGGACTCCGTTCGCGGGAAGCGAGTACGCTACCGTAAGACCACGTGCCGCGGACGCCAAAAAGCAACAAATGTAGAGTATTAAAATTTCAGGAATAAATTTGGCTAGGTAACATATTTAAGTGAGTAACATTGCAAGATCACAGATTAATGTAAGCGCAAGAGAAGCCACTTGAAATGTGAAATGGTGGTACCATAATAATCAATGTAACCCCCAGAATGTGGAATTCAATCGTGCAAAAGTGCATGCATTGTGTTGTACCGCTTTCGGATGTCAGTTTCTGGGATGGAATTCCAAGCCTGTTGCAGGGACGACGGTCACTACTTTTTGTGGATGGCGTTGCAGTTGTCGTCCGATGAGGTCTCATATGTGGTCGTTGGAGACAGATCTGGTGATCGAGCAGGCCAAGGCAACATGTCGTCACTCTGTAGAGTGTACAGCATGTTGGGTTACAACAGCGATATGTGGGCGAGCGTTACCCTGTTGAAAAATACCCCCTAACATCCCCAGGATTGCTGTTAGCGAATGGCATCACAACAGATCCAATCATCAGATTGATGTACAAATTCGCAGTCAAGGTGAGTTGGATAACTATGAGAGTGCTCATGCTATCATACAGAATCGCACTCCAGAACAAAACTCCAGGGATAAGTCAAGTGGGTCTAGCTAACATGCAGACAGGCTGTTTGCAGGTCCTAAGCAGTCCTCCTTATAACCAACATACGGCCCTTACTGGCACCCTGGCAGAACCAGCTTTCATCAGAAAACACAACAGACCTGCACTCTACTCTCGATTGACACCTCTGAAGTCGCAAATGGCGATGGTTTAGGGTCAGTGAAACACATTTCACAGGCCGTGCATATCGGAGCTGTCCTTGAAATAACCGATTTGTAACAGTTTTCTGTGTCACTGTGGTGCGAACTGCTACTCAAATTGCTGCTGCAAATGCAGTACGATGCGACAGAGCCACACACCGAACACGATGGTCTCCCCTCTGGGTAATGTCACGAGGTCGTCCAGAGGCCGGCCACCATCGACCGTACATTCTCGTGAGTACCTCAGCCAGTAGTCATTTACAGTGGCTACGTTCATGCCAAATGTTTCTGCAGTATCCCAGGATTAACATCCAGCTTCTCGCAGCCCTAATACATGGCCTCGTTCAAACTCAGTGAGGTATCGACAATGGCGTCTTTGTCACTTTAAAGGCATTCTTGACTAACATCAGCTCACCACGTTCAGTCCAAAGGTCACTAATGCTTGCAGCATATATTTGCAGCAAACCTAATTTGCATAGTGGCGCTACTAGGGTCACTCTTATGCGACTGGCGCGGAATTCGAATAGACATCATCTTTCATATGTAGAAACAAGCCTACCAACCTTCGTTTATGTCGCACAACTCCTTCATGGTGTTGCGATTTTTCTTCAGTTCATTTACCCTTTCATGTGTTTTCTTGCGTCTGGTACTAACAAATGATGATAGTCAAGAATGTGGCTCCATCTTTAGATGCTTGTGTTTATATGTACCTTTACACGTGTTTTCTTATGTCTGGTACTAGTATATCGATTTTATACAGAGATAATATGAACATTACAATTAAATCGTTACAGCGCTGAAACGCTATAATAAATGTAGCCAATATCAGTCCTTTTGGGTCAAACAGATGATAGTGGGACCACAGCCGATCAAACTTCGACAGGGAACCAATTTTTTTTTTTTTACTTTATTGTTATTTTAACACCTGAACAACCAGGTAGGCTGGCAGCAGCATGCTACGCCGCTCTTCAGCCATAGTGGTGACAATAACAGTACAAGAACGGAGAATTAAAATGAATAGAGTGATGGGCAAAAAATAGTGGTCACAGAGACACAAAAAACACGGAGCCGTTCACACGCGACGATAACAACACTGAAAACACGTTGACACGGCGCACAGAACACTGATGAAGCCGACGGCACAAGTGAACGTAGAAGCGGGACGGCGAACACTAAAAACACAAAACGACGTCACACACACGAGACGCAGATGGCGGTGATCTCCGGCGTGCGAAAGTCCACGTAGCATGTGCGAGTCCGGGGACCTGCCAAGAGGGGAAGAAGGGTGATGGGGTGGTGGAGAGGGTGGAGAGGGGAGAACAGAGATGCCAATGGCTGAGGAGATGGGAGGAGGAGTAGAAGGACAGGGGAGGGGAGGTCCGGAGGAGGAGTAGGGAGAAGGGGAGGAGGGATGGAGGGTGCCCAAAGGAACAGACACAGGAAGAGGGAGGGAGGATCAAAGTTGGTAGGAGGGGTAGATGGAGGGGAGGAGGACATCATCAGGGAGGGGGAGCTGGCGGAAGCCACCTTGGGAGAGGGTAAGGAGGGTGGAGAGATGGAGACCGGGTGGGACGTGGGAATACAGGCGCGGCAGCGGGTGGGGGTGGGAGAAGATCGGGGAGACGAGTGGGTGAGGAGGATCGAGTTTACGGGAGGTGTACAGGATCCATATCCTTTCAAGGAAAAGGAGAAGGTGGGGGAAGGGGATGAGATCATACAGGAGCCGCGTAGGGGAGGGGAGTCGGATGCGATAGGCGAGGCGGAGAGCATGGCGTTCAAGGATTTGGAGGGATTTGTAAAAAGTAGGGAGGGCGGAGATCCAAGCCGGATGGGCATAACAAAGGATAGGGCGGATGAGGGATTTATAGGTGTGGAGAATGGTGGAGGGGTCCAGACCCCACGTACGGCCAGAGAGGAGCTTGAGGAGACTGAGTCGGGAGTGTGCCTTGGCTTGGATTGTCCGGAGGTGGGAGTCCAGGAGAGGCGACGGTCGAGGGTGACGCCAAGGTACTTAAGGGTGGGAGTGATGGCCATAGATGGTGATATAGAAATCAAGGAGGCAGAAGGAAGGGGTGGTTTTGCCTACAATGATCGCCTGGGTTTTGGAGGGATTGTCCTTGAGCAACCACTGGTTGCACCAAGCGGTGAACCGGTCAAGATGGGATTGGAGAAGGTGTTGGGAGCGCTGTATGGTGGGGGCAAGGGCAAGGAAGGCAGTGTCATCGGCAAACTGGAGAAGGTGGATGGGGGCTGACGGCGGCGGCATGTCCGCCGTGTACAAAAGGTGCAGAAGGGGGGAGAGGATGGAGCCTTGGGGCACACCGGCGGAGGGGAAAAGGGTGTAGGAATCTGTGTTATGGATGGTGACATAGGAAGGACGGCGGGAGAGAAAGGAGCCGATCAGACGGACGTAGTTAATGGGAAGGGCGAAGGTTTGGAGCTTGAAGAGGAGACCAGAATGCCATACGCGGTCATAAGCACGTTCGAGGTCCAGGGAAAGGAAGATTGCAGAGCGACGGGAATTAAGCTGTTCGGAAAGGAGATGAGTGAGCTGAAGGAGAAGGTCGTCAGAAGAGAAGGACGGCCGAAAACCACATTGGGTAATGGGAAGGAGATGGTGCTGGCGGAGATGCTGGTGGATGCGTTGGGTGAGGATAGATTCCAGGACCTTGCTGAATACCGAGGTAAGGCTGATGGGATGGTAGGAGGAGACAGCGGACAGCGGTTTGCCAGGTTTAAGGAACATGAGGATACAGGAGGTTTTTCACAGGTCGGGGTAGTAACTGGTGGACAGGACTACATTGTAGAGCCTGGCCAGGGTGGAGAGGAAAGAGACAGGAGCTTCACGAAGGTGATGGTAGGTGACACGATCGGGACCAGGAGCAGTGTTGCATTTTGTGCGGAGTGTATCAATGAGATCCTGTGTAGTGATAGGGGCATTGAGTTCCGTGTGTGCAATGTTGTCCAAGTACTGGAAACCAGGAGCGAGGGGAGGGACAGAGGTGTCAGTTCGATCGCGGATATCCGGGAAGAGGGAGTAATCGAACTGGGGATCATCGGGGATGGAAAATACATCGGAGAGGTAGGAGGCAAAGTGATTGGCCTTACTAAGGGTGTCAGGGAAAGGGTGATCATCATGGAGAAGAGGATAATAGAGGGAGCGTTCAGTTCCGGTAAGGCGACGGAAGGCCGACCAGAACTTGGACGAGTTGATTGGGAGGGTAGCATTTAAATGGGTGCATGTCTGCCGCCAGTCCCGGCATTTCTTTGTCGCGAGCAAATTATGAATGTGTCGCTGGAGTTGCCGGTGGCGTCGTAGTGTGTCCGGGCCACGCGTGCGGAGGAAGGCACAATAGAGACGACGGGATTCACGGAGGAGGAGGACGGCCTGTGGGGGTAAGGTAGGACGGTGGGGGTGGACGGTGACAGTAGGGACGTGGGCCTCCACGACCTCAGACAAGGTCTGCTGGAGAAAGGAGGCGGCATGGGTGACATCGTCAGGGTGGTGGTAGGTGAAGGGGTGGCTATCGACCTGGGTGGAAAGGGTATCCCAGTAGGCATTCCAGTTTGCACGGGAATAGTCATGGATGTAATTAGGGGGAGGGTCATTACGAGGTCGGGGTGGGGGCAACGACCGTCTGAAATGGTGAGGAGGACAGGGAGATGGTCGCTACCAATAGGCTCAAGGCCATCCACCGTGATGCGGCCAAGGAGGTTGGGGGAGGAGAGGATAACATCAGGCGTGGAGTTGGATTCGGGACGGGTGTGCTGGGGGATGGGGATGAGGTCGCATTGAAGGGAGGAGAGGAACCGATGCCACCGCCGTAACTGGGCAGCGGAACGACTATGGATGTTGAGGTCGGCGGCGATCACGTAGGAGGAGAATGTACGGTCAATGTGGGAGAGGAAGTCGAAAGGAATAGGGACGTTGGGGCGGACATAGATGGTGGCGCAGGTAATGGTAAGGCCAGGGAAGAAGAGACTAAGGATCAGGTGTTCGGTGGGGTCGGGAAGGAGAGGTTGGAGCCGAACGGGGATCTGGTGGTGGTGACCAATGGCAACTCCGCCACGCGCAATTGGGAGGGGATTATCAGGAGGAACCAATGGTCAGAAATGCGTATTTATTGTTTTATGGATATACAAACGTACACGGCATAACAACAACACAGCTCATAGTACTTGTTGAAAGTGACAACTACCAGCCTCAGTGCATGCATGACAACGGCGCATGAAGTTCTGGCACACACTGTCAAAGATCCCTGGTGTCTGTTGTACCAGGAGAGGAGTAGCGCCTTCGCTTCGCTCCTGTCACTTGGTAGGACGATATCGTTATAGGCATGAGTCATCGACAGATGTCACCAGCTGACATGGACTTGAGTTACAGAGCTGCACGTAGTTGTACTAGTAGGCGGCAGAAGTCAGCAGTTGATGGACAGTGCTAGCAGTCGTAGTCAAAACAATGTTGTAAAGTTATGTTCGATTAATATTTAATGCATTTTCATAATTATAATTGTTTTATATGTGTAGTAATTAGCAGTGTGAGTGTTGTATGAGTGAAGAAGAACAGAAGTAAATGAAAATTGTTTTGTTTATTCACTAAGTACCAGTTAAACTGTACAGGGGATTTACTATAATTAAATGTGCAGTCAGTTTATGGTACTAACAAATCGTGAGTAGAACACAAATTAATCGTTAATTTCGGAACCAGTAGTTTTATATTTGATACTTTTCTAAATTTATTTATTTAGCAATTGCCATAGAAAGAAATGTTTTACTATGATTCGTCATTGAAGTAAATCGCGGGTTACCGCGGGATAATTCTTCAACCTGATTTGCTGTTTGTGATATCAGCCAATCAGAAAAATGCAGGCTCGCGCCAATCTATGCTGGGAAAAACCCTTTGGTGTGATCTAGGAGAGTCGGAGCTGAGGGTTCGAACTAGTAACATCTGATTGAAAGCAGCTCCGTCGAAAGTACTATAAAATCGCGGAAAAATGCTAATTACGAGTTCGCGAAGTAGTACAAAGTGTATTTAAGTGAACGGTATAGTGGAAGTCGTGTGGAATTTCGGACGGAATATCAAAATTATTGCTTTTGACTGTTAGTTAAAACCGCGTGGCGTGTTGTGCGATCTAAGACTGGAACAGGTATTACGTGTAGAGCAGAGTGCACAACATTTGTGCGAGCATTTTCATAACTAAACGATCCGGTGAACTCTATTAACTTCGGTAACGGGTGTAAATACCATAAACTGGCTACGTGTGTGATTGTGGTGTGTGTGGGAGCTTTACCTTGTGTGGACACTTAGTACGGACTTGGCAGTATTATCTGTGATCTTTATCCTAAAAATACACCTGAAAATTTACATTGCCAAGTTGAACCTTTATTTCAGTAGTTAGCCACATCCCGTTTACCGGACAATTCTATGTATGTTGGACCAGAAGTAGACAGTAGTGGTCTAGTATTTTCTACTACAGCTTTTAGCTAGACAGATGAACATTGCTGGACACTGACAGGGCGGTAAAAAGAAACTTGCAGCGCCGCAAATGGTGCATCGGCCGGGAAGCTATAAAGCTGTTGGAACAGAATTCGTGATCGAGAGGGACGGTCAATAAGCAACTTTACAACAGTGACTGTAGGTGCGAGTGAGATATTGGTGTGAAGACGGACATACGATTTGAGATGCAACAAGGAGAGAACCTGTGGAACGGAGATTGTATAGCGAACTGGATGCTACGGGACTGAAGGTGCAGCGTAGCATTGGTCCGCAGAGCAACAGATGGCACAGTAAGCGGACAGCAAAGCGCAGCAGCTTCCATCGCAGTGGCTGCGCGTGGGGGCCCTGAATCTGGTACATCGCAGGAAGAAAGGTAAACTGCTGTTTTCACACTGCGACGTCGTCGGACGAAGAAATATATGCTAAGTTTATATAGTGTATTATTTGCATGTGTAAACAGACTTGCTAGTATGGATGGGAATGATAATTCTGTGGTTGTGAGAGAGGGCGATGTAAGTCAGTTTGATGTGAGTGCTAGTCAGGCAAGTACTCCTGAACAAAAGCAAGTAGGGGATACCGTTAATATGGAGGTATTAAGTAACGATGTGCCTCAGATATCTCTAGTTGTAAAGATGGAAGTGGAACATAATGTCCCGACCGATTCTGGTATGGGTGACAGTTTAAATCTTCACGATAGTCAGTTGAATGATTTCAGTATTAATAATTTGTTTGATGTCAGTAGTGTTAATGTGAGTGACGAGGCTGACAGAACAGATACCAAATTTGGTATTATGCCTGTACAATTAGCTGAATAAAAAATTGTACAACAGGAAAACAAACCAGTAAATTTATAAGATATGTTTGCAGCTTTAATGACGAATATGAATCAAAATTTCAGTAATATTAATCATAGTTTAACTGAGGTAAAACAAAATTTTGGGAAGTTAGATCAGAAAGTTAAACAACAGTCTGGTAGTATTATCAAGCTAGCTAATGATCTGAAACAGTTTAAGACTGAAATTAATGAGAAAATAGAACAACAGGCTGTTGAGCTTAAGAACATGTGGAGGACGGATTTGCAGGTGTTTGATACTCATGTAAATAAGAGAATTTCTGATGCAGAAAGTAGGTGTAAAAAGTCTTCAGAAAATGCAAAAAGTGAATTAACAGAGCTGTTTACCAAGGTTGCTATTGGAAGCCAACAGAATATAGGTCAGATAAGAAAAGAAGTGGGTCAAGTCAAGTCAAATCTGACATCAGTAGAATCTATGTGTCAAACTGCACATGGAAATTTAAATAGAAAAATTGATTCTGTGAATGAAAATGGTTTGAACAGTGTTAAAGTTGTGTCTGAACAAGTGAATGCGGTTGTGAGTGGTATAGAACAAATTACTAACAAAACTGAACAAATAGCCCTTAAATTAAATGAGCATGACAGTAAACAAAGTGGAACGTAATATTATATTGGGTGCTAACGGTGTGAACTGTAGTATGGTGACGGAAACTGCTGAAGTGTCTTATATTACAAACAGACAGTTTCTTCGTTTTGATCCAGCTGGAAATGTTCATCCGAAAGAGTTCTGGAACGATTTTGAAAATCTTTTGCCCAGTTTGTGGAGTGACCGACAGAAGATTGGTTTCGTAACATCGAAGTTTTTGGGTGAGGCTAGGATATGGGGAACGACGACAACGGAACAATGTGAGACGTTAGAGCAGTTTAAAGAAGCGTTTTTCAAAGAATATTGGGGCAAGCAAAAGCAAACAGAATTGCAAAACAGTTTCTGGGCTGGGGAAAAGCTCAATCCCACAAAAGAGAATATAAAAAGATTTGCTTCAAGATGGGTGACTAATTTGTCATATTTGATGAAGAAATTAGAGCCTGAGCAAATAATTATGGGGTTAGATGGAAAGTTGCCTGTAAGCTGGAGAAATAAAATAGTTGCTGCTCCTAGGGACAATGTTGATAAGTTTATTAGCTATTGTGAAAGGGTGGAGAAGCTTATGCAGGAAGAGGAGTAGATAAATCGTAGTTTTAAGCCTCAGAATACAGTTGAGAGAGGTCAGAATGGAAACAGAATGGTTGTGTCACATAATAGCCGAGGAAGAAGAGGAAGGGGTTGGTGCTATGCTCCAGTTCCAAGGACAATTGATAATGATCAGGGGCACGCTTACAGATCGCGATCGCCAATTCATGATGACAATGATTTTCAGGAGAGAGATCAGGTGGGGGTGCGAAGCAGAATCACAGGGCATGGGAAACTAGATCACGTCTGTGAAGGGGCTGGCATTTGCAGAACGGGTAGCAGTAATTTGAATCCGCTGGCCATACCTTTTGTATACAATAAGAATAAAGTAACTGAAGTCCAAATTATTGACAGTAGTGATACAATTGAAAGTAGTAAAGCGAAGGATGATAGAATAGGCATGTTACAAGGTGGCTATGTAGATGGGAGCAGGCAAAAGGAGCACTGTGCTGCAGGTTGTTTGGTGGAAAAAGATGTTGAAAGTGATGCAAAATCTAGCAGTGAGGGAGAAGTGTACAGTAGAGCGAATGAGGAATCTTGCCAGGGAGAAGGTGGAGATACGAATATAGAGGAATTGCAGGAGCTAGATGAGAAGTGGGTAGAAGCATTATTGATGTCAGTAAATATGGACTTAGAGGAAGCTATGGAAGCCTTTCATGCCAGTGATGACCAGAATGGGGGTCAGTTGAGTAAAAATAATGTAGAAGGAGAAGACGACGTAGGAGAATTAGTGGAGAAACTAATTAATGTAGAAAAGGGAGCTGCAGATTTGCGGAAGTGTTTTAATCTATCCATAGTGGACAGGCTAAATAATGTAGGAAGGGAGAGTAGTGAAAGCAATCCTGTATGTATTTGTATAATCTCTGGGCACAAGGAAGGTTTCGAAAGGCGTAAAATTGTACACGTCTTGCTTGAGGAGGATGAAGTCACTGTTAAGGAAGAAAAGAAAGTTCGACCAGTAATCAATCTTTTAGTGCAAGGGGAAGAAGTACAGTGCCTAGCTGATAGTGGCAGTGATTTGTGTGCTGTTAGTCAGCAATAGTTAGATGCTTTGCCTAATAAAAGAGAGCTAGTAATTATGCCTGTAATGGGAATCCAGATAATTGTAGCCACAGGAAAAGTGAAGAAGCATGTAAAGTATGAAGTGATGTTCCCTATCAGAATAAATGGTAACCAGTTGTATCATAACTTTCTAGTTATTGAGGGCTTAAGTATAGATATTTTAGTGGGAATTGATTTCTTAATGAAGTACAAGGGGAGGCTGGACTTAGAAAATGACAGTATAAGCCTGGAAGTGAGTGGGAAAAACATTATAGTGCCTTTCTCTAAGAAAAGAAAGCTTACAAAGAGGGAAGGTGAGCAGATTCCGATTAGATATTATAATAAAAAGGCTCAGAATAATGAGGAGGAAGGGCATATCTTGTTGTAGAAGGGAGTGTTATCCTGTTGGAAAATGGTAAAGGAATTGTGGAGTGTAGTTACAAAATCTATCCCAAAAATGACATGAGATTTACCGGAGGTGAGTAATAAAAAAAACTTGACAGAGATGACAACCAAAATATTACTAATACTAATGCTACCAGGTGTGAAAGGTAAGAGTGAATGAGCATATATAATAGATTTTGTAAATAGTTATATGAATTTGAATTTAATATCTTATGTGATTTTGAAGTCATGCTCAAGTTTTGAATATGGTGTATTATTTCTATTGTAAAAGACTTCTTAAAATTTTTTGAAGAAGAAATCATATAGTTAAGCGTATTTATGGAACCTGGTAAAAGCTGTCATAAAGACTTTGCCGTAGTTTTCAAGTTTTGAGAAAAGATTTGGTGGACAGGGAATAATCAGAATTTAACCTAATTAAGTAATTTCAGTGTATGCCTTCAATAGCAACACATAATTTTGCTGAAGTAGTTAAACACTTTAAAAGAAAAGACAAATTTTCTTGCATTAAGAGTCAAATGTTCTGTTAATTTGCTTTGAATAGTTAAAATATAATTAATTAAAGAGTATAGCACAGGGAGAACAATTTTATACTATGTGTTGAGATGGTTATGTATATTAATAGTCTTAGACGACACTATGTTTTGTAGGTAAAAACCACTGTACAATAAGGACTGGCCTGAGAGTGGACCAATGTGCAATGTTATGGACGCCAACCAATCAAGGTGTTGTGACAAGCTAAGAGAAAAATCGTGAGGTAGAGGACACTTATGAAGTGCAACGTGTAAGGTAGGAGTGATTTCAAAATTATACCAGGACACCAATCAAAGTCCGGGTGGAGATTCAATGAAATAGTGAGTTCATGTAAATAAGGGGAGGTAAAAGGCAAAAAATTTAATTGTAATGGACAAGAACTATTTTATGTTAAGTCACAATTGGTGGAAAATATGGTTTTGAAGGAAAAAATTAATTAGTTCAGTTGTAAAGTTTAATAAAAGAATTCCTAAAAAAAATCAAAAAGTTTTGTAAAACATTAGACTTAGTTAGGCTTGTATGCCAAGTACATAGTAAGAATTCTGTAACTTAAATTAGCAATTTTCAAATTTCACATTTGTTTTGAGAGTAAGGAGACAGTCACGGTGTAGTAAAATTATAAAAAGTTGATTTCAACAATTTTAATAATTACAGGGGGTGTGAGGCGTAGCTCCTTCGCATCGCTCCTGTCACTTGGTAGGACGATATCGTTATAAGCATGAGTCATCGACAGATGTCACCAGCTGACATGGACCTGAGTTACAGAGCTGCACGTAGTTGTACTAGTAGGCGGCAGAGGTCAGCAGTTGATGGACAGTGCTAGCAGTCGTAGTCAAAACAATGTTGTAAAGTTATGTTCGATTAATATTTAATGTATTTGCATAATTATAATTGTTTAATATGTGTAGTAATTAGAAGTGTGAGTGTTGTATGAGTGAAGAAGAACAGAAGTAAATGAAAATTGTTTTGTTTATTCACTAAGTACCAGTTAAACTATACAGGGGATTTAATATAATTAAATGTGCAGTCAGTTTATGGTACTAATAAATCGTGAGTAGAACACAAATTAATCGTTAATTTCGGAAGGAGTAGTTTTATATTTCATACTTTTCTAAATTTATTTATTTAGCAATTGCCATAGAAAGAAATATTTTACTATGATTCGTCATTGAAGTAAATCACGGGTTAGCGTGGGATAATTCTGCAACCTGATTTGCTGTTTGTGATATCAGCCAATCAGAAAAATGCAGGCTCGCGCCAATCTATGCTGGGAAAATCCCTTTGGTGTGATCTAGGAGAGTCGGGGCTTAGGGTTCGAACTAGTAACATCTGATTGAAAGCAGCTCCGACGAAAGTACTATAAAATCGCGGAGAAATGCTAATTACGAGTTTGTGAAGTAGTACAAAGCGTATTTAAGTGAACGGTATAGTGGAAGTCGTGTGGAATTTCGAACGGAATATCAAAATTATTGCTTTTGACTGTTAGTTAAAACCGCGTGGCGCGTTGTGCGATCTAAGACTGGAACAGGTATTACGCGTAGAGCAGAGTGCACAACATTTGAGCGAGCATTTTCATAACTAAACGATCCGGTGAACTCTATTAACTTCGGTAACGGGTGTAAATACCATAAACTGGCTATGTGTGTGATTGTGGTGTGTGTGGGAGCTTTACCTTGTGTAGACACTTAGCACAGACTTGGCAGTATTAACTGTGATCTTTATCATAAAAATGCACCTGAAAATTTACATTGCCAAGTTAGAACCTATGATTCAGTAGCTAGCCACATCCCGTTTACCGGACAATTCTATGTGTGTTGCGACCTGCAGTAGACAGTAGTGGTCTAGTATTTTCTACTACTAGCTAAAAGCTAGACAGATGAACATTGCTGGACACTGGCAGGGCGGTAAAAAGAAACGTACCACGCCGCGAGGCTGCTTGGACCCTAGCAAGCATGTATTCATCCGTTTCTATAGGGTTTCATACACCAACGTTTTGATGTAACCCAAGAGGAAGAAGTCCTGAGGTGTGAAATCCGGTGATTGCACTGGCTGTGGGACAGGACCTCCCCTTCCTATCCAGCGACGAGGGTACAAGTTTTACAGGTACTCGCGGACATTACCATCGAAGTGGACTGGTGCACCGTCTTGTTGAAATCACATCCTTTCGCGTGGAACAAGGAGTATGGTCTCCACTTACTGTAGCTGCAAACTTTGCAGTTACACCAGGTAGCGTGGACCAGTCAAACGTGCAGGCAGAAAATACGGTCCTATTAGGTGATCTTGGACAATGCCAACCCATAGCTTGACAGACAATCGTTGTAGATGGCCACCGATGTGGGTGGCATGGAGATTGTCCTTACTCAGACATTTCAATACATGCTCTGAGTTGGGCGGCCTACACTCTGAACAGTTACTATGAGCTACGTTGTTGTTATGTGGTGTACGCTATGTATGTCCATAACAAAGTAAATATGAGTATCCGACCATTGGTTCCCTATCTTAATACACTCGGTTGTGGATCCACTCTTTCATGTTTCAATTTGATCCAGAAGTTTTGAGACAGCCTGTTTGTCTGAAAAGGTTGCATGCAAAGTAGTGGTTTGGGTGGTCTTGGTGTTCGCTTCCTATTTGAACTAGGAACGTGAGGCAAAAAGTTTTTGGTTTAGCGTGGACCAGTTGCTATTTGTACAGCCATTCAAACATCTGTCCTACTGTAGCTATGTCACAGTACATTAAGCGAGATTTGAACAACGAACCGGAGCTGGACTGAGGGCAAATTTTGCGAATCGATTAATTCATTTTGCAAAAGATTTTAATTGGGCTGGAATTAATGCTCATCTAATGACATCATTTGTATGTACGCTGTTCGGAGTTACATGTAAAATCAAAAAAGAAACACGTTTTTCTGGGAGGTATTTGAAGCGCGCCGCTTCTATACTTTAAACTTGTTTGAATCGGTTCAAACTTCGCACGAAGATGGATAAATTCAAAACTATTTTTTTTCATTTAGTAATTTCTATTTGCTGTCGAGATACGATTGTTTAAAGTTGAGCAAAACTTATGACATGAAATTCGTTCTTATGTGAATTGAATGCACGAAAACGGATTAAAGTGGATCAAATAAATAAAAAAAATAATTCTCGCATAAAATTGAAACCTCGCTACCAAAAATCTAGCCTCATTCGGATTTTACGTGCAAAAAACATCTTTTTGTGAAGTTTTAACGCGTGTCACTTCTATGTTTCACACTTGTGCGAATCAGTTAAAATTTTGTAAGAAGGCTGACAAATACATGCAGTCAATGGTCTTCCTGTTTGGCAAAAGCCTTACCGCTGCCACGATATAAGCAACATGGTTCGAAAGACAATAAAAAAAATTTAGACCGAGTCAGTCGTTGTCCGACTCAACAAAAGCCTACAACGGTTGAAAAACTATGGCTGTCTAATGTCAAAATTATGGCCGAGTAAAAATTGGGAACCAGAAGGAAAAATGCTCCCATCATAGCACAAAAAAGATGAATATATCCTAGGCGAAGTCAGGGATGTAAAATATAGAACTAGCTTTTTGACTTATCTGGCAGCCTCCAACACATTTAAATCAAAATACACTCCTGGAAATGGAAAAAAGAACACATTGACACCGGTGTGTCAGACCCACCATACTTGCTCCGGACACTGCGAGAGGGCTGTACAAGCAATGATCACACGCACGGCACAGCGGACACACCAGGAACCGCGGTGTTGGCCGTCGAATGGCGCTAGCTGCGCAGCACTTGTGCACCGCCGCCGTCAGTGTCAGCCAGTTTGCCGTGGCATACGGAGCTCCATCGCAGTCTTTAACACTGGTAGCATGCCGCGACAGCGTGGACGTGAACCGTATGTGCAGTTGACGGACTTTGAGCGAGGGCGTATAGTGGGCATGCGGGAGGCCGGGTGGACGTACCGCCGAATTGCTCAACACGTGGGGCGTGAGGTCTCCACAGTACATCGATGTTGTCGCCAGTGGTCGGCGGAAGGTGCACGTGCCCGTCGACCTGGGACCGGACCGCAGCGACGCACGGATGCACGCCAAGACCGTAGGATCCTACGCAGTGCCGTAGGGGACCGCACCGCCACTTCCCAGCAAATTAGGGACACTGTTGCTCCTGGGGTATCGGCGAGGACCATTCGCAACCGTCTCCATGAAGCTGGGCTACGGTCCCGCACCGTTAGGCCGTCTTCCGCTCACGCCCCAACATCGTGCAGCCCGCCTCCAGTGGTGTCGCGACAGGCGTGAATGGAGGGACGAATGGAGACGTGTCGTCTTCAGCGATGAGAGTCGCTTCTGCCTTGGTGCCAATGATGGTCGTGTGCGTGTTTGGCGCCGTGCTGGTGAGCGCCACAATCAGGACTGCATACGACCGAGGCACACAGGGCCAAGACCCGGCATCATGGTGTGGGGAGCGATCTCCTACACTGGCCGTACACCACTGGTGATCGTCGAGGGGACACTGAATAGTGCACGGTACATCCAAACCGTCATCGAACCTGTCGTTCTACCATTCCTAGACCGGCAAGGGAACTTGCTGTTCCAACAGGACAATGCACGTCCGCATGTATCCCGTGCCACCCAACGTGCTCTAGAAGGTGTAAGTCAACTACCCTGGCCAGCAAGATCTCCGGATCTGTCCCCCATTGAGCATGTTTGGGACTGGATGAAGCGTCGTCTCACGCGGTCTGCACGTCCAGCATGAACGCTGGTCCAACTGAGGCGCCAGGTGGAAATGGCATGGCAAGCCGTTCCACAGGACTACATCCAGCATCTCTACGATCGTCTCCATGGGAGAATAGCAGCCTGCATTGCTGCGAAAGGTGGATATACACTGTACTAGTGCCGACATTGTGCATGCTCTGTTGCCTGTGTCTATGTGCCTGTGGTTCTGTCAGTGTGATCATGTGATGTATCTGACCCCAGGAATGTGTCATTAAAGTTTCCCCTTCCTGGGACAATGAATTCACGGTGTTCTTATTTCAATTTCCATGAGTGTATCTTGACATATTGGCGCTTTTTTCTGAGTTCACCCAATGTCCCCAGCAAACTGAGCTCTCTTAGCTACAAAGTGTTGGCATACCTGCATCTTGGAATGTATAGGCCAAAACCCCTGACTCTGTGTCCGAAATCCAGAAGATCCTCCAGTCTTAGTAAACAATACATGATATCGTATGGCTGAAGCGTCATGTAATAGCTAAAAATGTTTTTTGGAGGGACAAAATTCATGGGTGTGGATTTGTTCCTGATGGGATGCAAAAATATTTTTTTTCTTTCTTCTGGGTGGGGGTGGTGAGAGGGGGTTGATTTTCTTCTCCATGGTGCCCTTTTCTCCCCAAAACCCACTTCCTGTTACATTCATAGTAAGAAAAAATAGACACAAATTTATATGCTCCAAGAGAGAAAGGTGCATCTACAATCGGAAGTATCCGAGAGTGGGGCTGCGTCTATAATAGGAAGTATCCAATGTAGGGCTGCATTTATACTAAACTTTGAAAACGAACACACTTGGTACGGCGCGATTGCAATGTAGACATTTTTATAGCCTTTTATGCTTTGATCATCGTCCAGTTATCTATATTTAGGTTTTCTCCATTTTTCCTAAATCGGTAAGGGAAATACCAGAATGATTTCTTTGATAAATACACGACCTGATTCCTTCGTAATACGTTCCTAATCCGAAGTTGTGTTCCGTCTCTAACGACCTCTCCAAACCCTAATCTGCCTTCCTTCAGGGAGATTACGGAACAACTAGGACGGTGGAAGTGTATTCACTACAAGGTGTCCAAGCTACATTTTGACGCGTTGAATTGTGATTTGCTTACAGGATATACCAGAATATCGGCCATGAGACATGTGTGGCACTTACCATGTGTGTTGTTCCTCTGCCAGTGGTATGCAAAGCTTCAATACGGGATATGATACCATAAAACGACTATACGATTCCCTATTTCCTTATACTGTGGGTCACATCGTCCAGCACAGCTTACGGTGACGTCTCCCATTGCTAGACAATCGCTTTCTGGAGGTTAACAATGGTAGTAATCTTAGCACTGTCCATTATAATTATCCGGGCTGTTATGCCGTGGTCGGTTGATGAATGCTGTGGTGATTCCCAACGTTTCGTCTCCGACTGCGGGAGACATCTTCAAGGGGGTCCGTAGCTTGATGGAAGGTCCAACACACACACTGGCTCGCTACTGACTGCCGCTAAATTCCGTGTCCGCGCGCCCCCGCGCCGCGGCGTGACGTCACGTGTTTTGAAAACGTCAGTGCAATTGGCCGCTGTCCGTCGTCGTCGATCGCCGTTGCCATCACCCAGTAGTGGACGAGTGGTACACATCTTCTTTAACACCGGCATCCATAAACCGTTTAATTTGACGCCCTCCTCCTTTCTGTTGAAATTATTTGGGTGTTTAGCGATTTCGATCGCCTCCCTGTAGAGCCTTTCGTAATATCCGCTCGTGGCCGCTAGTACTTGCGTCTCCTCGAAACGAATATAGTGGTTCTCTGGCTGGAAAGCATGCTCCGCAACAGCTGATCGTTCCGTTTCTCCTCTTCTACAATTTCCCTTGTGCTCTTCCAAACGTTTAGGAACGGTTATTTTAGTGGTACCCACATAAACAACACCACAGCTGCATGGGATCCTATACACTCCAGATTTTTCCAATGGTTTGCGAGCGTCCTTGGCAGGCCTAAGGTATTCCTGTATCTTCCTGGTGGGCTTGTAAATTACGGTAATATTCCGCTTCGTCAAGATCCGCCCTATTCTTTCCGTTACATTTTTAACAAACGGCAGGAAAACCTTAGATTTAGCAATAGCCTGTACGTCAGTATGATTTCTGCGTGGCTGCCTCAACGCACGTTTTATTTCGGCGGACGAATATCCGTTCTTCGTTAGTGCATTGTGGAGATGTTCCATCTCAGCGTCGAGCAACTCAGGTTCACAAATATTTCTAGCTCTGTCCGCTAACGTCTTGATAACACCACGCTTCTGTTGTGGGTGGTGGTTCGAATCACGGTGCAAATAACGGTCCGTGTGCGTGGGTTTGCGGTACACTGAGTGGCCCAAACTACCATTTTCGTTTCTAAACACAAGCACATCGAGGAAATGTAGTTTGCCGTCTACCTCCTCCTCCATTGTAAACTGAATTCTTGAGTTTATACTGTTCAGATGTTCGTGGAACCGGCTTAGTTCCTCCCTACCATGTCTCCACAACACAAACGTGTCATCCACGTATCGGAACCATACATTTGGTTTCTTGCTGGCAGTACCTAAGGCCTGTTCTTCGAATTTCTCCATAAAGAAGTTTGCAATTACGGGACTTAGGGGGCTTCCCATAGCCACGCCATCCGTTTGCTCATAAAACTGTTCATTCCACTTGAAGTATGTGGTCGTCAAACAACACTTAAACAGCTCTAAAATATCGGCAGGAAAAATTCGATCCAGCTGTTCCAATACATCATTAAGTGGAACCATGGTAAACAGCGATACCACATCGAAGCTGACCAATATGTCCTCCGGCTGGACCACTATGCTATTCAATCTGCTGATGAAATGTGTCGAATTCTTTATATAAGAGTCCGAACGGCCCACATGTGGTTTTAACAGCGTAGTCAAAAACGTAGATGTATTGGAACAGCTGGATCGAATTTTTCCTGCCGATATTTTAGAGCTGTTTAAGTGTTGTTTGACGACCACATACTTCAAGTGGAATGAACAGTTTTATGAGCAAACGGATGGCGTGGCTATGGGAAGCCCCCTAAGTCCCGTAATTGCAAACTTCTTTATGGAGAAATTCGAAGAACAGGCCTTAGGTACTGCCAGCAAGAAACCAAATGTATGGTTCCGATACGTGGATGACACGTTTGTGTTGTGGAGACATGGTAGGGAGGAACTAAGCCGGTTCCACGAACATCTGAACAGTATAAACTCAAGAATTCAGTTTACAATGGAGGAGGAGGTAGACGGCAAACTACATTTCCTCGATGTGCTTGTGTTTAGAAACGAAAATGGTAGTTTGGGCCACTCAGTGTACCGCAAACCCACGCACACGGACCGTTATTTGCACCGTGATTCGAACCACCACCCACAACAGAAGCGGGGTGTTATCAAGACGTTAGCGGACAGAGCTAGAAATATTTGTGAACCTGAGTTGCTCGACGCTGAGATGGAACATCTCCACAATGCACTAACGAAGAACGGATATTCGTCCGCCGAAATAAAACGTGCGTTGAGGCAGCCACGCAGAAATCATACTGACGTACAGGCTACTGCTAAATCTAAGGTTTTCCTGCCGTTTGTTAAAAATGTAACGGAAAGAATAGGGCGGATCTTGACGAAGCGGAATATTACCGTAATTTACAAGCCCACCAGGAAGATACAGGAATACCTTAGGTCTGCCAAGGACGCTCGCAAACCATTGGAAAAATCTGGAGTGTATAGGATCCCATGCAGCTGTGGTGTTGTTTATGTGGGTACCACTAAAATAACCGTTCCTAAACGTTTGGAAGAGCACAAGGGAAATTGTAGAAGAGGAGAAACGGAACGATCAGCTGTTGCGGAGCATGCTTTCCAGCCAGGGAACCACAACATTCGTTTCGAGGAGACGCAAGTACTAGCGGCCACGAGCGGATATTACGAAAGGCTCTACAGGGAGGCGATCGAAATCGCTAAACACCCAAATAATTTCAACAGAAAGGAGGAGGGCGTCAAATTAAACGGTTTATGGATGCCGATGTTAAAGATGATGTGTACCACTCGTCCACTACTGGGTGATGGCAACGGCGGTCGACGGCGACGAACAGCGGGCAATTGCACTGACGTTTTCAAAACACGTGACGTCACGCCGCGGCGCGGGGGCGCGCGGACACGGAATTTAGCGGCAGTCAGTAGCGAGCCAGTGTGTGTGTTGGACCTTCCATCAAGCTACGGACCCCCTTGAAGATGTCTCCCGCAGTCGGAGACGAAACGTTGGGAATCACCACAGCATTCATCAACCGACCACGGCATAACAGCCCGGATAATTATAATGGACATGATATTTCCGGCCGGGAAAGTTTACATTTTAGTAATCTTAGCACTGCAGCCGTTCTACCTAGAGTATCCCATCCACACCTAGTCGAATTTAAGGATCGAGCAGATTTCTGCAGATGCGTGTAGTTGTCCTCTTGTCTTACGTCCACCAGGCTACCACTGTGCAGAACGATAACGTCATCCACCACAGAGAACTCAGGTCTATGTTTCACCTTGGAAAATGCGCGCATGCCATCGTAGGACGATACCTAACAGACCTCAGCCGCCATAGTACACACCGAAAACACTATCGGTTGCTTCCACAGTATTTGTAACGGGGGTGTGGGTTAATAGGGACTCATCATCCAACCTTAAGGCAATATTATAGAAATGGAAGAGGAAGTAAACGAAAATGAAATGGGAGGTTGGTACGGAGAGAAGTATGTGACAGAGCACTAAAAGACGTAAATCGAAAGAATCCCCGTAGAGTGGACGAAATGCCCTCCCGACTACTGAGATCCTTGCGAGAGCCAGCCGTGACAAAAGTATTCCATCTCGTGTACAAGATGTACGAGAGAGGAGAAATAACTTCAAGCTTCAAGAAGAGTGTAATAATTCCAGTTGTGAGGAAGGCAGATACTGACAAGGGTGAATGTTACCAAATTATCAGTTTAATATGTCATGGGTGCAAAATACTGATATGAATGGAAAACCCGGTAGAAGCCGACCTCAGGGAAGATCACTTTGGGTTCCAGAGAAATGTAGGAATGCACATGGCAATACTGACCCTAACACTTATCCTAGAAGATAGACTAAAAAAGGGAAAATCTGAGTAATAGATGAAAAGCACCACTTTGCTTTTGTTCTACAATATTACTTTTATTGTTAACCGGTTTTCGGCTAACAAGGCCATCCTTAGACATTTACTGAGTATTATCACCAAAGAAGTTAAAATGTTTGCAAACAACAATGGAAGAGAAGTAACACGTCTAGACTGAAGTAGAAACATACAGTAAGTAACATAAGTATAAACAATTAGATGGCTTAGCTATGGGTTCCCCTCTTAGTCCACTGTTGGCTGAAATATTTATGGAACATTTTGAACAAAATTTTTTAAAAACAGAACCTTTGGGTGCAAGCATCAAATACTGGTTTAGATATGTAGATGATGTCCTGTCTATGTGGACTGGTACTACAAGACAACTCAACACATTTTTGAAAAACCTAAACAGTCAACATAAAAATATCCAGTTCACTATGGAGATTGGCAACAAATCCATAAACTTCTTAGATCTCACCATTGACATTAGCACACACACATTGTTTCAAAATTTACAGAAAAACAACAACTACAGACACAGTAATACCTTCTTGCTCACAACACCTCATAGCTCAGAAACATGCAACTTTCCACTCAATGGTACACCGTCTCATATCTATCCCCATGTCCAGAGATGATATTAAAGCAGAGTTAGATACAATAAAATTTATTACCACAGCCAATGGCTACAATCCAGTTCATACTGACCACATCTTGCACAGGAAACAAAAACAGAAAATTATACCCCTCCTCTATGCCCCACTTGCTTCCCCATCCACTGTCTGTAAGAAATGGTGTACGTTACCATTTCTAGGTCAGGTATCAGAGATTGTAGCCAAAGCACTGAAATCCTGCAAGTATAGGCTTCCCTACTAAGTGAGTAACACGACAGCCCAGCGTGTTTTTAATAGCAAAGATAAGATGCAGTTATTAGCCAACAGTGGGGTATATAAAATCACCTGTTCTGATTGTGACAAATTTTACATTGGTCAGTCAGGCAGAGACGTATCAACTAGGCTGGCTGAACATGAACGCAGATGGAGGTTGCAGAATTCAGACTCTGCATTTTCTGAGCATGTACTGAGTGAGGTTCACAACTACCAACCATGTACTTCACTTAGCAAACAAAGGCCATAAACTCAACCTGTTGGAAGCCCTGGAAATTAACAAACATCTTGCTCACAGTCCAGATCTCATCCTAAGTGACCAGACACAGGTCAACACTTCCCCTCCCCTAAACTTCATATAATCATCTCTGTTGTTCATTACTTCCCACATTCTCTCTTCCTACATATTCCCTTTTCCCTGTATTCATTAAGTTGTTTTGTTTTGTTGAAGTTGTCTTTGTATTCCATATAGACTGTAGTTTCAATAGTTAAGGCTTTCTATTAACTGGTACCGGTACTTGTATTACTGTCCATGTTTAACACCCCTTGTAATTGTCTCATCAAATACTGTTCATATTTTACTTTCCTCATTTCTTTAATGAAAACTGTTACACAGCCACTGCTTTGATTATAATGTTAATGTTAAAATGCAGTACCACCACACTCTCAAATTGTAGGTTCCCTCAAACACCTCCATTTTCCTGCATTTATTTATTTCTTTTTATCTTATTGATATTGCCTAAGTTCCTTATGTATTCTGTAGTTACATTGATAAGTGTCTCTTCTTTTAATTGGTTTGTGTATCACTCTCCATGTTTCATACCTCCTGATGTAGCCTTGTCTAGTACTAATTTTATTTTATTTTATTAGTTTTGTTTATTAATAGTTAGTGTTATGTAGGCATGCTATTCCTATTTTTTGCTAAAGGTTTGCCTGTCTACTCTATTGTTATTTATGTACTGTTCAATTTTTACTTTTTCATTGCAAAGATGTTACTTACTGTATGTTTCTACTTCAGTGTAGACGTGTTACTTCTCTTCCGTTGTTTGCAAACATTTTAGCTTCTTTGGTGATAATACTCAGTAAATGTCTGAAGATGGCCTTGTAAGCCGAAAACCAGTTAACAATAAAAGTAATATTGTAGAACAAAAGCAAACTGGTGCTTTTCATTTATTATAATGTTGTTCTACCAAGAACCTGAGTACATTATTGATTGACAATGCTGAGTGAAATATACTATTTGAAACGTAGTGCTGTAGAAGAATGCTGAAAGCTAGACTGGTGGATCGAGTAACTTATGGGTATGTAATGGGGAGAACTGAGGAAAAAAGCAATTTAGACACAATGCGGCTAAAAGAAGGGATCATTTGATAGAACACATCTTCAGGCATCAAAGAGGGAAGTGTGGGTGTAAAGCTGCGCAGAGGGAAACCATGGGACAAATACAGTAAACAGATCCAAATGGCTATAGGTTGCAGTAGTTATGCAGAAAGTAAGAGACATGCACAGCACAAACTAACATAGAGAGCTGCAGCAAACCAATCTTCGGAGTAAAGAACACAACAGTACCAACACTGAACGGCATTTTATGCTGTCACTCTTGCGTCGATGACGGCGGGCGATGTACAACATTTACTGCGCCACCCATTGTCTTAATGTGAAGGCCATACATCTAGTGGTTCGCCAAGTGTATAAAACAACTTCTCACAGCCAGAGGTACACAATCTGGTGAAAGTTGTGTGGCCCAGAAGCTAGTCCTCTAGCCAGGATAGGTTCTGTGCTGGTTGGGTATGTTTGTGTATTTGAGGGAAGATAATTTTCCTCGCTATGGACTGCCGCAGGTAACCGAGCTTACCTCTACTGTAGTCGAATTTTTCCTCTTCCATGACGCTTTTTTAACGCCATGAAATGATGCTATGCTCAGTTATTGCCCTCGCATCGAATCGGTTGTTGCTGGCTGGTCTCTTAACTTGTCTTTGATTGATTCTTGTGAAATATCGTCTAAATGCGTCTCCTGTAACATTCCACTTCTCTATGACTCGAATATTACGTACCGAGTGGACACAACCTGTCCCTTCTGCCCGTATTGCTTGTTGGAAGTACGCGAAGTAGGTATAGGTGATATTCAATGGCAAATAACACTGTTTAGGGTACCTATTAAGTAAATAATTCGTTCCAGGTTGGATCCTATAAAAGTTTTCAAGAATGGTTCTGAGCACTATGGGACTTAACATATGAGGTCATCAGTCCCCTAGAACTTAGAACTACTTAAACCTAACTAACCTAAGGGCATCACACACACCCATGCCCGAGGCAGGATTCGAACCTGCGACCGTAGCGGTCGCGCGGTTCCAGACTGAAGCACCTAGAACCGCTCAGCCACACCGGTTGGCTACATATAAAAGTTTTAATAGTGTCCGAGTCATCAACCCAGAAAAAAAGGTTTTT
The DNA here is from genome assembly GCF_023864275.1 of Schistocerca cancellata. Classification (NCBI taxonomy): domain Eukaryota; kingdom Metazoa; phylum Arthropoda; class Insecta; order Orthoptera; family Acrididae; genus Schistocerca; species Schistocerca cancellata. The sequence goes on from NC_064630.1 coordinate 224,673,093, forward strand.
ACAATTCGTCTCGTTACTGAATAGCAGTGAGAGGCTTCTTCAGTTTTTATTACAATGCTTGCTGTTAAATTTCAGTAATTTTAAGCAAATCAGTGCCTTTAAACTGTAATAGTCACCCACAGAGTTCAATATTCATTATACTAAGGTTTGATGCTGCTCTTGATGTTCTTCCATGTCTGCGATTTAAAACTGGATTGTTTTGAAAATTAGCCTTATGCAAACACAATTTGTTTATTTTTGTATTTACCCAGACATGTTTCGACATCTTTGTGTCATCTTTTGTGGGTCAAATTTTTATTTCTGTAAAGTACAGTATGAAGTTTATAATAATTTAACTGTTGTAGGCCTAAGAATTACAATTGTGCAATTTGTTTTGTTTTGTTTAGACTCTCACCTTAAAATTACATCGCTAAATAAACTACATTATTATGCGCCGTTTTTGTGCTCTTTATGGTCGTTTCTTGTTAGCAACTTATCTGCAAACTAGCCATAAAGAAAATTAATTCATATTTATCAAGAACTGTTTCGTGGGTAGAGTTTATGTGCCAATGCGCCAAGCCATCAAAGAAACAGTCGAAGAAGTATTTAACACACAGTCGGAGAGGGGGAAACTTGTACAAGCAGAATGATGAAATACCCTCGGATGGGCGATAGTGATGTGTCAAGAGCATAAGAAGTACACACACGGGGTTGTACGGGGATGAAGAACTGCCATAAATCGAAAGAGGCGCATGCACTAGACAATCGTCAATATCCTACTCAGCCCCTCTTCTCATCCCCACCACCCTACAGAGTTTTATTTAGTTTTTTAAATGCATTTATCACTATTTGTGCTAATAGACTCAGTATAGTGTATGTGTTACTTCAGGCTTGGGTAGAAAGTGATTAAACTATTTCATACTGCCTGGGACAAGTTCCTTCTCCACACCCGAAAATCTAAATGCTAGTGACACAGTGTGGAGGCTGTGAAACTTGTGAGCGTTCAGCATTCCGTCTATGAAAAATGGGCCTATGAGGTGAGGGTTCACTATCCCACTCCACTCGTTAGACTCCATGGATGCTGTCATTCCACATGACGAATACAAAGGAATTGTCAACAGACCAATAGTACAAGCGTCGGTGGTTTACCTGGACATGATTGATGAATGTGGCTTCATCACCAAGTAAAATATGTGATACGTCTGGAGTACTCTGTGCTAACGCCGATGAACAGAAGTTAACACAATTCTCATAATGGTTTCCATGCAGCACTTGATGGGGAGAGATGTGATAGGGATGGAACTTACGTCGATGGAGATTGCGTATGACACTTTGAGGAGTGGCGCCTTATATCGCTCCTGTATGTAGCCTGTGCATCGAGAGAATGACTCGTGTGCACAGTGACAGATGGTCTGAAGCGGATTCAGTCGAGTATGTAGTAGACTTGGCCACTGTTTCTATGTTTCGATACAGTGTATCGATACGTGGAACTGTTTCAGTGTTTCGGAACGGTTGTGGTTCACTGTTTCGAAACAGTGATGTTTCATTCCGCCCCTGTCTCGGACCAGATTCGATCTCGAGGCAGACACAGAAACTGTATCGTTGTTTCAAAATAAGGCTGTTTCAGTCCACCTGTGCCTGGAACGGACCAATTGTATCGAAACAGTGACGTTTCATTCCACTCTGTGTCGGACGAGATTCGGGCTCGGCACAGGTAGAACATACCACTTCATGAAACTCTTTCAAGAGTGTCGAAATCTTTTTGACAAGCAATAGCATGAAGCTTAAGATATCCGAAAATAAAGCTTCGTTTCTAGCTGTTTCGAAATGGCGTAACATCTGCTTTATAAACACTAACCAAACAATAAAACAACGCATACTATTCACATACAAAATAATAAATATGTGAAAATCATTCAGTTAAATTACACTTTTTTATAACATACGCTTCTCTGTTCATGTTCAGTAATCATATTAACAAACGCAAGTAAGCCTACAACATTTTGAATAAAAAAAGGCGTAGAGTGACAGTTATTAGACATATACATAAATTTGATGTAGGTATAATTGCAAGCAATCTGTTGACAAATCACTGATGGTGTAATGGTGTACGGGAAGGACTGGGAAGTATGGTGAATTTATAGTAACGGTTCGAAACACCTTCAGACAAAAAAATTTCCTGTTACATTTTGTTATTTATTCGAATTATTTGGCGTTATTTGTGAGTCTATAGTCACTGTGCCTATTATCCACAATGATTCCCTTTGTGTAGATGGAAATTAGCAGGATGGGTATATTACCCATACTAACGGAATGTGTGTTTCTGCAGTTTGCCCCCACCGCCAGTTCCGTTCGTGGTGGTTCTTCTGTCTTCAGCTATGGCTGTCCTCAACCAATTGAAAAGTATGAAAGTCACGCGACACGAAAGCAGCGCATTTGCTGCAGGAAATACGAAACTGCCAAGACGCCTAAGTGATAGTTTCATACTTTCTGCGACATGATTAGCGCTCTCGCACCTCATTTGTGTTTATATGGACATGCTTATACAGTAGACATTCAAGATGATAAAATGTGTAGGTTTATTAGAACACAAAACACAAACTGTTTCACTGTTTCGAAACAACGTATCGGAACATTACATTGTACTGTTTCATTTGTTTCGAAACAATTACGTGTTTCAGTTTGCCCATCTCTAGTATGTAGTTCTAATTTTCATCTGCTAGAGGACAGCAGCGGACAGAGATATTCAAGAAACAGGCCAAGAGAATCTTTCTGTGAATTGTTCTGTTTATTTCTTGAAGGCTTTTTTGTTTATTTATGTTTGTACGGTTTTGTATATACTTTTAATAATGTGAATGATGCGTGGATGTTGTCTAAAGCAAATATGTAGATAATTGTTCTACTGATGAACGCTGTACGAACTAGTGTGAGAAAGTTTTAAGACAGTGTGAATGCAGGCGATGGGGAATTTTGTATCATAATATGTTAAGTTTATGGTAAAAGGAAAGCTAATTCGAGTGTAAATGAAGATAGTTAATAATTTAAAGTATAAACAAAATATCAGAATGTTAAATATTTATTTTGGGAAAAAGTATAGTTCGAAAGTGTGTTAAGGCCGGCCGCTGTGGCCGGGCGATTCTAGGCGCTTCAGTCCGGAACCGCGCTGCTGCTATGGTCGCAGGTTCGTATCCTGCCTCGGGCATGGATGTGTGTGATGTCCTTAGGTTAGTTAGGTTTAAATGATGACCTTAGGTGTTAACTCCCATAGTGCTTAGAGCCATTGAAAGTGTGTTATTTGTTGACTGGTTAGTCATCAAAAGCGCGGACTAACGCAGGAGAATAATGATTTTCTATTGGCCTTAATGAAAACTGACCAGTCTGAACGGAGCGTTCTTCGCGCATCTTTTCTCTTGGAGATACAGAATGCTTACAGCAGTCTAAGAAAGTCAGAGACCAATCTTTCAATGGTACGGTCGTGTGCAGTATGAGCTCCGAAGGAAGTTATAATCTGCCGATTTTAGTTTCAAAAGTGTTTCAAAGTGAAAGCATATTTATTCTGGTGTGTTTTTTTAGAAAGTACGGATTTTTAAGTAATTTTGTCTATGAGAAAAGACAGTAATTCCGCATGGCATATTGATCACATCGGTGATTAAAAACTTGAGTGCATTAGACACCAATAAACTTAATAAGATGGCGAGCATCTTCCCGTAAGAACAATCCGTGTTTGGTAGCTGTTCAAATTTCGGGAAATACGTTACCATAAACTTGCTTACCTGAATGAAATGGTTTGTGTATGACTGTGTTAAGATTAGCACGGGTTTGGCAGTGAACTTGTTCATAAATATGGCCTTTTCCTGATTCTTGGAATGGCTACTTTGTATGCAGCCTGGTGCGAGTTGCAATACGGTGGACATTGCTCAGCTTTCCTACCGGCGATCTGTTGCAACGAGTTCACAGGTTGATTCAGGTAATGGACGATAGTAACCGCGCCGCCGCATGTGGTGGATTCTCCTGGAAAACATTTAAAAAGCCGTAGTAAATTGAACCCGTAGTTGAGAGAAATTTTGTGAAACACCGTAGTGAACGATAATGAAAAACTTAATTAATCGATACACGAGAAATTTTGAACGGAACCCGTTTCGAGTCGCCGGAGAGACTTAAGCCTAGTTTACATGATGACATTGGGTTGCGCCACACGTTGCGTGGAATTAGTTGCACGCAAATGGTTTCATATTTGACTGTAGACATGGCGAAACCAGTATGTTCTTCAGTTTCGTCGTTTCGTGGGTTCCTGAATCGTGTCTGAAATGAAAGTTTTGGCACCTGCACATCGCACGAGTTGAGATGGAGTTCAAGCTTGTTGCATGGAATCGCTGCATAAGGAAAAAATGAGAAACGTGTTTTCGATTCGTGGCTGGATGAAGAAAAGACGTCATCTCGGTTGCTCAGCATCCTTGCTGAAATAATTTGTAATGGAAGACCCAAGAAGTTCTTTTAACTATCTTACAATGTCACTAGAACTGTTAATGTTTCTTCTAAATAGAGTTAATTATGTGATAAGGAATATAAAGATATTGTAATGCTTGAAGCACTGCCACCAGAACTGAAATTACACATCATATTGCATGCACTGTAATTGAGAACATTTGGCATGCTATAAGATGCAGTTCTAGCTGGTGATGACGCTTTTTCATTAACACCAATATTTATTAACAGTGATAATTACTAACATTAACAGCAGTAATTATTCAAAGCAGGCCACATTAAGAAGAGAATGGTTTGCAAACTACTCTATTGAAGATAGATCTGTACGGTGGAAATATTTCAAAATTCAATCATATGTGAATGGGGAGCACTGCTGCGACGTTTTAAACAGATGAATATTGAATAAAGAATGTAGATTCTTGATTTGTGTAGCCTTCCCTCCTGTCAACAATATTCCTTCAAAAAAAAAAGTCGGCCAACTCGAACGATGGGATTTTAGTCTTGTAGACGAGAGCATTTCTACAGCTAGAATTACAATTTGCTTATATTTTTCTTAAATGAGTTGTATATATGCTCCTAATTCAATAAATTTTGCCTTGCAGCTCAGATATTGTCAAACTATCTATGCTCTGATCGCATGTGAAGGTCTCAGAAGCAGCAATATGTTGCTTATTTTTGTAATTAGCATCACTGAAATCCCACAAACATGTATGCAAAGCACTGATATCCAAAAAGCGAACAGTATTCTCCTTTCCCCACTCCATATTTGATTTTGTCTACACTCTACAAACACATAACCTCAAAACGCATGAACTGGTGTCGCCAAAGTTGGAACATGTCTAAACTGTTTAGTTTCACCGACGAGTGGCGCAAATGCTCGGCGCCCATGCTCAGTGGCCGGTAGCGCAGTGGGCTGCAACCTAGTGTCGTCGTGTAAACTAGGCTTTACAAGAAAGAAGAAGACGTTAAACAGTCACAATAACAACGAGGGCACATCGAAGCAGCAAACGACGTAATAGCCGTATCAACGAGCAGCAGTCAGGGCAGCACTGCGAAATTAACACAACGAGCGGGGAGCATGAAACTGGTATGGCAGACGAAGGAGGTTGGACTCGCAGTTTCAGCAAGCTGACGTTGCAGCATTCAATGAAATAATATGTTAAGTTTGTCACATTTGTTGTGTGTTTGCTGAAAGACTGAGTAGCATGGAAAGTAATAAAGATTTTGTAAATATGCTAAAAGAGGAAGAACTCTCAAAAAAATGGCTCTGAGCACTATGGGACTCAACTGCTGTGGTCATAAGTCCCCTAGAACTTAGAACTACTTAAACCTAACTAACCTAAGGGCAGCACACAACACCCAGCCATCACGAGGCAGAGAAAATCCCTGACCCCGCCGGGAATCGAACCCGGGAACCCGGGCGTGGGAAGCGAGAACGCTACCGCACGACCACGAGATGAGGTCGAAGAACTCTCATTCAGTGTAAGTGCTTCACTAACTAGCTTGCCTGAACAGAGAGAAGGAGCAGATGATAAAATAAAAGAGAAGGTTTTTGACGAGAGTTCTGTGTTATTTATGGACAGTGGAGTAGAATCTGCTTCAAGGATGTCAGTTAATGTAACTAGTGGGGTTAATGTAAGTCCTGAAAGTGACATTAAGCATGAAATCGGTAACAACCATTTGTGTGATGACAAGTGTTGGTAGTGTTACTGAATCAAATGTCTCAAATGTGGATACCAGATTTGGTATAGTACTGGTGGAACAAATAAACAGGAAACAGTAGTGCAAAAAATAGAACCTGAAAGTATGCAAGAAATGCTTGCAGCATTAGTGGGTTCTATAAAAGATGAAAACAAACAACATACTAATCTAGCTGAAACGATTGGTCAGAAAATTAATAAACTTGATGAACAACCCTAAAATCAGACTGCTGTTTTAAAAGAAATGTGGGAAATTGATTTGAAGTCATTAGAAAGTAAAGTGGATGTCAAAATTTCTCAAGTCGAGGATAACTGCCAGCAATTCATTAAAACTGTAAAAAGTGAATTAACAGATGCCTTGAAAAGATTTGCTATTGGAAATAAACAAAGGATAGATTTGATAAAAGAAAGTGTGCAGAAAGTAGAAGTCAAACTAGCGGCGATAGAGTCTATATGTGTAAATGATCACAAATTGTTAGACAGTAAAATCAGTTTTGAATATGCCAAATGTATGAATTAAGTAAAAAGCGTGTCTGACAGAGTTGTCTACATCTAACCAACTACCCAAGTAGAAGAGGTTGAAAATAAGTTGGATGAGCATAGCAGTAGATTATGCCAAGTTGAAACTAACAGCAGACATGGAACTAACAGTAGTGGGTGTAGCTTTGTAGTAGAATCATCTGAAATATCATATGTCATTAATAGGCAGTTTTTACGTTTTGGTCCAATAGGAAATGTACAGACAGAAGGATTCTGGAATGACTTTGAAGGTGTTCTACCTAGTTTGTGGCCAGACAAACAAAAATTAGGGTTTATTACGTCTAAATTCTTGGAAGTGGCTAGAACTTGGAGGTTATCGCTACTGAACAGTATGATACTCTAGATAAATTTAAAGAGGCGTTTTTTAAAGAATACTGGGGCAAGCAAAAACAAAAGGATTCGCTAAATAGCTTCTAGGCTGGGGAAAAGTTAAATCCCAGAAAGGAAAGAGTAATAAAGTTTGTGTTAAAGTGAATGACAAATTTGTCATATGTAAACAATAAAGTCGAGCCAGAACAAATTGTTTTGGGCCTGGAAGGTAAACTGCCCATGAACTGACGAAACAAAATTATTGCATATCCGAGGGATGATGTTCATAAATTTACTAGTTATTTGGGGAGAGTTGAAAAGTTGTTACATGGCAAGGGGCAGTCAGATCATAATGTCAGGGCTCAAAATAATGCAGAACCACAGCAGAATGTAAACGTTGACAGAATTGGCGTGTACCGTGGAAACAGCAGGAGCAGAGGTGCTGGGAGGTGGCGCTATCCAGCAAATGATAGGCGAAATAATGGGGAGCAGGTGCACAGTTATCGATTGTATTCTCTGGTTCGAGAGTATGATGTTGCGCCAAGGCAACAGCAAATGGAGGTAAACTTAATAAACGATACAGAATCCATTAAACTAAATGCCGTCTGTGAAAGGGCTAGCGTTTACAAGACAGGAAGTAATACTTTGAACCCGCAAGCAAAACCCTTTGTACGTGTTAGACTGGGATTATAAGTGAGGAGCAGAAGAAAGAAGTAACAACACACGAAATGAGCTACATAAAAATCTGTACCTTTAACGAAAGTTTAGGAGATTTAGTGGAGAGACATAAGCAAAATAAGCATTGTATTGCAGACGAAATGGGTGATGTGTTAGCGGAAAATGTGACAGAACTTGATTGACACAAAGTATTTAGCAACCTGGTTGAAGTCGAATCATGTTCTGGGGAAGGGGAAAGTACAGAAGCTGCAGAATTACAGGAGATTAGGGATGTCAGTGTAGACGAAATACTAGTGCCTATAAATGACGAGGTTTGTGTGGCCATAAGGGAGTTGCAGGAAAACGGTGACCAAAACGGGGTCAGCCAACTAACTGTCAAAAAGAGGAAGAGAGAGAGGAAAGGGAAAATGGTGAAACGCCGGAAATTTTTTTTGAGCTGTCATTAATAGACAGAATAGTTAGTGTGGGGGAGAAAATTCTGCAAAAATCTGTGTAATTTCTGGAAACAGGGAAGGTTTCAACAGAAGGAAGGTTGTGAACGATTTGTTGGAGGAGGGTTCTGACACAAGCAATGAAAGGATGGTGTTGAATCAGCCAATAATTAGTCTGCAAGTGTGTAACAAAGAAGTACAGTGTTCAGCAGATAGTGGCAGTGATTTATGAGCTGTGAGTAAAAGTTGGTTAGAATCGTTGCCAAATAGAAATGAACTTGTAATAATGCCAGTAATAGCGATGCAGGTAATTGCAGCTACAGGAAAAGTTATAAAACCTGTTAAACAAGAAGTTCTGTTGCTAGTAAAAATAAATGGTGTGCAAGTACTTCCTGATCTATGTATAAAATGCTAATTGGTGTGGATTTCTTCAACCAGTACAAAGGGAGATTAACTTTTAATGAAAATGTAGTAATTTTTAAAATATATGGGAAAAAGTGGTTCCACCATTTTTTTGAAAAAATAATGTGACCAAAGCAGTAGCCAGTATACCAGTTAGGTACTGTTAAAGGCTGGAAGATTTAGAGGGTTACAATGAGTATGGGGATGATGTGGGGGTGGACCCTGAGGAAATAACGCTTCATAGGGCGTTGCAACCTACGCAATGCTAGGTGTTTGACGAACACCAGGTGCTCGAGTTATTGACAATGCTATTTCAGTTTCTTTCTGTATTGTCAATCTTCCTCTTCTGTCACTCTGAGCTGAACCTATTATCTTTAATTTTCTTCTCTATCAGTGAAGGTTAGGTATTTGAGAGCGTCAGAGGGTGTTATGGTGTCTTATAATGAAATAAGTTTTATGGGCAGAGAAATGGGGGTCAAATTGTAATGGAGTGAAATGACGACATAAGTATGTTGACGTGCGAAAATGATTGAGGTACGAAGGTAATGACGTAAAAGGAAAGTAGAAAAAGATGCATTATCCTGCTGGAAGCTGACAGTAAGGATTGACTTCAGTAACATGAGAAGTTATTCCATGATATGTGGAAGTGTATGAAGCATTAACTAACAGTTAAAATACTGGAAGATAGGAAGAAATATCAGGTTGCAATAAGTAAAAGTAAATTGGAGGCAGAGAGAAATGTAGGGATAAAAAATAACTGGATGTGACAAGTGCAATTAATGAGATTTTGATGATGAACACTAAAGTGTAGTGGTCGCGGAAAGGCGTGTTTTAATGATGCAATGGGATGTGGCCACATAGTTAAAGGAAGTTTAACAAACATGACGAAAAATATACCTGTATAAAGCTGAAGAACATTTATTATGAAAGGAATATGAATGAATGTGGAGATAGTAAACATACTGTAAATAAAAAAATTTTGTTTCTGTTCAATAGAGGTAAAAAATACGAAGAAGAAGTGATACAAAGAGACACTGCATAAAAGTGGAAACTATGTATTGTAAAATGTTTGTAAATAATTGCTTTGTCACAATTAAATGTTCTCAAGTTGAGTTACAGAAAAGGAAAAGTAAGTTTTTCTTTCAATAACAACTAGTTTTTTTTCTAAAAAAAAAAAAACTCATTAAGTCTTCCAAAGGAAATAAATTCTTGAAAAAAAGTTTTCTAGTAGATTTGATCTGGCTGATTAAAGTAAAATAAAGAAGCAACACCCTGTTAATTTACTTTCATTTGGAGTCAGTTTAAACGAAATATAAAATTTGTAAATAATTTCTTTAATAATAAGTGATTGTGTATTATGATGTATGTAAAAAAGTAGTCTTAGATGGAAGTATGGTTTCAGGGACAAAGTTTCGTGTAAATCCTAGGAGGACAGATGTATGGAGAATGGAGGAATGTTATGGCTGCTACAACGCAAAGGTGCCATAATGAAAAACCAGGGAAATGAATGTGACGAAGACAAAAGCAAGTGCTAGTGCTAATGCAGAATGAAATACCATTATTAATGGAAGGACACAAATAGCAGTGCATTTAGATAAAGAAGTGAACAAGTAGTTAACTTCAAAACACTTTCATGAAATATGAATTTAAAAATGCTGAAAAAGTTATTAAGAGACTGAAAATTTGTTTTGAAAATCTGCATCAACTTTGCCAAGTAAGAAACAATTTTTCATAAAGAAACTAAAAGATTAGGCTAGGTTAGTTGTAGACTGCCAAGTCCAGAGTTCAAAATGGCTCTGAGCACTATAGGACTTAACATCTATGGTCATCAGCCCCCTAGAACTTAGAACTAATTAAACCTAACTAACCTAAGGACATCACACAACACACAGTCATCACGAGGCAGAGAAAAAGTCCAGAGTAAGAAATTTGTAATTTTAGTGTATAAGAATGAGATTTTTTTTTTGAAAGATTTAAATTTTAAGTCAGGATCGATAATTTGTATAATTCTAAATTTTTGGGAAAAAAGCTTTGCAATCAGATGGAGTGTGAGGTGTGACGCTTTATTTCGGGCATTTGCTGTGCATAGCCATCTTGGATTCAGCGGCTCAGATTTGGTACGAAAAAATGGTAAAAAAACCTTTTTTGGTATTTTTTAGGAACCCCCACAAACTAATCAGGTCTCCATAACATCTTAAGACCCACCGTAGACCACATCAAATGCAAAAAGAACCAAGCGATCTCCTCCATTTGCGTAATCTGAAGGAAGTGTGAAGTATTCATATTTGTCCCTGTGCTATAGTACAATGACACTAAGACCATGCTTCTGTTGAGTATATACATTATCGCTAGCTCAAGGACTATCCAGAACACTTGACCCTACCTTTCTATAACCAATGTAACCTGAGGGATCTGATCTGGAAGAAACTAATTTTATAACATATCGGTTAGTGGATGCTGTCGCATGTGTACCACCATTCATCCTACATCTCATGTACAGTGAGATAAAACAATGGGATTCTCTTGTCAGGGGCCTAGCTACAGAAGTAAATACTGCACCAGCGGTTTCAAATTTGCATTACAATAACTTCAGATATACTTAATAAACACCTCATTCTATCACTACATGTCTCTGTATTGCAACAGCACCAGTGGGTTTGTCTAAAACTCACTGGTAGTTCAAAACAAAAATAATAAGATGGTGGTTTGAGGCAGAAACCACTGGTACTGACCTGGTTAATTGCAAAGACGACACCCTTTCTGTATACAATCATTCCAGTGACCTGAAATAGTAGTTTATACTATAAATCAAACATCAAAATTTTCACCATTTTCTATGTACAAATTAGTTTTACATTATTGTTCAAATGTGGTGGTTAAATAATATGACATGACGTTTTGCATATTCTACATTTCATTACAGATACAAATGAGTAGTTAGCCACTTGTGGTTATATCACATCGTCCATAACAGCAGGTCTGTGTAATAACTCACTACTGCTACTGTAGCTACTTGCTAGGGTCGCCTTAATCATGAACTGTCCACCTGTCCATAGTGCTGATTTGACGAGGTCTCTTGATAGCTCTACTAGCTAGCCAGCAAGTTCATGTCACAGCCAATGTCTTGTGAAATAACTGTAGATTATGCTCATAAACCAGATTTTTCTAAGCAACAGATACATTGCAGTAATAATAATGTTGTTGGGTAGTTGATATGTGGGAAAGGGGTGGAGCAGGGTTAAGGGACTAAAGAGCAAGGTCATCAGTCCCTCTATCCAAGAGTGGCACATCCAGAAGTAGAGACATCCATCAAGACGTGATCTGATCCAGTTGGGAGATTCATAACAGTATAACCGTAAAGACTAAAAGTATAATGGACATCTTTTGTACTATCAACATCCCTGGGGCTCTGCATGTGTCAGGAAACGTCCCAACCACAGATGTCCCACTCCTGATCCATTACAATCAAGAGCGTCCACAACACAGCAGAGTGTGATACCTTGAATGGAAAACTGGGTGCGGAAGAAAGGAGGCAAACTGAATCTAAAAGTTATTAAAACAGAGTAAAAGAGGGGTGAAAGAGTGGCTTGGCCTAAGAGGTGGGGTCAGGGGCTCCCCAGACCCAGTACATAGCTAGAGATGTCCCAACCCTAATCACTTTGCCTCTGCTCTTGAGGTAGATTAAAATCTTATAACTGAGAATAAAAACCACTTTCACGAAGAAAAATGTGAACCAGTTCAATCATTCATGAATCGTCTGCCAATATTAGAGCCAATGAGTCCAGAAGTCTAAATTTAGCGTGGAGGGTCAAATGGAGGGGGTCTTCCACCAAGATATGAGCTACTGTCTGGATGTCTACACAACCACAATATGGAGGCGACATGTTACACAAAATGAAACTATGGCTTAACATGGTATGACCGAAATGAAGATAATATAGGACTGTGGATTTCTTCTGGCCGAAGCACAAGTAAGAGCACTATATTGCAGTAGCCCAACAAATGTCACTTCACTTCTGAGCGAGCAGATATCTTACATCCGCCCGAAAATCCACACCCAGGATCGTCAAAGCGAATGGGGAGTGGTTAAGTGCTCCTCTAGTCAAACGGTCGGTCATTCATCCCCTGGGATACCCACGTGACTTGACAGACAGAGAAAGATAACTGAGCATGCAGCACGACAAAGTCATAAATAGAGGAGACCAAAGGGTCCCACAAAAAGCATCGGTCAATAGCATGGAGACTGCTCATTGAGCCCGTACATACTAAAATATGGTCAAGGGAGGCCTGTTTAGTAAAATGGAGGGTTCTGGTAACAACTATCAGTTCGTTGTAACATGCTACATGTTTCTGGCAGCGTATGACATCCCATACAGGCAGGAGATGAAAAAGAAAATCCCGTCTAATCCACCAGTTTTAGAGCTATCAGTGTAACATTTTGTAGCACCCTAGAACTCTTGAAGAACTTAATGCAACAGAAGCACAAAGGTCATGGTGGCGTCCGAGACTTTAGGACCTTGGAAGATATCATTCCCAATCCGTGGTCTGGGCGCCACCCTCAAGGGCAGCGCGCAAGAAAACATGGGCAGCGCAGCCCAGGGAGGAGAGCTGGAGATCTTGGCACAGGGAAGAAGGTGCATTCCTACTGGTAATCACATCTGAGAATGGTTATCAGGGGGACGACACCTCTCACATGTAGAGAGAATAGGATACGTGGGATATTCGGGATCTGTCGAATGGCGATTGATTAGGGCATGAAGAGCTGTGGCAATAGCAATCGGCAGTGATCAGAGCACACAAAAGTTGTCCTGGTTAGAAGTACTTCTTTTCATTTCCACTGCTTCTGGATATTGCTTGTAGTTTTCATAAATCATCTCAGTGCGTGTGTGCTACAGCTCTTTTATTTTTAGTGGAATTTTCGGTAACGACACACTACAGTACTGGTAGATGTAGTAATGACCATCTTCGTAAGTACAGACTTCCAGAACAAAGGACACATTGAATCAGGACTGTGTAATATAGTTATTTGCATTGATGTATTTTGCTTATTGCGAGGCGCAGCACCAAATAGAAAAACTGTGTAGATGTACTGTAAACTATGTTACACACCCACCTCATTGCTTTGCCATGCTGAGTGTACATCGCAAGCAAATCACATTTCCAAAAATTGTGCATGTGCGAGTAGGACTCACGCACTGATGGTATTGTACAAACTTCATTTTGTTAATAAACAGCTCATCCATTCCAGGAATCGAGGAACATGACGATCTTTGCCTGTTGTCGACATTGATACTGGTAAGATCTCCCACAGTTTCCAAGACATCCCAGAATGCTTTAATTTCAAGTCTGAAGTCAAATAACAAATGACAAATGAAATAGTTTTTCGTGTAATATACACTCCTGGAAATGGAAAAAAGAACACATTGACACCGGTGTGTCAGACCCACCATACTTGCTCCGGACACTGCGAGAGGGCTGTACAAGCAATGATCACACGCACGGCACAGCGGACACACCAGGAACCGCGGTGTTGGCCGTCGAATGGCGCTAGCTGCGCAGCATTTGTGCACCGCCGCCGTCAGTTTCAGCCAGTTTGCCGTGGCATACGGAGCTCCATCGCAGTCTTTAACACTGGTAGCATGCCGCGACAGCGTGGACGTGAACCGTATGTGCAGTTGACGGACTTTGAGCGAGGGCGTATAGTGGGCATGCGGGAGGCCGGGTGGACGTACCGCCGAATTGCTCAACACGTGGGGCGTGAGGTCTCCACAGTACATCGATGTTGTTAGTGGTCGGCGGAAGGTGCACGTGCCCGTCGACCTGGGACCGGACCGCAGCGACGCACGGATGCACGCCAAGACCGTAGGATCCTACGCAGTGCCGTAGGGGACCGCACCGCCACTTCCCAGCAAATTAGGGACACTGTTGCTCCTGGGGTATCGGCGAGGACCATTCGCAACCGTCTCCATGAAGCTGGGCTACGGTCCCGCACACCGTTAGGCCGTCTTCCGCTCACGCCCCAACATCGTGCAGCCCGCCTCCAGTGGTGTCGCGACAGGCGTGAATGGAGGGACGAATGGAGACGTGTCTCTTCAGCGATGAGAGTCGCTTCTGCCTTGGTGCCAATGATGGTCGTATGCGTGTTTGGCGCCGTGCACGTGAGCGCCACAATCAGGACTGCATACGACCGAGGCACACAGGGCCAACACCCGGCATCATGGTGTGGGGAGCGATCTCCTACACTGGCCGTACACCACTGGTGATCGTCGAGGGGACACTGAATAGTGCACGGTACATCCAAACCGTCATCGAACCCATCGTTCTACCATTCCTACACCGGCAAGGGAACTTGCTGTTCCTACAGGACAATGCACGTCCGCATGTATCCCGTGCCACCCAACGTGCTCTAGAAGGTGTAAGTCAACTACCCTGGCCAGCAAGATCTCCGGATCTGTCCCCCATTGAGCATGTTTGGGACTGGATGAAGCGTCGTCTCACGCGGTCTGCACGTCCAGCACGAACGCTGGTCCAACTGAGGCGCCAGGTGGAAATGGCATGGCAAGCCGTTCCACAGGACTACATCTAGCATCTCTACGATCGTCTCCATGGGAGAATAGCAGCCTGCATTGCTGCGAAAGGTGGATATACACTGTACTAGTGCCGACATTGTGCATGCTCTGTTGCCTGTGTCTATGTGCCTGTGGTTCTGTCAGTGTGATCATGTGATGTATCTGACCCCAGGAATGTGTCAATAAAGTTTCCCCTTCCTGGGACAATGAATTCACGGTGTTCTTATTTCAATTTCCAGGAGTGTAATTACAATTTAACAATTTTCTGATTTTTCCTTTACTTGTACTGTAAAACCTTGCCAACATGATTCTGTTTTATCCAGGTAATGTTGAACAACAAAGACTGGAGGCGTGAGTGGAAAAACAAGTCTTATCTCTCAACTGAAGTTCACAAACGATCAGAATACAACACTGTCAGACAGAATTCTACACTGAGTCCTAGCCACAGTCATACAACACTATCACTTTAAGTCTGTATATGTCCACAGTTACATGTGGTGAGTCCAAAAACCTTCTTTGACTGGATCCTAACTTAGTACTGCCGTCCATGGCATGCATACACTTTTATCTTGTTTGGCAGCGCAGGAGTACACAGGCCGCCAGAGGGCATGCAGTGGTGTGGCATGGCATGGCGTGATTGGCCCATAGTCGGTAGATTGCTATTTTCTGTACAGGCACAGGCTGGTGTTGACGAGGTTACCACAGAAGCAGCTTAGGGGTGGTCGCGCCTGTGCTGTTAAGCAGCTGTTGTAATGGGACGTGAAATTGAAGCGTCCCCCATCCACCAGTGTCAGCCCAGTTTGCAGGTGAATATAAGTTTAATTTATTGTTTTGTTTATGTATTTTTGTAATATTGGTAATAGCTGTGAATTATCTAAAGTTTTGTATTTATTTTTTATGTTCCATGTACGGAGAGGGCGGCGCAACGAACGGAGACAGCATCTTCGCTGCCGGGACCAGAGAGAAAATTGCTGGCCACTATACGTCGCGGGTCGACAGCCAAAGAGCAACAGAAGATCCTGAAACCGAGTTGTTGCGTCGTGCTTCTAAAAATTAAATAATTGAGAATTTGTAATGTTTGTACAACAATGACGTCATAGAAAGTTTAATCTTGTTGTAAATGTTCAGTGCTGTCTTGTCAAGGCTCAGGTTCACGTCTATGTAGTAAGATAATAAACTAGTGGATGCTACAAAAGTTTAAATACTTGTTCCGAGAATTTATTTATGAAGAATTATGTGAATGAATTAATAATATATTTTACAAGATTATTAATTTTTGACAACGTTGATCGCGAGTTTGAATATCGAAAGTTTATTAAATGTGGTTCTAATATTTATTAAATCAGATAACGTGCATCAATATAATTTCTGAGGAGAAACAAACGACATCTAAATTAAAAGAAAAGTTTGCACAAATCAATTGACCTGAGTGACGTGATTCTGCGCATACGACTCAAATGATGTTTTACAGTTTCGTTCAAGAACCATTCTGAGACAATTTAAAAAGAATATAAATAATTTTGAAGTGGATTGTAACTGACGTAGGTGACGAAGTCTACACATGGTCATATGTCAAAAGAAAATCATTTATAAAAAACTTACGTCGTTACACTACACCTGGCGACCTTATAAACAGGACTTGTGTGCAACTAAGGCACACAGGTACGAAACAAAACATCAAGAGTCCTTCGGAAGTCAACGCGAGTTTTCGTGGAGCCTTCACCAGCCAGCGCGATTTCGCAGGTCTGGGCATCTGACGGAGCGCAGCCAAGCAGTATGGTCACGCAGTTATTCCACGAGAAGGCGCATCTGTTGGGCAGCAACTGAACGCTGCAGACCCCGACACCCTTTTTCTCCCTAAACTAACAGGCCCAGTACGTCAGCTGCAGGGTGTTCCTCCGGCTGGTATTAGAGGTGTTGCTCAGGGCTTCGCCTGTCTACGGTGGGGCCGGGCGTGGTTGCAGCCAGTGACGTCTCCGGTGTTCAACTCAGCGTCCTGCCAGTTGGGGAAGCGGGGTCGCAGCATCTCAGCGGCTGCATCGACGGCTGTTACATCTGCAGCCCATAGCAGCACACTGATCATTGAGAACTACAAATTACAATATTAGTGTCCGGTGAGTCTGTTTTAAGTTGGAAGTGGAGTGTTGTATTTAGGGAGTTTGCTTTTATAGGATTGTTGATTACAAGTCTGCGTGTGTAACTAGTTAATATCTTACAATAATGTCGGGAAGTGAAATGTCAGACGAAGAGCAATCTACGTCCGATAGGAGCGTGAGATCCCTTTTTAGGGCGATTGCTAAATTAAAACAATCTAACGAAGAATCTACTGCTAAATTAAAACAGGAATTAAAACAATCTAACGAAGAATCCACTGCTAGATTAAAAGAGGAACTAAAACAGGAATTAAAATAGTCTAACGAAGAATCTACTGCTAGATTAAAAGAGGAACTAAAACAGGAATTAAAACAGTCTAACGAGGAATCTACTGCTAGATTAAAAGGGGAGCTAACAAAATCTACAGACAGGTTACAGGAATATCTTAATGAAACCAGTCGAGAATTAAGTGATAAAATAGAGGCTTCTAAAGTTGAAATGCAGGAAAAACTAGTAGAACTTAGTAATAAGATTGCTGATAATTGTAAAAGGTTAGAAGAACATATCCAGGAATCGCGTGAGGAAAAAGCTCGCATGCGAAATGATATTACTGACTTAACCAAGATACTAGATAATGGCAATGTCTTTGTAAATGAAATAGAGAAAAATAACGATAAGTTATGAGATGAATTTTCTATGCAAACAGAAACTGTTCGTAGAGAATTATTAGATTCTATTAAAGAGGTATCTACCAAACCTGTAGAGATTTCTTCAATAGATAATGTAGAATTAGAGACATTAACTCATCGAGTAGAAAAAGATCATACTGAAATAGAAAACATGAAATTTTTAATTACCAAAATATGCAGTAACCTTGAGACTTCCAAAGATAACAACATTGACGAAGGTACAGAGCGTTCACACCGTGAACACAGTGAAGAATCGATATTAGCTAACCGCGTATCCAATACAGAAATGCGAATACAGAAAATTACTAAACGGTTATCGGAATTAGATAATAATGAAAACATTTCAAGTAGTAGAAGTAATAACGTAATCAGAGACAACAGTCGCATCGTGTTTGCTAGCTCGAACGACAACAATACAAATAAAGAAATCACGGCAAGCCAATCCGATGCAACTCCGTCTCTGCAATCTAAACAAAATCCAACTATGTCTCTCGCAGAATGTTGGGATGATATAACGGCAAATTCAAATGTAGCAAGTCGATTTCCTGTATTCAAACCAGGAGGCGAATTTCACCCTATAATCTTTATAAAAGCTTTTGAAACTTCATTATCTCCTAAATGGAGTAATGAAAAACGGATTCAATTTGTAATAGGACATTTAGAAGCAGAAGCTGCGGAATGGTCAGTACTGCATAGAACTGAATTTAGGGACTGGGATGATTTTGTTAAGCAGTTTAAACAAAATTATTGGTCAAGAGGAAAACAACAACACCTAACTGTAAAGTTGTTAGACCCTCCTCCTTATTCTAAACGATGGAGAGGTTATAGGAATTATTTTGAATTGCATTTAAACCGTGCTAAATTAATTGGAGAACCAATTATTGAAAGTCATCTAATACGAATCCTAATTATTATTATTTGTTTATGTTAGACAGTCTTGGGAAAGTACATAAAGTTCTGAACTGCAAGTAGTGTGTTTTTTTTCCAAAGTTTAGTGACAAGGAATTGGCTAGGAACCAGTGATTAATGTCCACAAATATTTTATTAGTTGATATTTCTAAGACTACATTTGATTTGCTATTTATTGCAATGTTTGTATCATTGGCAAACAAAACGAACTTGGCATCTAGTAATGTTACTGATGAAAGGTCATTGATATACACAAGAAAAAGTAAGGGCCCCAAAATGGAACCTTGTGGGACCCCACATGTAATTAGTTCCCAGTTGGATGATGCCTGATAGCTTGATACATGTCTCTTTCCTAATAACACCCTTTGTTTCCTGCCAGAGATATAAGATTTGAACCACTTTGCAGCATTTCCTGTTACACTATAATATTATAATTTACTTAAAACGATATTGTGATTTATACAGTCAAATGCCTTTGACAGATCACAAAATATACCAGCTGCCTGCAATCTCTTGTCTAATGAATTAAGCACATTTTCACTGTAAGGGTAGATAGCCTTCTCAATATCAGAACCTTTTAGAAATCCAAACTGTGACTTTGACAGTATGTTATTTGAGATAAGATGGTTATATAAAGCTGACTGTACATTACTTTTTCTAAATTTTTTGAGAATGCTGGCAACAGTGAAATTGGATGGAAATTTGATGCTATTTCTTTATCTTCCATCTTAAACAGTGGCTTAACTTCAGCATATTTCAACCATTCAGGAAATATTCCACTGATAAACGACTGGTTACACAGATAGCTTAATATGTTACTTAGCTCAGAATCACGTGCTTTAATTAACTTTGTTGACATTTCATCATACCCACTAGATGTTTTTGATTTTAAAGATTTTATGATGGACATTATTTCTGTTGGTGTAGTGAGGGTCAAATTCATATTATGGAAGTTAATTGAAATGTCTGGTCTGAGGTATTCCACAGCAGCATCTATCGAACCTGATAGCCCCATCTTTTCAGTAACAGTTATAAAATGTATGTTAAAATGTTTGTTATCTGATATGACTATCTTTTCCTTGTAATACTTTTGCTTTGACGTCCGTATTACAGTCTTTAATATTTTGCAGTATTTCTTGTAATGTGCTATAGCATCAACATCAGAACTGTTTCGGATTGACAGATACAGTTTTCTTTTTGTTTTACAAGATACCCCTATTCCTTGAGTAATCCATGGCTTCTTTGTAGACTTTTCTCTAACCTTGGTAAGTTTTGGGGGGAAACGGTGTTCGAATAAGGTAAGCACTTTATTAGCAAAAGTGTTATATTTTTCATTCATGCCATGAGCACTGTAAACATCAGTCCAGTGAATGTCTCTGAGGAGTGTCCTAAAATAATCAATTTTTGACTTACTGATTACCCTCTTGAGCTCAGATTTAACAGATTTTATATCCTGTTCAGTATTAACATTTAACAGAAGGAACTGCATGTCATGGTCTGAGAGGCCATTGACTATTGGTTTTGTAATATAATTTTGTTCATTGGACTTTTCTATAAAGATATTATCAATGGCTGTTTGTGAGCAATTGGCTACCCTACTACGGAACTTTACAGTGGAAATTAAGTAGAATGATAGTGTTACTAACTCAAATAAGTTCTTATTGGGAGAGTCTTTAACGAAATCTACATTGAAATCACCAGCAACCACTATTTCTTTGTTTTTGGTTGTTAAATGGGCCAGTACAGCTTCAAGGCAGTTTACAAACAGATTAAAGTTACCTGCAGGTGCTCGATATACACTTAATATTATGAAGGATTTTTTGTGAAATTCTATTTCTGTTGCACATGCTTCCATATGCTGTTACAGGCAAAATTTATGAATGTCCATGTTCTTAAATTTATGACAGTTCCTGATGAATGTGGCAACTCCTCCTTTCTCCATTTCTGATCTAAAAATACGTTCAGAAAGACTGTAAAGTGTACCTAAAGGATCATTTGGTCTCTGAAATGAATATTACACTGTCAAACATAAATATTCAGAAATAAACTTTTCTTTGTTTTAAATTGTACAGAAGAAATTCCTTATACTTTCATCAATCATTGTTAAAACAAGTAAGTAAAACAATGTCACAATATTTTTCTTTGTAAAAAGATTGAAATTGACTCAAAACACACTGTTTATGTTAGTACTAATAGTATTTTTACTTTTACAGACAAATAAGGTAAGTACCGAGTATTTGTGAAAGATTAAAAATGCTGCTGGTGACTGAAATGCTATCCGTGTTTTCTTGCTTATCACAATCAAGGAACTAAAACATAAGAACAAACAACTTCAGTCTATAATTATAAATATTTGGAAACAATTAGGAACAAAGAGTAGACAGAATTGTCTCAACTGTGCTGTGAGCCTCTTCTTCAGCATACAGTTTTATGAGTTTCAAGATTGGGTCACTGACATGTAGCCACAACGTAGAGAATGGCAAGTCATCTACAACATGTTGTTTGGCATGTCCTGTCAGCTGGCACACCTCCCCGAAGGCTTTGCGGGCACTGCACCTACATGCTGTGTTGCCTGGCTCCGTCTGTGTCCATTTGGTGCCATTGGATCTCTCCACTTCCTCACCTGGCAGTGGATGCTGCACAGTGCATCCCGTTCCTCATCCACAATGAGCTGCTGCACAATGTCTGGCACGCAATGTACTGCAACCATGTCCACTTCTCGCCGCTCTGTCAACTGTACCAACCGCCATGCCATCAGTCTTGTGCGTTGTCCACAACACATGGATCATCACCATTGTCAGCTGCAAATTGTATTGTGAGTCAAAATTATTTGTAACTAATGAGAGACAGGGAATGACAGCAAAAGAACCGCCATGACGCAATCCGACTTCTGCATTTACATTAGATGATCACTGATATGGTGTTCGAGTTGATTTATTTATTAGTGACTTGCCGACTCCCACAGGTAGCTGATAGATAACTCCTCTGCCCTGCCATCCTCATCCTTGTCAAAGGCCCTG
The DNA here is from genome assembly GCF_023864275.1 of Schistocerca cancellata. Classification (NCBI taxonomy): domain Eukaryota; kingdom Metazoa; phylum Arthropoda; class Insecta; order Orthoptera; family Acrididae; genus Schistocerca; species Schistocerca cancellata. Next base: position 224,694,898 of record NC_064630.1, read on the forward strand.
TTCTGTAGTGCACATGTTTGGCTCATCATGCCCTTGGGTAGGATCCATAAATCTGACACTTAAAGAATAAAAGAAAGAAAGCCATATAGTGGATTTCTCGCTTGCTGGTTCAAAAACTTAGGTAGAATGATCCATGCTTATGTTGTGCGAGAGGCAGGACATTGTCCGATGGAACTGATTCTGCTTGCTGTTCATTTGATGCATATAAATCACTTGAGTCAGCAATATCCAATGAAACAAAATTGTCATCCCCCTTCACATTTATCTCACTACCCGATTTATCACTCAATTGTGTCGGTGAAATGTTCTCCAGATAGCACAGAATTGCAGCCTCCACAAGGTGACATCTTCTTGCCATCGTAGCTTCAATTAAGCGACCTCACACAAATAAACTGTATGCTCACACTGCTGGTGTCAGTACTGCCTCAGCCCACTTGGCTTGACCACAGGTAAAGAAGTACTGCCATGAAATTTCTGTAAGAGTGATGAGCCTGACATCTGTCATGTAAGATAAACTATTAGCAATGCCCCAGACAGCGAAGTATGAGGGGGAGGAGGGGCTTCTTCCCCACTGTATAATATGTTACTATGTGATTTCCCAGTGTCATTTCATAGGTCTGCATGTCACCAGTCCACAGAAAACGGACAGCTGCACTGATATAAAGTATCTCCCGACCCCCAAATTCTTCGTATTTTACGTTATTTTTAGCCCAAAACATCATAATATACTGCAACATCTCATGAGTAATGTTGACAGACATCCAGAAACTATTCAATGTCTAAAAACTGGTATCAAACTGATATCAAATTGTGTTAAAATGCGTGTCATTGAAATAGATGCACATGGTACTATTGGTATAACACGTGAGTTTTTCATACTTCAGGTTGGGACAGGGGTATGAAATTTTGGTGAGCTGTACAGCCCTATAAAAGAAGAAAATACACAGGAGTGGTGGTCCTGCAATGATTATGGACAGAGATAGGGCTCTCAAAAAATCCTGTGTCAAAAATGAACCAATGAACCATGTGATACTTCTAGCATCAAAGCTGATGATAATTTCAAATTAACCTCAATACATTGGCAAAAATACATATTCAAAGCCGGTGGTAGGTACGAACTATCATCATAAATTGTACTAAATGCTTTCTCTGAAAATTATAATCAGTTAGCTCAGGAGTCCACTAGGAGTGTAAAAGGCTGCAGAAACATAATTGACCTCTTAGCAACAAATAATCCTGAGCAAGTAGGGAGCATCACAATGGTGACAGGGATTGATAACCATAAGGTTGCTGTAATGATGTAACGAGACAAAAAAGAGCAGATAAAAATTCGTTTGACACCCTCTCTTAAGAGATAGTATCCACTCCTTTCGAACTATAATATTAGTAGTAGTAGTAGTGGTGGTCATGGTAGTGACAGTGGTGATGGAGTTCATAAAGAAGAAGATGTATGACTTTACTTTATTTTACATATAAAATAGCAAATCTATGTGCTACAATGATAATTTATAATTACCTGACATTATAAAAGTGTGTTCTAAAAGAGATATAAGTTTATGAAAGAATGTTTCTGTTTTGAAGGATGCATGACCATTTCTAAATTGAGAAAGAAACAAGTTTTTGAAAATTTATGCACCATTTATGTGTAATATTCAGTACATTAGATGTGCCATTTATGCCAAGACACAGAATACTTTTACATAAATGTCTACAAAGGATGCCACAAACAAATCCACCATAAAACAGCTGTATGATGAGTACTAGAAGACAGCAAATGCAGCAGATTCTGCTGAAACTGCCCAAACAAAAGTGCTAACACCAATAAAACTGACAGACATACAAGCTGTATCTTCTAGTTCCAAAAAATATTTGTGACACCGATCTAGCCAATTTCACTTCTCCATTGGTGGTGCACATGTTTAAAGATGCATCCACAAAGAAATTGTACTGTTCTTGACTTGCTACATGAAGGTATTGGAAATGTGTCAGTGATTCATGTTATCTGTAACAACACATGGTTTTAGTCCAGTGAGGCATGGTTCCAACTTGATGTATATGTTAATGCACTCAATTCACATATTTGGGCTATAACACACACCAACTGCAAGCATTCCCTATGCATACATTCATTCAACAGAAAGTGAATACTGAATACTACACATATATGGTGCAGAAATTTTTAAAAACTGTACCTAAATATCCCCCCCCCCTCCCCATGAACCATAGACTTTGCCGTTGGTGGGGAGGCTTGCGTGCCTCAGCGATACAGATAGCCGTACCGTAGATGCAACCACAACGGAGGGGTATCTGTTGAGAGGCCAGACAAACGTGTGGTTCCTGAAGAGGGGCAGCAGCCTTTTCAGTAGTTGCAGGGGCAACAGGCTGGCTGACTGACTGATCTGGCCTTGTAACACTAACCAAAACGGCTCTGTTGTGCTGGTACTGCGAACGGCTGAAAGAAGGGGAAACTAAGGCCGTAATTTTTCCTGAGGGCATGCAGCTTTTCTGTATGGATAAATGATGGTGTCCTCTTGGGTAAAATATTCCGGAGGTAAAATAGTCCCCCATTTGGATCTTCGGGTGGGGACTACTCAAGAGGATGTCGTTATCAGGAGAAAGAAAACTGGCGTTCTATAGATCAGAGCGTAGAATGTCAGATCCCTTAATCGGATAGGTAGGTTAGAAACTTTAAAAAGAGAAATAGAGAGGTTAAAATTAGATATAGTGGGAATTAGCAAAGTTCGGTGACAGGAGGAACAAGACTTTTGGTCAGGTGTCTAGGCGCGCAGTCCAGAACAGCGGGACTGCTACGGTCGCAGGTTCGAATCCTGCCTCGGGCATGGATGTGTGTGATGTCCTTAGTTTAGTTAGGTTTAAGTAGTTCTAAGTTCTAGGGGACTGATGACCACAGAAGTTAAGTCCCATAGTGCTCAGAGCCATTTGAACCATTTTTTTTTTTTTTTTTTTGGTCAGGTGAATACAGGGTTATAAATACGAAACCAAATAGGGGTAATCCAGGAATAGGTTTAATAATGAATAAAATAATAGGAGTTCGGGTAAGCTACTACAAACAACATAGTGAATGCATTATTGTCACCAAGATAGACACGAAGCCCAAGCCTATGACAGTAGTACAAGTTTATATGCCAACTAGCTCTGCAGATGACAAAGAAATTGATGAAATGTGTGACGAGATAAAAGAAATTATTCAGATAGTGAAGGGAGATGAAAATTTAATAGTCGTGGGTGACTGGAATTTGATAGTAGGAAAAGGAAGAGAAGGAAACGTAGTAGGTGAATATGGATTGGGGGTAAGAAATGAAAGAGGAAGCCACCTGGTAGAATTTTGCACAGAGCACAACTTAATCATAGCTAACACTTGGTTCAAGAATCATAAAAGAAGGTTGTATACATTGAAGAAGCCTGGAGATACTGACAGGTTTCAGATAGGTTATACAATGGTAAAACAAGATTTAGGAACCAGGTTTTAAATTGTAAGACATTTCCTGGGTAAACTGACTAAACCAGAGGTTGTACAGAGTTCCAGGGAGAGCATAAGGAAACAATTGAGAAGAATTGGGGAACGAAATACAGTAGAAGAAGAATGGGTAGCTTTGAGGATCAAGTAGGTAAAAAGACGAGGGCTAGTAGAAATTCTTGGATGACAGAAGAAATATTGAATTCAATTGATGAAAGGAGAAAATATAAAAATGCCGTAAATGAAGAAGGCAAAAAGGAATACAAACGTCTCAAAAATGAGATCGACAGGAAGTGCAAAATGGTTAAGGAGGCATGGCTTAAGGACAAATGTAAGGACGCAGAGCCTTATCTCACTAGGGGTAAGATAGATACTGCCTACAGGAAAATCAAAGAGACGTTTGAAGAAAAGAGAACCACTTGTATGAATATCAAGAGCTCAGATGGAAACCCAGTTCTAAGCAAGGAAGGGAAAGCAGAATGGTGGAAAGAGTATCTAGAGGGTCTATACAAGGGCGATGTACTTAGGGACAATATTATGGAAATGGAAGAGGATATAGATGAAGATGAAATGGGAGATATGATACTGCGTGAAGAGTTTGATAGAGCACTGAAAGACCTAAGTCGAGACAAGGCCTCGGGAGTAGACAACATTCCATTAGAACTACTGACAGCCTTGGGAGAGCCAGTCCTGACAAAACTCTACCATGTGGTGAGCAAAATGTATGAGACAGGCGAAATACCTTCAGACTTCAAGAAGAATACAATAATTCCAATCCCAAAGAAAGCAGGCATTGGCAGATGTGAAAATTACCGAACTATCAGTTTAATAAGTCACAGCTGCAAAATACTAATGCGAATTCTTTAAAGACGAATGTAAAAACTGGTAGAAGCCGACCTCGGGGAAGATCAGTTTGGATTCCGTAGAAATATGGGAACACGTAAGGCAATTCTGACCCAACGACTTATCTTGGAAGCTAGATTAAGAAAAGGCAAACCTACATTTCTAGCAATTGCAGACTTGGAGAAAGCTTTTGATAACATTGACTGGAATACTCTCTTTCAAATTCTGAAGGTGCCAGGGGTAAAATACAGGGAGCGATAGGTTATTTACAATTTGTACAGAAAGCAGATGGCAGTTATAAGAGTCGAGGGACATGAAAGGGAAGCAGTGGTTGGGAAGGGAGTGAGACAGGGTTGTAGTCTCTCCCTGATGTTATTCAATCTGTATATTGAGCAAGAGGTAAAGGAAACAAAAGAAAAATTCGGAGTAGGTATTAGAATCCATGGAGAAGAAATAAAAACTTTGAGGTTCACCGAAGACATTGTAATTCTGTCACAGACAGCAAAGGACTTGGAAGAGCAGTTGTACGGAATGTACTGCCGGAAGCTTTCGAAATGTGGTGCTACAGAAGAATGCTGAAGATTGGGAGGATATAAGATGAACATCAACAAAAGCAAAACGATGATAATGGAATGTAGTCGAATTAAGTTGGGTGATGCTGAGGGTATTAGATTAGGAAACGAGACACTTAAAGTAGTAAAGGAGTTTTGCTATTTGCGGAGCAAAATGACTGATGATGGTCAAAGTAGAGAGGATATAAAATGTAGACTGGCAATGGCAAGGAAAGCTTTTCTAAAGAAAAGAAATTTGTTAACATCGAGTGTAGATTTAAGTGTCAGGAAGTCATTTATGAAAGTATTTGTGTGGAGTGTAGCCATGTATGGAAGTGAAACATGGACGATAAATAGTTTGGGCAAGAAGAGATTAGAAGCTTTCGAAATGTGGTGCTACAGAAGAATGCTGAAGATAAAGTGGGTAGATCACATAACTAATGTGGAGGTACTGAATAGAATTGGGGAGAAGAGGAGTTTGTGGCACAACTTGACCAGAAGAAGGGATCGGTTGATAGGACATGTTCTGAGGCATCAAGGGATCACCAATTTAGTACTGGAGGGCAGTGTGGAGGGTAAAAATCGTAGAAGGAGACCAAGAGATGAATACACTAAGCAGTTTCAGAAGGATGTAGGCTGCAGTACATACTGGGAGATGAAGAAGCTTGACAGGATGGAGTAGCATGGAGAGCTGAATCAAACCAGTCTCAGGACTGAAGACCACAACAACAACAACCTAAATATCCACCGCAGGACGTATGGTTTCAGTATGAGAATGCTGCAGCTCATACAACCAACAAAACTATAACTGTTTAGGATCTGTGTTTTCATACACAAGTAATTTATCTCTCCCTGACTCTTGCTTGTGGGTTTAGTAACCTCATTGGACATGCCCCGGAAGCTAACAACATATCTAATTGCATAACATTGCTTATGCCTGACAATGGTGCCTCTGGTGATGAGAGCTGATAATATTGCAGGCCACCCATGTGAAATTCTGTACGTACTGATGTATGATACAAGTGACACCCAATCACCTGACAACATTTGAAGCCCGTGAGTTCCACATAGTGCCCTGTTCTGCTGTCTCACATTGTCTAATGACTACTGAGGTCACTGATATGGAGTAAGTGGCAGCACAATGCACCTAATATGAAAAATGTATGCTTCTGGAGGTGTCTGGATACTTTTGATCACATAGTGTAGGTACATAGGCATTAAAGTTCGATCATTTATGTCAAATCTTACAATGTAATTTAAGCCCAAGCAGTTTAGGTACAGCAATGTATTTTATATAGGAGAAATGGAGGCCATCCTCTTCTTGATGTAGTATCAACTTGCTCTGCCTAATCGAAAGATATTAACTGTACAGTAAATCACCCTGAATTAAGTATGAAATATACAGCATATTTAGAAAGAGAAAAATTTATTATTCTGAAGTAGAATAAAAAAGGGGGAGGGCTTAAGATAATTGCCCCCCCCCCCAAGTTTCACAGTTTCTTTGTTGCAGCTTTATCAAAACTAATACCGCATGTTAAGCATATGTTGAAATGTAACAGTGTTATGTTTGTTCACGTCCACACTCATTGTACTCCTCATCCATACTTGGAGAAATTAAAATACTGAAGGAAAGAACTGAGCAAGTATAGGCATATCTAGCTGTATACAGAATTTTTTTTAGGATAATTGTGGTAAATAACACAATGTGATCTGAATTGTGACTCACAAGATATTTAAGTTTTCATTGGGTGGCTGATCTAAATTCACAATTGCCAGAAGCAAGTGGGGTCTACCATTGTCACAGAAAGGGGTGGTTGTGGCTGAGGAAATGCAAGTCATTAGAGATGCAGGTGAAGCCATGGCATCAGAAAAGTTACAAAGGCTGGTAATGGATACAAACTGCATATTCTGCAGCAGCAGACACCTTTTCTTATCAAATGAGTGGAAGAGTCCAAAATGCCACAAACAGACAGAGTAAAGGTGAGGAATGATAAAGTTACATACTATAATAATCATAGGAGAGGTAAAATTCTGACAGACATCATTCTGCAAGGGTTTTACTTCACTATCCTTGAAGGTATTCTAATATCAAAAACATTAACAGTTCTTAAATGTGATGGTGTGATGTTACTGTTGCCCCAGTTGGGCAGGAGTGGGGAGGATGTGCCTTCGCTCCAAGAGAATATGGCTGAAGCCTGAAGCAATCAGAAGTATTGCAAAGGGGGTTCCACAGTTATGGCAAAATACAATTTATCTTTGAGTGTACTACATAACTGATGTATCTGCAGATCAAGTCAGACAAGAAGTGAATTTGTTTGGTGATTATAAGTATTTTTGATTTGTGACCAATTCGAAGAATTAGACCATGTCAGACAATGTGCAAAGGTAATGCCAGTCTCGATGCCATTACTAGAATTAATGTGGTAAGTTGAGTGCTTACTGCCTCAGTATAGTTACTGTATCATAACTGATGAACATTTCGTTGTGATAGGCAGAGGATCTGGTTATTTTGTGTTTGTTGAGAAAGTGTCAGCATTTACTAAACTATCCTGGAGTGTGGCAGCAAGATCTCCATGGCAGGTACATGTTTCAAAGCATGCTAGAATTTTGGCAGCTTAGTATTGCATAGTCTGGTGCAAGTAACTTTCTCTTGTGCATTGGTAATGTCAGTGCGAGAGTAAAAAGTTACATTCACGAGAGCACTGTGACTTCTGATCGAAGAATTTGTAATTTTCTGCAACTGCTATAATGAATGTACACCAATGAAATTGAAGGACATGGGTCTTGACAATATACTCAGTTTTCACCAGATTTCTCTGTGATTCATTTAAGGGTGCAACAACTTCACCAGAGTGTTATTTCTGTGGCATACTAATTCTCAGAATTCATATGCTGGTGTGCAACATGCTGCTAGTTGTCCTGTATGTAAGATCAGGTTAAGTTTGACAAGTGGGGAAGGTGTGGTTGGACTTCAAAGATGCAGAACCAAAGAGATGGTTTGCGATTCACTAGATCTATGTGCGCTTGTTGGGCTACCACTTTCTGATACAGGCAGTTTACATGTGGTATGTTGATGGTTTGGGTTTGGGCTGCTGGTATTTTCTCCCATATCAAATCAATGTTTTTTGGTCTGTTTGACAGTAAAAAGGTAACTATGCAAATCCACAGAAAATACTTGAGGGGAGAGCGAATAGGTTTCAAGGTTACCAAGATTGGACCAAACACCCGTACTTGCAAATGTACTGACCAAGGAATAAGCACTCATGTTATAGATAGTAATTCTACACAAACTAACCAAGAGAAGAAACATTATTTGGCATGATACTCTTATGGGATAGAACATAGTATAAAAAGTTGAACCCTAAACTGGAAAACTGTCAGTTTCCTCAGAAAGAGTTTGCTAAAAAGCAGTCTGCAAAAAGAATGATAAATTTGACATCAATAAACATGTTTGTTTACAATTCACCTACCTCGTTTGAAAGCTATCAATCTTTTCTTTTTAAAGAACATCTTATCTTTTCAGAAAATTGTACTTGAAAACTAAAAAATTATCTGTGTTCAAAGTTGTTGACTTATAGAATGTTCAGAACTTAAAATGCAATCCTTTCAACCATTCAATATTATTGTCTTGTAGTCCTAATTTTTTTGTTTGCATTATGTATAATTTTGCTAGAACAACATATTAGTTATGGAAATATTTCTGTTACAAAATTTGAGTCTATAGAAAATTTTTGGCAGGTCTTTCAAATTCATAAGAATAAAAGTACACCAAAAATTCCAGCACATAAATTAAATATCACAATTTTTGTCATTTGAAGAATACCCTGGTTATCATTAAGTAAAATAACTTTATGCACTAACAAATATACACTGATCAGCCAAAACATTAAGACCACTACCCACCATGATGTAGGATGCCACCTGGTGGTGCTACAGGCACGTGATGTGGTAACAAAAATCAAACAGTCGAAAATCCAGGTGGAATGTAACAATATTGTGAAAAGGAAAGCTGCTACTCAGCATAGAGCCAAGATGCTGAGTCGCAGATAGGCACAACAAAAAGACTCTCACAATTAAAGCTTTCGGCCATTAAGGCCTTCATCAACAATAAACAACAAACACACACCACTGTAGTCTCAGCAACTGAAACCATACTGCGAGCAGCAGCACCAGTGCATGATAGGAGTGGTAACTGGGTGGGGCTAAGGAGGAGGCCGGGGCAGGGAGGTTGAGGGATGGTACATTGGTGGTGGCAGACAGTGAAGTGCTGCAGGTTAGATAGAAGGCAGGGAAGAGGTGGGCGGGGGGGGGGGGGAGTAGTGGAAAAGGAGAGAAATGAAAAGATGGCTGTGATGGTGGAATGATGGCTGCATAATGCTGGAATGGGAACAGGGAAGGGGCTGGATGGGTGAGGACAGTGACTAATGAAGGTTGAGGCCAGGAGGGTTATGGGAATGTAGGATGTATTGCAGGGAAAGTTCAGACCTGCGCAATTCAGAAAAGCTGGTATTGATGGGAAGGATCCATATGGCGTATGTGCATAACTGATTTGGTGGTGGCATTAGTGCCATGGTTTTTAGAAGTATTTGCGGTTGTATGAGCTCCAAATTCTAATAAATGCTCACATAATTTTGCATAATTGTTGGAACAAATGTATACGAGGGTAATCTCAAAAGTTAGGTCTCCTATTTTTTTATAAGTACATAGACCTGTTTATTTCTACAATGGCTTACATCAGTTTACAGCTTGAACATTTAGTTATTTTTCAACATAATCACCATTTCTGTTGATGCATTTTTGTAGACGCTGTGGCAGTTTTTGTATGCCCATGTCATACCAGCTCACCACCATACTGTTCAGAAAGTTATGAACCTCTTCTATCACCTCGTCGTCAGAGCTGAATCGCTTTCTGGCGAAATGTTATTTTAATCTAGGGAACAGGTAGCCACTGGGCACCAAGTCAGAACTATAGGGTGGGTTGGGTTCCACTGAAACTGTTGCAGGAGAGCAACAGTTTCCTGAGCAATGTGTGGATGAGTGTTGTCATGGAGAATGTGTACTCCTTTGATCAACATTCCTCTTCTTCGGTTCTGAATTGCCTGTCAGGAATCAAAGGGCAGAGATCATCCAGGGTGATCTGCCGATCTTCACGCATGCTTCGCTCAACCTTCAATACTGTCTCCTCAAAAACTGACGGTCTCCTACTCCTTTGTTCATCATGAATATATGTCTGACCAGCTGCAAACTCTCTACACCACTTGCGAACTTTTTTGACATTCATGCATGACTCAGCAAACACTTCCGTCAATTGGCGATGGATTTCAATCGGCGCAGTGCCCTTTGTGTTCAAAAACTGAATAACTTGGCAGTAACATCCAACGGGAGCTCCATTCTCAATGGCTACCAAGCCTAGACTGAGCACCTCAGTGTGGCGTGCGCATGTTTACACACAGTGCCTGTAGCACTCTTCATAACAGTGTGACCAACTGCCACATAAACAGAGTTCTGGACTTATAAAAAAATAGGAGACCTTACTTTTGGAATTACTGGTACTAACAAAATCTGAGGACACTTAGCCTCAACAATGTATAAATATTTACCAGATTTGCTTGCTTTTCACATGCTGGTGAACTGACTTCTCCCAGAGTGTTGTGTTAGAGTATGTTGTCATCAGAGTATACATGCTGGAGTGTGGCATACAAACATCTGCACTATAGGAGTTAAACAGGTTGACTTTGACCATGCAGTACCACCAGGTAGGTCTATTGAAACTCAGTCCCACACCTCTGCTAGGCCTCTACTTCCAGTCACAGGTAATTTGTTCCATAGTTAGGGTTTTGCAAATAATTTAACATATTCCAAAATGGTGCATCTGGCAAAAAACTGCACAAACACTATGGCATAGTTAATAACAAAGCAATTAGTTGATCATAGATTCTCCTATAGTAAAATTTAGATTTTTAAACAGTAAACTGAGAAGTAGCAGACTCGTCTCGTTGTAGCAGTAAGAGTGGATGTTGTACTGTACTGAACACTTTTGCCAACACTGATGGACCATTCGTAAAACATGGCAGTGGTAGCCATGAGGGAGCCAGCAGAAGATGGACTGGTGTTGGGATGAAAAGTACCAAGCAATGCATCTTAGCACCAGTGGCAACTACAGCAGCAATGGATGATGCGGTGCAGAATTCTTCAAAAGCTAAGCTCTCAAAATCTGTATCAACTGTTCTACATGCATGTAACACTTCAGGACAGAATGCCCAATAGGGATAAATATCCAGTAGTTTCCACTTCACTGGGTGAAGTCAGGGTGCAACTGACATGGGTAGAATTAAGAGGGAACTGTACAGTACTTAGGTTTTCAGCCCTGACACGTACTCGACATGAGTATTGTATGAAGATGAAAGGGGATCAGAATACCTGAGAACTGTGTCAGCAGAACAGTGTAATTTTAACCACTGGTAATCTATCTAAGTGGTTCAGCACCTGTGCGTGTTGATGATACTCAAGCAATGACAGAATCAATATCAGAGCAATTGTCTCCAGAGGTTCAAGCTGGACAGGCAAACTGTGTTACTGTTGTCCTTAATTGCAATGTTAGGTAATAAAAGTTGAACTTATCGACAGAAAGGAGTAATTTAAATTCCAACGTGTAAACTGAAATAAAGACTGGTAGTGAAGAGGTAAATTTAAATGTAAAAACAGACTGACATAGTCAAGTCCAACATGTCTAACTTAAAATTCGAGTAAAAAGTGATGCTGAAGATTACTTTGCCCAATACTGAGTACAAATGAAGCTGTAGGCTGAAGCACAGCTCAGAAAGATTTTTTAAAAAGTAGATTCAGATCCTAGTGGAGGAGAGCAGAAGTTGCAACACCCATGCAAGATAGTTTCAAGCAACAGACCATGAAAAGGTAGGAAGCTTATGAAACTGTCTATTGCATTTTCACTCAGTAAATAGGACTGAGGCAAGCAACATGAGAAGATGGTGGGCAAGGAATTGTCTATATAAGGGATAAAATACTACTCAATCAGCGCACTAATTTCAATATGCATGTAACCAAGAAGAATTGGATGTTTGATGTGGAGCAAACACAAGCACATCGTTTCAAAAAGAGCAGCTTGTGCATAATCAAATATTTGATTCAAAACTAGACAAAACACAACACAAGATTTTACATTTGTCTCAGTATGTCATACAGCATTTGTCTTTTATCTCACTGAAAGCAGCAGTCATCTGTTGTCTAAAATTGATTTATTTTGATCTGCATGGAAATGTGCAGCCAAACTTATTCATACAGGAATTTATGGGTGTGCTTCAGGTATCTTGGTCAGCCCAGGAATCAATTCCTTGTGTCATAGGACATTTTAAAGGCCTTGTGTCATAGGACATTTTAAAGGCCAGGTACATTAGGAGGATGGATAATGTGGCTGAGTTCATGACAATTTAGAAGAGTTTTGCGATAAATTTCTCAAAGAGTAATGGTCTGCTGAAATCCAAGGTTGGGGGAAAAATACAAGGGAATAAAGTATACTGACAAGGGCTTGCCTGTATAAATTTTTGCAGAGGGTGTGGAATGTACATTGGCACTGTGTGTTCACTGAGAGATGGTTGCAGTGTCACAGGACTATTATGATAACTATGTCCATTTCCTCAAAAGAGTGGATTTACTGGTGACCAGCATGGTGGCCAGAAGAATAGACTGCTACAGCAAGATGGTGTTAGCCTGGTGTATCCTATTCATAGCTGAAGTTTCACACAAAACACAAGCTGTAGGTGACAGAACAGGAGCCATTGTAACAATGCAGAATATGGCAATCAGCATAAGCTACATGATCTGTTAAAGTAGAAAGTGTCTTGTTGGGGGTCAACCAGAGACAACGAAGTCTGAGGTCCCAAACTTTAGCAAAAAACTGGCAAACAACATTCATGGATTATGTGTAAACAATCTGCAGTACACAGACACCATGGCTGATCTTGATGGTGTGCAATAGTGACAGGGTGGGATGGGGGGCGCTGTAGGGCAGCCAGGCAGCCTGTGAAAACAGTTGCCAAGGTGTTCTAGTGACTTCTTTCAGAGTGAAGAGACTCATACCCTTCAAGAGTCGGAATGGGGCACACCCACAGTGCAGGGAGTGCATGCCCAGCAGCTTGACCAACATAGCAGCAGTCAAGCCATCATCACATTCAGATGGACTTTGCACAAATGACATATTCAAAATTGTGAGGCTGTTTGACAAACAGGAACCGAATGCAGTAGGAATAGTAATGAATAACAATTTGTCAAGAACGTTGAGCTCCAAAACACAATAATAGTGCAGGGTGAATGCACTTTCGTCTTAGAAGCGACAGAATTCAAACAAGCAAGAAAAGTATAAAGAGCAAGAGTGCCTCTGGAGGAAAGTAACATTATCCCTAAATTAAACAATGGTAAATCCAGGATGGAATGTAATGATACCAGAGAAGGAAAGTTGCTACTCACCGTATAGCGGAGATCTGCATCTACATCTACATTTATACTCCGCAAGCCACCCAACGGTGTGTGGCGGAGGGCACTTTAAGTGCCACTGTCATTACCTCCCTTTCCTGTTCCAGTCCCGTATGGTTCGCGGGAAGAACGGCTGCCGGAAAGCCTTCGTGCACGCTCGAATCTCTCTATTTTAACATTCGTGATCTCCTCGTGAGGTATAAGTAGGGGAAAGCAATATATTCGATACCTCATCCAGAAACGCACCCTCTCGAAACCTGGACAGCAAGCTACACCGCGATGCAGAGCGCCTCTCTTGCAGAATCTGCCACGTGAGTTTGCTAAACATCTCCGTAACGCTATCACGCTTACCAAATAACCCTGTGACGAAACGCGCCGCTCTTCTTTGGATCTTCTCTACCTCCTCCGTCAACCCGATCTGGTACAGATCCCACACTGATGAGCAATACTCAAGTATAGGTCAAACGAGTGTTTTGTAAGCCACCTCCTTTGTTGATGGACTACATTTTCTAAGAGCTCTCCCAATGAATCTCAACCTGGTACCCGCCTTACCAACAACTAATTTTATATTATCATCCACTTCAAATCGTTCCGCACGCATACTCCCAGATATTTTACAGAAGTAACTGCTACCAGTGTTTGTTCCGCTATCATATAATCATACAATAAAGATACTTCTTTCTATGTATTCGCAATACATTACATTTGTCTACGTTAAGAGTCAGTTGCCACTCCCTGCACCAAGTGCCTAACCGCTGCAAATCTTCCAGCATTTCGCTACAATTTTCTAGTGCTGCAACTTTCCTGTATACTACAGCATCATCCGCGAAACGCCACATGGAACTTCCGACACTATCTACTAGGTCATTTATATATATTGTGAAAAGCAATGGTCCCATAACACTCCCCTGTGGCACGCCAGAGGTTACTTTAACGTCTGCAGACGTCTCTCCATTGAGAACAAAATGGTGTGTTCTGTTTGCTAAAAACTCTTCAATCCAGCCACACAGCTGGTCTGATATTCCGTAGGCTCTTGCTTTGTTTATCAGGCGACAGTGCGGAACTGTATCGAACGCCTTCCGGAAGTCAAGGAAAATAGCATCTACCTGGGAGCCCGTATTTAATATTTTCTGGGTCTCATGAACAAATAAAGCGAGTTGGGTCTCACACGATCGTGTTTCCGGAATCCATGTTGATTCTTACAGAGTAGATTCTGGATTTCCAGAAACGACATGATATGCGAGCAAAAAACATGTTCTAAAATTCTACAACAGATCGACGTCAGAGATATAGGTCTATAGTTTTGCGCATCTGCCCGACGACCCTTCCTGAAGACTGGGACTACCTGTGCTCTTTTCCAATCATTTGGAACCTTCCGTTCCTCTAGAGACTTGCGGTACACGGCTGTTAGAAGGGGGGCAAGTTCTTTCGCGTACTCTGTGTAGAATAGAATTGGTATCCCATCAGGTCCAGTGGACTTCCCTCTGTTGAGTAATTTCAGTTGCTTTTGTATTCCTTGGACACTTATTTCGATGTAATCCATTTTTTCGTTTGTGCGAGGATTTAGAGAACATTACCCCTACTATTATTACTATTATTATTATTGATGGTGTTGTTTTTGTTATTTTCATTATTATTGAGTGTAAATTTCAATATGCGGAGTAAGCACCACGTTATGACTTTTTAAAATAATGTCAGAATGGTACTGCATCTATTCACCGCAGCATTATTCCACAAAATTCTTTCTGTATTTGTACCATGTCACATTTGAGTAGTAACATGAACTTTTGAACGTGAAGACCAACATCAGTCTCAGGAGATGAATGAATGCCATAAGTGCTCTGTGGCTCTTGTTCAGCAGTGTTCTGCTTAACTGTAGGTGTAGTGACGTCAAATTGAGGCCGGTGTTCAGCTGCTTAAATACAGGTAATCAACAATGGAGCAAATACAACCCTCTCAGAGGGGCCATAAATATGGAGCAACACGTGGAAAGAGACTGGCAGAACATCACATCTTCCCTCTGAGATTAAGACACTACTTTTCCTCTTTGTGAGCATCCCATCTCTAGCGCTCGTCCACAGACTCCAAACATTAGATCAGCATTCGCAGTGCGTGCGATGTGGTGCAGTGGTCAACACACTGGACCCTCATTCGGGTGGATGGCGGTTCAACCTGCCCAAATCGCTTAGTGCAGATGCCCATATGGTTACTTTAAAAAAACTGTGGTCAGTTTCCTTCTCCATCCTTCCCAAATACGCCTCTAAGCGCCCTGTAATCCAAAGGACATTGAACCCAAATCCTTCTTCCTACTCTCTCCAGTAACGGTAGTCTAAAACCAATTCAGACTACGGAAATGTACACCCAAAGTAATCTGGTTTTTCAGACACAGCACGTCTGCTAGGCAAATATAATATTATTAAGCCAATGTTATTCCCACTACCAGAAAAATAGCTCATGCTATTTTCCGTGGCAGAAGTCTTTGGTTTGATAATACCTCGTATATACAAAGAGTCATGCGAATACAGTGAGACACAGCGTACACAATCCGCATAACGTCCGACTGCTGCAATGAAAATAAATGAGAATAAAGCTAGAAACCTCGAAAAATCAGCGATAATGGATTACAGCCTTGCATAGAGGCTTAAGGTTAGCATCGAAAACACATACATCTTGATCAGTGCTTAAGTGGGATCCTATAATAAAAGAAGCAGCATCGATTCACAACTGCACATGCAGTGAAGACAGTATCTACAATTCTAATACACAGTGGTACAATACATTAGCTGAAGCTGAGCGGCTCTTGTTATATTTTTTAGAAACATTCAAATCTGAGACAAGGGCTAATAAACCTTTGTCTTGTAACTGGTTGGCTGATGTTTTTTCAACCTCTTCAGATTTATACCGTTTCTGATACGCAACCATGTTAAATGTCTTAAAATTTATGGACTGAATACAAGTTGGGGAGGTGACGTTGAGATCCTCCCTGCTTCCTTCCTCTCCATATTTCCGACCTCAGTCTTGATTCCCTACATTTGCGCACGCGAATCTTGCCCCCAGGTGACGTCGTCACTGCCATAGTAGGCCAGAATGCTAATATATAAGAGGCACATATAACTTTGGCAGTCATCTCCTGACGATGAAGATGGAACTAATCTTCGAAACGTCGAACTTGAACCCGGTTGTTACGCGTTTGAACGCCAGGAGAATTCTATACGGGGTGGAAAGATACTGCGACTGTCAATAATGTTCTGTTGTATTTCATGTACTGTGGGAGAGCTGTAGATACCGATTCCTACATTCGTGTCATTTTGCACGAAGAGGCTCGAGAAACTCATCTCTGAGAGTTATTGTTGTTGTGGTCTTCAGTCCTGAGACTGGATTGATGCAGCTCTCCATGCTACTCCATCCTGTCAAGCTTCTTCATGTCCCAGTACCTACTGCAACCTACATCCTTCTGAATCTGCTTAGTGTATTCATCTCTTGTTCTCCCTCTACGATTTTTTCCTTTCCATGCTGTCCTTCAATACTAAATTGGTGATCCCTTGATGCCTCAGAACATGTCCTACCAGCCGATCCCTTCTTCTAGTCAAGTTGGGCCACAAACTCCTCTTCTCCCCAATTCTATTCAGTACCTCCACATTAGTTATGTGATCTACCCATTTAATCTTCAGCATTCTTCTGTAGCACCACATTTCGATATCTTCTATTCTCTTCTTGTCCAAACTGTTTATCGTACATGTTTCACTTCCATACACGGCAACACTCCATAAAAATACTTTCAGAAACGACTTCCTGACACTTAAATCTATACCCGATGCTAACAAATTTCTCTTCTTCAAAAACGCTTTCCTTGCCATTGCCTGTCTGCATTTTATATCCTCTTTACTTCGACCAGCATCAGTTATTTTGCTCCTCAAATAGCAAAACTCCTTTACTACTTTAAGTGTCTCATTTCCTAATCTAATCCCTCAGCATCACCCGACTTAATTCGACTACATTCCATTATCCTCGTCTTGCTTTTGTTGATACAGATTTAATAACATCGGCGATAGGATACAACCCTGTCTCACTTCCTTCCCAACCACTGCTTCCCTTTCATGTCCCTCGACTCTTATAACTGCCATCTGGTTTCTGTACAAATTGTAAATAGTCTTTCGCTCCCTGTATTTTACCCCTGCCACATTCAGAATTTGAAAGAGAGTATTCCAGTCAACATTGTCAAAAGCTTTCTCTAAGTCTACAAGTGCTAAAAAAGGAGGTTTGCCTTCCCTTAATCTATCTTCTAAGATAAGTCGTAGGGTCAATATTGCCTCACGCGTTCCAGTATTTCTACGGAATCCAAACTGATCTTCCCCGAGGTCAGCTTCTACCAGTTTTTCCATTCGTCTGTAAAGAATTCGCGGTAGTATTTTGCAGCCGTGACTTATTAAACCGATAGTTCAGTAATTTTCACAACTGTCAACACATGCTTTCTTTGGAATTGGAATTATTATATTCTTCTTGAAGTCTGAGGGTATTTCGCCTGTCTCATACATCTTGCTCACCAGATGGTATTGTCAGGACTGGTTCTCCCAAGGCTGTCAGCAGATCTAATTGAATGTTATCTACTCCCAGGGCCTTGTTTCGACTTACGTCTTTCGCTGCTCTGTCAAACTCTTCACGCATTATCATATCTCCCATTTCATCTCCTTGCACATCCTCTTCCATTTCAATAATATTTGCCTCAAGTATATCGCCCTTGTATAGACCCTCTATATACTCCTTCCACCTTTCTGCTTTCCCTTCTTTGCTTAGAACTGTGTTTCCATCTGAGCCCTTGATACTCATACAAGTGGTTCTCTTATCTCCAAAGGTCTCTATAATTTTCCTGTAGGCAGTATCTATCCTACCCCTAGTGAGACAAGCCTCTACATCCTTACATTTGTCCTCTAGCCATCCCTGCTTAGCCAGTTTGCACTTCCTGTCGATCTCATTTCTGAGACGTTTGTATTCCTTTTTGCCTGCTTCATTTACGGCATTTTTATATTTTCTCCTTTCATCAATTAAATTCAATATTTCTTGTGTTACCCAAGGATTTCTACTAGCCCTCGTCTTTTTACCTACTTGATCCTCTGCTGCCTTCACTACTTCATCCCTCAAAGCTACCCATTCTTCTTCTACTGTACTTCGTTCCCCCATTCCTGTCAATTTTTCCCTTATGCTCTCCCTGGAACTCTGCACGACCTCTGGCTTAGTCAGTTTATCCAGGTCTCATCTCCTGAAATTCCCACCTTTTTGCAGTTTCTTCAGTTTTAATCTACAGTTCATAACCAATAGATTGTGGTCAGAGTCCACATCTGCCCCTGGAAATGTCTTACAATTCGAAACCTGGTTCCTAAATCTCTGCCTTATCATTATATAATCTATCTGATACCTTCTAGTATCTCCAGGATTCTTCCATGTATACAATCTTCTTTCATGAGTCTTGAACCACGTGTTAGCTATGATTAAGTTATGCTCTGTGCAAAATTCTACCAGGCGGCTTCCTCTTTCATTTCTTACTCCTAATCCATATTCACCTACTAAGTTTCCTTCTCTTCCTTTTCCTACTATCGTATTCCAGTCACCCATGACTATTAAATTTTCGTCTCTCTTCACTATCTGAATAATTTCTTTTATCTCATCATACATTTAATCAATTTCTTCGTCATCTGCAGAGCTAATTGGCATATAAACTTGTAGTACTGTAGTAGGCGTGGGCTTCGTGTCTATCTTGGCCACAATAATGCGTTCACTATGCTGTTTGCAATAGCTTACCCACACTCCTATTTTTTTTATTCGACATTAAACCCACTCCTGCATTACCCCAACAGACCAATAAACCTCCATCGGAAATTTAAATGGCTGCAAATAATTCTCCTAAAGACCTTAAAAATGTTGGTGTAAACTGGAATGACCGAAAACTTGAAAAGGAACTGTTCACAAGACAATAGTGTAATTAAGATGGTGATGAGAAAACACATGAGATAGGATTGGAAGAGTTGGTAGACAAGGGTGTTGTTTGTTAGCAACGGTTCTCAACATTCACTCGGAGAAACATTACAGAAAGCAAGAGGCGTCGTAGTAGGAGCACAGACAAAGGGTGTTAACCCTTTCTCCGCTACAGACGTGCTGTTTGCATTCCGTGCCGAGGCTGCTTTTGTATGGCTGTACTGCTCACCAAATGCTGACGCTTGTGCTGAGAGACGGTGTTTCGGCCCGAGTCAAATACTTTAGCTGATACATTGCAGTAAAGGACATGTAGATAAAACATCAAAGTTTTATTTGAAGTTGGGAGCAAAACGATATCTGATTTCATTTTCGAGTTATTGGATTTATATCCGACGGAAAGTCGGGCGCAGTGCGTTCAGTTCTATCCATGCTCACTTCTCGGCTCTTATGAAATACGGTTTTTAATAACACTATTAGGTGAAAAAATTGATTTTTGCTCAGCTTACAGTCTGATATCTTCGCTTGATAAAAGATTGAATTTCTTTCTGTTATATGCCATAGTTACTGTACTGCTTCAAATTCAGTAAAACATTGTGCGAAATTGTGAAGATCTTGCAGACGTAAAAACACATTGCGTAAATTTTTCGTATGGTTGATTTCAGCTCATACATTGCAGCAAAAGAAATATAGACGTTATATCTAAATTTTATTTAAAATTGAGAGCAAAGAGATACCTCACTTCGTTCTTGAGTTGTTGGATTTTATGTCCGATGGACGGTCTCGCGCGACGCGCCCATAGACGTTCCTGCGCATCGCGAATCACGTGGTCATAATAAGCGTCATATGTCATAAACGATTCAGGATATGGAAACGAGGTCTTTTGCAAATGTTAGCACACGATGAGGCACATATGTCGTACTGTGAATACTCGAAACTTTTTCATTTACTGAAAAATGAAAGTAACTCGTCCACAGCAGTGACCATGCAATGTTGACTGAATCAGAGGAGGATCGTAATAACGGGAAAAGCTTATGTAATTGGGGTAAACACATGGAAGATCGGTAATGAGAATCAGAAAACTTGAAGGTTTCGTGTAAATATCACTGCTTGTAGAGACACTGGAGTAAGCAAAATCGTTTAGGTAGTAAGGAAATTTGGTGATAGGAAACAGAAAGTGGTTGGAGACACGATCGAGGTGGCGCACTGGTTAACACACTGGATTCGCATTCAGGAGGACGATGGTTCAAATCCGCGTCCGGAGATCCAGATTTAAGTTTCCCGTGACTTCCCTAAATCGCTACAGGCAAATACTGGGATCGTTCATTTGAACAGGCATGGACGATTTCCTTCCCCATCCTTGACATATTCCGAACTTGTGCTCCGTCTCTAACGACCTCGACGTCAAAGGGACATTAAATGCATTCTTCCTTCCTTCCTCCTGTTTGGAGGAAATAGGAAATAAAATATTTGTGAGTTAAAGAACTTTTGGAAAATTGAAAGTTATGTTGACATCAAAAAAGAACTGTGATAAAAATTTCGGCAAGTGGTATTTATAGAGTGTAGTGTTGTATGATAGCGGATCATGGACAATGAAAAAGAAAGAGGGAAAACACTTGGATACCTGTGAAATGTTGTTCTGGAGAAAAATGCTAAATGTTAAATTGACTGACAGAATGACGAATGAAGAGGTGTTTCTAAGAACAGGAAAGGAAAAGACACTAGTGTGATTGGTAACAATGAGGAATACATTTTGATGGGACGTGTACTGCGAAGAAATTTCACATAACAAAGAGCCATTAAAGGGAAGAGCGAAAGAAGAATAAGAAGAAGACTGACTCATAACAGGTGTACCAAAGAAGAAGAAAAAAAAAGCCTGGCATCACTGTTGGTGGAGATTGAAGTTGATAAGGCTCAAGAATGTTTGTGTTAAGTTACCTGAAGGCCAGAAGGTGACCATCAAGGCGGTGTAGGTGGTGAGGATGGAGATGAATGTCGCGACGAGGCTCATTTTCAACGTCAGCACGCCTGCCAGATTGGCCTCTGGACGCTCCGAGGTCGTCTGAAGCGCCAGCAGCCGCAGCTCGCGGTGGGCGGCGCCGCCCATGCGCCTCTCTTCCATCAGCAGCTCCCAGCACAGCCTTTGTGTGCGCCCCGCCTCTACCTCCACACAGTGGGCGGGGACTACCAGTAACAATAGGAAGCTTGTTTGGAAGAACACTCCCAGATGATACTGCCATTTCATGCCATTCAGGTCCATACCTAGGAATAACACTTTTGGAAAACTGAAATACAACATAATGACACTCATTGCCGAAATCGCTACGAAATACAACATTAAGAAACTTGCGTGAGCGGAGGATACCACCGTTGACAGTTCACATAGCCCCACACACACTCTCCTGAGTGATCGCACGTGTTCCGACATGCAATAGACACCCCCATGGC
This sequence comes from Schistocerca cancellata, assembly GCF_023864275.1. NCBI lineage: Eukaryota > Metazoa > Arthropoda > Insecta > Orthoptera > Acrididae > Schistocerca > Schistocerca cancellata. The sequence continues at coordinate 224,716,675 of NC_064630.1, forward strand.
TGACATCTAGGTCTTTCACTGGCGCAGCCCACCCTGTGGGGTTCACTTGCCTATGGCATGTCGCGCCTAAGTTATCACGCATTTCAAGTATGCAAATATACAAGTGTGATATTCTCTGCCTTATCACAAGCTGCAAATTCAAAACTCATAAAACTGTTAGTAAACCTGTTCCATAATTGTACACACAATAAATTCCTGTTACCACTAAGCTCTGATCAGTCTTGGCAGTGATTCCAGCAGCAACCAATATACCACAAACAACAAACAATAAAAGCAGCTGCAGCTTTATGAACATTCCCTCTCTCCTAGTCTCTTTCTTGATGTAGACAGACAGAATTCTGTCACAAGCTGTAATTAGCTTAAGCATATATTCATACTTTTTTTGGTTGAAACAAGCATCAGAGATTACAGGAACTAAATTCAGAACTACGTAACATATATTTCCTATAAGAGTAATACAGTCTATCACAGAAAATATCTTTACCGAACGATAAGATAAGAATGAATAAGTTAATGCAGACACCAGTTGTGTTGAGCAGGCGAGGGTCAGCATCACCAAATCCGATCTGCATCTTCTGAATGACGCCGTTCTCACATCGACAGTAAACGGCATCAGGCCAAACAGCTTGCATACGACGTGGAACGGTTTGCTCCCCAGTAGGAGCTTCCTAGTGATTTCTGTCACTGTGCCGGTGTCCATGTTTACTGACGTCATCTGAAAAAGTAATATATGCTGCTTGTATGTTACAAGTGCCAAAGTATTTATTATTTGCATTGCTGCCAAAACAAAATCTTTTCCCTCTGTCTATCAAGGTGTGGGTAATGAACATACTTAAAGTGTCAAACCTTTTCATCATATTTGCCAGATCTTCCACTGTGTGTCTGCTTCAAGAATAAATTGTTAACTATACAACACTGATGGGAATTTACACCCTGGAAGTTTCATTTTACGAATCATTAGGAGAGTTATAAGGGAAATAAAGCGTGAACCAAAGTCAGGAAGGGGATTTAACTGTGAATAACATTTTTTATCATTCGTTTCCCTTGATAGTTTACAAGGTTAAAGACAAAGCATGCTCAGTCTCTTGCCCTTCCTCTGTCAAAATCTGAAACAAAAGTACGGGGAAACAATAAGTTAAAAAAATTGTTCACAACTTCAAGGCCACTGTAACTTTTGATTCACCCTGTATTTTACATTGGAATGTTCAGCTACTCTTATTGAAGTTTTCATCCTTGATAATTGCTAGCCTCATTGGAAATTGATCAGAAGCAGGCAGTAAATTTGTCAGAAGATAAATATGAGAGAAGGAAGCAGAGTCCAATAAAGCAGTGATTGAAAGTCATCAAGCAACGAACCAAGAGCATCAGTAACTGGGCAGCGTGGCAATACTTAACTAGTACAAGACACTTCAATACACAAAGTATTAGGTTTGTAACGTTACGCATATTTAGGCGAGCTAATCGGCCGCCCAATAATGGAACGAGGTAAGATGAATTTTTGTACGGCTGAATGCTAGCGGGCCCACATCTCAGGGCACCCCTGGCAGATCCGGCTTCCGGCTAGGCGAACAGTATGAGCGAGTCCAGGAACAAAGACTAGCAGCGTAGCCAGAAATGGGGAAGTTCCCTAAACTGGGATTTTGACGGCAGTTACACGCGTGGCCTTTCTGCGGGAGATGCTCCAAGAAACGGCGGAGTATCGAACAATCTTAAAGTTACAGCTATCTGACATTCGAGAACAGCCCACATCAAATATTATTAATGCAAATATGAATACATTTTCGATCTCAGAAAAATGAGAGACATCCAATGACACAACAATATTTCAATCAACAGTATTGCAGAACCTTCAATACTTCAGAAGTTAATATTTCACGGCGAATAAATATTTACACCATGAACCTCTGAATTAACAACTTTTAATCACATCATGCAATTTCAAAAAACCATATCTGAGATGATAGCATTGCACCAAAGCTACAATCTCGCATAGCTACGTTTCTGTATCTATTTTATTTATTGATTTACGATTTCTTTTGTATCTTTTCTATTATGCAAATGTTTGTCACAACACTGTGTTCTTCACATTTACACAGAGCACAGCATTAAAACGTCATGTTTTGTCGTGCTTTTGTATTTATTTAATGAACAGTTAACTATTTTGCCAGTAACTGTATTCAAATGTTGACTGCAAGTGGTATTAAAAAATGTGCTAATTTATAAGTGGTCTGTCACATGTGTTAGCGAATACCACAATTGAAAAGAAAACCAAAAGACACTTCTGTCAAGAACGCACAAATAACTGTTTAAAGAATACTTAAGGACAATATGTTGTCATTTATCATGAACAAACTTGATAAAGAATGATGGCTTATTTATTTATGAGTCAACTTTTATTTAAATTTACTGCAAATGATCTGAGTGTAACCTTTGTCTGCAACTGGTTGGTTGAATTTTCGACCTCTTCAGATCTACACAGTTGCTATTTCGTAGCCATGTTTAAGATTTTGAAATATAGGATATGAATGATAAAATCTTCTCGGGTTGACAGCCGAGTTAATGCGCTGTTCTCCAGCAACGCTTTAGCACGTTTCTTAATTGCCATCTTCAGGCGAAGATGACAAGTAAGACAGTAAGTAAGAAACTTGCTGAAACGTTGCTGGACAACAACGCATTAACTCGGCTGTCAACCTGAGAAGATTTTTCATCGAGATTCGCCGAGAAAGCCTGCATTCTCATATAGGACATGAATGTCCAAAACGTAGAGCATATAGGAAACCATATTATGATAGAGAAGCAAACGGTTTAATCAAAGATTTGACGTTAGTGAGTACATTATTTTAAAAGAACCTTGTGCGCTGTACAAGTCGATATCTGTATTATTAGAGTATTAATCGTATTGTAGTATTCTGTTTTATCTTCCCTCCTTTTATCATCCCTCACATTCTTCCGTCATATAAAAGTTTAACCTCAACTAATTTCTACATCTTTAAGATTGTGACATCTACACTCCTGGAAATGGAAAAAAAGAACACATTGACACCGGTGTGTCAGACCCACCATACTTGCTCCGGACACTGCGAGAGGGCTGTACAAGCAATGATCACACGCACGGCACAGCGGACACACCAGGAACCGCGTGTTGGCCGTCAAATGGCGCTAGCTGCGCAGCATTTGTGCACCGCCGCCGTCAGTGTCAGCCAGTTTGCCGTGGCATACGGAGCTCCATCGCAGTCTTTAACACTGGTAGCATGCCGCGACAGCGTGGACGTGAACCGTATGTGCAGTTGACGGACTTTGAGCGAGGGCGTATAGTGGGCATGCGGGAGGCCGGGTGGACGTACCGCCGAATTGCTCAACACGTGGGGCGTGAGGTCTCCACAGTACATCGATGTTGTCGCCAGTGGTCGGCGGAAGGTGCACGTGCCCGTCGACCTGGGACCGGACCGCAGCGACGCACGGATGCACGCCAAGACCGTAGGATCCTACGCAGTGCCGTAGGGGACCGCACCGCCACTTCCCAGCAAATTAGGGACACTGTTGCTCCTGGGGTATCGGCGAGGACCATTCGCAACCGTCTCCATGAAGCTGGGCTACGGTCCTGCACACCGTTAGGCCGTCTTCCGCTCACGCCCCAACATCGTGCAGCCCGCCTCCAGTGGTGTCGCGACAGGCGTGAATGTAGGGACGAATGGAGACGTGTCGTCTTCAGCGATGAGAGTCGCTTCTGCCTTGGTGCCAATGATGGTCGTATGCGTGTTTGGCGCCGTGCAGGTGAGCGCCACAATCAGGACTGCATACGACCGAGGCCCCATAGGGCCAACACCCGGCATCATGGTGTGGGGAGCGATCTCCTACACTGGCCGTACACCACTGGTGATCGTCGAGGGGACACTGAATAGTGCACGGTACATCCAAACCGTCATCGAACCCATCGTTCTACCATTCCTAGACCGGCAAGGGAACTTGCTGTTCCAACAGGACAATACACGTCCGCATGTATCCCGTGCCACCCAACGTGCTCTAGAAGGTGTAAGTCAACTACCCTGGCCAGCAAGATCTCCGGATCTGTCCCCCATTGAGCATGTTTGGGACTGGATGAAGCGTCGTCTCACGCGGTCTGCACGTCCAGCACGAACGCTGGTCCAACTGAGGCGCCAGGTGGAAATGGCATGGCAAGCCGTTCCACAGGACTACATCCAGCATCTCTACGATCGTCTCCATGGGAGAATAGCAGCCTGCATTGCTGCGAAAGGTGGATATACACTGTACTAGTGCCGACATTGTGCATGCTCTGTTGCCTGTGTCTATGTGCCTGTGGTTCTGTCAGTGTGATCATGTGATGTATCTGACCCCAGGAATGTGTCAATAAAGTTTCCCCTTCCTGGGACAATGAATTCACGATGTTCTTATTTCAATTTCCAGGAGTGTATATTGTTGACGCACTGCCACCCTGAGTTCTTCGGTGAGAAAGTGCTACATCTGCTAGCATCTGGAGTCACAGTGAAATGTAGTGAGAAATACAGTGCAAAGAGCTAAAGTATCTTGGTTTTGTTCTTGTTTACAATCAAGCTTATCGCACTCAAATTTATATTTAGTCGCGTTTGTAAAAATTTTTAATTTGGATGACAGTAGATTACATGTATGTTATCTTGGAAATGATCAGGGCTATATAATATAAGAGATGGCGAAATACACGTGGACCTTTATTTCCTGTGCTTAAGGATTCTTCTGTTATAGTCGCATGATTAATGTCAAACCAACATCTGGCCGAGCGCTTCTAGACGCTACAGTCTGGAACCGCGCGACCGCTACGGTCGCAGGTTCGAATCCTGCCTCAGGCGTGGATGTGTGTGATGTTCTCAGGTTAGTTAGGTTTAAGTAGTTCTAAGTTATAGGGGACTGATGACCTCAACAGTTAAGTCCCATAGTGCTCAGAGCCATTTTTTGAAACCAACATCGGCACTTCAGTCCACTTTTGTAAATGTTATATTTATTTACTTAGTATTTGTTCTTTTCATACTTATAGGAGATGTAGCTTGGGGTCTGAGTTATCGATCTGAGCTTGAGACAGATCCTGTTTTTATAAGGTTTATTGTTGTTGTGGTCTTCAGTCCAGAGACTGGTTTGATGCAGCTCTCCATGATACTCTGTCCTGTGCAAGCTTCTTCATCACCCAATACCTACTGCAACCTACATCCTTCTGAATCTGTTTAGTGTATTCATCTCTTGGTCTCTCTCTTCGATTTTTTCCCCTCCATGCTGCCCTCCAATACTAAATTGGTGATCCCTTGATGCCTCAGAATATGCCCTACCAACCGATCCCTTCTTATAGTCAAGTTGGGCCACAAATTTCTCTTCTCTCCAATTCTATTCAGTACCTCCTCATTAGTTACGTGATCTACCCATCTAATCTTCAGTATTCTTCTGTAGCAAAGGTGTATTATAAGTTGTATTTTCGCGCTTTAATGTTTCGTGAAAGCAATTTTTCTTGACTTATTGTAGTCCTTGTCGTAACTAAGTGGGTCTCATGTTTACACTACTGGCCGTTAAAATTGCTACACCAAGAAGAAATGCAGATGATAAATGGGTATGCATTGGACAAATATATTATACTAGAACTGACATGTGACTACATTTTCACGCAATTTGGGTGCATAGATCCTTAGAAATCAGTACCAGAACAACCACCTCTGGCCGTAATAACGTTCTTGATACGCCTGGGCATTAACAGAGCTTGGATGGCGTGTACACGTACAGCTGCCCATGCAGCTTCAACACAATACCACAGTTCATCAAGAGTAGTGACTGGCGTTTTGTGACGAGCCAGTTGCTCGGCCACTTTCGACCAGGCGTTTTCAGTTGGTGAGAGATCCGGAGAATGTGCTGGCTAGGGCAGCAGTCGAACATTTTCTGTATCCAGAAAGGCCCGTACAGGATCTGCAACACGCGGTCGTGCATTATCCTGCTGAAATGTAGGGTTTCGCAGGGATCGAATGGAGGGTAGAGCCACGGGTCGTAACACATCTGAAATGAAACGTCCACTGTTCAAAGTGCCGTCAATGCGAAAAGAGGTGACCGAGACGTGTAACCAATGGCACCCTATACCATCACGCCGGGTGATACGCCAGTATGGCGATGACGAATACACGCTTCCAATGTGCGTTCACCGCGATGTCGCCGAACACGGATGCGACCATCATGATGCTGTAAACAGAACCTGGATTCATCCGAAAAAATGACATTTTGCCATTCGTGCACCCAGTTTCGTCGTTGAGTACACCATCTCAGGCGCTCCTGTCTGTGATGCAGCGTCAAGGGTAACCGTAGCCATGGTCTCCGAGCTGATAGTCCATGCTGCTGCAAAAGGTCGTCGAACTGTTCGTGCAGATGGTTGTTGTCTTGCAAATGTCCCCATCTTTTGAGTCAGGGATCGAGACGTGGCTGCACGATGCGTTACAGCCATGCGGATAAGATGCCTGTCATCTCGACTGCTAGTGATACGAGGCCGTTGGGATCCAGCACGGCGTTCCTTATTACCCTCCTGAACCCACCGATTCCATATTCTGCTAACAGTCATTGGATCTCGACCAACGCAAGCAGCAACGTTGCGATACGATAAACCGCAATCGCGATAGGCTACAGTCCGACCTTTATCAAAGTCGGATACGTGATGGTACGCATTTTTCCTCCTTACACGATGCATCACAACAACATTTCACCAGACAACGTCGGTCAACCGCTTTTTGTGTGTGAAAAATCGGTTGGAAACATTCCTCGTGTCAGCGCGTTGTAGGTGTCGCCACCGGCGCCAACCTTGTTTGAATGCTCTGAAAAGCTAATCATTTGCATATCACAGCATCTTCTTCCTGTCGGTTAAATTTCGCATCTGTAGCTCGTCATTTTCGTGGTGTAGCAATTTATAGTAGTGTAGATTGGAAGCAATATAATAAAATGTGTCCGTTGAGTGCTTTCTAGCGTCCAACATACTTTCACCGTTCTTTAGCTACTCACCGTGAGCATAGTCACATTATGAGGTAGCACCACACACAGTACACGTGGGTTAAGTCAAGCGCTGTCCAGACAAGTACACAGTTCAGAGCGGTAAGGTATAAACTAGCTTAATAGCGCCACATGAAATTCTTAAAAGAACTGCATGTGTACTAACAGTTTTCAGTATTTCTCTGCGAAACTTATCTCATTCAGTATCTCTGATCACGTTCAAATGAAGTCTTAAAATTATGAACAACTTAGATGTTTTAAGTATAATGCCTTTCGCATAGTCCGTACTTATTATTTATTTCATTTGTCCAAACAGATGATATCAGTGAAAAACAGTCAATAGTTTCGTCAAGCCCTGGATCAGCGATAAAATGCTCTACTGTTTGAACATTTATGAATGACAATCACCATCCATACTATCGCTGAAATATGCAGTCAATTTATTGTTAGAGTTTCAGTTGCGAAATGATCATGGATATTTTTTCTGGAGCCACTGACAGTCACAACGTTTGCTGCATTCCTCATTTACAATGTTAGCTTTTAGTGTGAGCAAATACCAGGATACCAGGCGGTGCATGCCCAAGAAGAATCCTTCGCCAGCTGGACTAGTTGGCTGCAGATCGCTGCTATCAAATGGCTCTGAGCACTATGGGACTTAACATCGATGGTCATCAGTCCCCGAGAACTTAGAACTACTTAAATCTAACTAACCTAAGGACATCACACAACACCCAGTCATCACGAGGCAGAGAAAATCCCGGAGCCAGCCGGGAATCGAACCCGGGCGTGGGATGCGAGAACGCTACCGCACGACCACGAGCTGCAGACGCTGCTATCATTTAGGTCAACGATATATGTCACTTGCAATCTCCCAGTTCTGGAGAATGGCAGAAGTGGCAAAGACAGCTATTCTTACTTGTAAGGCCCCAGAGCACCTGTCAATTTGAAGTATCATTAAGGAGATGGGTAAGCTTCTCGGACATGAAACTCAGTGGAGAATCTACAACACAGGTCTCATTGGTTCTGCGCCGATTTCGCATGTAGATTTCTTGACATTTGGTATGAGGCAGACACTACTAAAGTCTGATCCACGAACTGCGGCGGTTCTCGCATGTCAAGGTACGGACGGGGATGGATTGTTGCAGATTCCAAGCGGCAGTTGCGGTACGCGTATGCGCGTGCTTTACGTTTGAAGAAAGAGTAATTCCAGAAAATTACACTCCTGGAAATGGAAAAAAGAACACATTGACACCGGTGTGTCAGACCCACCATACTTGCTCCGGACACTGCGAGAGGGCTGTACAAGCAATGATCACACGCACGGCACAGCGGACACACCAGGAACCGCGTGTTGGCCGTCAAATGGCGCTAGCTGCGCAGCATTTGTGCACCGCCGCCGTCAGTGTCAGCCAGTTTGCCGTGGCATACGGAGCTCCATCGCAGTCTTTAACACTGGTAGCATGCCGCGACAGCGTGGACGTGAACCGTATGTGCAGTTGACGGACTTTGAGCGAGGGCGTATAGTGGGCATGCGGGAGGCCGGGTGGACGTACCGCCGAATTGCTCAACACGTGGGGCGTGAGGTCTCCACAGTACATCGATGTTGTCGCCAGTGGTCGGCGGAAGGTGCACGTGCCCGTCGACCTGGGACCGGACCGCAGCGACGCACGGATGCACGCCAAGACCGTAGGATCCTACGCAGTGCCGTAGGGGACCGCACCGCCACTTCCCAGCAAATTAGGGACACTGTTGCTCCTGGGGTATCGGCGAGGACCATTCGCAACCGTCTCCATGAAGCTGGGCTACGGTCCTGCACACCGTTAGGCCGTCTTCCGCTCACGCCCCAACATCGTGCAGCCCGCCTCCAGTGGTGTCGCGACAGGCGTGAATGGAGGGACGAATGGAGACGTGTCGTCTTCAGCGATGAGAGTCGCTTCTGCCTTGTTGCCAATGATGGTCGTATGCGTGTTTGGCGCCGTGCAGGTGAGCGCCACAATCAGGACTGCATACGACCGAGGCACACAGGGCCAACACCCGGCATCATGGTGTGGGGAGCGATCTCCTACACTGGCCGTACACCACTGGTGATCGTCGAGGGGACACTGAATAGTGCACGGTACATCCAAACCGTCATCGAACCCATCGTTCTACCATTCCTAGACCGGCAAGGGAACTTGCTGTTCCAACAGGACAATGCACGTCCGCATGTATCCCTCCCGTGCCACCCAACGTGCTCTAGAAGGTGTAAGTCAACTACCCTGGCCAGCAAGATCTCCGGATCTGTCCCCCATTGAGCATGTTTGGGACTGGATGAAGCGTCGTCTCACGCGGTCTGCACGCCAACACGAACGCTTGTCCAACTGAGGCGCCAGGTGGAAATGGCATGGCAAGCCGTTCCACAGGACTACATCCAGCATCTCTACGATCGTCTCCATGGGAGAATAGCAGCCTGCATTGCTGCGAAAGGTGGATATACACTGTACTAGTGCCGACATTGTGCATGCTCTGTTGCCTGTGTCTATGTGCCTGTGGTTCTGTCAGTATGATCATGTGATGTATCTGACCCCAGGAATGTGTCAATAAAGTTTCCCCTTCCTGGGAAAATGAATTCACGGTGTTCTTATTTCAATTTCCAGGAGTGTATGTCTCTCGCTCCTTTATGCAGAATTTCTGACCTACCACCACCATCAGTGATGAGAAATCGCAACAAACGGAATAGAAATTCACTAAGTATCTCTTTACGGTGACATTTAATTCCCGCATTAGCTGCAGCATTCGCAGTAGAGTGCTGAGACAACTATTGATCGCTCATTGGCTGTCGGAAAATGAGTCACGTAGATGCGCAGAACAGGCCTAAACACCACGGCCTTCGTTCGTGACTCCAACTATAGTGTTTCCAAACTGAAATATTCACTGTGCAGCTTAGTGTGTGCTGACATGAAACTTCCCCTGCAGATTAAAATTTTCATTATAGAAACATCGCCGGGCTGTGGTTCGGCCGTATCTCCGCAGTATCCTTTCGTACAAGAGTGGCTAGTCCAGCAAGTTTCGCAGGAGAGCTTCTGTGATGTGTGGAACATCAGAGACGAGGAACTGGAGGAAGTAAAGCTGTGGTGAGGGGTCGTGTGTCGTGCTTGTGTAGCTCAGTTGGAGAAGCACTTGTCCGCAAAACACAAAGGTCCCGAGTTCGAGTCTCGGTCCGGCTACAGTTTTAACCTGCCGGGAAGTTTCTCTACTAACGTTATTCAAAATCGGTCAGGTGTGCATTGTGCACCACGTTCAGCTAGTCAGGTGTACGTTTGTGTAGAATGCAAATGGAATTTTCCTGATTAGTACGAAGAGACAAGGTATGTTTCAGTTAAAAAGTGAAAGCACGCTACATCTGCAGGAACGCTAACCAATACGCTTGACTGCATTGGTAACTGCGAAGTCAGCGTGGCTGGATGCCAAACAGAGGGGTCTGGGTTCAATTCCTGGCTGTGATGCAGATTTTCTCCTCTTGGTAAATGAGTGTTGTGACACCTTCAACAGCGCACCATTATCAACGAACGCAACTAAAAAGACTTGCGCCTGGCGGCGTAGCCGCCATGAGAAAGAGAGAATGGCGGTGTGTATCTCATACGCATTACTTATCCACTGCTTACCTATTCCTCACCAACATACGAAGAATATGGCACAATTGTTTTTCAGACTGTCCAGATCACTGATTATTTAAACACGCGGAATGGTATTTCTAGTAACGACCTTCCTGTAAGAACACTCAACACTTTCATAACAACGTCTTACTTGTAACTGCAAATTTGGCATAAGACTGATCTCACACGATCTTCTGAAATTCGTAAAGAGTCTAGCATTATCCCAGAAGATGTTGCATGAGTATTCACTTACGTGATATCCTCTTTACTTTACTTCCTATAATTCTAATAATAAATCCAAGTTTGAATTTGTCCTAATTATTAATATCTTGTGTTCCATCCACTTCATAACACTATGCAACCCTACTCCAAGACATACGAGTGGCCCTAAATAAATAGTGCAACACATTTTTTTTTTCTGGAAGCACATTGGTTTTATTCAGGATTTTAATACACCATACTATTCTCCACTCTTTTAGCTACAAAACCTTATTTTTCAACACAATCGTCTTTCAATGTGACGGTCTTACGCCACCTTACTGGGAGGGCCTATATGCCCGCATGGTACCACTCTACTGGTCGACGTCGGAAGCAACGTCTTGCTGCATCAGTAGCCTCCCCATCATCCATGTGCTGCTTCCCGCGGAGTGCATCCTTCATTGGGCCAAACACATAGAAACAAGGAGGTGCGAGATCCGGGATGTATGATGGATGAGGAAGAACAGTCCGATGAAGTTTTGTGATCTTCTCTTGTGTGCGCACACTCGTGTGAGGCCTTGGGTTGTCTTGGAGTAGGAGAAGTTCGTTTTTGTGGCGACGAACACGCTGAAGTCGTTCCTTGAATTTCCTGGAGGGGGGGGGGGGGGGGGGGTTAACTCACTTCCGACTTGATCGTTGCACCATGAGGGAGGACATCAAACAAAAGATTTGCGGCTTTGAACTTTTCTTCGCAGGAGAGATGGTGTAGCGCCACTCCATAGATTGACGTTTTGTTTTCAGTTCGAAGTAACAGGCCCATGTTTCATCGCCTGTGACGATGTTCGACACAATATTGTAACGATGAGCCTCGTAACGCGCAAGTAATCCCGCACAGATGGCCCTTCGACGCTCTTTATAGTCTTCTGTTAGGTGGCGAGGAAACCTTCGGTCACACACATTTGAGTACGCCAACTGGTGAACGAGCGTGTCGGCACTACCAATAGAGATGTCCCATTGTGCAGCGAAGGTGTGATTGGGATCCGTCATTCACTTGGAATGGAAGTATCCGCATGCTACAACATTGCAGGAATCACAATATTGTGTGCAACCGCCCGACACGCGGGAAGTCAAAGAAGTTCGCGCGATCTTGTTGCAATAATGACTCACCCTGTTTTTGTTCACTGCTGGTATCCGCAGATATTTTGCAAGCAACTATGAATAAATGCAGTGCTCTGGTTTTCCACCAAAAGAAACTCAATGACAGCTTTCTGCTTGGACCGCACATCCTTTACAGACGCCATTTTCGAGGTTATGTATAGCGCAGCCACCTGTTGGAATTTCATGAAGCCTCGCGGGATTAGCCAAGCGGTCTCCGGCGCAGCAGTCATGGACTGTGTGGCTGGTCCCGGCGGAGGTTCGAGTCCTCCCTCGGGCATGGGTGTGTGTGTTTGTTCTCAGGATAATTTAGGTTTAGTAGTGTCTAAGCTTAGGGACTGATGACCTTAGCAGTTAAGTCCCATAAGATTTCACACACATTTGAACATTCGAACAATTTCATGAAACTATAGGGGCCGAAGCGAGACCATTCCTAAATATCGTGCAACAAATTACACTTTTTTTTTCAACTGAAGTTCGCCAAGAAACACAACTGTTTTGCATTTCTTACTGAACACCCCTCGCATAATAAGCATAAGTGTCCAACCTCATACCACTCTTATGTCCCAATATTGCAGACACCCCTCTGTCCTGCGAATATGCACGCCAAAGTCACATGGAAGACACGCAAATTGCTGCGAAAGTCAAGTAAAAAATTAAAATTCCTTCGCTGTGATTCTCAGAAAATAATTTTGTATTGAACCACACAAATATAATAAATTGATAGTGAATATCTTCACAATTTGTATGCCATTAAGGAGACGTAGTGTTACCCGGCCCCACAGCTGAGCACATTAAAACGCCAGATTCTGGGAAACGGGCGAGGCTTGCCAGCCTCGGGTAGAATCTGCTCAGCGGGTTAACAAAGAGCGTCAGTGCGTGAGGCAAGCCTGAATGTGATATTAGGCGATTTCCCACATCCGACTAGGAGGAAACCTGGCTGGTACCCTCAGCCTGCAACTACACGATTCTAAATCATTTCGAAAACGTTCTCACACTTGCACGTGAGATAATACTCGACGCAGACAGTTAGGGTACACAGTTTCCGACCTGGGGTGATGTGGTACAAAGGGGAAGGGCGTCTGGCCACCCACTACCATCAACACTGCCAAATCAGTAACAACAGATCGACCCCTTTGAAACATGGATTAAGCCCAGGAAGAGGAAAAAGAAGTAGAAAAAGAGGAACTAGAGATAAACATGGTGTTACAACAAAAGTTTACCAATAATTTCTGGATAGGTGTAGTTAGCACGGTGCCCAAAACCACGTCGGTGCGTGGAGGGCTAGGGAGAAGAAGTTGTTAACTAATCAGGCGAATGGCTTTTGAGAATATTAGCTGAGTGATCAATATCTCTGCAGCCGGGCACTGTACTTACGAGATGAAGCCTACACATTAACTCTCCAGAGTTAAATTTCCTCTCCCCTTAGTAATTACGAATGAGCCACATGGCCATCGATAACAAACGTAAACGTCCTGTCGATAGTCAAAGCAACACTGAACAAACAGCAGTCAACAGACTCCCGGGCGGCAATGCTTGACACGGATGCAGTAGTTCTGTACTCAGCATTTCGTCAGGAAATATGTGAAAGAGTGCCTGGCCGCTGACCACTACATTGTTGAGCGACCGAAACTCAATAACAACTAAAAATCGGTGACTGCAGATCATAAGCTCTAAGCTGTACATCAGCGTCTTTGCTTAACTTCCAAAACCCTCCATATATTTTCAAGGAGTGACATCTTATGAATAATGAGTGTGTACCACTTTCAGAACAATGACCCCATTGTTCTCCTTAGGTGAACAAACCGGTCATTTGTGATAGCCTAATTTAATGACCTTTTTATACAGAAACTGTTCACTTGGGTGCATGTGTCCTTTATTTTTGTCACATTTAATGGTCAATAGTCGTCATGTTATTACCATAATTTATAGACATGATGACTGCCTAGTGGCTTCAGGTTTACCCTAGTGTTGAATGATTTTATCTAGGTGATAACTGTCATTTTTATGTGATGGTAGTTTATGACCCAAAAATGACGCCTGTCACCGTCCCTACTGTGCTATAATTGGTCATCCCCCTCCACATCACCACTGCCCCCACTGATCCTTAGCATCCCCGAGATTGTCATTCTTAATGCGGATCTCACTGGAGCAGCAGCGGCAGTAGCAGTACATTCAGATGATGTTGCAGATTTCCATCATAGCATAGCACGCAGATATACTGGCTTTATTTTCACGTTTGTTCAGCTCCCACACTGTTTTCTGCGATATACGATGCTATTTATGGTTTCGTTGGTATTTTTGAGGAAGATGCAGTTTTTCATTGCTGTTTTCTGATTCCTCTGCACTTTTCTATAAGATATATGTAAATATGGGTTTAACTGATGTTTCCCCCCCCCCTCTTTTTAAGAAGATACACGTAAATATATGTTTCGTGACTAATTTTACCGATTTTTTGAGGCAACACATATAAATATGGGTTTCGCTCTATTTTATCGATTTTTTGAAAACACATGTAAAAATATACGGCTTTAAATTTTGAATAACACCGCCAACACATGACACGGTTTACTGTTTTTAGACGAGTCGTTAGAATTTTGTCGATTATCCCTCAACGTCCCAAAAACACAACTATTCAACAACATCGACTTAAATACGGAACTTTGTATGTCTAGCAACTAACACCATTGTGAATACAATCAACAAATGACACTATTTACAGTTATTAAAAATTTTACCGGTTTCCACCGCAAATAGCCACTTTCTTCAGGAAGACACACAAAAACGTGAATAATGCAGCAGGCGTATGTTTAGCTCAAAGTAAATTTATCTCCCCGCGCTTTTAGTGTATGACGTAACTATCAGCTCCCATAACAATATATGATTATACCAGATTTGTAAAAAACAATTCCTGTAACACTTCTGCAGAGGGAAGTATACATTCTACTCGCGAAGTCTGCAATGGCCCAGTGGAGTCTTATGTTTCTGCGACCACCGACCGCATCTAACCATCACTCACAGTCAGCATTTTACTACTTCGCTTTAACCACTTCCTTCCTTTCCCCTACGTATTCGAGCAGACTGAATGGGCTAACTGCGTCCTATCCTGAAAACTTGCATGCCTTTCCAGAGGTACGTGACGTCACTTGTTTCATTAAAACTCACGTTCATTTATTGTTTGGCAATTCTAGTATTATTTTTTTCCTTTCTTTCCGGCCGAATGATAATCGATGAATGTTTCAACATTCCAATTCCGGCGGATGGCACTGCCCTCATTTTAAGTTTCACTATCGGAGCGATAAAATATACAATTTGTCACTTCTATTAGTCGAGAAGCATGTCTGTTTTTTCGTCTGCAGCTAGAACTATTCGAAAATAGCTCGTGGAAAAAAGGCCTTTCCGTTAGCCAGAATTTTTGGGCTGCAGAGTAGTTCCATAATTTGATCCGTTGGATTTTTCTATTTAGTCTGCCTATCGAGATATCAGTCTATCAATTTAAAGGCTGACAAAACTCACAGAAGAATGTACACTACCACCCAGCCTACTCACGCACTCACGAAGGATCTAACACTATTTACTGTACAGCGCACTGATCAGACGATTGATAATAACTGACGAAGTAACGCTATTATATTCCATAACTGAGCACTCAGAACAAAATGTTAAATTACAAGTAAAGTCTGTGTCGGTAATATTCAACATTTTCTTCCACAAGTCATCGAAAAGAGCCTTCGTCTATTTAGCTTGATGTTACAGACTGTGTAAGGCTATTTGTTCATCGTCATTTATTACATAATCATTATTCAACGGGGTTATTCGATACCTTGACAGCGCAGTTTTAATTGGAGGTGGGGACCACCGACCAGCTTTAATAACGAGAGCTGATCCTTCGTGAATGACACCGCTTTTCCCCTCATATTCTTGTCTTTTAAAGTGCCTCAGTTTAAAAACTTCAGTCATCGATATATAGATGTCCAATGGAGCAGTAATATTATCTTTATTTCTTTTTTGTCCTACCATATTTATAGAGAGAAAAGAGAAAGACAGAACTTCTGCTGCTGAATGTCTCTCGGTAAAAACCTTCGTATTAGTCCTTTATTTTCTCACTGCAGTCACTTCATGAAACATATGTGGGAGGGAGCAATATGTATCCTCACAACATTTAGAAGAAGCTGTAAAATGATCACCTCGCTACTTCCTTTTTGCCAGAGTAGTGTTTGCCCTCTTAGATTCTCACGAATCTTCCAGTCTTCGAAGTAAGCCTTTTGCATCCACCTGATTTTCAAGAGTGAGGTTGGCTCTAGCTATCCTAGCCAAGTCACAGACCTCTGTTAATTGTCTCGAAATCCCATCACGCTGTGACAGCACTATTCCATAGTTATAAGTATGTGGAGAACTATTACAACGAGAAAAATAGCATACTAACACGCTACGGAAAATTCACCAACATGGGGATTCATACGTCCAGATATTTTACTGTCGGTATTGTTTCCAGTGATTTGTAGTCAGTGGCGTAATAGGACAGCAGCAGGTCACTTTAACTATTTTACATACAATATTTACATTTATCTGCATTCAGCTTCAACTCAAACCTGTCCTTAATCAAACGCAAATCATAGCCTACCGCTGTCACCACCCTGCTATACGCAGGAGCCTGCATCTAAACACATATTTCACAAATCACTTTACAGTCCAAGGCGTAGGCTATGTATTGTATTAACTGAATCATTTCTACTTATTCAGCTGGTTCACACGATCAAGCACAATTCAGAATTACTGTAACGGTAGGGAAAAGACTTTGGGATTAATCAGAGTGTTGTTCACCCCCACACCCCCCCCCCCACCCCCCACCACCACCCGTTATTAGGGAATGGGCTGAAGATGAAATCTTATTCCAATTAGACCAATGGACATTGTGCGTACTAAAAGTGGTACTAATTTTTTGTTATTCGAAACCAACCCACCAGTATTTACAAGTCCATCCGAGATTTATTGTTAGTTAGCTGACAAGCAGAGGGGATTTACAGTTGCTCGCCTGCCACATGCAAGTCGACCTGTCAGTTCTTAGTCCTTGGGTTACTTCCCTTAAGGTAACAGCAAATGATTCTGCGTCTTATATACACATTCTACTTCAGCTCGCTCCAGATGCTTACTGCTAGGCAGTTTACTGCAGTTAATGCTTCCGATACAGTGTACGGAATTTTTACTGATTTTAATGTGTCATAGATTTAGTTACGTCCACGTTAGCTACCAGCCCGACCACAGGTCTTTCCACCTGCTTCTAGTCAACTCCATCCCCTCCAAACATCCTAAGTCTAAAACAAGTACGCCACGCCACATTGCACGATGGAGGGTATATAGCACCAGTATTATCGATTAACCTTCCATCCTACCCTGGCGCATTGATCAAGTACAGAAATGATTGTCTGTACAGTTCCTTTACATAATCCACCCTTACGTTTCCGGGAAAAACGCATCGTCTTTTCCAGAGATTTTTTGCCACTTACATATTCGAATGGAGTATGCCAAATTATACGATCCTAGCAGCATCCACATGTTCTTTTGCTTCGAGATCACCCACGTAACACCAACAGATGTGGGCTCTGATGATTGGTGTACGTCTGCTAGGATGTACTGAGCTGTCAAATCGATGTTACTGTTCACCTACATGTATAATCTAGCCACTAATGGGTTATGCACGTTAATGCCAAGATGCCAGCTGACAGTGGCCTCGAGTTACAGTGAAAATTGAAATTGTATGGAGAGGTACAAACGTGATGCTCGTTCAAATGAAGTAGAAGTTGTGTGACAAATTGTCATATATCGAGGACAGTTAATGGCTAAGTATGGATCATTCTGTCTTGGCATACCTGTCTTCGACAGTGCTTCATTGCTCATACCTAACATCTGAGTGCAAATCTGTTTGTGTTACGTGGATGATCTCGATGCAAAAGGATCATGTGGATGCTGCAAGGGTAAAATTAACAGGTCGAGTGTCATCGCAAAGCGCATTTCTAAAGCATCGAAGTATCACGACCATACTTGGATGCAGGAAGCGCTGAGTGCTATAGTGAAGCGAGAGTAGATCTATGGTATTTTTTTGATTAAGATAGTGGTATCGTTTAGATGGAGTTGTGCTGTTTGTGATTTCGGTCACTCAGTCTGTCTAAGGTCAACGAAAGTTCAATGTAAGACGGTATACCTACATCAACAGGTTTTGGATCCAATAAATGTGGAATTAAAAGCATGCAAAAAACAATTATTTGCGTCATACTGTACGTAGTTTCTAAACGTCTACCAGTGCCCTTTAAGGACAGCGACGCTGTGTGTGGTACTTCCTCTCCTGTTAACAAATGTTCCATAAACACTACAGTCGTCCATTCCATATATGTACATATTATAGACTCCCTCCTCACTTTGAAATATAATTACCTTACGGTGAACTAGCCAGCTATCCAGCGGAGCAACGGATTCAGATGTCTGCGACATACTTTCTAAACTTTTGTCAGGGATATTTAAGTATAATGATGCAGCACGTGGTATTGCATCCCACCATCAACAATGTTCCATTAAAACTACAGGCTTCTACGCCGTAAACACCCCATACCGATTTTTGAAATGTACTTCCGTATCGCTAGCATTCAGACAAGATCAAACTCGAACAGTAGAATTCCGTAATTATAAATTAGAGCTTAAAAGCGAAGATCTTTTTAGCGGGATAAAATGTAAACGTTCCTGCCTGACGTTAGGTAGTGGCACATTTCCATTCTGTCAAAAAAATCGCCCATTTAATCCAAATCCATAAGGTAGTGTTCATTTATAGTGACAATTGCAATAGTAGAGGCTGACGGTCCATTTCAACCGCAACCAGCTGTGATTTAAATAGATTTCTGATGCTCTCATTGCATTCATACCAATGTATCCTAATACACCTCCTGCTCCTGACTGTGGGAAATGACACTGTCTCTAGACTGCACAAACTTTCCGCTATTATAGCAGTGATATATGACATCATCCTTCTGTCCAACATATAGTGAATACATTAAAAAACGAAGCTCCTTATATGGCCAATTACGATTACATCTGCTGTGTAACGCTTTTTATTGAAGTAATATGACGCAAGGGTGTAGGCAGCACTCAGATTTTCTTTTTCTCCCTGCACCCCAATGCAGAATCTAATAGTTTAGTAGGAGGCACGTGTCACAAAGCACTTGTTACTGGATATGAAACTGTTTGAAGCACAGGTGTTAACAATGGTACTATGATTAGGGATGAAATGATGTTTTTTTAACCCCATGGAAGAATTTATGTATTGAGAGAATAGTGGAATTGTCTGTTATTGCTATGTTTCTACACTAAAATATGACGATTATTCAATGTAGGCAAGGAGGAGTTATGATCATAGCGTAATCATTGCTATCACATGAAGAGCAGACCTGATTGATGTAGGAAAAGAAAACAAGAAATAAATGCATTTTAGTGATAGTGCTTTTTTCTTCCCAATGTGCATTAACAACGTATAAAAAATAGATAGTAAAATAACAGCATCTCTTACAATATCGTTGCTTCGTCTAAAGCGCTCTTACAGGTTCTGACACACAGCACACACAAGCAACGGCAGGTCCGCATTTATCGTAACCAGCAAGACACTGAGGTGACAAAAGTCAATGGTTATATCGTAATATTGGATGGAACCTCCTTTTGCCGGTGTAGAGCAACTCGAGCTGACGTGCAGTCAACAAGTCATTGCAAGTCCCCTGCAGAAATACTAACCAAACTGCCTCTGTAGCCGTCCCGTCCATGACTGCGAAAGTGGTTACCGTTGCAGGATTTTGTACACAAACTTCTGTCGATTGTATCCCATACATGGTCGATGGGATTCATGTCGGGAGATGTGGGTAGCCAAATAATTCGCTCGAATGGTCCAGAATATTCTTCGACCCAACTGAGAACAATTGTGGCCCAATGACATAAACATTGGCGTCCACAAAAAATCCATCACTGTTTGGGAACATGAAGTCCATGAATCGCTGCAAATGGCCCCTAAATAGCGGAACATAAACATTTCCAGTCAATGATCGGTGCCATTCCATATAAACATAGACCACACCATTATGGGACCACCACCAGCTTGCACAGAGCTTTGTTGAAAAGCTCGGTCCGTGGCTTTGTGGGGTCTGCACTCGAACCCCACCAACACCTCTTACCAAAAGAAATAAAGACTCAATTGACGAGGCCACGGTTTTCCAGTCGTCTAGGGTCCAACCGATATGGTCACCAGCCCAGGAGAGGTGCTACAGGCGATGCCGTGCTGTTAGCAAAGGCACTCGCGTTGGTCGTCTGCTGCCATAGCCCTTTAACGCCAAATTTCGCCCCACTGTCTTAACACAAATGCCGCTGCTCTCGGCCGTTGAGTGAATGCCTTCGGCCACTGCCTTCTCCGAGGTAAGATTTTGCATTCTCGGCACACTTTGGATCTCGAAATAGTGAATTCCCTAACGATTTCCGAACGGAAATGTCCCAGGCATCTAGCTTCAACTACGATTCCGCATTCAAAATCTGTTGGAAACATTTTCACATGAATACAAATAACAGCTTCCACTCCATCACAATATCACAATGGAAACCACGATTTCATCTCCGTCACCACGTCGCCAGCATAAAAGAATAGAGCTTCACATAAAGTCCGGGAACACTTTCAGTTATTTATTGCTCAAGAACCAAACAGTGAACAGATATCATACATATGTCATTTTGAAGAGAAACCCTGAAAGTTTTTTTTTTTCACGTATACCGCCACAACGTAGTTTGGTAATTTGCCTTTAGTCAGCGCTAGTCGCAGAGATGGCGAGCTCAGATGCGGAGCGAGCTTTCTGCGTGTAGGAGTTCGACACAAACAAGTATGATACAGCTGTTCAGCGGATGTTTAGAACCAAGCACAGTGAGACACCAACTTCAAGGAAGGCCATTTACCACTGGCACAACGAATTCGTTACGATGGTTGCTTGTGACCGGCAAAGAGAAACGGACGTCCCATTGTGAGTGAAGTGAATGTGGAGCGCGTACGAGAGACATTCATAAGGAGTCCAAAGAAATCGGTGTGTCGTGCATCCCGTGAACTCAAAATGGCTCCAATGACAGTGTGGAAAGCCCTGTGACAGAAGCTGTCTATGAAACCATTCAAATTGGAGTTAGTGCAGAAGCTCAATGACGACGACAAAGACAAGCGTTTTGAGTTCTGTTCGCAGTAGCAACAGTTGAATGAGGGTGAGGATGGCATTGTTGATCGCTTAATCTTCAGCGACGAATCCATCGCCTCTGCCACGCGATGTAGCAGAGTTCAGGGAGAGAATACCCTGAAGCGACTGCCACAGTCGACGATGCCATGCTGGGACAGGTATGGCAAGAATTTATCATCATTGGGTTGTCTGCCTTGTGGCAGGTTTTGACTGCATAGCCCCCCATGCTTCTCTGCCTTCTGCGTTCCTCTTCATTCTTTGGTATTCTCCTTGTGGCCTGCTGACATCATCCTCCATCTGGAACCTTCTCCTGCCCTTCCCTCTCTTTCCCGGAACGAAGCCTTCAGCTGTCTCTACTACAAGGCAATTCCTTCTTAGATTGTGGCCTATCCAGTTTAGTTTCCTGTTCTTCACCATCAGCAGCATCCTCCGTTCTTCTCCAACTCTGCTCAATACTTCTTCATTCGTGACTTTATCAGTCCAGATTTTCTCCATTCTACGCCATATCCACTTTTCACAAGCTTCAATTCCCTTTTCATCCTGCTTTCTCGAAGTCCACATTTCTGCTCCATACAGCGCCATGCTCCATATTAAGCACTTAACCAGTCGCTTCCGTGATACCTTGTTTAAACAGCTAGTTATGAGTCTTCTCTGCTTTTGAAATGCCTCTTTCGCCAGAGCCATTCTCACTTTGATATCTTGTTGGCAATCCATGTCTTCTGTATTCCAATTTCCCAAATATTTGAATGCTCTTACCTGTTCTATGATTTCTGACCCCAACTTAATTTTCACTTTCCTTTTCTTTAGGCCTATGACCATGCTTTTGGTTTTCCTTTTCCTAATTTTCATGCCATATGCTGTACAGGCTTCATTCAGCATTTGAGTCAGCGTCTCTTGATTTTCTGTGAGGATCGCCATGTCATCTCCAAATCTTATACATTCAATTTTCTGCCCACCTATCGTGACGCCTCTTGTCCCATCCAAACAGCTTTCCAGTACTTCCTGTTGATACATAGGGTCGGTGAGAGTCAACAGCCCTGTCTAACACCTCTCCCAATCTTGCTGTCTCCAGAGATTCCATTAGCTGTTCATATCCAAGCTTTCTGATTCAGGCACAGATTTGCGATCAATCTTCTCTCCTTCCACTTTAGTCCCTTCTTTTTCGAGATATCTAACAGCTTATACCACTGCACTCTACCAAAGACCTTTTCGAGGTCTATGAAGACAGCATACATTTCATTGCCCTTTTCTATGTATCTTTCGCCGATGGTTCTTAGAAGTCCAATGGCATCTCGTGTTCCCTTTCCCCTGATTAAATCATACTGTTCTTTACCAAGTGTTTCTTCCAGCATTCCATATAGCCTCCTATTCAGAATTTGAAGATCTACTTTTGCTGCCTGCGATATTAGGCTGATTGTTCTGTGGTCTTCACACTTTTTGGGATTATTAGTCTTTGGGATTGGGACCATTATACTTACGAGAAAGTCTCCTGGCCATTCCCCTTTGTCATAGCTGTAGTTGCAAAGAGAGGTCAACTCATTTTCGCCTGTTTCTTTTAAACTATTTAAGATTTCTGCCGGAATGCCATCTACACCACACGCTTTGTTGTTTTTAACTTCTCCCAATGCCTTATTTACCTCTGAACCTAGGATAAAATCTCATTTTTCGTCTTCATTTACTGATTCTTCCTT
This sequence comes from Schistocerca cancellata, assembly GCF_023864275.1. Lineage (NCBI taxonomy): Eukaryota > Metazoa > Arthropoda > Insecta > Orthoptera > Acrididae > Schistocerca > Schistocerca cancellata. The sequence goes on from NC_064630.1 coordinate 224,739,595, forward strand.
CTCAATCTGCAGATCGCAAGGTCTTTGATCTGCTTCATAGAGAGTTTCAATATATTCTTTCCATCTATTCTGAACAGCATGTGAGTCACTTAAAAAGAGTCCATCTTTCCCCTCTATCTCCATATTTATTTTGTTCTTCCTGAAATACTATTTCCTTGGCTACTCGATACATCTTTTCGTACTTGCACTCTTTCTCCAGTGTCTCAATTTCTGAGCAGATTTCTCTCGTCCATTTTTCCCTGATCTGGTCAGTTACTCATCTCAGTTCATTGTTCAGTCTTCTGTATGGCCTTTTTGCTTCATCACTTTGAGCGTTTTTCCATTTTCTCCTTTCTGCCATCTTCATGATCATGTCATCGGCAACCCATGGTTTCCTTCTACGCTTGCACTTCACCAGAGCAACATCTTTACTGGTTGCTTTCAGGGTGTCTCTGAACTGGATCCATAGTTCATTTATGCCCTCTGTCTTTTCTCTAATTTTCCTCTTGTCTCGGGACTCAAATCAAACTTTTTGATTATTCCTTCTTCCTTTAGAACATCGAAGTTAAATTTCTCTTTCACTTTAACTACTAACATTCTTTTCAATCTAACCTGCACATCTGCAACAACCAAATTGTGGTCAGAGTTAATATCTGCTCCTGGATAAGCCTTGGCATCTGTCATGAATATCCGGAATCTACTCTGTATTAGTATGTAATCGAGCTGCTATCTGCTACTATCTATATTCGATGTTCATGTGTACTGTCTCCTTTTGTGATGTTCAAAAAGTGTGTTTCCAAGTACCAATGAGTTTTCCTTACAAAATCTGACCATTCTCACACCTCTTTCATTTCTGTTACCCAATCCAAACTTTCCAACCACATCTCCGTCTTTCTCTTCGCCAACCACCTCGTTCCAATCTCCCATTACTATGATGCACGCTTTTTTCTTTTCTCTCTCCACCAGTGTTTCAATTCCGCTGTAGCACTCTTCAATCTCATCATCGCTGCTGTGGCTGGTTGGCATGTAGACCTGTATCAGAACTACATCTTTCTTGTGACCTTTCAACTTCAGCATCATCAGTCTGCTATTTATGTATTCCAACTTCATTATCATGGTTTTTACGTTCTTCTTTACCATGATAGCGACTTCATTCATTCCGTTTTTTTTTCCTCGCCTGAAAAAAATCGTTTGTAGTAATCACTTCGTAACACACCTTTGCCTCCCAATCCCACCTCGCACATTCCAAGAATATCTATATTGTCGTGCTCCATCTCTTTTTCGCATTTTCCAGTTTGCCAGACTGTAAGAGGGTGTAACGTTCCATGTACCAATCCTTAGCTTTTCCTCTTTCCTTTTCTTTATCTTTATCTTTACATATTCAATTAGTCTCGATGTGCTCCCCTCCTGGAAATCCGACTGAGGGGATGTTTTATCTCCAGAATCATTATTTTGCACATACAAGGCCATGTCAAGTGCACATTGGGAATAGTAATGTGGTTGGTAGCTTCCCGTTGCTTTTCACATGTGATACCAGCCGCCCACTCTGGGTCGGACGCTGTTTGCAGTCGCTCACTCTGAGTCAGACACTGCAGCTGCCTTTTGATCTGTGGGAAGTATCTGATTTCCCTCCCATACCTGGGAGGCGTTCCCCAATCCGCCACCTGGGGACGCGCCCTCTAGGGGTTTCAGGCTCCCCAGAAATGGCAGTAATTCGATTACCGTATTGACGTTTGCAGGGTCACTAATGGTTTGCATATCGAATGTTTCTAAAAAAACTTTCAGAGTTTCTCTTCAAAATGCTATATGTATGACATCTGCACAATGTTTAGTTCTTGTGTAATAAATAATTGAAAGTGTTCCCGGACTTTATGTACACCTTATATATATATATATATATACTCCTGGAAATGGAAAAAAGAACACATTGACACCGGTGTGTCAGACCCACCATACTTGCTCCGGACACTGCGAGAGGGCTGTACAAGCAATGATCACACGCACGGCACAGCGGACAAACCAGGAACCGCGGTGTTGGCCGTCGAATGGCGCTAGCTGCGCAGCATTTGTGCACCGCCGCCGTCAGTGTCAGCCAGTTTGCCGTGGCATACGGAGCTCCATCGCAGTCTTTAACACTGGTAGCATGCCGCGACAGCGTGGACGTGAACCGTATGTGCAGTTGACGGACTTTGAGCGAGGGCGTATAGTGGGCATGCGGGAGGCCGGATGGACGTACCGCCGAATTGCTCACCACGTGGGGCGTGAGGTCTCCACAGTACATCGATGTTGTCGCCAGTGGTCGGCGGAAGGTGCACGTGCCCGTCGACCTGGGACCGGACCGCAGCGACGCACGGATGCACGCCTAGACCGTAGGATCCTACGCAGTGCCGTAGGGGACCGCACCGCCACTTCCCAGCAAATTAGGGACACTGTTGCTCCTGGGGTATCGGCGAGGACCATTCGCAACCGTCTCCATGAAGCTGGGCTACGGTCCCGCACACCGTTAGGCCGTCTTCCGCTCACGCCCCATCATCGTGCAGCCCGCCTCCAGTGGTGTCGCGACAGGCGTGAATGGAGGGACGAATGGAGACGTGTCGTCTTCAACGATGAGAGTCGCTTCTGCCTTGGTGCCAATGATGGTCGTATGCGTGTTTGGCGCCGTGCAGGTGAGCGCCACAATCAGGGCTGCATACGACCGAGGCACACAGGGCCAACACCCGGCATCATGGTGTGGGGAGCGATCTCCTACACTGGCCGTACACCACTGGTGATCGTCGAGGGGACACTGAGTAGTGCACGGTACATCCAAACCGTCATCGAACCCGTCGTTCTACCATTCCTAGACCGGCAAGGGAACTTGTTGTTCCAACAGGACAATGCACGTCCGCATGTATCCCGTGCCACCCAACGTGCTCTAGAAGGTGCAAGTCAACTACCCTGGCCAGCAAGATCTCCGGATCTGTCCCCCATTGAGCATGTTTGGGACTGGATGAAGCGTCGTCTCACGCGGTCTGCACGTCCAGCACGAACGCTGGTCCAACTGAGGCGCCAGGTGGAAATGGCATGGCAAGCCGTTCCACAGGACTACATCCAGCATCTCTACGATCGTCTCCATGGGAGAATAGCAGCCTGCATTGCTGCGAAAGGTGGATATACACAGTACTAGTTCGACATTGTGCATGCTCTGTTGCCTGTGTCTATGTGCCTGTGGTTCTGTCAGTGTGATCATGTGATGTATCTGACCCCAGGAATGTGTCAATAAAATTTCCCCATCCTGGGACAATGAATTCACGGTGTTCTTATTTCAATTTCCAGGAGTGTATATATATATATATATATATATATGATACGCACACACATACGAAAAAAGCAAATATAGAGTACGTGACCATGTGACCAGAAGTGACGTCATGAACCCATGAGCAGAAGTGTCAGCATCTTGAATCTTTAGAGTTGGCTATGTCCTGTCTGAGGGAAAGGGGGGGGGGGGTGTATGTATCTGTGAAAGTGTATCTGTGGTGGGTCGAACTGTTCTTTTGTATGATACCTGTAACCTATGCAAATTGGAGGTGCTTCCACATTCATATCCTGAATCAGCATCGTAATGCATCTCAGCACGCTATGTGTGGGGGATTAGGTTAGCTCACCCTAAATACAGAACGTACATTGCGACGCTCGCATCTTCCAAAGTTGGTCTCTACCTATTTATTAAGCGATGTCCTGGCAGACTAAGAGAAGCTGAATTCTTTTATATCAGTGACAGGGATGAGACCGTGGGTTTCCACTGTGGTGGAGGTCGAAGTATTGGGGTGAATCGAACAACCCATGAGTTGAACACGCTGTGCGTTTTCTGAGTGTTTGTTATTCTTCTTGCGTAAAGGCCCGTCCACACGCAACGATCTCTCTGCGCACATCACATCTGCGCAGACAGATCGTTGCGTGTGGACAGAAGATTTGCACCAACCTGAGGTGTGTGCAAAGCTGGAAGTTGGAGGTTTGAGCGAAACCTTTCAAATCTGTGGGTTCAAACCACATCTGCGCAGACAAGTTGGAGCGTGTGGACAGGAGATCGCCGCAAATCTGGCGCGAAACAGCTGTTTGTTCAGTCTAGTCTTTGTATTTGTGCGCACAGGGCATTAAAATGGCTGATACTCGTCAGTGTTCTCGAGAGTTTGTAAGTGAATTCATTGAAATATATAGAAACCACCCATGTTTGTGGAAGATTAAAGTAAAGAATATAGTGACTGAGACAAAAAGACAGCAGCATACAATGCTCTAATTGAAAAATTGCAGGTATTATTTCACTCAACTCTTGTTTCGATATTGCAGTTGAAAATTCCAAATCCTTGTAGCTCCTTCCTGTTGCTAGGAATCTTAATGTTACCGCCCGCCGTTCATGAGGAGAAATTGCCGTTCTCTATACAAGTATTTTTTCTCATAATATGAGGGGTTACAAGCTTTAAGAGATAATTATAAGTTTCGACATCCATCCGCAAATAATTTCGCCAGTCGTTAGGTTCGCCCTGCAACTCTCGCAGTTAATTTACGTGAGAAAACTGCTTTCGCTTTAGCAACCTCTGTCTACACCATTTTGACCGCTTTCTCTGTTTCCTGCGGTTGGTCTGAATGTTTTTTGCAACACAAGTTGCGAACACAGACCACAATAAAACTTCCTCCATTTCTATATTTCAAAATAACTGAATTAAATTTTTGACGTTTACGGGGAGCGTAGTCGCTTGCTACTGATTTCTTTTCTACACCGACAGATGGCGGGCGAGTGGTAGATTGGGGTTTGTGTCGTGTGAACACACCACATTTGCAGCGATCTTTTGCATGTACAGACATCTGCGCCGATGTCTGCGCAGACAGATCGTTGCGTGTGGACCGGACTTAGATAGTATTTTGTGGATAATATCTGTGAAATATAAATGCAAGAATTATTGCAAACGATGCAGCTAATATTAAACCGCAATCAACTCTTCTGAAAGTAGCATCAGAATGTCAAGTGACTGTGAGAGCTTCTGACAATGATCGTCTGTGTAAAATTTGCTTCCAGAAAGAAATGGGTGTACTGTTGTTTCACTGCAGACATACTGCTGCTTGCATTAAATGCAGACCTACCCTTTTCTCGTGTGCTGTGTATCACAGACCTGTTTTAGCTGCAGTAAGAGCACTTTTGACGAAGCAACAATGTTGTAAGAGATGTTGTTATTTTACTATCTATTTTATACACAGTTAATACACATACATTGTTAATACACATTGGGAAGAAAAAAGCACTATCATTAAAATGAATTTATTTATCAAACTTAGGCCTGCTCTTTGTATGACAGCAATGATTTCACTATGATCAGAACTCCTCCTGACCTGTATTGAAGAATCGTAATTTCTAAGTGTAGAAGTATAGAGCAGACAGACAATACCACCATTCCTTTAAAGTATGCAGTCTTTCATAAGGTAAAAAACATCAGTTCATTCTACAGCATTGTTCACACCTGTGCTACACACAGTTTCATATATCTGGGAACAAGTAGTTTGTGACACACACGCCCCTCTAAGATGGTAGATACTAGATTCTGTATTGGGAAGATTGCAGAGAGAAAAAGAAAATCTGAGTGCTGCCTACAGCCTTGTGTCATATTACCTTAATAAAACACATTACGCAGTAGATGTAATCGGAATTGCACATACAATGAGCTTGGTTTTTCAATGTATTCACTATATGTTGGACAGAAGGATGTCATATATCACCGCTATAATAGCGGAAAGTCTATGCAGTCTAGAGACATTGTATCATTTCCCACAGTCAGGAGCAGGAGGCATATACGGAGAAATTGGTATGGAATAAAGGAATACAGGAAGTCTATCTATAGCACAACTGGCTGAGGCTTAAATGAACCACCAGTTTCTACTATTACAATGGCCTTATATAGATGAGCGCTAGCTTCTGGATCCGGATAAAATGCGAGATTTTTTTCACAGAATGGAAACTACTATCTAACGCAGGCAGGATCTTATCCTGCCAAAAAGATCTTCGCTATTAAGCTCTAATTATAACTATGGAATTCGACTGCTGGAGTTTGATCCTCTCTAAATGCTATCGATACGGAAGTACATTTCAAAAATCAGCATGGAGTGTATATGGTGCAGAAGCCTGTAGTTTTAATGCAGCATTTGTTGACCACATGCTGCATCACTGTACTTAAATGTCCCTGACAGACGTTTGAAAACTATGTTATGATATCTGAATCCATTGATTCGCAGGATAGCTGGGTATTTCATCCTAAGCAAATTACATTTCAAAATGAGGAGGGAGTCTAGATGTACTTATATGGCACAGAAGACTGTAATTTTAATGGAATATTTGTTAATGGGGGAGGGAGTGCCACACAGCATCAGTGTACTTAAATGGCACTAACAGACGTTTAGAAACTACGGATAGTATGTTGCAAATAATTGTTTTGTGTATGCTTTGAATTCCACATTTATTGCATCCAAAACCTGTTGGAGTAAGCACACCATCTTGTATTGAACTTTCGTTGACCTCAGAATGACTGAGTGACCGAAATCACAAGCAGCACAACTCAATCTCAACGATCCCACTACCATCATCAAGATAATACCACAGATGTACTCTCGCTCCACTATAGCGCTTACCACTTCCAGCATCCAAATATGGTTGTGGTACTTTGACGCTTTAGACATACGCTCTCCAATGGCCCGGGACCTGCTAATTTTATCGTATTAACACCAAACACAATGAGTATTGAAGCACTAACACTGCTGCTGTCGAAGACAGGTATGCCGCGACAGATTGTACCATAGTTAGCCCTCAACTGTACCTCGATGTACTAGTATGACAGTTCGTCACACAGGTTCTCCTACTCCGTTTGAACGAACCCGTCATTCGTACCTCACATTACATTCTCAATTTCCACTCCAACTCGAGGCCATTGTGAGTTGACATCTTGACATTAACATGCATAACCCGTTTGTGGTTAGATGATACGTACTTGGTAACAGTAACGTCGATTCAACAGCTCAGCACTACCTAGCCGATCTCTACCAATTATCTGAGTCCACATCTGTTCGTGTTACATGGGTGATCTGCGAAGCAAAGGAATCGTGTGTTTGCTGCTAGGATTGTGTAGGTTGGCACACTCCAATCGAAAACGTAAATGGAAAAAAAATCTCTATAAAAGGTGACGTATCTCTCCCGGAAACGTAATGGTGGATTATGTTATGTATGGAACTATATAGGCAATCATTTTTTTTACTTGATCAGCGCGTGAGAGTGGGATGCAAGAGTAATCGATAATGCTGTTGTTGTTGTTGCAGTCTTCTGTCCGAAGATTGATTTGATGCAGCTCTCCATCCTGCCCTATCCTGTGCAAGCCTCTTCATCTCGAAGTAACTACTGCAACTTACATCCATCTGAATCTGCTTGTTGTATTCATCTCTTGGTCTCCGTCTACGATTTTTACCGTCCACGCTTCCCTTCAGTACTGAATTGGTGATCTCTTGATGCCTCAGAATGCGTCCTACAAACCGATTCGTTATTCTAGTCAGGTTGTACCACAAATTTCCCTTCTCCCCAATTCTATTCAGTACCTGCTTATTAGTTCTATTCAGTACCTCCTCCTTAGTTATGTGATCTACCCATCTAATCTTCAGCATTCATCTGTAGCACCACATTTCAAATACTTCTATTCTCTTCTTGTCTAAACTGTTTATCGTCCATGTTCCACTTCACTACACTCCATACAAATATTATCAGAAAGAATTTTCTCACTCTTAAATCTGTACTCGATGTTAACAAATTTCTTTTTTTCAGAAACTTTTTTCTTGCTATGCCAGTTTTCATTTTATATCCTTCCTACTTCGCCCATTATCAGCTATTTTGCTTCCCCAATAACAAAACTCATCTACTACTTTAAGTGTCTCATTTCCTAATCTAATTTCCTCAGCATCACTTTAATAATTAGACTACATTCCATTATCCTCGTTTTGCTTTTGTTCATTTTCATCTTATACCCTCCTTTTAAGACACGGTCCATTGGGTTCAGCTGCTCTTGCAAGTCCTTTGCTGTCTCTGACAGAATTACACTTTCATTGACAAACCTCAATGTTTTTATTTCTTCTTCCTGGACTTTAATTCCTACTCCAAATTTTTCTTTAGGTCCAACCGAAGCGGGGCTAACACTTTTGCACCCCGTGTTCGAAACTCGATTATTACTTTTATTTTTATTTTTGTTTTTAATTTACCAGTATCTACCCATGTTCGCAGAGGATTACTAAGCGAATGGTTCTCAATGTACACTGAAATAACGTTTCCCTTGTCTGTCTACTAACTGCATGTCTGAGTCGCCTCATTCTCTGGGCTTCCGTACCATTCTGATTGTATAGTTCCATTAACAATGGTTACAATATAACTGCTGCTGATGAGCCTCGATTTTTGAGTTTGACCTTAATAAATTCCCCACAGTTTCACACTGACGGGCCCTTCCAGCTAACAAATTATTCATATGAGAACTACCTAAGCATAATTGCTGGAACACTGGACTGCTTTGAATAGTACTCCGTTTTGGGGTGTATGTGACTCGGAAAGCGACTTTAATCTGATTTTGAGTCCAACTTCTGTCGACGTACTGAATGCTGACTGCATGATCTGACAATTATGTTGCCTCACGAGTGAATTCTGTAAAGTGCTGTCTCTGTTGTGAGTCAGTGCTGAATGGACACGTGAATAGAGATGTAGAGACGTTCACTGCAGTAAGGAGGGGGGGGGGGTTATCTTCCACCGTTACGTGTCTCCACACCATGATGAGTAGGGTAACACGTGGCTCATTCACAAGAAAACTTTTATATCCGCAAATTCATCTGGTAGCTATGCATGAAAGGAAAGAGACTCCTGGGCTTTATCGTGAATGGGACTGCAATTTGAATCTGGTATGATATTATACTTCACAACCCTAAAATTTTTTTTCACACTTCATACCGAAACAAGTACTGTGATAACTAGAGAAGGAAATGAATCACATGCATCTCAGCAAAACTATTTACTTGTATACTACTATCGATTGCAGAAAAACTCTTTAGTTCCTTGTGTGTGTTTTGCGTAAATTTTGATCTCATCTCATCTTACTTTGCCAGTAAATTCTCTTCCTACTGGGGTAAGAAGAGACTCGTTAATCACTGTTGAATATTCTAACGCTTTTGACATAATACTTGTCCCACGCCGCGCGGGATTAACCGAGCGATCTAAGGCGCTGCAGTCATGGACTCAGCGGCTGATCCCGACGGAGGTTCGCGTCCTCCCTCGGGCATGGGTGTGTGTGTTTGTCCTTAGGATAATTTAGGTTTTTAGCGTGTAAGCTTAGGGACTGATGACCTGTAAATAAATAGATATCTAGTTATTTCATCTCCTTATATTTGAAGAACGTATTTATAATTTACACACTGTATTATTTATTTTCTTTTATTGTCTAAGAATTCAGGTCCAGACATAGCTGAGAGGTGGAGGTGTATTGCAAGTTAAACATCCAGATTACGAGCGTACTTTACCATGTCCAGTATGTGAAGAGAATCTTAGCCTGAAAGCCAGACAGAGAGACTGGCTGAATAAGATCGAACGATATGGTATCGAACTGGCAAAGTGATCATCTGACCTGTTAATCACGGATTTTCACGAGTCATAGGTATGTCGTCTTGGAACCTGTCCTGAATACTGTGCTAGTGACGTTTCATCCAACGGCTTTTAGTCGAAGTATTTTTCGTACTGTCTACACCAGTAACGTGATCTCTGTGTTAAGCAACTGAGAGAAGCGCAGCGGCCAGAGTTCGAGGTTAACATACGGATGGTACGGATTCAAATTCTGTCCGTGCACTCTTTTTACAATTTATTCATACAGTACATCATTAAATAGTATAAGTCGTGCAAAATTATTAAAAAATAGTTCATTGTAGACATAGTAATTTCATTAATAAAACAACCATTACAGCAAACTTTCTTCAAGTGTGTACCCTGTTTGCTGCGATATGGATTACAGACTCTTCTAACTCACTTTCGCTTACTGTACTAGAACAGAATTACTGATAGTTTTTTGTCGTAGAGGCTCCTGAAACGCAGATTGGTAGAGTACCACGCATATTTAATGAAAGCTACTGCCCTCCAGGCACACTGATTTTTCAGAAGGGATAGCGAGAAACATAGTTTATTTAAATTCCAAAAACTATTAGTACTGCGTTCAACTTCGATGTGAACCACGCATATTTGATCATTACTGTGAAAGCATGCACACCAAAATGATGCATAATTGAAGTATGTATTTTATGGAATCTTCTCTCGAAACAAATGTCTCTAATAGTATTTAGCAACTTCGTGCATTCTGAATTTTTTTCGTGAAACTTTGAACCTGCATGCAAAAATAAATACCACAGGTTTGGCAAAGTGGAATACATGTTCGAGGGACATTTTGTACAGTGCAAGTGCCTGCTTTTTTTCATCTACGAAGATGTGATTGGAAAGTGCCTGATAATCTGCACTCCCCGTGAAACAAACGAACGTTGTCCAGATATTTCGAATTGTAAATACGTGTCACAAATATAATACACGTTTGAATAATGTTTTCGGTACAGATTTTTTTATTAATGAAATTACTACGGCAAAAACCACTATTCTGAAATACTTTTGCATGACATATAGTATTTCATGATATTCCGTACGATGAAATTTATAAGAATAGTACACAGACAGGATTTGAACCTGTACCGTCCGCATGATAACTGTGAAACGTAGCCACTGCGCTACTCTCACTAATTTGAAACAAAGCTCATTTACAGGTATAGGAGGTAGGCAAAAAAAATCAAAATCGAATTCCTCAGAAACTGGGAGCTGCTGGATGAGAATCTGCTAGCTAGCTACATACTCAGAACAGATCCTTATTCAACATACCCAACATTTATCAAAATTCCTGGTTTACACGTCTAGTGGTCTCCTTGTGAGATATGGAAATCACTGCATAGTTTGAACAGCTTCGTTTGCGACAATACTGCGCAAATAAATCCCATCGATGGCATATCAGGCAGCAACCACCCAAGGGAAATTGAAGAAATTGACTTGTGCCAGCATTGTGAAAATTCTCACACGCTATGTTTATGTGATGGTAATACTAGAATGAATATTAACTATCCGTCTTAGTGGCGAAAATATACATCGAATCACATTTGTGGAAGTCGTAATAACAATAATAATAATATATCATAATATTATTATTGTTATAATAATAATAATATATAATAATAATATATCATAATACCTCCCCCCCATGAACCATGGACCTTTCCGGTGGTGGGGAGGCTTGCGTGCCTCAGCGATACAGATAGCCGTACCGTAGATGCAACCACAACGGAGGGGTATCTGTTGAGAGGGTAGAGGGTAGACAAACGTGTGGTTCCTGAATAGGGGCAGCAGCCTTTTCAGTAGTTGCAGGGGCAACAGTCTGGATGATTGACTGATCTGGCCTTGTAACATAACCAAAACGGCCTTGCTGTGCTAGTACTGCGAACGGCTGAAAGCAAGGGGAAACTACGGCCGTAATATTTCCCGAGGGCATGCAGCTTTACTGTATGGTTAAATGATGATGGCGTCCTGTTGGGTAAAATATTCCGGAGGTAAAATAGTCCCCCATTCGGATCTCCGGGCGGGGACTACTCAGGAGGACGTCGTTATCAGGAGAAAGAAAACTGGCGTTCTATGGATCGGAGTGGGAATGTCAGATCCCTTAATCGGGCAGGTAGGTTAGAAAATTTAAAAAGGGAAATGGATAGGTTAATACTAAGTAGACCCAGAATTATTTCTTACGGTAATTGCATTAATTTTCCAGACAAATACTTAGGCATATTACCGTCTGCTACCAACTGAAATGACAGTTATTACACAGGTTCCATACGTAACAGTTAGTTAAGTAATCAGTTTGCTGCAGTATTTTTTCCACTCTTATGAAATATACTGCTCATTAGTTATTTGAATCAATAGACATTTGACTACCAGTCGCAAGTATTTGACGCATTACAAGACAATGACTAACGAAAGAATGTTGTTAAAGTCCCATTCCATGAATTGTCTGAGAAACAGTTACAAAAAAAATATTATCTGAGAAGTTTTTGGCAACCCAGTGATAGTTGACGGTGTTTCAGGACTGGAGCTTAATTACTGTAGTTCACTGGGTATTTGTTTGGAATTTTGATGCCTGTATAACTTGTGCGTAATTAATGTATTCGCCTAGCTTACAGGATGGTCATTTGAAAGAGGAAATTACAATGCCTCTCATAATTTACTGTCTGGAGAACCTCTTTTTTTCTTAATTCATTGCTGGCAAGTTGGCTAAGTTTCAAGATAGCGACTGTGTGGAATAATTATGACCAAATCAGCGCTTGACTAAGCAGTGTGGTAGTGGAATGTCGTAAACCACTCATCCTGTGTGCCGTGGATACAGATGAAGTATGTGGTGGCAAAAATGTAAGTGAATAACTGACTTAACAAAAAGTCTGTCACACGGTATCGCACCACAACAACTGAGGAAACATTATTCGCAGCCCACACAGGCCGTGATTTCAGTCACGGCAAACGAGACACAGCTCAGTGTCCACAGAAGTGCCTTCTGGCAATGGACTTATAGCCACTCGCTGCCACCGCTTCCCCTCAAATACTCCAATAGTCACTCCAGCGGCGAACAGCGAATAAATGTTCACATTCTCGACGGTATCTCACTAGCTGCATACTGCTGCAACTGTAGCGATACATTCAGATCTCCCCTCAAATATATGTTTGGAGCCAGATGTTTTTCCTCTGCCTCTATTTTAACTGAAAACGACCGCAACGAATTCATCTAAAGGAATCATATGAAAAATTTGAGTTCGTAATAGTCAGATGAGTGATGGAGTTCGCCACACTTTGCCAGTTACTACCATTATTTTTGCTATCAGTCATAAGCGCATTTATGACACCAAGAAGCCTATACGGTAGGAACGAAACTGCATCAAATGTAAAATTTCAAGATACATCCATGGTTGCTGTTGTGGTTAGGTGGGGTAGGAGTGGGTGTGAATTATGGTGTGGTAGACCGTAACAGTTGTTCATAGCTTACAAAACGAGGTAACAGTCTACTTGCAAAAGAAGTAAAAAAAGATGTTGCCATAAAGACGCGAGAATGTGGCATTTTACTATGATTAACTGGTATATTACAGGTCTGTGTAAAGTATGGGGTACCAGCGTGTGGATCCTACACGTCCACTGCTGAGGAACTCTCATGAGCAGAAAATAAGTCTGAGCTAGAATGCGACGTAGAGGTAGTTTAGCGTCATGAATCAGCAGAGTATAGATAGTTTCTGCAAGTACAGGAAGTGTAAGCCCATCTGTGCCTTCGTATTGCACGTTGATAATTCTCAGGGGACTAACATGGCAGGATAGAGGCGTCATTTATAAATGACACCACCAGGGATTCAGTTAATAACACAGTGCACTGACTATGAAGCACTGCATAGAAAATTGGCTCAACGCTCAGTGTGGTGAACGTATTGTTATCTCAGTATCTCTCTGTCTTAATCATAACGGAAGTCGAGAAGCTCTTCAACCTGGATGCTTTTCGCTTTTACTGACAAATCAGTAGTGGTTATACAGTAATCATTACAAGTAGATACCTAACATTCTTCCAGTATTTAGAGCCTCAATGATAGCTTTGCTTTAGGATGACTTATTCCAGACATTATTGTCTGCATTTTTTGTTCCTTATTCCTTGTACTGATGAAAACTGCTCCGTATTTCACGTTACCAGCAGCTCGAATCGAACTAATACTGCACATATCCGCTGGCATCATTTTTTACACAGTTTTTGAGCCCGATTTCCAGCTAATTCTTGGTTTGAGGCATAACAGTATTCGTAGCTTACGAAGTCTTTTTCGGATGTTCACGTTTTGCAATGAAAGCTCTGTCGCTTAATTTGTGTTCTTCCGTTTCGGGGACGGTACCAACGACAGTTTTCTTAAGAGAAACATTTTCGTTTTCAAAAGCTGTAACGATCAAAAGACGTCTTACTTTCTCAGAATGTGTGCAGCATAACCACTCGAGACGCTCCAGTTATGTGAATTGCGTTTGGTGAATTTGTTTTTCATTTTTCAATATGCTTACGATAGAAGAACAGAAATAATTGTGGCAGTTACTCATTTATGATTGTTTCTCTGCAGTTGCAACATCTGCGTATTATTAGTAATTACCCTCATAAGCCGTGTCTTTCACACACAAGAGGTGCTCACTTTCGCGCAATGCTTCACATCGCCTGGTGGAACGATTTCTTCCTGCTCGTAGTTTTGTGACGGCTCCCAAACCCAAGGTCCTCGGCGGTACTTTTGGGGAAGCCACCACAAATTGTATCAAGCGTGGGTAGTGACCAGGATGTAGCTATGTCTGTTGGCCGAAAAATAATTAATAACAAGAATTGCGCCAGCTAGAATGAAGAGTTAACTTATCTTTATTTCTGACGAAACGTGCACCAACAGTACAAGTCCAAGTAATATCCAAGATTAATCCGTGTACTGAGGCTAGTCGAATATAATAGCAAATATCACGCGCAGTGACTCCTCTATAATCTCCACGAAAGGCTAGCAATAGACAATCGACAATAGACTGTCCGTGTCGGGGCCAGCGCTCCTCCTTATATGCAAAAGGCAGAGGGCGCTGCGGACCCGAGCTCAGCCATGGCGCGACCTCTTCCGTCGGCGGTAACGCCCTGAGACGCCGACGGCCGCGACAGGAACTGTGGCCTGCGATGTCACGGTCATGGCGCGCGTGCGCGAGTTCGTTGGTTGGTTGGGTGCTTGGTTGGTTGGTTGGTTGGGTCCGTGGATACAAGACGTAGAATAACTGAAACTCTGCAACAAGGTTGAAAATGGTTGGCAACGATGTGACTACCCAGTTACTTCCTGCATTACATATATGTTTGCTTGCACGTTTACTTCATATTTCCTTGTCAGTTTCATTGAATAGTCTGCGTTATTTTGCTTAAAGGTGGGACATCGGCGTATCAAAACGGCTCTGAGCACTATGGGACTTAACATCTGAGGTTATCAGTTCGCTAGAACTTGTTGTTGTTGTGGTTTTCAGTCCTGAGACTAGTTTCATGCATCTCTCTCTCCATGCTACTCTATCCTGTGCAAGATTCTTCATCTCCCAATACGTACTGCAGCGTACATCCTTCTGAATCTGTTTAGTGTATTCATCTCTTGGTCTCCCTCTACAATTTTTACCCCCCACGCTGCCCTCCAATACTAAATTGCTGATCCCTTAATACCTCAGAACATGTCCTACCAACCGATCCCTTCTTCTAGTCAAGTTGTGCCACCAATTTCTCTTCTCCCCAATCCTATTCAATACCTCCTCATTAGTTATGTGATCTACCCATCTAAACTTCAGCATTCTTCTGTAGCACCACATTTCAAAAGCTTCTATTCTCTTCTTGTCCAAACTATATATCGTCCACGTCTCACTTCCATACATGGCTACACTCCATACAAATACTTTCAGAAACGACTTCCTGACACTTAAATCGATACTCGATGTTAACAAATTTCTCTTCTTCAGAAACGCTTTCCTTGCCATTGCCAGTCTACATTTTATATCCTCTCTACTTCGACTATCATCAGTTATTTTGCTCCCCAAATAGCAAAACTCCTTTACTACTTTAAGTGTCTCATTTCCTAATCTAATTCCCTCAGCATCACCCGACTTAATTCGACTACATTCCATTATCCTCGTTTTGCTTTTGTTGATGTTCATCTTATATCCTCCCTTCAAGACACTGTTCATTCCGTTCAACTGAGACGTTTGTATTCCTTTTTGCCTGCTTCATTTACTGCATTTTTATATTTTCTCCTTTCATCAATTAAGTTCAATATTTCTTCTGTTACCCAAGGATTTCTAGCAGCCCTCGTCTTTTTACCTACTTTGTCCTCTGCTGCCTTCACTACTTCATCCCTCAAAGCTACCCATTCTTCTTCTACTGTATTTCTTTCCCCCATTCCTGTCAATTGTTCCCTTATGCTCTTCTTGAAATTCTGTTCAACCTCTGGTTCTTTCAGTTTCTCCAGGTCCCATCTCCTTAAATTCCCACCTTTTTGCAGTTTCTTCAGTTTTAATCTACAGCTCATAACCAATAGATTGTGGCCAGAGTCCACATCTGCCCCTGGAAATGTCTTACAATTTAAAACCTGGTTCCTAAAGCTCTGTCTTACCATTATATAATCTATCTGAAATCTGTCAGTATCTCCAGGCTTCTTCCATGTATACAACCTTCTTTTATAATTCTTGAACCAAGTGTTAGCTATGATTATGTTGTGCTCTGTGCAAAATTCTACCAGGTGGCTTCCTCTTTCATTTCTTATCCCCAATCCATATTCACCTACTACGTTTCCTTCTCTTCCATTTCCTACTCTCGAATTTCAGTCACCCATGACTATTAAATTTTCGTCTCCTTTCACTATCTGAATAATTTCTTTTATCTCATCACACATTTCTTCAATTTATTCGTCATCTGCAGAGCTAGTTGGAATATAGACTTCTACTACTGTCGTAGGCGTGGGCTTCGTGTTTTTGTTTGCCACAATAATGCGTTCACTATGTTGATTGTAGTAGCTTACCCGCACTCCTATTTTTTTATTCATTATTAAACCTACTCGTGCACTACCCCTATTTGATTTTGTATTTATAACCCTGTATTCACCTGACCAAAAGTCTTGTTCCTCCTGCCACCGAACTTCGCTAATTCCCACTATATCTAACTTTAACCTATCCATTTCCGTTTTCAAATTTTCTAATCTACCTGCCCGATTAAGGGATCTGACATTCTACGCTCCGATCCGTAGAGCGCCAGTTTTCTTTCTCCTGATAACGGCGTCCTCTTGAGTAGTACCCGCCCGGAGATACGAATGGGGGACTATTTTACCTCCGGAATATTTTACCCAAGAGGACGCCATCATCATTTATCCATACAGTAAAGCTGCATGCCCTCGGGAAAAATTACGGCTGTAGTTTCCCCTTGTTTTCAGCCGTTCGCAGTACCAGCACAGCAAGGCCGTTTTGGTTAATGTTACAAGGCCAGATCAGTCAATCATTCAGACTGTTGCCCCTGCAACTACTGAAAAGGCTGCTGCCCCTATTCAGGAACCATACGTTTGTCTGGCCTCTCAACAGGTACCCCTCCGTTGTGGTTGCACCTCCGGTACGGCTATCTGTATCGCTGAGGCACGCAAGCCTCCCCACCAACGTCAAGGTCTATGGTTCATGGGGGGGGCCCTAGAACTTAGAACTACTTAAACCTAACTAACCTAAGGACATCACACACATCCATGCCCGAGGCAGGATTCGAACCTGCGACCGTAGCGGTCGCGCGGTTCCAGATTGAAGTACCTAGAACCGCTCGGCCACTGCGCCCGGCTCGGCGTATCACTTTATGCTTTTGAGTCCGGGTAGGTCATTACAGGTGGAAAATGCAATTGCCTTTTACGTTGCAGTTTATAAGTTCAACCTACCAGTGGTGCAATAAGAAGGAACCCATGACAGGAGCACCTTAGCGGCACAGAAATAACGTGTTTGCTTCTGAAGCAACGGTTGCGTTGGTGTACGGTTCCAGTCTTGCAGGAGACCAAATTTTTTTTCCCTGTCTCGCAACATAGCTACCGGCACAGCAGAGAGATCAAAAATCAATAAATAAATTGTAATTATGAAATGACGAATTTGCATACTGTTAAAGTTTAACATAGGAAAGCATATATACACAGATCGTTTCGAAGTCTAGAATGTGTAACATCTTATTCATTCGTCCTGTTGCAGGCACGCTCGTGTTACAGTTCTTTCCGTTTTATTACGATAGGCTTACATCATAAGGTTACCATAGTAAGCTGAATGGAAGTTCTTAGTTGGCAACAAACACCAGCTACGATAGACCCGACCTTGAGGAGTGTTTCATAGTGTATAACATCCTTACTGGGCCATCGGCTGCAAAATAATATGTTCACACTTCCCTTTGCTCGATGAGACGTCTTGTCTTACGTTAATATACAGACGCCATAACTAGACACTAGTAACAATACTGGATAGGAAGTCTCAATCAGCAAAACGATGACGTTCAAGCTAAAATGCATTAATAGTCACGTCTTTAATTTTTGTTGCTTTCATTTGAGCCTGTTGTAGTCCTACACCGACTTCTCAACTTTGTCTAAAGAATTAAAATGCCGTACTACGGTTAAATGGTCTCGGTTCGTCACCTGTGTTAGTTATCGAGAATTCCTGAGTGTAGAAAAGGGGTCGTGATGGAACGAACGGCGTTTCTCGAAACAGTAAAATCGTATACCGACTTTTTTTGTCCAAAATTGCTGGTTCAATACAAAGTGCAAGTGTTCCGAGATGCCTTGCTGCCTTCACACCTCTGTTAAACCCAGAACACACAACATGTTGCAAATATTAGACTTTTTTTCCACTTGCGACTCTTGTTTGCGACCCTTGAATAACGTTCATTAGAGTCGAGCACGAAAAATCCAATATGTAACTGCAAGACGAGAGAACTTCAAATTAGAAAATAACATTCGATAACACAATGATAGCGCCGCGTTCGCCCGGTCGTACAACGCGTGACGAAGTTCGCGAGTGCCGTGCGGTCGGTAGCCGTCTGCCAGGGCCTCTGTAGTCCAGGGAATTCCCGAGCGTCAACTTGGCCTTGGCACAGCCGCGACCTATGTGGCAAAATTGTTGTGGAGACTTCTGATATTACAAGTGGTTTAGAAACTATGCGCGATGCTTATCACTAGACCATAAGCAAGCCTTTCGGCCCCTCGACAGCAGAATAAGACTTCCTTCAGACACTTCTGCATTCTAGAGTGTTGCCAGATAATGCACACCCCTGGACTTAGAATTCTGGTGGGTGATCGACTTTATTTGCCACCTTAAGTGAACGATTCGCATTTAGCCTCTGCGGCAGCTGACCGGCAATATATATATATATATATATATATATATATATATATATATGTGTGTGTGTGTGTGTGTGTGTGTGTGTGTGTGTGTGTGTGTATTGTCTAACACTGTATACGCGCGGCTTGTCAGTGCAACAAAGTATGTCGCCATGCACAGCCGACACTCAGTCGTTTTGAGATTCCAAATGGTCGATTTCAACTTGTCCACCTCAACCTGGTTGGGCCTGTTCCCGAGTCTGAAGCCTATCGTTATATATCTGTATCGCTGACCGCGTAATGTGCTGGGTGGGAGCAATTCCCTTCAAGTAAATTACAACAGAGGTGACAGCAAGAGTATTTGTCGACTCATAGATACCGCCTTTCGGCTGTTCGATCTCTATAACCACTGGCCATGGACGACAGTTTAAACGGTCCTATTTAACTAGCTATGCAACCTCTTTGGTGTACGACGTTACTCCAAAATGCCTCACCATCCACAAAGCAACGGCCAAATAGAACGATGACACTGTATACCTAAAGCCACCCTTATGTGTCATGGTGGTTATTGGATGGGAGCATTACCTTTGATGGTAATACTGTACGCGTTGCTCACAAACAAGATCTCTGTGCCTCTATGGTGAACTACCTGCTATGACCACAGACTTTTTGCTACAAGAACCACTGGTGGAGACCACAGAAGTCCCTGCTGTTGTCACAAGACTCAAACAACACATCACACAGCTCAGGATACCGCCTCCACAGCTACACAGGTCTCCGAAAATCTTCGTGCATAAGGTACTAGTGGACTGTCACTATGTCGTGCTCCGAGATGACACTACCCGCCCTTCCTACAGTCACCTTACACTGACGCTAAGAGATTTATCACATGAAGCACTAACATTTTCGATATACAGCTTCATGATATGCTAACCACTGTGGTGGTTAACCACTTAAAAAAAGCTTGGTTTTTATGTGATATCACCCATGCTGGCGACATACGAACTACATCATTCACATGGTTCCTCTTCTCCCTTCACAACCCAATGACACATCGCCCAGCTTGAACACCGACAACAGCTTCATGTACCAACAAGATGTGCAGCACTTTCAGCTGCGTGGCATTCAGGTCAAACCAGTCGATGATTTCCTCATGACTGAGGGGCGGCATGAGTAACATCAAATCGATAATGGATTTATCACCCTACATTTCGCTTGCAGTGACAAAATCCTGTGTACTGTGGAAAAAGCCTAATTCACATCACGACTATCACCTGAGGAATTCCTCACTATCACTGCTCCCAGGACATCACGGTGCCCTGCAGGTGATCCTGCAGGTCCTGATTCCACTGCCCCCGGCACTTCGACGCACCCACGCTCAGGCCCCACACTGTCGACAATCATCAGTCATTCTCGTTATGGCCGACCCATTGGATACCATCTATACAACGTGGATTAGGACCAATGTCATCGCGTCCTCCACGTTCAACGAGAAACGGTCCAACTGTGTCCTACTTTGGAGCCAGCTTGAATGCAGTTGGTCACGTGCACAGGCGTGAAGGTGATCGCTACAGTGACGCTCCCTGGCTATCTCCACCCCCCAATGCTCCACATTCCCAGTGGGGAGGAGGAGCGAGAAGGGGACCTCTGTGGGGACTCCAACAGCGTCTGCTACATCGAGTACATTCTCTGACTAGCGTCAGCATCTGGTGTGAAATATCTAAGGACCTATGATTTGGTCTGCTTTATGCCTGCTGTTTTATTTGTCCCACCCCGATTACAGAATAAAGTGCATATTCTATGTAACTCTGTCGTTACTACACGTTACCCTTATCCAGTCCCAGAGTAAAATCCATATTCATCAAAATATAAGTGAAAAACGGTATTAAGATGAATATTACAGACTGATGAAATATGTTATCCCATATGATTCGTGAATATGCTGAGAATTATAGAAAAGGCAAGTCACATGAAAGCTCGCATCGAAAGTAATCCGAAAACCCTAAAACGACCACTGCCTAGCGAATGACAGAACTGTGGCAGCTTCGAAAGGGAAATGGAAAAAACGGCGCAAACCGATTATGTGGCTGCTTGTCGACATACAGCGGCTGGAACCAGTCGAAACTTGTGATCTATTTGTTCTGTAACCATTATACTACACTGTGGACCACTGTATTAAACTGATTTATAATTAAATTGCATGTTAATACGAAAGGGTTGTTTTGATTTTATCTCAACGTTTTTATGAAAAATCTGCGGCACAGTCCTGAACTTTGCATATAAAATTATTTTTTCTACTTGGTGTTATTTTGGAAGGGTTCTGGGGTGTTTAATTTTTAACACTGTGTGTGTAGTTGACACACTTGGTGCTGTATGTATGTATGATATGGTCTGAAATCTTCTATTGTAGGAAGGGCAATAATGAGAGCATTTCACCTATGTAGTCATACTATTATCTACATCTACACCTACATGATCACTGTAAGGTGTCAGGCAAATCCAACACCTTCCATCAAAAACCTGACATGATAGCAAATCCGGCAATATGTCACATAGCTCCGAATAAATCCTGACATTAAATTAACCAAAGTAATACGATCAACGAGTGAGCATATAGAATACCACAGACTAACACAAGATCGTCTAAATGCATGTCATACCTTCCCACGGTGAAACAGACGCAGTTCCGAGGGGAGAAACGAGAACAGAAGCCGAGAGCATAGCCGTGTGGGCTAGAAGTCCCTACGATAAGAGCGGGACAATGGGACACCCGCATCGCCGGGCGACCGCCAAGAGGTCCATCCCCCAGCCCATGTTAAAAGATAGAGCCCTCCAGAAGAACAGTATAGATCTTACGATAACACTAAAAGGGCCACACCAGCTGCAAGTTTTAGCGTGAGACTGTACACATCTCTGTTACGTAGCAAACATTAAGAACATTGCCCCACCGTGAAAAGTATAACGTTTCTCGTTGGATAGACAGAATTTTTGCAGGCAGAGCTTAAGGTTAACATTGAGACGCTGATTGGTCAGTTGAAAACACAGCCAGATACCTTTTTCTTAAACCAACTTCGGTAAACAGTAGTAAGGATAAGTTCGAGAGAGTTGCTACCGAGACGGCGAGATGTGTGGAGATGTGCCGCCTGCCTAACCACCGACAAGGTAATGAACGCACGCGATGCTGCATAAGAGCGCATAAGGCTTCACTCAGAACCGCAGAAGTCTTATCTGTTACATCCCCTTTTTACGTAACACTAGTGTCGATCGTCAATTAAATTTCGTGGTATTCACATTTGCTACTTGAAGTTAAAATCTGAAATGCGATGATTTTTCTGTTATATAATTATTGAGAAGCCACATCAGCCACTGTAATTTACGACAAGTTAAATAAGTAATTGAAGATGATTGAGGGTCACTGTAGACCATTTTTGATAGTTTTCTCTTTTATGAAACTTAATTTAAACCTAGATTATAGATGTGATATGGCATAGGTCATCCTTCGATCCATTATAGAACTTGGAAACCCATCCAGGGTATATTGGTTCACATTTTTGTTGGTTTTTATCATCCTGTATTAAGATATTTCCTTTTATCAACACTACAATTTATAAACAATGTTTTGTGAGTAGCATAAAAATTCCAATGGTAAACTTAACTGCTTTTTCGACGATATTTTACCAGCTAACTAAACATAGGAAAGCCTTGAACCCCTTCCACTAAATTTAGTTAGTATTAAGATTCTTTTACAGGGAGTGCAGTGGAACTGACGCTGAAATCATTAAGTATTTTATTATATCATCGCTAGTCTCCCTGAACTCTTCTGAACTCTACATGTCATGTGTGGTCTGGCGTCTCCTTACCAGCAGCGGGTCCCAGATTCAAACTAGTCAATTCCCTAAAAAACACGCTCAGAGCGTCGTTGCGCGAAAGTGGTAGGGAGACACGACTTAGAATAAACAGACACCACGCAGAATGTTAGATCACTACGAAATTTATAATTAACTGCCTGGCAAAAGGTTCATCGACCCACCTTCAAGCATATATCTCTACTGTCCCGTCAGCCTGCTTAGCTGCGTGGTAACGTGTTTACCTCCCATGCAACAGGCCCGCGTTCGATTCCCACACAAGTCGGAATTTTCTACGCTTGTGGACTGGGTCTTGAGTTGTCCTCTTCATCATTCCCTCCTCATCACCTCCACGCAAGCTGCCCAGTGTGGCGTCCACTGAAATGAAACTAGCACTTTGCGGCCGAACTTCCGAGGATGGGGCCTCCCAGCAAACAATGCAATGCTCTGATTTCATTTTTTTTCTACCATTCCACTCTCGAGCGGCGGGCAAGAAAAACGAGCATTTAAATCTTTCTGTGCGAGCCCTCTCTATATCGGTAGTCGCCAAAGCAATATTTTCGAAATCGGAGCAGAAAGTTGTTGGTTGAAATTTCAGGAGAAGATCCTGCGGCAACGAGAGACGCCTTTGTTTTAATGATTGCCACCCCATTTCACAGATGACTTGATTTATCGTGTAATCGAAATTACCGGATTTCTTTTAGTACTCAAATGGATGACTTCCCAATTTTCATTATTTAGAGTCATTTACTACTTTTCGCACCATACAGGTATCTGTGATATTGCGGTGTCTGTGTTGTTCAGAAGTACGCTGCAACATTACTTTGGACATGCGCATGTGGGAAGAAACACTCCACCGTACTTCTGAACAACTCAGGCACCGCACTATCGGCACCGGGCAAGCAAACTTTCAGTTAAAAGTGTCCCAATGTGCAGTATTATACATAATGGACGTACGAGTGCAGATTATATACACACAGTTGGCAACGTTTGACAAATTGGAACTAGTAACGAAGCGTGCTCGGAGAGCCTAATGGTAAGACGACCGCTGGCGATAAGAGGGAACATCCGGGTGCGAGTCTCAGTCCAGCGCAAATTTTCGTTGTTGTCATTCCATTATGCAGCTGATGGTTGTCCGTATTCACAACTGCGTATACTCTAACGTAGATAGATATTCTTGTCTAATTCATTTTGCATTTGGTGACTTTACAAGACAGTAAATGATTGCATCATCTGTAAACAATCGAAGAGAGCTACACAGAGTGTCTCCTATGTGGTTTATGTAGATAAAGAACAGTAAAGGGCGTACAACGCTTCCTTGGGGAGCGCCAGATATTACACTACTGGCCACTAAAATTGCTACACCACGAAGATGACGTGCTACAGTCGCGAAATTTAACCGACAGGGAGGAGATGCTGTGATATGCAAATGATTAGCTTTTCAGAGCACTCACACAAGGTTGGCTCCGGTGGCGACACCTACAACGTGCTGACATGAGGAAAGTTTCCAACCGATTTCTCATACACAAACAGTAGTTGAACGGCGTTGCCTAGTGAAACGTTGTTGTGATGCCTCGTGTAAGGAGGAGAAATGCGTACTATCACGTTTCCGACTTTGATAAAGGTCGGACTGTAGCCTATCGCGATTGCGGTTTATCGTATCGCGACATTGCTGCTCGCGTTGGTCGACATCCAATGACTGTTAGCAGAATATGGAATCGCTGGGCTCAGGAGGGTAATACGGAACGCCGTGCTGGATCCCAACGGCCTCGTATCACTAGCAGTCGAGATGACAGGCATCTTATCCGCATGGCTGTAACGGATCGTGCAGCCACGTCTCGATCCCTGAGTCAAAAGATGGAGAGTGTGCAACACAACAACCATCTGCACGAACAGTTCGACGACCTTTTGCAGCAGCATGGACTATCAGCTCGGAGACCATGGCTACGGTTACCCTTGACGCTGCATCACAGACAGGAACGCCTGAGATGGTGTACTCAACGACGAACCTGGGTGCACGAATGGCAAAATGTCATTTTTTCGGATGAATCCAGATTCTGTTTACAGCATCATGATGGTCGCATCCGTGTTTGGCGACATCGCGGTGAACGCACATTGGAAGCGAGTATTCGTCATCGCCATACTGGCGTATTACCCGGCGTGATGGTATGGGGTGCCAATGGTTACACATCTCGGTCACCTCTTGTTCTCATTGACGGCACTTTGAACAGTGGACGCTACATTTCAGATGTGTTTCGATCCGTGGGTCTACCCTTCATTCGAACCCTGTGAAACCCTACATTTCAGCAGGATAATGCGCGACCGCATGTTGCAGGTCCTGTACGGGCCTTTCTGGATACAGAAAATTTTCGACTGCTGCCCTGGACAGCACATTCTCCAGATCTCTCACCAACTAAAAACGTCTGGTCAATGGTGGCCGAGCAACTGGCTCCTCACAATACGCCAGTCACTACTCTTGATGAACTGTGGTATCGCGTTGAAACTGCATGGGCAGCTGTACCTGTACACGCCATCCAAGCTCTGTTTGACTCAATGCCCAGGAGTATGAAGGCCGTTATTACGGCCAGAGTTGGTTGTTCTGGGTACTGATTTCTCAGGATCTATAAACCAAAATTGCGTGAAAATGTAATCACATGTCAGTTCTAGTATAATATATTTGTCCAATGAATACCCATTTATCGTCTGCATTTCTCCTTGGTGTAGCAATTTTAATGGCCAGTAGTTTTTTTTTTTTTTTAGACCGTTGACTTTCCATTAATTACGACGAACTGTGACCTTTGTGACAGGTGACAGGAACTCCCAAATCCAGTCACAAGTGCGACGACATTCTGTAGGCATGCAATTTGAATAGAAGTGTCTCCTTTGAGAAACGGTGTCAAAAGCCATTTGGAAACAAAAAAAATATGAAATTACTTTGACATTCCCTGCCGGTAGCACTCGTCATGTCACGAGAATAAAGAATTAGTTGTGTTTCACAAGAACGGTAGTTTCTAAATTCCTGCTGACTATATATCAATAAATTGTTTTCTTTAAGGTAACTCATAATGTTCGGACACAGTAAAAGTTCCAAATCCTACTACAAATCGACGTTAGTGACGTGGGTGTGTAATTCAGCGTATTACCTCTAAGATTGTTACTATTATTATTGTTGTTGGTGGTGTTGTTGTTGTTGTCTTCATTATTATTGAATGTACGTTTTCAATACACAGAGTAAGCACCATGTTGTGCCTTCCTAAAATAATGACAGAATGGCACTCCATCTGTTCACCGCAGCATTATTCTATAAAATTCTTTCTGTTTTTGTGCCGTGTCACATTTGAGTAGTAACATGAACTTTCGAACCTGAAGACCAACTTCAGTCTCAGGAAATGAATGAAAGACATAACTAATGTGTGGCTCTTGTTCAGCAGTGTTCTGCTTTACTGTGGGTGTAGTGGCGTCAAATGAGGGGGGTGTTCAGCCGAGTAAATGCAATGGAGCAAATACAGCCCTCTCCGCGGGGCCAGAAATATGGAGCAATACGGGAAAAGAGACTGGCAGAACATCACATCTTCCCTCTCAGATTAAGACACTAATATTTCCTCTTTGTGAGCATCTCATCTCTAGCGCTCATCCGCAGGCTCCAAACATTAGATCAGCTTTCGCAGTGCGTGTGATGTGACGCAGTGGTCAACACACTGGACCCTCATTCGGGTGGATGACGGTTCAACGTGCCTAAATTGCTTAATGCAGATGCCAGGGTAGTTCCTTTAAGAGCAATGTGGCCAATTTCCTTCTCCACCCTTCCCAAATATGCCTCTAAAGGCCTCGTAATGCAAAGGACATTGAACCGTTATCTTCTTTCTTTCTTCCTACTCTCGCCAGTAACGGTGGGCTAAATCCTAGTCAGACTACGGAGAAAGTACACCCAAAGCATTCCCATTTTGCAGAGCTTCTTCAAGAGAGACAGAATGTCTGCTCGGCAAATATGGCATTATTAGGCCAGTGTTATGCCTACTGTCATAAAAACAGCTCATGCTATTTTCAGTGGCAGAAGTCTTTGGTTCGATAGTACCTGGAATATACAAAGCGTTATGCGAATATAGTGAGACACAGGGTACACAGTCCGGATAACGCGAGACTGCTGCACTGAAAATACGAGTAACTGAGAATAAAGTTATAAACCTCGAAAAATCAGCGATAGTGGATTACAGCCTTACAAAAAGGTCTAAGGTTAGCATACCTTGTTCATTGTTCAGTCTGACTGGGATCCTATATTAAAAGAAGGAGCAACAGTTCACAGGTGCACATGCAGTGAAGACAGTATCTACAATAATAATGGAGAGTGGGGACGAGTACTCATGGTAACGAAAAGGTAAAATTTAAGGAAGATGTTGAAAAAAGTCAGCCAACTAGTTCCAAACTAAGGTTTATTTGCCCTTGACCTAGGTTTCGATATTCCCAAAAATATTTTCTTTAGAAGAGGTGGGCCTTGTTACATCACATGGTGGTACATTAGAATAGCTGAAGCCAAGCGCCTCTTGTCATATTTTTTGAAATATCGTAACCTATGTCAAGGGATAATAAACCTCTGTTTTTTAAACTGGTTAGCTGATTTTTTTATCCTCTTCAGATTTACACCGTTGCTGATTCGCAGTCATATTTAAGATTTTAAAATTTAAGGACTGAATGTAAGTTGAAAGCGGTGGCGTTGAGATCGTCCCTGTTCCCTTCCTCTCCACAATTCGAATCTCAGACCTGATTCCCTGCATTTGCGCACCCCAATCATGCCCCCAGGCGACGTAACGATAAAGGTGGAACTAATCTTCGAAACGTTGAACTTCAATTCAGATGTGACGCGTTTCGACGCAAGAGAATTGTATACGTGTTTGCCGGCCGGTGTGGCCGAGCGGTTCTAGGCGCTAAGGTCTGGAACCGCGCGACCGCTACGGTCGCAGGTTCGAATCCTGCCTCGGACATGGATGTGTGTGATGTCCTTAGGTTAGTTAGGTTTAAGTAGTTCTACGAGTAAGTTCTAGAGGACTGATGACCTCAGATGTTAAGTCCCATAGTCCTCAGAGCCATTTGAACCATTTTTTTTATACGGATGCGAAAGGTTCCGCGTCTGTCAATAATGTTCTGTTGTATTTCATGTACTGTGGATGGGCTGTAGGTAAGATTCCTACATTTCGAGTTATTTTGCATGAAGACGTTCGGGATAGCGATCTCTGTGAGTAACAGACATATAAATCTGCACCGTAAATTTAGATGGCTGCAAATAATTCTCCTGAAGACCTTAAAAAAGGCGTTGGTGTTGACTGGAAGGGTAGAAAACTTTAAAGGAACTCTTCACAAGACAATAGTGGTAATTATGATTGGTGATGACGAAGAACAGGAGACAGGTATTCGAAGAAGTGTTAGATAAGGCTGTTGTTTGTTACCAACGCTTCTCAACATTCACGCTGAGAAACATGGCAGAAAGCAAGTGGTGTCATAGTAGGTGGATAAAAGACAGAAAGAGATGACCCATTCGAGCTAACAGGCGTGCTGTTTGCATTCCGTGCCGAGGCGGCTTAAATTATGCCTGTACTGCCGAAGTGAGATACTTATTATTCGGTTTACCGACAACTTTTTGCACATTTTGCAGTCTGATATCTTCATTCGATGAAGAGCTAAATTTCTTTTCGTTATCCTTCACACTTACTGCGCTGCATCAAATTAAGTAAAACATCGCACTAAATATTAAAGATTTTGCAGAGGTAGAAATATATTGCGAAATTTTTTACGTGTGGTTGATTTTAGCAGATATATTGCAATAAAGGAAACGTAGGTAAAATATCAAAGTTTTATTTGAAGTTGGGAGCAAAACGATATCCGATTTCATTTTCGAGCTATGGGATTTATATCCGACGGAAAGTCGGGCGCAGTGCGCTCAGTTCTATCCATGCTCACTTCTCGGCTCTTATGAAATACAGTTTTTAATAACACTATTAGGTGAAAAAAATTGATTTTTGCTCAGCTTACAGTCTGATATCTTCGCTTTATAAAAGACTGAATTTCTTTCCGTTATATGCCATAGTTACTGTACTGCTTCAAATTCAGTAAAACGTTGTGCGAAATTGTGAAGATCTTGCAGACGTAAAAACACATTGCGTAAATTTTTCCTATGGTTGCTTTTAGCTCATACATTGCAGCAAAAGAAATATAGACAATATATCTAAATTTTATTTAAAATTGAGAGCAAAAGGATACCTCACTTCGTTCTTGAGTTGTTGGATTTTATGTCCGATGGACGGTCCCGCGCAGCGCGGCCATAGACGTTCTTGTGCATCGCGAATCACGTGGTCGTAACAACCACCTGCAGGACTGTAGGGAAACACAAGGGGTACGCCACAGCAGGACGTGTATACACGCCCACAGCTGCCAAAGGGTTTCCATTCGGCTGACCAAGCAGTGTTGACTGAATCAGAGGGCAAAACTTACGAAACTTGGATGAACACATGGAAGATCAGTAATGAGAATCAGCAAACATGAAGGTTTCGTGCAAATATCACTGGTTGCAGAGATGCTGGAGTAAGCAAAATCGTTTAGGTACTTAGGAAATTTGGTGATAGGAATCAGAAGCTGTTTGGAGGACCGAGCGAGCTGGCGCACTGGTTAGCACACTGGACTCGTATTCGGGAGGACGATGGTTCAAATTTGCGTCCGAACATCCAGATTTAGGTTTTCCTTGACTTCCCTATATCACTCCAGGCAGATGCCGGGATCGTTCCTTTGTACTGGCATGGACGACTTCCTTCCCCATCCTTGACACAATCCGAGCTTGTGCTCCGTCTCTAATGGCCTCGATGTTGACATGACGTTAAACGAATTGTTCATGCTTTCCTCCTGTTTGGAGGAAATAAGAAGTAGAATATTTGTGAACTGAAGAGATTTGAAAAAGCGAAAATTATGTTGTCTCCAGAAAAGAACTGTGATAAAATTAAGAAAGATATTCGGCAAGTGTTATTTATAGAGTGTAGGGTTGCATCGCATCGGACGATGGACAGTGAAAAAGAAAGAGCAAAAACACTTTGATACCTGTGAACTGTCGTTGTGGAGAAAAATGCTAAATGTTACATTGGCTGACAGAATGACGAACGAAGAGGTGTTTCTAAGAACACAAAAGGAAAAACCACTAGTAGGATTGGTAAGATTGAGCAGTACATTTTGATGGGACGTGTACTGCGATGAAATTTCCCATAACAAAGAGTCATTGAAGGGAAGTGTAGGGAAGAGCTAAAGCAGAAGAAGAAATAAATAAAATTGCTTTCATTGACGGAAGGGTCTGAAGTTGATGACGCATAAGAATATTTTGGTTAAGTTACCTGAAGGCCAGAAGGTGACCATCAAGGCGGTGTAGGTGGTGAGGATGGAGATGAACGTCGCGACGAGGCTCATTTTCAGCGACAGCACACCTGCTAGAGTGACCTGGGGCCGCTCCGAGGTCGTCTGCAGCACCAGCAGGCGCAGCTCGCGTTGGGCGGCGCCGCCCATGCGCCTTCCTTCCATCAGCAGCTCCCAGCACAGCCTGTGTGTGCACCCCGCCTCCGTCTCCACACAGTGGACGGGGAATACCAGTAACAATAGGAAGATCATGTGTAAGACAAATCCCATATGATACTGCCATTTCATGCCATTGAGGTCTACACCAAGAAATAACACTTCTGTAAAACTGAAATATAACATTATGGCACTAATCGCTGATATCGCTACGAAATATAATATCAAGAAACTTGCGTGAGTGGAGAATACCACCGTTGACAGTTCACACAGCCCCATGTACACTCTCCTGAGTGATCGCACATGCTCTGACATGCAACAGGCACCTCCGTGGCTGACATTTAAGTCTTTCCCTGACGCAACTCGTCCAGAGGAATACACCCGCCTACGGCACGTAGCGCGGAAGTTGTCTCGCATTTCAAGTATGCAAATATTCAGATGTGAGATTCTCTGCCTTATCACCAGCTGTAAGTTCAAAAATCGTACAACAGTTAGTATACTTGCACCATAATTGTACATACAAAAGATTCCTGATAACCTGAAGCGCTGCTCAGCCTTAGCAGTGATTCCAGCAACAAGCATTACACTGTAAGTCAAAAGCAATAAGAGCAGCTGCAGCTTTATGAATATTCCCTCTCTACCAGTCTCTTTCTTCATGTGGACTGACAGAATTCTGTCACAAGCTGTAATTAGCTCAAGCATATTTTCATACTTTTTTCTATTGAAGCAAGCATCAGAGATTACAGGGACTAAACACAGAACTGTGTAACATATATGTCCTGTAAGAGTAATGAAGTCTATCACAGAAAATTTTTGTACCGAACGAGAAGAGAAGAATGGATAAGTGAAAGCGGACACCAGTTGTGTTGAGCAGGCGAGGGTCAGCATCACCAAATCCGATCTGCATCTTCTGAATGACGCCGTCCTCACATCGACAGTAAACGGCATCAGGCCAAACAGCTTGCATACGACGTGGAACGGTTTGCTCCCCAACAGGAGCTTTCTAGTGATTTCTGTCACTGTGGCGGTGTCCATGTTTACTGACGTCATCTGAAAAAGTAATATATGCTGCTTGTATGTTAAAAGTGCCGAAGTATTTATTATTTGCATTGCTGCCAAAAGAAAATCTTTTCCCTCTGTCTATCAAGGTGTGGGTAATGGGTAAACTTAAAGTGTCTAACTCTTTCATCGTATTTGCCAGTTCTTCCACTGTGTGTCTGCTTCAAGAACAAATTGTTAACTTTACTACACTGATGGGCATATATACGCTGGAGCAATCATTCTAAGACAGCAAAACGAAAACTGAAATTTTAAATTTAGCATCTGAGAAATCTTTCACGCAGGAGGATCGTACAAACATACCGCCGTTTGAGTCTCGTGCAGATTCCCGTATGGATGACATAGTGATAGACATCCCTGGGGTTGTGAAGCAGCTGAATGGGTTGAAAATAAATAAATCGCCAGGTCCCAATGGGATTCCAATTCGGTTTTAAAGAGAGTACTCTACTACATTGGCTCCTTACTTAGCTTGCATTTATCGCGAATCTCTTGCCCAATGTAAAGTCCCGAGCGACTGGAAAAAAGCGCAGGTGACGCCTGTATATAAGAAGGGTAGAAGGACGGATCCTCAAAATTACAGACCAATATCCTTAACATCGGTTTGTTGCAGGATTCTCGAACATATTCTCAGTTCGAATATAATGAATTTCCTTGAGACATAGAAGTTGCTGTCCATGCATTAGCACGGCTTTGGAAAGCATCGCTCCTGCGAAACGCAACTCGCCCTTTTTGCACATGATATCTTGCGAACCATGGATGAAGGGTATCAGACGGATGCCATATTCCTTGACTTCCGGAAAGCGTTTGACTCGGTGCCCCACTGCAGACTCCTAACTAAGGTACTAGCATGTGGGATTGGTTTCCAAGTATGTGAGTGGTTCGAAGACTTCATAAGCAATAGAACCCAGTACGTTGTCCTCGATGGTGAGTGTTCATCGGAGGTGAGGGTATCATCTGGAGTGCCCCAGGGAAGTGTGGTAGGTCCGGTGTTGTTTTCTATCTACATAAATGATCTTTTGGATGGGGTGGATAGCAATGTGCGGTTGTTTGCTGATGATGCTGTGGTGTACGGAAAGGTGTCGTCGTTGAGTGACTGTAGGAGGATACAAGATGACTTGGACAGGATTTGTGATTGGTGTAAACAATGGCAGCTAACTCTAAATATAGATAAATGTAAATTAGTGTAGCGCTTGACACAGTCACGTCGATTAAATATTTGGGCGTAACATTGCAGAGTGATATGACGTGGGACAAGCATGTAATGGCAGTTGTGGGGAAGGCGGGTAGTCGTCTTCGGTTCATTGGTAGAATTTTGGGAAGATGTGTTTCATCTGTAAAGGAGACCGCTTATAAAACACTAAAATGACCTACTCTTGAGTACTGCTCGAGCGTTTGGGATCCCTATCAGGTCGGATTGAGGGAGGACATAGAAGCAATTCAGAGGCGGGTTGCTACATTTGTTACTGGTAGGTTTGATCATCACGCGAGTGTTACGGAAATGCTTCAGGAACTCGGGTGGGAGTCTCTAGAGGAAAGGAGGCGTTCTTTTCGAGAATTGCTACTGAGGGAATTTAGAGAACCAGCATTTGAGGCTGACTGCAGTACAGTTTTACTGCCGCCAACTTATATTTCGCGGAAAGACCACAAAGATAAGATGAGAGAGATTAGGGCTCGTACAGAGGCATATAGGCAGTCATTTTTCCCTCGTTCTGTTTGGGAGTGGAACATGAAGAGAAGACGCTAGTTGTGGTACGAGGTACCCTCCGCCACGCACCGTATGGTGGATTGCGGAGTATGTATGTAGATGTAGATGTAGATTCTACAGATCATTAGAAGACTCACAAGGGAAATGAAAGGTGAACCGAAAGTCGCGAAGGGTTTATAACTATGAATAACTTTTTTTTGTTTATCATTAGTTTCCCTTGATATTTCACACACTTAAAGAAAAAACATGCTCAGTTTCTCGTCTTTCCTATGTCGGAATCTGAAACAAATGTAAGGCCTGTATTTTACATTGGAATGTTCAAGTAATCTGATTGACACTTTCATCCTTAATAATTGCTAGCCGGATTACAAGGTGATCAAAAACAGGCAGTAAGTTTGTGAGAAGAGAAATATCAGAGAAGGAAGCAGAGTCAGTAAAGCAATGATTGAGTCATCAAACATCGAACCAGCAGCATCAGTAGCTGGACAGCGTCACAAGACTTAACTAGCGCATGACACTTCGACACACACAATATTAGTTTTGTAAAATTACACGGATTGACGCGAGCTAATCAGCCACACAGTATTGGCCCGAGGTAAGATGAGTTTGTTGTAAGGCTAAATGTTAGCGGGCCCAGGTATCAGTGCACGGTGCGGCAGTTACGGCTTTGACCAAGGCGACCGATACGAGCGAGCCCAGGTACAAAGACTAGCAGCGTATGAAACTTCCTGGCAGATTAAAAATGTGTGCCGGACCGAGCCTCGAACTCGGGACCTTTGCCTTTCGCGGGTAAGTGCTCTACCATTTTTTATGGTATAGTATATCAGGCCCCCCGTGAACTATGGACCTTGCCGTTGGTGGGGAGGCTTGCGTGCCTCAGGGATACAGATCGCCGTACCGTAGGTGCAACCACAACGGAGGGGTATCGGTTGAGAGGCTAGACAAACGCGTGGTTCAAGAGAAGGGGCAGCAGCCTTTTCAGTAGTTGCAGGGGCAACAGTCTGGATGATTGACTGATCTGGCCTTGTAACACTAACCAAAACGGCCTTGCTGTTCTGGTACTGCGAACGGCTGAAAGCGAGGGGAAACTACAGCCGTAATTTTTCCCGAGAGCCTGCAGCTTTACTGTATGGTTTAATGATGATGGCGTCCTCTTGGGTAAAATATTCCGGAGGTAAAATAGTCCCCCATTCGGATCTCCGGGCGGGGACTACTCAAGAGGACGTCGTTATCAGGAGAAAGAAAACTGGCGTTCTACGGATCGGAGCGTGGAATGTCAGATCCCTTAATCGGGCAGGTAGGTAAGAAAATTTAAAAAGGGAAATGGATAGGTTCAAGATAGATATAGTGGGAATTAGTGAAGTTCGGTGGCAGGAGGAACAAGACTTTTGGTCAGGCGAATATAGGATTATAAATACAAAGTGAAATAGGGGTAATGCAGGAGTAGGTTTAACAATGATTAAAAAAACAGGAGTGCGGGTAAGCTACTACGAACAGCATAGTGAACGCATTATTGTGGCCAAGATAGACACGAAGCCCACGCCTACTACAGTAGTACAAGTTTATATGCCAACTAGCTCTGCAGATGACGAAGAAATTGATTAAATGTATGATGAGATAAAAGAAATTATTCAGATAGTGAAGGGAGATGAAAATTTAATAGTCATGGGTGATTGGAACTCAATAGTAGGAAAAGGAAGAGAAGGAAACGTAGTAGGTGAATATGGATTGCGGCTAAGAAATGAAAGAGGAAGCCGCCTGGTAGAATTTTGCACAGAGCATAACTTAATCACAGCTAACACTTGGTTCAAGAATCATAAAAGAAAGTTGTATACATGGAAGAAGCCTGGAGATACTGACAGGTTACAGATAGATTATATAATGGTAAGACAGAGATTTAGGAACCAGATTTTAAACTGTAAGACATTTCCAGGGGCAGATGTGGACTCTGACCACAATCTATTGTTTATGAACTGTAGATTAAAACTGAAGAACCTGTAAAAAGGTGGGAATTTAAGGAGATGGGACCTGGATAAACTGAAAGACCAGAGTTTGTACAGAGTTTCAGGGAGAGCATAAGGGAACAATTGACAGGAATGGGGGAAAGAAATACAGTAGAAGAAAAATGGGTAGCTTTGAGGGATGAAGTAGTGAAAGCAGCAGAGGATCAAGTAGGTATAAAGACGAGGGCTAGTAGAAATCCTTGGGTAACAGAAGAAATATTGAATCTAATTGATGAAAGAAGAAAATATAAAAATTCAGTAAATGAAGCAGGCAAAAAGGAATACAAACGTCTCAAAAATGAGATCGACAGGAAGTGCAAAACGGCTAAGCAGGGATGACTAGAGGACAAATGTAAGGATGTAGAGGCTTATCTCACTAGGGGTAAGATAGATACTGCCTACAGGAAAATTAAAGAGACCTTTTGAGAAAAGAGAACCACTTGTATGAATAAAGAGAGCTCAGATGGAAACCCAGTTCTAAGCAAAGAAGGGAAAGCAGAAAAGTGGAAGGAGTATAGAGGGTCTATACAAGGGCGATGTACTTGAGGACAATATTATGGAAATGGAAAATGATGTAGATGAAGATGAAATGGGAGATATGATACTGCGTGAAGAGTTTGACAGAACACTGAAAGTCCTGAGTCGAAACAAGGCCCCGGGAGTAGACTACACTCCATTAGAACTACTGACGGCCTTGGGTGAGCCAGTCCTGACAAAAATCTACCATCTGGTGAGCAAGATGTATGAGACAGGCGAAATTCCCTCAGACTTCAAGAAGAATACAATAATTCCAATCCCAAAGAAAGCAGGTGTTGACAGATGTGAAAATTACCGAACTATCAGTTTAATAAGCCACAGCTGCAAAATACTAAAGCGAATTCTTTACAGACGAATGGAAAAACTAGTAGAAGCCGACCTCGGGGAAGATCAGTTTGGATTCCGTAGAAATGTTGGAACACGTGAGGCAATACTGATCCTACAACTTATCTTAGAAGCTAGATTAAGGAAAGGCAAACCTACGTTTCCAGCACTTGTAGACTTATTGAAAGCTTTTGACAATGTTGTCTTGAATACTCTCTTTCAAATTCTGAAGGTGGCAGGGGTAAAATACAGGGAGCGAAAGGCTATTTACAGCTTGTACAGAAACCAGATGGCAGTTACAAGAGTCGAGGGGCATGAAAGGGAAGCAGTGGTTGGGAAGGCGGTGAGACAGGGTTGTAGCCTCTCCCCGATGTTATTCAATCTGTACTGTATATTGAGCAAGCAGTGAAGGAAACAAAAGAAAAATTCGGTGTAGGTATTAAAGTCCATGGAGAAGAAATAAAAACTTTGAGGTTCGCCGATGACATTGTAATTCTGTCAGAGACAGCAAACGACTTGGAAGAGCAGTTGAACGGAATGGATAGTGTCTTGAAAGGAGGATATAAGATGAACATAAACAAAAGCAAAACGAGGATGATGGAATGTAGTCGAATTAAGTCGGGTGATGCTGAGGGAATTAGATTAGGAAATGAGACACTTAAAGTAGTAAAGGAGTTTTGCTATTTGGGGAGCAAAATATCTGATGATTGTTGAAGTAGAGAGGATATAAAAGGTAGACTGGCAATGGCAAGGAAAGCTTTTCTGAAGAAGAGAAATTTGTTAACATCGAGTATCGATTTAAGTGTCAGGAAGTCATTTCTGAAAGTATTTGTATGGAGTGTAGCCATGTATGGAAGTGAAACGTGGACGATAAATAGCTTAGACAAGAAGAGAATAGAAGCTTTTGAAATGTGGTGCTACAGAAGAATGCTGACGATTAGATGGGTAGATCACGTAACTAATGAGGAGGTATTGAATAGAATTGGGGAGAAGAGGAGCTTGTGGCACAACTTGACTAGAAGAAGGGATCGGTTGGTAGGACATGTTCTGAGACATCGAGGGATCACCAATTTAGTATTGGAGGGCAGCGTGGAGGGTAAAAATCGTAGAGGGTGACCAAGAGATGAGTACACTAAGGAGATTCAAAAGGATGTAGGTTGCAGTAGGTACTGGGAGATGAAGAAGCTTGCACAGGGTAGAGTAGCATGGAGAGCTGCATCAAACCAGTCTCAGAACTGAAGACCACAACAACAACAACAACAACAACAGTAGATCAGGGGGCAGAGTGGGCAGGGGTCGTGCTTGGAGGTCTGGCCACAGTGTCCTGGTCTCCTGACAGTATAAGGGAGAGGCAGCGGGAAGGAAACATTGTACATGTATGTAATTCTTTTTGTTTTATTATTTTTTTATTTTTTCATTTTATTTTATTTTAATGTCCCAGAAAAAAATACACATGCAAAAGAAAGGAAAGGCCGAAGTCACTTCACTGGGAGTAATACCATATCTCGTGAATCTACGTAAACGTGGGACTCCCCACCGCTGCGGGGGGTCATTAAACTTGCTGCCTATAAAGTTCGCAAAGTGCATTTTGTATTTAGAGTGACGTCGAATAATTTCGTGTTGTTCTAGTAGATAATGCCAATAGTCCATGCCCAATTCACGGTCCGCGAGAGCATGCAGCGTGATGCGTGTCCTGCAATCCAACGGCTTGCCGACGTTTTCTGTGATGGGAAAAAGACAGCGTCTGGGAAAAATAATACGTCCGTTGTGGTCGTGGCTTCGTCGGTGCACCGGAGGAGTGCCATGATGCGTTGCGTCAGCTGCCAAACATCCTTTGCCTCACCACACTGCAGAGAATGTTCGTTGGTGTCCTTCGTGCCACATATAAGGCAGAGCGGAGAATCTACCATGTGAATGTCGTACAGTCGTTGGCGGTTGACTGTCTTGCGGATTATTGATGTATACCAAGACGATCTCGCTGCCGTGGTGAGGAGAGGCGTATGGACAGCTAGCCAGATCTGTCCCCAATCCCTCGTTGGGTATTTAAGTTCGACAACATTGCTGCCACGAAGACGCCTCAAGTATCGATATATCTCATGGGTAGTGGGGATTCTTGAAGAAGATATCTCCAACTGAACTTAACTAAAATTAGCAAAGAATGGCGCGATGTGAGAAAAAAAATGCGATATTGTGCCTACCGCCACCGGCGGTTAAAGAACGGGGGAAGTAGCACGTCCAAGATCGCCGACGTGATGGAGTGTAGCCGTTGGTTCCATGTCCGTAGTGTCGCTTGCAGGTATAGAGCTAGAGTCTTGTTCCGCACATTCGTTAGGACAAGTCGCCCAGAATTGCGTGGGAGAGTTAAAGTCTCGTATTTGACCTTAACATCCCGTGGCTGACATAGTATCCAAAGGCCGCCATTAATCTATCATCAGTA
The DNA here is from genome assembly GCF_023864275.1 of Schistocerca cancellata. Lineage (NCBI taxonomy): Eukaryota > Metazoa > Arthropoda > Insecta > Orthoptera > Acrididae > Schistocerca > Schistocerca cancellata. The sequence goes on from NC_064630.1 coordinate 224,778,025, forward strand.
CCATGTGGCATTGGTACTACCTGTGCCAGGTGCGGCAGTCGCGAGGCCAGATGAGCATTAGCGTATGCTACCATTTGGAGCAAGTCGCGGGTTCTGAGTGAATTGTTACGTATGTGCAGTCGGACATGCGGCAACAGACGTCGGTATCTAGCCGCCGCTGATTGCCGTAGCGATCGGGTGAACAATACCCCTAAGCATCGAAAGGTGTCCACCGTCGTAAACGGACTGTGCAGAGCGTCCAGCCCTCGTCCGATGTGCGTAATCTCGGTTTTATTCGTGTTGACCCTGCTACCCGCCGCTACTCCGTCCGTAGTAAGAAGGGCAACCACTTCACGTACTTCGCTCTCCGACCGGACGAGTATCATGAAGTTGTCGGCATATGCACGACACGTGAAGGAACTCGCACGGAGTCGGACGCCTGTAAGGGTCCGTCTAAGAGTCTACATCAATGGTTAGAGAGCTATTGCAGTCATCGACAAGAGACATCCTTGCCTAACTGACCTGCAAACAGGAATCGTTCCTACATCCCTGCCATTGACTCTCACCGTCGAAGGAGCGCCGCGAAGGAGGCGCATGAGGACGTTAATAAAATCCTGAGGTATCGTCATGCGTCGCATGGTCGAGTCAAGGAAATCATGGTTGATCCCGTCAAAGGCACGACCAAAATTCACTGATACGAACGTCACTCGCATGCGACAAGCGTCCGTCTGGTGGTAATGTCTTCGATATTACACTCTTGAGCCTTGCCGCCAACATTCACTCAAAGATCTTATAGTCGATATTGAGCATCGTGAGCGGTCAAAATTGATGGGCGCTGACACTTCCTGCCGATTTCGGTGTTGGTATAAGCAGTCCTGCCATAAATTGCGACGAAACGTCCATGTCAGAGCTCCATGACTCATTATACATTAATACCAATTGGGGCATCATTAAATCATCAAATTTACGATAAAATTCGAGTGTCAAGCCATCTGCCCCAGGGGATTTATGCACCACACCCTTCATGAGTGCCCTCCGTATGTCTTCTTCCGTTAGCGGTTCCAATAACGCCTCTGTATCCGAACCATACACCTCCGTTCGCATCTGTCGCAAAATTTCTTCTCCTATTCGATTGTCCGTCGGCGTCCCAGTGAAAAGGAGGTAGTAATGCTCCAGAAACACAGCAGCAATGTCCTGTTGGGACGTCAAGGGCCGACCATCATCATCATGGAGCACTGTGATAAAGGATAGGCGATTACGCGCATGTCCCTTGGACACATGATGCATGCTAATACGTTCTCCATCGACGTTGTCCAAGCAACGAGCAAGGATCGCAAGTTCCTCCAGTCGACGTCTCGTGATCGATAAAATGCACGCCTGAATGCGATGGACTTCCGCTTGACGCTCGGGCGATGGGGCCCTGGAGGCAAAATCACGGAGCACCATGTAGTAATAATCAAGTGTGTCTCGGAGCCATTTCGCTTTTTCCTTGCCATACGTTATGAGAGCTATCCGTATCGCCAGTCTTTCACATTGCAGCCACCATGAAAGACCCGCATCGGCAGACGGCGAGTGCATGTCTGCCATGTTTCTTCGATCCGCTGGCAACATTCGAGATCCACCAATAAGCATGAATTAACTTCCCATGAACTACGGCTCCAACAGACCCGCTGCCGTAGGAGGGTTAACGTGCTTAAATATGCAAGATAATCCGTAAAAGCTGTGGGCCAAAGTTCAGCAGCCAACACGTGAGCTCTTAATCCGTCAGAAACATAAATCCGATCCAGCCTGCTCCCCAAGTGGCTAGTAAAAAACGTGTAGCCCTCTCGCTGCCCATGGATCTTTTCCCAGGTGTCCCGGCAGATCGTGTGCAGTGCGTAGCAGGAGCTGAAATTAGGGGTTTGATCCTTCGGTGTGATAACACAGTTAAAATCCCCTGCTACCAAGATGTGGTCATATCTCCCATGGAATAGAGGGGTAATCTCCTCCGAGTGGAATCCTACTCGCGTCCATCGATTGTCAGATCCGGAGGGTGCATAGATATTGACAATACGAATGCCGTTCACGGTCATAGCCAAAACCGAGCCGAAGGGAGGTAATCGAGGTCACACATCGGAATCCCTTCCCGGACTAATATCGCTGTGCCATGTCCTCCATCTGGAGTTGGCACTAGGTAAGTGTTGTAATCATGCACGTCGGGAAGGGCAGCATTGCAGGTGTCCTGCACCAGTGGAGCATCCACGTCTGTGGCGTAAATCATGTCCCTGAAAAGTTGCATCTTTGCAAGTGAACGTGAGGTGTTAATGTTCACTGTTCCCACCTTTTATGCTTGGTCCGTTGTCATTGTCATGCTCGTGTCATGTTGTTGTGAGCTCCAGGGCATTTAGTCCACTATTCGTGCTCAGAGGGGTGCCTCCGTTGTTTTCGTTCCGTGGTGTACATCCTGTAAGGGAGTCGTCATCAATTGGGGGTGCCATTCCTGTATCTCTTCGACTGGTTCCGCCCAGTCGCAGTGGTCATCAATCACAGAGATGTCCTCTGATGTATTTCGATGTGGTCACCGGAACATTGTCCCTGACTTCACCGTCGGTAGTTCTAGCCTCGGTCCGGCCCACAGTTTTCATCTACCAGGAAGTTTCACATCAGCCCACACTCCGCTGCAGAGTGAAAATCTCGTTCTGGAAACATCCCCCAGGCTGTGGCTAAGCCATGTCTCCTCAGTATCCTTCCTTCCAGGAGTGCTAGTTCTGCAAGGTTCGCAGGAGAGCATCTATGAAGTTTGGAAGGTAGTAGAAAGGTACTGGCGGAAGTAAAGCTGTAAGGACGGGGGGTGAGTCGTGCTTGCTAGAGCACTTGTCCGCGAAAGGCTAAGGTCCCGAATTCGAGTCTCGGTCCGGCACACAGTGTTAATCTTCCAGGAAGTTTCATATCAGCGCACACTCCGCTGTAGAGTGAAAAATCTCATACTAGCAGCGTAACCAGAAAAGGGGAAGTCCCTAAATTTGGAATTCTGACGGCTGTTACTGGCAAGGCCTTTGTAAAGGAAATGTTACAAGAAATGCGGATTGTCAGACAATCTTAATAATGGCTAGGTTACAGCTCCTTGATATTAGACAACAACCGACATCAGATATTAATGCAAATCTGAATTCATTTGCTACCTCAAAAAATGCGGCACATCCAGTGACACAATAATATTCAAATTCTTTAAAAGTACAGAAGTTGATATTTCACAGCGAATAAATATTTACACTGCAAACCTCTGAACTAACAACTTTTGATTACTTCATGCGATTTCAACCAACGATATCTCAGATGATAGCATTACACTATACTTACCACTCCTGAAAGCTACTTGTCTGTGGCTATGTTATTTATTGATTTACGATGTCTTTTGTATATTTTTCATTATGGAAATGTTTGTCAGAACATTGTATTTTTCACATTTGCACTGCAAATGAACACAGCATCAGTACCTCACATTTTGTCATACTTGTGTATTTATTTAATGAACAGTTTACTGTTTTGCCATTAAATTTATTCAAATATTGACTGCAAGCGCTATTAAAAACTGTGCTGATTTATAAGTGGTCAGTCTCATGTGTTAGCGGACACCACAACTGATTAGACAACCAAGAGACACTTATGTCAAGAAGGCGTAAATAACTGTTTAAACAATACTTAAGGACAACCTGTTGTCATTTATCGTGAACAAACTTGCACAAAAATGCTGGCATTTTTATTTATGAACCAACTACTACTTACATTTGCTCCAAATGAACGGAGTGCAATTGAATGTTTGTGACATTTGCTTATTTACATTGTAACCTCCCCACAAAATTTCGTAAGACAATTATATAGAAATGGGAGCCAAGTGTAACCTCCCGTAATGAAATTTACTGGCAACGACAATTAAATAAAAATTAGTAATCTGACTCACAAATAAAAATGAAAAACAATTCAGTGGTAATGAAAATCAGTGGCAGTGAAAATTCAATTAAACCGAAATATCGGTCTTTGGCCCTGTGCAAAATTCAGAATTAAACTCTTACCTCATTGTAACTGCTAGTCACATTTCTGCTCTTATTGTTCCGCACTGCTTGGAGGAACTGCATTGCAAATAATAATATTCCTTTTTTTTTTTGTAATTTAACTGAAAGTTTTCTTTAAGGAAATGCAAGGGAGATGTTATTTCAAAAACGATTGTTTGTTAAAAATGCTTGGTTTGAAATCAAATTATTATTGGGGCACTTGTTGCAAATTAATTACAATAAATGAACTTTAAATTATCTGATAATTACCTTAATTAATAATATAGCTTATTCAGCATCTTGACCAGTGTTGCCCACAGACTGCTCTGCATGACGACTACTCGCGTACTCCACGACGACTACCACTGAACTGCTCTCAACGACTACTAACTGAGTACTGCTCTCAACTAGACAGAGCTACAGACTCGCAACGACTGACCGACAGACTGAGAACCGCTCGCAACACTCGCGCGGTCAAGCGCATTCTCTCTGGTCACAGATGCTACAATGCCTCGCCATCGCTGCTATGTTACATACGTGTTTCATAACCCTCCACTGGGGGGGCAAAAATTTGGCAGCGATGGTGAGTCATTTGGACTTGCCAAGCGCGGCAAAATTTTTCTTTAATTAACAAACTTCTACAACTTACAGAATATTTAGATGTAGTACATGAATTAAATGTTGTGCACACGCACTAAGTACAAAATATATCAGACAAAGACAAAATGTGAGTACAAAACATAGTAGCAAATCAGAAAAATGTATATACAAATTATTTGACAGATAACAAAGTGCACAGGCACTGAAAAAATTCTTTAGCATATTCAGAACAAATAAACAGACTGGCAAAAAATATTATGTTGACAAGTGACATGAGTGCACATGCACTGCAGTTGAGAACATATCAGTAAATGATGAAATGTATATACAATTAGTAACAAATGAGATAAGTGCATACGCACTGAAGTATTGAATATACAGAATGAGTACAAATCATATTGAAAAATGAGAAAAGTGCACAGGCACTGAAGTTCAGTAGAAAACATATTAACACACAACATAAGTGCACACGCACTGTAGTTCAGAACATATCATTAAAATAAAATACTAAAAAAAATGTATATACAATATAAAAGACAAGAGTGCACATACTGTACTTGAGAACAAATCGAAAAAATGTCTTAGGTATTTTTGCAATAAATAAACATAATGGCAAAAATCATATCGACAAGTGACAGAACTGTACTCGCACTGGAGTTCAGCGAATCAAAAAAAAGTATAGTCATGAACATAAATAATGTTAGCAAAAAATTATTTTCACTATGTGACAAGAATTAGGATAGGAAAGGGAAGGATTGCATCATGGTTGTAGCTCTTTAGATTGCACACAGCTGTTCTGAAAGTCCATATCTTTCCACAGAAGTACAACACCAAGTGACACAATTTGCAGTTCTTTTCCCATCAGAATTCATCAGTGTAACCAAGACACTGAACTCTCGTAGTAATATTTCATGTTCTCATTTTGGCAGTACATTAGGTACACCAAACAGTGGGACCATAATAACGTCTTCATCGCTCATGGTGGTGGACAGCATGTCGTGTCAACACCACGCTTTACAAGGCACACCAACGTAGAAGTAGTGCAAACCCAAAGGTAGTGCTCCATGATCACTAGGATGGACAGGACAAATGGACATTGCAGTAATTCAGGGTAGTTAGCTCATGAGGTGAAGGACATTAAGTCACATAATATTGATAATTACAGTTTGCATTTGGGGCATGCATAGCCCCGTGTTGAACATTTCTGTACCATGAATGTAGTATTACAGAAACTGTTCACAAAATTAAATTATTGGCATCATGGGTAATCGTATTACAATAAACAGTGGCAGTCCTTGGACGGTTACAAAGCCTATTTAGTATGACAGAATAATGTTAATTATTGGCACTCAGTGGCCAGCAAGTATTGAATATTACAGAACATTACACTCATTCTTGGCACTCAGTGGCCAGCAAGTACTGAATAGTACACAACATTACACTTATTATTGGCACTCAGTGGCCCAGCAATTACTGAATAGTACAAAACATTACACTCAATCATTGGCACTCAGTGGCCCAGCAATTACTGAATAGTACAAAACATTACACTCAATCATTGGCACTCAGTGGCCCAGCAAATATTGAATAGTATAAAACATTGTTCCTCATTCAATATTATTCAGATCATTAAAAAGTAATAACAATTCATTGAGTGACATTCAGATCATTACGAAGTCATTATTAAAAAATCAGCTAATTACAGTCATAGCATTAATAATCATACACATTATAAGTAGTCTCATTACAATAAACAGTGGCAGTTATTAGCCAGTTACAAAGCATTATTTTATACATATATTTTTTTTTGTATCTTTACGAAGTCATTACTGAAGTGACATACTATTCAGAGTTGATCAGTATTATTCAGAACTTTCTCCAACTGGTATCACTATTTGGGAGTGGTAATACATTTTTTTGTTAGCAATGCATTGCGTTTGGTAATTATAAGAGAAAGCAAGAAGAGAAGAAAAAGAAAAAAATTGGTTCTGGGTTGTCACTGTAAATGAAAAAAAATGAGTAACGTCATTCGTCATGAGTCAGCTGTAGCAAGGTTATGAAACAAGGCAGTATATGTGATCACATTTATAAATAATAGACACAAATGGGTAAAAAATGTAAGTGCTAGTACAGGTATAATAAGTAATAGGTTTAGTATGTATCATGAAAAACTTCTCCTGGAAAAAATATAAAATGGATTATTGACCTGAAAGAAGAAACGCACACTATGCTGAAAAGTAGTGAACTTCGAATTAACAGGTAGTGAAATGTGTATAAAATGTGTTCCATAGCTGTCCTTTCCAAAACTTTCCATCATCCTACTATGCAATATAACACCTGCTGTCAAAACAAACTGCAACAAATACTTAAATAACTACGTAGCATAAATACATAACTTCAACATTATCCTCATCTATAAAGAAAAAACTTCATTATTCATAACAGCATTATCCATATTATCATAACTTCTTTATTATCATCACCTGTAAAGAAAAACTTCATTATTCATAGTAGCATATCCTTCATCATTATTCATCAGTATTCATTATCATCTGCAAAAATATCACTTCATTACTCATTATACAACTATTCCTTATCTCTAGCATATTTCATCACTAAAACTAAGATGTGTAGTTCTGTCTGACAGCCTGCATCAATCACCTTGTATTCTGAAAGAAAAAATTAGTTAAGACTGCTATTCTACGATAAGTATAGTATATTCTTGTTAATGCTTGTTAATCCTGATCCATTTACTCTTCCTCATAAAGTTTTTGTATCCTCTTTCGTCTATTCCGTAGTTGAAATTCCCATTTCTGTTTAATTTATTTCCTTTACACGTTATTTCTTTCTGAAAATGATGAACAAAGATTAATGTCTTGCATTTACATCATATACCCATTAGATAAAAACTGGTTTATGGTAACATAATTAAGCATACAGCATAACATGACAGAAAACGTAATATGTCAAAAGCATAGACAGTGTTCAAAGGCAAAATGTACACGGAATATCACAATGCAGCAGCAAAAAATTAAAGTAGTCACGATGTTGAGATATCACAAAGCAAAATGTCAAAGTCAACTGGTGTTTGCTATATCTTAACTAATTCACAGTGCATACAAACAAAACAGGAAAATAATCATATATACATAAAAAATGGAAAATGTGCACGGTCTGACGTGTAACGACAAGAAAAGCGACCTGCTAACCTTATCTTGCCGAGCACTTGCCAAGAAAAATACGACAGTCATCAGTAGGTAATCATATAAATATAATTGCATAAGTGGTCATAAAATGTGTAAGTTCGTCTGAAAAAAATATGCACGGTCTGATGTGTAATCGACAAGAAGAGCGACCTGCTAACCTTACCTTGCCAGGCACTTGCCAAGAAAAAATACGATATTCATCAGTAAGTGTTCATGTGCGTATAATTGCATAAGTAATCATAAAAAATTAGGGAATGGCATTACTGTGCGATAAATCATAAAGTATGTTTATTGAATAAAGGGTTTGATGTTGGAGACGTGGTGATTGCCTTTCGATTTTCTGGTTCTCAAAGTTTCGACGTGTACAACATTGTGGTGAGGGATGCTGCGAATCCGATATGGACCTGCGTATAGAAGTTCGAATTTACTGCACTTACCTTTTATTCTGCTGGATAAATGGTGTGTACGTACTAATATCTTCTGTCCAACGTGAAAGTCGCGGCGTGTACAAACCTGTTTTTGCTGTCTTCTCCGGCGCTCTGCAGCACGTTTGATGTTGTTCAGCGCAATGTCAATTATTTCGTGGTGTCGTAAGCGACGAGATGTAGGAAAATTTACGAATTCTTTAATTTTGTTTGGTGGTTCAACGTTTTTCAGTATAACAGACGGAGATAGCATAGTGGATTCATTTGGAATGGAATTAATTACATCTTGGAATGAGAGTATGTGTGTATCCCAATCAATATGTCTTTTGTGGCAGTATATTCTACACAGTTTACCAATTTCTTTCATTAATCGTTCACAAGGGTTCGAAGAAGCATGATACTTGGATATATAGATCGGAGAAATGTTTCTGGCTCGTAACATGCGTGTCCATACGCTACTACGAAATTGAGATCCATTGTCAGAAATTACTTTCATCACATGCCCTACATGAAATAGAAAGTGCTTTACAAATGCTTTTGAAACAGTTTTAGCAGTAGCTTTGCGTAACGGAGTGAAAGTAACAAATTTTGAAGTGAGTTCAACAGCGACAAAGATGTAGCAGAAACCTCTGTTAGTTCTCGGAATTGGACCAAAAATGTCTACAGCGGCCATGTGTCTTAATTTAACAGGTACAATGGGATATAATGGAGGAATATGTGAAGTTGTGTCTGACTTAGCTTTCTGGCAAATTTTACAAGACGCTAAAACTCGTCGTATATGTTTCTCCATGTTGTTAAAATAACAGTTCTGTCTCAGTATAAGAAAACATTTTCGTGCTCCGTAATGTGCGTAACTTAAATGAGTGTACCAGATTAATTTGTTAACCAGTTCGTCAGGAATGCATAATAACCAATTGTTGCTGTCAGGGTGAGAGCGGCGAAACAGAATGTCATTGCGTACAGTGTAGTGGTTTCTAATCGTAACATTATTCCTATCTTGCCAAAGGTGTTTAATTTCTTTCCACACATTGTCTTTACTTTGCTCTTTTGCTATGTCCTGTAATGACGACGAAATAAAATTTTCAAATGCAACTTGCTGGATGTACATGACGCTGAAATTTGCTTTGCAGAAGTTGGCTGCTACGTCTTGCTGATTGTTGCCGAGAGAACGCGATAGTGCGTCTGCTATAACAATTTGTGTGCTGGGAATGTGAACTATTGTAAAATTAAATTCCTGTAAATAAAGTTTCCATCTACTTAATCTGTCGTGAGTAAATTTAGCTGAAAGCAAAAATTGTATAGCTCTATGGTCTGTGTAAACGGTTGTATGTCTGCCATAAAGAAAGTGCCGAAATCTCGTAAAAGCCCAAACAACACATAATGTTTCAAGTTCAGTAACGGAATAATTTCGTTCAGCAGGTGACAAAATGCGGCTTGCAAATGCGATGTTTTTAATTACTATTGAACCATCTTCTTCAATTTCCTGGAAAATGTGTACGCCTAAAGCTGTGTTGGAACTGTCAGTGGCAATGGAAAAATTTCTGGTAAGATCTGGGTGCGATAAAAGTGGAGCATTCAACAAAGCGTGTTTCCAATAACATTCTCATGAACAAAATTCTGCGTGTCAAAAGTATTGCTTACATTATTGGAATATGCAACCTGTACTGTATTTAATCATATTCTATCTGACGTGTTATTGAATGTACGCTGAAAATTGTGCTAATTAATTTTACGTATGTCGTGATAGTCATTTCCATACGGCACATTGCGATAGAGATTGAAATACTGTTTTTTTCTGTACGTAGTTATTTCCTCGTGGCTATGCGTTACTATTTGTTGTAGCTGGGACTATACGTGCACGCGGCGAAACATTAAAGCTTGGTTGACCTTGTAGACTGCATTGTTGGTTAGGTATGCTAAGCGGCTGACTTTCATGCTGTTGTGGAGAAAAACGTCTATTGTTACAAAAATGTGTTTACTGTTACTGATAATTTTACACGTACTGATGATTACGATTTTATCCGTTATTAAAATTTACGCTGCTAATTCTGGAGTGCCTAATAAAAATTGTCACTTTCGGTATATACTTGTCTTATCCGGTTTTCTTATTACTACGTTTCTTAATTCTAGATAGAGCAATAGTTAAAGAGCGGTTTTGATAGATATAAAGGATAGTAGAAGAGAAGGCAGCAGTGCAGAAAACTAAAGATGAAACAGCACTACTACAGCTCGGGGCCCTATGCTCGCTACGGCACATATTCATTAAAGTGTAATGAATCCCCTGAGGTTAATTACGCACTGCAAATACTTTTCAGCTTTTGCCTTACAGGCAATGCCGGTAAAAATTCACAAACAAATTGCTGTATCCATACTAATTCAAGTTTCCTCATTACAGGCAATGCTGATAAAAATGCAATAGCAAATTGTCGCATCAGGTTCAAAGCTCGTTTCTGCGTTACAGGTAATAGCGGTGAAAGTACAAAAATAAATCGTCGTATACAGTTCAAATCGTATATCTGTGCTCTGTCATTATTAAATTCTTTACATTTTCTGGCGGATAAAAATTGCTCGTAATCTACGTTCTCGTCATTGAATTTGAAAACACGTTCACGTTTGTGTGAGAATCTATTTGTCTGCGTCATTTCGGATTTCAAGTTGCTTAGCTTTTCGGATTTTACGTCTCGTAGTCTCTGTAAATTGCTCGCATTATACGCGCTGCGTGAGTCTGGCAAATGTTCGAAAAGTGGCGCCTGCTGTGATGTGTTATTAACTGAAATATTTTTCATCTCTGTTACTTCTTGCTGTAAACTCGACAGTTTTCTACGCAACGTGTTGTTAGACGAATCGATCTCATTAATTGTCTGCTGTAAATTCTGAAATTCTGGTGTTTGATTAAATGAAACCGGTGCAGTATCGTCTGATTTATTGTCATTACTACTTTCAATAGCATCAATACGACTGGCTAATTCATCATATTTTTCAGTCAGTATTTTTGCCTGATCATCGGTTTTAGAATCGGACGCATTAATCTGTTTTTGCAACTTACGCGTAGTTTCACTCAGTTTTTTTACATCAGCTTTGATGACATCGCAATCCTGCGTCAGTTCTAATTGTTCGAATCTGTCTGTCACTGTTTGAATATCTACTGTGTGTGTATCTGTTTTTGATTTAAGATTGGAAATTTCGTCACGTAATTCAGTGTTCGACTGTTTGATGGAATTAATTTCGTCGGACACTGAGGAAATATTGTTGTCTACGTATGTCTTCGCTTTCGCGAACATTTTACGTTTGTCTTCTTGTCTCTGTGCAGTGATTGTTTCCATGACCTGACGTTTGACTTTATTTTGATCTTGAATAAATTTGCGGAAACGCGTATTACTGTTTTCTATGTGCTGATTAAAGCGCTCGTTAATCTGAGTGTTCTGCTGTTCGAATTTCGCGTCTATCTTTTCATCCATTGTGCGCGAAAGTTCTGCTGTCATTGCTTTAAACTCGTCGCGTAATTGTGTAGCTTTTTCAGAGCATTGTTTAGCGACTCCGCTAATTTCGTCTCTGAGTGTTTCTGTTGCGGCAGTTTGCATTTCCCTTAATTCCTGCGCAACAGACTTAATTTCTTCGCTATTTTTACGTGAACAAGCTTCAATTTCCACGCGCAACTGTTCCTTAGTGTCATGACACTGCGCGGCAACAGCTCTAATTTGTTCACTAAGCTGTCTGGAATTGTCGTCTAATTTTTCATTTAACTGTCTGGAATTGTCGTCTAATTTTTCATTTAAGTGTTGTTTGAGATTTTCATTATCCTGTCTGTTCTGTTCTCTAAGTTGTCTGAAATTTTCATTCTGTTGTTTGACCTGTTCACTAAGTTTGTCTTGTTTTTCGTTCTGTTGACTGGAATTGTTATCTAGTTTTTCAACACGTTCATTAATTCGTAGCAACAATGCCATAATTGGATCCGACACAAAATTAGCATTTCTATTCTCCGTGCTGTTTAATGGTGGATCTGGAATTGTCTCGCTTTCTGTAACCATTTGGTTATTCTGAGATTTACAAAAAGATTTGTCAGTCGGACGTACACTGTCAGTCACTATTTCGGAATTAAATAAATCCGTCCTACTTTCAGTACACTGACCATTTTCATTCGACACATTTGTCTGTACGTTACTTGAATTTTCTAAATCGGGTGTGTTAAGCTGGGCAGCGCTCATTACAATAGGGCGCTCCGCATCATCGATTGTCGACAAATCAACAGAAGACACAATCGAGTTCGTTCGTTCATCATTAAGACAAAAGTCATCATTAGTGGTTGGAATGCACTGATTGTTATTGAACGCAGGATTGTCATCATTACACTGCGTGTCACAATTACTATCGGTCAAGTTGTTTAAATCGGTAATTTCGTTCATAATACCTCGCGATACACTATTCACAGTCTTTCGCGGCATTTTTACAGTAGTCACAACTATTCACAAAACAATAAGCACAAATGCAAAAGCAACACACAAATACAACAGAGCAACGAATTGCCGTTGACCTGTAGAAAGAAAGTCACAAATTAATAAAAGCGTTGCGCCAAATCCTAATTATATCTAAGCAAATAAGAGCAGATATCTGACTGTTGTTCAAAAGACTCTCAACGAAATACGATCCTGGACTGGGTGTCGCCAAGTGTAACCTCCCCACAAAATTTCGTAAGACAATTATATAGAAATGGGAGCCAAGTGTAACCTCCCGTAATGAAATTTACTGGCAACGACAATTAAATAAAAATTAGTAATCTGACTCACAAATAAAAATGAAAAACAATTCAGTGGTAATGAAAATCAGTGGCAGTGAAAATTCAATTAAACCGAAATATCGGTCTTTGGCCCTGTGCAAAATTCAGAATTAAACTCTTACCTCATTGTAACTGCTAGTCACATTTCTGCTCTTATTGTTCCGCACTGCTTGGAGGAACTGCATTGCAAATAATAATATTCCTTTTTTTTTTTGTAATTTAACTGAAAGTTTTCTTTAAGGAAATGCAAGGGAGATGTTATTTCAAAAACGATTGTTTGTTAAAAATGCTTGGTTTGAAATCAAATTATTATTGGGGCACTTGTTGCAAATTAATTACAATAAATGAACTTTAAATTATCTGATAATTACCTTAATTAATAATATAGCTTATTCAGCATCTTGACCAGTGTTGCCCACAGACTGCTCTGCATGACGACTACTCGCGTACTCCACGACGACTACCACTGAACTGCTCTCAACGACTACTAACTGAGTACTGCTCTCAACTAGACAGAGCTACAGACTCGCAACGACTGACCGACAGACTGAGAACCGCTCGCAACACTCGCGCGGTCAAGCGCATACTCTCTGGTCACAGATGCTACAATGCCTCGCCATCGCTGCTATGTTACATACGTGTTTCAACATATTGTATAATAGTTCAGTCTGTAGAGCTTACGGATGATGCATTTTTGGTGCGGATGGCCTCGGGCGGTTGAAAAGCAGATAGTAGCGGAATACTATGGGAGTCTAGTGGAGACTGGGACTTTTCGAATGAAGAGCTCGAGGAAGTGACTCTGAGACACTTCATGACGAGTTCTCGAAGAAGGCAGAACTGCCTGCGGTAATGTGCGTGATTCGATCGTGGAGGTACTTGATTCTGGCCGATGAACGTCTGCTATCATACTTCTGAAGGGACTTTCTAATTCGGCAGACCTGAATGTGCTCCAGAAAAGTACTCTTAATTTTTTCCGCTTGTAATAAAGAACTGCACATAGACAGAGTATGAGTTACTTGTCTTTGTTTCGCTTGTGATAATTTGTAAATCATTAGGTTGAACTCTGAACTGTTTTGAGCTGGTAAATATTTTTTTGCATTGTGATAACGAAATGAACTCATCTACATCTACATGGATACTATGCAAATCACATTTAACTGCCTGGCAGAGGGTTCATCGAACCACCTTCATAATTCTCTATTATTCCAATCTCGTATAGCGCGCGGAAAGAATGAACACTTATATCTTTCCGTACGAGCTGTGATTTCCCTTATTTTATCGTGGTGATCGTTCCTCCTTATGTAGGTCGGTGTCAACAAAATATTTTCGCATTCGGAAAAGAAAGCTGTTGATTGGAATTTCGTGAGAAGATTCCATCGCAACGAGAAACGCCTTTCTTTTAACGATGTCCAGCCCAAATCCTGTATCATTTCCGTAACATTCTCTCCCATATTTCGCGATAATACAAAACGTGCTGCCTTTCTTTGAACTTCTTCGATGTACTCCGTCAGTCCTATCAGGTAAGGATCACACACCGTGCAACAGTATTCTAGAAGAGGACGGACAAGCGTATTGTAGGCAGTCTCCTTAGTAGGTCTGTTACATTTTCTAAGTGTCCTGTCAATAAAATGCAGTCTTTGGTTAACCTTCCCCACAAAATTTTGTATGTGTTGCTTCCAATTTAAGTTGTTCTTAATTGTAATATCTAGATATTTAGTTGAATTTACGGCTTTTAGATTATACTGATTTATCGTGTAACCGAAGTTTAACGAGTGAGGATGACCTCACACTTTTCGTTATTTAGGGTCAACTGCCACTTTTCGCACCATTCAGATATCTTTTCTAAATCGTTTTGCAGTTTGTTTTGGTCTTCTGATGACTTTATTAGTAACGACAGCGTCATCTGCAAACAACCGAAGACGGCTGCTCAGATTGTCTCCAAAATCGTTAATACAGATAAGGAACAGCAAAGGGCCTATAACACTATCTTGGAGAACGCCAGAAATCATTTCTGTTTTACTCGATGACTTTCCGTCAATTACTACGAACTGTGACCTTACTGACAGGAAATCACAAAATCAGTCACATAACTGAGACGATGTTCCATAAGCACACAATTTCACTAGGAGCCGCTTGTGTGGTACAGTGTCAAAAGTCTTCCGGAAATCCAGAAATACGGAATCGATCTGAAATCCCTTGTCAATAGCACTCAACACTTCCTGTGTTTCACAGGAACGATGATTTCTAAACCCATGTTGACTGTGTGTCAATATACCGCTTTCTTCGAAGTAATTCATAATGTTCGAACACAATATATATTCCAAAATCCTGCTGCATATCGACGTTAACGATATGGGCCTGTAATTTAGTGGATTACTCCTACTACCTTTCTTGAATATTGGCGTCACCTGTGCAACTTTCAAGTCTTTTGGTACGGATCTTTCGTCGAGCGAACGCTTGTATATGATTGTTAAGTATACAGCTAATGCATCAGCATACTCCGAAAGGAACCTAACTGGTATACAGTGTGGACTTACTTTTATTAAGTGATTTAAGTTGCTTCACTGCTACAAGGATATCTTCTTCTACGTTACTCATGTTGGCAGCTGTTCTCGATTCGAATTCTGGAATATTTACTTCGTCTTCTTTTGTGAAGGCATTTCGGAAGGCTGGGTTTGGTAACTCTGCTTTGGCAGCACTGTCCTCGATAGTATCTCCATTGCTATCGTGCAGAGAAGGGATTGTTTCTTGACGCTAACATACCTCACATACGACCAGAATCTCTTTGGATTTTCTGCCAGGTTTCGAGGCAAAGTTGAAGTCCGCGCTAAATTTCGAGCTTTTGTAAAAGATCACCTATCTTGGGGATTTTGCGTCTGTTTAAATTTGGTATGATTGTTACTTTGTTTCTGCAACAGTGTTCTAACCCGTTTTGTGTACCAAGGAGGATCAGCTCCGTCGTTTGTTAGTTTATTTGGTATAAATCTTTCAATTGCTGCCGACACTATTTCTTTGAATTTAAGCCACATCTGGTCTACACTTATATCATTAATTTGGAATGAGTGGAGATTGTCTCTCAGGAAGGCGTCAAGTGAATTTTTATCTGCTTTTTTGAATAGGTATAGTTTTCGCTTATTTTTCTAGGATTTGAGGATTACAGTATTCAGTCCCGCTACGACAGCCCTGTGTTCACTAATCCCTGAATCGGTTTTGATGCACGTAAATAACTCAGGATTATTTGTTGCAAAGAGGTCAAGTGTGTTTTCACAACCGTTTACATTCACGTGGGCTCATGAACTAACTGCTCGAAATAATTTTCAGAGAATGCGTTTAGCACAATTTCGGATGATATTTTATGCGTACCTCTGGAATTAAACATGTATTTTCGCCAACATATCGAGGGTAAATTAAAGTCACCACCAACTATTATCGTATGAGTCTGGTACGTGTTTGAAATCAGACTCAAGTCTTCTTTGAACCTTTCAACAACTGTATCATCTGGATTAGGAGGTCGGTAAAAGGATCCAATTATTACTTTATTCCTGTTGTCAACAATGACCTCTGCCCATACTAACTCACAGGAAGTATCTACTTCAATTTCGCGACAAGATAAACTATTTCTGACAGCAACAAACACTCCACCGCCAACCGCGTTTAGCCTATCCTTTCGGAACACCGTTAGGTTCTTCGCAAAAATTTCGGCTGAGCTTATATCCGGCTTTAGCCAGCTTTCAGTGCCTATAACGATTTGAGCATCAGTGCTTTCTATTAGCGCTTGGAGCTCTGGTACTTTCCCAACACAGCTACGACAATTTACAACTGTTATACCAATGCTTCCTGTATCTACGTTTTTTCCTGTGTTCAGCCTGCACCCTTTGTGACTGAAGCCCTTCAGTTTTCGTGTATCTTCGATGGCTATTTAGTTTGGAGATTTTACTACATTTCTCTTAGCGCTCTTAATGTAGCTTTACCGCAGGTAACAAGGGTATTTTCTGTACGTACTTTAAATTAAAATCGTAGGACCACTTCATGTTCATTTGAGATGTCCTTTTTTGAATAAATTTTTTTCAACAAAATTCTCTGTCGTCTACATGAATTACTGACATAGGAATAGAAACCTTTTATGAAACTATTCATTTATCTTTTATTTTATATTTATGGTTATATTATTAATTCACAATTCTAGCCTATTGATAGACTATTTGACTGCAGGGTTACAGCTTCACGTTATTACTTGCATCGAATTAGTAGCGGGGTATGAAAGCAGACGAGCGCGACTCGACCGTGAGACTATGTCGAACAATTCTTTTTACACAGAGTCACGCATACACAGCCCCAGTAGCTAAAGTACGAGTAACCAGAAGTAAAGACGCTCCTGGTTTGCTCGTATGGGATGCTGTTTGGAAGAGCAGCTACATCAGGCAGTAACTGTTCGTTACCGTAGGAGCTCGTCCGGGGTATGAATGAAATCCCTTTAGAATTACGACCGTAATTCTAACACTTCACAATTTTCTGTTATCCAGATCTCAAGCCTATTGCATTACAGCAGCTTGCGTAGAGGCTCCGAGCATAAAATTTTACAGCATTTGCTTGCGTTGGACTCGGTAGTAAAAGCTAAGAGCGGGGATACCGCCATGGAACTTCCAGAAAGAAAGAGAAGGCTACGCATTGGTGTGTTGAGTTCGAGACTGCAGCGGACAGCGTCGCAGTGGCATAGCGACAAGGGGGCCTTCGCAACGCAGGCCACCGGCGGTGACTTCGAGTTCATCAGCATCTTCACTTCGGGAAGCAGCCAGCATAACCCATAACTTCAGTATTTGTGCCGAGAGTGAATCATAGCAGAAATATTTATCAACGAAATTATAATTTTCAAAGCGGCAATGGAAACTAGGAACTTTCTTAACGGAAATCAAAATCAGGAACGAAAATTTGAGGGGCAGGAGCCTCAAGAAACGCAACGTCAGAATACCAGGTCGGGAAATAAGACCTCACCGCTTCTCAGGTCCGGATATGGCGAAATAAAACGACGTTGAAAAGAACACGTTTTCTCAAAAATTCTGTGCGTATCGAAAATTCGGCAAAGGAGCCACAAATGATGGAGACAGAGTTTATAACAAATAAGAATAAAACGGGGAATTATTTTAAGCTGGGAACTGAAAAATTTATTTTATAAAAGCTTGTGTGATCAGAAGACAAGCTGAGATGAATCTTAATTTGGTGGAGGTGGAATATATGACGAATTCTAATGTGTAAGGAGCAAGAATCAATGTAATGTAGGTGGAAGTAATGTAGATGATTTTATATTGGAGGAAGTAGATGAAGCTAACTGTGACGATGGTGAAGTTGTAGTCTTGTCAGCTGGAAATGAAGTTTTTGGCTTAGTGACGGAAGAGTGTGAAAGTAGTTGTGAAGGCGGCGTAGCAACGGTCTCGTCATGTAATATTTCTGGCTTATTCAGCCATCATATTACGCTCCAGGAAGGTGTTCCCAGGGCAGTGGAGATGCAAGAAGCATAGAGATGACGCAATGTGGGATGAGGTACCGCTGACAGATAGATTCGGTGCCATTCCCGTGAGAAAGACCGCCTGCATGATGCTGCTACTGTGACTGGCTGCTGCTTTCGGCGGTAGGGCGCCAAAACGTTAAACTTTAGTTGCTATTATTAATTAAACCTGTCATCCAAATTACTTCATTTTTTTTACAATAAACATCTCTCAACAGCCAGCTATCAATCAGTCATTTCAAAATTATTAAAGTCAAAGTATTACTAAAACAAAAGACTGACGATATCACTGCCGATGCACTTCGGTGGCGTTCGAGTCACGTCTGGCTGGCTTGGCGCGAGAAGTGTCTCGGGCAGTCCGGCTCTCCAGTTCTGACCGTTCCAGTAGACAGACATGTTGTCTGTTATAGCAGTATTTGTTTCACGCAATTTTATTTACTACAGTTCCGACCGTCGCTAGGTACAGACATGTTGTCTGTAATAGTAGTATTTGATTCATGTAATTTTATTCTCCAGTTCTGACGGTTCCAGTAGACAGACATGTTGTCTGTGGCAGGATGTATTTCATGTCATTTTAGCCAGATATAATGACTGTGGAAAGATATGTTCAATACGTTGTGATCAAGAATAGTTTCTCGTATCTATATCAATAAAAACACGAGTGGCATCCCAAATGAGTTATAGTTTATTCGTAGCAGCAGTTCCTCGCGAAGTTAATTGCAGCCTCAAGGAAAAGAATCCACGACCTGCGTGCTGTTTTCTGCGCTGGGGACATCATCATCATGAAGACAGCAGGTTAGTTAAGTGTACAAGAACTTATGTATTCCACACAGGACAGTGGAAACAACTAGGCACCTCACGTGTACTGCATGCACAGTACATATGTGCTCAGTGACACGTCATCTGCAGTAATGCAGAGGAGGTAAAGAAGGTTGAAAGTGTTAACTCTATCTCACTTTTATTCCTCTTTTTCTTGCCGTAGTCAGCTAGTGATGATTTTTGGTACTGATTGATTTATTGTTAAAAGGAAGCAAAGGCGATGCTTTAGCGGCTGAAGTTGCGAAAGTTTAGGCTACTGATTTAGATATTTCATGGGAAGGAGTTTGTGCTTTAATTTCTATTGATGGAAGTGAACCGGTCGCTCTTGACGAAAGCGTGAATTATGAGTGGAAGTGGAAGGATGAATGTGAAAGTAATGTGTTAGGTAGTAGATCAGAATGCAGAGTGTTGGAGCAATTTGAGAGTAGATAAAATGTAACGGACACAAAGATAGATCAGAGTTCGGCGCAGTTCGGATGTACAGCGAATTCTAATGTGGAGCGATGCAATAGAGGCAATTTATGTGGTGTGTCGGCGGAGGTTGACGGATGTATTGATGACGATTTCTATAATGTATCGACGGATGTGATAGACTTTATAAGTAATGAATCTTATGTGTTATCGACAGGTGCTAGTGAAGCTAATTTTGATAAAGTTTGTATTGTTTCGGCGGAAGTAAGAGAGGATTTGTTTAAGACAGACCAAGTTTTACGTTGTGTGGTTAATTGTGAGGATTTTTGCACCTACTGATATCGTTAATTCGGAGAAAGCGAACAGTATATTTGATGCTTACGAGATTGATGAAACGACGGGTTTTGAGGGTGATTTAAATCCCTCAGATGAGTTGCAGGTAGATCAGGAGAATCTAGAAATGGATAATGAGACCGAGGGTTGTTCTGAAATTATAATGTGTACCATAAATATGGAAGAAAAATAAAGGGAAGTAAAATGATCTTTTCAGAGAACAGTGTTCAGAGAGGGGTGAAATAAAAAATGTGCAGCCTGTAGGTGAATTGATCGATATTAATGACGAAAGAAAGTGTGAATAGCTTAGAACTAGAAGAACTAGAAATGGTGTTATAGCTGTGATTACAAATTTTTTATGTAAACAAAAGGGTCCGATTGTGACCGAGAAAAAAGCGCTCGAATTTCAGCAGGTGAAAATATGCAAAACAGTGAGGTTCAAAAGATAATCTCACTGGCGGGATAAATGTAAGCGGCTACAGTGGCTGACTTGCATCTTGTGTGTGAAGAACATGGTACGAAAAAACTTTTTTATGTAAATAAGGGTATTTTCATGTGGAGTTTATAGAATTTTGGGTCGCACAACTCCTGGTGCGCGAAGATCGGCAGACAGTAATTAGTTGTGTAAGTGAGGAATAAATTGTATTGTACGTAAGATTTGTGCGGAAATTTCAGATGGAGGGTAAAAATCGCAGAGGGAGACCAAGAGATGAATACACTAAGCAGATTCAGAAGGATGTAGGCTGCAGTAGGTACTGGGAGATGAAGAAGCTTGCGCAGGATAGAGTAGCATGGAAAGCTGCATCAAACCAGTCTCAGGACTGAAGACGACAACAACAACAACAACAACAACATCGGAATAGAACACAGGGTTGAGTGCAAAGTATAAGCTAAGGTATTAGAGCTATATTACGTAGGTTAGTTAATAATGTACGTTGTTTTGGAAGAGTTTTTCAATAGATTTATCTACGTAAAATTATTGCAATAAGTTCGTAATATGTTTATGATTATAAAGTCCGGAGATAAATCGTATTTTAGTACAAATAAGAATGAACATTTTATGAACTGTGATCCAGTTATGTGCTAAGTTAAATTGAATGCTAAATGGTGGATTTCTGCATAGGGTATAAGTGCGCCAGGGAAGCAGAGGACCATGGCGGCGGTAGCGTAACTACCGGCAGGGCCTCCCAAGCCGGACGGGCCTCTGCAAAGGAGCCAGAGAAAGTGTGTCTCACAATGCCCTTTCTTTCCTCTTATTCTATCCTGTTTTCCATCACTTGCCTTCGGAGATACGGTCTTCGTTAGCACTGGCATGCCAGCCGTATAGGAGAGGGATAACTCCAAACTGAAAACCGGAATCGGCACTTCCGTTAGGCGCAAGTACGGTCCAACCGGAAATGAGCGGCAGTTGCCTGCAGCCAACCTGACTCCGCACGTCGCTTATTTTCGCTCCTGTGGAACCAGTCAGCTAGTCCGAGAGGGTGGCACGAATAGTGGGAAATCTGCGTCCCAGGCGCAGTAGCATCGACGGGGAGGACACTCCTTCCACGTGAAAACAACACGGACAGCGGCAGTTACCGGTCACATGCTCGCTCTAATGGGCTTAAGAGCGGGCGTCAGGGGTCGGTATTGACAGTGGGAGGGACCATCGTAGGTCCACTGCCCAGTCACCGCCCGCTTCAAGCTGGGCAGCCCCCAGTCAGTTAGGTACTGGTCCGTCCTGGTGCCGATTGTTCCATTGTGCGTATGAAACACTAGCACTGATAGGAGTCGTCACCATAATATCGACACCCGATGCTACAAAAATAAAAATAAAATAAAAAATAAAGATATTTCTTTACGCACCGGTACATGGAACATCCGCACTATGCTGCAAGGCTTCCCGGACACCTGTGGAAGCTCACAAGAGCTACGCAAAACGGCTGCTATCGACTTAGAGCTAGTCACACTCAATATCGCTATAACAGCACTGCTGGAAACCAGGCTACCAGAAGAATGTTCAATACGGGAAAAAAAACATTTTTTTCTGGAAGGACAAAGATTTTGCTAGCCCCAGACAGCACAGAATCGGATTTGCTGTCCGCAATGACCTGCTGTGTTGTACCGAAAACCCGATTGGGATCTCACAACGCATTATGACTCTGCGATTCACTACATATAGTGGACCCCTGACGCTGATATCTGTATATGCACCAACAATTACTTCAGCTGCTGATGCCAAGGATCAGTTTTATGGAAAACTCAGTGACGTGGTACAAGGAGTGCACTCCGGGGACCGTCTATGCATCCTTGGTGATTTCAGTGATCGTATTGGTGGTGACTTTGCCACTTGACCTAACTGTATAGACAAACACGGAGTGGGCAAGACGAATAAAAATGGTCTACGGTTGCTTGAATTCTGTGCAAAGTATCAGTTGTGCGTCACCATTACATACTTTAAAGGCAAACCGAACCACAAGGTTTCCTGGCACCAATTAGATCTTATTCTAACTAAAAGAAAAGATCTGCGTTACTTCCTTCATACACGTTCTTTCCTTAGTGCAGACTGTGACACGGATCATGCACTAGTAGCGACAAAAGTGCGCCTTGTGACTAAAAAGTTTCACTCTGCCAGAACAGCTTGCAAAACAAAAATTAATCTTTGCCAAACAAGAAACACTGCTACAGTAGAAGTATGTAGTGAGGAGATACGAAAAGAGGTGGATCTCTAGAACCCAGCCGCTCCTATTTCTGAAGATTGGCAGGAGGTAAAATCACTTCTTACGTTACGGCTAGAAACGTGTTCCGCAATCTGGAAGCAAAATCCCAGGATTGGTTCATCGAGAACATAGATGTCCTGAAACCTCTCCTTGAGGCTAAGCGCCAGGCCACTGTCATCTGGCATAAAACCCATGCAATTCTACACGCATAAAGCCAATCAAAGCAAAGGCAGCTGTTCACCGCACTGTCCGCAACTGCATCAATTCCTATTGGGAGCAACTTTTCACTGGCATACAGGAGTGTTTCAGACATTGGTGGTGTGTAGTCGGGCATCAAACGGGCCATTGGACCCTTTCCAAAGAAGAGCGTACCACTTAGGGAAATACACTCCTGGA
Source organism: Schistocerca cancellata (assembly GCF_023864275.1). Classification (NCBI taxonomy): domain Eukaryota; kingdom Metazoa; phylum Arthropoda; class Insecta; order Orthoptera; family Acrididae; genus Schistocerca; species Schistocerca cancellata. The sequence goes on from NC_064630.1 coordinate 224,801,201, forward strand.
AATGGAAAAAAGAACACATTGATACCGGTGTGTCAGACCCACCATACTTGCTCCGGACACTGCGAGAGGGCTGTACAAGCAATGATCACACGCACGGCACAGAGGACACACCAGGAACCGCGGTGTTGGCCGTCGAATGGCGCTAGCTGCGCAGCATTTGTGCACCGCCGCCGTCAGTGTCAGCCAGTTTGCCGTGGCATACGGAGCTCCATCGCAGTCTTTAACACTGGTAGCATGCCGCGACAGCGTGGACGTGAACGGTATGTGCAGTTGACGGACTTTGAGCGTGGCCGTATAGTGGGCACGCGGGAGGCCGGGTGGACGTACCGCCGAATTGCTCAACACGTGGGGCATGAGGTCTCCACAGTACATCGATGTTGTCGCCAGTGGTCGGCGGAAGGTGCACGTGCCCGTCGACCTGGGACCGGACCGCAGCGACGCACGGATGCACGCCAAGACCGTAGGATCCTACGCAGTGCCGTACGGGACAGCACCGCCACTTCCCAGTAAATTAGGGACACTGTTGCTCCTGGGGTATCGGCGAGGACCATTCGCATCTGTCTCCATGAAGCTGGGCTACGGTCCCGCACACCGTTAGGCCGTCTTCCGCTCACGCCCCAACATCGTGCAGCCCGCCTCCAGTGGTGTCGCGACAGGCGTGAATGGAGGGACGAATGGAGACGTGTCGTCTTCAGCGATGAGAGTCGCTTCTGCCTTGGTGCCAATGATGGTCGTATGCGTGTTTGGCGCCGTGCAGGTGAGCGCCACAATCAGGACTGCATACGACCGAGGCACACAGGGCCAACACCCGGCATCATGGTGTGGGGAGCGATCTCCTACACTGGCCGTACACCACTGGTGATCGTCGAGGGGACACTGAATAGTGCACGGTACATCCAAACCGTCATCGAACCCATCGTTCTACCATTCCTAGACCGGCAAGGGAACTTGCTGGTCCAACAGGACAATGCACGTCCGCATGTATCCCGTGCCACCCAACGTGCTCTAGAAGGTGTAAGTCAACTACCCTGGCCAGCAAGATCTCCGGATCTGTCCCCCTTTGAGCATGTTTGGGACTGGATGAAGCGTCGTCTCACGCGGTCTGCACGTCCAGCACGAACGCTGGTACAACTGAGGCGCCAGGTGGAAATGGCATGGCAAGCCGTTCCACAGGACTACATCCAGCATCTCTACGATCGTCTCCATGGGAGAATAGCAGCCTGCATTGCCGCGAAAGGTGGATATACACTGTACTAGTGCCGACATTGTGCATGCTCTGTTGCCTGTGTCTATGTGCCTGTGGTTCTGTCAGTGTGATCATGTGATGTATCTGACCCCAGGAATGTGTCAATAAAGTTTCCCCTTCCTGGGACAATGAATTCACGGTGTTCTTATTTCAATTTCCAGGAGTGTAGATGGAAAAGACATCACAGATCGGAATCGTCAAATGCACCGATGGGTAGAACATTACTCCAGCCTCTACTCATATCCCATCAACATTAGTCCAGACACAGTGGATGAAATTCCTCAGATGACACCTTACCATGACTTGGATGCCACGCCTTCTATGGAGGAACTTCAAAGTGCAGTTGCACAGCTCAGATGTGGGAAGCGCCCTGGCAATGACAACATCTCCATAGAAAATGTAAAACTTAAGCAAGTTTTTCCGCTGTTTTTCAACCTCTTATTGAAATGCCGGGCTGAGGGTACTGAGCCGCAAGACATGCGCAATGCCAATTTTGTTACTTTGTACAAAGGTAAAGGTGATCGCGGCGATTACAACTGTTACCTTGGAATCTCACTTCAGAGAATACCCGGAAAATTATTTGCGTGTGTGGTGTTGGGCAGACTTCAGAAGCCTGCCGAGCGCATATACCCTGAGAAACAATGTGGGTTTCGTCCCCAAAGATCTACAGTTGATATGATCTTCACACTCCGGCAAATTCAGGAAAAGTGCCTTTATCGACCTAAACAAGGCCTTCTACACAGTCAGCAGAGAAGGACTGTACGCAGTACTCTTGAAGATGGGATGTCCTCCAAAGCTCTTAAAAATGACCAAGGATTTTCACGAAGATATGGAAGGTGCTGTAGTCTTCGACGGAATCACATCTGACCCCTTTGCGTGAATAGAGGGGTGCGTCAAGGCTGCGTATTGGCTCCCATTCTGTTCAATATTTTTTTCTCAGCACTCCTCAAAGTTGCTTTTGGTGAAACAACCTGGGCATTCATCTGTATACTAATGCCGATGGGAAGCTCTACAGCATTTCCCTACTCAGATCCAAGCGCTTCCGAGAAGACTTGCTTGTAAATAGCCTTTTATTTGCTGACGATGCTGTATTTGTAGCGTATACTCAAGACGATCTGCAAGTGCTTGTAAGTTCTCTACAGCATGCAAGCTCTTCTCCATGTCTATAAACGTAAAGAAGACGGTTGTCATGTCACAAGGATACACAGCTCCGCCTGTCATCAAACTGAACGGCTCCTTGTTGAAGGTAGTCGATAAATTCTGCTATCTTGGTTCAATAATGACAGAAGATCTCTCCCAGGGTGACGAGATAAATTAAAGAATAGGAAAGGCTGCCAGCACTTTCGGAAAGTTCCGCACACGAGCATGGGACGATAAACATCTTACATTGTCGACAAAAATACTTGTGTATCAGTCATGTGTGCTGAGTACTCTCCTCTTTGGAGCTGGAGACTTAACGCCTTTCACCTGTACTGCTTACGGAGCATATTGGGAATGTCATGGAAGGACCCTGTGACAAATGATATGGTTCTGAAAAGTGCAGCCGGCCGAGGTGGCCGAGAGGTTCTAAGCGCTACAGTCTGGAACCGCGCGACAGCTACGGTCGCAGGTTCGAATCCTGCCTCGGGCATGGATGTGTGTGATGTCCTTAGGTTAGTTAGGTTTAATTAGTTCTAAGTTCTAGGGGACTGATGACCTTAGAAGTTCAGTCCCATAGTGCTCAGAGCCATTTTTTTGAAAAGTGCAAAACAACAAAGTATCACTGCCACTCGCAAGCAACGTCGCCTGCGATGGTTAGGACATCTGCATCGTATGGACCACTCCCGTCTGCCCCGGCGCACATTACTCAGTGAAATAGCAGAAGCAAAGGGACCTCGTGGAAGACCTTCACTACGCTTTAGGGATTGCGTCAAGAGTAATATGCGCGAATTTAATATTGACAGACAAGTGGGAGCAACTCGCTGCCGATCGCAGCAAATGGATGAAACTGACTGCAGATGGAAGTAAGAAGCACGACCAAGTACGGCTTAACAACTTATCTGTAAAACGATCTCGCAGACATGAGCTTGCGACTAACCCCCTGCAGTAGCGACTGTTATTTGCCTCGCTTGTGGGCGCCAAGTCGGCTCTCGCATCGGACTTCTGAGCCAGCAGAGAAAATGTCTCCAGGATGACACTTGAATCTTCCGACATGAAGCACCAGGACATTATAATATAAGTTTTAAATTTTCTTATTAGATGCGGAAAAATCGAAGAAAAATGATAAATTGTTAGTTGGTTTATGATATCAAACAATTTTCATAGCATGACAGACGTGTTTTCTTGTGGATTACGGACAAAATATGCCGAGCTGAATCAAATGTTTCGCAAGTGCGATAAATCAGCTTTTGCTTGCTATCCTTCTTTGTATATGTATTGACTCCATACTGGGTAGGGCGTTCAGTGCCTGAACTATGGAGATTCGGGAAATCATATGACTACCGTAACTACACAACAGTCGTATTTTGACAGCTATCGCCCTTCAGAACTGGCGATGACTGTGGCTTGACACATATTCGGCGCGGTACATGGCCATGGACTTATTAAATTCTGCATAGGCGGTTGGACTGCTGACGATCCGAACTTCGACGTCAGAAAACCGATCCTGTGCTGTGTCCCTGAAAGAGAAGTTTATTTACAATCACTTGTTTATCTTGGCATTTAATTACTATAAAAATTCGTGGCAGATTAAACCTGAGCCAGACTGAGCCTCGAACTAGGGACTTTTGCCTTTGGCGGACAAGTGATCTACCACTGACCTATCCAAGCACGACTAACGACCTGTCCTCACAGCTTCGCTTCCGACAATACCTCGTCTCCTACCTTCCAAACTTCACAGCAGCTCTCCTAGAAGAAAGGATATTGCGGAGACATGGCTCAGCCACAGCCTGGGGAAATTTCCAGAGTGGATTTTTCACTATGCAGGGGAATGTGCGCTAACATGAAACTTTCTGGCAGATTAAAAATGTGTGGCGCACCGCGGGTTCGCAGGAGAGCTTCTGTGAAGTTTGGAAGGTAGAAGACGAGGTACTTCCGGAAGACAATTTGGGAGGAGAGGTCGTCAGTGGCAAGTCGGCCTTCAGCCGCGGCACGGCTCGGACGGGCGACGCGCCGAGCACCGCTCCGCACTTGTGTTTGTCTACTCGCTGCGCGAGCTACTGCGTTCGTTATTGTGATTTCAAGCTCTCACTATACAGGGTGGTCCATTGATCGTGACCGGGCCAAATATCTCACGAAATAAGCGTCAAACGAAACTTGTCTAGCTTGAAGGGGGAAACCAGATGGCGCCACGATTGGCCCGCTAGATGGCGCTGCCATACGTCAAACGGATATCAACTGCGTTTTTTAAAAATAGGAACCCCCATTTTTATTACATATTCGTGCAGTACGTAAAGAAATATGAATGTTTTAGTTGGACCACTTTTTTAGCTTTGTGACAGATGGCACTGTAATAGTCACAAGCGTATGGCTCAATTTTAGACGAACAGTTGGGAACAGGTAGGTTTTTTAAATTAAAATACAGAACGTAGGTACGTTTGAACGTTTTATTTCGGTTGTTCCAATGTGATACATGTACCTTTGTGAACTTATCATTTCTGAGAACGCATGCTGTTACAGGGTGAGTACCTGTAAATATCACATTAATGCAATAAATGCTCAAAATGATGTCCGTCAACCTCAATGCATTTGGCAATACGTGTAACGACATTCCTCTCAACAGCGAGTAGTTCGCTTTCCGTAATGTTCGCACATGCATTGACAATGCGCTGACGCGTGTTGTCAGGCGTTGTCGGTGAATCACGGTAGCAAATATCCTTCAACTTTCCCCACAGAAAGAAATCCGGGGACGTCAGATCCGGTGAACGTGCGGGCCATGGTATGGTGCTTCGACGACCAATCCACCTGCCATGAAATATGCTACTCAATACCGCTTCAAAGGCACGCGAGCTATGTGCCGGACAACCATCATGTTGGAAGTACATCGCCATTCTGTCATGCAGTGAAACATCTTGTAGTAACATCGGGAGAACATTACGTAGGAAATCAGCTTACATTCCACCATTTAGATTGCCATCGATAAAATGGGGGCCAATTATCCTTCCTCCCATAATGCCGCAGCATACATTAACACGCCAAGGTCGGTGTTGTTCCACTTGTCGCAGCCATCGTGGATTTTCCATTGCCCAGTAGTGCATATTATGCTGGTTTACGTTACCGCTGTTCGTGAATGACGCTTCGTCGCTATATAGAACGCGTGCAAAAAATCTGTCATCGTCCCGTAGTTTCTCTTGTGCCCAGTGGCAGAACTGTACACGACGTTCAAAGTCGTCGCCATGCAATTCCTGGTGCATAGAAATATGGTACGGGTGCAATCGATGTTGATGTTGCGTTCTCAACAGCGACGTTTTTGAGATTCCCGATTCTCGAGCAATTTGTCTGCTACTGATGTGCGGATTAGCCGTAACAGCAACTAAAACACCTACTTGGGCATCATCATTTGTTGCAGGTCGTGGTTGACGTTTCACATGTGGCTCAACTCTTCCTGTTTCCTTAAATAACGTGGCTATCCGGCAAACGGTCCGGACACTTGGATGATGTCGTCCAGGATACCGAGCAGCATACATAGCACACGCCCGTTGGGCATTTTGATCACAGTAGCCATACATCAACACGATATCGACCTTTTCCGCAATTGGTAAACGGTCCATTTTAACACGGGTAATGCATCAAGAAGCAAATACCGTCCGCACTGGCGGAATGTTACGTGATACCACGTACTTATACGTTTGTGACTATTGCAGCGCCATCTATCACAAAGCGAAAGAAGTGGTCCAGCTAAAACATTCATATTTATTTACGTACTACACGAATATGTAATAAAAAATGGGAGTTCCTATTTTAAAAAACGCAGTTGATGTCCGTTTGACATATGGCAGCACCATCTAGCGGGCCAACCATAGCACCATCTGGTTTTCCCCTTCAAGCTAGACGAGTTTCGTTCTTTGTAATTTTTTCGTTTGATGCTTATTTCGTGAGATATTTGTCCCGGTCACTATCAATGGACCCCCTGTATATTGCGTTCCCTTACCTCCAGGCGACGATGAAATTCACTTTCGACGATTCCTACTCGCGCCCAAATGCTTATGAAACCGAACAACGATTTTTGAGTGGCGGCATGTATGTCGATCCCCACGAGCTGATAGGCATTCATCTGTTATCACTTCCAGTACACTCTACCTCAAGATGAAGAACGAAGAAGTGTGTGACAACCTAGTCCGACATTTCACCAACGGCTACCGCTTTCGCCATGCTGACGGTAACAGCACGGTAACTGTGGACCACGCATGTATTGGGAGTGCATACTTTGCACATATTCGAACTGCCGTTCGAAGTCCCGGCCGCGCTTGTCACAGACGTGTTACGACAGTAACGCACGGTACCCAGCTACATGGAAGAGAAGTGAAACACCTTTGAAACCCGCCACGATCTCAATGGCAACCGATAGGTTCGCATCGAACGTGCCGTCGTATGTGTTCATCGGCGGTTGCCGAGCCATCATTGTTTATGACGGACAACCGCGGACGTGTGCCGCCTCCTTAGGCGGGACCGGTGAGACCGGTGTGCATAGACGCCGTGCCCGCGACAAAGTCTCCGCGACCTCGAGCTCAGCCGCCGAAGACGCCATGACGGTATCGCTGCACGACGAGACGCCCTTCCAGGACACAACGCCTGCCACCGGCACCAACGTCGTCGTACCAGGGACGTCGGTATCGGACGACGGCCTCACTGCCGGAGGTGCTGACCCCAACCCTTCGACGGGGATGGACATTCGGTCCCGGAGAAAATGAGATTTTCACTCTGCAGCGGAGTGTGCGCTGATATGAAACTTCCTGGCAGATTAAAACTGTGTGCTGGACCGAGACTCGAACTGGGGACCTTTGCCTTTCTCGGGCACATGCTCTACCATCTGAGCTACCCAAGCACGACTCACGACCCATCCTTACAGCTTCTATTCTGACAGTACATCGACTCCTACATTTCAAACTTCACAGAATCTCTTCTGCGAACCTTGCAGAACTAGCACTCCTGGAAGAAAGGATATTGCGGAGACATGGCTTAGCCACAGCCCGCGAATGGCAAAGGTCCCGAGTTCAAGTCTCGGTCCGGCACACAGTTGTAATCTGCCGGGAAGTTTCATATCAGCGCACACTCCGCTGCAGAGTGAAAATCTCGTTCTGGAAACATCCCCCAGGCTGTGGCTAAGCCATGTCAAGATGGTTCAAATGGCTCTGAGCACTATGGGACTTAATATCTGAGGTCATCAGTCCCCTAGAACTTAGAACTACTTAAACCTAACTAATCTAAGGACATCACACACATCCATGCCCGAGGCAGGATTCGAACCTGCGACCGTAGCGGTGGCGCTGTTCCAGACTGTAGCGCCTAGAACCGCTTGGCCACCCCGGCCGGCTCACATAGTGCAGTCGCGACCACGAACGCTGAAAGTGTCGGCGGGAGATCGCTGCTATGTGAGACCACTGCCTCCGGAGTTTTTATTTGCATCCTTCCACCTTACATTGGTGGCTCGACCACGCCAAGCTGGCCCGCCAACAGACGCTCATGGGATATGGTCACGACAGAGCACGCTGGTATTGGCCGATTTCGGAATTTTATTACACAGTGCTGAGGGAACTAATGATACAGCCGCCATCACGAGACCGGCAGACAGTGGTTAATCGTCTCAAAGCTCACCGCGGAACAGCTTGATGGAGCCAGAGTTCGGGCGAGGATGCAGGATACCATTCCCACTGCAATTCCGTCTGTCAGCAGAGAGAGACGCCACCATAAGCGCCACCTTATAACATCAGTGGAGACAGCAGCGGGTGGACACGTCGACATGCAGTATGCAGTGTGCCATCGGTGCAGCATTCGTCTCGTCGAAGACATCATGATACTGGTTTCAAAACCGAGCGGTTCTCACGGTTGTCACTACTATCGTCCTCTTACGCTCCTGAAAGCGGATTGTAAACTTTTGCCTGTATCCTTCGCACTCGTCTTCAGGCCACAATCGGGCACATGATCCATCCTGACCAGACATGTCAGCACCCACAATGCACTTGGCGTCTACCGCGACGTCACTGCGCTGGCGACGGCCTGCCGCCTCTGAGGCACCCTTGTCGTTATCGATTTTGATCACGCCTTTGATCATATCGACCATGGTTTCCATCGTGCCGTGCTCGAGCGCACGGGCCTCTCACAAGCGTCAGCAAGAGTGAACCTGCGTTTATCCCAGACTACAGTCAACCGCCACCAGACCTTACACATCACTCTTTTACTGTCGGTGCTACAGGGATATCCTTTATCAAGAGTCTTATTCGCAGGAGTCCTCGAACCTGCGCTGCACGGCCTTCACCAACGACTGCAAGGCATCTGCATTCGGGACTTGACCTTCCAATGTGGTGCCTTCACTGATGACATGGTGTTCTTGGTGCAGTCGGCCGATGACATACAAGCAATGCTTCAGTTATTGAGTCGCCGTAGCACATTTTCAGGAAGTGTCATCAACATGTGCAAGATGACGTACGTGGATGTCAGGAGAGGCTTCCTCCACCCGACAGCGATCCCCTTCCCTAAGGATCCCTCACTGAACGTACTGGGAGTGCAGTTGTCCAGTACATTTCACCGAACTCCGGCACATCGCTGGCTACTATGACGGACACGTCACTCTTCTCTGTGACAGTAGACTTCGCAACATGGATATGATAATCCAGTTGTGTTACATCAACGGTTACCTAGCATCCAAACTTAATTATTTTGCATGCATACTTCCCCTGATGGTCACCATGGCCCATAGTTTCCAGGCAGCGTATGGACGTTTTGTGAGCGCAGGTCACATATTCGAAGACTGCTACACTACTTTACGAGGACTCCACTGGCGGGAGATCTGGGGTTGACTCATGTCCACAACCGTGTGTGGGCATTATACTTATGCACGAGGTAATTCGCATGGATAATGGCCAGTACCAGCTTGACAGGGACGCTGCTTGAGACTGTTGCACCCTGAGATCTTTGACCACCAGTCGCCATGGGCCACATAGCTCCATCTCTCGCCCACGTCGGAGATAAACTGGTCGAACTGACCTACGTGACCAAGAATCTACCGACAGTGAGGGCGCGGAGCACGCCAGACTATTACCAAATCTATCGAGCTGAACAACCCCGCAACAATGTCAAACAGCAACACCTGACAATCCACTGGACAGGGTGTGGCGGGCCGTCGACACCCCATACCAGCCCACGTACACTCGTTCCTTGTGGTATGTGCTGGTGAACAGCAAATTAGCCAGCGCCTCCATTCCATCCATCTTACGGACGACCTTTTGTACCCGCACTGCATAGTCGTCCATTTGGACATGACTACTTGACATGTACTGCGACAGGCAACTGCTGGGATCTTATCCAACATACGCTGGCGCTCATGCAGCGACGATAGCCAGCAGCCATAGTGTAGCACACTGGATGAACTCTTACGCCCAGTAACTGTTTACTTTCCCACTGCCAGAACGAACGCCATCAACAGGCTGAAGGGAATGGTACTGCATTACGTTTTGCAAGCCGCGCCCGAAAGCACTCTCGACTTATGGTTCCGCTTGACGACGACTCATGAGGCGTTCTGCCGCCGTGTATTGTGCCGGTCAGGACTATCGAATTATTTAGGCGCATTTTCCAAGGATTCTCCAATCCACTGGGGCGTTCTGAATACTAGAAGGCACATTTGAAGATGATTCATGGCACATGATTGATCCTATGCGGATTTAGGGGGAGTTTAGAGGGAGTCTCCCTCCATTAATTTTCGGGAAGACGACACAGAAGCTTCTGGTGGCAGTAGCAGGATCAGCTTAAAAATAATAAAACAAAAATAAAGAAAAAATAAATATAAACAAATAAATAAAAACAAAATTTACTTGTAGCTAAATAATTGAATTTGTTCAAATAAAGCTCTCTTGATCCTGTAAACCACTTTTGCTAAAGTCACAGGTTCGAATCCTGCCTAGGGTATAGATGTGTGTGATGTCCTTAGGTTAGTTAGGTTTAAGTAGTTCTGAGTCTAGGGGACTGATTACCTCATATGTTAAGTCCCATAGTGCTCAGAGCCATTTGAACCATTTTAAGTCACTTTCCTTTCTTGGCTCTGGCAGGACGGGAATGGGACGTTGAGGCCACTCCTCAGGAAGCGACCCCTGCTCTCTTTGCCCCTGACCCTCCTCTCGGGCTTCTTACAAAAAAAAATAAAAAAAAAGGATCAATCGTTCAAAACTTGCTGAGGACAAAAAAGTAGTAGAGCACTTGCCCTTGAAAGACAAAGGTCCCGAGTCTGAGCCTTAGTGCTGCACACGGTGTTAATCTGACAGGAAGTTTCATATCAGTGCACACTCCTTTGCAGACTGAAAATTATATTCTGGAAATTTCATTAGTACGTTGTGATTTTATAATTTGTGTTAGTTTTAGTTAATGCATACTCATAATCTGTTACGACATGTTCTAGGAGATACGTGTTTTTTCATACACCACCACAAAGATAATTACTCTATTTTCCTGACATGCAAGTTGGATATTCCATTCATTATGTTATATATGCATTTATGACGTTACGCAGGTCAAATTTGGTGCTACTTAATGTGCCAAATTAGTGAGCTAATTTGACACATTAAGTGGAGTTGTGCAACGCTACGCGTATTTCCGCGTGCTAATTAGCCGCCCAGTATTGGCACGAGGTAAGATGAGTTTGTTGTACGGCTGGACGCTAGTGGGCCCAGGTATCAGGGTGCGGTGCGGCAGTTCAGGCTTCCGACTAGGTGACTGGTACGAGCGAGTCCAGGTACAAAGACCAACAGCATAGCCGGAGAGGGAGAAAATCTATATAATCTGGGAATTTTTATGGTTGTCACTCGCATGGCCTTCGCGTAGAAGGTGCTACAAGAAATGGGAAAGTGTCAGACAATCTTAGAGATGGCTAAGTTATAGCTCTTTGACATTCGACAACAGCTCACATCAAATATTAATGCAAATCTGAATACGCTTGTAACCTCAGAAAAATAAGGACATCCGATGGCAAAATAATAGTTTAAAATCTTTAAACCCCCAGAAGTTAATATTTCACAGTGAATAAGTATTTACATTATGAACTTCTAAATTATCAACTTTTGATCACTTCATGCGATTTCAACAAACGACATCTCAGGTCATAGCATTGCACTATAGCTGCCATCCCTAAAAGCTGCATATCTGTATCTATTTTATTTATTGACTTACGATGTTTTTTCTAAATTTTTCATTATGGAAATGTTTGTCAAAAATGGCTCTGAGCACTATGGGACTTAACTGCTGAGGTCGTCAGTCTCCTAGAACTTAGAACCGGCGAATGTTTGCCAGAACATTGTATTCTCTACATTTACACAGCAAATTAACACAATTTCAGTACCTCACATTTTGTCCTACTTGTGTTTCTATTTAATGAACAGTTCACTATTTTTGCCAATAACTTAACTAAAATGTTGATTGCAAAAGCTGTTAGAAAAACTATGCTGATTTTAAATGGTGTTTGCAGACACCATATCTGAAAAGAGAAGCAAAAGATGTTTCTGTCAAAAAGGCATAAATAACTATTTAAACTCTACTTAAGGACAATCTTTTGTCATTTATTGTGTTCACACTTGCGCAAGACTGCCGACTTATTTATTTATGAACCAACTACTACTCATATTTACTGTAAATGATATTAGTGTAACCGAATGTTTATGACATTTCTTTACTTAAATATTGTCGTAAGAGTTAGTTTGATTCAGGAACTGGTCAGCTTGAATCAAATCTTGTCTGTAGACCTTAAGGACGATGTATTTTTGATGGGAATGGCCTTCAGCCATTGGGAAAGCAGATAGTAGTGGAACACTATTGGAGTCAAGTGGAGACTGGGACTTCTCGAGTGAAGAGCTCAAGGGAGCGATACTGAGACACATTCTATCGAGTTTTTGAAGAAGGCAGACCTACCTGCGGTAAGTGAGAGATTCTGTCATGGAAGTATTGGATTCTGGGCACTGATCAGCCGCTATCATATGAACAGCCCCCCGGAGGGGACTTTCTAATTCGAGATATCTGAATGTGCTCCAGAGTAATACTCTTAACTTTTTGCGCTTGTAGTAGAGAACTGCGCGTAGACAGAGTATGAGTTACAAGTCTTTGTATCGCTTGTGATAAATTGTAAATCTTCAGATTGAATATGTATTGTTTTGAAAAGGTAAATATTTTGTGCATTGTGATAACGAAATGGATTTAGTTTTGGCTTAACTTCCATGATTATTTAGTTTTAGGATTTTACTACCTTTCTCGTAATGCTCACAACATAACTTTACTGCAGTCGATAAGGGTGTTTTCTGTCTATACTTGAACTGAATATCGTAGGACCACTTCCCGTTTATTTGAGATGTCCTTTTTTGAATTAACATTTTTCAACATAATTCCCTGTCGTCTACATCAATTAATGACATACGAATAGAACCTTTTTATGAACCTATTCTTTTATCTTTTATTTCATTATTTGTGTGCATTTTATTAATTCGCAATTATAGCCAATTCACAGACTATTTTACTGCAGGATCACAGCTGCAGGTTATTTATTGCATCGAAGTAGCAGCGCGGCATGAAAGCAGACGTACCTTGCTCGACCCTATGGCTACATCGAGCTATTCGTTTCAAACAGAGCTGTGTATAGCCCCAATATCTAATATAGAACTAACTGCAGGTAAATACGCAAATGGTTCGCTCGTATGGTATGATGTCTCGAAGAGCAGCTATAGCAAACAGTAGCCGTTAGGTATCTTCACAGTTTCCATGCATTTTAGGTCAAAAATTTGTTGTAGCTGCCTGTGTTTATTCATTCTGATAAGTTTAATAGCGTGACACCTGTCTTCTGTCAGGTAACAATAATAGGGGTTACCAGATCGTTTTAATGAAATGTAGGACACGAAAATCTAAAACGTAGAGCATATTATACGACACCATGACATGGGAGACAAGCAAACGGTTTAATCAATGATTTGTTGATATATAAGTCATTAGAGTATTATTCATATTATAGAATTCTACTTTATCTTCCTTCCTTTTATCATCGCTCATATCCTTCTATCATGTACAAGTCTAAGCTCAGCAAATTTCCACAGCTCTATGATTGTGACATCTGTATTGTTGACGTCCTGCCACACTAATTAGACACACTAATTAGACGAAATTTAGTGGGAAGTATAGTGCAGAGAACTAAAGTATGTTGGTCTTGTTCTTGTTTACAGTCCAACTCATCGCACTCAAAGTTTTATTTAGTCGTGTTTGTAAAATACTTTAGTTTGGATGACAATATATTACATGTATGTTATCTTGGGAACGATCAGGAGTACACAATCTAAGAGATGGAGTAATCCACGTGGACCTTTGTTTCCTGTGCTTAAGGAACCTACCATTCTAGTCCCATGATTAACGTCGAACCAACATAGGCACTTCAGTCCACTTTTGTAAAGGCTATATTTATTTAGTTAGTATTTGTTCTTGTCAAGTTGATAGGAGATGTAGCTTGGAGTCTGAGTTTTCGAGGTGAGCTTGGGACAGATCGAGTTTTTATAAGATGTATTATAATTTGTATTTGCGCCCTTTAATGCTTCGTAAAAATAATTTTTCTTGACTTATTTTAGTTCTTCTATTAACTAAGTGGGTTTCATATTTAACTTGGAAGTAATATGATAAAATGTATCCGTTCAGTGCTTACCAGCGTCTAACAGGCTTCCACTATTCTTCAGCTACTTACCGCGAGCATAGTCACATTATGAGGGAGCACCACACAAAGTCCACGTGGGCTAAGCTAAGTGAAGTGCAGTCGATTTACTGTTACACTTTAAACTGCGGAGTGATCGTAGATAGCTTTTAGTTTGAGCATGTACCAGTATACCAGACGGTGCATATCAAATCCTACACCAGCTGGAGTAGTTGACTGCAGATCGTTGCTATCACTAGGACCAACGATGTATGTCACTTGCGATCGTTGGTGACTTCAACTATAGTGTTTCCAAAACGTGGGGGGATTGTCGAAGATTCCAAGTGACAGTTGAGTTACGCGTATGCGCGTTCAAAACTGGTTCTAAGCACTATGGAATTTAACGTCTGAGGTCATCAGTCCCCTAGAACTTAGAACTACTTAAACCTAACTAAGATAAGGACATCACACACATCCATGCCCGAGGCAGGATTCGAACCTGCGACCGTAGCAGCAGCGCGGTTCCGGATTGGAGCGCGTAGAACAGCTGGGTCACAGAGGCCGGCCGTATGCGCGTGCTTTGCGCTTGAAGAAAGAGTATATCCAGCAAATTATGTCTCTTGCTTCATTACGCAGAATTTCTCAACTGCCATCACCATCAGTGATGACAACCCGCAACAAACGGAACAGAAAATCAGTAAATAACTCTCTACGGTCACATTTAGTGATAGCTTTAGCTGCAGCATTCGCAGTAGAGCGCACAGACCACTATCTAACGCTCACTGGCTGTCGGAGATTGCGTCACGTAGGTAAGCTGAACAAGCCTAAACACCACCGCCATCGTTGGTGACTACAAATATAGTGTTTCCAAAAAGAAATTTTCACTCTGCAGCTGAGTGTGTGCTGATACGAAACTTCCGCTGCAGGTTAAAATTTTCATTCCAGAAACATCGGCTTTACCGTATCTCCGCAGTATACTTTTGTCCAGAAGCGCTAGTCCAGCAATTTTCGCAGGAAAACTTCTTGAAGTTTGGAACATAGCAGACGAGGAACAGGAGGACCGGTCATGAGTCGTGCTTGGGTAGCTCAGTTGGTAGAGCACTTGTCCACAAAAGACAAAGGTCCCGAGTTCGAGTCACGGTCTGGCACACAGTTTTAAAGTGGCAGGAAGTTTCACTACTGGTGTTATTCAAAATCGGTCAGGTGTGCATTGTGCACCACATTCAGCTAGTCAGCTGTACACTTATAGAATGCAAACGGAATTTTCCTGGTTAGTATGAAGAGGCAAACTATGTTTCAGCTAAAAAGTAAAAGTGCGCTACCTCTACTCGAATACTAACCGATACCCTTGGCCGCATCGGTAGCTGCGAAGTCAGCGTGGCTGGATGCCAACCGCAGGGGCCCGGGTTCGATTGCTTGCTGTGATGCACTGGGAACTGGGTGTTGTGTTATTGTCAACAGCGTCTCATTATGACGGACACGCGAGTCGCCTAAATTGCGTCAACTGAAACGGAAGAGAGAATGGCGGTGTGTACCTCATAGGAGATATTTTTGCTATTGTTTACCGGTTCCTCTCGTCAACATACGAAGGATATAGCCGAATATTTTTTTGAAGTGTTCAGAATATTATTTTAACACACAACAATATTTCGACAAAATAACTTCTAGTGAAGATCTTTCTGTAAGAACCCTCAACATCCTCGAAACGACGTCTTACTGGTATCTGCAAATACGGCATAAGACTGAACTCATACGTTGTTCTGAAATTCGGAAACATTCGAGCATAACTCAAGAAGAGGTTGCATGAGTGTTTACGTATGTGATATCCTCTGCACTTTACTTCCTATGATTCTAACAATAAATCCAAATTTGGATTTGTCCTAATTATTAATATCTTGTATTCAAATGGCTCTGAGCACTATGGGACTTAACATCTGAGGTCATCAGTCTCCTTGAACTTAGAACTACTTAAACCTAAGGACATCACACACATCCATGCCCGAGGCAGGATTCGAAACTGCGACCGTAGCTGTCGCGCGGTTCCAGACAGTAGCGCCTAGAACCGCTCGGCCACTCCGGCCGGCATCTTGTATTCCTTTCACTTTATATCACTATGCAACGCCACTCCAAAACATACGAGCGGCGCTAAGTTAGTTGTGCAATATATTTTCTTTTTCTGAAAACGGATTGGTTTTATTCGGGATTTTAATACACCGTATTATCCTGCACACTTTAGCTACAAAACTTTATTTTTCAACATAACCGTCTTACTCTACCGCACAAGGATGGCATGTATTCCCGCTAGGTACCACTTTACTGGTCGACGTGCGACTCAACGTCTTGCTGCACCAGTAGCCTCCCCATCATCCATGTGCTGCTTCCCGCGGAGTGCATCCTTCATTGGGCCAAACACATAGAAACAAGGAGGTGCGAGATCCGGGATGTATGGTGGAGGAAGCAGAGCAGTCCAATTAAGTTTCGTGATTTCCTCTTGTGTGCATAGGCTTGTATGAGGCCTTGCGTTCTCTTGGAGTAGGAGAAGTTTGTTTTTGTGCTGATGAACACGCTGAAGTCGTTTCTTCAATTTCCAGGGGGGGGGGGGGGGGGTTAAATCACTTCCGATTTGTTCGCTGCACCAGGAGGGAGGACATCAAACAGAAGATCGTCGACATGACTCTACCGGTTGAAGGTCCGGCTTTGAATTTTTTCTTCGCAGGAGAGATGGTGTGCCGCCACTCCATGGACTGGCGTTTTGTTTCTGGTTCGAAGTGACATGCTTCATCGCCTTTGACGATGTTCGACAAAATATTGTGACGATCAGCCAAGTAATGCGCAAGCAATTCGGCACAGATGGTCCTTCGTTCTCTTTATGACCTTCTGTTAGGTGGCGAGGAACTCATCGGGCACACACATCTGAGAACCCCAACCGGTACAGGAGCGTGTCAGCAGTACCGACAGAGACGTCCTGTTGCGCAGCGAAGGTGTGATGGTGATCCGTCGATCACTTGGAATGGACGTATCCGCATGCTCCAACATTATAGGAGTCACAGCTGTGTGGAGTCGGCCGACATGCAGGAGGTCATACAAGTTCGCGCGATCTTGTTGCAATAATGACCCACCCTGCTTTTGTTCACTGCTGGTATCCGCAGACACTTTGCAAGCGCCTATAAATATATGCTTTGCTCTGGTTTTCCCCCAAAAGAAAGTCAATGACACTTTCTGCTTGGCACGCCCCTCCGACAAATGCGCCATTTTCAAGGTTATGTATAGCGCAGCCACATATCGTAACTTCATGGAACTATGGAGGCCAAAGCGGGAATATTCCACAATGTCCTACATAAAATTTCGCTTCTTTTCAACCGAAGTTCGCCGAGAAACAAAATTATATTCCATTTCTCATTGAACGCCCCACGTATAATAAGTATGAGATTCCAACGTCGCATCACTCTTCCGTCTCAACACTGCAAACACCCCTCTCTCCAGTGATGTCAATGACAAAGTCACGTGGAAGACACGTAAATTGCTATGAAAATCACGTAAAAAATGAAAATTCCTTGCGGTGCTCCTCAAAAAATAATTTTATATTGAACCACACGAATATAACAAAATGATAGTGATTGTCTTCATATTAAGTTGTATGCCATTAGGAAGACGTAGTGTTACCCGACCCGAAAAATAAATCTGTTTACTACGACTACTAGGCTAATTACTGTTTAGCTCTGCAGGACCTTTATACGGAAATGTTTCCCATATATTCTACCAGTCATTATAAGAACTTTAAATTCGGACGGATTGTCCGTGATGTTGATAGTTGACAAATCTCCATCTGGCATTCTAGACAGTGCATCGGCGATGAAATTATCCTGTCCGCTTATGTATTTAATTTCAAACCGAAACTCTTGGAGTGAGAGCGTCCATCTTGCTAGTCTTTAATGTAATAATTCACATGTTTGCGAAAAACGTAACGCTTTGCGGTCACAGTGTACTGTTGTCTTCGCTCCGTATAAGTAAACTTTCTTAAATGACCAGACTATGGCTAATGCTTCCTTTTCGGTAGTCGTATATGTTCTTTCACAAGCAGTTAGGAGTCGGCTAGCAAAAGCTATTGGACAGAAAGTTGATTTTCTATGTATCATCTTTACTTGGAAGAGGCATGAACCTATTCCAATTTCCGAAGCATCTGCCATTAAACCGAATTCTTGGCTCATATTTGGATGATATAATATTTGTGAATTGACTAAGGCATGTTTTATTGCTTCAAATGCATTCTGGCATTGTTGGGTCCACACCCGTGTAACGGGCGAGGCTTGCCAGCCTCGGGTAGAATCTGCCCTACGGGTTAACAAAGAGGGTCAGTGCGTGGGCCAAGCCTGAATGTGGTTTTAGGCGGTTTCCCACATCCGACTAGGTGGAAACCTGGCTGGTACCCTCAGCCTGCAACTACACGATTCTAAATTATTTCGAAAACGTTCTCACACTTGCACGTGACATAATACTCGACGCAGACAGTTAGGGTACACAATTTCCGTCCTGGGGTTATGTGGTGCCAAGAGGAAAGGCGTCTGGCCACCCGCTACTATCAACACTACCAAACCCGTAATAGCAAAAAAATAGTTCAATGGCTCTGAGCACTATGGGACTTAACTTCTGAGCACTTAGAACTACTTAAACCTAACTAACCTAAAGACATCACACACATCCATGCCCGAGGCAGGATTCGAACCTGCGACCGTAGCGGTCGGGCGGTTCCAGAACCGCTCGGCCACTTCGGCCGTCCTGAAATAACAGACCGACCCTTTTGAAACACGTGAGAAGACCGGGAAGAGGAAAAAAGTAAAAAAAGAGGAACTAGAGAAAGACATAGTGTTACAACAAAAGCTTACCTATAATTTCGGTATAGGTCCAGTTACCACGGTGCACAAAACCACCTCGGTGTGTGGAGGCGCTAGGGAGAAGAGAGTTGTTAGCTAATCAAGCAAATGGCTTTTGAGAATATTAGCTGAGTGATCAATATCTCTGCAGACAGGCATTGTACTTACGAGATGAAGCCTAGACATAAAGGTCTCCGGAGTTAAATTTCCTCTCCCCTTAGTAATTACTAATAAGTCGCGCGGTCATCGATAACAAACTTGAACGTTCTGTCGATAGTCAAAGCATCACTGAATGAACAGTAGTCAACACACGCCTGCGCGGCAATGCTTGACACGGATGCAGTAGTTCCGTATCCAGTATTCCGTTAGGAAACGCGTGAAAGAGTGTCTGGGCGCTGAACACTACAGTGTTGTGTGCCGTTTACCCAGGTGTTCAATGCTTTTATCTGTGTGATAACTGTCATTTTTTATGTGAAGGTAGTTTATAATCCAAAAATTATGCCTGTCACCATCCCTACTGTGTTGCAATAGGTCCTCACCCCTCCACAGCACCACTGCTCCCACTGATCCTTAGCATCCCCGAAATTGTCCTTCTTAATGTGGATCACACTGGAGCAGCAGCGGCAGTAGCAGTAAATTTGCCGGCCGCGGTGGCCGTGCGGTTCTAGGCGCTGCAGTCCGGAACCGTGGGACTGCTACGGTCGCAGGTTCGAATCCTGCCTCGGGCATGGATGTGTGTGATGTCCTTAGGTTCGTTAGGTTTAAGTAGTTCTAAGTTCTAGGGGACTGTTGACCTAAGATGTTAGTGCTCAGAGCCATTTTAGCCAGCAGTAAATTTAGGCGTTGTCGCAAATTTCCAGCATAGTACAGCATGCAGTAATACTGACTTATTCATGCATGTTCAGTATCCACACTGTTTCTGGCGTCATACGACGCTACTTATGGTTTCGTGGCTACTTTCTAAGAAGATGCACATTTCATTGCTATTTCCTAATGCCCCTGCACTTTTCAAATAAAATACATGTAAATATGGGCTTCACTACTATTTTTCCCATTTTTAAGAAGATACACATAAATATATGTTTCTTGACCAATTTCACAAATTTTTTCTGAAACACACATAAATATGGATTTCACTGTTACTTTATCAATTTTTAAGAAACACTTAGAAAGGTATGGGTTTAAATAACCACTCCAGCAAATGAGCTATTTACTGTGTTTCGGCGAGTCGTTACAATTTTGTCAATTTTCCCTCAGTGTTCCGCAAAATACCTGCTTTTTCAAGAAAACCAACTTAAATACGGAACTTTGAATGTGTAGCAACTAACACCATAGTGTTAGTTGTAATTTAGCATTTAGAGCATTTAATTTAGCATTTAGAGCATTAGAGCCCACCAACATACGACACTATTTACAGTTCTTAATTTTTTTTTTTCGATTTTCGCCGCAAATAGCTTCTTTTTCTCAGGAAGACACACATAAATGTCGAATATGCAGCAGGCGTAAGTTTCACTCAAAGTAAATTTATCCCCCCGTGCTTTTAGTGTGTGACGTAACTATCACCTGCCATAACACTCTATGATTATACCGGACTTCTAAAAAATAAATAAAAAAATATAAAAACGGCTGGGGCACTGCAGAGGGAGGTAAACATTCTACTCGCGAAGTCTGCATTGGCCCAGCGTAGTCTTATGTTTCTGCGACCACCTACCGCATTTCACTACTTTGCTTTAACTACTTCCTTCCATCCCCCTACGAGTTCGAGCAGACTATATGCCGGAACTGCATCCGACCTGAAACTTGTATACGTTTGAAGAGGTATGCGACGTCATTTGTTTCGCTAAAACTCACGTTCAATTATTGTTTGACAATTCAAGTATAATTTTTTCCGTCTTTCCGATCGAATGATCCTCAACGAATGTTTCAAAATTCCAAATCCGGCTGAGGACACTCCCCTCAGTTTAAGTTTCACTCTCGTAGCTGTAAGATATATATTTTGTCACTCCTAGAAGTCATGAAGCATGTCTTTTTCGTCGGCAGCTGGAACCATTGGGAAATTGCTCCTGGAAAGAATGCTTTTCCGTTAGTCAGAATTTTTGTGCTGCAGAGTAGTTCCATAACCTGATCCACTGGATTTTTAAATTTAGTCTGCCTATCGTGATATCGGTCTATCAGTTTAAAGGCAGACAAAACTCAAAATGTACGCAACCACCCTGTCATCTCACTCACTCACGAAGGCTCTAACTCTTTATGTACTGTACAGCAACTGTGAGAGGATTGATAATAATTTTCGAAGTAACGTAATTGAGTTCCATAACTCAGCAGTCGGAAGAAAATGCTAAATTACAATTAAAATCTGTGTTGAATTTGTTCAACATTTTCTTCCACAAGTCATCGAAAGAACCTTGGAAACCTTTGTCTATTTAGCCTGATGTTACAGACTGTTTCAGCTATTTGTCCTTCGTCATTTATTACACAATCATTATATAATGGGGTTATTCGATCCTTCACAGCGCAGTTTTAAGGGTGGTGGGAGCCACCTACAATCTTTAATATACGAGAGCTCATTGTTCGTGAACGACACCGCTTTTCCCCTCATATTCTCGCCTTTTAAAGTTTCTTCTTTTAAAAATATCAACCATCGATATATAGACGTACAGTGCAGTAGTTATAACGCATTTCTTTCTTTCCACCGAGCGAGGTGGCGCGATGCCTAGCACACTGGACTCGCATTCGGGAGGACGACGGTTCAATCAAAAAATGTGTGTGAAATCTTATGGGACTTAACTGCTAAGGTCATCAGTCCCTAAGCTTACACACTACTTAACCTAAATTATTCTAAGGACAAACACACACACCCATGCCCGAGGGAGGACTCGAATCTCCGCCGGGACCAGCCGCACAGTCCATGACTGCAGCGCGTTAGACCGCTCGGCTAATCCCGCGCGGCAGGTTCAATCCCGCGTCCGGCCAACCTGATTTAGGTTTCCTGTGATTTCCCTATATCACTCCAGGCAAATGCCGGGATGCTTCCTTTGAAAGGGCACGGCCGACTTCCTTCCTCGTCCTTCCCTAATCCGATGAGACCGATGACCTTGCTGTCTGGTCTCTTCCCCCAACATCCCAACCCTCTTTCTTTCCTGTCGTACACTAACATATTTATCAAGAGAAAACAAAAATACCGAATCTCTGCTGCTGAATCTCTCTCTATAAAAACCTTCGTACTAGTCCCTAATTTTCTCACTTCATGAAATGCATGTGGGATAAAGTATTACGTATGCTCACAACACTTAGAAGAAGCTGTAAAAAGGTCACCTCGCTACCGCCCTTTTGTCAGAGAGGCATTTACCCCTACATTCTCACGAATGTTCTAGTCTTCGATGTAAGCCATTTGCATCCACATGATATTGATTATTGTGGTTGGCTCTAGCTATCCCAGCCAAGTCACAAGCCCCTGTTAATTCTCTCGAAACCCCATCACCTTGTGACAGCACTATTCCTTTAATTAAAAGATTGACTAACAATACAATATTTACATAAAATATTTACATTTATCTACATTCAGGTCCAACACCCACCTGTTCTGAATCATCTGCAAATCGTTATAGCCCTCCGTTGTCGCTGCCCCGCTATACACAGGAGAGTACATCTAACCACATATTTCGCAAACCACTGTCGTAGCACTATTATCGACCGTTTCGTGCCTGTGCCACTCACATGCTTAATGATCGAGTAAAAAACGTTGTCTGTATGCCTCTGTACATTTCCTATCCGTCCTATGGTCACTTCGCCAGATATAGGGTTTTTCAATGACCAAAGAACCCTTCCTGATGCCCCTTTAGTATACGATGCATCATCAAAGGAATTTAGAGGCGTAATACACGCAATCATCGATATCAAATGATTGTATACAAATAAGTCCCTTTAAGTGTCCTTATATCTTTTGTTATGTTCCTATGATCGCCACGCTAGAAATACGATGGTATTATCGTATCAAAGTCTTTTTGAATCCATACCGTCTTGCGAGAAATAATTGCCTTTTTTCAATTGGGATATACCGACATATATTCGATTTTAAGAGCGTCCTAAAGCTTCCAGCACACGCTATTAATCGAATCTTTTATACTGAAGCAGCTGGTTAACACTATCAAGCACAATTCGGAATCACTGTAAGAGTAGGGAAAAGACTTAGGGTTTAATCACAGCGATGTTCATCTCCCCCCCCCCCCCCCCCACTCACTATTAAGGAACGCGCTGAAAATGACATCTTATTACAGTCAGAGAAGTGAACAGTGTATGTACCTAAATGATGTGGGCTGCCTTTATATGGAATGGCACCGATCATTGACTGGAAATGGTTATGTTACGCTATTTCGAGGCCATTTACAGCGATTCATGGGCTTTATGTACCCAAACAATAATGGAAATTTGTAGATGCCAATGTTTACGTTATTGGGCCACAATTGTTCTGTTGATTCGAAGAATATTCTGGAGAGTTCGAGCTAATTATTTGGTTACCCTCATCACCCGACATGAATCACATCGAACATGCATGGGATATAATCGAGAGATCAGTTTGTACACAAAATCCTGCACCAGTAACCACATTCGCAATCATGGATGGCTACAGAGGCAGCATGGCCAGTATTTCTGCAGGGGACCTGCAATGACTTGTTGAGTGCTGCTGCACTACGCCGGGCTAAAGGAAGTCCGATACGATGTTACGAGAAACCCTATGACTTTTGTCACCTCAGTGTATTGCTGACCTGACCTTGCCTCTGTGTGCTGTGTGTCAGAACCTGTTTTAGCTACAGTAAGAGCATTTTTGTTACCTATATTTTATACGTTGTTAATACACATAGTGAAGAAAGAAGCATTGTCATTAAAATGAATTCATGACTTGTTTTCTCCTACATCAATCACATTTAGTTATGCCCTTAATATGATAGCTATCGTTACACTACGATCATAACTCCTCCTGACCTACGTTGAAGAACCGTGATTTCTGTGTAGAAACATAGAACAGACAATACCACTATTCTCTCAATGTACACTACTGGCCACTAAAATTGCTACACCAAGAGGAAATGCAGATGATAAACGGGTTTTCATTGGACAAATATATAATACTAGAACTGACATGTGATTACATTTTGACCCAATTTGGGTGCATAGATCCTGATAAATCAGCACCTCTGGCCGTAATAACGGCCTTGATACGCCTGGGCACATTCGTGCACCCAGGTTCGTCGTTGAGTACACCATCGCAGGCGCTCCTGTCTATGATGCAGCGTCAAGGGTAACCGCAGCCGTGGTCTCCGAGCTGATAGTCCATGCTGCTGCAAACGTCGTCGAACTGTTCGTGCAGATGGTTGTTGTCTTGCAAACTCTCCATCTTTTGACTCAGGGATCGAGACGTGGCTGCACGATCCGTTACAGCCATGCGGATAAGATGCCTGTCATCTCGACTGCTAGTGATACGAGGCCGTTGGGATCCAGCACGGCGTTCCTTATTACCCTCCTGAACCCACCGGTTCCATATTCTGCTAACAGTCATTGGATCTCGACAACGTGAGCAGCAACGTCGCGATACGATAAACCGCAATCGCGTAGGCTACAATCCGACCTTTATGAAAGTCGGAAACGTGATGGTAAGCATTTCTCCTCCTTACTTGAGGCATCACAACAGCGTTTCACCAGGCAACGCCGGTCAACTGCTGTTTGTGCATGAGAAATCGGTTGTAAACTTTCCTCATGTCAGCACGTTGTAGGTGTCGATACTGGCGCCAACCTTGTGTGAATGCTCTGAATAGCTAATCATTTGCATATCACAGCATCTTCTTCCTGTCGGTTAAATTTCGTGTCTGTAGCACGTCATCTTCGTGGTGTAGCAATTTTAATGGCCAGTAGTGACTAAAGTCCTCCATGGGATCAAAAAAACATCATTTCGTACCTCATAATAGTACTATTGTTAACGCCTGTGCTTCAAACGGTTTCATATCCGTTAACAAGTCTTAGAGAAAGCTTTTGACAATGTTGATTGGAATACTCTCTTTCAAATTCTGAAGGTGGCAGGGGTAAAATACAGAGAGCGAAAGGCTATTTACAATTTGTACAGAAAGCAGACGGCAGTTATAAGAGTTGAAGGACATGAAAGGGAAGCAGTGGTTGGGTAGGGTGTGAGACAGGGTTGTAGCCTATCCCCGATGTTATTCAATCTGTATATTGAGCAAACAATAAAGGAAACAAAAGAAAAGTTCGGAGTAGGTATTAAAATCCATGGAGAAGAAATAAAAACTTTGAGGTTCGCCGATGACTTTGTAATTCTGTCAGAGACAGCAAAGGATTTGGAAGAGCAGTTGAACGGAATGGACAGTGTCTTGAAAGGAGGGTATAAGATGAACATCAACAAAAGCAAAACGAGGATAATGGAATGTAGTCGAATTAAGTCGGGTGATGCTGAGGGAATTAGATTAGGAAATGAGACACTTAAAGTAGTAAAGTAGTTTTGCTATTTGGGGAGCAAAATAACTGATGATGGTCGAAGTAGAGAGGATATAAAATGTAGACTGGCAATGGCAAGGAAAGCGTTTCTGAAGAAGAAAAATTTGTTAACATCGAGTATAGATTTAAGTGTCATGAAGTCGTTTCTGAAAGTATTTGTATGGAGTGTAGCCATGTATGGAAGTGAAACGTGGACGATAAATAGCTTAGACAGGAAGAGAATAGAAGCTTTCGAAATGTGGTGCTACTGAAGAATGCTGAAGATTAGATGGGTAGATCACATAACTAATGAGGAGGTATTGAATAGAATTGGGGAGAAGAGGAGCTTGTGGCACAACTTGACTAGAAGAAGGGATCGGTTGGTAGGACATGTTCTGAGACATCGAGGGATCACCAATTTAGTATTGGAGGGCAGAGTGGAGGGTAAAAATCGTAGAGGGAGACCAAGAGATGAATACACTAAGCAGATTCAGGAGGATGTAGGCTGCAGTAGGTACTGGGAGATGAAGAAGCTTGCACAGGATAGAGCAGCATGGAGAGCTGCATGAAACCAGTGTCAGGACTGAAGACCACAACAACAACAACAAGTGCTTTGTGACACGGAAGTCTCACTAAGCTGGTAGCTACTAGATTCTGTATTGGGAGGTACTGCAGGGAGAAAAATAAAATTTGAGTGCTGTCTACGGCCTGGTGTCATATTACTTCACTGAAACGCATTACACAGCAGATGTAATCTGAATTGGCCATATAAGGCGTTTAGTTTTTTAATGTATTCACTATATGTTGGACAGAAGGGTGATCTCATATATCACTGCTATAGTAGCGGGAAGTCTGTGCATTCTCGAGACATTGTGTCATTTCTCACAGTAAGGAGCAGGAGGCATATTAGAAGAAATTGGTACGGATGCAGTGGGAGTTTAAGAAACCTATCTAAAGCACAGCTGGTTGAGGCGGAAATGGACCATCAGCTTCTACTACTGCAATGTCGACTATAAATGTACACTATCTTGTGGATTTGGATAAAATGGAGGTTTTTTTGACAGTATGGAAACGTGCGACCACCTAACATCTGACATTAACGTTTACGTCTTATCCCGCAAAAAAGATTTTCGCTTTTAAGTTCTGATTTATAATTATGGAACTGGACTGTTCGACTATGATCTTGTCTAAATGCTAGCGATACTAAAGTACTTTTCAAAAATCAGTACGGGGAGTACGCGGTGCAGAAGCCTGTAGTTTCAATGGTACATTTGTTGATAGTGGGATGGAATACCACATGCTGCATCATTATACGTAAAAACCCCAGACTGAAGTTTGGAAATTATGTCAAAGACATATGAATCCATTGCTTCGCTGGATAGCTGGGTATTTCACCCTAAGGAATTGAGGAGCGAGTTAGTATGGCATGGAAGACTGTAGTCTTAATGTAACACTTGTTAACGGGGGAGGGAGTACCACACACAGCATCACTGTATTTAACGGCACTGAGTGACGTTTGGAAACTACGGACAGTATGTCGCAAATAATTTTTTGTATATGCTTTGAATTCCACATTTATTGCATCCAAAACCTGTTGGAGTAAGTATATCATCTTACATTGAACTTTCGTTGACCTTAGAAAGCCTGAGTGACCGAAGTCACCAATAGCACAACTCCATCTCAACGATCCCACTACCTTACTTATGATAAACCCTCAGATCTACCTCGCTCCGCTGTAGCACTTACCGCTTCCTGCATACCACGTATGGTCATAATACTTCGACGCTTTATAAATACGCTCTGTGATGACCCTCGAGCTGTTAATTTTATCGTAGAAACACCAAACTCAATAAGTACTGAAGCACTAACACTGCTGCTGTCGAAGACAGGAATGCCGAGACAGATTGTGCCATAGCTAGCTGTCAGTATATGACAGTTTGTCGCACGGATCCTCCTACTCTGTTTAAACGAGCACCTTTTTCGTACCTTACCATACATTATCAATTTCCACTCTAACTCGAGGCAATTGTCAGCTGTTATCTCGACATTAATATGCATAACCCGTTTGTGGTTAGGTGACATGTACTGAAGAACAGTTTTGGGGGAAGAGACCAAACAGCGAGGTCATCGGTCTCATCGGATTAAGGAAGGACGGAGAAGGAAGTCGACCGTGCCCTTTCAAAGGAACCATCCCAGCATTTGCCTGGAGCGATTTATGGAAGTCGCGAAAAACCTAAATCAGGATGGCCGGACGCGGGATTGAACCGTCGTCCTCCCGAATGCGAGTCCAGTGTGCTACCCACTGCGCCACCTCGCTCGGTGTACTGTCGATTCCTCAACTCAGTACTACCTAGTCAATGTCTACCAGTCATCTGTCTCTACATCTGTTCGTGTTACATGGGTGATCTGCGAAGCAAATGAACCATGCGGATGCTGCTAGTATTGTATAAATTGGCATACTTCAATCGAATACGTAAATGGAAGAAAAAAATCTCTGTGAAAGATGATGTATTACTCCCGGAAACGTAAGTGTGGATTATGTTATATACGGAATTATATAGGCAATCATTTTTTTTACTTGATCAGTGCGTGAGACTGGGATGCAAGGGTAATCGATAATGTTGTTGTTGTTGTTGTGGTCTTCTGTCCAAAGACTGATTTGCTACAGCTCTTCATGCTACTCTATCCTGTGCAAGCCTTTTCATCTCTTGAAATCCTAAACTCAGATTGGAATGTATACTGCAGAGACAGGCTGGACAGTGAAGGGGGAGGCGTGTTTATAGCGATAACAAGTGTAATAGTATCGAAGAAAATTGACGGAGATACGAAATGTGAAATAATTTGGGTGAATGTCAAGGTTAAAGCAGGCTCAGACATGGTAATTGGATGTCTCTATAGGCCCCTGGCTCAGCAGCTGTTGTGGCTGAGCACCTGAAGGATAATTTGGAAAATATTTCGAGTAGATTTCCCCACCATGTTATAGTTCTGGGTGCAGATGTTAATTTGCCGGATATAGACTGGGAGACTCAAACGTTCACAACGGGTGGCAGGGACAAAGAATCCAGTGAAATTTTTTTAAGTGCTTTGTCTGAAAACTACCTTGAGCAGTTAAACAGAGAACCGACTCGTGGCGATAACATTTTAGACCTTCTGGTGATAAACAGGCCCGAACTATTTGAAACAGTTAACGCAGAACAGGGAATCAGCGATCATAAAGCGGTTACCGCATCGATGATTTCAGCCGTAAATAGAAATATTAAAAAAGGCAGGAAGATTTTTCTGTTTAGCAAAAGTGACAAAACGCAGATTTCAGAGTACCTGACAGCTCAACACAAAAGTTTTGTCTCAAGTACAGATAGCGTTGAGGATCAGTGGACAAAGTTCAAAACCATCGAACCATATGCGTTAGATGAGTATGTGCCAAGCAAGATCGTAAGAGATGGAAAAGAGCCACCGTGGTACAACAACCGAGTTATAAAACTGCTGCGGAAGCAAAGGGAACTTCACAGCAAACATAAACATAGCCAAAGCCTTGCAGACAAACAAAAATTACGCGAAGCGAAATATAGTGTGAGGGAGGCTATGCGAGAAGAGTTCAATGAATTCGAAAGTAAAGCTCTATGTACTGACATGGCAGAAAATCCAAAGAAATTTTGGTCTTATGTCAAAGCAGTAGGTGAATCAAAACAAAATGTCCAGACACTCTGTGACCAAAATGGTACTGAAACAGAGGATGACAGAGTGAAGGCCGAAATACTAAATGTCTTTTTCCAAAGCTGTTTCACAGAGGAAGACTGCACTGTAGTTCCTTCTCTAGATTGTCGCACAGATGACAAAATGGTAGATATCGAAATAGACGACAGAGGGATAGATAAACAATTAAAATCGCTCAAAAGAGGAAAGGCCGCTGGACCTGATGGGATACCAGTTCGAGTTTACACAGAGTACGCGAAGGAACTTGCCCCCCTTCTTGCAGCGGTGTACCGTAGGTCTCTAGAAGAGCGTAGCGTTCCAAGGGATTGGAAAAGGGCACAGGTCATGACCGTTTTCAAGAAGGGACGTCGAACAGATGTGCAGAACTATAGACCTGTATCTCTAACGTCGATCAGTTGTAGAATTTTGGAACACATATTATGTTCGAGTATAATGACTTTTCTGGAGACTAGAAATCTACTCTGTAGGAATCAGCATGGGTTTCGAAAAAGACGGTCGTGTGAAACCCAGCTCGTGCTATTCGTCCACGAGACTCAGAGGGCCATAGACACGGGGTCACAGGTAGATGCCGTGTTTCTTGACTTCCGCAAGGCGTTCGATACAGTTCCCCACAGTCGTTTAATGAACAAAGTAAGAGCATATGGACTATCAGACCAATTTTGTGATTGGATTGAAGAGTTCCTAGATAACAGAACGCAGCATGTCATTCTCAATGGAGAGAAGTCTTCCGGAGTAAGAGTGATTTCAGGTGTGCCGCAGGGGAGTGTCGTAAGACCGTTGCTATTCACAATATACATAAATGACCTTGTGGATGACATCGGAAGTTCACTGAGGCTTTTTGCAGATGATGCTGTGGTATATCGAAAGGTTGTAACATTGGAAAATTGTACTGAAATGCAGGAGGATCTGCAGCGAATTGACGCATGGTGCAGCGAATGGCAATTGAATCTCAATGTAGACAAGTGTAACGTGCTGCGAATGCATAGAAAGAAAGATCCCTTATCATTTAGCTACAATATAGCAGGTCAGCAACTGGTAGCAGTTAATTCCATAAATTATCTGGGAGTACGCATTAGGAGTGATTTAAAATGGAATGATCATGTAAAGTTGATCGTTGGTAAAGCAGATGTCAGACTGAGATTCATTAGAAGAATCCTAAGGAAATGCAATCCGAAAACAAAGGAAGTAGGTTACAGTACCGCTTGTTCGCCCACTGCTTGAATACTGCTCAGCAGTGTGGAATCCGTTCCAGATAGGGTTGACAGAAGAGATAGAGAAGATCCAACGCAGAGCAGCGCGCTTCGTTACAGGATCATTTAGTAATCGCGAAAGCGTTACGGAGATGATAGATAAACTCCAGTGGAATACTCTGCAGGAGAGATGCTCAGTAGCTCGGTACGGGCTTTTGTTGACGTTTCGAGAACATACCTTCACCGAAGAGTCAAGCAGTATACTGCTCCCTCCTACGTATATCTCGCGAAGAGACCATGAGGATAAAATCAGAGAGATCAGAGCCCACACAGAAGCATACCGACAATCCTTCTTTCCACGAACAATACGAGACTGGAATAGAAGGGAGAACAGATAGAGGTACTCAAGGTACCCTCCGCCACACACCGCTAGGTGGCTTGCGGAGTATGGATGTAGATGTAGATCTCCAAGTAACTATTGCAACCTACATCCTTCTGAATCTGATTACTGTATTCACCTCTTGATCTCCCTCTACGATTTTTACCCCCCACCCTTCCCTTCAGTACTAAATTGGTGACCCCTTGATGCCTCAAAATGGGCCCTACCAACTGATCGCTTCTTCTAGTCATCTGTACCACAAATTTATCTTTTCCCCTATTCTATTCAGTATCTCCTCCTTAATTATGTGATCTACCCATCTAATCTTCAACATTCTTCTATAGCACCACATTTCAAATACTTCTATTTTCTTCTTGTCTAAACTGTTTATCGTCCACGTTTCTCTTCACTACAATCGATTCAAATACTGTCAGAAAGGACTTCCTCACACTTAAATCTATACTCGATGTTAACAAATTTCTCTTTTTCAGAAACGGTTTTATTGCCATTTCCATTTTGTATATTATGTGCTCCCTACTTCGCTCATCGTCTGTTATTTTACGTCCCAAATAACAAAACTCATGTACTATCCTATCTCATTTCCTAATCTAGTTTCCTCAGCATCACTTGATTTAATTAGATTACATTCCATTGTCCCCGTTTTGCATTTGCTGAAGTTCAACTTATATCCTCCTTTCAAGACACTGTCCATTCGTTTCAGCTGCTCTTGCCTTTCCTGTCTCTGACAGAATTACACTGTCATTGGCAAACTTCTAAGTTTTTATTTCTTCTCCCTGCACTTTAATTCCTACTCGAATTTTTTTTGTTTCCTTTACTGCTTGCTCAGTATAGAGATTGAATAACATCGGTGATAGGATACAACCCTGTCTCACTCCCTTCTCAATCACTGCATCCCTTTCATGGTCCTCGATTCTTATAACTGCTACCTGGTTTCTGTACAAATTATAAATAGCCTTTCGCTCCATGTATTTTACCCTTGCCATCTTCAGAATTTGAAACAGAGTGTTCCAGCCAACATTCTCAAACGCTTACTCTAAGTCGACAAATGCTATAAACGTAGGTTCGCCTTTTCTTAAGCTATCTTCTAAGATGAGTCACAGGGTCAGTGTTGCCTCGCTTGTTCCTACATTTCTCCGGAATCCAGACTGATCTTCACCGAGGTCATCTTCTACCGGTTTTTCCATTCGTCTGTAAAGAATTCGTGTTTGTATTTTGTAACCGTGATTTATTAAACTGATAGTTTGGTAATTTTCACACCTGTCAGCATCTGTTTTCCTTGGAATTGGTATTATTATATTCTTCTTGAAGTCTGAGAGCATTTCGCCTTTGTCATACATCTTACTCACCAGATGGAAGAGTTTTCTCATGGCTTACTCTCCCAAGGCTATCAATTGCTCTACTCCCGAGGCCTTGTTTTGACTTAAGTCTATCAGTGCTTTGTCGAATTCTTCACGCAATGTTGTATCTCCTTTCTCATTTTCATCTACGTCCTCTTCCATTTCCATAATATTACCCTGAAGTACATGTCCCTTGTATAGACTCTCTACATACTCCTTCCATCTTTATGCTTTCCCTTTTTTGCTTAGAACTGGATTTTCATCTAAGCTCTTGATATTCATACCTT
Source organism: Schistocerca cancellata (assembly GCF_023864275.1). Taxonomy (NCBI): domain Eukaryota; kingdom Metazoa; phylum Arthropoda; class Insecta; order Orthoptera; family Acrididae; genus Schistocerca; species Schistocerca cancellata. Next base: position 224,833,567 of record NC_064630.1, read on the forward strand.
TTCTCCAAAGGTCTCTTTAAGTTTCCTGTGGGCAGCATCAGTCTTACTCCTAGTGATATATGCTTCTACATCCTTACATTTTTCCTCTAGCATTTCCTGCTTAGCCAATTTGTACTATCTGTAGATCTCATTTTTATACGTTTGTATTCCCTGTCACCTGCTTCATTTATTGCGTTTTTATATTTTCTGTTTTCATCGATTAAATTCAATGTATCCTGTGTTTCCCAAGGATTTCTACCAGCACTCGTCCTCTTACTTATGATCTTCTGCTGCCTTCAGTATTTCATCTCATAAAGCTACCCATTCTTCTTCTACTGTATTCGTTTCCCCTGTTCTTCTCAGTCGTTCCCTAATGCTCCCGAAACCCTCTAGAACCTTTGGTTCTTTCAGTTCATCCAAGTCCCATCTCCTCTTTGTAGTTGTTTCAGTTTTAACCTGCAGTTCCTAACCAATAAATTGCGGTCAGAGTCCACATCTGCCCCTGGAAATGTCTTGCAATTTAAAACCTAGTACCGAAATCTCTGTCTCACCATAATATAATCAACCTTAAACCTTCCGGTGTCTCCAGGTCTCTTCCACGTACACAGCCTTCTTTCATGATTCTTAAACCACGTATTAGCTATGATTAAATTCTGTTCTGAGCAAAATTCTACCAGGCGGCTTCCTCTTTCAGCCCTTTTTTCCAGTCCATATTCACGTACTACTTTTCCTACTCTTCCTTTTCCTACTCTCGAATTGCAGTCACCTATGACTATTAAATTTTGGTCTCCCTTAACTATCTGAATCGATAATATTGGTGCTAAATACCGTCTACCGTGCACTATACAGTGGTTTGTGGCGTATTTGCTTTAGATGTAGGACGTTCGCAGGGTATGGAGATGTCTACAAGCTGGTGGGAATACTTGTGTTGTGGCTGGTAGCTAATGTGGACGTAACTAAATCTGTGACACATTAAAAGGAGTAGAAATCCCGTACGCTGTATCGGAAGCATTAACTGTAGTAAACAGCGTATCAGTAAGCAAATGGGGCGAGCTGAAGTAGAATGCGTATGTCAGGTTCAGAATCGTTTCCTTTAATCTTAAGGGATGTAGCCCAAGCACGAAGAACTGACAGGTCGAATCACGTGTGGCAGTGGAGCAGCTGTAAATCCCATCTGCATGTCACCTAACTAACATTAAAACTCGGATCGAGGTGTACACACTGGTGCGTTAGCTTCGAATACCAAAAAGTAGTACCACTTGTAATATGTGCACTGTCAACTGCTCTAACTGGAATACAATGTCATGGTCAGCCCACTCCCGAATAGCACGGGAGGGGGAAAAAATGGACAACACTGTTACTGAACCATATATCTTTCCCCCATTCTTACAGAAACTCTGAATCGTATTTGATTGTGTGTAGCAGCTGAACAATATAAATGATTCAATTAACAGTGCGTGTTGGAAGCACTGCGACGTTGTTAAAATACCCTTATGTTGGTGTATCCCAATTTCAAAAAGACTATTATTTCTCGCAAAACGCTGTGCATTCAAACAAGACTTTGGTATCATTGAGCCATCCTATTTCTAGTGTAGTGATCATAGGAGTGTTAAATAGGCGATTGGGACACTTAGAGGGACATATTTGTAGACAATCATTTGATATCGATGAACTGTGTGTGTGTGTGTTATGCCTCTGAATTTATTTGTGTGACGGCTCCTATTTCTGTCTACAGACTCTTCCACGATCAGCGAAGGTGTACGCCCAGCCAGTATTCTGCACCTTGTCGAGATAAGTAAAAGCGAGGCCACGCAACACTATCTGTCATTGCAATGAATATTTGTTGATCATTAAGTGTAAATTCAAATTATTACCGTCGGCTTTCTGCATTGTTTATCGGTTGCCGCCAAAGATGCTCATTAACAGCTGCTAGGCGGCCGATTTATGTTTCAAAATGAATTCATATCTTTAATTTTGCGTAGCAAATGTACCTGAATAAATTTCTTCAAAAGTCACAGGGTTCATTTAACGCAGTTTATTTGATATGATTCACTACGATGGATAGTCATACTTAAGCCCGATAATAAATGTGCAAACAGGTTCTATAACCGAAAGTTAAAGAAATTTACTTTTAATTAGCCCAGCTTCTAATGGGGTTAACTGATTCACGCAGTGGCGCATGAAGCTAAGACTCGCAAATAGAACTACAGCGCTCAAAATTCGTACACTAAAATCTCGAACACAAAGGCTCCCAGAAGCTAAAGACTCACAGACACTAGAGATCAACGGACGCTAAAGACTCACAGACGCTACAGAATAACAGACGCGAAAGACGTTAACAATATGTGCGTTGGGTTTGTATAATAGTTATGAAAGAAGAGGGACGTTTGTTAGAAACTCTTTGAATGAAGCCCCTTGCTACTTTGGACATAATTCTCTATTCCATTAGCTCTTATTATTATTTTATTTAATTTTTCTGCTTTAAAATGAGAATTCGTGATTTTATATGAAATATGGGAATTGTCCATGGCCAGCTCGAATAAATGTTAGTTTCAAAAGAGACCAGCTATGTAACGAGGGGTTACACAGCCTCCCATCGATGACTACGGTGTTTTAATCAAGTTGTCATCGTTAAAGGTAACTGCGAGATATGCTAACATTACGGCTATTCATATTTTCTCTTAAAAGGTTGGGGTTCTTCGTTAACTATATTTTACTTTGACTTAGGATTGTAGTTTCTTCTTTATGGACCAAGGTTTCGAACCTTTGCTTGGGAGTTTTTTTTTCTTTTTCTTTTTTTTTCTTTCCCTTTTTATGATCGAGCGGCAGTATGGGTGATTTGACACGATTACAAAAATTGTACAATAGTTTTTTTTACATGTTCCTTATACCTACATTCTTCATTATGGATTAACTCAAGTATTTCAAAGTATTATCTAAATCTTAAATACGTCCATTTTTCCTAACATTAATTATATATGTCATTCATTTAATATCTATGCTGAATAAGTCAGTTTACAGTTAACTATAAATTTTATTTTAGATACTAGGCACAACTTATTTCAGTCTATGTAGGTCAGTTTATACTAATTACACATTCCAATCTCTGTATAATCTTAAATATTACATTAATAATCTTGGGACTTGATTGTAGTCTTTTCTGTTGTTTTGCCTGGCGAGGTCTGCGATGTCCATTCATCTCGCCGCCCCTGTGCGGCTGCATGGAGTGATCGTTTGAGTTCTGCAGGCCATATGTGCGGTAGCAACAGTGGGACATAGGGAATATCGGTAATTTACGTCATCTTTTGTCGTACTGCCTCTTCAATGGGACATTTTCATTGTTTGACTCATGTTGCCCCTTCTTGTAGCTTGCAACATGGTTACGTATGTTGTGCCGCCTGTTCAGTGGCTAAGCAGCACAACGTTATCATCATTTGACCTATGTTGCCTCTTCTTATAGTCTGCAACATGTCCATGGTAACAATGGATCTTCTTGCCCCCCACATCGCATAGCTTCTTGGGTGATTGAGCCATATGAAGTGTGATTTTAGATTTTTCGTTCTTTTCTATTTCCATTTGCCGATTCTTCTATTGTTAAACTTCGTAATGCGTTCTTCGGATTGCCTACAGATGCCGACCTTCTGCGGTAGGGTCTTTTGTTTCCTTCAAATTCTTCATCTGATTTTCAACAATGCTGCTTGTAGAGCTCCGTGATGTTCTTGACTAAATTGCCATTCAAATTTACGGTTGACATCAACGAACAGCTTGCTTCTTGTATGACGTCTTCGAGTGATGAACTTCAGGAAAATGGTTCTTGTTTGCTCGTTCTCGCTCCGCCTCTAGGTTGCAAGGTGAGCCAACTCCCGCCGTCGACGCCCTCCAACAACGTCGTGGGACGTCTCGTAGATTGTAGTTAACGTTTCTGGAGCCCCACAGCCAGAAGATGACTCGCTGCGTCAAATAACAGCAGCAAACCCTCAGGTTGTTTGGGCTGCGGCCTTAGCGACGGGTAAGATGTCTTCGCATGTGCTCCAGAATGACGAATGTAGAACATAAAGAACACACATAGACATGACATATAGACATCGCATATAAACTTAATGTCCATTAATGTCACTTATTAAATTTTGTCTCCAACAATCAATATTCTTCTTCACTAATGTATGCAGTCTTTTAGCCTTTCTAATAGTTCACAGCATTCATTTTTCCACTACTGTCAGACACTGATTGCTTGCACTTGCGATATTCCATTGCTTTACAAATATTTTTAATGCCCAAATCACTCCCACTTCCGTTGGTTATGCAGAGATTCTGTCCTATTCAGTTCCGAGCACAATTCTATTGAATTACTGACTCTATTACTTCACTTTCAGTAGGTTATGATGAGATTCTATCCTATATAATTCCGCGAAAATTTAATTTGCTAAAAAATTTGGTAACTCATTGTGCTTGCTCTTAATCTATGGCTTCTGTTTCCTCACAGTTACATGTGAGGCACTCAAACAATTACAGAACCATGTATTTCCAAACTGATTTTTCATTAACTATTATAATATTAAACAAAGAATACATTTATATCCAATATTATCAGAACAGTATTAAAACAATCAATTATAATACTACTAATCTATAAAAAACTAATTAGGTAAAGCTTCTCATTCAGTGTTCCATTAACTGTCACTAAAGGTTTCATCCATAAAAATTCCTTCAAATCTTTTTGAGGAAACAAACCCCTGGGTTGCCCCCATTATCTTCATTAGCTAACAAACAGCTTCCCTCATGCGGAATTCGAATGATCCGATATGGTCCGGCGTAAACATGTTGCTCATTCTCGTTTAACCTCTTAGAAGTCGATGACTTAGGGTATTTTCTAAATAAGACCTTATCACCTATGGTATAGTCACAGTTCAACCCGATTTACAATCGAATTTGGCCGTCTTCAGTAGCGCAGCGCGCTTTAGCGATACACGCAAGTCGTCCAACAATGGCTTCGTATCTTTGTTTGGCTCAACCAAGATCGGTAAAGATTTAATCCATTCATTAGATTCGGGCGTGTTGTGTCTTATCTCCGCAGTAGAATGCCTGCTGGTTGAGTGCGGCATGTTATCGTGAATCGCTATGCACTGGGCAATTTACTAAACGCACTACAGTTTTTAAGCATATTTTGATTTATGTCTAGCGAAATTTGTTTTCTTAATACATAAATTTTGATAAAATTATTATGTATATTCTACTTCAATACTAAGGTGACATAACAAATAAATAACATGTAGTATTCGTTGAAAATATTTTATTTCAATAATTACAAAGAAAATTAAAATATTGTGAAAGTGGAAACATTAGTTTTAATATCTTGTTGAGCCAACTTTTGCAGCTATGAGAGCCTTAATACGACGGGACATGCTGTCGATGCAGGACTGTTCTGCGTCCTGCATTTGCGGATGATGATACCACGCATGGATGATCTTCTCTAAGAGCTGTATTTTTGTTGTGATGACATCTTTTGCCCCCTCCCTCTTCATTAGTTCCCATACCTTTTCTATGGGGACCCATTATCAGAGCTGTGGTATTAACCGTTTTTGCAGGACTTCCTTGTACTGGTCTTGCCTCATTATGCCTTTAACCACGTAATGATGTCCTGCACCCTTGCCACAGATGACAGACCAAATCATCACCTTAGCTGCGTGTTTTACGGTCTGAATAATGCAGTCGGGATGAAATTTTTCTCCTGTTCGACGGCGCACATACTGAGATTTGTTAGTTAAAATTTCAAACGTGCTTTCACAGCTGAAGCATACTGAAAAAAATCAGAAACATACGTAATATACTATGAATAAATGTACATGGGTTATATCATTCCGTAAATAATAGTTTTAAAGTTAAATTACCGATTTCCAGAAGTCCACATCCTTATCACACCACTGTTTAGGCCGCTTCAAACACTTTGCTTTCATTGTGGCTGTTAACTATGGTTTTCTAGCGGGTCGACGGGCCTTGAAATCAATGTCCTTCAACTGTGCGCTCACATGCATTCACGTTAGCCGCTTCCAGTTGAGATTTTATCTGTTTCTTTGTTGCAAATCTGTTATATAGGCAAATTCTTTTCAGAAATCTTTCTAACCTTGGGATAAAAATTGGTTTTCTTCCACATTTATGCTTCCTTCTGGGGCTCAGTTCTTCACCTGAATCAATTTTCTTCTTTATGCACTTCACGCTAGCTTCTGACATTTCCAATCTTCGTGAAATTTCCCAACTGGAATACTTTTTCGTATTATCGAGAACTTTGACCTCATATTTTTGACATGGTGAAATGTCCCCTCTTTTACCCATTTTTAAGGTCACAATTAATAATATCTGGCTGTTAAACAATCAATTGTGGTGTCGCTATTACGAAACTGATAATCAAAGTGACCAAAGTATTACACCACGCGAGAACGCCACTGAACAGGTCCTTTCCTGTACACTGTACTCTGCACATTGTTACCTACAATAAGTCAACAATCCAATGTCACGTAGCAACAGTAGATACAAAATTCAACAATGTAATAAGTGCCCTGAATAACTGTCATAAATTTTCCGATTCACCGCATTAAATATGGTACTAAACACATAATTATTACAAATAACATTAAAAATGTGCAGTGCATCTAGTAATTTGGCCAGGGTCTGTATATTGTTTCGTTGTAGCATAAGTGCGAATAAATCTGTTAAAGTCTCTAAATATACGTTCAATTGGAGACATTTCTGCATGATATTGTGATATCATGATATGCTTTTTGTCTAATTTTAACATACACTCCTTTCAAATCTAGCTGGTATAATATGATAAAATAGCACTCTTCTTACCAGCCTTAGGTATGTAGTCTTTAATTAGGTGATGGAATATAGGTTTAAAATTAGTAGACCTTATTGGGTACATTTTAATGTATTTTGAAAACAAGTCATAAAAGGCAATTACGTATTTAAATCTACTTCTTGCAGTCGAAAGTGACTTGGCCCGCTGAATGTAGTAAGAGGCTTTACAAAAAATTTGATGTGGATAGAGATTCATCTCATAAACATAATCCATGATCACTCCAAATTTCTGATCGAAGACCTCCAAATATTCCTTTAAAAAGCTACCTAATTCATTTCGCTGTACTTCAGTTAAGTATTTGAATACTTCGTTCTAGATAACGTTTCCAGCGTCCGATAAATTGTCTGTCGGTAAACTACTTAGTCAACAGTTGTGAGTTAAATACAGCATCTTAGCACCTCAATAATTAATCTTTGTTCTTGGTAGAATCTCCAATACAAAATAATAAATCTCTCATCATTGGCTCGGCTGTATATCCCTTTTAAGAGGTCAATTACTGCATTTTTGTACTCAGATAATCTCAGCCCAAAATGGGTGGATAACATAGTGTGCACCCATAGTGTTGGGGTAGTTGCTTTGATTGATAATCTGTACATCTACGCTCATGGGTTCTAACCTGGCCTTTGCTTAAATTCTGATTAATAATCAACGGCAGAAGACATCTGGCATAAGAAGTCACCCTCATTTCGCCAACTGCATTGCCAAAGAGGGTGGACGAGCGGACAGAGGTTCAGGGCAGTCTCTTGTCCTTGGGGTGGAATCAGCAATGATCAATGGCATTAGGGTACAGAAGGCAATGGAAACCACTGAATTAAAGACACCTAACGTTTATCTACAGAACATGTGGCCTGTAATTGAAATAGTGTCATAGTGATCTCTCCATTGGCAAAAGATTTCGGACTAAGGCCCAGTTCGGATCTCTTGGGAGGGTACTACCAAGGGTGAGGAGAACATGAGAAAAAGACTGATAACCAAGGAAAGGATAACGTTCTAAGAGTTGGGGCGTCGAATGTCATAAGTTTGAAAGTGAGAGGGAAGCTAGAAAATCTGAAAAGGGAAATGCAAAGGCTCAATCTAGATATAGTATTGGTCAGTGAAATGGAGTAGAAAGAAGACAAGGATTTCTGGTCGGATGAGTCTAGGGTAATATCAACAGCAGCACAAAATGGTATAACAGAAGTAGGATTCTTTATGGATAGGAAGGTAGGGCAGAGAGTATATTACTGTGAACAGTCCAGTGATAGGGTTGTTCTTATCAAAACCCGACAGCAAACCAACACTGATAAAACTAGTTCAGGTATACATGCTGACGTTGCAAGCTGAAGATGAAGAGATAGAGAAGATATATGAGGATGCTGAAAATGTAATACAGTACGTAAATGGTAGTGTTGCTGCCTCTGGATCATGGGGTCCTGGGTACAATTCCCGGCTGGGATGGGGATTTTCTCTACCTAGGGACTGGGTGTTTGTGTTGTCCTCATCATTTCATCATCATCATTCGTGACAGTGGTTAGATTGGACTGTGTAAAAATTGAAACTTTGTATGGGCGCTAATGACCTCGCAGTTGAGCACCCCACAAACCAAACATCATCATCATCAGTATGTAAAGGGAGACGAAAATCTAATAGTCATGGGCAACAGGAATGCAGTTGTAGAGGAAGGAGTACAAGAAAAGTTACAGGAGAATATGGACTCGGGACAAGGAATGAGAGAGGAGAAAGACTAATTGAGTTCTGTAATAATTTTCAGCTAGTAATAGCGAATACTCTCTTCAAGAATCACAAGAGGAGAATGTATACTTGGAAAGGCTGGGTGATATGGAAGATTTCAGTTAGATTACATCATGGTCAGACAGAGATTCCGAAATCAGATACTGAATTGTAAGGCATACCCAAGAGGAGATATAGACTCAGATCACAACGTAGTAGTGATGAAGAGAAGGTTGAAGTTTAAGAGATTAATCAGGAAGAAGCAATAGACAAAGAAATGGAGTACGGATGTACTAAGGAATGATAAGATACAATTCAAGTTCTCTAAGGCTATAGATATCTCAATAAGGAATAGATCAGTAGGCAGTACAGTTGGAGAGGAATGTGCATCTCTAAAAAGAGCAGTCACAGAAGAGGCAAACAAAAATATAGGTACAAAGAGGGTGTGAGGCACACTGAAAATATTCTAAGTTCGGAGTTGGCATGGCTGCACGGGACATGTGGCAAGCCGGGGCTCGTCAGAAACCGCGTGGTGCTGAACATTAGCAGGTGCAAGAGGGTAGATCCAGTGCGTGTCCAGGCCGACCGTGTGACTGGGAATTCCATGTTGATGTTGTGTCGAAGAATGGGCTCTGTGTCAATGAAGGAGATTTGTATGCTGGGAGTGCCAAAGATGGCAGAATTTGTGAAACCATAATGGCAGACATTTCACAGTTCATGTAGAAATTAATAATAGCCAGAGGAATCATGATACCTCAAAAGAAACATGTACATTACCATTATGTGCATGGCGATTCTGATGGTGTAATCAGATTTTCAAGATCTTTATTAGCTTAAAGTTTAGTATCTGATTGTAAATAATACAAGTAACACCCAGCAACGAATTTCCAAAATCTAAAAGGTTCATCCAATTTTGTCTTTCGACATGTCTTCAGAAAGCTATTAGTGTAAACCTAAATTGGTACGAATTACAGGCATGTAACTTGAATAGTACATGAGTTATTGGAGGTCAAAGTGGCCGATTACTATCGATCGCGTCAGGCCATAAGTACTCCACAGTTACAAGAAAAAACGGTATCAGCATGCCTATAAATGTATTTATTCGTCTTTGTCTTTGTTTATATCCTATATATAATATTCATGAAGAAATTGGTCAAATATTTACGGTGTTTTAGAAAGCACACAGACATTAGGCTACTGGCCTACTTTTGTTTCTATTATTTGATATATGTTTATTTAATTTGTTTATGTATTTAATAATGTGTGTTAGAGCGTGTTTATGGTCCAGCTATAGGAATATTTATTTAATTTCAAGTTATTTAAATGTAAATCCAGTATTTTGTATGTATTTCAATATGTTTGTCAGCGTGCGTTGGCTTGGAAACATGGCGGGAGCCCTCTAGCCAATCCAGTGCTCGTTACTAAGGTAGGCGACTGCCGAAGTCAATGGAGAGACTGGATGGAAGACAGACGGTCGCAGGAAATACTTGGAGAGTGTTGAGCAGTTTACGTGTGGTCACAAGAGATTGAAATACTTCGTAGTGCCGACTTGTTCACTTGCGAGATTTCCGTGGCTTATGTAGTGAAGACGTAGTATGCATTTAGAAGTGAGTATCTTGCGAGCTATGTTCTTGCTTATAACTAGTTACGTGAAGTAGGAATCTACTGTTTCCCTGTTATTCAACTCATATTTTATTCAATTGCTGGACCATCGACAACAATAAGTTCAAATGGCTCTGAGCACTTGGGAACTTAACTTCTCAGGTCATCAGTCCCCTAGAACTTAGAACTAATTAAACCTAACTAACCTAAGGACATCACACACATCCATGTCCGAGGCAGGATTCGAACCTGCGACCGTAGCGGTCGCGCGGTTCCGGACTGAGGCGCCTAGAACCGCTCGGCCACTCCGGCCGCCAACACCAATAAGTGTTTTGCAGTAATAAACGGCATTCTTAAAGGTACTCCTGCTATTGTACTTATCATTTAAAGTCGTTAAAATAGTATCTGCAGATTTTATTTAATTGCAATCTCTCATTTATAAATTTCTATGCTACATTCAAAATTCGTAATTGCCGAGTGATAGAAACCTTCGACCATCCAATTCATGTGTATATTCATATTGTATACTGTAGAGTATTTGGTTCGTAATGTGGCAACTATGTACCCCAGCCCCTAGACAACGAAACCAGCCAAAACTTTTGATATGACAACTTCGAGTGTGAAAGGAGGAAGTATACAACTGTTCAAGAAAATTTAGGAATACAGAGAAACAAGTCGCTGAGGAATGAAATAAACAGGAAATGTAGGGAAGCTAAGACGAAATGGATGCAAGGAAAATGTGAAGAAATCGAAAAAGAAATTGTTGGAAGGACTGATTCAGTATACAGGAAAGTCAAAACAATCTTTGGTGAAATTAAAAACAAGGGTGGTAACATTAAGAGTGCAACTGGAATTTCACTGTTAAATGCAGAGGAGAGAGCGGATAGGAAGAATGAGTGCACTGAAGGCCTCTATGAGGGGGGGGGGGGAGATTTGTCTGATGTGATAGAAGAAGGAACAGGAGTCGATTTAGAGGAGATACGGGATCCAGTATTAGAATTAGAATTTAGGAGAGTTTTGGAAGACTTCGGATCAGACAGAAGGGATAGATAGCATTCGATAAATACAGGGTGTGTAAATGAAGTTCCAAAATTAATTTTTTCCTGAGTAGTGGTGTGTGCGCAGACCGGTCTCACTACCTGAGCCAGGTGGTGGTGGGGTGTTGCCTAAACAAGCCAAGCATCGGCATTTGTCAGCGAAACGCTGAAGTGAAAACTTTGCGAGTGCAGGAAGTGTCTGTTTCGAAACGTCGTCGAGAAATCGGAGCGTCCAAACTGCAGTGCCTCTTGACACAGAGGTGTTGGATCAAATTTTGTGTAAAACTGAACAAGACCGGTACGGAAACGTTCGAAATGATTCAAGAGGCCTATAAAGAATACTTTCATGTCATGTTCAAAGGTTTTCATGTGACACAAGGTGTTCAAAGATGGCTGTGAAGACTTGGAGGACGATGAACGCTCTGGAAGACTTTCACAAGCAGAACTGACGAAAATCTAGCCAAAGTGCGTCAAGTTTTAACCAGTGACCGACGTCTCAGAGTCGGAATGATTGCACATGAAGCGGGTTGAGGATCGATTCCGCCCAGAGAAGAAAGACGACTGTGTGCTCCACCATGACAATGCGACCATTCAGACCTGCTTCGCTGTCACTGAAGTCTTGACCTGGTTCAACGTGGCAACGCTGCCACAGCCACCCTATAGCCCCAACCACGCCCCCATTGACTTCCTTTTGTTCCCCCAGATGAAGAGAGACCTGTAAGGGAAGGGGTTTGACAGCATTGCTACGGTCCAAAAGGCTTCGAGGAGGGTTTTTAACAGCATTCTGGTTAAGGAGTTCCAGGAAGCTTACCAGCAGTGTAAAATCTCGTTGGGCAGCGGTGTGTGGATTCTCTTTTGAAGAATTTTAATCCGATGTATGAAAATATTCAATAAATTTTGTGTTCTGAGACCAGTCTTGACACTTTATTTAACACCCTGTATTTCTAAAAACACTGAGGCAAGTGGCAACAAAACAACTTTTCACGTTGATATGTAGAATGTATAAGTCTGGCGATATACCATCTGACTTTCAGAAAAATATCATGCACACAATTCCGAAGACTGCAAGAGCTGGCAAGTGCGAGAATTATCAGACAATCAGCTTAACAGCTCTTGCATCAAAGTTACTTACAAGAATAATATACAGAAGAATGGAAAAGAAAATTGAGGATCTCAAGTTTGGCTTCAGAAAAGTTAAAGACACCAGAGACGCAATTCTAACGTTGTGGTTGATAGCGGAAGCAGGACTAAAGAAAAATCAAGACACGTTCATAGAATTTGATCTGGAAAAATGTAAATAGTGCAAGATGTTCGGAATTCTGAGAAAAACGGGGGTAAGCTATAGGAAGAGATGTGTAATATGCAATATATTCAACAGCCAGGAGGGAATAATATGAATGGACGACCAAGAACGAAGTGCTCGGATGAAAAAGGGTGTAAGACAGGGGTATCCTCTTTCACCCCTGATGTTCAATATGTACACTCTTTGACATAAAACTCGACCGGCGGCCGGCCGCTTCAGAGGCTAAGTCCGCGTCGATCGCGACATGGGACACAAAAACTGGCCAACTCGCTAATTCTCTAAGTCCGGTTATCTGCACAATCTGGCAACAATGTAGACTGCGGCACTTCCTGGAGGAAAACTTGTCCCAAGATAGAGAGACTGTAGGCAGATTACGCCTGTGGTCTAGCGGTAGCGTGCGTTGTTTCTGTTCATAATGTCAGTCGATCGAGAGCAGCTGGCATAAAATATTTTTATAGCCTCTTCTGTCTGAATGCTGAAGACGTGAATGTAATGGTAGCGCAGATTCAATCTATTTCGCTTTGTGACACACCGATATCAAAATTTTATCTAGTAACGATTTTGCGGCAGATTTCCTGCAGACTGTCCTCCTCTGGACGCCGTATGCGGCAAAGCTCCGGGATCCATTTGCTGGCTACTGGCAGCGGCCGTGGCGACAGCAGCGGCGCTGCACTCCCCCGTTCTCTATCGAAAGCGCCTGCTACCGCTCATCGCTTTTGATGATTTAAAACGCTTTATTATTAAATGTTGCTCCACAGAAAATTTCTACAATTTCCATTCACGCTCAAAAGCAACGGAGACAGACGCCCTGATTAGTAGGCGGGTAATCGGCAAGAGCTGAGTATGGCCCGAAATTAATTTTATAGACTGGGACGAAATTAAACCACCTCACTACATTCGATGAATTTACAAATGCTTCATACCTCGTTTCTTTTCCTTTCAAACTTAATTATTTGTGCAACTTTTGGTCAATGTTTGGATGTTTTCGTCAAGCCAGAGTGAGCGTCTGTGGTGTAAAGTGTATTACAGTTCTTGTTTCATTCCTTATGGTAAGTCTATGCGATAAACTGTGTGAATACCTTGCAATGCATGCTCTGTAGCAGTGCAGGCACACTGCACATTTGGAGTTCCATGTATGGGTTCATGAAGTATTTATTGTTGATCGGAAGTGATAGTTAAGGTCATCAGATTTAAACCAGAAAAAATTGTCGTTTTGAAGGTTTCAGAGAACGGAAAGGAATTGCTAACGCCGGTGTTAGAAAACGTCTACAGTTAAATGCTATTGCAAAAATTTAGAAGATGGGAACTATATTAATGAACATGTGCACTTCATAAACAACCTTCCGACATGTTAGACCTATATGACGAACAAAGCTCAAATTTATATCGTTGACAGTCGGTTTGAATCTTTTCAGGACCTATTTTACAGTGAAGCACCTTAGAATTTGCAAAGCAGAAATCCATGATATTAACTTAATTTACTAAGTCGAAATCGGACGAAGATTGATGTTTAAAGGCATTCTTCAGATTTCGCATAAGAAATTTTTACTAGCAGTTTGCAACTCCATTAATTAAAATGGAAAATAAAAGGTTGTAGTCAGCGGCTTCTACCGTGATTCGAACTTATAGTACAAGCAGTGCAACGCACAAGGGAACCTCTGAGCTAACGACACACTGGCGGCCAGAGGCGGACTATAGTCACTGCTATGTTGCCTGAGCCTCAAAACGCAACCTTAAACACACAAACAGAGGAGGTGGAGATTACTGTTTTAACGTCCCGTCGACAACGATGTCATCCCGGCATTTGCCTGAAGCGATTTAGGGAAATCATTGAAAACCTAAATCAGGATGGCCGGGCGCGGGATTGCACCGTCGTCCTCCCGAATGCACACACAAACAGGTGTTACTTATGTGAAGAACGCCGTTCTTGGAGTCCAGAAATTAAATATACTTTCTAATTGTGTCATCTTGCAGTGGATTATATCGTACGAGTCTTCGATGTGGAAAACGAATGTCAAGTGAATTTAGCGAGGTAACGCCGACCTACGCCCGGAAGTAAATGCACTATCAGAGTGTTGACAAATATTTGCTGTCCACAAGCGAGGTACACGCCTGTGAATGACTTTCTTAGTTTTGAGTGCACTTACGAAAGAAATATAAAAACAACAATGAGAGTTACTGATTTATGCTGCTCAGTTTGCAGTCAGTTCTGAGTATTATTAGTAACTACGCTCCAGTCCCTAAACCTAGTTACAGAAAACGAATCAGACGCATTACGTATTCCAGGCCGTAGCAGCCGCGACTTGGGGACACCAGCTATGGTCACTTCCCAGACCGCTGTAGGATCACATCGGTTCGTCTTCTTCCTGCTGGTACTGTAACTGAGATTTGGCAACAAGGCAAAGTATGTTTGGCAACTCTGTGATCGACGAGTTACTTCCTGGTGTGCACGGAATTAAGCCTCAAAGTTCACTTGATTTTACCTGTCATTTCCATTGAATAATCTGAGTTATTATAGCTTGAAGGGTAACAAAAGATTGAAAATTTACGGTTTTCAGCCCAGTAAAGTCGTTGCAGGTGGAAATCGCAACTAATCTCGACCTTTAAATAGCGGTTTACGAGTTCTAGTTACTATTGCCGTCGTAATAGGAAGCTGAGACCCATACCTCCTCGCCAGCTCTGTGGTAACGTGCTGACCTGTGATACAGCATCTGTTACGGTTCGCAGTTCCAGTCTCACTGACTAAAACGTTTTTATCCCTTCTGTGAAAGAGCTACAAGCAGTCAGATCAAACATCAATAAGGAAATCGCAAGAAAATGCTTTCAACTCATAGTGCAATGTTGAAAAACTTACAATGCTGCACAACAGGTAACGCCTCTTTCCGCTGCTGACAAGCGAATTTTGGGTTTCTAGGAACACGTAACAATATTTATGAAATGCCACATTTGCATACCTCTTGAGTATGACACAGCATACCAATTAAACACAGACCCAATCAAAATCTAAGTGAGTAGTATTTTACTAATTCGTGTCGATAGAGGCATGCTTGTGTACAGATACTTTCGTCGTAAGGTTATCATGGTTAGTTTTATTTCATTTCTTATATTACAGTGCACAATTTTCGTAAGGTTTCCTTTAGTGTTGTTAAAACAATAGTAAACATGAGAGAGAAATTAATCATCAACGATATGTGCGAATTCTCTGATGTTACCTATGACAGTCTGACAATGCACATGCAGTTTATTGATTACATGCATGTAGAAAATTTGTTCTGAGTTAAAGCTGTCAATCAAAGTTTGAAGAAGAATAAAATAGCACTACCACACGACAGCTAATGTAGAAAATACTTTTCTGACATATTATGGCACGATGCGCTCTCCCTGCACATCTTCGAAATGCATCTGCTGCCTGCTGTCTATTAAACCTGAATAGAACAAAAGTCACAGTAGTTAGTCCTTTTTCCACATGAGACTACTTTGGGTTGAGAAGTGAAGGGAATTATGTTCAAAGTTCCATTAGATTGATAACTTCAGCAGAGAGCAGAATTGCGTTTTAAAAAATGTAGCACTGAATGTATTCGAACTCGCGACATCTTATCTATGCTACAAGCTGACACGTAGCTACAACAGCTCCAGAGCTCGGCAACTATTCCTCCAGAACTTTTGGATTCCACAGCACTGTGAGATTATGCATATGGCCAGGTCTTGACTTCTGAGAGACAAACAGTTACAGCTTTTCTTTTGGACTGAACGACGTTTTCTAGTAACAGATAGTGCAATAGAATAGCTCAAGTGGAAAGGAACACTTCCTATTTAAACTTCTGCATCCTACAATGTTGGCAGTTGTGTGTAGGTGGCAGTAACGTGATTTTATTTCTGTGATTACAAAATAGTCGAATGTATGCACAGGGTAGCCGAGGCAGCTAGTTCATGGTGATTCGGTCAACCAAGTAAATGAATTTACTGAACATGCTGCAAATTACTACAGGGAGCCTGTGTGTCAGAATTCTCATCCAGTGTGGCGCAACTGCGTTACGATAGAAAAATGACTCGCAGAGAAGAGGATTTCGTGGTCTGTTGGACGGATGGTAGGTTGTTATACCTATGGTCTGGGTTCGATTCCCACTTCCGTCAATGATTTTAGATAGGGAGAGACAGATTCCATTCTCTCCTGGCTACACCAAGTGAAGGAGATATAATGGCTGCGTGGTCTGAAAATTCACATTAAAGATGATATTCCTTCTTTACCAAGTAGACGGTAGGTTGAACCACAATAAAGTCTGGAGTGGCGACATGTAGAAGCTCTATCACCAGTAACCTTTCTTATACTAGTTATTTATTTCAAGTGACGACACAAACGCTATGTATGGTCACAGGACACTTATTCCATCTTTTATTTGAGCTTCTGTATGTCGATAAAATTGGTTCTGAACTGGGAATGCAACTCGGACCGCCCTTAACGCGGAATTTGATCCCTTCGTGGCAATACAGCTCGGCTACAATTTGTTGTTTGTTCAAAACTGCAGATTCCTCAACACCTTCACATATTATGCGTGAATGGGATCGAATCCTGGCCCGGCACTAAAGATTTAATTATGTATTATCAAGCTCTAGCATGAGAACACCTATCTGCTGGTGGATAATAATTTTGATTTTTAATGTATTTTCATTCGCTGTCAACACTAACGATATCTGACGTTTTTAACTCCCAGTGAGACACAGAACTACTTGCGAGATGACTGTAAGTTCAAGATGCTATTCTGAGCAGCTGGTGGAGAAAAATTCGGTAGCTGACGTCTCTTTGTGTGTAGTCAACAACGATATGTGTGGGGCTCTATTCCCAGTGAGCGCTGAACTCTTCGTCATATTATTTCAGTTCAAACATGCTCACATGTCACTGCTGGTGCAACAAACCCATATTTAACGTTAGTTTTCTCTAGAATATAACAGCGATAGGTGCCGGGTTGGAGTCCTGGGAAGGAAAAAATTAATGTTTCGTCTCGTCATTTCAGTTAAAACATCTAGTTACTGCCGCGAAATTCCGATATGTCACATTTGACTGTGCTTCGATAGCAATCCGATTAGGTTCCGGGTTCGAATCCGTGTCCAACACACAGCTTTACCTCACGGCATTTCAAGTAAGTTACTGGTGAAGAAGCAATATTTAACATCTCTCGTAGTTCGTTAACAGGGACAATAGATGCTGGGTAGGAATTCGCGTCTGTTAAAAATGTTTGCGTTATGCAATTTAAAGTTGATATTTGCTAACTGATACTGTCTAAAATCGAGGTATATCACTCTGTATGCCTAATCAGGAATGACTGTTAGTTTCCGTCAGTCACGAAATCTTTGCTTAGTCTGCATGAGCTGGGTTTGAATCCATATGCAGAAGAAGACGGTTCGTCGTGTCATTTAATGTTCATACATATTCTCAACTAGCTGCTCGTGAATAACTTAAATTTTTAATGTCATTTTGTGTTAAATAGTTCAAATGGTTCAAATGGCTCTGAGCACTATGGGACTTAACTTCTAAGGTCATCAGTCCCCTAGAACTTAGAACTACTTAAACCTAACTAACCTAAGGACATCACACACATCCATGCCCGAGGCAGGATTCGAACCTGCGACCGTAGCGGTCACGCGGTTCCAGACTGAAGCGCCTAGAACCGCACGGCCACATCGGCCGGCCCCCACCATCTGGTATCAATGCATTACCTTATAATCCATTATATATAATCATTTTCATAGTACACTTGATATTATAGATGAGTAGGACACGAGACAGGACGTAGATAATGTCCGTTTGACGTCAACAGTGTGTAACATTTTACTTTTTTTGAATAGGACAATGTTCCTCTCCAATAATTTTTAGATTAGTTACAATAAGCTTACGCTGCAAGAGAATTCGCTTGTATTTTTCAATATGTGGTCTGTTGTCGGTTTGAAGGCCTTCCATAACATCGGCAACGTAGTGCAACTCCACCGAGAGCTGTCTGGAGTAGGGTGGAGATAGCAATGTGAAAGTTGCGAGCTGTCGAAGACGATCTTCATATTCCCAATGCGATTAGGACATCGTATACTCTTGACGACGTTTAGCACCTGTGCGGTCAGTCACCCAATTTCAGAATTCATTTTGAGTAATCCTGCTAAATTCCCAAAATATTGTCTTTTTATATTGATGAGTAGTATGGATAGTCGTCACGTTCATGTGCCGTCTACAACGCAAATTTAATGTTACTATCCTAGGAACTAACCTGCAATACGTTTTGTATTTCATAATCGGTACTATCTGCATTAACCGTCATCAGAGCAATGTCAGGGAACAGAATGCAGCAGTGCCTACTTGAGGACCTGCTTGAGTCGTGTTCTAAGGAAAGGGTAGTTGCTGGTTCACATTATATTACACTAGCGAGAAGTACCGACTTTTCCTTTTCTCTGCAAACATCCTGAACTAAATTCAGTAACTAAATGCTAAGAATATATTTGCATTGTGCCAACTCAAAGATCAATAGATATGGATATAGATATAGATTTTTATATTTAAACCATTCTCGTTCTGCGTTGGAATAAACATCATTCACTATTTGCTTGTTCTTGTTACGATTGTTATTGTCATTCTCTCACTCGCAAGAGTCTTATGCTGATGCAGTATGAATAAATTATGCCATTGGATACAAAGCGGTTTAGTTTTGAGACCTAACCCACGAGGGGGGAAGGCACAGTGGTCTGCTTCAGGAATTCCAAGCAATAAAACACAAAAAACAACCCAGGAAGGGTTCGAACAGCTACTTTCACGCAGAGACATGCATTTGGAATCTGTTCATCGTTACGGGGTCAAACAAGAGGGTAACATTACTGAAACAATGATCGGGCTACTTAGTATATAATAGAGCATACAGATTTCAAGGAGGAAACGTATGAAGACGCAGACTTCCTCGTTATCAATATGTGCGGCATATCTTTCGTGTTAACGAAAGTAAATTCCCGCTTTACCTCTTCTTACGTGTCAAATGAAATGAATGCCATGAGGAATAGAATATTTGTTGACTGCGTCTCTTCTTGCTTCCATCCTTACCAACATATTTCTTCATTCTCGTGGTAACCATGACATTCTATGTGCATGCTGCAAACGATTGCAAGTGGACAAATTCGACATCGAGGTACAAAGCGTTTGGTATCTTACATTATATTCAATTCGAATAAGCTTCCGGTGTATTTTTACTTCGTTTGTATTTTTAGATGATTATGAACGTTACGGAAATTTATCTCACATGCTTTATGTTGAATGAGAAACATTGAATGATCTGTTTTGCTTTCCCTACGTTGAAATGATATAATGTCGGCGTCAACAGCCTTCTTCCACGCCGGAAGCTGAAACTTGTATCATTCTGGATTAATGATAATTGAATGTCTCATATGTATACATAGCCCACAAGGCGACGTCAGAAACCATCAGGGGAGAACGCCGCATAAAAACCAAACGTGCGCGCGCGTCTCCACTCTGAAGAACCGTATCGGAGAATCACGGCAAGCATTTCGCTGAAGAGCTGCCTCGTCAGAGAGCCGAGAAGTGGCAGCGTCGTAGCAAATATTTGTCAACACTCTGATAGTGCATTTACTTCCGGGCGTAGGTCGGCGTTACCTCGCTAAATTCACTTGACATTCGTTTTCCACATCGAAGACTCGTACGATATAATCCACTGCAAGATGACACAATTAGAAAGTATATTTAATTTCTGGACTCCAAGAACGGCGTTCTTCACATAAGTAACACCTGTTTGTGTGTGCATTCGGGAGGACGACGGTGCAATCCCGCGCCCGGCCATCCTGATTTAGGTTTTCAATGATTTCCCTAAATCGCTTCAGGCAAATGCCGGGATGGTTCCTTAGGAAGGGCACGGCCGATTTCCTTCCCCATCCTTCCCTAATCCGAGCTTGTGCTCCGTCTCTAATGACATCGTTGTCGACGGGACGTTAAAACAGTAATCTCCACCTCCTCTGTTTGTGTGTTTTGAGGCTCAGGCAACATAGCAGTGACTATAGTCCGCCTCTGGCCGCCAGTGTGTCGTTAGCTCAGAGGTTCCCTTGTGCGTTGCACTGCTTGTACTATAAGTTCGAATCACGGTAGAAGCCGCTGACTACAACCTTTTATTTTCCATTTTAATTAATGGAGTTGCAAACTGCTAGTAAAAATTTCTTATGCGAAATCTGAAGAATGCCTTTAAACATCAATCTTCGTCCGATTTCGACTTAGTAAATTAAGTTAATATCATGGATTTCTGCTTTGCAAATTCTAAGGTGCTTCACTGTAAAATAGGTCCTGAAAAGATTCAAACCGACTGTCAACGATATAAATTTGAGCTTTGTTCGTCATATAGGTCTAACATGTCGGAAGGTTGTTTATGAAGTGCACATGTTCATTAATATAGTTCCCATCTTCTAAATTTTTGCAATAGCATTTAACTGTAGACGTTTTCTAACACCGGCGTTAGCAATTCCTTTCCGTTCTCTGAAACCTTCAAAACGACAATTTTTTCTGGTTTAAATCTGATGACCTTAACTATCACTTCCGATCAACAATAAATACTTCATGAACCCATACATGGAACTCCAAATGTGCAATGTGCCTGCACTGCTACAGAGCATGCATTGCAAGATATTCACACAGTTTATCGCATAGACTTACCATAAGGAATGAAACAAGAACTGTAATACACTTTACACCACAGACGCTCACTCTGGCTTGACGAAAACATCCAACCATTGACCAAAAGTTGCACAAATAATTAAGTTTGAAAGGAAAAGAAACGAGGTATGAAGCATTTGTAAATTCATCGAATGTAGTGAGGTGGTTTAATTTCGTCCCAGTCTATAAAATTAATTTCGGGCCATACTCAGCTCTTGCCGATTACCCGCCTACTAATCAGGGCGTCTGTCTCCGTTGCTTTTGAGCGTGAATGGAAATTGTAGAAATTTTCTGTGGAGCAACATTTAATAATAAAGCGTTTTAAATCATCAAAAGCGATGAGCGGTAGCAGGCGCTTTCGATAAAGAACGGGGGAGTGCAGCGCCGCTGCTGTCGCCACGGCCGCTGCCAGTAGCCAGCAAATGGATCCCGGAGCTTTGCCGCATACGGCGTCCAGAGGAGGACAGTCTGCAGGAAATCTGCCGCAAAATCGTTACTAGATAAAATTTTGGTATCGGTGTGTCACAAAGCGAAATAGATTGAATCTGCGCTACCATTACATTCACGTCTTCAGCATTCAGACAGAAGAGGCTATAAAAATATTTTATGCCAGCTGCTCTCGATCGACTGACATTATGAACAGAAACAACGCACGCTACCGCTAGACCACAGGCGTAATCAGCCTACAGTCTCTCTATCTTGGGACAAGTTTTCCTCCAGGAAGTGCCGCAGTCTACAGTGTTGCCAGATTGTGCAGATAACCGGACTTAGAGAATTAGCGAGTTGGCCAGTTTTTGTGTCCCATGTCGCGATCGGCGCGGACTTAGCCTCTGAAGCGGCCGGCCGCCGGTCGAGTTTTATGTCAAAGAGTGTACATCGAAGAAGCAATGACGGAAATAAAAGAATGGTTCAGGAAGGGAATTAAAATTAAAGGTGAAAGGATATCAATGATAGGATTCGCTGATGACATTGATACCCTGAGTGGAAGTGAAGAAGAATTACATGATCTGCTTAATAAAATGAACAGCCTAATGAGTACAGAATATGGTCCGAGCGAAGAAAGACTAAAGTAATGAGAAGTAGCAAAAATGAGAACAGCGAGAAACTTATCAGGGTTGATGGCCACGAAGTAGATGAAGTTAAGGAATTCTACTACCCAGGCAGCAAAATAACCAGTGACAGACAGAACAAGGAGGACATCAAAAGCAGACTAGCACTGGCAAAAAGGGCATTCCCAACCAAGACAAGAGATGTCTGCTAGTATCAAACATGGGTCTTCATTTGAGGAAGAAATTTATGAAAATGTATGTTTAGGGCATAACATGTATGAAAGTCGCGAGCTCTATCTTCTTATCTCGTGTTTTCTACTGAAAATCTCGTGCTTGTACTCTTGTTAACTTTACTATTACAGAGACCGCCTAAACTTTTTTTTTCATTGGTCCTGTGTGCAACAAATAACTTACTTGGTCTTTCTGCTGCCACTGCTTGATCTGCTGCATTCCATTATTTAACAAAAACATTAAAAAAACCTATTATTCGTGCTGAGTGCAATGCATGTTCTGTATGGTGGCTCCTGCTGTTGCTGCGGCTGCTGCTGCTTACTACAACTACATATAATTCAAGAGAAAGGGTTTGGTCAAATCTAAACTCGATAAATGATAACCCAGACACATAATTCCCTTTTTTTTCCAAAACGATATTCTGAAAGCGATTCTTTCTCATTCAATTAACAAAACGCTAGAAGCTCTTAGAACAATCGCTTCGTATGTAAATCTGCCTCCAGTGGCATTAAAACAATACTACAAATTAATCAAACTCTTGAGACAGACTGAAATACTTCTCAGTTAAATGCATAGTGAAACAATTCCCTGACAATTCCAAAAAAAGACAATGACAAAAAACAATACTTAATCTATTCGCCTAACAATGGCTTCCCTTAAGAATTCAACTCCTATCATTATCAAAATTACCGTCTGCTGCTACGCACATGCACAATCCCTTTTCTCTAAATTAATAAGCGCGCTGCAAATTATAATAAATATCAGCTCACTACCAAATGTTGTGTCGCTGCTGGCGGACACGGCAGTACGGCAGCTCGGCGACGACCCCTCGCCCAACACACGTGCGCAACACAGCAGACGGGCTCCTACGCTGGCTTCAAAACTAGTGATGGGGAGCTCGTTAATGAGTCGTTCAAATGAACGCTTCACTCCAGTGAAGTGTGAACTAACCACTCAATTTCAATGAACTGGTACTTCAAACTCTTCACAGATAACACACTCCACACTTTCTTCTAGTTCACTCACTCTCTTCCCCTCTCCCTCATCCCATTACATCGGCGCTACGTCACTCATTCTCCCTACACTTCAGTCTCCCCTCTACTGCCTGTCGACGAATCGCGCGGCGTTTGTGGGAAACGATAGGTTTAGGAGGGGTTGGCGAGGTGAGGGGCGAGGGGAAGGCAGCGTCAGCTGCTTCCTGCAGTGCTGACATCATTATCCGTGACTATTTGTGCAGTTCAGTTATACTTCGCGTCTACCGGTAGCCTACCGTTGGCAGCGCTTTCGGACAAATTAATATTACAGATGCAAACGAAGAGGCTGGCTGTGTGAGCACGCACAGCCAACATGAAAATAAAAGTTTTGTTTATAACACTGAAAGAGGGATTTTACCTGAAATCGTACCAATGACTACAGGTGACAGTTTACGTTTTGAATCTGGAGGGTTATATTATTATCAACAAAAATAAAATCTACAGTAAAATTTCTGAATAATTACTTAACGTAGATATATAGACTTTGTCACAGTGCTGAACATACTCACTCTATTTTGGATTAAATTTTATAAGTAACATGAAATGGGACTGCATTTTGTTGGTAGCCCTAGTTTTCAGTCCATGAATACAACAAATAATGCTTCACTTGGCAGATAAAGACTTTTTTGGGCGCTTCATGAGAAAATGTCGAGCAAGATTAAATGTAATACCTTCTTTATATGTGACAGGCTTCTCTGTTTATCTTTCCTTTGTCCCCTTCGACCATGCTCTATTTAAGTTAGCTCAGACGCTGTAAGAGCGTAAAACTTTGCGTGCACGTTACTGCATAGTTGGCCATCTGTTGGTAAAATTATGAAGTATTACGAAGCTTTATTGCACGAGCGAGGCGAAGCGAGCGTAGCCGCGGCTGAGCGGCGAACTGGGCAACTTCGCCAGGCTTCCGTACTTCATGAATGAACTACTTCATTTGAACGCTTCACGGCAAAGAGTGAAATGAATGAAGTAGTTCACGGGAATGAACGAGTTCGACCCATCTCTATTCAAAACTGCCACTAGTTAATCTGTGTGCTGCGAAGCGCGACAACAATATCTTAGATTCCAGAGCTTGTGTATGCGCGCTGTAGCCAACCTTTACATCCTAAGAGAGTATTGCCAACTCTCATGTATGGTAGTGAACATGGACTGTGAGTAAACCGGAACAGGAGAGAATCGAAGCATTTGAGATGTGGTGTTACAGACGAATGTTGAAAATTTCGTGGACTGATAAAGTAAGGAATGAGGAGGTTCTCCACAGAAGCGGAGAGGAAAGGAATATGTGGAAAACTGTGACAAGGAGAAGGGACAGAATGATAGGACATTTGTTAAGACGTCAGGGAATGACTTTCATGGTACTAGAGGGTGCTGTAGAGGGCAAAAGCAGTGGAGGAAGACAGAGATTGGAATACATCCAGCAAATAATTGAGGACATAGGCTGCAAGCGCTACTCTGAGATGACTTTAGCACAGAAGAGGAAATCGGGGGCAGCATCAATCAGAAGCCTAATGACTAAGAAGAAAAGAAAGATAGCCTAGGAGCTAACAAGAATGTGCTTAATAGTCCTTCCATTTGTGCAACAATTTCTATCTGCCAATCAGTATTAAATATTCTTTCTGGGACTGAAAACACGTTGACTGACACTGATTTTAAATTGTTGAAGAATATTGAGACATTATATCTACTACAACTTCTTGAATGAGCAAGACTCATCGATTTAGGCTGTCTTTGGCATAGTTGTCTGTGACATTTCATGATGTATAGGCATCACTGTTTACTAGCGTCTACGTTTTTGTTCCAAGATTGAGGCATGTTCTTGCCAATTTTTAAACTAATTACAGGCAAAGGATAGCCCTTTTTAGAGATATTTATGGAAGAGAGTCAACTCATTTTCATTCTCAAGATTGGACTGAATAATTTTTGGAAGAAGCAGAAATACGATTTTTTAAATATCTCTGTAGAGCAGCGCTTAAACATCTTAAACACCATAATTTTTAATTTTTGACTCACTGCCCTTTGGCAGGAGTAGAATGATGGCTGGAGTAATGGCACCATGTCCCATTATGGCACCATGTCCCATTAGGTTCAAATGGTTCTGAGCACTATGGGACTTAATTTCTAAGGTCATCAGTCCCCTAGAACTTAGAACTACTTAAACCTAACTAACCTAAGGACATTACACACATCCATGCCCGAGGCAGGATTCGAACCTGCGACTGTAGCGGTCGTGCGGTTCCAGACTGTAGCGCCTAGAACCGCTCGGCCACCCCGGCTGGCTGTTCCATTAGGAACTTGGTGGCAGCAGGCTTGGATGGAAGGTCCATGAAGTTGTGGTATCAAGTTCCGTGAAGGACATAGTGCTGGCAGCAGATGCAACCAGTTCTTAAACCTGTAGCTGCTGCTGCTGGTGCCCAGATGTCTTGCTGTCTGCCATAGCTTTGGGGTCATGGTAGTGCTGCTTGTTTCCAGCGACGAGAAGTGACCTGTGCCTCCAAAAAATAGACAAATTTATATGCCTCTATTGTGCCTGTGTTTCACTAAAACCCAACACTAGTCATGTCGCCCATAACAAAAGACCTGCCTTGGTGTGGTGACATTAACCCGCAGGCAACACAGTCAGTACTATGCAGTACAGTTTACTACTGTGCTCTGCTATCCTGGCTTCACAATCGACTTTCGTGTCTGTCATTGTGACCCACATGTCACCACACTGATGACTATCAGCTCCTCTTTGTTGATGCAATGCTCCACAGTGTCTTCCACACCACTTCTCACAACTTTTGCTACAGATATATAATTTTTACTGAAAGACTAGGTAGCAGCACTACACTGCCCTCTCCATAGAGAAGACCCAGTCCCTTGGGTCTTTCCCTGGCCCGGTTCTCTATTGAAATTGCTTCCACGCCTTAATCTTAAAACAAATGTATGAAACTGAATTGGTTACTATTAACTACTATGCGTATTACAATATCAGTATGACTCCATAAGTCAATCTTTCATCCCTAGCTTCGGGGATTCCGTCTACAAGAAAATGAATCAACATTGGATTGCGTTCTTACATGGCTCGTCATTTCATATACATAAGAGCTATCCAGAGCTAAATCAGAGTCACCACAGTGCTGGGTATGGCAGTGCTCAAGACACCAGTTACCTGATTCTTCCATCCTGATACAGTTCCACATGCTGCAGCAATTGCCCTGTAGTGAGCTATCACTCCTGTGCTGTTTTCATCTGACTTAATGAATAGTCGAGGCTCAGTTCCCAGGTGTCGTTTAGGAAGCTAAAGCTTTCTTTGAACATCATCTACAGAGGTTCATCTAGCCATTACAACTCTCGCTGTGTTACATTCAATAGGATATCTCCTTTCATAGATGCTAGTAACGGAAACATTGCTCTTGTAATTTCGCACATAGTTCTATCGATTAACAGTCCACTGTCTGCCCATTCAAAAACACCTAGCCCCGATGAATTTCCTTTGCTCATAGAAACTAGCGACCTCCACCATATCGTTGAACGCTGAGTATATCCAATGTAAACCCACTCTCTTAAAGTATGGTTCCGGTTCGATCACCTCGTTCTGGCAATGTCGACCCTGTGTTTTACCCCTGAAGGGTGGCATGACGCACGCACGCCCGCCCGTTGCCATTTAGTGGGCCTAGAATATGATGACTACACTGCTGTGACATTGCTGGAGCTCACTCTCGGTTATAACCAAGTGTCGGTCCCCATCTTCCGCTAGTAGTAACACCCTTTCGTCTCTCACTTGCACAAATTTCCGAACTGTTGCCAACTTCAGAAGATAAACGTGCTCTGTGTAGCACTTGAAAAGGATAAGTGTGCACTGTATAACGTCTATAAATTAGGTTGCCAGGTGTGTGCACTCTGTGGGTACGGGGTGGGAAACTGTCACGGTTCAGGATGCTAAGTGCACTCGGCACACTGTCAACTAACGAATAACTTTTTACTAGGATAAAAAATACTCGAAATATACAGTTTGTAGATGTCCTGACGTTGCAGAACTGTGCCAGATTTTGAGTTTGCATCAAGTGCATCGCTACATGGGTCTGCAGACAAACTCGTAGCAGTGCACGGATTTCTTTCCAGACTACGGGTTTCCAAGGTGCACCACTTTTTGAGTCTCATATAGGTACGAAGCGAGTGTTAATATACTTTTCATTATCTCCCTATCCGAAATGCACTCATGTAGATCATCGGGAAGAGGGGAATTCTGAGGATTTTTAATAGGCTGTTGTATAGGACACGCAAATATCCTCGTAAAAATCAAACAACGCATGGGTATGCCAGAAATATGACCATATAGATATGGAAAAGTATCAAAAAATATACAAATGATATAAAATTGGTAAAAATCGAGGAAAACCTTGTACAGTTGATGGAAAATACGTAAAATTGAGGGAACTATGACGAAATATGTAAAACCGCGAAAAAAACTTGCAAAATTACGTAAATTGGCTGAGAATACACAAAATTAGAGAAAAAATACCACGAAATACAGGGAATTGAGGTGGATTGGTGGTACCCGGACACTCAAGACCGAGAAAAACTTAAAAACTATGCTCTGGCTTCACTCAGGTTTAACCCTCCCCCTCCACCTTTAAACTACGTGGATTTTCGCAACACATATTCCAACAAAGGTGAATAAGTATTACACAGAGGTGCTATATTAAAGCATGTGAAGCATAAGTACTTCAGTCCATAACAGTGTTCTCACACAAGCAGTTGAATATACACTCCTGGAAATTGAAATAAGAACACCGTGAATTCATTGTCCCAGGAAGGGGAAACTTTATTGACACATTCCTGGGGTCAGATACATCACATGATCACACTGACAGAACCACAGGCACATAGACACAGGCAACAGAGCATGCACAATGTCGGCACTACTACAGTGTATATCCATCTTTTGCAGCAATGCAGGCTGCTATTCTCCCATGGAGACGATCGTAGAGATGCTGGCTGTAGTCCTGTGGAACGGCTTGCCATGCCATTTCCACCTGGCGCCTCAGTTGGACCAGCGTTCGTGCTGGACGTGCAGACCGCGTGAGACGACGCTTCATCCAGTCCCAAACATGCTCAATGGGGGACAGATCCGTAGATCTTGCTGGCCAGGGTAGTTGACTTACACCTTCTAGAGCACGTTGGGTGGCACGGGATACATGCGGACGTGCATTGTCCTGTTGGAACAGCAAGTTCCCTTGCCGGTCTAGGAATGGTAGAACGATGGGTTCGATGACGGTTTGGATGTACCGTGCACTATTCAGTGTCCCCTCGACGATCACCAGTGGTGTACGGCCAGTGTAGGAGATCGCTCCCCACACCATGATGCCGGGTGTTGGCCCTGTGTGCCTCGGTCGTATGCAGTCCTGATTGTGGCGCTCACCTGCACGGCGCCAAACACGCATACGACCATCATTGGCACCAAGGCAGAAGCGACTATCATCGCTGAAGACGACACGTCTCCATTCGTCCCTCCATTCACGCCTGTCGCGACACCACTGGAGGCGGGCTGCACGATGTTGGGGCGTGAGCGGAAGACGGCCTAACGGTGTGCGGGACCGTAGCCCAGCTAATGGAGACGGTTGCGAATGGTCCTCGCCGATACCCCAGGAGCAACAGTGTCCCTAATTTGCTGGGAAGTGGCGGTGCGGTCCCCTACGGCACTGCGTAGGATCCTACGGTCTTGGCGTGTATCCGTGCGTCGCTGCGGTCCGGTCCCAGGTCGGCGGGCACGTGCACCTTCCGCCGACCACTGGCGACAACATCGATGTACTGTGGAGACCTCACGCCCCACGTGTTGAGCAATTCGGCGGTACGTCCACCCGGCCTCCCGCATGCCCACTATACGCCCTCGCTCAAAGTCCGTCAACTGCACATACGGTTCACGTCCATGCTGTCGCGGCATGCTACCAGTGTTAAAGACTGCGATGGAGCTCCGTATGCCACGGCAAACTGGCTGACACTGACGGCGGCGGTGCACAAATGCTGCGCAGCTAGCGCCATTCGACGGCCAACACCGCGGTTCCTGGTGTGTCCGCTGTGCCGTGCGTGTGATCATTGCTTGTACAGCCCTCTCGCAGTGTCCGGAGCAAGTATGGTGGGCCTGACACACCGGTGTCAATGTGTTCTTTTTTCCATTTCCAGGAGTGTAGATATTACTGAATTTCAGTCGGTTCTCACAAACAATTTTACTCCTGAAGTATTAAGAAGAACAATCAACACGTTTATCAGATTTAAGCCATTCCCTAGAGTGTTCTGTAGGAGAGTAGACCAATGTCACACGTATCACATTAAATAATGTGAGGGGGTTGCACTCGAGAGATGTGGTATTAGACGAAACGGCTATATTATCCTACACCTGAGAAAAACTACGTAACATCAGACCATGACTTCTTTGTGCTAGAGGAATGCTACCAGAGCTGTGGTGATGCTACTGTGATATACCTCGATTTTAGACAGTATCAATTAGCAAATATCAACTTTAAATTACATAACGTAAACATTGTTAACGGACGCGAATTCCTACCCAGCATCTCTTAGACAAATTACTTATGCAGTGCTATAAGACGAGAAGATCGACCTGACTCAAACTGTGGGAAGTTTGTTTTACAACTTTCGTACCTGGATAAAGAGCTTTTCCTATTTGAGATATCTGTGAACGTTGCTGCATAAGACGATTTAAGAAGAAGCTAAATTCCTTCAGCTACGACATTGTTTAAAGAAATCGTCTTTAACGGCACTAAATCGTGGTTTGTGAATCGTGTACTCTGCCACATTTCGCTGGTTGGAAGGCAAAAAGCTTACTGACAAATTTCACACAAGGAAAAGGGAGACGAAATGTCTCCCACTGGAAGGTCATGTTGTTTTATTTAAATGATTACAAAATCAGCTAAAACGAACAGTGAGACTGTCAGTATAAGCACATTACTGTTGTCAGAATGATGTTGCACTGCCCAGGGCCTGTAATAATAAAGGGCCCGTTTAGGTCAGGCATATTGTATACAGAAGTGTAAGAGAGAGCACCACTAAATTCTACAATCCGCATTCATTGCATACACACAGAAATTACTGTTACAGTGTACTATTGGAGCCCAATGAGTGAATTGCATATTTTCCGGTGAAAAAGAGCACTGGCAAACAGTCTTCGCTACATTAGGTTACTTAAACTGGTGTCACTCTGAGCTAGAATTTATGGTCAGCGACTAAATATAAGGTCAACGAGTCGGATGCGGGTTTTGCAAACTGTGAAATACTTTTCTGCATTATACAAGTGAATATTAAATCTGAACTAATAATGCGAAAATTTTGAACTTGGATAGCTTACAATGAAAATCTTTCTGTTTATTGCAATGGAAAACAATTGGTTTTCTAAAACATTCTATGCCATACACAACTTGAAACAGGTCACGCCGACCAAATCTTGTGGAAGAACTGACAGCGACGTATAACGGAAGGCAGTAAGATCCCTTGGCTTTTGGTTTGGCAGTATTCGTCAGCCATTTCTAGGCGCAACTAAATTAAGAAAGGCAGCGCGCTTTTGTTATCAAGTAACGTCTTCATCAATTACTTTAGTTTTAATGTAATCTGCGAGTAATTGCTGATGTTTGATACTAACATGAAAAGGACTCCGTGGACAGGGAAAGAACCTCTTCTTGGGCAACTACTTCTATAATGACCAAAAGGCATTAAATGATCTTCAAGCACATGTGTTCCAGCAACGGTATGAAGAAAATGATAGTAACAATGACGGTAATAATCGAATTATCCGGTAACTTCACACTTCACAGTGGATTTTCTCGAACTAAGAAATTTGCTGAATTAGTGAATATTTCAAAATGGCTTTACATCGAGGCTATGATGCCTAGAAGAGTCTTTACATCCTGCTGACATGAGAATAGCATAATCTCCACATCAGAAGATTGCTTCTACTTAACCATTTAATAGACTCGCATTTTTTCCACCGTGACTAATTTTGTAAGCTAAGCACATCATCCGTTACAGCCCACTCCTGGGGCTGGAAAATGTGGCCACAATGGTCTGGTGGAACGAACTATCACAGGTGCAGTGCGTGGGTTCAGGCATTTACTTTTAAGAGGCACAAACAGATTTACTTTACCTCTGGTAACCTCAATAGAAAGACGTTATAATCCAGAATCCGCATTAAACATCACGTTCCTTCATTACCAATTGGGCAGAGCCGGTTTAAATTGGGAAATGACATAGGCGGAAGTCATGGTAAACAGAAATACTGTCTCCAGTAAACTTACTTACGCTAGAAAATTTTATTTTATTTGATGAAACGATAGCCATTTAAAGGAACAGGGCTGTTATTTTTCTTGTACTATATTGAACTAGAGACGTTGAAAAATTTGGTGCTGGACTGTGATTCGAACTCGTATCTCATATTTCGAGGATCTGAATCTCTCGGAACAGTATAGTTCAATCATTTCGTTCCTTTTCCCAAGACTGCAATCTTCTCTAGGTGTCCTCCAAAGGTCAGTATGTGGGTCCGAATCCTGATCCAGTATAAAAATATTCATAATTTCATTTCAATCCCTATCACGTGCATACCAGTCTGCTAGTGAAAATGAACGTGCATTTTTAATGTTTGTTCATGTGTTGCCAACAATCGCAATAGGTGTCGTTATTTCTGGTCGAACACGCACACATCTTACTGTTCGTGAGTAAGCAAGTGTTACTTAAGCTATGTTCGTGGATGATAAAGAAGGACGGTAGGTGTGCGGTTCGATTGTCGCTCAGGCACAAAAATTTGTGTCCTTATTTTAGATTCAAATATCTAGCAGCTTACGAAAGATATATAAAAACAACTATGAGAGTTACTGAGTTATGAAGCTTAGCATGCAGTCAGTTCTGAGTATTATTAGTAACTACGCTCCAGTCTCGAAACCCAGTTACAGAAATGTGAATCAGACGGATTACGTGTTCCAGGCCGTAGCAGCGGCGTCTTTGAGACGTCAGCTATGGTCACTTCCCAGCCCACTGTAGGATCACATCGGTTCGTCTTCTTCCTGCTGGTAATGTAACTGAGATTTGGCAACAAGGTAAGGTATATTTGGCAACTCTGTGATCGACGAGTTACTTCCTGGTGTGCACGGAATTAAGCCTCAAAGTTAACTTGATTTTTCCTGTCATTTCCATTGAATAATCTGAGTTATTATTAACGCTTGAGCTGTAACAAAAGATTGTAAATTTACGGTTTTCAGTCCAGGAAAGTCGTTGCACTTGAAAATCGCTTCTAATCTCGTCCTTTAAACAGCGGTTTACGAGTTCTAGCCACTACTGGTCTCGTAAGAGGAAACCTAGACGCAAGCCTCTTCTCTAGCTCTGTGGGAACGTGATAACATGAGAGAAAGCGTCTGTTATGGTTTGCGGTTCTAGTCTTGTTGACTGTAACGTTTTTATCCCTTCTGTGAAAGAGCTACAAGCAGTCAGATCACACATCGATAATGAAATCGCAAGAAAATACTTTCGGCTCATAGTGCAATGGTGAAAAACTTACAATGCTGCACAACAGGTAACGCCTCTTTCCGCTGCTGACAAACAAATTTTGGGTTTCTAGGAATACATAACATGTAGAAAACTTGTTCTAAGTTAAAGCTGTCAAACAAGGTTTTATGAAGAATAAAATGCCGCTGCCACACGACAGCTAATGTAGAAAATACTTTTCTGACGTATTCTGGCACTATGCGCTCTCCCCATACGTAATACAAAAGTTTCGAGATGCATCTGCAGCCTGGCCACCTATTAAACCTGAAAAGAACAAAATGTCGCAGAAGTTAGCCCTTTTTCCATATGCAACTATTTTGGGTTGAGAAGTGAAGGGAATTATGTTCAAAGTTCCATTAGATCGATAACTTCAGCAGACAGCAGTATGGCGTTTTAAAAAATGTAGCAGTAAATGTACCCGAACTCGCGACGTCTTATCAACAGTGCGCGACGCTTACCGTTACGCTACTATCTGACACGTAGCTATAATACCTCCAAAACTCAACAACAAGTCCTCCAGAACTTGCGCATTGCACAGTGCTGTGAGATAATGCATATGGCCGGATCTAGAATTCTGAGAGACTGACAGTTACAGCTTTTCTTTTGCATTGCACGACGTTTTAACAGACAGATAGCGTAATAGAGTAGCTCAAGTCGAAAGGAACACTTCCTGTTTAAATTTCTGCATCCTACACTGTTGGCAGTTCTGTGTAGGTGTCAGTTACGTGATTTTATTTCGGTGATTATAAAATAGAGTCGAATGTATGCACTGGGTAGCCGAGGCAGCTAGTTTATGACGATTCGGTCAACCAAGTAAATGAATGTACTGAACATGCTGCAAACCACTACAGGGAGCCTGTGTGTCAGAATTCTCATCCAGTGTGGCGCAACATCGTTATGATAGAAAAAGGAGTGATAGAGAAAAGAGTTTGGTGGTCTCTTGGATTGATGCTAGGTTCATATACGTATGGTCTGGGTTCGATTCCACCTTCTGCTGATGATTTTTGATAAAAAGAGACAATTTCTGTCCTCTTCTGGCTGCGCCAAGTGAAGATGGTATAATGGCATTGTGGTCTGACATTCATGTTAAACATGGTATTCCTTCTCTACCAAGTAGACGTTAGGTTGAACCACAATAAAGTCAGGATTCGCGACACGTAGAAACTCTATCAGCGGTAGTCTTTCTTATACTAGTTATTTATTTCTATTGACGAAACAAACGCTATGTAGGGTCACAGGACACTTATGTCCTCTTTTATTTGAGCTTCTGTATGGTGATAAAATTGGTTCTGATCTGGGAATGCTACTCAGACCGCCCTTAACGCGGAATTTGGTCCCTTCGTGACAATACAGCTCGACTGCAATTTGTTGTTTGTTCAAAACTGCAGATTCCTCAACATCTCCACATATTGCGCGTGAAAGAGTTCGAATCCTGGCCCGGCACTAAAGTTTTCATTATGTATTATCAAGCTCTAGCATGAGAACACCTATCTGCTGGTGGGTAATAATTTTGATCTTTAATGTATTTTCATTCGTTGTCAACACTAACGGTATCTGACGTTTTTGAGTGCCAGTGCGACACAGAACTGTTTGCGAAATCATTGTAAATTCAAGGATGTCGTTCCGAGCTGCTGGTGGAGAAAAATTCGGTAGGTGACGTCTCTTTGTGTGCAGTCAACAACGATATGTGTGGGGCTCGATTCCCAGTCAGCACTGAACTCTTCGTCATATTATTTCTAGTTCAAACGTGCTCACATGTCGCTGCTGGTGTAACAAACCCATTTTTAACGTTCGTTTTCTCTAGAATATAACAGCGATAGGTGCCAGGTTGGAGTCCTGGGAAAGAAAAAATTAATGTTTCGTCTCGTCATTTCAGTTTAAACATCTCACTTTTTTTTTTTTGGTCATCAGTCTACTGATTGGTTTGATGCGGGCTGCCACGAATTCCTTTCCTGTGCTAACCTCTTCATCTCAGAGTAGCACTTGCAACCTACGTCCTCAATTATTTGCTTGACGTATTCCAATCTCTGTCTTCCTCTACAGTTTTTGCCCTCTACAGCTCCCTCTAGTACCATGGAAGTCATTCCCTCATGTCTTAGCAGATGTCCTATCATCCTGTCCCTTCTCCTTATCAGTGTTTTCCACATATTCCGTTCCTCTCCGATTCTGCGTAGAACCTCCTAATTCCTTACCTTATCAGTCCACCTAATTTTCAACATTCGTCTATAGCACCACATCTCAAATGCTTCGATTCTCCTCTGTTCCGGTTTTCCCACAGTCCATGTTTCACTACCATACAATGCTGTACTCCAGACGTACATCCTCAGAAATTTCTTCCTCAAATTAAGGCCGGTATTTGATATTAGTAGACTTCTCTTGGCCAGAAATGCCTTTTTTGCCATAGCGAGTCTGCTTTTGATGTCCTCCTTGCTCCGTCCGTCATTGGTTATTTTACTGCCTAGGTAGCAGAATTCCTTAACTTCATTGACTTCGTGACCATCAATCCTGATGTTAAGTTTCTCGCTGTTCTCATTTCTACTACTTCTCATTACCTTCGTCTTTCTCCGATTTACTCTCAAACCATACTGTGTATTCATTAGACTGTTCATTCCGTTCAACAGATCATTTAATTCTTCTTCACTTTCACTCAGGATAGCAATGTCATCAGCGAATCGTATCATTGATATCCTTTCACCTTGTATTTAAATTCCACTCCTGAACCTTTCTTTTATTTCCATCATTGCTTCCTCGATGTACGGATTGAAGAGTAGGGGCGAAAGGCTACAGCCTTGTCTTACACCCTTCTTAATACGAGCACTTCGTTCTTGATCGTCCACTCTTATTATTCCCTCTTGGTTGTTGTACATATTGTATATGACCCGTCTCTCCCTATAGCTTACCCCTACTTTTTTCAGAATCTCGAACAGCTTACACCATTTTATATTGTCGAACGCTTTTTCCAGGTCGACAAATCCTATGAAAGTGTCTTGATTTTTCTTTAGCCTTGCTTCCATTATTAGCCGTAACGTCAGAATTGCCTCTCTCGTCCCTTTACTTTTCCTAAAGCCAAACTGATCGTCGTCTAGTGCATTCTCAATTTTCTTTTCCATTCTTCTGTATATTATTCTTGTAAGCACCTTCGATGCATGAGCTGTTAAGCTGATTGTGCGATAATTCTCGCACTTGTCAGCTCTTGCCGTCTTCGGAATTGTGTGGATGATGCTATTCCGAAAGTCAGATGGTATATCGCCAGACTCATATATCCTACACACCAACGTGAATAGTCGTTTTGTTGCCACTTCTTCCAATGATTTTAGAAATTCTGATGGAATGTTATCTATCCCTTCTGCCTTATTTGACCGTAAGTCCTCCAAAGCTCGTTTAAATTCTGATTCTAATACTGTATCCCCTATCTCTTCTAAATCGACTCCTGTTTCTTCTTCTATCACATCAGACAAATCTTCACCCTCATAGAGGCTTTCAATGTATTCTTTCCACCTAACTGCTCTCTCCTCTGCATTTAACAGTGGAATTCCCGTTGCACTCTTAATGTTACCACCGTTGCTTTTAATGTCACCAAAGGTTGTTTTGACTTTCCTGTATGCTGAGTCTGTCCTTCCGACAATCATATCTTTCTCGATGTTTTCACATTTTTCCTGCAGCCATTTCGTCTTAGCTTCCCTGCATTTCCTATTTATTTCATTCCTCAGCTACTTGTATATCTGTATTCCTGATTTTCCCGGAACATGTTTGTACTTCCTCCTTTCATCAATCAACTGAAGTATTTCTTCTGTTACCCATGGTTTCTTCGCCGCTACCTTCTTTGTACCTATGTTTTCCTTCCCAACTTCTGTGATGGCCCTTTTTAGAGATGTCCATTCCTCTTCAACTGTACTGCCTACTGCGCTATTCCTTATTGCTGTATCTATAGCGTTAGAGAACTTCAAACGTATCTCGTCATTCCTTAGTACTTCCGTATCCCACTTCTTTGCGTATTGATTCTTCCTGACTAGTGTCTTGAGCTTCAGCCTACTCTTCATCACTACTATATTGTGATCTGAGTCTATATCTGCTCCTGGGTACGCCTTACAATCCAGTATCTGATTTCGGAATCTCTGTCTGACCATGATGTAATCTAATTGAAATCTTCCCGTATCTCCCGGCCTTTTCCAAGTATACCTCCTCCTCTTGTGATTCTTGAACATGGTATTCGCTATTACTAGCTGAAACTTATTACAGAACTCAATTAGTCTTTCTCCTCTTTCATTCCTTGTCCCAAGCCCATATTCTCCTGTAACCTTTTCTTCTACTCCTTCCCCTACAACTGCATTCCAGTCGCCCATGACTATTAAATTTTCGTCCCCCTTTACATACTGCATTACCCTTTCAATATCCTCATACACTTTCTCTATCTGTTCATCTTCAGCTTGCGACGTTGGCATGTATACCTGAACTATCGTTCTCGGTGTTGGTCTGCTGTCGATTCTGATTAGAACAACCTGGTCACTGAACTGTTCACAGTAACACACCCTCTGCCCTACCTTCCTATTCATAACGAATCCTACATCTGTTATACCATTTTCTGCTGCTGTTGATATTAACCGACACTCATCTGACCAGAAATCCTTGTCTTCCTTCCACTTCACTTCACTGACTCCTACTATATCTAGATTGAGCCTTTGCATTTCCCTTTTCAGATTTTCTAGTTTCCCTACCACGTTAAAGCTTCTGAGATTCCACGCCCCGACTCGTAGAACGTTATCCCTTCGTTGATTATTCAAT
This sequence comes from Schistocerca cancellata, assembly GCF_023864275.1. Lineage (NCBI taxonomy): Eukaryota > Metazoa > Arthropoda > Insecta > Orthoptera > Acrididae > Schistocerca > Schistocerca cancellata. Next base: position 224,871,358 of record NC_064630.1, read on the forward strand.
CTTTTTCTCATGGTAACCTCTCCCTTGGCAGTCCCCTCCCGGAGATCCGAATGGGGGACTATTTCGGAATCTTTTGCCAATGGAGAGATTATCATGACACTTCTTCAAATACAGGCCACATGTCCTGTGGATACATGTTACGTGTCTTTAATGCAGTGGTTTACATTGCCTTCTGCATCCTCATGTCGTTGATCATAACTGATTCTTCCGCCTTTAGGGGCAATTTCCCACCCCTAGGACAAGAGAGTGCTCTGAGCCTCTATCCGCTCCTCCGCCCTCTTTGACAAGGCCGTTGACAGAATGAGGCTGACTTCTTATGCCGGAAGTCTTCGGCCGCCAGTGCTGATTATTTATCAAAGTTTAGGCAGTGACGGGGATCGAAACCGGGACCGAAGACGTTTTTGTTTAGGAATCAAAGACGCAACCCATAGACCACGGGTACTAGCTACTGCGGAGAAAATCCGATATGTCACAGTTGGTTGTTCTTCGATGACAATCCAATTAGGTTCTGGGTTCCAATCCCTGTCCAATACAAAGCTTCACCTCACGGCATTTCAAGTAAGTTACTTGTGAAGAAGCAATATTTAACATCTCTCGTAGTTCGTTAACAAGGACAATAGATGCTGGGTAGGAATTCGCGTCCGTTAACAATGTTTACGTTATGTAATTTAAAGTTGATATTTGCTAACTGATACTGTCTAAAATCGAGGTATATCACTCCCTGTATGCCTAGTTAGGAATGACTGTTAGTTTCCGTCAGTCACGAAGTCTTTGCTTAGTCTGCATGACCTGAGTTTGAATCCATATGCAGAACGAGACGGTTGGTCGTGTCATGTTCATACATGTTCTCAACTAGCTGCTCGTAAATAACTTAATATTTAATGTCATTTTGAGTTATTATTTAAACTCAAAATGACATTCATGATTTCCTCTTCAAAATAACATACCGTACTTATTATTTAAGTACGGTATGTTATTTTGTCATGAATACGACGAACTAACTACGTGAATTACCTATCTGACGTAATAATGAAAGTGTGTAACATTTCATGTATGTCATTTATTGTAACAAATGTGAACTTACAAGCCTGAAGAACGGACTTATCTGTGATAAGATGTTCCCTGATATTTGCAGTACCTTGGTATTACTTTACATCTTGAGTTATTGCGATACAGAGCAGTTTTTTATTCCAGTGGTGATTTGTTGACACCATTTTCAATAGTCAAACGACTGTACCAAGGAGCGATTAGAGGACCTGCTAGACAGCTGCGCTATGTGGGTTGCATTCTAATCAGCCGAAATGCAATTCAGGTCGTTCGGATACTTTCGAGCACGACTGTACATGACCGCAAAATGGGGAAACAATGCGCTTCAAAATGGAAAACCGGGACATCCGCTACCCAGTTGCTGTGGGAGATGAGATTAAGTGTATAGGTCATCACCTTCGGATAGCTGTTGGAAACGCTCTACGATGCTAGAAACTCTTCCAGTTTCCATATGGTGCGATGTCTTCCATACTTTTTTCAATGAGAAACATTGCCTCTTTGTTTTATTTTTACCAACCTGTTTGTTGTGGGAGCTGCATTGGATACAACATGCGATGTTCAGCATTCTGTGAGAGCCAAAGGATCGAAACGTGTTAACGTCGGTTTAGCAGCTGACACTGACCATGAAGTAATGCTAGAAAAACAAAGCGTATAGCATTCTACACAACTGTAGTCGTACAATTCGTGGGTATGTTACAGCCAAAAAAAACGATGTATTAAACTGCTTATGAGGGAACATATTCTGTTGGATATGGTCCTCCTCCAGTATAGCCCAGACAGGTCTGTACAAGTAACTTCAAGCACTGTCCTGCAGCTTCAATGGCTCGATTTGTGTATATGTAATATGCTCGATGGTAACACGCAGACGGTATTTGTTTTTCGATACATCGGAAGAGAGAGACATGGTAAAATCTCATAGGAGGTTCTAATGTGTGCTATAACTGGTAGAAGTTTGGATGCGTATAGTTCTCTCAAAATTGCACCGATTTTGCTCATAAAACTAACAGAAATCGGCTGTATCTATTATTTGGGTATCATTGCTTTTTATTATTATTGTCATGATTGCGCGTTTAAAAATAGGTGTTACCGCAAGTCCTGTGTTATTACATACTTCATAATCTCTCATTATAAAGTAGACACCACTTGAACTGTAGCTCGTTCTGGAACCTAGAAATGAGAGTGTTTCTCCCTACATGTGAGTAGATTGCGTGAAACAGTCTGTGATGATCAAACTGCTTACAAAACTAGACCCCAGGAATCTGCTGTATGATTAGAAACTTTACAGACATATCGGTAGAGGGGAGTTTTGAAGCAAAAATGTCAGATGTAGGCACACACATAGTAATAGTTATCGATTTAACGGGAAAGAGAGAAAGAGGGAGAGAGAGATGCGATAAAATCTTTTAGGAGGTCCTATTACAAGTAAGGCTCTAGCGATTTGTTTCGTAAATGCAGGTGTAATACAGTTTCGCATTGGTAAAACGGGACTTGCCATAGTGTAAAAAACAGCAACATGGTCTGGAATTATAGCTTGTTGATGTCGAACGTAAAATGATTGTGTTTTTCCGACATGTGAGCCATTGGCGTAAAAGATAGTGTTCACAAACGGTTTATGTACAGACAGTGATTTGAATGCGAGAGACTCTCGCAGACTGTGTAAGTTGTCCTTCAAGCTGAAAGAAACTGTTTAACATAGATGTTCTTTCTTCAGAGTTTAAATTCTCGCCTTTTTTCTTTATTCTGACGATGGCTTCGAGATAACGAGGACGTTCTGTGGTGATCGATAGTTTCCGCAGCAAAATAGTGGAAGTTCTTTTTCACAATTTTATGCAGGGTGGACGTGTATAGGGAATGTATAGTTAAACCTCTGATTTTTTGTCATAGTGAAATCGCAAAATAATGAGATGCGAATTGTATGCTGCAGTCGAACGTAAAAACTATACCGATTTTGCTCATAAAACTAAATGAAAATGAACTGTGCCTATTTTCGTGGTTGGAGGACATTTATTAGTGCCGCGATTGTGTTTTCCTTTTTTAATAGATGCTTAATATAGCGGACACGCTGATGTTAAATACAAATGTTAAGTGTAGTTCTCAGAATAGCGAGCGCTTGCTGGCAGGGCTACTAGAGACGTGGTGGCCGAGTTCCATAGGAGGTTGCAGATGTTCTTTTAGACAAACAACTTGCAATCAGGATAGCCCTCATTAATCATGGTTTTATTTTGAGGTATTCCAGCATTGCGGTCCATTGTACGTGTAGCTTTTGTCCGATAATGCTGACTGCCCAGCCATGTGCTCTCAGGGACGCATTACACTGAAGACATTGCGATGTGAGACTGCTCTGGGGTGTGCAGTCGCTTTAGGCGCAAGGTTTCCTGTTTCCCAAGCAGTCGACTTTTGAAAAAGTCATATGGAGCATTCTCCAGAATATCGTTGTTGTTCCAAAGGGGTCCAGTCTATCCAAGAAATATGTTTAACCGATTGCAAGAAAGAGTTGCGTTGATGTTAAATAAACGTGTTCTCCATCGCAGAACGACATGCCTATTGGAGGCTTTTGGGTTGTGCCTAGTCTTTGTAAGGTCGCTGCCACAGCTGCGCCCCTTGAACTTGGGGGCTGTGTGTGGGGAGGAGGGGGGAAGGGGGGGGAGGGGGGGATAGGCTGTGTTGCTGTATTTTAGATGAACAAGTTCCACTTGGGGCGGCTGTCTTTTTACCTCCTATTGTTTAGGTGACTGTACATGGCTTTTGTTTTGGCGAAAGACCATCGCCTCGAGGTGGTCAGCAACCATGGGCAGCTTGTGCCATGTCAGAAGGGCGGTGGGCTGCAGAAAAGCCATGAGGTTCTCTGCGGAGCAGCTGGCGACTTGAAAAAGCGATCTGGAGCATTCTCCGGAATTTCGTTGTTGTTCCAGAGGGGTGTAGCCTTTCCGAGATTGCCTGACAGATTGCATGACAGTATATCAGTGTTACCAGAAGGAACTCTTTGTGAACCACCAGCGGCAAGATAGAACGATCCTCTACCATACCTATGGTGAGGCTGGGAAGGGAGGGAGGGATGAGGGGTGAGAGGGGTGTAAGATTGCCTCCAAGTTGGTTAGTTCAAGGGCACCCATCGAGGAGACTGCATGTCCAAATACCGCGCCCTCTGCAGACTTTTGGGATGATGATTTGCCACAGTGCATTTGTTGCATTATGATTCATTTATTGTGAGTGACGATAATTTCGGAGAATAATTACAACAATGATTCATTTTTTCTATCAATTGTGGTAGCATGTATTGGCATCTGGGCTGCAGGGTGAGTTTTGAACAGGCATCTGTAATGAACTCTGACGTCAAACAGCGATAGATACATTCCTCAGCTGTATGCTTACAGGCTGGCCGAGGTGACCGAGCGGTTCTAGGCGCTACAGTCTGGAACCGTGCGACCGCTGCTGTCGCAGGTTCGAATCCTGCCTCGGGTACGGATGTGTGTGATGTCCTTAGGTTAGTTAGAATTAAGTAGTTCTAAGTCCTAGGGGACTGATGACCTCAGATGTTAAGTCCCATAGTACTCAGGGCCATTTGAACCATTTTTTTTTTGTATGCTTACATGTAATACACCTATTAAACTCCTATCTGTCTGACACCAGCATCTCATCAGTTGAACATATTTCGCGCCAAAAATAATAAAGATAATACCTTACACCCCAGCCTTTGCCTGCCAGCTTGTAGGTGTAGGATTGAGTCCGGATACATCTGCCACTAGTTTTGAGTCGTATTGTGAATTTTTTTCCCAGCAGGATAATACCAGCTGTATGATATCGCCAATTTTTGAGCTGTATTGCGATTTCAAGCAGTCCTTGTGTAGATCTATGTTTAGTTGTGTAGTTAGAACCGATCTGTATGATAAATTACGTAATTAAGACCGATCTTTTCTTCAGTTTCCCAACCAAAATAAGTAAAGTACACTAATCTAACGTTTTTTTGTCATTGTTTTCTTTTGTAATTGTCTGGGAATTGTTTCACTATGTATTCGATTGAGAAGTATTTCAGTCTGTCTCAAAAGTTTGATTAATTTGTAACATTGCTTTAATGTCACTGGAGGCAGATTTACAAACGAAGCGATTTTTCAAAGAGCTTCTAGCGTTTTGTTAATTGAATGAGAAAGAATCGCTTTCAGAATATAGTTTTTTGTTTGGGTTATCATTTATCGAGTTTAGATTTGATCAAACCCTTTCTCTTGAGTTATATGTAGTTGTAGTAAGCATCAGCAGCCGCAGCAACAGCAGGAGCCGCCATACAGAACATGCATTGCACTCAGCATGAATAATAGGTTTTGTTATGAAAGACCAAGTAAGTTATTTGTTGCGCACAGGACCAATAAAAAAAGAATAAAGTTTTAGCGATCTCTGTAATAGTGAAGTGAACAAGAGTACAAGCACGAGATTTTCAGTAGAAAACACGAGATAAGAAGATAGAGCTCGCAACTTTCACCTGTTTTTTTTTTGTTTTTTTTTTTGGATGAGTCGTAGTTGGATATGCTTCGTCTTTCTACTACCAACTGCAAGCTTACGCAACAGTAACCATTAGTGGAGGCACAGCATTTTGATCGCTTGCGCACTGATGCCTGTACTGGCTATTCAAAGCTGAATGACTAAGGTTCCAGGCGATCATTTGCCAACAATGCGTGATGAACAACTGTGTGCTACACGCAACTTAGGACATGGCAATACAGTGTCGCAAACAGAACGCATTATGAGAAATTCCAGCGTTGCTTCCGCCTCAAAAGTGCAGAGTAATTTTGTTTCCCCAGTTTAGGTGGAAATTCAGGTCTGGTTGCCACTCCGATAGAGAGGAGTAATTTTGCCTTTCCTTCTGTTAGTGGAAATGCAGGTACTGCTTCTGCTGTAACAGAGAAGAGTAACGTTGTACTCCCTGCCCCAGTAATGATGTTTTACAATCATTACTGAGTAAACTCACTGAATTTAATGAGACAGGAGAGTAAACTCACTGAATTTAAGATTAAACTTACTGAATTTAATGACAGACAGGAGAGTAAACTCACTGAATTTAATGACAGACAGGAGAGTAAACTCACTGAATTTAATAACAGACAGGAGTGTAAACTCACTGAATTTAAGAGCAAACTCACTGAATTTAATGACAATAATGCAAAGAATTTCAAATCGCTTCAGAACGAAATTAACGAGAATCTCACATTGTTTCAGGGTGAGGTGAATGACAATTTAAATAGTAAATTTGAGGAAATGACCAGTCAGTTGAAAAGTCAGCTACGTGAAGAATTCAAATCAGATATTAATAATCTAGTATCCCGACTTGATCACGTACAAAATGTTGATATTGTCGAAGTGAAACGACAGACGTCACAACAAGAACTGCAAGTAGAGGAATTAGCGAAAAATGTTGAGTCATTGCAATTACAGACCACCAATGAAGTTTCAAAGATAGAAACTCAATTAACGACAATAGCTAAACAGGTAGATGAATTATCCATGAAAGTGACGGAACTGAGTAGCGGGTTACATACGAGGTCAGATGACACTCAGCTGGTACCGATCGCGGATACCGAAGAATTTCAGTCTCTGCAACGTTTTAAACAAGGGCAGATGACAATTAATCAGCAAAACAAACGTGATGTAAAAAAAATACAGGAACAGCTTGCCAGTATCGAAGAAAAGATCGATCACAGCAATGACACGGGTAGATCCGATAATTAACAAACTGGTAACGACAGTGAGCGCGTTAATTATGGAAATGCCGACCACTTTTCTCGTGGATGTGACACATCTGCGGGACGTAATGAAGGAAACGTGAGTCATGCTGTAAAAGAAAACTCATCCGCTAAGAAAAATGACGAGTTTGACTATAAGCATTTTCTCACAATTAGGAAATTTAAAATTTTTCGGAATGCTAGTCACGAAATCCACCCTCGAGAGTGGTTACAACAATTTGACTATTCTTTACCACCAACATATCCAATTGGCCACAAACTGGAATTCATTAGCAGTTATCTTGAAGGACAGCCTGCAACAAGAATGCGCTCAATAGTACGTGAATGTCACACATATGGTGATTTTTATCACGCATTTTTATCTGCTTACTGGTCAGATACTACACGAGATCGTGTAAAACATTACATCATTATGATGCAAAGTTATGAGCAGTCGAAATTTTCAACTCCAGTGCAATATTTTGAAAACATGATGCGCATGAACAGATATTTAACGAATCCGTACAGTCAGTCGGAATTAATTAGTATCTGTTTCACAAAACTGCCGATCAGATTACGCCACATAATTTTGGCAGGTAGGTGCAAAAATGACTTGGAGGCATTCCAAGCTCTTTTGCAAGAATTAAAGTTTGACAACTATGAAAACTCACAAAGAGATAATAGTAATCAGTATTGGGAAAATAATAATCAGTATTGGGAAAATAATAATCCGCGGCAGGACCGTAAACGCGTATGGAACTCGGACGAACCTCACGCGCACAGGGCGCAAGAAGATAGGCGCGATATACGGCATCAACCGTATAACACAGATCATAGACGCCAGAGAAATGATTTTTATGATCATAGGAACTCTCAGTGCAGTAATAGAGATCGCGGACCGCGAGAGCAAAGGCGTTATGGAAAAGAAAATTATTTTAGAAGGAATGGTCGCGGTAGGGCCAACCGAAATTAGCGCGGTCACGCAAATTACAATTCGGAACGCGGTGCTCATGCAGAATACAGAGCATCGAGCCCACGTGATAATTATGGTCATAACAATTATGAGAACCAAAACAGTTATGACGAGGGGACAAATCAAAATTGGCAGGATCGCAGAAATTCCAATTTAGAGCGTGGGGACAATGTAGAAATCAGACCACCCAACCGAAGCAATAATTCGCGGCAATACGAGCCGGCACAACAATGACTAGCAACAAGGACTACAAACGGACCGTTTGTAGCGGCGGAAAACCGACACACAAATTATGTTAACTTTGTTGAACTGGAGGACATTAGAGACACATTATTACAAGAAAATGATAACAGCGAAATTATGTATGCTCATCCAATTACAAAAATCTCGGTAGGAAATATTCTACATTCAGCTGTACTTGATTCTGGCAGCCCTGTGAATGTAATTAGCGAGACAATGTTTAAGAAGTGTGAACAGGCATCTGTTTGTCCAACCTTGCCATTATTAAAGACCAAATTAAAAGGAGTCATTCAAAGAAAGAGTGTAGACGTACGCAATCAGACCTTTAGTTTTCAGGTGTCAAGGACACGAGTTTTCTGCAAATTTCTTAGTAGTCCCTCTTTTATCAACAGAAATGATTTTGGGTGTGGAATTCCTACGTGAATATAAAGCAATGTTAAACTTTTGTAATGCTGAAGTCATGTTACGAGTAAATCAAATGCTAGTTAGGCTTAAATTTCAAGGATGGTTAACAAAAGAGGATGAGGAAGTGTCTTATCTGCATTTTCTCTTTCCACTTGAGGCACAACAATCAATGAATTTGCCTGATAGTTGCACAGATAACATCACTACATTTTACTGTGAAACAGAACAACCCATTAGAACAGAACAATTAATAAAAAGGAAAGTTTACCGAGACGAAGTAGATCCTAATGCAGGCACCGATGTGTTATTTGAAATATTACAAACAAATTGTGAAGTTTTTTCTCAAAAGACAGGAACAATACGTAACTTTCTTTATGAATTCAAGGTCAAGGAACATAATAATTTTTTTGTACCACCACACGTCATCCCATTGACATACAGAGACAAAGTCAAACAGGAAATACAATCCATGTTAGAGCAGCGAATCATCGAACCTGCTGTGAGTTCATATAACAGCCCATTACACGTGGTTAAGAAAAGGGATAATTCCATTAGACTAGTTCTTGATTCCAGACAAATTAACACAGTAATCCAACCTGAAACCGATAGACCACAGACACTAGATGAACTATTGCAAAAATTCCATGGAGTGAAGGTGATGTCATCTTTGGATTTACGAAGTAGTTTTTGGCAAATAGAATTAAATCCGAGGTGTACGAAATACACAACTTTCCTCTGTTTCGGAAACTGTTACCAATTTCGAAAATTGCCATTTGGTTTCAACGTTTCATCAGCTGCATTTATCCGTGGTTTGAATACAATATTACCGACACACTTAAAAGACAGGATCACCACTTATGTTGACGACATTTTGATTGCAGAAAATTCATGGACAAAACACAACCAAGTATTAAGTGAATTATTACAAACATTTCGAGAACATGGCATTACGGTCAATGTAGAGAAATCGGACTTTGGTAGAACACAAATCAAATTTCTTGGCCACATTGTTACAACAAAAGGCATTCTACCTGATCCAGAAAAATTAAATGCAATCAAAGAAATGCCCCTACCAACAAACAAGCGACAATTAAGAGGATTTTTGGGACTAATAAATTTTTATCGTCGTTTTATTAGCCTACAAAGCTTGTCAACACCTAGATTATGTCAACTAACAGGTAAGAACACAGTTTGGGACTGGGATCATGATGCTCAAACAGAGTACCACGATTTGAAAACTGCACTACTGAATGCACCTATATTGTCACATCCTGATTTATCCCTTGATTTTTGCCTTTCGACAGATAGCTCAAGATCTGGGCTTGGTGTCCATTTGTTCCAAGAAGTTGTTGAAAATGGAATTCTTACTCAGAAAAGTATAGCTTTTGCCAGTCGAGTATTAACAAAATCAAAGCGCAACTATTCAGCCACGGAGCTGGAAGCATTAGCCATGTATAGGCGTTTGATAAATTTCGTTACTATCTGCAAGGCAAGCACACAAAAGTATACACTGACCATCGAGCGTTACAATTTCTCATGTCAGCCAAATTAAATCACGACCGTTTAAAACGCTGGGCTTTGTTTCTTCAGGAATTTAACTTCACTGTTATACATATTCCAGATTCACAAAGCATCATTGCTGATGCGCTTTCACGAGCACCTGTTGGTTTAGCTCAAAGTAACGAGGAAGATTGCCTAGAAAATAATTACAGCTTACTCTACATGCAGAAGGTTGCTTTTGAAAACTTCATTTCATCCTCATTAAGTGACATTGCTCGTGAACAAGAAAAGGATTCGATTTGGAAGGATATAAAAAGGAAGTGGGAGAGTAAGTCACATCCTGCTACAAGCCAGTTTTATGTGATACGTGATAACATCTTATTCAGACGCAGACGTCCTGACAGTCCTTCTTGGGTTTTATGCATACCAGACGAACTTGTAAATAAACTCATTTGGTACACACATCTCAGTTATGCCCACTTTGGTGCGAAGAAATGTTTTCAAAAATTACGAGACACATGTTATTTTTACAATATGGAAAAGATAATCCGTAAAGTCCTGGCAATATGCAAGTTATGTCAGAAATCAAAGCCACCAATAGTGACACACAGAACACCACTATTTCCAATCATCCTAGTCAAATGAAAAGAGATGGCTGCCGTGGACATCTTCGGACCAGTAATAAGATCTAGACAAGGCCGTTCATATGTTTTCGTAGCTGTTGAGCTTACTTCGAAATTTGTCTCATTCACACCTTTACGAAAAGCTACAGAAAAAACAGTTTCTACAGCATTCGTCAAGAATTTCTTGAAGGAAGTAGGACACGTTGACAAGGTTATTTCTGACAATGGCCTACAATTCCGTTCCAACAGTTGGCTGAAAACCTTGCGACGCAGGAAAATTAAATCAGTATTTATATCACGTTTTATGCCATCATGTGACCCATCAGAACGTATCATGAAGGAGTTAGGTAAACTTTGCAGATTGTACTGCCATTGCCAACATAGCAACTGGGACGTACATTTATCCGATTTCCAAAACATTATTAATGAACTACCTAATGATTCCACTACCCTGCCTCCACTGCTTGTGTTAAAAAATAAACAGCCACCAGATAAGATAAAACAATTAGTAGCCTTCCCTGCACAGCGGCGTTTAAGACATCATGAAGTGGTAAGTATCGCATTACAGAAGATCAAGAAAGCTGCTGACAGAAGAAAGAAGCTGCATAATCCACGAGTCAACGTCAAGAATTTACAGGTAGGTCAAAAAGTATTGCTTAGATCACATCGACTATCTCATAAGGAAATATATTTGAGTAGGAAGTTTTTCTTGGTTTATGAAGGACCCTTCCGTATACGACGCACTGCACACACAAACGCTGTGGAACTTGAGACAATACGAACACATAAATCGCGACGTCTTCATCACTTATCACACATTAAAATTTTCAAGGAATAAGCCCCAGGGGGTTTACAGATCTTTAGTAAATATGTGTTTGGCGAGCATAAGTGCCCCAGCCGATACAGTATATTCTTCCGATTTTAGTTTTCAGTACTGTTTCATAATCTTTGACTAACATGTTTACCTATTGATCTTTTACTATCAATCTATCCTGTGTGAAAGACCAAGAATAAATAATTATGAATGATTTGTATTGTTTGAGAGAATGAGAACTTTGCAAAGGACATTTCTGACGAGAGGATTATACCAGCCGTTGACATCTTGCGATTGTTCACTGAAAGAATGAAATTTTCGTGACTTATTTGAAGGAAAATGCAAGAAATAGCTATGTACGTTTTTAGGGAGAAATAACATGAAATAACAGAAACTGTTGACATTATCTTCCGGTAAAATATAGTGTATACGTGGCTCTGAATTGAGAAGGTATATTTGATGGGTAATAGTATAATTAGGCAACCTTCGAACTGACACTTGTTATGATTTATGAGGTAATTTGAAGAGTGATGATTTATGTGGATTTTTCGTGTTTATTAGTTTGCCAGGTAAGGCGTATTAGGATTTATGGACCACTCATGATTAGTGTGACACAATGAGGAAGCACTTTGTAGACATTTATAGAACAAGAGAAGGTAAGAAAGATACACTTCTAAACGAAAAAACCCGCAGCGGTATTCTATGAAGAAAGATATAGCTTATACACATTTGCGTAAAATTTAAGTCACAGTAATGTTAAGGTAGAGTACACACTTACTTAAAATCTAAGTCACAGTATGGTTAAGACATGGCTTGAGTCACGAAAGAGGTTCTGATACTAATACACAGCAAAGTGTTGAATTATGTGATGAATGAGTGCCAAGAATATCTTTTTTGCTCTGTGAAATTGTGGAATGGTAAGAATGATAGTGTTGTTTCTCTTCTTATTGTTATTAAGGTTGACTTTATTGCATTTCTTACAGGAAACATGATCGCAACGGAAGTTTTCTCCATTGCAGAAACGAAAGCACTTAACGTGACGTAATTTTATGTAGTAGTCGATATTTTCAGATCGGAGCGTAGCACGCTTACCGTTAAGGGTCGCGAGAAGGAAGACGTTCCAGAAACAGTCGGCCATGACAAAAACACCGAGCTATGACCTAGATAATTATGTCGTGCATTAAACGATTTCTTTTCTCTTTCCTGAGCGAAATGACTCTTACGCCAAGAGGCGAGAGTATCTGCCATATTTTATGAATGTGTAAATAGTAGTGTAACATAAGTCAATTTAATATTTATCTTGTGTTTTTCTATTTCATGATTGTAATTTAGTGATGCAGTGCCGATTTCAGCACGAGGTTAATTGGAAGGTGATGATTTTTCTCTTGTCATGTCATAAATTTATTTCTTGTCACCTTGAATAAACCATTTCTTTCAGTTTCTACTGGACAGATGGAGGGTTTTTGTGTGTTGTATTTTGTAAATAATTTTTTTTATGTACTTTGTAGGTTGTTTCTTATTCTTGTTCTTTGTGACCGTCCAAGGTATGGCCACACAGATTCATACAAAAACTAGGGAGGCCTCCAAACAGAGACAATGAGGACTCCATATAAAAACGATTGAGATGCTATACCACAGACATTGACGTTTGACATCAGAAATATTGACAGTCATTACAGACTAATAATTATAAATTTGGTATAACTTAGTAATTAGAATGTAAAAATTCTGACACAAAGTCACGTAATTATTCACTAAATTTTGTACATATTCATGAATTGATTTGGCAAGCCATTGGCTAGACTTTTTCTAAATGATTCTGTAACTTTTATTATATATAATAGCATCACTATGGAATTACTTCTCTATTTGTAGGATTATTTAAATATTTATAACCAAAATGTACTTAACAATTATTGTAACAAATATTGTAACATTCTTTTTCAGCATCACTAGTAATGTAAAAATAGTAGGTAATTAGAGTTCGACAGCACAGGATTTATGCCTTGAAATCAAAATGATATTTTTTTGTGTGGTGCCACATTTGTAATGATTCATGGTCACAATCAAAACTTTGCCACTGTTATTGGGCAAACTAATCATAAGAAAATTAACTTGCCACCGTGTGGTGAGCCTCACATTATGACTGAATTGAAAAATACATGCCACAAATCGGTGATTGATGTGGCGAGAAATTTAAAGAAAATTGACTTTGCCACCATGTGGTGAGACTCACATTATTCATGACTTGAGATATATGCCACAAACCTGTAATTGTTGCGGCAATAGTGTTGAAGAAAACATTTAAATGAGCTCAGAGCTCACATGCCTGTTTATATGATATAATATTATTCCTTGCTTCATTTCTGTAATTAGGTTAGAGATATCGTATTTTAAAGGGAGAAACTATTTTCTATAAAATATGACGTTTTCAGTATACAGAAATACTCGACCGAGACTTGTACTACATACGTTTGAGGAGGTACTTATGCAATAATGCAGTGACGTGTGGTCAGTGGACACGAGGTCCCAGAGTATGCCAGCACTGTCAAACTGTGTCATCCTGGGAGAATGGACGTTACGTATTGTTGTAAGTGGACACAAGGTCCCTGAGTCTGCCTACGTTGTCAAACTGTGTCACCAGAGGAAAATTTGATTTCAGGTGTAGTTCTCAGTGGATATGAAGTACCTGAGTCTGCCTACACCATAAATTAACTGATGTTGGAATATTAGTGTGGTTGTCAGTGGATATGAAGTCCCTGAGTCTACTGCACTTAAAACATGTAGACCTGGTTTCTTTTGACCAGAGGGAACTGCGAGCATAAAAACATACAGTATCATGTAGTCAGGCCACTATTGATTAATGTCATGGAAACATAAGTGCCCAAATGCGGAAAATAAAATATTATATTTTACTGGTTATAAGGGTATGTTAGCTTATTGAAGACTATTCAATGCTTAAGTAGTTATTGTTACACATCTGTTAAACTTATATGATCTTTTTATCTACTTATGTAAGAAACTTGTTATATTTCCAATGATGTTTTGTTATTACATACATACTAGGCTAGCAACATTTTCATATTATTTTTGTAAAAGGAGCCATGTTTTCTCCTTTCCAATCAATTAGGCAAGTAACATTTTTGCCATTTTGTATCAAATTTTAACATTTTTCTCTTGCCTATATGCCATGCAAGAAAATTTTCGTCCTTGTGTAAAAAAAATTTTACTTAGATGTTAAGCAAAAAATACTTTCAGTCATTGAATATAAATTGTAACATATTTTTCTCTATGCCTAATTTTTTCGTCATTTTGTAAAAAAATTTTACTGTTTGTTCCTTGACAATATGTTAGGCAAGAATCACCCTGCAAAATTTTCAAAAATTAGGTTGGGGGTTGTGAGAGTTGGCAGTACTCTCTTAGGATGTAAAGGTTGGCTACAGCGCATATACACAAGCTCTGGAATCTAAGATATTGTTGTCGCGCCTCGCAGCGCATGGATTAACTAGTGGCAGTTTTGAAGCCAGTGTAGGAGCCTGCCTGCTGTGATGTCCACGTGTGTTGGGCTAGGGGTCGTCGCCGAGCTGCCGTACTGCCGTGTCCGTTAGCAGCGACACAGTATTTGGTATTTAGTTGATATTTTATATAATTTGCAGCGCGCTTATTAATTTAAAGAAAAGGGATTGTGTATGTGCGTAGCAGCAGACAGTAATTTTGATAATGATAGGAGTTGAATTCTTAAGGGGAAACCATTGTTAGATTAACTATTGATTTTTGTCATTGATTTCTTTTGTAATTGTCAGGGGATTGTTTCACTATGTATTCGATTGAGAAGTATTTCAGTCTGTCTCAAGAGTTTGATTAATTTGTAATATTGCTTTAATGTCACTGGGGGCAGATTTACAAACGAAGCGATTGTTCAAAGAGCTTCTAGCATTTTGTTAATTGAATGAGAAAGAATCGCTTTCAGAATATAGTTTTTTGTTTGGGTTATCATTTATCGAATTTAGATTTGATCAAACCCTTTCTCTTGAGTTCTATGTAGTTGTAGTAAGCAGCAGCAGCCGCAGCAACAGCTGGAGCCGCCATACAGAACATGCATTGCACTCAGCATGAATAATAGGTTTTTTATGTTTTTGTTAAATAATAGAATGCAGCAGATCAAGCAGTGGCAGCAGAAAGACCAAGTAAGTTATTTGTTGCGCACAGGACCAATAAAAAAAGAATGAAGTTTTAGCGATCTCTGTAATAGTAAAGTTAACAAGAGTACAAGCATGAGATTTTCAGTAGAAAACATGAGATAAGAAGATAGAGCTCGCAACTTTCATATCTTCAAATTATATTTACAGTCAGTATTTCACAACATTGATAGGTTCAGTCTTCATTTCTTATGCTGAAGACAACAAAAGCAGTTACAGATTTGTAAGTGTTTCGTAACACTTTAATAAAACTTCAGTATTATCTGAGCCACATTTCTCTGGTGAAATCCATGTGCAGATCTAGAGGCGCATAAGTAACAACACAGTAAAGCTGAGGCAGTAACACAGTGTATCTTTCTTTCTTTTTTTCTCAATTTTTTAAATAATTCATTTCTAACTGTTAGTATCTCTCTCTCTCTCTCTCTCTCTATATATATATATATATACACTCCTGGAAATGGAAAAAAGAACACATTGACACCGGTGTGTCAGACCCACCATACTTGCTCCGGACACTGCGAGAGGGCTGTACAAGCAATGATCACACGCACGGCACAACGGACACACCAGGAACCGCGGTGTTGGCCGTCGAATGGCGCTAGCTGCGCAGCATTTGTGCACCGCCGCCGTCAGTGTCAGCCAGTTTGCCGTGGCATACGGAGCTCCATCGCAGTCTTTAACACTGGTAGCATGCCGCGACAGCGTGGACGTGAACCGTATGTGCAGTTGACGGACTTTGAGCGAGGGCGTATAGTGGGCATGCGGGAGGCCGGGTGGACGTACCGCCGAATTGCTCAACACGTGGGGCGTGAGGTCTCCACAGTACATCGATGTTGTCGCCAGTGGTCGGCGGAAGGTGCACGTGCCCGTCGACCTGGGACCGGACCGCAGCGACGCACGGATGCACGCCAAGACCGTAGGATCCTACGCAGTGCCGTAGGGGACCGCACCGCCACTTCCCAGCAAATTAGGGACACTGTTGCTCCTGGGGTATCGGCGAGGACCATTCGCAACCGTCTCCATGAAGCACGGTCCCGCACACCGTTAGGCCGTCTTCCGCTCACGCCCCAACATCGTGCAGCCCGCCTCCAGTGGTGTCGCGACAGGCGTGAATGGAGGGACGAATGGAGACGTGTCGTCTTCAGCGATGAGAGTCGCTTCTGCCTTGGTGCCAATGATGGTCGTATGCGTGTTTGGCGCCGTGCAGGTGAGCGCCACAATCAGGACTGCATACGACCGAGGCACACAGAGCCAACACCCGGCATCATGGTGTGGGGAGCGATCTCCTACACTGACCGTACACCACTGGTGATCGTCGAGGGGACACTGAATAGTGCACGGTACATCCAAACCGTCATCGAACCCATCGTTCTACCATTCCTAGACCGGCAAGGGAACTTGCTGTTCCAACAGGACAATCACGTCCGCATGTATCCCGTGCCACCCAACGTGCTCTAGAAAGTGTAAGTCAACAACCCTGGCCAGCAAGATCTCCGGATCTGTCCCCCATTGAGCATGTTTGGGACTGGATGAAGCGTCGTCTCACGCGGTCTGCACGTCCAGCACGAACGCTGGTCCAACTGAGGCGCCAGGTCGAAATGGCATGGCAAGCCGTTCCACAGGACTACATCCAGCATCTCTACGATCGTCTCCATGGGAGAATAGCAGCCTGCATTGCTGCGAAAGGTGGATATACACTGTAGTAGTGCCGACATTGTGCATGCACTGTTGCCTGTGTCTATGTGCCTGTGGTTCTGTCAGTGTGATCATGTGATGTATCTGACCCCAGGAATGTGTCAATAAAGTTTCCCCTTCCTGGGACAATGAATTCACGGTGTTCTTATTTCAATTTCCAGGAGTGTATATATATATATATGCCAATTCACTGTAAGCATACTGAGTAATACCTCCTCTTTGAGTTCATAAAAAAATTATTTTGTCTGTGCAATTTTCTTTTTGATATTTTTCTAATATGTTTTCTCAAGGCTTAACGGATTTGCATACAGTTAATGCAATATAAAATAAAATGAATATCTAAATATTTTTGCTAATACTTGAAATACAACTGCACTGGGTAGGCCCAAACAGTTGTCACTGAAACTTCAAACAATTTCAGTCTCTTGCTAACAGTGAGCTTCAGTGTACTTTGAACATAGCTATGAGCACTGGTGCTGTATGGAGGAAACCAGGTGGCTTCGTGTATGTGTGATAGTGATGTACTGAAATTATGGAGGAAGTCGTTTATTTCCATGGCTTATGAACCACAACATCACAACAGAGATGCTGAGAGGGAGGGAGAGAGAGAGAGAGAGAGAGAGAGAGTGGGTCTGTTCTGCCAGTAAAGTCATGACACTCACTTCAACAGTGTATCTACACAGATAAGTCAATCAGTAAACTTTGTAAAATGCAGGTGCAAATTATTTTTTTACCTTTTATGAATTGTATCATTTAAAAATGATTTTAGGAGAAATCACTTTTTCTTAAGCATTTTTGAACTCATTGTAATAAATCAACTTCAGGTAGTCCATTGAAATGGAAAGACAAATTTGTTTCAGTAATGCTAAGTCATAAAAAAGTTTATTTTATTTCGATTCCTCCTGACAATATTTCATATTTAAAGAACATCACATCATAGACTCTTACTATCTGCACAATATGTTTTAATACTGCAGTAATTACATAGTTATTTTTTTAATGATGTATTTTGTATGAAATTGGTTATGATTTCTTTCCTATTGTTATGTCAAATTTTATTACATAAATCCAGTATTGTAGGATAACAAAACCATTGACTATACCCATGTCAGCCTTGTAGTTGTTGTGTGAATAAAATTATTTTTCCTATAATTTCGATATCAAAATAGTGTACATGAAAGGAAGGTACTCCTGCTATGTGTGCTTATAAAATTTTCATTATAACAGAGCACTGGTCATCTGAAGTACACACAGATGTTATTCATGATTACAAGGGATATATATGTAATAAATCCTGATGGTCATCTCACAAGTAGATGTCAATGATATTTCATTCATGTGGAGCCACACTCATATAAAATTTATGGAAAAATATAAACGCCATTTGATTGTATAATATACATTATTACATGATCTAGATTTCAGCCTTAGGCCATTTTCAAGGGTTACAACAGAAACAAAAGAATACACAATAAAAGTGCAAATAGCAGAAAAGTAGAGAAAAATAGAGTTAATGTATAATTATATAAACCTGATGTTCTGTAAGTAAAAGTGAGCAGAATTTTGTGATGCATTAACTGGCTGCCAACTTGCTTGATTATTAAGAGTATAAGGTTGTAAAATAAAACATATGACCATATCATACATTTACCTACAAAACTTCAGGGTTATATAACTGAAGATATATATATTAATGAAACATAACAGTCAGATAACTTTTGATATCCAAGCAACAAATCAAATCATGTAATCTCTACATTAACTATAATGTATTTCTGTCAGATGTTCTGCTACTTTTCTGCTATCCTTTTTTTATTGTGTATTAATCTATTCCAATTTTAACACTTGGAAATGACTTAAGGATGAAATCTGGATCATGTAATAAAGTACATCATTCAGTCAAATGGTGGTTATATTTTTTTGCATATAAGTAGATGCAGTAAAATTAGCCCCTCTATTACATAAGGCTGATGTTTAAGAATTGTGTTTTGCACAACATTGATAAATAAGAAAAAAAGCAAGAAGTCTTATAAATAATAAATCAAACTATAAACTTGAATGTTTACATATGTGTTCTAAATAAGAAGATTATTCATTATTCATATTGCTTACATTTCTGTAATGAATTACTTATGAAATTTGTAACACCTAAATACGATTAGAAGAAAAAATTAAGTTCACTGCTGCTAAAGTATGCTGCTAAAAGTATGTATGGAAACATGCATACTTTTTGTGGATACAGCCATCTGTAATAAAGACTTCAAAGAAGAAGATATGTGACATATTCCTGACATTGACTCTGGTCTGCCAAATGACATGTAGGTCAGTGGCAGTGCTAAGAATGTCAGTACAAATAAACCCTATCATGTTTGATTCTGGCTTGCATTACCTGTAAATGAAGAATACAATGTTTCAGAAACATATCCTTAGGACTGCTATCCAGAAATACTAATTTCTTTTTAATTTATAAATACTTCAACAGAAAAATTTCATAATGGTACTATAGCGACTTAGTTGCATATCCCATGTTCACATTGATAACAAACCTAACAATGTGGATCATACACAAGGGCTATACATACACAATGCAGAATTTTGGCTATACACAATCTTTTAACTGAGGGATAGTAGTTCACATGCCATATGTAGAATTTAAAACCAGTATTTTGATAATTATAAGCCTCAATTCCATCAATATTTTTAAACTTACCCTGCAGTGTTAGATTTTTGTGTCATTAATTAGCATCAGTGTTGTTAGTGGCTAATGATAAGTACATAAAGCTATTCTTCTAAATGAAACTTGATGTGTATCGTATTTTTGCATGAGTTTTACACTAGAAGTGTACTTGTTTTCTCAAGTCCATTGCTCCCTAAGAATACTATATAGTAAAAAAGAAACTGAGTAAGAGTAAAATCATTAATTCAAAACACATTGACAAATGTGATATTTATAAAATAAATGTCTGAAGGAAAATCAGTAAAACAAGAAAAATTATTTACACTTATTCTGAAGTCCATTTAATAGTTTTGTAGGCTTTTCTTCAGGAGAGTGTCATGTGTAATGGCGTTACAAGTTGTGTGTTTGTGTGTGTGTGAATGTGTATTAAACTCGACAAACTTTTTTCAGTGAACTAAAATAAATTTTACTACTTAAGGGCAGCAATGGAGTAAAGAAAAAAATTTTTGACAATAATTTTTCATAGTAATGTTTTTATAATAAGTCGATTATACAGCTGCTTTCCTTTCAAATAATGCCTACTTATAAAAACTTATTTGCTTACTTGCTGTCATTTCACATCTAATACACGGAGTGTTTCTGTAAGAGAGTACAAAACTGTAACAGGACATAGAGAATGCTCCACTGAACAATCTGAGGTAGGGAAACTGGGGTCAGAGAAGTCTTAAGGAAATATGGAAGTAAACTTGCCTACCGCTTTGTCTAGCATTACTGTTTTCCAGCTTATTTACGACTGACATACGTACAAGGTTAAATGTACTGAGCTATTAATTTACATGCACATTCTTTACTTGCAAGGAAGACAGGAGGATGAGCCTGATTACTAGGAAGTATTTCCTGGTCACTGGATTGGAACTGGAGGTCCTGTTCCATGGTCTGGAGGGTCACCTGACCTGACTCTCCTTGATTATTTCCTATGGGAATATCTAAAGTCACTTATGTATGAGCCCCCCGTGGATACTGAGATGCAATTAGTTGCCAGAATTGTAGCTGCCTGTGATATGATTCGAAGCACACTAGGGATATTTGTCAAGATGCATTCGAATCTTGTTCGTCAATGGCATGCTTGCGTTGAGGTCAGTTTCAGCACATTTTGTAAGGAACAGTAGAAATGATACGCTCATGCGTCAATGGTGGTACTTGCAGTTAACTGTAACTAATGTAAATAAAATAGTACACAGTACTGCGATTTTATTCCTATTATGTCTTTAAGCTGGCTTTTCTGACCTCAGGTTCTCTACCTAAAATTGTTGAATGGAGCATCCTCTTGGTCCCGTTAAATGTTTGCACGCTCTTACACCCTGCGTACGCAGTTCCATAATTAGAGAGATCAACCGAGCGAGATGGCACATTTGAGAGGAAAGCAGTTTCGATCCTCGTCCGGTTACCTACGTAGATTTAGGTTTTCTATGGTTTTCCCAAATCGCTTGAGACAAATGCCAGAATGATTTCTTTGATATATACACAGCCTATTTCCCTCGTAATACTTTCCTAATCCAAGCTTATGTTCCGTCTTTAACGACTTCTTTAAACCCTAATCTACCTTCCTTCAGAGAGATTACGAAACAAGTAGTACGGCGGCAACGTCACCACTAAAAGGTGGCCATGCCCACGCAACATTTTGACGCGTGGAATCGTGACTTCCTTTCGGGATATATCAGAACATCGGCCATGAGACATGAGTGGCACTTACCATGTGTGCTGTTCCTCTGCCAGTGATATGCATAGCTTCAATACGAGATGTGGTAGCAGAAAACAACAATACAGTTCCCCATACTGTGGATCACACCGCCCAGCATATCTTGCGGTCACGCCTCCCATTGCTAGACAATCGCTTTCTGCAGGTTAACAATGGTGGCTGTGTTAGGACTGCAGTCCCTCAATCTAGAGCATCCCATGCACGCTTAGTCTAATTTAAGTTCGAGGAGCGAGCATATTTCTGCAGATGCGTGTAGTTGTCCTCATGTGTTAGGTCCACTAGATTACAACTATGCAGACAGTTAATGTCATCCACCAGACAGAACTCAGGTCTATGTTCACCTTGGGAAATGCGCCCATGCAGTCGTAAGACGAAACCCTAAAGACCTCAGCCTGCATACTATACACAGAAAACACTATCGGTCGCTTCCACAGTATTTTATTGTAATGGGGATGTGGGTTACTTTGAGCCGACGAGGCAATGTTATAGAACGGGATGAGGAAGTAAACAAAGATGAAATGGGAGATATGATATAGTGAGAAGAATTTGACAGGGCGCTAAAAGACCTAAATCGAAAGAAGCCTTATAGAGTGGACGAAATTTCTTCAGGATTGTTGAGATCCTTCCGAGAGCCAGCCGAGGCAAAAGTATTCCATCTAGTGTACAAGATATATGAGACAGGCGAAATAATCTCAAACTTCAAGAAGTGTGTAATAATTCCAATTCCAAAAAAGGGAAATACTTTCAATGTTATCGAATTATCAATTTAATGAAGTCTTATACTTGCAAAATACCGACGCATATTATGTATAGAAGAAAAAGTTGTTAGAGAATGGAGAAAAACAGGTGCACCAGCACACAGCCTGGGACCAAGACGTAAGGGCATAGAATTAGACTGTTTAGCATTGCTGATGACATGGCACTGATCGCACAAGAAATTACCGATCCACAGAAACAGCTAGAATTATTACAAGAGCAGGCAGCAAAAATAGGATTACAAATTTCATTTGAAAAATCAAAATTTATGACTGACATCAAAGATGCACCTTCTGATCTCAAAATTGGTAATAACTACATCTCTCGAGTAAAAGAATTTAAATATTTAGGTGAGTGGATTGCAGAAAATTGTAATGAAAAGAAATCTGTCAGATCAAGAGTCCAGAAAATGGAGATGGCGTTTCAATTAACAAAAAACATTTACAAGAAAAAGAGTCTCTCGTGGAACTGCAAAATACGACACTACACAACTGTAATTAAACCCGAAGCTCCCTAAACATTTGAGACACTAAACCTTCATCACAGAACACTAAAAGAGGAATTAGAAGTGAAAGAACGTAAAATAATGAGGAAAATCCTAGGACCAAGAACTAAAGATGGTGTGCATTATCCAAAACCCAATGCAGAAATATATAAAAATATCTCCAAAATAACAGACACAATGCGCATGAGAAGAATTCAATTCATGGGGCATTTAGAAAGAATGGACTCAAACAGGTTAAAGAACAAAATCCATACATTTTTAAAGAACAAAACTACAAGACCGAAATGGTACAACCAGACAGAAAAAGACCTGAGAGAATTAGGGTCTCCAAATCTACACGATAGAAATGAAATCAGAAAAATCGCAAACACACGGGGTTTTGAGGAAGAAGAGAGAAAAACTAACCGACATACGTGGTCTACGCAACGAAAGCTAGCCCATTCGTTGTTTATGAAGGAATACTGGGCGAAAAGGAAGGCCAACAAATGTCGATTACGCATGGTCCTAAGTGATCCATCCGCGAAGAAGAAAAGAATGGGAAACCCAATAGAAGCCGATCTCACGGAAGATCATTTTGGGTTCTGCATAAATGTAGGAATACACATGACAATACTGACCGTAACACTTATCCTAGGAGACAGGCTATAAAAGGGCAAATCTGAGTTCATACTATTCGTAGAATGAGAATGTTGACTGAAATACTCTCATTGAAATGTAGTGCTGCAGAAGAATGCTGAAAGTTAATTGGTACACCGAGTAACTTATGGGTATTTACTGAGAAGAAGTGAGAAAAATGGAAATTTAGGACACAATGTGACTAAAATAAGTGATCAGTTGACGGAATATATCTTGAGGCATGTAGGAATTTGGTAAAGAGGGAAGAGTGTGAGGCAAACTATTCAGTGTCACACAACGCAGTTACATGGTATCTATTAAGTAAATAATTCGTTCCACGTTGGACCCTATAAATTTTTTAACAGTGTACGATTCATCAACCCAGAAAAAGAGGTTTTTACAATTTGTCTCGTTACTGGATAGCCGTGAGAGGCTTCTTCAGTTTTTATTACAATGCTTGCTATTAAATTTCAGTAATTTTAAGCAAATCAGTGGCATTAGTGCCTTGAAGTTGTAATAGGCAGCCACAGATTTCAGTATTGCAACCTATTACACGCATATAACTCCGTGCGTTTAGGTTGCTACACACACGCGCGTAACGTACTGTGATTTTCGTCGTCTCTTCGTAAATCGCACCCCTTGGAAGATGTCCCATCGCTGCTAGTACCGCTCCTCCAGAGCACTCCATGGTAGCCATTCCACGCTGCAATCATGAATCATTAAGATGTCCACTCGGTCAGGGATTTATTTGCGCACCTGTAAATATTTATTTCTTTGGGACGTTTCGTCACAACCTTTCAGCCGTGACTCATTAATAGCTCCACCCGGGTACAGAGCGTAACCAACATGCCGTTCCATATCCAAAGTAGTGTCGTCGTTCCAATGCGCAAACCGTGATATGTTTACAGTGTGCTGTACACTTTTACTTGTTCAAGGTCATGTGAATACACTGATTTGAAGAGCCAGTATATCGTAAATAAATAAAATCTGAAGATATCATTGCTATGTTATTGAGAACTATTTCGTTGGTTTCAGTGTACTTCACGGCCTATGTGGAACTTATTAAATAAATAATAAGTTTGTAGAACCTTTCCTGGTTGTAAATGTGATGTTGTAGCTTATTACTCGTAATTAATACTGTACTAATATGCAGTGTTAGAAAGGGAGTATCAGTTTCGCTGTGGCAGGGAAGTGCAAAGGAGACAAAGGGAAAGGTGCGATGTGCCATTGACCTAAGCCATCGAACAATCAGTCGAACAAGGGCTATCAAGTATTTAAAACACAGCTGGAGAGGGACAAACTTATACAAACAGAATAATGCAATATCCTCTGATGGATGACATTGTTGTGTCAAAGGCATAAGAAATAGACACACTGGGTTGTAGGGGGATGAAGAGTTGCCATAAATCGAAATAGCCGCATGAGTTGGACAATTGACAGTATCCTACTCAGCCCCTCATCCCATCCCCAGCCAGCTTCCTGACAGAGTTTTATTTAGTTTTTTTTTAATGCATTAATCACTGTTTGTGCTAATAGACTCAGTGTAGTGGATGTGTTACTTCAAGCTCGGGTAGAAAATGATTAGCTTACTTTATAACGCCTGGGACAAGCTCCTTCTCTATACCCGAAAATTTGAATGTGAGTGACACAGTATGGAATCTGAGAAAACTGTGCACGTTCAGCGTTCCGTGTATGAAAAATGGCCCCATGAGCTGATGGTTCACTATCACACACCACACGCTACACTCCACCGTTGCTGACGTTCCATATGACGGAGCCAACGGGGATTGTCAGCAGACCAATAGTATGACTGATAAATGTAGCTTCATCACTAAGTAAAATACGCGATACATTAGGAGTATATGGTGAGAGATATGATAGGGATAGAACCTACGTCGATGGAGGATGCTTATGACACATGCCTGATTCATGCACTTCCTTCTGCGTTTGCACGAGAGCTAACATGCTAACAGCAGCAAGAACGCTAATTTACCCCTCTTCTGTCTTCACTTGTTCCCTTCTGTTACGTTGCCTAGGTGGTACATTATCACTTTCATAAATAGTTGCCGGATGGTTGACGCCTATTGGGATCTCTTGCCGCACACACTCTACAAGAAGAAACTGCATTCTTCCTAAATTCTCCATACACCGTGAGCATGTTGGCTTTTTCTGCATTGGTAAATCTCATCGTCCTCTCACACCCTACTGCTTGGACTGTCACACACTAACTGACCAGCAAGTTGCAGTGCACTCAAGGAACACACAAACACACTGTAAACAAACGTAACAACATCATACGAGCAACCACACAAGTTGGCTGGTGCAGACAAGTGTCAAAAATTCAAATGGCTCCAAGCACTATGGGACTTAACGTCTGAGGTCATCAGTCCCGTAGACTTAGAACTACTTAAACCTAACTAACCTAAGGACATCACACACATCCATGCCCGAGGCAGGATTCGAACCTGCGACCGTAGCAGCAGCGCGATTCCGGACTGAAGCGCCTAGAACCGCTCGGCCACTGTAGCCGGCCAGACAAGTGTCGGTGTGAAAAGCTTGCACAGCACGACTTGCACTACACTCCTGCAACAAACAACTGATGTCTCCTCCTTTTAGTCTGTTAGTGGCAATAGGCATTGTTCATTTAAAGAGGGTGTATGTTTGCACAAAAAATATGCTTTCTAGGCATTATTACAATCTCTTTATTGGGTAACAGTATGAGCCCCTGAATACCAATCCATTCTGTGAAAACCGCACATCAATAGCAGTTTCCATTTTCGCAATATTTGCGTTGCATGTCTTAGCTAATTCGCCCTGTATAGCGCAATTCACAACTGATGTAAGACTTCTCCTTGGAGCGGACTACATTGTCATAGACTGCCTGTTGAGAATAAATGCCCATTCCACACAAGTCGACTATAACAAATTAGGAGATGCGCAGTTACAAGAGCGACAAATTATGGACCTCCTTCAAGATTCTATCCCCATGTACCATATATGGATCGACCATGCAAGCATTACGTGATGCTTTTCAAAATCTAACTCAGCCCTTTGTCCCCGCATAAATGAGGAGGACCACATTCGACATGTTCCACAATCTTTCAACCCTGGCATATTCTCGCTGCCACAAGTCGTTACGGATCATTTCGTATGGCTTAACGTCGAAAATGATTTCTGAGACCGGAGATGTACAGTCTTAGACAAAAAAAATTGATCGCTGCCTGGACGCTGCAGAGGCTAATCCATGTCGTTCACTTAAGGTGCCAATAAATTCGATCGCCCCCTCAGAAGTCCCGTGATATGCGCGATCTGGCAACGGTTAAAATGCGGAACTGTCTGAAGATGTGTTCTGCTTTGCTCGAGAGGCTACACGGCTCCAACTACCCCTAGTGTAGTAGTAAACGTTGCGCGATGTAGCCATAAAATCGCGCGATCGAATTCACTCCATTGCAGATTTTTTTTTTTTTTAAATTCAAATGGCTCCAAGCACGGTGGGACTTAACATCTGAGGTCATCAGTCCCCTAGACTTAGAACTACTTAAACCTAACTAACCTAAGGACATCACACACGTCCACGCCCGAGACAGGATTCGAACCTGCGACCGCAGCAGCAGCGCGGTTTCGGACTGAAGCGCCTAGAACCGCTCGGTCACAACGGCCGGCTCAGTTTTTTTTTTTTTAATCGCATATCTGTTGTCTGTGAAAGTACACAGTCTGATGCAGTTACAAAAATAATTCCATTCGCTTTCTAGGCCACCAGTAATACCACAAATCTTCACATCATTTCCGCCACACAGGTCGCGGCTGTGTCAAGATCCAAGTTGACGCTCGGGAGTTTCCTCGCCCTACAGCGGTCCCCTGCAGCCGCCTACCAACTGCACACCACTCGCCAACTTCGCCAGGTGTCGTTCGACCAGGTGACCGTGGTCTATGGTTGTGCTTATCAACTGTCATTTTACAAAATAAAGTTCTTTTTTCTCGCAGTTCCATATTGGATTTCACATGCTCGACTATAATGAACGTTATTCAAGAGTTGTAAAATAGAGCCGCAACTGGAAAAATGTCCAGCATTTGCAACTTATTGTTTCCTCTGGGTTTAACATACGTGTGAAGGCAGCAAGGCAGCTCGAATCACTTGCACCGAGTGTGGAGCGATTGATTTTGGGCAAAACACGTCAGTAAAGGATTTTACTGTTTTAAGAAACATCGTACGTTCTGCAATGACTCCTTTTCTACATTCAGGAAGTCTTTATAACTGACATATGAGATGAACCGCGATCATTTATCCGTAGTACGCCATTTACATTCAATAGACAAGGTCGAGAAGTCGGGTGCAGGAGTACAACAAACTCTAACTGAAAGCAACAAAAATCAAAGGGGTGACTATTAATCCATTTTAGCTTGATCTTCATCATTTCGCTCAATGAGAATTCCTAACCAGTATTTTTATGTGTGTCTAATTATTACGTCTTTATGTTAACGTCTCAGCGGGAAATTCCTGGTTCCGCCGTATGACAAGACATCTCCGCGAGCAAACGGCAGTGTGAACATAATATTTTGCAGCTGGTGGCTCAATAAGGATGTTGTGCACTGCGAAACCCACCTCAAGGTCGTGTCTATCGCAGCCGGTGTTTGTTGCCAACAACTAAGAACTTTAATGCAGATTACTGTGGAAACCATACGACGAAAGACTGTCGTAAAAGAACGTAAACAGTATGCAAATTTGGCTTTTCATAGTTACAATTTATTTATTGATTTTGGATCTGTCTGCTTTGCCTGCAGCTCTGTCACAAAACGGCTAAAAAACATGGTCTTCTGCAAGACTGGAACGGTCATTAGTTTGCTTCAGAAGCAAACACGTTTACCGTACCTCAGTGCCAGTAAGGTGCTGCTGTGATGGCTTCCTTATTGATAATATGCAACGTAAAAGGCGATGTTAATTGCGTTTTCCACGTCGAATCACTTACCCACTCTCAAAAGCAGAAAGTGATACGCCGATGTCATTCCTTCAAGGAAAATATCTGAGATCATTGAATCAAACTGACAAATAATAGCAAGTGAACTTTTCAACATATTTGTATGCCATCCAGGAAGTAACTCGGCAGTCACACCGTTGCCAAACATGTTCAACCTCGTTGCCGAGTTTCAAGTTATACTATGAGTAGGAAGAATCCGTTTCCGCAAACGATGTGAAGCCTGGCGCGGAAGTGAGCACCTCTTGCGTCTGAAAGACACGGCGAATTAGGACCTGAATACGCCCTTACGCATGTCAATGGATTTTATTCACATTTCTGAACTACATCGTAGTTACTAATAATACTCAGATGCTCCAATTGCAGAGTAAACATCATAAATCAGTAACTGTCACAATTATTTCTGTTTTTCTATCGTAAACACATTAAAAACACGAAAGCTAATTACCAAACGCGATTCACACATCTGGAACGTCTCAAGTGGTTAATATGCATACATTATGAGAGAGTAACACGTCATTCGACCGTTACAAATTTCGAAAATGTATCTCTTAAGAATGCTGTCATTGGTACCATCCACGAAACGGAAGGATACAAATGAAGTGACAGAGCTTTCTTTGCAAAACATGAACAGCCAAGAGACGCGTCGTAAACTACGGATAACGTTATGTTCCCAACCAAGAATTAGCTGAAAAGCGGGCTCAAAAACTGTGTAAAAAATGACACCAGTGAGTATGTGTAATGTTAGTTCGATTCAAGCTACTGGTAACGTGAAAGGAGAAGCAGTTATCATCAGGATAAGGAATAAGGAACGAAAAATGCAGACATTAATATCTGGAATAAGTCATCCTTAAGCAAAACTGTCATTAAGCCTGTAAATACTGAAAGAATGACAATTATCCACTCATAATGATTACAGTATAGCCACTGCTGATATTTTCTCAGTAAAAGCGAAGGACGGCCACGTTGAAGAATTTTTCAACTTGCATTATGCGTAAGACAGAGAGATACTGAGACAACAATACGTTCACCATACTGAGCGCTGTGCTGATTTTCTATGCAGTGCTTCACAGTCAGTGCACTGTGTTATTAACTGAATCCCTGGTGGTGTCATTTATAAATGACGCCCCTATCCTGCCATATTAGTCCCCCGAGAGTTTTCAACGTGCAATACGAAGGCACAGATGGGCTTACACTTCTAGTACTCGCAGAAACTGTCTATCAGCTGCTGATTCTTGATGCTTAACCAACCCGCAGCTCGTGGTCTTGCGGTAGCGTTCTCGCTTCCCGCGCACGTGGTCCCGGCTTCGATTCCCGGCGGGGTCAGGGGTTTTCCCTGCCTCGAGATGACTGGGTGTTGTGTCATCTTGATCATCATCATTCATCCCCATTACGGTCGGAGGAAGGCAATGGCAAACCACCTCCGTTAGGACCTTGCCTAGTCAGCGGTGTGGGTCTCCCGCATCGTGCCCTACGCTTCTTGGAGTATGGGACCTCATCGTCATCAGCAACCAGCTCTAGCTCAGGCTTATTCTTTGCTAATGAAATTGTTGCTCAGCAGTGGATGAATAGCATCCACAACCTAGTCACCCAAACATAACACAGACCCATAATATGCAAGTTAATCTCAATGAAATGTCATAAGCTCGCTTCTTTGTGGCACTGTCATTTTTTTATTTTTTTACATTTCTGATCTTGCAGTAGTCTGTCACCTCGTTTTGAAAGCGATAAACAGTTGTTTCAGTCTACCACATCATAATTCACAGCCACTCCCTCCACACCCAACCACAACAACTATCTTGAAACACAACACTGGATGAGGTTTCATACCTACGTTATCGGCTTCTTCTTGTCAGCTTTCTCGAGTTGTCATTCTGCTGTTTCTCTGAAGATGAATACATAAGGTAAATACTAATACTTTATTGTGGTGAACACTCAAAGTTTCTATTATTCCAACTTCATCGTGCAAAATGCAGTGAAAATGAGCAACACAAATGCGCTTATGACCTATAAAGAATATTATAATAGTAATTGGCAAAGAGTCGCGTATCCATCAGTGATCTGACGATTAGGAACTCAAAGTGTTTCATAGGATTCCTTTCGTTGATTTCATGGTGGTCGTTTTCAATTAAAATAGAGAAAGAGAAAAAAATCTTGCTTCAAATATACATTTGTATCGGGGATCTGAATGTATGGCTACCGTTGCCGCACTACAAGCTAGTGAGATATCGTCGAGAATGAGATCATTCTCTCATTGCTTTAGTATAGACTAAGGCAGAAATTAGCTGTCATTTATTTTACACTACTGGCGATTAAAATTGCTACACCACGAAGATGACGTGCTACAGAAGCGAAATTTAACCGACAGGAAGAAGATGCTGTGATATGCAAATGATAAGCTTTTCAGAGCATTCACACAAGGTTGACGCCGGTGGCGACACCTACAACGTACTGACATGAGGAAAGTTTCCAACCGATTTCTCATACACAAACAGCGGTTGACCGGCGTTGCCTGGTGAAACGTTGTTGTGATGCCTCGTGTAAGGAGGAGAAATGTGTAACATCACGTTTCCGACTTTGATAAAGGTCGGATTGTAGACTATCGCGATTGCCGTTTATCATATCGCGACATTTCTGCTCGCGTTGGTCGAGATCCAATGACTGTCAGCAGAATATGGAATCGGTGGGTTCAGGAGGGTAATACGGAACGCCGTGTTGGATCCCAACGGCTTCGTATCACTAGCAGTCGAGATGACAGGCATCTTATCCGCATGGCTCTAACGGATCGTGCAGCCACGTTTCGATCCCTGAGTCAACAGATGAGGACGTTTGCAAGACAACAACCATCTGCACAAACAGTTCTACGACGTTTGCAGCAGCATGGACTATCAGATCGGAGACCATGGCTGCGGTTACACTTGACGCTGCATCACAGACAGGAGCGCCTGCGATGGTGTACTCAACGACGAACCTGGGTGCACGAATGGCAAAACGTCATTTTTTCGGATGAATCCAGGTTCTGTTTACAGCATCATGATGGTCGCATCCGTGTTTGGCGACATCGCAGCGAACGCACATTGGAAGCGTGTATTCGTCATCGCCATACTGGCGTATTACCGGCGTGATGGTATGGGGTGCCATTGGTTACCCGTCTCGGTCACCTCTTGTTCGCATTGACGACACTTTTAACAGTGGGCGTTACATTTCAGATATGTTACGACCCGTGGCTCTACCCCTCATTCGATCCCTGCGAAACCCTACATTTCAGCAGGATAATGCACAACCGCATGTTGCAGGTCCTGTACGGGCCTTTCTGGATACAGAAAATGTTCGACTGCTGCCCTGGCCAGCACAGTCTCCAGATCTCTCACCAGCTGAAAACGTCTGGTCAATGGTGGCCGAGCGAGTGGCTCGTCACAATACGCCAGTCACTACTCTTGATGAAATGTGGTATCGTGTTAAAGCAGCATGGGCAGCTGCACCTATACACGCCATCAAAGCTGTTTGACTCAATGCCCAGGCGTATCAAGGCCGTTATTACGGCCAGATGTGGTTGTTCTGGGTACTGATTTCTCAGGATCTATGCACCCTAATTGCGTGAAAATGTAATCACATGTCAGTTCCAGTATAATATATTTTTACAATGAATACCCGTTTATCATCTGCATTTATTTTTGGTGTAGCAATTTTAATGGCCAGTAGTGTAGGTTTAATTTAAGATAGTGCAACTCATTTCAGGCATGTTGTGCTCATCATCAAGCGTTTATGCATACTGAAGGTAGTTACTTAAAGATAGCTGTCTTAGCAAAGAACTGTTTTGTTCTCGGTTCACTGTTGGAGCGGATATTGAAGTATCGGTCGCGAAGCGGTGTCAATGAGTGGTTCGAAATCGATTGCCAGCGGTGCCTTCTGTTGGCATGGAGTTGCCCCCCGTCGTTATTCGTGATTGAAATCACGGCCTTTATGGGCCGCGGATAATGTTTCTTCAGTCGTTGTGGTGCGGTACCGTGTGATACACTTTTTCTAAGTCAGTTGTTCACTTACATTTTTGGCATCCCATGCTTCATCTGTATCCATGGCACTCTGGATGAGTGGTTTATGACGTTACGCTGCTGCACTGCTTAATCTGACACTGATTTGGTCGTAGTTATTCCACACAGTCGCGTTCTTTAAGTTTAGTCAGCATGGCAGTAATGAATTAAGCAAAAAGTAGGTTATCCATACAGTAAATTATAAGAGACATTGTTGTTTACTCGTAGGATTACTACCTTGTCGGCTAGGCGGAAATGTTTATCACGCAAAAATTATTCAGGCATCAAATTTCCGAACAAATATCTGGTGAACTACAGTCATCAAGCTCCAGTCCTGAAAGACCGTCAGCTAACAGTGGGTTACCAAACACTTTTCAGATGGAATTACCCGTATAGCTGTTTTTCAGACAATAGATGGAATGGGACTTTAACGACATTCTTTCGTTAGTCATTGTCTTATAACGCGATTCAGTCATATACTTGCGACTGGAAGTGAAATGTCTACTGATTCAAATAAGTAATGGGCACTATATTTCATGGCAGTGGAAGCAATACTGCAGCAAACTGTTTACTTAACTAACTGTAACATATATAACCTCTGTAATGACTGCCATTTCACATGCGTTGCAAACGATACTTTGCCTAAGCAGTTACCTGCAGAATGAATACAATTACAATAAGAAATAATTCAGTGTCTACTTAGTACTGGTGAGATAGGTGCTTCAGAATCTCATAAGAGTTGTTAGACATAAGAAGGAAAGACAACACCACGCTGTCTTTATTTAAGTAGTCAGCGCTAGATTAACTGCACCAACACTAATGTCGTGCAAAACCGTCTGACAGCTGACGTGGCCTCATTCTCTGAGCACCCGTACCATTCTGATCGTACAGTTGTCACAGTTATCTATTGACGATGATTACAACTTAACTGCTGCCGATGCTTTGCCAAGAAACGTGTAAAATGTTGATGAGAATTTTTATTTTCAGTGTGCCTCGATTTTTGAGTTTGACCTTAATAAATTCCCGACAGTTTCAGACTAACGGGCCCTTCCAGCTATTAAATTATTCATTTGAGGATTAGCTAAGCGTAATTGCTGGAACACTCGACTGCTTTGTGTAATACTCCGTTTTGGAGTGTATATGACTCGGAAAGCGACTTAATCTGATTTTCAGTCCATCTTCTGTCGACTTACTGAATGCTGACTGAATGATCTGACAACTATGTTGTCTCACGAGTGAATTCTGTAAAGTGCTGTCTCTGTGAGTCAGTGCTGAGTGGACACGTGTGTATAGATGTAGAGACGTTCACTGCAGTAGGGGGCGGGGGGGGGGGGAGGGAGGGTTATCCTCCATCGTTACATGTCTCCGTATCATAATGAGTAAGGTAACACATGGCTCATTCACAAGAAAAAAATTGATGTCCGCAAATCCATCCGATAGTTATGCATTAAAAGAACGAGACTCCTGGGTTTTATTATGTTTGTGATTGCGGCTGCAATTTGAAGCTGATATATTATGCTTCACAACTCTAAAATGTTTATTTTCTTACTTCATACCGAAGTAAGTACTGTGATAACGAGAGAACGAAATGAATCAGATGCTTCTCAGAAAAGCTATTTACTTCCGTACTACTGTCAATTGCAGAAAAACTCTTTAGTTCCTTTTGTGAGTGTTGCGTAAATTTTGTCATCTCACATTACTTTGCAAGTAAATTCTCTTCCTGTTGGGGTAAGAAGGGAGTCGTCAGTCACTGGTTAATATTCTAATGACTAATGACGTGATATTGGTTGAAAGATAATGGTCTCTGATGACGACGAGCTGTCATAAAGCAACGCTTGACTGATTATGAGGACAGCGATTGCATGGGTTTTAGGGAAGTGTGCACTTCTAATAGCCATCCCGTCCACAATAACTACGCAGGGTTTCTCCAAGGCGTCTTAGAACTGATTCAAATTTGACTTGACAGTGTGTCGTGATGCTTTATGTCCCACCACCACATGTTTTCTATATTCTCCTAACGGTCGCTTGCATTTCTAGATCCAATTGGCAATGACCTCGATACCTCTGCCTACATGTTGTCAATGGGGCTGAGGTCTGGTGACCATTAGTTTTATTCTGTCTTGGTCGTGTAACCAGTCCTGATCAGCTCTGCTTTGATGGATGGGACTCTGTTCCTGTAAATAAATAGATATCTAGTTATTTCATCTATTTATATATCAAGAATGTATTTGTAATTTACACAATGTATTAATGATGTTCTTATATTGTCTAAGAATTCAGGGCCGGCCGGTGCGGCCGAGCGGTTAAAGGCGCTTCAGTCTGGAACCGCGTGACCGCTACGGTCGCAGGTTCGAATCCTGCCTCGGGCATGGATGTGTGTGATGTCCTTAGGTTAGTTAGGTTTAATTAGTTCTAAGTTCTAGGCGACTGATGACCTCAGAAGTTAAGTCGCATAGTGCTCAGAGCCATTTGAACCATTTTTTTAAGAATTCAGGTTCAGAAATGGCTGAGAGGCCTATCGTAAGTTAAACATTTAGATTACGAACGTATTTCACCGTGTCCGTTATTCAATAAGAATCTTAGCCTGAAATCCAGATTGAGAGAGACTGGCTGAATCAGATCAAACGATGTGGTACCGAACTAACGAGGAGATCATCGAACCTGTTAATCACGGATTTTGATGAGTCTTAGTTAAGTTGTCGAGGAACCTATCCTGAATAATAGGCTAGCGGCGTTTCATTCAACGGCTTCTAGTTGAAGTATTTTGCGTATACCAGTAACGTGATCTCTGTGTTAAGCCGCTGAGAGAAGTGCAGCGGCTATAGTTAAAGGTTAACATGCGGCCGGTACAGGTTCAAACCCTGCCCATGTACTGTTTTTTTACAATTTTATCGTATAGATTGTCATTAAATAGTATATGTCGTGCAAAATTATTCAGAAATAGTCATTTCAGACATAGTAATTTCATTAATATAACAATCACTACAGCAAACTTTCTTCAAATGTGTAGCCTGTTTGTTACGGAATGGATTACAGGACGTTCTTAGTCACTATCACTTGCTGCTCTAGAACAGAATTACTGATGGTATTTGTCATAAAGGCAACTGAAACGCAGATTGGTAGAGGACCATGCACATTTAATGAAAGCTACTTTTCAGAAGGGATGCCGGGAAACAGTTTCTTTAAATTCCAAAACTTCGATGTGAACCACGCATGTCTGATCATTGCTGTAAAGGCAGGCACACTAAAATGATGCAGAATCGAAGGATGTATTTGTTATGGAATCTTCTCGCGAAACAATTTCTATAATAGTCTTTACCAACTTGGTTCCATTTGGAATTTTTTTCGTGAAACTGTGAACCTGCTCGCAAAAATAAATATCACAGGTTTGGCAAAGCGGAGTACATGTTCGAGGGAAAATTTTTACGTTGTAAATGTCTGCCTTTTTTCATCTACCAGGATGTGATCGGAAAGTGTCTGATGATCTGCACTCCCCATGAATCAAACGAACGTTATCCAAATATTTCGAATTGTAAATACGTGTCACAAACAGAGTACATGTTTGAAGAACGTTTTCGGTATAGATTTTTTACCACTGAAATTACTACGACAAAAACCACTGTTCTGGAATACTTTTGTATGACATACAGGGTGTTTCAAAAATGACCGGTATATTTGAAACGGCAATAAAAACTAAACGAGCAGCGATAGAAATACGCCGTTTGTTGCAATATGTTTGGGACAACAGTACATTTTCAGGCAGACAAACTTTCGAAATTACAGTAGTTACAATTTTCAACAACAGATGGCGCTGCGGTCAGGGAAACTCTATAGTACGATATTTTCCACATATCCACCATGCGTAGCAGTAATATGGCGTAGTCTCTGAATGAAATTACCCGAAACTTTTGACAACGTGTCTGGCGGAATGGCTTCACATGCAGATGAGATGTACTGCTTCAGCTGTTCAATTGTTTCTGGATTCTGGCGGTACACCTGGTCTTTCAAGTGTCCCCACAGCAAGAAGTCACAGGGGTTCATGTCTGGCGAATAGGGAGGCCAATCCACGCCGCCTCCTGTATGTTTCGGATAGCCCAAAGCAATCACACGATCATCGAAATATTCATTCAGGAAATTAAAGACGTCGGCCGTGCGATGTGGCCGGGCACCATCTTGCATAAACCACGAGGTGTTCGCAGTGTCGTCTAAGGCAGTTTGTACCGCCACAAATTCACGAAGAATGTCCAGATAGCGTGATGCAGCAATCGTTTCGGATCTGAAAAATGGGCCAATGATTCCTTTGGAAGAAATGGCGGCCCAGACCAGTACTTTTTGAGGATGCAGGGACGATGGGACTGCAACATGGGGCTTTTCGGTTCCCCATATGCGCCAGTTCTGTTTATTGACGAAGCCGTCCAGGTAAAAATAAGCTTCGTCAGTAAACCAAATGCTGCCCACATGCATATCGCCGTCATCAATCCTGTGCACTATATCGTTGGCGAATGTCTCTCGTGCAGCAATGGTAGCGGCGCTGAGGGGTTGCCGCGTTTGAATTTTGTATGGATAGAGGTGTAAACTCTGGCGCATGAGACGATACGTGGACCGCAGCTACAACACGGCGAACGGAAACCCGAGGCCGCTGTTTGATCACCAGCTGCACTAGCTGCGCGTTGCCCTCTGTGGTTGCCGTCAAACAGATCCTTTATTGTATCGCTTTTCGGTCCTTTGGTTACATTAAACTTCCGTTGAAAACTTCGTCTTGTTGCAACAACACTGTGTTCTAGGCTGTGGAATTCCAACACCAGAAAAATCCTCTGTTCTAAGGAATAAACCATGTTGTCTACAGCACACTTGCACGTTGTGAACAGCACACGCTTACAGCAGAAAGACGACGTACAGAATGGCGCACCCACAGACTGCGTTGTCTTCTATATCTTTCACATCACTTGCAGCGCCATCTGTTGTTGAAAATTGTAACTACTGTAATTTCGAAAGTTTGTCCGCCTGAAAATGTACTGTTGTCCCAAGCATATTGCAACAAACGGTGTATTTCTATCGCTGCTCGTTTAGTTTTTATTGCCGTTTCAAATATACCGGTCATTTTTGAAACACCCGGTGTATTTCTTAGCGTCAAATCGAGAAAGTTCATTTGGCGCGCCTCGTTTTCGAATTTACCGGTGAAGGATATTTTCTCGTGAAGTTCACTAAAGAGATTGCAAATGAGGCCAATACCACCACCAGGACCTTTGTAGACGTCTAAAATATCATCGATGTATCTGAAATAGGAGAGAAAGCCCAGCGCTGTAGCTGAGAAACAGTTGAAGAACTTTTATTCAGAAAGTTAACGAAAATCTCAGCAAGGACACCAGCGAACGGATTTCCCATAACAAGATCATCGGATTGCTGACACAGTTGTTCATTAAATTCAAAGTAGTTGTATTTAACTAAGACTGTGATTACATTCATAAAGTCAGTGATTTGTTGATCTGAAAGTTCTTTTTTGAAATGGCGAAAATTTTTTTCCACGATCCTAAGCGTTTCTCGCACGGGAACGTTTGTATAAAGATTTTTGATGTCTAGTGAAAACAACTTGGTATCTGGGCTGCAACCTAAATCTTTTATTTTATGAACTAAGGCGTGACAATTGGGGATGGAATAATTGTTCTCTAGAAGATGAAAGAATTTTTCAGAGTTTCATGCAGAAATTTGGCTAAATCATGGTACGCGCTATTCATACTATAGAAATCGGCCGTATCGGGTGGTTAGGATTGTGAACTTTGAATTGAGAACGAAGTTTTGGTGCTGAGGGTTCATGCTGATAAACATTTTCTTATGAAAAGTTTGAGTAAAAATTTTGCGTCACTGAAAATTGACCTGTTCTTTTCGTGTTTTGGGAGTCGGATAGTCACGCAATTCCGGAATATTATTTTCATTGAAAAAATCTAAGGTTTTAGATATGTATTCATAATTATAGGCAATAACCAAACAGCAACCTTTGTGAGACTTGATTATTAAAGCATCATCTCCCTTAAGTTTATTATCAGTAGATTCTGTATGGTTGATTTTAGCTCATGTATTGCAGTGAAACAAATATAGATAATACATTTAAATTTTATTTAAAACAGAGATCAGAAGAATACCTCATTTCGTTCTTGAGTTATTGGATTTTATATCCGATGGACGGTCGCTCGCGACGCGCCCATAGACGTCCATGAGCATTGCAAATCACGTGGTAACAATAATCGTCATATCTCATAAACGATGCAAGATATGGAAACGAGGTCATTTGCAAATGTTACCACAGAATGAGGCACATATGTTGTACAATAAATACTCTCAACTTTTTATTCACTGAGAAATGGAAGTAACTCGTCCACAGCAGTGAGAGGTCGGCAGCTCAGATAGCATTGAAACGTCCGCAGCACTGTAGGGAAACCCAAGCGGCGCCCTGAACACTTGTGGAACGCCACAGCAGGACGTGTATACTCACCCATGGCAGCCAAAGGGTTTCCATGCAGGTGATGGAACAGTGTTGACTGACTCAGAGGAGGATCGTAATAATGGGCAAAGCTTATCGAATTGGTATAGACACATGGACGATCAGTAATGAGAATCAGCAAACATGAAGGTTGCGTGTAAATATCACTAATTGGAAAGACACTGGAGTAAGTAAAATCGTTTAGGTACTTAGAAAATTTGGTGATAGGAAACAGAAGCTTATTTTAGGACCGAGCGCGGTGGTGCACTGGTTAGCAGACTGTACTCGCATTCGAGAGGACGACGGTTCAAATCAGCGTCCGGGCAATTGCTGTGATCCATCCCCCATCCTTGACACAACCCGGACTTGTTGTCGGTCTCTAATAACCTCGATACTGACGTGACGTTAAACGGATTCTTACTTCCTTCCTCTTGTTTGGAGCAAATAAGAAGTAAAATATTTCTGGGTTAATGAGCTTTTGAAAAAGTAGAAATTATGTTGACATCAAAAAAGAACTGTGATAAAATTAAGAAAGATATTCGGCAAGTGTTATTTATAGAGTGTAGTTTTGTATGACAGCGGATCATGGACAGTGAAAAAGAAAGAGCTAAAACACTTGGATTACTGTGAAATGTACTTGTGGAGAAAAATTCTAAATATTAAACTGCCTCACAGAACGACGAAAGATGAGCTGTTTCTAAGAACAGAAAACGAAAAACCACTAGTATGACTGGTAAGAAACTGGGTACATTTTGATGGGACCTGTACTGCAAAGAAATCTCACGTAACAAAGGTTCATGGAAGGGAAGAGCAGGGAAGAGTGAAAGAAGAAGAAGAAATAAATAAAATTGTTTCCACTGTTGGTGGGAACTGAAGTTGATGAGGCACAAGAATATTTGGATTAAGTTACCTGAAGGCCAGAAGGTGAGCATCAAGGCGGTGTAGGTGGTGAGGATGGAGATGAATGTCGCGACCAGGCTCATCCGCAGCGTCAGCACGCCTGCCAGGTTGGCCTCTGGCCGCTCCGAGGTCGTCTGAAGCGCCAGCAGTCGCAGCTCGCGGTGGGCGGCGCCGCCCATGCGCCTCCCTTCCATCAGCAGCTCCCAGCACAGCCTTTGTGTGCGCCCCGCCTCTACCTCCACACAGTGGGCGGGGACTACCAGTAACAATAGCAAACTTGGTTGGAAGAAAATTCCCAGACGATACTGCCACTTCTTGCCATTCAGGTCCATACCTAGGAATAACGCTTTTGTAAAACTGAAATACGACATTACGACACTCATTGCTGACATCGCTACGAAATATGGGATTAAAAAACTTGCATGAACGGAGCATACCACCGTTGACAGTTCACACAGCCCCATATACACTCTCCTGAGGGATCGCACGTGCTCTGACATGCAGTAGGCATCCCTGTGGCTGACATTTAGATCATTCACTGGCGCAGTCGATCCTATGGAGGGTACTTGCCTACGGCATGTCGCTTGTAAGTTGTCTTGCATTTCAAGTATGCAAATATTCAAGTGTGAGATTCTCTGTCTTATCACCATTTGCAGGTTCAAAAACCGTAAAACAGTTAGTACACCTGTTACATAATTGTACCCACAAAAAATTCTTGCTACCATGAAGCTTTCCTCAGTCTTTGCAGTGATTCCAGCTACAAGTAATACACAACAAAGGATAAACAATGAGAACAGCTGCAGCTTTATGAACATTCCATCTCTACTAGTCTCTTTCTTGATGTAGACCGACAGAATTCTGTCACAAGTTGTAATTACCTCAAGCATATATTCATACCTTTTTTTGTTGAAACAAGCATCAGAGACTACAGGAACTAAACTCAGAATTACGTAGCCTACAGTTCCTATAAGAGTAATAAAGTCTATCACAGAAAATTTCTGTACCGAACGAGAAGATACGAATGGATAAGCGAATGCGGACACCAGTTGTGCTGAGCAAGCGAGGATAAGCATCACCAAATCCGATTTGCTTCTCCTGAATGACGCCGTACTCACATCGACAGTAAATGGCATCAGACCAAACAGCTTGCATACGACGTGGAACGGTTTGCTCCCCAGTAGGAGCTTTCTAGTGATGTCTGTCATTGTGCCGGTGTCCATGTTTACTGACGTCATCTGAAAAAGTAATATATGTTGCTTGTCACAAGTGCCAAAAGTATTTTTTATTTGCGTTGCTGCAAAAATAAAATCTTGGCCCTCTGTCTATCAAGGCGTGTGTAATGAGTATACATAAAGTGTCTACCCCTTCATCATACTTGCTAGCTTTCCAACTGTATGTCTGCTTCAAGAACAGATTGTTAACTGACCACATTAATAGGCATATACACGATGGAACTTTCATTTTACAGATTAGTAGGAGACTTATAAGGGAAATAAAGCGTGAGGGAAAGTTGAGAAGGAGTTTTAACTGGGAATAACATTTCTTTTTATTTGTCATACATTTCCCTTGATAGTTCACAAAGGACAAAGCATCGTCAGTCTCTTGTCCTTCCTCTGTCGGAATCTGAAACTAAAGTAAGGGGAAACAAGATATAAAAAAGTTATTCACAATTGTAAGGCCATTGTAATACTGGATTGTCAACTAATCTAACTGACGTTTTCATACTTAATAATTGCTAGCCTCATTGCAAAATGATCAAAAACAAGCAATAAGTTTGTGAGAAGATAAATATCAGAGAAGGAAGCAGAGTTCATAAAAGTAATGATTGAAAGTCATCAAGCAATGAACAAACAGCATCAGTAGCTGTGCAGCGTGGCAAGACTTAACTAGTACAAGACACTTCAATACACAAAGTATTAGGTTTGTAACGTTACGTATGTTTAGCCGAG
The DNA here is from genome assembly GCF_023864275.1 of Schistocerca cancellata. Lineage (NCBI taxonomy): Eukaryota > Metazoa > Arthropoda > Insecta > Orthoptera > Acrididae > Schistocerca > Schistocerca cancellata. The sequence continues at coordinate 224,913,208 of NC_064630.1, forward strand.
CTAATCGGCCACCCAGCATTGGTACAAGGTAAGATGAATTTGTTGTACGGCTGTATGCTAGAGTGCCCACGTCTCAGGGAACGCCGTGGCAGTTCGGACTTGCATCTAGGCGACCAAGACGAGCGAGTCCAGGTACAAAGACTAGCAGCATAGCCAGAAATGGGGAAAATCCCTCAGCTGGGAACTTTGGCGGCTGTTACAGCGTGGCCTTTTCGCAGGAGATGCCCCAAGAGACGGCGGAGCTGCAGACAATCTTAAAGATAGCTAAGTTGAAGTTCTTCGACATTCGACAACAACCCACACCAAATATAAATGCAAATCTGAATACATTTGCGATTTCAAAAAAAAAAAAAAATAAGGCACATCCAATGACACAACAATATTTCAGTCAACAGTATTTCAATATCTTCAAAACTACAGAAGTTAATGTTTCACAGTGATCAAATATTTACACTGTGAATCTCTGAATTAACTTTTAATCACTTAATGCAAAATCAAGAAATCATAACTGAGATGATAGCATTGCACTAAAGCTACGATCTCTGAAAGCTACGTATCCATATCTATTTTATTTATTGATTTACTATTTCTTTATTACCTTTTTCATTATACAAATGTTTGTCAGAACATTGTATTCTTCACATTTACACAGCAAATGAGCATAGCATTAAAACCTCACATTTTGTTCAAAAATCGAATGGCTCTAAGCACTATGGGACTTAACATCTGAGGTCATCAGTCGCCCAGAACTTACAACTACTTAAACCTAACTAACGTAAGGACATCGCACACATTCATGCCCGAGGCAGTATTCGAACCTGCGAACGTAGCAGCGGCGCGGTTCCGGACTGAAGCGCCTAGAACCGCACGTCCACAAGGGCTGGTTCACATTTTGTTGTACTTATGTATTTATTAATGAACAGTTAACTACTTTGCCACTAACTTTATTCAAATGTTGACTGCAAGTAGTGTTAAAAACTATGCTAATTTATAAGTGGTCAGTCGCATGTGTTAGCGGACACTACGATTGAAAAAAGAACCAAAACACGCTTCTGTCAAGAAAGCATAAATAACTGTTTAAACAATACTCAAGAACTATCTGTTGTCATTGTCATGAACAAACTTGTGCAAGTAAGCTGACTTATTTATTTATGGACCAAATATTACTTACATTTATTTGGAAATGATCTGAGTGTAACTGAATGTTTATGACATTTCTTTATTCAGATAGTGTTGTAATATATTAGCTTAGTTCGGGTAGAGGTCAACGTGAATGAAATCATGTTTGTAGAGCTTATAGATGATGTATTTTTCGTGCGGATGGCTTCAGCCAATGGAAAATCATATAGTAGCAGAACAGTGCGGGAGTCAAGTTTAGACTGAGACTTCTCGAGGGAAGAGCTCGAGGTAGTGGTTCTGAAGAAGGCAGTACTGCCTGCGGTAAAATTCGTGATTTTACAAATATCGAAAACTAGCTCAAGGGCTAATAAGCTTTTGTTTGCAGCAGATTGGCTGTCTTTTCCATCTCTTCAGATTTACACAGTTGCTATTTTGTAGCTGTATTTAAGATTGTGAAATGTAGGACATGAAAGTCCTGACGTAAAGCATAATATAGGACACCATGATATGGTAGACAAGCAAACGGTTTAATCAAAGATTTGACGTTATGAGTGCATTATTTTAAAAGAACCCTGCGTACTTTACAGGTCGATATCTGTGTAATTAGAATATTAATCATATTATAGTATTCTACTTTATCTTCCATCATTTTATCATCCCTCACATTCTTCTATCATATAAAAGTTTAAGCTCTACTTATTTCAACATATCTAAGATTGTGACATCTATATTGTTGACACACTGCCACCCTGAGTTTTTTGGTGAGAGAGGTCTACATCTGCTAGCATCTGGAGCCACAGTGAAATGTACTGGGAAATATAGTGCAAAGAGCTAAAGATCTTGTCTACAATCAAGCTCATCGCACTCAAATTTTTATGTAGTCGAGTATCTAAAAATTTTTAATTTGGATAACAGAAGATTACATGTATATTATCTTGGGAATGATCAGGGCTGTATAACATAAGAGAGGAAAAATCCACATGGACCTTTGTCTCCTGTGCTTAAGGAACCTTCTGTTCTAGTCACATGATTAATGTCGAAACAACATAGCAACTTGAGTCCACTTTTGTAAAGGTTAATTTATTTAGTTAGTATTTATTCTTTTCAGATTGATAGGTGTAGCTTGGAGTTCGAGTTTTCGAGCTGAGCTTGGGACAGATCCAGTTTTTATAAGATTTATTGTAATTTGTATTTGTGCTCTTTAAGGCTTCGTAAAAGTAATTTTTCTCGACTTGTAGTTCTTGTGTTAACTAAGTGAGTATCATTTTTAACTTGGAATTAATATAATAAAATACATCCGTTGAGTGCTTACCAGCGTCCAACACGCTTCCACCGTTCTTCAGCTACTCACCGTGATCATAGTCACATTATGAGGCAGCACCACACATAGGCCACGTGAGTTAAGCCAAGCGCAGTGCAGGCAAGTAGACATTTCAGAGCGGTAAGGTACAAAGTGCTTTAATAGCGCCAAATGAAATTCCTAAAAGAACTGCATTTGTACGAACAGTTTTCAGTAGTTCTCTGCCAAACTAACCTCATTAAGTATCTCTGATTAACATGAAGTAAAGTTATAAAATTATCAGCCACTTACATGATTTAAGTATAACGCCTTTCGCTAAGTCCATACTTAACATTTATTTTATTTGTCCAACCAAATGACATAAGTGAAAAAACAATTAATATATCCATCAAACGCTGGAACAGCGATAAAGTGCACTACTATTTGAACAGTTATGAATGACAATCACCGTCCAAGCTGTCGGCGAAATATTCAGTCAATTTACTGTTGCACTTTAAACTGCGAAATGATCGTAGATATTTTTTCTGGAGCTGCTGACACACTGTCTGCTGCATTCTTCATTTAGAATGTTAGCCTTTATTGTGAGCAGATACCAAGGTACCAGACGATGCATACCCCAAGAAGAATTCTTCGCCAGCTGGAGTAGTTGGCTGCAGATTAATTCCAACGATATGAGTCGCTTGTGATCTGCCACTTCTGGAGAATATCAGAAGTGGCAAAGACAGCTATTCTTACTTATATGGCTTCAGATCACCTGTCAATTCGAAGCATCATTCAGGTGATGAGTAAACTTCTCGCACATGAAACTGAGTAGAGAATCTACAACAGAAGACTCACTGCTTCTGTAGATTTTTTATTTAAATGTGGTATGGGGCGGACACTACTATAGTCTGATCCACGATCTGTGGCGGTTCTCGCATGTCAAGGCACGGACGGGAATGGATTGGTGCAGATTCCAAGCGACGGTTATGGTATGCGCATGCGCGTGCTTTGCGCTTGAAGAAAGAGTATATCAAGCAAATTATATCTCTCGCTTCCTTATGCAGAATTTATCACTTACCACCACCATCAGTGACGACAGCTCGCAACAAACGGAATAGAAATTCAGTAAATAACTCACTACGATCACATTTAGTGATAGCTTCAGCTGCAGCATTCGCAGTAGAGCGCACATACCACTATCGAACGCTCACTGGCTGTCGGAGAATGCGTCACATAGGTGCCCAGAATAAGAATAAACTCCACCGTCATCGTTCCTGACTCCAACTATAGTGTTTTCAAACATAAATTTTCACTCTGCAACTGAGTGTGTGCTGATATGGAACTTCCGCCGCAAATTAAAATTTTCATTCCAGAAGCATCGCCCGGGCTGTGGCTTCGCCATATCTCCGCAGTATCCTTTCGTCCAGGAGACGAGACGAGGAACTGGAGGAAGTAAAGCTGGGATGGCGGGTCGTGAGTCGTGCTTGGGTAGATCAGTTGGTAGAGCACTTGCCCACAAAAGACAATGGTCCAGAGTTCGGGTCTCCGCCCAGCACACAGTTTTAAGCTGCCAGGAAGTTTCACTACTCGTGTTATTCAAAATCAGTCTGGTGTGCTTTGTGTACCACATTCAGCTAGTCAGGTGTACACGTATGTGTAGAATGCAAATCGAATTTTCCTGGTTGGTACGAAGAGGCAAGCTATGCTTCAGTTAAAAAGTAAAAGTGCGCTACCTCTACACCAACACTAAGCACCACAACTGGCTGTATCGGTAGCTGCGAAATCAGAGTGGCTGGATGCCGAACGGATTGACATGGGTTCGATTTCTTGCTGTGATGCAGATATTCTCCTCTTGGGAACTGGGTGTTGTCTTATCCTCAACAGCGTCTCATGGCGTCAACTGAAACGAGCTGCATCTGGCAGCGTAGTCGCCACACGAAAGAGAGAATTTCGGTGTGTACTTAATAGGCATTATCAATCCATTGTTCACCGGTTCCTCTAGTCAACATACGAAGGATACAGCAGAATAGTCCTTCAAACTGAGCAGAAAATTGTTTATTTAAACACACACAAAAGTATTTCGGGAAAATAACATCTTTCCAGTAAAGATCTTTCTGTAAGAACCCTCAGCATCTTCGTAACAACGTCTTACTACAAATATGGCATAAGACTGAATTAATATGGTCTTCTGAATTTCGGAAATACCCGAAGATTACTTCAGAGGAGGCAGCATGAACATCCGCAAATGTGATATCCTCTGCACTTACTTTCCTATAATTCAAACAATAAATCCAAATTTGAATTTGTCCTAATTGCCTTTTGCTTCCGGTCATTTTATTCCTGTCATACACTCTACGTAACTCCTATTCTAGTTGCGCTATGTCGTTTGGAAGGAGTCCGTGGTAGGGCGGAAGTCTCCCCCTCGCGAATACCATCCTTTTGTATGGGATAGAGCCAGCACATTAGCCAGAATGTGTAGTAAAGTGGTGTACTTGGACACGTTAGTTTCGAGGTGGTGGTACAGCGCAATACTCGTACAGTTGAGTATAACGCTGTAACCAGACACGGTTTCTGGAGGGATCGTACAATGCGACAGATGGACGTCATAGTGTAGCGCTGTACTCGACCATGATAGCGAGATTGTGTGTGATATGGTGGTATTCGTGAGGGACAGTCTGTCTACTTGCCACGGATACATTGCACACAAAATATCGAAACTGGGCTCGGAGTTATGTAGAGTATATGACCGGAAATAACGCGACCGGAAGTGCCGCCATCTTGAATCGTTAGAGTGTAATGTAAGCCTGAGAGCCACAACGTATCAGCTTTCTGTGGTAGGTAAAAGTGTCAACATTTATTCAACCAAATTGCTAAACATGCCTCAGCTATTAGGGTGGAACGCAAGACCAACCGACGAACGCATCGGTTTGTGGTTATTGCAGCAGAACCTGGATAATCTGGCTACTGACATTGGCAACATACATTACACGGAAAATAATATACTGCTTAGCAAGAAGAATGTAAATATGTTTACTCCTGTTACAGAACCGCTTTGCGATAACATTAGGGGGCTAAAATCTGTGATCAAGTAGACTGTCGAGAATATTTAGAAAAAGGAGGGTCTGTAATGTTAAGAAGGAGATGTGGGGCTCATTCAACTATTATCTGCGTAGTAAATACTGCAGCAACGCCACTGCGAGACATGGCATCAAGGCGAAGCTGCCTTTTCTCGTATACGGGAACAACAGTCTGATAGCAAGGGAGACACGGGAAAAAAATCGGCAAGGAAGCACTGGAAACTAATTCTAGAAAATGTAAAAATCGTGTGGTTATACCATATAAAGTGGAATTAGCTGACGCTAAAACGGATGTTGCAATGGAAGAGCTTCCTGGAATATTGCAACAGATACGTGTAGGCGGCTATTAACTTTTGGATTTGGTCATAACGCAAGACTTTACCGGAATTTTTAATAAAATGTAGATGTGCGACTACTTAATATCAAACCACGGCTTCTGCGTGGAATGAGATCGCCAGGGAAACAGCAATGTGATTGTGGACAACGATAAGACAGTCGACCGTGGTTTAGCTCCAACTGCAGAGTAAAGATACACTACTGGCCATTAAAATTGCTACACCAAGAAGAAATGCAGATGATAAACGGGTATTCATTGGACAAATATATTGTACTAGAACTGACATGTGATTACATTTTCACGCAGTTTGGCTGCATAGATCCTGAGAAATCGGTACCCAGAACAACCAACTCTGGCCGTAATAACGGCCCTGATACGCCTGGCCATTGAGTCAAACAGAGCTTGGATGGCGTGTACAGGTACAGCTGCCATGCAGCTTCAACACGATACCACAGTTCATCAAGAGTAGTGACTGGCGTGTTGTGACGACCAGTTGTTCGGCCGCCATTGACCAGACGTTTTTAATTGGTGAGAGGTCTGAAGAACGTGCTAGCCAGGGCAGCAGTCGAACATTTTCTGTATCCAGAAAGGCCTGTACAGGACCTGCAACATGCGGTCGTGCATTATCCTGCTGAAAAGTAGGGTTTCGCAGGGATCGAATGAAGGGTAAAGTCAAGGGTCGTAACACATCTAAAATGTAACGTCCACTGTTGAGCTGCCGTCAGTGCGAACAAGATGTGACCGAGACGTGTAACAAATGGCACACTATGCCATCACGCCGGGTGATAAGCCAGTAAGGCGATGATGAATACACACTTCCAACGTGCGTTCACCGCGACGACGCCAACACGGATGCGACCGTCATGATGCTGTAAGCAGAACCTGGATTCATACGAAAAAATGACGTTTTGCCATTCGTGCACCCAGGTTCATCGTAGAGTACACCATCGCAGGCGCTCATGTCTGATGCAGTGTCAAGGGTAACAGCAGCTATGGTCTCCGAGCTGGTAGTCCATGCTGCTGCAAACGTCGTCGAACTGTTCGTGCAGCTGCTTGTTGTCTTGCAGACGTCCCCATCTGTTGACTCAGGGATCCAGACGTGGCTGCACGATCCGTTACAGCCATGCGGATAAGATGCCTGTCATCTCGACTGCTAGTGATACAAGGCTGTTTGGATCCAGCACGGCGTTCCGTATTACCCTCCTGAACCCACCGATTCCATATTCTGTTAACAGTCATTGGATCTCGACCAACGCGAGCAGCAATGACGCGATACGATAAACCGCAATCGCGATAGGCTACAATCCGACCTTTATTAAAGTCGGAAACGTGATGGTACGCATTTCTCCTCCTTACACGAGGCATCACAACAACGTTTCACTAGGCAACGCCGGTAAACTGCTGTTTGTGTATGAGAAATCGGTTGGAAACTTTCGTCATGTCAGCACGTTGTAGGTGTCCCACCGGCGCCAACCTTGTGTGAATGCTCTGAAAAGCTAATCATTTGCATATCACAGCATCTTCTTCCTGTCCGTTAAATTTCCGCGTCTGTAGCACGTCATCTACGTGGTGTAGCAATTTTAATGGCCAGTAGTGTACATACAAATTTTGTATGTCAAATCACAAGTCTTGGAGTAAACAAAGATATTGGTAACCATATTATAAATTTTATAATGTGTCCTGACATGCGACTACGACAAACTTTTAGTTCTTATTTGGTTAAGCAGCATGACATTACCAAGCTGGAGGCTACAACATACAACTACAGAATGGATCGTGTATTCGACCCTGTGCAACGGTGTTTACGTGTATTAGACACCAACAACGGGTACTCATAATGTGCTCCACATTATTCTGTGCCAACTGCGTCGATGTGGAGTCAATTAACAGATAACTTATAGAGCAACTGCTGAATTGTGTTTAATAACGTCCTGCAGTTTGTGCACTGAGTAATAAGAATACCCGAAAATTGACAGGTGTTCGAATAAGTCTTCCAGGTATTCAGGACCGGGGAAAGCTTATCAGGAGCGTTTTGTCTGCATACGGTTTTAATTACCTACCTATAAACTATGTGGAAATCCTTAACTCTGTCTCCAATAAAGACGGTATAAGTAGTATACAGAAGTGTTATGTTAAAACAGGAAAAACTTATTTTTCGCAGTCTAGAACATTGTTCTCCACAATTCCTTCCGATATACAAATTGCAGAATTGGTTTTGATTGACACGAGCAACGGTATTCCATAAGTCCTAAGAAAAAGAGTAAATGTATCACACTCTCTTAAAACATTCCCCATTGAAGAAATTACAACTTTAAATACAGTTAATGTGCTATGTGCACAGAAGAGGAAACTGGAAATGGAGGACACTGAAGTAAAGAAATGAAAACTGGAGTAGATGGAAAAGACAACCGCCATAAATGAGAAATATAAGTAGCAATTGAAAAGGGAAGAAGCTATTGCGGATGTGCAGGCCGTTGTACATATGGCTTTAAACACACTGTATGGAGGAATCTGGTTACGATTAGGTGTACAAAATATTGGCATTTACAGTAAACAGCAATTGAAATTGGTCACGTGTTGAAGTACTGTCCGAAATCAATGGAGTCGAGAACGCTTACTATGTTAAGGGATAGACGAAAAATTTGGGTATTAAGATCTATTCCAATTTTGACCGGGTTAAAAACGATGGTTATAACCTAATTAAGTGTGGCGAACTGGATGTTGATAGAGACTCATTTGCAAAAGTTATAAACTTAAAGTTCTGTATAGAAATCCTGCAAGAATGTGGAGCAGAAGAGTTTCCGACTTACACATAGGAATATGTAGAGCCCTTTAACAATAGCGTCATGGAGGAGATAAAAGGAAGAATTCAAATCCCTGAATGCTCTCCCCTAAAAGAAGTGCTGGAAGGTACACAGCTAATAGTTAAAGCCACATAACAAGTATTTTACAAGAAGGAGAGTAGATTTGTATAAGGTTTCTAGCACATACCTTCTCTTTATTTCCCAAATTACTGGCTGGAGAAAGAAACAGATGAGTCAGATGTGTATTTAAGTTATAAGCTAAAAATTAAATTGGACATCATTAAAACTGCACCTAATAAAAATAAGGGAAGAGTTATTTCCGGTGTGTAACTGTACATGTAGAAGTTTTTACGAGAATATTTACTTGTCTTATTCGCTAATCTACGAAAAATCCCTATATACAATGATCTATGTGCATGTATTTCGGATGGGGCAAGTGAGTGGTTGGCTGACCTTGAAAAGTAGTTGAAACTAGGTAGTTGAAACGTAGAGACCCCCTTTTCATACCTGTATGAACAGTTACAAGATGCAGAGAGACTGTCCAATCCATAGGATCCAAAGCAAGTGTGTGGTTGAATGGAGAGAGATGATTCCAAATCACAGAAAGTATTTGTACCAGAAAGCGTAAAACTAGAGGTCTGAAGAACCAGTGTATTGGTTATAGGATTTTGTACATTTATTACGACTTCAATCTAGCGTTGCTTCCTTTAAGTGATTCCTCACATACCACACTATCTACTTAATGTGATCATTCTCAATCAACCATCACCCTCCTTCGCCTATAACCCTGCGGATGAATTGCAGAACCTCTGTTACACTATCTACATGCTAACAAGATAGAATGTGTTACAAATACTGTTTCAAAAAATGGCTCTGAGCACCATGGGACTTAACTTCTGAGGTCATCAGTCCCCTAGAACTTAGAACTACTTAAACTTAACTAACCTAAGGACATCACACACATCCATGCACGAGGCAGGATTCGAACCTGCGACCGTAGCGGTCGCGCGGTTCCAGACTGTAGCGCCTAGAACCGCTCGGCCACCACGGCCAGCAAAATACTGTTTGTCAGCGTGGGAAATATCTAGCAGCGGCATGAGGGACTTGCATATATCACTTTAATACCACGCTCCTTAGCGTAATCACTTTCTAAATTCGGAGAGAAGGCTGATTTTATTGCAAGCTTTACACCTACGGCGACGTGCATCCACACTATCGGCATGTTAATACAAACCCTGCGTTTACTGTATATATTCAGTATCGCGGTATTTGTGTGGAAGACCATTTCATTCGAAAGCAATACAATACCTCGATTTATAAAGCATGTATAGTTTTCAAGATGAATATCTTCAGTGATACTTCTATATGTTCCTGTAGAACCAAGACCGCTTTTGTTTAGCGTGACAGTAATATGATCGTTGCTAGTGTGTTTTAATAACTGGTCGCTTGTAAGACGATTGCGTCACTCTTCCTAAGACCCACTGGAACACTCGCAAGAAAAACAAATGACGCATGTCCATCCATCGCGGATTTCTTTCACCGTTGTTTGGTGTCACCTGGATTCAGTCATTGGCGAAGCATTGTACTTGGTAGGGGATGTTTGATAGATACCCTGTGATCAGTAAGCTTATAAAGAATGTGTTGGGATGTAAAATTACTGTGGTTAGTGCCCCGACATATGCATAGAAAATGACCATGTCCTTTCGTAAGAGAGGTATGGATCTGACGTGGAAAATTGCGATTTCAAGGCATCAATATCCGTAAGGGGGATGAAAGATCTTACGTGGAAAATTATGTCCAGATACAGAGAGAACATAGATATTGATATTTCAACGTGAAATTCGTCCCGGAGCCACAATAGTCAGGAGAATATATTTCCGATACTTCACTCATTGTCTAATGTCACCAGATAGGGGCTACGATCGTAATATTTGCTTGTAATTAGGGTGATAAACATATAATCCTAGGACGACACTGTCTGGTGTGCGGGGTGAGTAGGTGGAGGTAGGCAGTGGCTAGAACAAATTGAAATTTCTGGCTCAATGCTATCGGTAGCGGCGGGTACAAAGAAAAGTTCTGGCTGGCCCACTAGTCGGTTCTAGCCTGCAGCTGCAGGGTCAGATCCCTGCGGCAGGCCTCACGGCGTTCTCTGCATAATAGAACAGTGAACTAACACTCAGTATTCATTGGGCTGTCTCTGCGATAGCGTGTGTTGCATGTGTTCTCCATGGAAAATTGAGCTATTCAGTGTCGATCACTGCCAAGTGTTGGAGCTGGACGTATTGATGACACCCGAATTCCTACCACTCCATTCATCCCCGGATGTCCTCCATGGCTGAGGTGGTGCACTCTGTTATGCACGAGCCTCCACGACAGCAACTGTGGTCATGGTGACAGTTTCCACCAACCTCAGAGCGTTGGCATTGATGGTGTACGAGGAGGCAGGCACGCTGTGTGTCGACACCTGGGGTGTGAGTTGACTGTATGTAAGAGTGTTTTCAGTGATCTCAGGTATCTAGCCGTGACAACTATTAGCAATGCGGTTTAGTACTTCTCAATATATTGTAGTGCACTATCTCGTACAGGTATTTGTTTTTGTTAACTACTCTGTCATGCTGTAGACCCCTTCCTCTTCCTTCTTCGGCCTGGTGCAGCTGAGAGAACAAACTTAGGAATTCTGTAGTGATTTATAAAATAAACTTAGCAGACCTGTAGTGGTCACGAATTCCACAACCGTGGTGGTATAAACAAGGGCTAAAATTTAAAATTCCGACTATCATTTTATACAACATTGCTTCCAGTCGAGCTGTAAAATCCCCGATTTGTTAATCGCCAGTAGTGGTACTGAGAGCACAATCATCAATCCAAACCCTTTTCAGATTCAAATCATGTAACTGTGTCACTACCTACCAATAAGAGGCAAAGGAAAAATATATCTGGAAGGGTGTGGAAGACTGGCAATTGTAAGATTGAATCCTACCACATATACCAGTCCTAGTATCCAGCAATAGGATGCGAGATAAAACTCTCTGCACACAAAGCACATCGATTTAATTAATTAATCAATCCAATAGAGTGAGGGAATATTTCCAAGGCATCCACACGTGGGTATATATCAGGTATCCACCACTTTGTTCAGGACAAAGGAGTGGTAAGTGTAGTACACGACAGACGCTCGCTGGGCAGGAAGTAGCCACCTGAGAGCCAGAGAGAGAGAGAGCCTATATTTCGAGAGGTATCAGTATCTGCTGCCACCTGTATCAAAGAGTTGCCACCACCTGACACTTTGTCCAACTACAAGAAACAGGAGGGGCGAGCAGGAGGAGAGGAGGGAATTGGAAGGAGGAGGGGTGGGGGTTGCTTCTCCCGGCGTCCTTTGTCCATGCTATTGTGAACTAACTCAGTCAGTATCTGCACAGAGGGGCGAACACTTAGAGGAGCTACTTCCACTGCCCTGGTATGTATTATGTGTCACAAACTGTGACATGGCCGGGAATTGAACAGTGACCCAAAAATAGAGTAAATTTCCTTTACTTCACGTCTGTGATCACAAATTTTAGGCCCTCAAACTACCGTTTCAGTCAGTAATGAGCACCCTAAGATCTGCAGCAAAATATGGGAAAAAGCACAAGTACAACTAGCAGATTGTCCACAGCTTAAAACAATAAAACAGACCATTATGACAATTATTACTGACATACATATCCATTTATGCGCTTTAGATATGATGAAGCATATCTGTTTGATAAAAAACTGGTTCAAATGGCTCTGAGCACTATGGGACTTAACTTCTGAGGTCATCAGTCCCCTAGAACTTAGAACTACTTAAACCTAACTAACCTAAGGACATCACACACATCCATGCCCGAGGTAGGATTCGAACCTGCGACCGTAGCGGTCTCGCGGTTCCAGACTGTAGCGCCTAAAACCGCTCGGCCACCCCGGCCGGCCCTGTTTGATAAAAAGATGTCCTAATATACTGGTGCCATAGAGGCATCGTCATATATTAAACACGAAATCAGAGCCAGCATCGTCAAACATGTAGAAATAACAGTATACACAAGAGTCATCGTGTCAGCAGCACTACTGATCAAAACCAACTATCGAACAGTAGCCACAAAATGTTTATGTTGCAAGTTCGCCAGATGTCGCTACTGTAGGCGTACAGTCATTACAGTAATAAAAGCAATGAAATAAAACATGACAAAAGTTAGATTTTTAAAAACAAAAAACTTAGGAGACAGTAACTGACATTTCCTCAAATGGCGATGTTTTTATAAAACAGTTATGCCTCATCGTATTTAACGTGCATAAATGCAGATGTACCGGGAGATCAAAAAGTCAGTATAAATTTGAAAACTTAATAAACCAAGGAATAATGTAGATAGAGAGGTAAAAATTGACAAACATGCTTGGAATGACATGGGGTTTTATTAGAACCAAAAAAAAAGATCACAAAATGTCCGACAGATGGCGCTGGACAGAAAAACGTCAGTAACTGCTACCGTGACGGGTGAGAGATACGCCGATATGTTGCAGAATCGCATCATCCCCAGCCTGGCTGATAAACACCTGCTGGAACGTACGATGTTTATACAGGATGGCGCTCCACCCCATATTGCTAGACGCGTGAAAGATCTCTTGCGCGCGTCGTTTGGTGATGATCGTGCGCTCAGCCGCCACTTTGTCATACTTGGCCTCCCAGGTCCCCAGACCTCAGTGCGTGCGATTATTGGCTCTGGGGTTACCTGAAGTCGCAAATGTATCGTGATCGACCGACATCTCTAGGGATGCTGAAAGACAACATCCGACGCCAAAGCCTCACCATAACTCCGAACATGCTTTACATCGCTGTTCACAACATTATTCCTCGACTACAGCTATTGTTGAGGAATGATGGTGGACATATTGAGCATTTCCTGTAAAGAACATCATCTTTGCTTTGTCTTACTTTGTTATGCTAATTATTGCTATTTTGATCAGATGAAGCGCCATCTGTCGAACATTTTTTGAACTTTTGTATTTTTTTGGTTCTAATAAAACCCCATGTCATTCCAAGCATGTGTGTCAATTTGTACCTCTCTATCCACATTATTTCGTGACTTATTCAGTTTTCAAATTTATACTGACTTTTTGATCACTCGGTATGTCAGTAATGCTTTTCATAATGCTCTATTTTATTGTTTTAAGCTGTAGACAATCTGCTAGATGCATTTGTGTTTTTTCCCATATTTTGGTGCAATCTCAAGATGGTCACTGCTGACTGAAACTGGTAGTCTGAAGACCTAAAAGTTTGTGACCATAGACGTGAAATAAAGGAAATTTATTGTAAGGTGAGTGTTTGGGAGCAGATTGTGCAGCTGCTGGAACTAGAAGTAGCCACTTAAGGTGGCAAAGGACACTGCACATATGCAGGGGGCCGCAGTTGTGGGGGTGACCTGGCTGATGGAGGGTCACAAAAAAATGATCTCAGTATTCTGAGACATTATGGTCTGCTAGTTTGGACAGGTTGATCAGAATTCTCCCAAGCAGTGGCACATGACAGGAAGTGGCCACTTGGTGTGTGCTGAAACTGCGAGACAGCTGGTGGCGCGGCAGCCGGTAGCGGTCACGGGATCTGAGTGAGCGTAGTGCGGCCTGTCGGACGCTAGCGAGTGGTGTAGTCCAGCGAAGCAGTCGGCGTGTGCGTGCGCAATGTCCAGAGCGGCATGTCTGCCTTGCGGTTGGTGTACCAATGGAATTGGAAGATTTTTAACAGTGTAATTACGTGTGATGAATTTTTGATGACTACCTTGTGTGATCGGAATAAAAAAGGGCCACAATTGTTTATATGTTCTGTACCGTACTGTCACACAAAAAATGTTTAAATAAACAGTATCCCATACACTGCAGTCAATTTCCCAACAACTTCTTTAAATAAATAAGCTATTTTCAAAACATTGCATTTACCCCATATATTGTTTAAATAAACTATGTTTCACAGATTGCCTTGTCTACCAGAAATTGTTTAAACAATATTCCATACACTGCGAAGGATATCACGCCAAATTCCTTAAGAAATTGATGAACTATACTCTGTACAACACCTTGCAACCAATATGTTGTTTAAATAAACAATAACCCACACATTGCCTTGTCTATCAGAAATTGCTTAAACAATATCCCGTAAACTACAATCTATTTTCCGCCAAATAGGCAATCAACTGAGTCTTTTTCCTGCCAGTTTCCATGTGGGGGAGGGGAGCAGGAGCTGGAGGACTTATCAGAGGGTGAGGGCTTAATTAATTTATTGCTGTAATTCATTAGTCAATCAAATTGATAGAGTGGTGTGGGTGGGGGGGGGGGGGATGCTATTCGAATAACTCAGGCCTGAAAGTGTGCTTGTATCGGCGAGGTGTAGGGAGAAGGGTTGGAGGTTTCCAGAGGGTTGGGGAAGGTGGAGGGGGAGGGTTCAAATGGTTCAAATGGTTCTGAGCACTATGAGACTTAACTTCTGAGGTCATCAGTCGCCTATAGCTTAGAACTACTTAAACCTAACTAACCTAAGGAGATCACACACACCCATGCCCGAGGCAGGATTCGAACCTGCAACCGTAGCGGTAGCGCGGCTCCAGACTGTAGCGCCTAGAACCGCTCGGCCATTCCGGCCGGCGAGGGGGAGGGGAGGGAGGCTTTCTCAGAAGGGTGGATTATCCCCAAGAGGTTATAAATCAACCATCAGGGGTCAAAACCACTCAGCAGAACAATACGTTAAGATTATAAGTCAATCATCTGTCACAGTTTAATTAATTTGCATATCAATGTGATATCAAAAGTACACTCATTCCTGCTATGCCCTACTACTTTGTTGGTCTTTATGGTCTTCCGTTAAATGGCGAGGAGCCCATCGGTCACACACATTAGAGTACCCAAATGCTGGACGAGCATGTTGGCACTACCGTTAATCACTTAGAATGAGAGTGTCCGCACGTTCCAACATTGCGGGAGTCACAGCTGCGTGCGTCCGGCCGACACACGGGAGATCATACAAGGTTGCATGATCTTGTTGCAACAATAAGAGATGCCTCACAAAAATGACCCACCGTGCTTTTGTTCACTGCTAGATCTCCGTAGACATTTTGCAAGCGACTATGAATACATGCAATGGTCTGCCTTTCCACCAAAAGAAACTCAATTTTAGAACCCAAGAAGAACAATGTGGATTCACGGCTGGGAGATCATGTGTAGACCATATTTTCACATTACGACAGATTTTGGAGAAACATAGGGAAAAATCAAAAAGTATAGGATTAATTTTCATAGATCTAGAAAAAGCGTATGATACTGTTCCAAGAAAATTACTTTGGAGAGCACTACATATGGCAAACATAAACCCTTCCTTGATTAAAATAATACAACAAATGTATAAAGATAACATTTGCCAAGTGAAAGTTGGTAATAAACTTTTACAGAAATTTAGAACAAGCAAAGGCCTTTTACAGGGCTGTCCCATGTCACCATCATTATTTAAAATCTATATAGATATTAGCCTTAGAACATGGTCTCGTAAATGTAATAGTATGGGATTAGAAATAAGAGATGGAGTTTACCTACATCATTTATTATTTGCTGATGATCAAGTAGTCATAGCACAAGATGGGGAGGATGCTAACTATATGTGCAATCAACTAGCAGTAGCATACAAAACTTGGGGTTTGAAGATTAATTACCAAAAAACAGAATACTTGACTAATGATTCAGATCAGCTATACATTGAAGGAAAGAAAATCAAAAAGGTAAACACTTTCTGTTATTTGGGATCCATTTTAGAAATCGAGGGAAAATCAGAGTCAGAAATCAATAAAAGAATTAGTAGCGGACGGAGGGTCATTGGGATGCTTAACTCAGTCTTATGGAGCAGGAATTTAATGAGCAGAACTAAAAAATTAATATACAAATCCCTATTAGAGAGTGTAGTTCTGTATGGAACGGAGACCTGGACAATTAACATGAAGCACATTAAAAAATTACAAGCTCTAGAGATGGACTTTTGGAGAAGATCGGCAAGAATCTCCAGGAAAGAAAAGATAAGGAACACCGAAGTAATTAGGAGACTGGAAATAAAAGAAAGAATATATGACATAATGGATAGGAAGAAATTACAGTGGTACGGGCATGTACGACGAATGGAGGAAGCCAGAATACCAAAACTGATACTGGAGTGGGAACCGGAGGGGAGAAGAAGAAGAGGACGACCAGTGACCACCTGGCTCCAAAATGTACAGCACACAATGAGGAGAATGGGCACAGAGGAAGAGGACACGCAATATCGAAACACCTGGAGAAATATTTTGAGAGTATAGTTTAAGAACGTGTATTGTTTGTATTGTATTTTCCAAGTAAATTATTATGTTGGAGATAAGCCTCTGTAATGAGGAAAAGCTCAAAAAAAAAAATTGAACCACTTAACCGTAATAGATTCATAGCGAATATTTTCATAACTTTTATTCCATTAGGAACATGTAGTGTTACCCGACCTGGTAGCTGAACGCGTTCAAGCGTCCGTTCCGGGAAATGGGGGGCGTGTCAGCCTCGGATCAGCTCCACCCAGTGGGTTAACAAAGAGTGCCAGTGTCTGGGGCAGCCTGAATGCGGTTTCAGGCCGTTACCCGCATCCGATTAGGTGAAAACCAAGCTGGTGCCCCATTCGTGCATCAACTACACAATTCTAAAACGTTCTCACACTTGCACGCCAGATAACACTAGACGCAGACAGTTAGGGTGCACAATTTCTATCCTGAAGTGAAGTGCCGGCAACGGAAAGGGCGTCAGGCCACCCACTACCGTCAACATTGCCAAATCCGAAATAACAGACCGACCCCTTTGGAACATGGCATAAGACCAGGAAGAGAAAAAACAAGTAGAAAGAGGTGAACTAGAGTAACATATAGTGCAGTAACGAAAGCTTACATATAATTTCTGGATAAGTGAGTACGGTGCACAAAACTACCTACCTCGGAATGTGGAGGCGCTACATAACGTCGAGGAGAAGAGAGTTGTTAGCTAATCAAGAGATTGGCTTTTGAGAATATTGGCTGAGCGATCAATATCTCTGCAGACAGGCATTGCACTACAAGATAACGCCTAGACATTAACTGTCCAGAGTTAAATTTCCTCGTCCTTGGTAATTACTAAAGAGACATATAGTAATCGATAATAAACTTGAACATTCTGTCGATAAAAAAAAATCACTGAATAAACAGTAGTCAACACACGTTCGTGTGGCAATGTTTGACATGGAAGGAGTCCTTCTGTGTCCAGTACTTCATCAAGAAATGTATCGAAGATTGTCTGGCCGCTCATCACCACAGCGTTCAGCCCCCTAAACCCAAACAATAAGAACTAAAATTCGTTATTTGCAAATCATAAGCACTAAGCTGTGCACCAACTTCTTTGCTTAACTTCCAGAACTCTCCTTATGTTCTCAAGGAGTGACACTATTTGCGTAATGGGTGTGTACCAGTTTCAGAACAAAGAACCCATTGTTCTGCTTAAGTGAACAAACCAGTCATCTGCGATAGTCTAATTTAATGGTCCTTAAATAAAGAAACTTCACTTTGGTGCATGCATTATTTATTTATGATATAATTAATGGCCATAACTGTCATGATCACTACCATAATCTATGGACAAGATGGCCACCTAGTGGCTTGAAGTTTACCCAGGTGTTCAATGCTTTTATCTGGGTGATGACTGTCATTTTCTAATAATGGTAGTTTATGACGCAAAAAGTTACTCGTGTCACCACCCCTACTGTGTTGCAATTCGTTATCCCCCTCTCCTCCCCTCCCCATCACCACCATTGCCCTCATTGCTCTTGGCATCACTGAGACGTCATTCTTAATGTGGATCTCACTGGAGCAGCAGTGAAAGTAGCAGTAAATTCAGGTTATGCTGCAAATTTCCAGCATAGTATTGCTCGCAGTAATACTGGCTTAGTTTGCATGCATATTCAGTGCCCACAACGTTTTCGGCGACATAAGACGCTATTTACGGTTACGTGGCTACTTTTTACGAAGATGCACATTTCATTGCTATTTTCTGATCCCCCTTCACTTGTTAATAAGATACATGCAAACATGGGTTTCGCTGCTATTTTTCCCCACTTTAAAAAATATACACGTAAATATGTTTCGTTGTCTAATTTTTTTAGACAGCCCACATAAATATGGGTTTCGCTGCTATTTCATCGATTTTTAGGAACACACACGAAAATACACGGCTTTAAATGTTTAATAACACCTACAACAAATGACAGTATTTATTGTTTTTAGGCGAGTCGCTAGAATTTAGTCAGTTTTCCCCCAGTGTTCCAGAACACTTAGAAAAAGCTACCTCCCTTTTGTCAGAGTGTCGTTTACGCTCCCACGTTCTTCGTTGTAAGCCATTTCGATCCACATGATTTTGAAGAGTGAATTTTGCTCTGATATCCTAGCCGTGTCACAGACTCCTGTTAATTGTCTCGAAATTCCATGCCGTTGTAACAGCACTAATCCATTAGTGAGAAGGCTGTCTGGCCCTCTAGTCGTCATTGGCATTATAAAGAACTACTACAACGAGAATTAGTAGCACATTAACGTACAGGGGAAAGTTCATCAACATGTGGATTCTTACATCCAGATATTTTAATTGTTGTATTGTTTCCAGTGATTTGTAGATAGTGGCGTAAGAGGATAGTAGCAGGCGTCTTCAGCTATTTTACATTCAGTATTTACATTTATCTACATTCAGCTTAAACTCCCATCTATCCTGAATCATCTGCAAATCACTATAATCTACCGGTGTCGCTACCCAGCTATACTCAGGAGCCTACATCTAAAGCCATATTCCGCAAACCACTGTACAGTCCAAGATTGTAGGCTATGTGTAGCACTTTTATCGAGTCTTTCGTGCCTGTTCCACTCACATCCTTAACGTCGAGTAAAACTGATTGTCTGTATACCTCCTGTATGTTCCCTAATCCTCCCTATGATCGTTCGCCAGATATAGTTTTTCTTATGATCAAGGGAGCCTTACTCCTGCCCCTTTAGTGCATGAGGATTGCACAAAGAAATTCAGAGGGATAACACAATCAGTTCATCGATATCTAATGACTGTCAACAAATATGTCCCTCTAAGTGACCTAACCGCCTTTATTTATTTACCATGATCGCCACCCTAGAAATATGATGACACAATGCTATCAAAGTCTTATTTGATCCTATAGCGTTTTCCTAGAAATAATAGTCTTTTTTTTCAATTGGAATATGCCGACATAACGCGATTTTAACAGCGTCGCAGTGCACTTTTAATTGAATCATTTTTATTGTTGCAGCTACTTCGCACAATCAAGCACAATTCCTTTAAGAATAGGGGAATGATTTAGGGTTTAACCGCAATGTTGTTGGTTTTCTCCCACCATGCGCTATTCGGGAGTGATCATGACATCGTATTCCAGTTGGAGCAGTGAACAGTGCACGTGTAAGAAGTGGTACTAATTTCTTGTTATTCGCAACAAACCTACCAGTACTTACACTTCGATCCGAGTTGTAGTGTTCAAATTGTTCAAATGGCTCTGAGCACTATGGGACTTAACATCTATGGTCATCAGTCCCCTAGAACTT
Organism: Schistocerca cancellata; assembly: GCF_023864275.1. Classification (NCBI taxonomy): domain Eukaryota; kingdom Metazoa; phylum Arthropoda; class Insecta; order Orthoptera; family Acrididae; genus Schistocerca; species Schistocerca cancellata. Next base: position 224,933,469 of record NC_064630.1, read on the forward strand.
AGAACTACTTAAACCTAACTAACCTAAGGACATCACACAACACCCAGTCATCACGAGGCAAAGAAAATCCCTGACCCCGCCGGGAATCGAACCCGGGAACCCGGGCGTGGGAAGCGAGAACGCTACCGCACGACCACGAGATGCGGACAGTTGTAGTGTTAGTTAGACGACATGAAGATGGGATTTTCAGCTGCTCGCCTGCCACACAAATGTCGACTTGCAAATTCTTAGTGTTTGGGCTACTTCCCTTAAGATTCCAGCAAATGATTCTGAGCCTGACGTACGCACTTTACTTCAGCTCGCCCCAGATGCTTGCTGCTAGGCTGTTTACTGCAGTTAACGCTTCTGGTACAGTGTATGGGATTTCTACTCATTTTGTGTGTCATAGATTTAGTTACGTCCACGTTAGCTACCAGCCCCACCACAGGTCTTCCCACCTGCTTGTTGACAACTCCATCACCTGCGAACATTCTACATCCGCAACAGATACGCCACAAGCCACCGTACAGCGGATGGTGGAGGGTATATCGCACAGATATTATCGATTACTCTTGCATCCCATTCTCAAGCACAGATAAAGAAAAAACGATGAATGCCTATATAGTTCCGTACATAACGGAATCCACCATTACGTTGTGGGGGAAATACGTCACCTTTTCCAGACATTTTTTTCCAGTTACATATTCGGTTGGAGTACGACAACCTATACGATCCTAGCAGCATCCATATGATCCTTTTGCTTTGCAAATCAACCACGCAACACGAACAGATGTGAACTCAGATGATTGGTAGATATCGACGAGGTAGGTAGTGCTGAGCTGTCGGATCAATGTTACTGTTCACCAGTACGTATAATCTAACCAAAAAAGGATCTACACACGTTAAATTCGAGATAGCAGCAGATAATGGCCTCGCGTTGTAGAGGAAACTGAGAACGTATTGTGAGGTACGAAGGTGGGGCTCGTTCAAATAGAGTAGGAGAAGCTGTGCGACAAAATGTCATACATTGAAATACAGTTGCCAGGTAAGTTCAGCACATTCTGATTCGGCAGTCCAGTCTTAGACAGCATCAGTGTTAATGCAGCAATGCTCAATGTGTTAGGTAACCCGCCAGGATAGCCGAGAGCGCTAACGCGCTGCTTCCTGGACTCGGGTAGGCGCGCCGGCCCCGGGTCGAATCCGCCCGACGGATTAACGACAAGGGCCGGTGTGCCGGCCAGCCTGGATGTGGTTTTTAGGCGGTTTTCCACATCCCCTAGGTGAATACCGAGCTGGTCCTCACGTTCCGCCTCAGTTACACGACTCAGCGACATCAGAACACGTTCGCACTATTCCATGAATTACACTAGACGCAGACAGCTGGGGTACACTAATTCCGTCCCGGAGGGTACGGGGTGGCCACCCCTTCATCCTGTTGTTGTTGTTGTGGTGTTCAGTCCTGAGACTGGTTTGATGCAGCTCTCCATGCTACTCTATCCTGTGCAAGCTTCTTCATCTCCCAGTACCTACTGCAACCTACATCCTTCTGAATCTGCTTACTGTATTCATCTCTTGGTCTCCCCCTACGATTTTAACCCTCCACGCTGCCCTCCAATACTAAATTGGTGATCCCTTGATGCCTCAGAACATGTCCTACCAACCGATCCCTTCTTCTGGTCAAGTTGTGCCACAAACTTCTCTTCTCCCCAATCCTATTCAATACTTCCTCATTAGTTATGTGATCTACCCATCTAATCTTCAGCATTCTTCTGTAGCACCACATTTCGAAAGCTTCTATTCTCTTCCTGTCCAAACTATTTACCGTCCATGTTTCACTTCCATACATGGCTACACTCCATACAAATACTTTCAGAAATGACTTCCTGACACTTAAATCTATACTCTATGTTAACAAATTTCTCTTCTTCAGAAACACTTTCCTTGCCATTGCTAGTCTACATTTTATATCCTCTCTACTTCGTCCATCATCAGTTATTTTGCTCCCCAAATAGCAAAACTCCTTTACTACTTTAAGTGTCTCATTTCCTAATCTAATACCCTCAACATCACTCGACTTAATTCGACTACATTCCATTATCCTCGTTTTGGTTTTGTTGATGTTCATCTTATATTCTCCCTTCAAGACACCATCCATTCCGTTCAACTGCTCTTCCAAGTCCTTTGCTAACCTTGCCAAATCCGTCCCTAACAATGCCGACCCTGCGTCAGTGCGGGACATGGCACCAGTGAAAAAAAGAAAGAAAGACTCAATTTGATAGGTGTTGCTACGTTAAAATTAACAGGTGGAGAGCCATCGCTAAGCGTATTTCTAAAGCATCAAAGTGTCGGGATCATACGAGGTATGCAGGAAGCGGTAAGTGCTGCAGTGGACCGAGAGTAGATCTGTGGTATTGTCTTGATTAAGACAGTGGGGTAGTTGAGATGGAATTGTGTTGTTTGTGATTTCGGTCACTCAGTCATTCTAAGATCAACGAAAGTTCAATGAGAGACGCTACATCTACTCCACCATGTTCAGGATGCAATAAATGTGGAATTCAAAGCATTCAAAAGAAATTATTTGTGACATTCTGTCCGCAGTTTCCAAACGTCTCTGTGTTATTAAAGTACAGTGACGCAATGAATGGTACACCCTCCCCCCAGTTAAGAAATGTTCCAATAAAACTACAGTATTCCATGCCACATAGACTCCCTCCTCGTTTTGAAATTTAATTTCCTTCTGATGAAATACCCAACCACCCAGCGAAGCAGTGGAGTCAGATGTGTGAAACATAGCTTCCAAAGTCTGTCAGTGATATTTAAGTACAGTGATGGAGCGTCTGATTTTTCCATCCCTCATCAACATATGTTCCATTAAAACTACAGCCTTCTACATCATATACACCACATGCTGGATTTTGAAATGTACTTCTGTATCGCTAGCATTTAGACAGGATCAAACTGAAACAGCCAATTACATAATTATAAATTAGAGTTAAAAAACGATGTTCTTTTTGCGGAAGAAACTGTAAACGTATCTGCCTGACGTTAGGTAGTCACACATTTCCATTCTGTGAAAAAAATCTAGCATTTCATCCGAATACGTAAGAGAAGCCCATTCAATAGTACAGGCTGATGGTCCATTTCAACCTCAACCAGATCTGCTTTAGATGGATTTCTTACATTCCCACTGCATCCATACCAATTTCTCTTAGTATGCCTCCTGCTTCTGATTGTGGGAAATGATACGACGTCTCTACAATGCATAGATTTTCTCCTGTTATAGCACTGATATATGACATGACCTTTCCGTCCAAAATCACCTTGTGGCCAATTCCAATTTCATAGCTTGTCTAATTATTTTTATTTATGATTAGTTAAGATTGGTATTTAAGACAGAATGTAGCCTAGGCTTACAGGGAGAAAATCGAACAATAAAATACTTAAATGAAAGGAACTACTAATATTCGTAAAATAATATTCATCCTGATTCAGCCTATGGGGACTCGTATAGTCTCAAGAGTGACTACTGGAGCCAACATGACCATGTGATTTTCAGTAAAATCATCTGCTCCTTCGACCTCACACTGATTTAGCCACTCTAAATTGTTGTCGCCTGCGCACAGAAGCTCAGTACCTAGATGTGTGGCAATCTGTGAGGGTCGCACTTTGCTCACTGGTGCAGCCGGTGCACTGTGGACCACACGCTGGTGCTCTGCAGCTCTTGTGATGGAAGAAAAATAGATACCGCGTGTACTGCAGCATCTCTATTATAGATCACCATGTACACTTCGGCAGTAGAGGTCATGCTGATGAAGGCGTGCAAATGTTGAAATGGCAGGCAGTGACGAATCAAGAAGGGATCAAATAAATTCCCGTCATGCTCTTTAGGGTCCAGAACCGTCGGATGCTCGTCACCCTGAGTGATAGGCTGTGGAGATGGCAGGAAACGGTTGTGAAGAATCGTATGATGCGCACTCCGGTGTGGGCTGCAGCATTTATTTTCGTTCGCGCTCGTTAAAAAATTTAAGAATATTGTAAAAAAGCACTCATGAAATCACTGTAAAAATAAAAGGTAACTACTGTGAAAATTCAAACAAAAAGAAAACAATACATTATTAAATGTGAACAAATTGCCACTCACCTGAAGTAAATATTGGTTCTCTCTTATGTGCTCGGCTTGCCATCCTTCAACTGGAATATCTAGGACGCTGAAATGTCGTTGTCCGGGTCTATGTATTTAGCAACTACTTGCCGTCAATGTTCATTGCAGGCTATATTTCAGAAAAAAGTTCCCCTACCTTTTTAAAATTACCCCTTTCCATCCTAACGTCTACTGTTCTGCCGCTGGGGTCAGGATGTATCTCAAAAGAGTCATGGGGAAGAACAACACCTGTTAGCTATCGGCTGAGTGGAGCCACGCGCCTCTCTACTTTGTTAAAAGCGCTTCTACTTCGGGCATTAGCCACAATGAACACTGTTTCCAGACCTTTTTTTTTTTTAGTGCTCTACGGCGAGTGCGATCACTTTGCTATGTATTGGGTTCTCGTCGGGACCGATATCGCTCAAAATGATAAGGACAGGCTTAATTTCACCGTCTCCATTCTTCATAAAATTGTAAAGAGGCTCAAGGGTTAAAATAGTGTCCAAGTCTTGAGTGATTGGTTGTAGCTGACGAAGAGTGCTTGCCACTTATGATTGCTACGTAAATTGGTCCAATGTATGAGATGGCTTGTGGCCGACCAATCCCATTGGGCTTCGCTTCACAAAGATCATACACGCTCGGAATCAAAATGTGCTTTGAAGCAATCACAAAGTCGTTATCTGGCAGTGTCACGTTGTATCCTGCTTCTTTGCTGCTGTGAGTCCTACAGGGACACAGGCTTTACCATCCTGAGATAAAAAAGTCACAGAGTGAGGGCCAAGTAGTGAGGCTACCGTCTCCAGCGGCCTTATGGAGGTCACACAAGTATTGATCTAGGTGTGCTTCATGATGGTCAGCTTCAGGTCAGCTCAGCTTCACCGAGACAGTCGCCTCGCGCGTATCTTCCCGTGTAGACATCAGTCGAATATAAGGAACACTTCGTGAGATACTGAACCCCAGGTTATTTAGTCTGTCGCTCTGAAAGCGTAAGGAGAGTAGGAGTTTCTCACAGCGACGCCGCTCCTCTAACAGATGCAATAAGCATTGCTAAAGCAACTACTGCTTTCAGCACTTCAGGTTATTCTTCTAAACGTGGACGTCCACGGCCAGCATGAGGCGTCAACGACTTCGCTGCATCGGGTTTCTGAGAACAAAACTCATTTATTATTTTCCTCTTATTTTCCCTATGCTGAATAGCCTACTATCTCTGTTTTTCCTTAATCTTGAGCTTCTTTTCATAATCGTCGATTTCTCGTGTTCGGTGCCGTCAGCGACGAGTGACCCTTAGCGCCTTTCCTTCAGATCCGACTCCACACGCAGTTTGGCAATCTTTTCCGGAGTGGGACGCACAGCAGATGTTGTGGAGTTCGACGTGACTTCATCCTCAACGTCGCTGATCACAAGAGGCTGAGTTTGCCGTTTCGGAGTACCTGGGAAGTGAAAAATATATTGATTTAAACGGGAAAAGAAGGAAGAAAACGTCGCGCATACGAAGGAAGGCGAATTACTAACCCACCAGTTGAGGGTCGTCGTCAAGATCTTGATCCCTTGGCTGCTGGTCAGTAGGCCCAACCTGATCCACGGAGTCCGCGTTTTGAACATTCTGGGCGCTCGTCCCAGCCCGACTGCGCATTCCACCCTTTGAACACACTTGGCGCTCGTTCCCGCCTGAGCCAAAGCATCCTTGGAGGTCGTGGTGTTTCCCTGGAATTAAAACATCGTGATGAAGACGTGAAACTGCCAAATTAAGAAGGTAGTTTTTGTTTTAGTAATTTTGTGTGAGACGAATATAGCGTTAAAAAAACTAATAGCGCTCTTCACTAAATGAGTGCAAAATAAAACAAAGCATTTTTGTCGACTTACTTAGAGCGCGTAATGCACACACAGCAAAGCACAATTTTTAAAAATGCATATTTTACGCGCATTTCAAGGGAGAGCATTTAATGCTAGAGAAAACGTCAAACGTGCTCATATCGTAATAAAAGTAAATTAAACTGCACATTCAAGCGTGTGTGCTCACGTATTCCGAGCGACTTTTCCTATAATCCACATATTAATGTTTATCACAGAAATAAGCCTGCTAAAAAAACCATATCAAAAGTCAATTTTTAATATAAAATGTAGAACACGAAACACAAAAAATTTAATTATGTCAAAAAAAAGGACCGCGATTATACCCCATTCGCCACGATTGCGGTCCACAAACGTTTAGTGTATAGAGTCTCTCGCACGCTGAGTAGCGGCGCATATGTTCGCCTCCGATGGTACATAAACCTCACTTAACTGGTGCAGTAGGCCCATACGTTGTCGGTCTAGAAATACGCTGATTCGCTGTAGCTGTGTTTACACCATATCTGAATCAAGAATTTCACCGCTGCGTTTCATTTTTGCCAATGCCGACTGATTTTTGATTTTAGCAATGGAACTCATAAAAAAAGACGGCAGCTCACCCTTCACAACTCACTCATGTTTAACAATGGATTCTTACTGCTACTCCGCTACGGTAGCGCGTAGTCAAGCACACCTAAGGCAGTATTAGTAAATGATTCATGTCAGTTGCTGTCGCGTCGCGCCATTCGTTAGTGCGTTAATACTTTCAGCCCGGTTACTAATCGTGTGTTTCCGTACGGATTGAAGAACTTTTTCATCGAAAGTGTGGCTCTGGAAGTGAGACTGATGAAGAAATAGTCAAGAGAAAGAGTTTTGGAACTCTGGAAAAAAAGGAAGGAGGGGCGAAAGCTCTACGAAACCGCTACACAGAAACCAGCAGTACCGAAAGGAATGGGGACAAAATCCAGAACTGCGTGGTTAGATTGGACCCGTTGCAGAAGATGTTTTTTGTGGGCGGTGTGTGTTGGGCAAATCTGTTTTCACAGTAGAACTGTCGATGGTGATATGCGAAAGGTGCTTGAATATTCTCCCTCCGTATCACGATCTCGGTATGTCTTGTGTATAAAACAGAAAAAAGGTCTTAAGCCTACCTTCCTAAGGAATGCCAGAGTAGCCCGGACTTTTCTCTCCGCCGCTTCTCTGACGAACTGTTCCATCTCATGCTGAACGTGCAGCACGAAGTCTTCCTTTTTCAGGAACCTCTGCGTTCATGCTTTCCATAACTTTGTCACTTCTTCCTGGCAGCACTTCTTCGTCCCGTAGATGTGTCTTTTCACATATGCAACATACACTACTGGCCATTAAAATTGCTACATCAAGAAGAAACACAGATGATAAACGGGTACTCATTGGACAAATATATTATACTAGAACTGACATGTGATAACATTTTCACGCAATTTGGGTGCATAGATCCTGAGAAATCAGTATCCAGAACAACCACCTCTGGCCGTAATAACGGCCTTGATACGCCTGGGCATTGAGTCAAACAGAACTTGGATGGCTTGTACAGGTACAGCTGCCCATGCAGCTTCAACACGATATCACAGTTCATCAAGAGTACTGACTGGCGTATTGTGACGAGCCAGTTGCTCGGCCACCATTGACGAGACTTTTCAATTTGTGAGAGATCTGGAGAATGTGCTGGCCAGGGCAGCAATCGGACATTTTGTATCCCGAAAGGCAAGTACAGGACCTGCAACATGCAGTCGTGCATTATCCTGCTGATATGTAGGGTTTCGCAGGGATCGAAATGAGGGTAGTGCCACGGGTCGTAACACATCTGAAATGTAACTTCCACTGTTCAAAGTGCCGTCAATGCGACAATAGGTGACCGAGATGTGTAACCAATGGCACCCCATACCATCATGCCAGGTGATACGCCAGTATGGCGATGACGAATACACGCTTCCAATGTGCATTCACCGTGATGTCGCCAAACACGGATGCGACCATCATAATGCTGTAAACAGAACCTAGACTCATCCGAAAGATGACGTTTTGCCATTCGTGCACCCAGGTTCGTCGTTGAGTACACCATCGCAGGCGCTCCTGTCTGTGATGCAGCGTCAAGGGTAACGGCAACCATGGTCTCCGAGCTGATAGTCCATGTTGTTGCAAACGTCGTCGAACTGTTCGTGCAGATGGTTGTTTTCTTGCAAACGTCCTCATCTGTTGACTCAGGGATCGACACATGGCTGCACGATCCGTTACAGCCATGCGGATAAGATGCCTGTCATCTCGACTGCTAGTGATACGAGCCGTTGGGATCCAGCATGGCGTTCCGTATTACCCTCCTGAACCCACCGATTCCATATTCTGCTAACAGTCATTGGATCTTGACCAACGCGAGCAGCAATGTCACGATACGATAAACCGCAATCGCGATAGGCTACAATCCGACCTTTATCAAAGTCGGAAATGTGATGGTACGCATTTCTCCTTCTTACACTACGCATCACAACAACGTTTCATCAGGCAACGCCGGTCAACTGCTGTTTGTGTATGAGAAATCGGTTGGAAACCTTCCTCATTTCAGCACGTTGTAGGTGTCGCCACCGGCGCCAACCTTGTGTGAATGCTTAGAAAAACTAATCCTTTGCATATCACAGCATCCTCTTCCTGTCGGTTAAATTTCGCGTCTGTAGCACGTCATCTTCGTGGTGTAGCAGTTTTAATGGCCAGTAATGTAATATCATGATAACTAATTCTGAACGAGTGACAGCTTTGACTGGGCAGTCGAGTAGCGAAATATTTACGGGCGCAAACTCATTGCTGCCACCCGGCTCGTACGCCGCAGCGTTCGTCGAGTCGCGTCTTTGGCTGGCTGGTGGCGGCTGAACAGTCGAGGGGCTACTGTACTACTTTGCAACGTTCGCATAACCGCGATAAATATTGTTGCGTAGGATTTAGCTATATTTTAGTTGATAAACATGTTTTATTTAATTAACCCAGTTTTTTCGCAATTTTACACTGTTTCTTGTGGAAAAAGAATTATGTGATATTTGTCGAGACTCCCCTATCCCCCATACGAGACTGGATGAGATACGGCACGATCCTCTCCCTCCCCCCCCCCCTCCTCCCACCAAGCGCCTCACGCAATGGACACCCCCTACATGCTGAGCAAGTTGCAGCAATCATGGAAAACATCACAGCATGGGAGAACGACCAGGCACCCAAGTCTGCAAGCGAGATATAATGACATCATGGAAGTCAAGAGATACCGTCATACAACTGAAAAAGCTGAGTTTCGTAAGAAACGCTAGGTACAACACAACAATATGTATTCAGGTGTCGAGGCAGCAGAAAAGTGCCTCTGAAAGGTGAAGATGAGAAACTCTGAAGTCAATAGGAGAGTTGACAGCGAGGGAAAACCAGAACACATGATGTCATAGCCATCCCCTAAGCCACAGAACGCATTGGTAGTGCCATCATAAATATCCCACCCTTCATAACAGATGTCTGTTTGCTAAGAATTGATTGCCGACTGCCCAGTGCATAGTCTCAGCCCTCGTGTCAGTTGCAGCTATCCAGTGAGAGGGTTCGGATGGAGGTCAACCCTCAGCACACTTAGCTGCCTACGACTGTCTATGGAACACGAGTACGTCTGGAAGGGCAATCCAGCTGCCAGCTGCACTGCCGACATCTGAGGCAACACTGATGGGCAAGGAGGCTGCCATCAGTCTGCAGGCCTGCTGAAGGCTTGACCTGTGTGAACTGGATGCTGTCTATCACCTGCCCCTGAAAGGGGGTGCACTGCTGCTACTCATCCCATTCCTGTGTCAGACACTGGTGCTGCTGCCTCCTGTCTCTGGGGCCGTGAGCTGACCCCATGTGTGCCAGCAAGTACTTCAGGTGGACCTGGGGCAGACTCCTGAGAGTAAATCTTCAACATCAATGACAGTACTTTGAAGATCGATGTGGAGAGCAGGAGGCCACCGTATTGTGCAGATCAATGGCCCCACCTCATGACATAACAGCTGTCACCCAACGCTTTGGTGCACCAGCGATACTACATTACTGGCCATTAAAATTGCTATACCACGAAGATGAAGTGCTACAGACGCGAAATTTAACCGACAGGAAGAAGATGCTGCGATATGCAAATGACTAGCTTTTCACAGCATTCACACAAGATTGGCGCAGGTGCCGACACCTACAACGTGCTGACACGAGGAAAGTTTCCAACCGATTTCTCATACACAAACAGCAGTTGACCGGCATTGCCTGGCGAAATGCTGTTGTGAGGCCACGTGCAAGGAGGAGAAATGCGTACCATCACGTTATCGACTTTGATAAAGGTCGGATTACAGCCTATCGCGATTGCGGTTTATCGTATCGCGACATTGTTGCTCGCGTTGGTCGAGATCCAATGACTGTTAGCAGAATATGGAATCGGTGGGTTCAGGAGGGTAATACGGAACGCCATGCTGGATCCCAACGGCTCGTATCACTAGCAGTCGAGATGACAGGCATCTTATCCGCATGGCTGTAACGGATCGTGCAGCCACGTCTCGATCCCTGAGTCAACAGATGGGGACGTTTGCAAGCCAACAACCATCTGCACAAACAGTTCGACGACGTTTGCAACAGCATGGACTATCAGCTCGGAGACCATGGCTACGGTTACCCTTGACGCTGCATAACAGACAGGAGCGCCTGCGATTGTGTACTTAACGATGAACCTGGGTGCACGAATGGCAAAACGTAATCTTTCGGATGAATCCAGGTTCTGTTTACAGCATCATGATGGTCGCATCCGTGTTTGGCGTCATCGCGGTGAACGCACATTGGAAGTGTGTATTCGTCATCGCCATACTGGCTTATCACTCGCCGTGATGGTATGGGGTGCCATTGTTTACACGTCTCGGTCACCTCTTGTTCACATTGACGGCATTTTGAACAGTGGACTTTACATTTCAGATGTATTACACCCCTGGCTCTACCCTTCATTCGATCCCAGCAAAACCCTACATTTCAGCAGGATAATGCACGACTGCATGTTGCAGGTCCTGTACGGACCTTTCTGAATACAGAAAATGTTCGACTGCTGCCATGGCCAGCACATTCTCCAGATCTCTCACCAACTGAAAACATCTGGTCAATGGTGGCCGAGTAAATGGCTCGTCACAATACGCCAGTCACTATACTTGATGAACTGTGGCATCGTGTTGAAGCTGCATGGGCAGCTGTACCTGTACACGCCATCCAAGCTCTGTTTGACTCAATGCCCAGGCATATCAAGGCCGTTATTGTCCAGAGGTGGTTGTTCTGGGTACTGATTTCTCAGGATCTATGCACCCAAACTGCGTGAAAATGTAATCACATGTCAGTTCTAGTATAATATATTTGTCCAATGAATACCCGTTTATCATCTACATTTCTTCTTTGTGTAGCAATTTTAATGGCCAGTAGTGTACAAGTCAAGCGTATGCTGGCTTTCCATTGCTGAAGTGCCGTTCTGCTATCCCATCTTTGGTGTGGCACTTGGAAAGACAGTCCTATATTACTGCCTAATAAATGTAATATTGTCAATGATGTTTTGTTGTCGCCCTCGAAATAACTAGGTCCTCACCACCACGTCCCACCTGGCTCTCTCCTGACGGTTATAAGAGTCTGGAACCAGACACCTATAACCCATTCAGACACTGCTCTGGCGACAGCAAGATGGGTCGTAGCTCCCCATGTAGCTCTTGGTGGATGGCTTCCTGCAAATTCGTTAACTCCATTCGTGCATCCCAGTTACTATCCGCTAGTGACTACAATAACCCCATCATCATCAGTCTTGCATCTAGTGTTTGCATCTGTGTTTGTGCTGTTTCCAAAACATGATGCAGATTACTAGCTGAGCCCCTGGAATAATCTATGACTTCCTTTTCAGCTATCGAAATAAGCAAGCGTTGTTTAACACACTGCTCTCCAGGTTCACAATCTGTGTGAAATGCCACTCTGTTGTTAATTATTTTCCTCCTCTAACCACCTTTTGGTTTCCACTGTTTTGTTCAATTGGCTGACGTTGCTTGCACCTGCTGTCCCAAATATGGTTTTGAGTATTCTATCCCAAATGTCTATCCACCTCCTCTTCACTCATCTAGATTCTTGTGGCACCGCTCTAATCATCTCCTGCATCTGCTCCTTTAGTCGTGCATATGTTCCAAGCAATTTCCTGTGCTTCTTTGTGACCTCTCTCAGCCTCCAGCTACTAATTTCTAACTGTTCTGTCCCTGAAAATCCCTCCTCCATTCTCATAATTTCGTTCTGCAACTCTCACACATTGAGCACTGAATCTAAAGACCGCCTGCGACTGGAAAAAACCACGTCTGGTTGCCTGGAAAACAAAAACCCCTCCATCCATGTGATGATCTTGCAGAGCCCTCACTTGGCCCCCAGCAAAGTGGTATAGCACTGCTCTAAACTAGGTTTCTTCTTTTTGAGCAACCTGAGGACAGGGATCAATATCACATCCCCTCCCCTCCCTTCAGAAGTCCGCTTACTCCAAACAGCATGTCTTAACTCACTGAAGATAAAACCTACCCTAAAACAAATACACTCCTGGAAATGGAAAAAAGAACACATTGACACCGGTGTGTCAGACCCACCATACTTGCTCCGGACACTGCGAGAGGGCTGTACAAGCAATGATCACACGCACGGCACAGCGGACACACCAGGAACCGCGGTGTTGGCCGTCGAATGGCGCTAGCTGCGCAGCATTTGTGCACCGCCGCCGTCAGTGTCAGCCAGTTTGCCGTGGCATACGGAGCTCCATCGCAGTCTTTAACACTGGTAGCATGCCGCGACAGCGTGGACGTGAACCGTATGTGCAGTTGACGGACTCTGAGCGAGGGCGTATAGTGGGCATGCGGGAGGCCGGGTGGACGTACCGCCGAATTGCTCAACACGTGGGGCGTGAGGTCTCCACAGTACATCGATGTTGTCGCCAGTGGTCGGCGGAAGGTGCACGTGCCCGTCGACCTGGGACCGGACCGCAGCGACGCACGGATGCACGCCAAGACCGTAGGATCCTACGCAGTGCCGTAGGGGACCGCACCGCCACTTCCTAGAAAATTAGGGACACTGTTGCTCCTGGGGTATCGGCGAGGACCATTCGCAACCGTCTCCATGAAGCTGGGCTACGGTCCCGCACACCGTTAGGCCGTCTTCCGCTCACGCCCCAACATCGTGCAGCCTGCCTCCAGTGGTGTCGCGACAGGCGTGAATGGAGGGACGAATGGAGACGTGTCGTCTTCAGCGATGAGAGTCGCTTCTGCCTTGGTGCCAATGATGGTCGTATGCGTGTTTGGCGCCGTGCAGGTGAGCGCCACAATCAGGACTGCTTACGACCGAGGCACACAGGGCCAACACCCGGCATCATGGTGTGGGGAGCGATCTCCTACACTGGCCGTACACCACTGGTGATCGTCGAGGGGGCACTGAATAGTGCACGGTACATCCAAACCGTCATCGAACCCATCGTTCTACCATTCCTAGACCGGCAAGGGAACTTGCTGTTCCAACAGGACAATGCACGTCCGCATGTATCCCGTGCCACCCAACGTGCTCTAGAAGGTGTAAGTCAACTACCCTGGCCAGCAAGATCTCCGGATCTGTCCCCCATTGAGCATGTTTGGGACTGGATGAAGCGTCGTCTCACGCGGTCTGCACGTCCAGCACGAACGCTGGTCCAACTGAGGCGCCAGGTGGAAATGGCATGGCAAGCCGTTCCACAGGACTACATCCAGCATCTCTACGATCGTCTCCATGGGAGAATAGCAGCCTGCATTGCTGCGAAAGGTGGATATACACTGTATTAGTGCCGACATTGTGCATGCTCTGTTGCCTGTGTCTATGTGCCTGTGGTTCTGTCAGTGTGATCATGTGATGTATCTGACCCCAGGAATGTGTCAATAAAGTTTCCCCTTCCTGGGACAATGAATTCACGGTGTTCTTATTTCAATTTCCAGGAGTGTATATAACTTTATCCAAAACCACATGAATTTCGTACATACAGAAAAGAATAATATTCCAAAATCCCTTAATTACAGGTATAACACACATCAATTACTTCATTAACCTCAGTGCATACTGAGGTATCTGAAACTCTTTCTCCTGTTGCTCATCCTTCCACTTCCTCTTCTTTGTCTCTTTTCTCACTTTCACTAATACCTCTTGTGAAACTACCTCTGGTGCACCTTCAAATAGTTGTAGATGCCCAACATGCATAGTCGTTGTCCTTGTTTGTAGCTGCAGCTTCACATCTATTGGAGATGCACTTTCGATTACTTGGCACAGCTCCTGGTACCATGTTACAAACTTCTTCGTCTTTCCTTTCGGATTATATTAGCCAGACAAAATCACCCACTGTCCTACTGAGATAATGTTCCCACTAGCTTCACTGCTTCCTCTTGCTTCCCCAGACCTTAGTATTAGCTCACTAAACCTTTCTCCACACTTCCCTAACCGTCCTGTCCAGGCTGTCACTCCTTCCTAACCCCTTTCTCGCTAATCATGCATTTTTTTCCGTGCACCATCTCAAATGGCGACAACTCTGTGCTAGTGTTTACTTTGGGGTTGTTTGCAGTCATTATGAAGAATGGATATGTGTCCTAGTCTGAATTGTGTGCATTCCCATAATAACTAAGCATCTTCCCAATTGTATGTGAACATGCTCTGTCCTTCCATTAGATTTTGGATGAAGTGGACCATAGCTGGAGTCACGAACGATAACGGTCCAGTTTAGGCCTGTTCTGCGCACCTAAATCACGTACGCTCCTACAGCTAATGAGCGTTCATTGTGTTCTGAGCGCTCTGTTGTGAATGCCATAGCTAATGCGAGCATTAAACGCGATCGCAGCGAGTTGTTTAATGAATTTCGATTCCATTTGTTGCAAGTTGTCATCGCTGACTGTTGTGGTAAGTGATAAATTCTGCACAAGTAAGCGAGAGACATAAATTGCTGGATATACGCGTCCTTCAAGAGGAAAGCACATGCTTGCGTCTACCGCAACTGTCGCTTGGAATCGTCATCAACGCGATCCCCGTCCGTGCTTTGACGTGCGCGAACTGCCATCGTTCGCGTATCGGACTATAGTTCACTTTTTTTTTTCTTTTGGCAACTGACACAACTTATTGTGTCTGGCACCTAAAACTTCAATATCCGTCTATTAACCAACACCTGCAGGACTGTGATTGCATGCTGGTGTGGCATTGGCATTATCTCTAGGTAATGAGAAAAATGGTCTGTTATGATCAGCACAAAACGATTGCCTGCTGGTGTTTGGTTGAATGGACCCAACACATCCACCCCATTGAAACTGAGCGGTTTTGTTACTTCTGGCAATCTCTGTACTAGTACCTGCTTCCAATTTAAATCTGCCTGCTGTGCACAATGCACACAATTTCTGACTTACTGATGAACATCATTCTTCCTTCCATTCCACCAGTACTTTTCTGCCACTCTCTAATTCGTTGTTCTGCATCGCCCATGACTCGATAAGTTGTGATCATGCATTTCACGTAATAGTTCTAACTTCATCTTGGCTGGCACCACCACACATGGTCCTAATTTCTTTTCTCTACATATAATCCGTCATGCTAAACTGTTGTTGCTTGCCATACAGTCTACACTCTTTCTCAGTGCTCTGTGCTGCTTATCATTCCCCAAGGGGCTGACTTATTGTTTACACTACCACTATCTTTCTGCTCAACCCATTTGCATTTCCATGTTTCTTCCCAGCTTTGTGGATTACTTTGGGCTCAAATTCACTGAGTTTCAAAGTCCATCTCGTTAATCTACTGGATAGGACCTTCAAACTTAGTATCCACTTCAAAGCAACATTACCCTTGAATTTACTAGCATAAAAACAACACTATAAGTATGTTACTCCATACACCAAGTCAAGCATCTCTCTCTTAATTGTAGAGTTATTTCTTTCCGCTGCATTCAACTTTCTTGCTACAAAGGCAGTAGGATGTTCCTGACCACCCATTTCCTGACTTAAAACACACGTAAGAGTGTGATTCGGTGGATAACACGATAATATGAGCCGGCCGCGGTGGTCTAGCGGTTCTAGGCGCTCAGTCCGGAGCCGCGCGACTGCTACGGTCGCAGGTTCGAATCCTGCCTCGGGCATGGATGTGTGTGATGTCCTTAGGTTAGTTAGGTTTAAGTAGTTCTAAGTTCTAGGGGACTGATGACCATCGATGTTAAGTCCCATAGTGCTTAGAGCCATTTGAACCATTTGATAATATGAACGCGTTTTGATAATCTGGAAACACCGACACCAGACACGATGTTTATATATTTTTTATTTAAAAAATGCTACCTGGCATTCCTTTGACCATACAAACTGGTTTTGCAATATCTGCGTAACCGTTCATGAACTTCCTATAATAATTCATGAGGGCCAGAAATGATTGCAACTCCTTGATTTTTGCCGGTGCCGAAAGTCTTGTACTGCTTTCTCTAACCTAATATCAATTCTTACACCATCCTTACTAATGATATGACCCAAATAGTTAACTTTTTCCTCTGCAGAGTGACATTATTCCATGCTGAGTATTAAATGAGCTGCTCGTGGTGGTGGTGGTTAGTGTTTAACGTCCCGTCGACAACGAGGTCATTAGAGACGGAGCGCAAGCTCGGGTTAGGGAAGGATTGGGAAGGAAATCGGCCGTGCCCTTTCAAAGGAACCATCCCGGCATTTGCCTGAAACGAGTTAGGGAAATCACGGAAAACCTAAATCAGGATGGCCGGAGACGGGATTGAACCGTCGTCCTCCCGAATGCGAGTCCAGTATGAGCTGCTCGTAATCTCTGGGTTAGACGTTGTCTATGCTCTAGCAAACGCATTGAAAAGACCATTATGTCATCAAGATACTCTAGACACAGGCACAGTTTCAATCCTTTTGCACTCCATCCACAGGCTGTTAGAAAATTGCCAGTGCAACTTCAAAGGTATCCTTCTATATTTGTAGTGTCCTCAGAATGTAGAAAACGTCGTTTTCGATCTATCCTCGAACGCAACTTCTAACTGATGGTACTCACTCTTTATGTCCTCTGTCGAGAAGTACTGGCTTTGCCCTAGGTTCTCTATTGCCTCTGTAATGTTCAAGACCGGGTGATCATCTAGTGTAGTCCTACTATTCAAGTGGCGGTAATAGCAACAAAAGCGACACTTCTTTCAGCCATCCATAGACTTCCTGGACACAGTCATGATTCCCATCGCCTGGTGGTTACTGCTCTCTTCTTTTATCTCATCAGGCAATTATTGATTTATAAAGTCTTGAAAAACTGCTCGAAGTAATTATGTTATTCTGTACGGCCTTCAGTACACAAGTGCTTCATTCTCTGTCTGAATCCTGTGCCGCATTACTGGTGTAGTAGGCAATGACCCTTGTGGGGAAAAAAGATCCTGAAATTCTAGCAACAGATCCTCCATCTGTGTCCTGTCTGTCCCCTTTAAATGTTTCAATGTCTCACAAACTGAAGTCCTAGCAGCATCTTGTGCCCCCTTATAACCTACAGCGCCTGTGCAGCAATCTTCCTCATCCGGAATCTCTAGTATAGCTGATGACGTTCTCTTCTACTTCTTGACGCCAAAATTATCGACACCAATGGGTACTACCTCGCCTCCATCCCTCTATTGTACATGTACAATACTTCGTTTCACCAAACAATACTATGTTTCACCAAACAACACACTGCATGTATATTCAACACTTCATTACCCTCCAGTGGTTCTGCTATACATGGCATATCAACAGGTAAGCCAGGCTCCACATCCACCCACAGCAATTTTCCGATACCTCCTGACATACAATCATCTGAACCAAGTCTTAATCTTATTGTTCATAGTTTTACTGGATTGTCCCATACACTAAACATTCCTCATGGCACACCAATGTTGACAACAGTTTCCCCTACTAGTATGTCTTTGCACTAAGTTTCACCATACATCATTGAAGGTCAGTTGTGGCATGATGTTGATGCAGAAATTCTAAGCCTAGGATCATGCTCTAATCCTCGCTTACATAAGACGTCACCTCCACACACTGATAAAATTAGTTGCCTTCAATGTAAAGTTCATCACTACTGACCCTAATGGCTGTACATGTCTAATAACCCCCTTGAGGCCACTGACACACGTGCCCCTGTGGCCAACAACTGTTTATATTCCCTGCCATCATCTATCACACACACAATGACACATCCTGCATCTGCATTCGTTTTTACTGCGTTCACCTTGAAAGATGCCGAGCTCTCGTGGCTTGTCCCCTTCCCCCCCCCCCCTTTTTTTGCCTTGATTCGACTTTTTCTTGTTAAGTTCCCGAGTGGTGATGGACAAATGGCCAATCAAGGCTTTTGGGATCATGAAGTCTGGAATGAGAGCTTTGATTTTCTTTAGATAGTAACTGGGTGACGGGGCTGGTGCCATTTATCAGGCGTGGGATGATGTGATGTGGCATGGCTACCTGAGTGACAAGAGCACAATACGGCCCACTCATCGCATCACAGGGGGTGCCCAGCGTTTTCGCCTTTTGTACTGAGGTGAGCAGGATGACTGAGACATTGGCAGTGTCGCAGCTGGCTCCTTGCAGATTGTTTTAGTGCACTGAGGCCCATCATTCACTTACCAGATGACACTGGATGGCTGCATTGTCTGCATCGGTTTGGAGAATTTTAATGTCTGTGTCCCTGGAGGGGGAGGTGGGGGGGGGGGGGTCGACAGGTCGACAGTACGTTGCCCACATAGACCAATATAAACCACTGCCATCCAACGGCCAGAGGCAATTTCAGGCCTGTGCTTTCCCGCGCATAGACGAAAAACGCCATCTGATTGGTGGACCTCTATGACGTACACTGACGTAAAAGAGCACACTCCGATTTGGCAGAAGGACCCGCGATAGGAGGAAAGTTTGTTATAATGGTTTGGAGGGGAAAGGAGCAGCAGAATCTAAGAGTAAGATTGGCAGCTGTTTCTGTGTCCTCCCACAATTAGGGATTTTCCTGCCTGGTGGGAACAAGGCTTAATCTTTTAGTGTGAAAGAAGTGAGGAGTTGAAAGGGGATTTGCTTCTCAATGGATGGAGAGATCGGTTGTGTTTCACTTCTGGACAGCCAAAGCAAACGTTAGAGCTCTTTACGTCTAGTCAGCCAGAGCAAAGGTGATCGCAAGAGTCAGAATTATTACTGTCATCATACTCCGGGCAGAACCTATTTCTTACCATTTAGCGACAACAGTCGGTACTGTTTGTGGTTTCGCGCTTGCACAATTTCAGTCGGATCTTTATCCACTGGTGGGTTCCATCACTAAGAGCAGCTGTAGCATCATCCCCGTACTCTGAGCCGTTGGCTCGTGGCCGGTCTTGCAGGTGGCAATGTATTCACAGCAGCGGCGCAGTAGTCTAATTAATGTGATCCCTCTTACCTTACGCTGTCACCAAGACGCCATAAACAGTGCACATGTGATCTATATCAAGGGCTCTCATTTCTGATCTATATTGTTCATAATAGTCAGGGGTAACATGTTAAGGCATACTCTCACTCACAAAGTTTGTAGGCCTCTATAACGTGATAGTTTATCTCACTCCTGTATGCGAATTCAGCTAACATCTCATTATCCAAGTTACATTGTTCTTATTTATATTCCATTCAATATTTGTGTCTTACAATACTTTAGGAATTCTCGCAATAAATCTTTGTATTATTTACTAATTGAATTTCACCTTTATTATCAGGGCTCTTTGCCAGATATGAGGGAACAGCTATTATCATAAACAGAATTATGTCGAAGGTGCAACTCTTAAACTGACCACAAACAGGGCCATGTCATAATTTCCTCCACAAATTGTCTTTTCTGAGGTAGGAACTATGTGGTAGTTAAAGAGGGATGAGTGTATTAGCGTCACTAATATGGATGTCTTTAATGAAAATTTCATTCTACGTAATTATCCTGGTGTTTTCTCTTTTACGCCCCAGATTTTCCACAAATATGGCTCGGAATTACTATGATCTGTGTAACCCACGTCATCTTGAGGAAATACAGGATATGCTGATGTGCGCTGAAGAGGAAGACCCCATGCTGATTGAGGATCTTGGGAGCGAGAGTGACATTGATTCTGAAGACGAGGTGGAAGAACGTGAAGGCGATTCTGTAACAGAGCAAGATGGTAAGGAGACTGATGAAGATGAAGAAAGAAGGGACAACAAAACACATATCTTTTATTTAGGAAGAGATAATAAGACCATGTGGGCCAAAAAGCCACCTGGGAAAAGAAAGTGCAAGGAGTCTCACAACGTCATCACTCACCTTCTTGGAGTCATAGGAAATGCTAAGAATGCTAAAACTGCAGTTGAATGTTGGAATAATATATTCACTGATGACATCCTTGATATGATCGTTAGATACACAAACCAATACATGGACACTATCAAGGATCGTTTCTCCAGAGAGAGAGACATCAGTTCCATGGAGGTAATCGAACTTAGGGCCTTTATTGGCTTGCTGTACCTAGCAGGAGCACACAGAGGGAACCGTCAAAGTCTGGAGGAACTTTGGGGGACTGAAGGTGACGGCGTTGAAAAATTCAACCTTGTGATGAATCTCAAACGATTTAAGAGTCTGATACGTTGCCCTGCGTTTTGATGACCGAATGACCAGAATACAACGGAAAGAATTTGACCGGTTAGCACCGATTCGTGAAGTTTTCGAAAAGTTTGTGGAAAATTGTCAAAAGAGCTATTCCCCTGGTGAAAACCTCACAATAGACGAAATGCTTCCAGGTTTTCGTGGAAGATGTGTTTTTCAGCAGTACGTACCATCAAAACCAAACAAATATGGAATAAAACATTTTGCTCTTGTTGATGCTAAAACGATGTATACAGTCAACATGGAGATCTACGTTGGATTACAGCCATTGGGTCCCTTCTGTGTCAGCAACAAGCCAAATGAAGTTGTCAAGAGAATGGCTAAGCCTTTATTTGGATCTTGTCGCAGTATTATGGCAGAGAACTGGTTTTCTGATTTTAAACTCATCGACTATTTGAAAACAAAAAAGTTGTCATTTGTTGGAACTGTCAGAAAAAATAAAAGGCAATTGCCATCAGAATTTGTTGAAGTAAAAGGTAAGGAACGATACAGCAGGATGTTTGGCTTTAATGACGGGAAGTTTTTGGTTTCCTACATACCACACCAGAACAAAAATGTGATTCTTGTATCTTCATTGCACAATGACGCTGCTACTGATACCGAATGTGGAGAGAAAAATAAACTACAGATTGTTACTTTCTACAACTCAACAAAAGGTGGCGTTGATACTGTGGATCAGATGTGTGCTACTTACAGTGTCAGCCGAAACACAAAGCTCTGGCCAATGATAATTTTTTTCACAATACTGAATGTGGGTGGTATCAACTCACAGGTAATTTATCTTGGAAATCAACTGGAGAAAATGCGTAGAAGAGTGTACCTAAAATCACTGGCACATCAACTTGTTCTTGGAGAGCTACACGGAAGAAGTATGAAAACGGTTGGAATCCCCTCCAGCCTGCAAAGTCGGCTCAAAAGATTTATCTCCACTGAAGATAGAGAGGAATCACCACGTTTCCCACGTCCAAAAAGACGTAGATGCACCACCTGCACTACAGAAACAGGTTGCAGAAGGATGTCAAACTATGAATGTAGAAACCGCCATAACGCAATCTGCCTATCCCATGCAAATATGGTCTGCCAACTTTGCTTTTCTGTGCGCCAATGTGTTGCTTCTGGTAATTCTGAGTGAGTGTGAAAGACACCAGCATCAAAAAAGTGGCTTAAATTGGAGTTTTTCCTTAAATTTACTGTTTAATAAAATTTATGTACTAAAAACTGTAACTGTTTGGAGGTGGTTTCAAAATTTCAGTCCTTTCAATTTTGTTACTTTTGTGGTTAATAATTTTGTTTTCATCCACTTTCGTATATTCTGTCTCTACACATTCCCATGAAAGTAACTGATTACGTTTAGGGTACTAAAGTTGAGAATCTGAAATAATAGGTGATTTCAAAATCTGTGCCTGTCAGGCTCATTGCGCCCGAACTCAGGAGTCCCAGAATTGCGCCTGACCGAGGGTTAATAGTATTAGTTGAAAACAGTATGGGTTGCAATTTTAATTTTTTTGTTTATCAACTACGCGTTTCACCTTACTTAGGCAATTTCAGGCTGATCTTAGTTTGGTTCTTAGGACGATCCTTTTAGACAATGTAGCTAAAGGACATTGTCTTTTCTCCACTGAATATTCCTCCACAATGAGGTTAGTTATCTGAAAGCGAAATATTATTTTGTTCTTTCAGTAACAGAATAGAGCAGATGCCCACACTGTATAGAGATAAGAATATAAGTTGATGAACTAATTTTCATTAATAGCTATTGAGTTCTACTCGGGTTATTAGCCGAGTGGTGGCGTCGTCTTGTCGCAACGTTTCAATGAGTTTCGAAACTCATTGAAACGTTGCGTCAAGATGACGTCACCAATCGGCTGAAAACCTGAGAAGAATTCATCAGTGGAACACGCCGAGAAAGATTGCAATCGCAAACATGTTAGCTGAAAAATTCAGCTCTAATAAGAGAAAAATTTACAGTTGCTTACAATACTATTAGTTCCACAAGAACAAAAATGGATAGGTAAAATGTTGTTTGATGTGTTTGTGTTTATATGTACCTGTTAGCAAATAAATGTTAATGTTTAGAAATATTATTTCACTTCTCAGTACTTTACCACACAAAACTGATGAAGAACCTAAGTTATTTAGTTTCATATGGCCGTTAATAAACTTTGTCATTATTAGTTCCTCAATCTCGATGTTATACTCTCTCGTTTGGTGTCATGGATGGTAACTCATAACCTCACTGTCACTGTTCGGTACTGAGTTAAGCAAATTAATGTGATATGATGTGACAGACAATGTGGAAACTCCCTCAGCATGATGGTGTTATGACTTGATGTGATGTGAAGCCCACTGTGAATTGGCCTTTAAGTTTAATTTTAGTAGTATCTATAAAGCTGCAATAGCACTGAATTAAGAATATCAATATTTACACTTAGGTTTGTAGATAATCTGTTGCAGGACTTATGCATAATGGAGCACCAACTGATATAAAATGTGAATAATGTTTTTATTGTTCTTAAATCAAACCAACATACACATTAGCCTCTGCTCACAAAGGCATACAAAATGAGACTGACTAAACACTAAAGATTCTATGCAATCACTATTCTTTATTCTCTTATCCTCATTCATCTACATTAATACTATTTCATTGTTCCACTGCATCGTACTAGGAAGTACCCACAGAGCCCCTCTCTCTCCTGTAATGCACAGTTATGACTGAGGATTCAGTTGGGTTGAATACAAGTCATTACATTCGGAAATGAGCCATCCTTTAAGATACACTGAACTATAAAACTCTGATCCCTGTATGGGTCGAAATAAAGAGCAGAAACTGGATATTTGCAATTTGTATGGAACATTTGGTATGTTTATCTTTTGTGGAAGGATGAGAACGATGGTAACTTTTATTCTGTGCACTATTGTTACTGAAAAGGTGAAATTTGCAGCAACAAATGTAAGTAATAAAATTTCAGTTTTTTGGAAAATACTGTTGTAGTATACATATTTTACAGTTTCAAGTACTAAACCAATATTTGGCAGTAAACATGAAAATCAGCTGAGTTTGTTATACATTGAAATTCTGAGCTGTAGCACTTGTAATTAAGTTCTGTTTCAAACTTACCACAAATTGCAGATCAAAATACATCACATCTGGGAGTAAAAAGCAGTAATCTTTTTAGATTGATCACAGGTTCTCAATTTTTTTCTGTATAAAATTAATACTATCTGATGATTAACAAAATTTTAAACCTTATAACTGCTATTCAAAATGTAATTACTCTGTACCAAATATATTGCAGTTAATAGTGCTATTTTTAAATTATTGTTTATACTATTATCGATGCTTCAATTTTTTGTAATAAAGGCTTTCTAGTCTGATGAAATGCTCGAGCTTTAGAGATGGGCAGAGTGAGTGATAAATACTTGACAGCAGGGGGTGCAGGCAGAGAGTCTGGAGGGGATGTAGTGGAAGGCACTGCCTCAGACATCAATGAATGTCATGTCAGAGCAGAATGCAGGTTTTTCAATTGATCGGCAATGCTTCAAACTGGATAATAGTCCTGTTGGTCGGACTCCAAGCTCAATATCCAAGTGGTTTTGGTTCTATGTATTGAAACTGTAGTGCACTTGTCATGAAGAAGGATATCAAAAGTGGATGGCAGATTGCTAAGCGAAAGGGCCTGGGTGCAATCCCTGGCTGGGTTAGAGATCTCCTCCTATCAGAGACTGGGGGTCATGTTGTCCTTATGGTCATACTGTCATGACTGACATTACACTAGTGAGATGGCTGAATGGGCATGGCCCAAACAGCAAATAAAATGAAAAAAAAAACATTGAAACACGTTGGATCATTGCCAGTAGTTCAGTTGTATCAGGTAATGGCATAGGATCGATGAACTCTGCTGGGAGATATTGTTTTTCACTATAACAGATCTCCAACAGCTAAGCCTGCACCCTGAAGGCATTCCAAATAGAAAGAAACACCCATGGAGTGTCCTCTGCAGCACATCAGGAACACTTTGAGTGTATGGTGTCACCACTCAAGCAACCGTTGCTGGGCAGGTGGTAAGCGGCTGCACAGTCCTTTGGTCAGTGCTACCTCAAATTGCCTGCCCTGGTCAGCCATTATTGCAGCAGAACAATCAAATTGTGAGATCCATACATGCACAAATGCCTCAGCTGTCATCTTAGCTGTGATGCCCAGTGGTGGGGTTGCCTCATCTCACTGCAAGACTCAACGAACAGCTGACAAAATATACTTGTACCCACCAGACTCAGGCAGTGGGCTGACCAAAGCCAAGTGTACTGCGCTAGCATGCCTGCCTGTTTTGCAGAGTTGGCATGCAGTCTAACTTTCCCTCTTGGTACATCACTCCAGACTTGTCTGCCTGATCTGGGGAGGTGGTGGTGCTCAAACCAAAGGCTGGTCAAGGTGTTCTGCAAAAGTTCTTTGATTTATATATCCATCTCCTGCCCTGAAGCAACTTCATCATCATTAATACACACTGAAAGAGCATTGATTCTTGAGAGGAAGTCTGCCTCTATGTCCTTGAATATGCTATACGAGGTGCATTCAAGTTCTAAGGCCTCCGATTTTTTTTCTAGTTAACTACTCACCCGAAATCGATGAAACTGGCGTTACTTCTCGACGTAATCGCCCTGCAGACATACACATTTTTCACAACGCTGACGCCATGATTCCATGGCAGCGGCGAAGGCTTCTTTAGGAGTCTGTTTTGACCACTGGAAAATGGCTGAGGCAATAGCAGCACGGCTGGTGAATGTGCGGCCACGGAGAGTGTCTTTCATTGTTGGAAAAAGCCAAAAGTCACTAGAAGCCAGGTCAGGTGAGTAGGGAGCATGAGGAGTCACTTCAAAGTTGTTATCACTAAGAAACTGTTGCGTAACGTTAGCTCGATGTGCGGGTGCGTTGTCTTGGTGAAACAGCACACGCGCAGCCCTTCCCGGACGTTTTTGTTGCAGTGCAGGAAGGAATTTGTTCTTCAAAACACTTTCGTAGGATGCACCTGTTACCGTAGTGCCCTTTGGAACACAATGGGTAAGGATTACGCCCTCGCTGTCCCAGAACATGGACACCATCATTTTTTCAGCACTGGCGGTTACCCGAAATTTTTTTGGTGGCGGTGAATCTGTGTGCTTCCATTGAGCTGACTGGCGCTTTGTTTCTGGATTGAAAAATGGCATCCACGTCTCATCCATTGTCACAACCGACGAAAAGAAAGTCCCATTCACGCTGCCATTGCGCGTCAACATTGTTTGGCAACGTGCCACATGGAAGCCACGTGGTCGTCCGTCAGCATTTGTGGCACCCACCTGGATGACACTTTTAGCATTTTCAGGTCGTCATGCAGGATTGTGTGCACAAAACCCACAGAAATGCCAACTCTGGAGGCGATCTGTTCAACAGTCATTCGGCAATCCCCCAAAACAATTCTCTCCACTTTCTCGATCATGTCGTCAGACCGGCTTGTGCGAGCCCGAGGTTGTTTCGGTTTGTTGTCACACGATGTTCTGCCTTCATTAAACTGTCGCACCCATGAACGCACTTTTGACACATCCATAACCCCATCACCACGTCTCCTTCAACTGTCGATGAATTTCAATTGGTTTCACACCATGCAAATTCAGAAAACGAATGATTGCACGCTGTTCAAGTAAGGAAAACGTCACCATTTTAAGTATTTAAAACATTTCTCATTCTCGCCGCTGGCGGTAAAATTCCATCTGCCGTACAGTGTTGCCATCTCTGGGACATATTGACAATGAACGCGGCCTCATTTTAAAACAATGCGCATGTTTCTATCTCTTTCCAGTCCGGAGAAAAAAAATCGGAGGCCTTAGAACTTGAATGCACCTCGTACATTGGTTGTAAACTGACTTACGTCATCCACACTGCTAAAACGTCATGTTGAGTAGTCCTTCTCAGGATTTTGTACAGCCTCTGCTAGTAGTCTGTGATATGTGAAGGTAGTGAACGGCATACCCTCCACTTCAGTACTGAAATGATGGGGTACTGCTTCATACACTGCTAATAGATGTTTGTCAAATGCAGACCATTTGTGCTCTTATTCTGTCATTTTCTGAGAAAAGAACCATAACAGTTTTTGGGACTCTATCTACTAGCTGTTGGAGCAGTGCACCACAGCAGCATCACTCATGTCAGTGGTCACAGAGTGATATATAAGGAAGTGTCACTTACAGTATGTACCAGAGTCACAGCTTGGCGGAGGAACAATTTAATATTATCAAAGGCTCTGACCATTTCTGAAGTCAATGTCAGCATTTTCTTACCATGTTTGTTTTTTCCTGCCAGTGTGTCCATTAGTGGGACTCAGATAGCTTTGACTTTCGGTAGGTGTCACTTATAGAAATGGATGGTTCCCAGAAATCGCCTTAATTATTTGTAAGTTTGTGGCCAAGACAGAGTTTGAAGCAGTGCCATTTTTCTGCAGTGAGTCAGGTCCCTAATGCATTAACCTTGTGCCCTAGAAATGTGACTTCCTCCTAGCACTTCTCCATATTGACCTCAAAGCCATGACAATCAAGGGTATCGAACACCAGGTGAAGGTGTGCCTTGTGATCTCATATATTTGGTGGAACAACCAAAATGTCATCAAGATACAAATAACAAAAGCAAAATGTCTTAAAGTTTTATCAATAAAACACTGCCATGACTGCACAGCATTTTTTAGGCTATGAGGTGTGAAAAGGCACTCATACAACTCAAATGGTGTAACGGCAGCTGTCTTTGGAACGTCATCCGGAGCCTTCCCCTTGGCTGGAGATATGACTTCTTACAGGCGATTACTCTGAAGGCAGATATCCCTGCCAAGGCATGAGAAAAATCCATAATCTTCAGAACTGGGTACCTGCCTGGTACTATTCATGCATTTACTGAACAATAGTCTCCCCATATTCTATGACACCCATTCTTCTTCGTGACCAAATGTATGGGCGATGTCCAAGCACTGTCCAATGGTCTCACAATCTCGGCATCGAGTAGTTTGTCCACAATATACTTTGCTATATGTAATCTGTCTGGTGCCAGATGCCTGGCCTTATAAGGAACTCGTGGCCTCAGCATTTTGATAATACAGTGTACTGTCTCACAATTCACACTGTGCCTGGCCATTGATTCGTAATGCTTGGTAGTGTCACTCATCAAACGTATGGGGGTGGCACGTACTTCTAAAATATTAGGCACGGGACTAACCTTGATGGCTCACTTTGGGTTGGAAACCTGTGTAGGCAGGAATGCCTCGTGATGTATCTGCTGAGTATACTGCCACTATACAGTTGTTGTTGTTGTTGTTGTTGTTGTTGTAGGTCTTCCTGTTGTCACTGACGCCGTTATTGCTTTTGTTGTAAGAGTGCGATTTGTTTGTGAGCATTGCTCAAGTCCTTTTGTGATGTATGTAGTCTCTTTTTTTAGATCTGCATCTGTAGTACACAATTGAAGACGCTCCTGTCTAATATCCTCAAATTTCTTCAAAATTCTGCCTAGTTCTTGTGGTAAAGCCCATTCTAGTCTCACAACCTCATCGTCATAGTCTTGCTACTGCTTAAGCAGTAACAGACTTGGGGTGGCCCAGAGCAGCACTAACCTTTCTTCCCACTCTGTGTTTGACAAAGTAATCCTGCTGCCAAGTCCGGAGCCCGATTGAAACAAAGCTTAGAAAGTCAACCCCAACATCAGTTCACTCACTTCTGAAATGAAATAAATGCCATTTGCACTTTACACTAAGGCCGACAAATTAGGTTTGTTCTACACTTCCATGGTATTTAACAGGAGTGTCATTTGCTGCACTAGCAGCACTTCCACACTGCCATGTTGTTGAGGTCCTTATGTACCTGGTAAGGTACCCACTGCTGACCTTGTATCTATAAGGAAACAACGATCTGTGTCACAGTCAAGGACATATAGTCTCTTATTCATTCCTTGAAGCTGTGTTATGCTTGTTTGGCTGTTGATCCAACCAAGTTAGCCATTTCTTGTTTGATTGTGGACTTGTGAACCTGTCGGAAGCTGCCACTAAGTTTGGGAAATTACATGGAAGTGAGCAATTGCACATCTGAGTACACTGAAGCCACAGTACGCATATTTCTGGAGTCAGCTGAGGTGTAGCAGATGTAGGGCGAATATCAGTGGTCCAGCTTCATGTGTCACTGGAAGTACTCGTGCCTGCTTAGTCAGTGGAATCCATGTGCAGCTGTTGTAGGCCACTCGTATCTGAGTGTAGCAGTCACTGAGCGTTGTGGGAAGCGACTGCAGCACCTTGGCTATTTTGTGGGGTTCCATGTAACCTTTCAGCCAAAAATAACTATAGTCTCTGCAGTGTCATGTTCACTCATGATTAATGCTGACTGAATGAGTAATGGCAGTTTAAGCATCTAAATTGCCCACAACATGCAGTCTGGCATAATTTTCCATAAAACAGATTCTCATGTAGTCACCAAAATTGTCTTTTCATGTATGACTTGTAGACACTGTTGTTCTAGTGTCTTCGTCAGATGTTGTAGTAGTGCAGTAGAATCTGGTCGATTCCACAGTGCCACGTCTTGTAGGCGATGACATCTCGGTCGGCAAAAGATTCTAGTCCAGGTAGCGATGCGTTCTCACAGCGACTAGGAGCGCGCGTCTGCTGGTGCGCTGACCTGGCGCCGAGCCAAGCGGGTTGCGTCACTGCCTGGCTAGGCGCCCAGCGGGCACTGTGGCACTATGCTTTGTTAATTTTTTTCAAATTGTTGCATCCTTGAGCCCATGATTACCAGATGTATGACTAGCGGTTCTCGGCTGACGCCCCCGGTTACAGGAGTCAAGGATAACACTTTATTAATAATTACAATACAAAGTAATATCACCAGTTACAGTTACATTTTCAGCAAGTACAACAAGTCCTTTCATCCATACATGTATTTTCTCATCATTAGAAACTTTTCTACATGAGCAGGTATACAGAGTAAAAGGCATATTACTATACACAAAACTAGGTCTACTTTGCTTCTTCGGGTCGATTCCACAGTGCCAAGTTTTGAAGTCAATGACATCTCGGTCGGCAAAAGATTCTAGTCCAGGTAGCGATGCGTTCTCACAGCGGACAATTGCGAGTGTAAACCACCCACTGCCAGCTGCTCCAGTAGCGACATCAAGTGAAAAATTAACTCGACATCCATGAAAAAAGATAGGTCCATTCAGAATAACAGATTGTGCAGTGCCATTTCCTCCAAGTTTATTTTCGAGACTGATTAAGTGTTTATAAACAGGCATGCGGTGGCGACGATGACGATACACACGTCGACGAGGCATAGTGCTTCAATGCTGTTGCAGATAGCACTCACAGCGGAATGGTTCCGCTGGCGTGCACTGCCCGCTTATATAGAGAATCGTCGCCACCGCATGCCTGTTTATAAAAACATAATCAGTCTCGAAAATAAACTTGGAGGAAATGGCACTGCACAATCTGTTATTCTGAATGGACCTATCTTTTTTCGTGGATGTCGAGTTAATTTTTCACTTGATGTCGCTACGGGAGCAGCTGGCGTGTATGACTTGTAGACACTGTTGTTCTAGTCTCTTCGTCAGATGTTGTAATAGTGCCGTCTTTGCTGCTTCAAATTGCCCCGTAGGTGTGGACACCTGCAGAATGTCACTGATGATGTGAGTATGACTGGAGAGGTAGCACAGCTTGGTTACTAATTTTCATGTATCATGCACAATACCATAACACTGCAAAGTGGGTTTAACCACCTGTAACAAAGTCTCCCAGTGATCTGGTTGAAAACCAAGCAGTTTAATCAAATGCTGCAAATGAAATATCATATCAGCAAAATTCCATCCATACTGTATATACAAAGACACTTCAGGAATGACGGTAAATAATTCGTTGCACTATTGTGGCATGAAAGGTAGCCAAGGGTATACAACACAGGACTCAGTCAGTTGAGTGTGGTTCTGTAGCAAGAACAGGTTCATCTGTAATTACCCTTGCACAGAGGGACCAATCAGTACATTTACGTGTCTGTTGCACGAATCAAAGTATGTGATTAGAGTAAAACTCCAATGACCTATAAAACCCAAATCAGAGAACTGGCGTTCACTAAGTGAGGTTTGTTGATGCTTGTATTGTTTCTATGCGTGACTATAATTCTATACCCCGCAAACCACAGTGAAGTGCATGCCATAGGGTACATCTCACTGTACCAGTTATTAGGGTTTCTTTAATAACTGGTAAAATGTGATGTACCGTCCATCATGCACTCCGCAGTGGTTTTCAGGGTATAGATGTGAATGTAGAATTGATCACAAGAAGAATGATTGTTTAGATGCTTCTGTGGGTCTATACATTGCTTCACGATGCCACTTTCGTGTTTTAGTTCTATCTAGTAATGGCCAATGGGCACGAGAATGTTCGGCGGAGCACTAGTAACAGTGCAACTGTGTTCTGCATAGCTTTTTGGAAAAATGGATGTTCCCGAAGTGTATCCGTCGTTGAAGTAGCACTTGAGTGTCGCACAAATCCAAAACGGATGATAGAACTGCTACGCGGAAACGTGGTCACCACTGTAGGTAATCCATTGCAGGGTTCGTGCAGAATGAAGCCCTAATATAAACTGTAACTAATGTTTTTGTTGCTCTTAAATCAACTAACATACACGCGAGCGTCTGATCGCTAACGCGTAGGAAACCAGATTGACTAAACACTAAAGATATCAAACACGTCACTATTCTTTGTTCTCGTACCCGCAGCCGTCTGTATCTATACTGTGTCATCATTCCTTTGCATTTTGCTGGGCGGAAGTTCCCATAAATTAACAAAACAACGTTATGTATAGAAATCCGAAATAGGAACTCTTTGTAACGAGAAATGCATCAACAAGTTCTCCACCATCTCGGGCCTTGCATTCTCATCACAAAACTCTCATTTTCCATCCCATGTTCGAGATGCCTTTACTTAAAAACAGTCAATCAGTTACCAGCTAGTGATGGGGAGCTCGTGAATGAGTCGTTCAAATGAACGCTTCACTACAGTGAAGTGCGAACTAACCACTCAATTTCAATGAACTGGTACTTCAAACTCTTCAGAGATAGCACACTCCACACTTTTTTCTAGTTCACTCACTCTCTTCGCCTCTCCCTCACCCACTACATCGGCGCTACGTCACACATTCTCCCTTCTCTTCAGTCCTCCCTCTACTGCCTGCCGACGAGGGGTTGGTTGGTGAGGGGCGAGGGGAAGGCAACGTCAGCTGCTTCTTGCAGTGCTGGCATCATTACCCGTGACCATTTGTGCAGCTATACTTCGCGTTTACGGGTAGCCTACCGTTGGCAGCACTTGCAGACAAATGAATATTAAAGATACAAACGAAGAGGCTCGCTGTATGAGCACGCTCAGCTAACATGAAAATAAAACATTTGTTAATAACACTCAAAGAGGGATTTTACTTGAAATCGTACCAATGACTACATGTGACAGTTTACGTTTTTAACGTGGAGGGTTATTATTCTCAACAAAAATAAAATCTACAGGAAAACTTCTGAATAATTACTTAACGTAGGTGTATAGACTTTGTGACAGTGGTAAACATACTCATTCTATTTTGGATTAAATTTTAAAAGGAACATAAAATTGGACTGCATTTCGTTGGTAGCCCTAGTTTTCAGTCCATGAATACAACAAATAATGTTTCACTTGGCAGATAAAGACTTTTTCGGGCGCTTCATGAAAAAATGTCGAGGAAGATTAAATGTATCACCTTCTTTATATGTGACAGGCTTCTCTGTTTATCTTTCCTTTGTCTCCTTCGACCATGCTCTATTTAAGTTAACTCAGACGCTGTAAGAGTGTAAAACGTTGCGTGCACGTTACTGCATAGTTCGGCCATCTGTTGGTAAAACTATGAAGTATTACGAAGCTTTATTGTACGAGCGAGGCGAAGCGAGCGTAGCCGCGGCTGAGCGGCGAACTGGGCTAGTTCGCCAGGCTTCCTTACTTCATGAATGAACTACTTCATTTGAACGCTTGACGGCAAAGAGTGAAACGAATGAAGTAGTTCACGGGAATGAACGGGTTCGATCCTACCAGCAGTCCTTCTATTCCGATCTGCGTGTCGCTAAACTAAGAATTTCATCGGAAAAATACTGCACATATGAGGGCGTGTGTTGTGTACTAACATTGTCATCTGTCATGTGAATTTCCGCGCGAAGTGCAGTGTTTGTGTATACATTTTATTACAAATAGGGGTTTATGGGGTCGACAGTACACTAAAATACTTTTCTATTAGTTTGGAAAATGTTTACGTTGGAGAGTGAATCAGTGTTAAATGTGAAATGTTGAAGAGACGAGGAGATGCATCCCATGTACATGTAAGTATACGAATTACCTTAAGAAATAATAAATTTGTATTTATTGGTTTTTGATGAGATGAATATTGAAATTTTTATTTTAAATGTGTTAACTGTTTTAACAGTGACTCCGGAGTTCATGTTTCGGTCTTTGCTTTCGTGGTAGAGTGCATAGACCTCCCCAAGTGGAACATTACACTTTAGAACACCCTAGTGGTTAATTGTATAATGCCACCGTGTGATTACGAAGTTTCATCATATACAAAAATAGGAACTCCCATCTTCTTAGAGTGAACAAAAAATACCCTAGTATATTTCTAGAACTGAAAACTGTGCTGTTGTGCAGGTACATAACCAAATCCGAACTTAAAAGTTGTATAGATGCCACTGCACATGAAACCCCCTGATCCCTTAAATCTCTGGCGTTCCAATTTGGGAAGCACGTTTTTCCCCTCTTTTTCATGATTCCACAGTTCTCGCCCTTTGCTGATGTACTTACATCAAATAGGTACCATTCATAAAATCTCTTCTGTATTTTAACATGCTTGTGAAGTACTTTTGCATTCAGTAATATTCATTTAGGTAACTAGTAATGAAGATGCCTCATTATAAGTTAAATTCTGCGAAAGAGTAGACATTTCATGTACAAAATTACCTTCCATTCAGTTGTGTGAGTAGTTTGTTCATTTACATGTTACCTTAAAATGATATTTGACGTGTCAGTGTGAAACAGCAATAGAAGATTAAAAGTTAGAAAAAATGTGAGCATTTGATGAGGCACTAAAAAATGTGAGCATTTGATGAGGCACTACTTATGGTGTCATTTAGTTTTATATCTATACTCTGCATGCCACTGTAAAGTGCATTACAAAAAGTGCTTTTTCTTAAACTAATTTTACACCATTGATTAACACTCTCTCTCTCTCTCTCTCTCTCTCTCTCTCTCTCTCTGTGTGTGTGTGTGTGTGTGTGTGTGTGTGTGTGTGTGTGTGCGCCCTGCCTGTCCATTATGTTTATGTTTTATGTATGAAGGAGATGTTGAGCTTATCAGGATGGAAATGAGGTTAGGCCCTAGTATATTCCGTTGCAGATCATGAAGATATAATTTTGCAGTAAAATCCATAGTAATATAAAAGTATATTGTGAAATGACAAATGATTTATTAGTTTGTAAGTATTACCAGCTCAAACAATTTTTTTTTTCCTACTGAGACAAGCTTCATGTTATTGAGGTAATCATTTAATATACAGTATAGAGTGGTGTGCATTAACTGCCTTTTAAACATGTTGGTTTTGATTTCTCATTTTCTTGGGCAATTTTCTCTCTGCAGTTTGAGATATTCACAAAAATTACTGTTTTAAGTTTGGTTCTGACATGCTAAGAGGCACATGTGGATTACGACAGTCCTTCTGCAAACATTTTATAATACATATATAGCTATTTTGATGTTTGTTATTAAGTTCAGGCACTTTCAATGCAGTCTCAATAGACCAGGCTTGAAAATGAACTAGTCACTAGACTATGTACTGCAGCAGTTGACAGATTTGTTAATAAATGCTACATGAAATTTTAAACAACAAAATGTTGAAACTGAAAAAAAAAATAACAAATGAGTGTTGTTTGTCTCCTTGTTTATTACTTGTTGACTGGTTGTAAACATCTCAAAAGATTTCATTTGCTTTCTCTAAGAAAAGGGGCTGAAATTGAGAGTAGCCAAAAAGAGCTGAACTCAGTTTCCAGTGTTCATTTACAAAGGAAGCACAAAGAGTAACTTACTTCCCCAGTTTAATTTTTGTCCTACTGCAAAGATGAGTGTTCTAGATATTAGGGTTAATAGCATTGAGAAGCAGCTGAAATCACTAAAATTGAACTGAGCTCCAGGGTACAGTGGAATCATTCAGAATCTATAGAGATTTTGTATTTTATCCCTTTTCTTTAACCATAAAGCAATGTAGATTCCTCAGACAAATGTGTCCAATAATTAGAAGAAAGGATAGATCAGTAGAAGTGACCCACAAAATTACCACCCAGTATATCTTACCTCCATCTGTTGTATTGTTAGAACATGTTCGTAGTTCAAACATAATGAGGTAACTGCTGCATGCTAACCAGCTATGATCCTGCAAACATCAGTCATGCAAAACAATTTACAATTTTCTCACTTGACATTGCTGAGAGCCATCGATTAAAGCTGTCAATTAGATGCAGTATTTCTTGGTTTCAAAAAGCATTTTACTTAGTACCACCCCAAAGCTTATTAGCAAAAGTACATTTATGTGATTGGATTGAGAATTTGTTGATAGAGAGGACATCACATACTATCACGGATAGAATGTCATCAACAGATGCAGGCATACCGGAGGGGAGTTAACGGAAACATCTGATTCCACTCCTCTGCTTTGACCAATGACATCACCAATATGGCGGAAATGACCATTCACAACTACTTCCATATTGTGATTATGACATCATTACGTAAACATGACAACAAACACAAAACTAAATCATTAAACCATCAAACACATATTCCTCCAAACATATAATGAAACTAACAGGACAAGTGGGGAAAATTGGGGGTATTTGGGTGGGTACAAACTAATACGTGCCACTAAACCAAACGACAAAAACGATAAAATAAAACGACCACAACCTTCCCAATATCCACTGGAATCGAACACTTCCTTGACCTGTACAGGTCAACAGAAACTACTGATACCAAAGCATAAAACCCAAAACTACAACCACGCCCGCAATGATCACTACCTCAAAAAACCAACAAAACTGGAATCAAACCCCCTGAGGGAAGTTTGTTGAGACACTTGTTGCTCATTTTGTATCTTGAATACCTGAAATAAAATATTAATAATAGCTGTTTTATGTAGATGATGCAGTTGTCTATAGTGAAGTACTGTCAGAAAAAAGCTCCACAAATATTCAGTCAGATATTGATCAGATTTCAAAGTGGTGCAAAGATTGTCAACTTGCTTTAAATGTTAAGAAATTTAGAATTTTGCACTTCACAAATTTCAAAAACTTAGCAGCCCGTTAGTACAGGTTTGGTGTTCACAACCAGAACTACTCTTATTGCACAAATATCTAGATGTAATAACCTGTAGAGGTATAAAATGGACTGAGCACATAGGCTTAGCTTTAAGTAAGGCAGGTTCACAGGTAAGATACAGGAAAACTGCAATCAATCTACAAGGGAGGTTTCTTTCAAAGCACTCATGTGACTCGTACTAAAATAGTGCTCAAGTGTGTGGGACACTTACCAAATAGACCCAACATGGGGTATTGAATGTTGTAGTCAGGATATCTGTACGACACAAGAAGTGGTAATTGACTCTAAATGATGAAAAGTGTGAACTCATCCATGAGTACTAAAAGACATCCCAAACTTTTGGTTATACGATAAATCACACAAACTAAAGGCTGTAAATTCAACTAAATACTTACAGATTACACTTACTAACAACTTAAATTGGAACAATTACATAGATAATGTTATGTGATTTATTGGCACAGCACTTAAGAAGTTCAAAAATTCTACTAAAGACCTGTGCATATGATGTCAGCCTACGCCACCTGTACGACAGCAGTTCTACCATCTTCCATTCCGCCGTGCACAATTGGCTCTCAGAGCCGTCAGACTCCACCTGCCCCCTTGATTGTGGGGGGGGGGGGGGGGGGGGGCACTTCTCTCCCTGTTGCTCCTGCACAACCTACTTCAGGAGCAACACTCCCCCCCACCTCCACCCCCAGCCATCGGGGACGTAATTCTCCACTTCTCAGTCGGAGAAGCATGTCACCAAGCCTCCCTTCTCATGTTCCTTCCAGTGGCAAAGCTGACACCCACCAGTGGCTGAAGCAACCACAGGTAGCTGGTCGTAGGACTTCACTGTCCTCCTCAGTTCCTGAGACTGAATCAGTGAAGTCCTCCCAGCTGGAAAGCATAAGGAGCAGTGAGAGAAACCGGAAAAGAAAAATTTCCCCAAGAATCAAGGCACTGCGGTGGCACCCACACCACCACTTCCTACTATCTCTGTGTCTGAGGATGAGGTGAAGATTGCTGGGCCCTCAGATACAATGGATGTCAATCGCACAGGTACTCATCTGGTGGCAGCAGGTGACCCTGAGGTGTAGACTGCCTCATTGAGTGTTTCATGCCTTCCCAGTCTCAAGATCACGCAATCCTCCAGTGGAATTGCGGTGGTTTTCTCCACCACCTGGCTGAGCTATGGCAACTGTTAAGCTTTACACTTGCTTTCTGCATTGCTTCCAGGAGACCTGGTTCCCAGCAATGTGGACCCCTGCTCTCCGTGGCTATAAGGGATATTACAGGATCTGTAGTGACTGTAATAGAGTGTCAGGTGGAGTTCGCTTCTATGTCCTGAACTCAGTATGTAGTTAACCTGTGCCCCTTCAAACTTCTCTTGATGCTGTGGCTGTCAGGATAAGGACAATGCAGGAAATAACTGTCTGCAATGTATATCTTCCTCCAGGTGGTGCAGTGCCCCTGAACGTATTGGCTGCACTGATTGATCAACTCCCTAAACCTTCACTACTCTTTGGAGATTTTAACGCCCATAACTCTTTGTGGGGTGGCACCATGTTTACTGATCGAAAATTTACTGTCACAACTCAACCTCTGCCTCTTAAATGCAGGTGCCCCCACACATTTCAGTGTGGCACATGGCACATATTCGGTCATTGACCTCTCAGTTTGCAGTCCTGGCCTTCTCCCATCTATCCACTGGAGAGCACATGACGACCTGTGTGGTAGTGACCACTTCCCCATCTTCCTGTCACTACCCCAGTGTCATGCCCATGGACACTATCCTGATGGGCTTTAAACAAGGCAGACTGTGTAGCCTTCACTTCTGCTATCACCACTGAATCTCCCCCACATAGTGCCATCAATGTTGTCGTTGAGCAGATCATTGCAACGATCGTTTCTGCAGCGGAAAACGCAATCCCTTATTCTTTAGGGTGCCCAAGGCGAAAGACAGTCTCTTGGTGGTCACTGGAAGTCACTCAGGCAGTTAAAGAGCTTCAGCAAGCTCTACAGTGACATAAGCAGCACCTTTCCCTAGAGCACCTAATAGCCTTTAAGCGGTTCCGTGCCTGCATTTGCCAGCGTATAAAATAAAGGAAACAGGAGTGTTGGGAGAGGTACATGTTGACCATTGGGTGCCATAAGTCACCTTCCCAAGTCTGGATGAAGATCAGATGTCTTTTTGGGTGCCAGACCCCAACAGGTGTCACTGGCATTAACATCAGTGGCATGTTATCTACCAATGCAAATGCGATTGCCGAGCACTGTGCTCGAGCCTCTGCATTGGAGAACTACCCCCAGCCTTTGGCACCCTCAAACGGCAGATGGAAAGGAAAGCCCTCTCGTTTACTACATGCCACAGTGAACCCGATAATGCTTTATTTACAGAGTGGGAGCTCTTCAGCACCCTTGCACATTGCCCCAACATAGCTCCTGGGCCAGATCGGATCCACAGTCAGATTATTAAACATATCTTGTCTGACTACAAGCGACATCTCCTCATCATCTTCAGCCAGATCTGGTGCGATGGCGATGGCATCTTTCCATCGCAGTGGCAGGAGAGCACCACCATTCCGGTGCTCAAAGCTGGTCAAAACCTGCTTGATGTGGATAGCTACCAGCCCATCGGCCTCACCAATTTTCTTTGCAAGCTGCTGAAACGTATGGTGTGTCGGAGGTTGGGTTAGGTGCTGGAGTCACATGGCCTACTGGCTCCATGTCAGGGCGGCTTCCACCAGGGTCTCTCTACCACTGTTAATCTTGTGTCCTTCTAGTCTCCCATCCAAACAGCCTTTACCAGATACCAAAGTCTGGTTGCCGTCTTTTTTGACTTATGTAAAGTATACGACAAGACCTGGCAACATCACATCCTTGCCACATTGTATGAGTAGGGTCTCCAGGGCCCACTCCCAATTTTGATCCAAAACTCCATACTTTCCGTGTCCAAGTCAGTGCCTCCCATAGTTCCCCCCGTATTCAGGAGAATGACGTTCTGCAGTTGCCCCTTATTGAGTGTCTCTCTATTTTTAGTGGCTATGAACAGTCGAGCATCAGCTGTTGGGCTATTAGTGTCACCTTATGTGCATGTGGATGACATCTGCATTTTGTACTGCCCCTCCAGTACTGATGTTGCTAAGCGGCGCCTACAGGGAGCCATACACAAAGTGCAGTCATTGGCTCTAGCCCACGGCTTCCAGTTTTCAGCCACGAAGTCTTGTCTCATGCATTTCTGTCGGCGGCGCACCATCCATCCAGAATCAGAACTTTACCTTAATGATGATCCACTCACTGTAGTGGATACTTGGCGAACTGTGTCGAATATAGTCCCAGGGTGATGTCCATCGTTGTCATGATCTTCAGAATTGCTGAATACCCTTTGTTGAAGCTGCTCACTGCCAGGAAAGTCGCAATCTCCACAGACTTCGCACCAGAATGCAAATGCTAGGGGGCTAACTTCCAAACACATGCATTCAAACTTTCATTTGAATTTTGTGTGTTTCCTCCCAAGCACCGATACAATAACTCGTCCTCCGAAAGGGCCTCGAAGATTGGACGAATCACTTTTTGAAATTCTTTGGAGAGCAGTTGGTCGTGTTGATATTCGTCTGAATGTCCGGTAGCCTCTGCAATGAGCCACTTGCACCAATTAGTTTCTCCAGCTGGACAATTTTGGTGTTGTGGGTGGTCATCCGTCGAACACTTGTGGGAATACGTTGCCCAAATTGCCTTCTTCATCTGTTCCATCAAATTGGAATTCCATCACATTGCCAAGCCATAGTATATTTTAAGCTCCTTGATCACTTGATCCTTGGGCAAGCACATAGAATAATTTTTTGTGGCTTCAAAGTTGAAATTCCCGAAAATAACTGGTGCATGAAAAAGGCCAATTTCAGGCATGTGCATTTTTTTGTTCAACAGCAAATAACAAACATTTCCATCCTGTATTCGAAAAAACCGCTTCAGGGGTGGATTCTAAACACTTTTATGAATACAAAAATGCAATTTTTTTAAAAAAAAATCGATTTTTTGAGCCAAAAGATAGTAAACCTCCCCTTAAGCAGAAGTGCTGGCAGCACCTCATTGCCCTCCGCTGCCTGAGCAACACCAACTGGGGTACAGATCGCTCAATGCTGTTGCAACTCTACTGTGCCCTTGTTCAATCCTGCCTTGACTATGGGAGTCTGGTTTACTGTTCAGCGGTGCCCTCAGTGTTGCGTTTACTCAACCCAGTGTACCACTGTGGCATTCCCCTAGTGACAGGAGCTTTTAAAATGAGTCCGGTGAACAGTGTCCTGGTGGAGACCAGAGTCCCTCCATTGAAGGTTAGGCATGTACAACTGTTCGCCAGTTACGTTGTACACATTCATAGTTCTCATGCGGATCTGAATTACTGTCTCCTTAACAATTTGTCCATTTTATTTGGACTGTTGAGCTCCATGGCCTTGGATAATGATATTTTACTATAAAAATACAGTGACCATCCACTTTTTTAATGCGTTTTATTTATGCCAATGTGCTTTCGGGTTTGCACCCATCTTCAGCTGGCAAATTACATGTATCTTCAGTTTCTACAATAGTAAAATATCGACAGCAGTTTGGATGCTGCAGCTGGCCTGTGCAAAAGCAACAATTCCAATCATTTACTTCAATTTCGCGAGTTTAAATTTACGCACTATCAGTTGTTCATATTACTTACATTCTCCTCTCCTTTTTTTTCTTGGCCTTTCTTCTTTTTTGTAACAGCAAAAACACTTTTTGTCACGTATTTTACACAGGCACACTGCGTTATCTGCCATGTTGTCGACTGCCAGTTTTTTTGTATATATAAAAGCAGTTTATCTACGGACAGAGTTATATTTTTACAAAAGTTTTGAGGTTCTAGCTAAGCTACTGTTTACTAAACATTGACTTGGGTGATAGAAGTATTCTAAGTACAATGTATACTAAGTTGTCTTTTTTTAATTATTTTTTTTGGTTACTTTGGCAGTATTGAAGATGATAAACTAACATAACACATTTGCACAAAGCAGTAGTTCATACATTTACAAATAACAAAGCTAGAATTAAGATTTTTATGTTGTATATTATTACATGCATTTGTTGGGTTTACATTAGATTATGTTATTTCTCGATTGTGCCTAGTAAGTGGTTTGATAAGTAGAGTGTGGAAGTTTTTCAGAAATATTCGGTTGGTAACTCCGTTTGGTCGTTAAGTATGTCAGAAGGGGATGCATGTTTATGTGAATGAATTTCGATTTCTTCTTGGAGGTTCATTCTTTTTCCTTTGTTGGCTAGGTGGAGAACTTGTAGGTTATGGGATATGTGTGTTACGTGATGTTCTTCTTCTGCTACATGTTGGGCAAATGTGGATTTATTTAAGTTTATTTAAACAGAGAGCATCCACGTGTTCTCGTAAACGTATGTTGAAGTTTTCTCAACCACGGCAGTTCATCTCCCTAATTAGCAGCCCAGGTCAGGGCTTAAGATTATGATTCAAATCCAGTTCCTTCTGTCTGAACTGGAGGCCTTCCTGTTACCACCTCTCCTCGAGATCCATTCACGTACACCTCCATGGTGTACACCTCATCTGCAGATTCTTCTGGACCTTTCACATGGCTCTAAGGACTCCGTTAACCCTGCAGCTCTCTGTTATCACTTCCTCTCAATTCTCGACATGTACCGGGGTCATGAAGTGGTTTGCACCGATGGCTCAATGGCTGATGGTCACGTAGGCTTTATGTACGTTCATGGAGGACATATTGAACAGCACTCCTTGCCAGATGGCTGCAGTGTTTTCACTGCAGAGCTGGCGGCCATATCTCATGCTCTTGAGCACATGTGCTCATGCTCTGGCGAGTCATTTCTCCTGTGTACTGACTCCTTGAGCAGCCTACAAGCTATCGACCAGTGCTACCCTCGCCATCCTTTGGTAGCATCCATTCAGGAGTCCATCTATGCCCTGGAATGGTCCCGTCGTCCAGTGGTGTTTGTGTGGACTCCAGGACACGTTGGAATCCCAGGCAATGAACTTGCCGACAGGCTGGCCAAACAGGCTATGCGGAAACTGCTTGTGGAGATGGGCATCTCTGAAACTGACTTGCATTCTGTCTTACGCTGCAGGGTTTTCCAGCTTTGGGAGACGGAATGGCATAATAGTACGCACAACAAACTGTGTGTCATTAAGGACGCTGTGGATGTGTGGAAGTCTTCCATGTGGTTCTCTCACAAGGAATCAGTTGTCCTCTGCCACTTCCACATTGGCCGTATGTGGCTAACTCATGGTTACCTCCTCCGTCGCAAGGACCCACCACGGTGTCGCTGTGGCTCACAAATGATGGTCGTCCACCTCTTGCTGGATTGCCCACTTTTAGCCACTCTGCGGCGTACTTTTAACTTTTGTCCCTCCATGTCCTCCAGCCTAGTGCTTTTAGGGTGGAGGTTTTAATGTGTTGCAGAGTGGCTGGCTTCTCCTTTTTATTCTCATGGTCAGTCAGTCATGGTAATATGCTCTCTTGTTTTGATCTCTTCTATGTGTTTCGTACATCTCTCTGTGGTTTTCTTGTCTGATTTTAGTGTTTGTTGCTCTTCTGTCATTCTTGTGTTTTCTCCTTTCTTCCAGTTGTGCTTTGTATGTCTCTATTATTTTACTCCCACCCTTGTGGAATTATTTTAATCAGAATGAGGGACCGATGACCTAGCAGTTTGGTCGCTCCCCCCCTCTTTTAAACCAACCAACCACCCAATCTACTAAAGAGACTGCATACACTAAAGTTGTCTGCCCTCTTCAGGGGTATTGTCAAGCGGTGTGAGATCTTCATGAGATGGGAGTGATGGAGGACATAAAAAAAAACAAAAATTTCAAGGAAGAGCAGCTCATTTTGTATTATTGCAAAATGCGGTAGTGTGTGCTACGGACATCGTACATGAGTTGGGGTGGCAATCATTACAGTACAGGTGTTTTTCCTTGCAGCAGGATCTTCTTGTGAAATTTCATGGGAAAATATTCTGCTGGTGCCCACCTACATAGGGAGAAATGATTGTCATGATAAAATACTAGTACCGAGCAATGTGGTGCAATGGTTAGCAAACTGGACTCGCATTCGGGAGGACGACAGTTCAAACCCGCATCCAGCCATCCTGATGTAGGTTTTCCATGATTTCGCTAAATCGCTTCAGGCAAATGCCGGGATGGTTCCTTTGAAAGGATGCGGCCACTTTCCTTCCTCATCCTTCTCTAATCCAACATGAGCGATGCCCTCACTGTTTGATCCCCTTCCCCCAAATCAGCCAACCAACCTTAAAATACGAGTAACCAGAACTGGCACACGTAAGTGCTCATTTTTCCCACATACCATTCGAGTGTGGAACAGTAGAGAAATAGTTTGAAGGTGGTTTGCTGAGCTCTTTGTCAGGCACTTAATTGTGAACTGCAGAGTAATTGATGTAGATGTATGTAAATAAGGGCAGCACAGATGATGATGAGTTTGTTTGCCAGTGAGAGTGTTTCACACAAATGTTTGGAAACCTTAATTGGTAGATGTCAACTAACCTATGAAATGCTGCATACAAAACTTCAAGAACCAGCTTTAAGTGAGAAATCCAGGAGTATGCTATAACCCTCTACATATCACTTCCATCGCCACTGCAAAGACAATATGGGACTAATTA
Organism: Schistocerca cancellata; assembly: GCF_023864275.1. NCBI lineage: Eukaryota > Metazoa > Arthropoda > Insecta > Orthoptera > Acrididae > Schistocerca > Schistocerca cancellata. The sequence continues at coordinate 224,977,215 of NC_064630.1, forward strand.
TTACAGTGCCAACAGAGGCATCTAACAGTCAATCTTTCTGTGCTCTATATGTGAATGTAATACGACAAAACCATGGTATGTGGTACAATGAGATGTACCCTCCGTCATGCACTAGTCTGTAGTTTACCAAGTACAGATGTTGGATTTCATCAAAATGGCAGATAGAAGCAACTCGTCTCAATCCATTATAGCAACCATGAAGTCAGTCTTGCAACCAAAAGAAACATGTCGACGACAATTTCATGATGAAGAACATTTTTTAAGTAATCTAATAATAAATACGTAATTGTGAATTTGGGGTTTGCATGAGATTAAGCCTAACAGCCAATCTTCCTTCTTTAAATATGAAACAAATTTTAAAATGTAATGATAACCATTAGCATCTCGTTACTTGAACACACATGATACTTACCAACAAAACATAACAAGCTATTTGTGGTGTAAGATTGATATTGTTATTTCCACATAACTTGTATAGTTACTGAAATGAACTTCACAGTAGCCACCAATGACAAAATATTGGTGCTGACAAAGAAACCAAATAACATGCCTGTATGAACAATAATCTGTTAGCATTAATTACATGTTGTCAGTACAGCTAAACTTAAAGCCATTTTATCCGCCAGACATACATCAGTATATTCATAGTGAAAAATTAATACATAAAACATCATTTGATACACAAACCAAATGACACAAAAATAAATACAGCCAAATAAAATCAGGGTTGCCACAAACTCTGGAAATCAGGGAATTTCAAATGTGTGAGGGAAGTATCAGGGAAATTCGGAAAAAACACTGGAAAAAACTCATTGGTCTCATTTCATCAACATGGTGTCTGTGGCTCATGAATTGTTGGTCACACAAGTGGACTTCCAAGATGAGCCAAAACCACAGGCCATTTCTGTGGGTATCTAATGGATTGGGCCTGGCGATCTGAAGCCCATCATGTCCCACTAATGTGTAAGCCCTGCCCATCAGGTCTAGTCTCACCTATCTGCCTGCAGTCTAGGTCTGTTTGTATGTTGCATAATGCAGCAGATTTCCAAGGACCCAGGACTGCGGTGCTCCTCAGCAGGCCAGAGGCCACGGGCAATGGATTTCAGGAATTGCAACTGTTTCACTGCAATTACAGTGTACAGTGCAGCATTTTATAGACCTTTTATTTATTCTAGTACATTTTGACACTTCGAAAATAATTTATGTATTCGAAAGTACAGACGATAAGAAGTAGAAAACCATGGCAGTTGCTGGCGGTTTGTACGCTATGCACTCATATATTTCTCAAAAGAAAAATCACACAATACTTGTTAAAATAATGGACATAACACAGTGACTAATAACTGACAATAATGAACATAGTAGAACCAACATTTTATTGGCAGTTGCCCATTGTGTTGGTTTACACCACTCTTCCCTGCCTTATACACTTCAAGAGACCTACTTTTTCTGAAGTTATTCCTGAAATCAGTGAAGGTATATTAAATGTGTCTTGAACTCCAAGGAAATGCATGTTTTTGTAACAAATGTGTTTCGTTTTATTGAAATAAAATAACAATACTGGCCTTAATGTAAACATATACCATTTCCCTTGCTTTCTCTATCTTAAAACAGTTCATTACAAAAGATGTTGATGTTAGTACTTAAGATTTTCGCCCACATGGGAGAGGAATCTACTCCAGCCTTTGCAGCATCTTTTCCCTTCCATGCTGCATGTCTATCTGCTTGCTATTCTTTTTCCCTTCCCTTGAGGAACATGTCTGGGGTGTTTTTAGGAATGTTCTGCACCGTCCATAGCTGATATAAGAACAGTCTCACCACTGTTTTTCATTCCTTTTTCCTTTCTTCATTCACCTTCTCCTGTCCTTCCTCCACTTCAGTGTCTGAGGCTCCTCTTTTTTTCTACTTCCTCCCTGTGCATCTGACGCATAACAGGTGACTGGATAACATGTAATTCCCAGCTCTGAGTCAACAGGTAGGTTTCGGTAGGTTTCACACGTACCCCCTGGTACAGGCTAGACCCAGAGAGGGGTGATTGCCGAGCTGCTATTTTGTTGGCACCTCGTGTTTTTTTAAAAAGATGTGGTAAGATACCTTGATCCTTTACTAGCTGCATAGTTAGCTTCACCATGTATTCAGATGCACAAAATTCCTCAATTATTTTTTCTTTGATGATGATCATGGCAAGAGGCTAATTATCTTAATTTTATCATCTTAACTAGAAACTTTGAATTTTTCTGTCATTTTGGTAAAGTGAGTATATCAATCTCACTTTGTACATTTTCTGTACTATTTTGATGCAGAGCATCTAAGTCATTATGAAAAGATTATTGCAATTTCCGCTTGATTGCATTTGTGGTTTTATCAGTTTTTCTTTGTAAAGTTAACAGTCGCTGTTCTGCATTAAGCTTTGTTATTTCAGCACAAAGGAGGTAATTCCAAAGTTTCACAAATGGATTCTACTTGATGCAATAGATTAGCCTCAACTAATTCAGAAGGTCCAGAAAGAAATTCAGGCACACTTTCAGCAACGCTGTTTGTCACTTCTTCAAGTGATTGTCCTACAAATATTCTTGATGCACAAGTTGGACACAGAGCTTGTCCAGAAATCAGGTTAATATATGTTTTTACTCTTGGAAACTAGTATTTTATGCAAACCATTTTTCACTGGTTTTTTGTGAGTACCAAATGGGGCACAACATCTTTTCTCCAAAAATGTGGTTGTATTTGTCAATATATATATATTTTTGTGGTAATTTACTAATTTTAACAGACATTGTTCTTCAGGTGGCAAGTCTTGAGGCATGTCTTTTCTGTAGTGTTGTTTATGGCACTATTCACTTACTAGTTCATCCACAAAGGGACTGATGACCACAGAAGTTAAGTCCCATGGTGCTCAGAGCCATTTTTCACCCACAAAACAGCACATACTTAATACTTGAACAATCTATTATTCCTGAAAACAGTTGCAGATGGGAGAGTTAAAGTCTACATTTGCAAAACTCTTGTTGAGTTGTTCACTGACTTGGGTGCCCGCAAAGAAAATAATACGAAAAGTGACTCCACTGGAACTCACAACAGTGTTTGGTAGAACACACAACAAAACTGATAAACTGTGCAATGAAATATCGTGTTTGTTTAACTCTCTAATTTGCAGCTGGCACATAGTTACAACTAAAATTTAAATCTAAATACTTAGAGAAACATTATTGTGTGTATACTGTATGCAAGTGTAATACAACAAATATATTGGTAAGTTAAGTTTAAGAATTAGAACTATTACCTATTGTTATCACTGTCTATTGGTACTTAAAAGTAGAAATATTTGGTCATTTATTGTAAGCAATGATTTTAAACATCATTCAGCCAATGTCAGTTGTAATAATTTCAAGCCTTTGTATGCTAACTTGGCACTGAACGAGCATGTAGAAGGGTTGCATTTTTACTGATATTCACTGCTCTGTTACTCTCAATACAGTTGAATCTGTCCTAATTTTTTTATGAGACATTCCAATGAGTATAAAGAAAATTCTGTAATATTTTCACTTGTTTCTATTTAGTCCTTTTTACATATTGAGCTGTGAAAATTAACATTCAAAGGTTTTTGGCCAGTTTTGAAAAGCCCTAGGAAACACAGGAGTGCATTCTCAGGACTAAAACTTATACTGCAGGTAGTTACGTAAGTAGTAAACACAGAAATAATGTAATATTAGTGAGCTCTCTTTCTTCATAAAAATTTATGGTCTGAAAAAGTAACGATTCATAAACTTGTTCAGAGTCTGTACAGAAAGACTTGACTGACTCTCATGCATGATAGAAAAATTGGAAAAAACCATATGCATGAAGTTATTATTCTGATATCTTTTGAAATAACTTGGCCCTTAAACTTTTCACAAACCACGTTGTCCATTAAAATATGCCCGATTGTCATTAAAAAGTGGTTTCCAGAAAAAACTATGGCTTATAAAATTTTTGAGATGGTGTTTTGTGACTGTGTACCTACAGAGAACTCTCTACAGAAAAAAAATCAGTAAAATAAAAAAGTTGAGCAATAAATTTTATTTATATTGGTAATTTGAAATGGATTGACCCTATGGCTTTATCAAAGCTTTTTGCCAAGTTCCTTGCATTGCCTGCTCATCATTTGTCACATAGAAGTGACCCCTGAAACAATTGGAATGAAGTTAATATTAGATCATGTTGCTCTTCCACAGGTGATTAATATGAATGTTCAGGAAACGACTTCTACTTTTATTTTATGGACATTTGTGAAGCTACTTGTTTCATTCTGTATGAATGTCACAAATGTGCCAATGTCGTGCTTTAAAATATTTAATTTCCCTATGAAAAGTTGAACAGTACGTGTTAGAATACAACATATACAATATTCCACTTCATGGGCTGTGTTTGGTACTTGTTGTATTCCAGCTTGTGTCTTTCAGTATTTTATTGGGCTATTAAGTATTTTAAATCATAACACAGGCACTTCTCTGACACACTGTCCCCTGAGTACATGTACTAAAAGAATTATATATGCACAAATCAATCTGGTGCACTACTCTCACCAGTGCCTTGCTAATTTTATATCAACAGTTCATCTGTACATAAGTGAACTACCGTTAATAGGAATGAATGTTTTTGTTTTATTAAACACACACATGCACATGGACGTGCACGCCCACACACACACACACATACACACATGCGCGCGCATGTGCGGACACATGCACGCACACACTGTTCTATAAATATGAACAAGTACTACTGTAAATTAAAAGTTATGTGAATTGTATTGCTCTTAGATACAATGGAGGTCATCAGAAGATACATGATATTTGCAGTAGGGCAAAACTGATGACACTTCATTGACAAAGTAAGGTGTATAGGACCTAATACTGAGCCATGAGAGAGACCTTGATACTACCTGCCTCCATTGGAACTTTATGGTGCTACACAATGCATTGCTCGCGAGACGTCAGGTATGAGTGACAGCATCGCATTGAACTTTGAAAATTATAGGCTGTTAAGCTTGGCAAGTAAAATTTCAAAGTTGACAGTATCAAATGCTTTACTGAAATCTAAGAAACACATGATAGTCACCTCTTGTCCACCCATGGGAACGTGAGATCACCTTCACATCTATTAAGGCAAATGTTTTGCTGCAATGTATACATAGCTGTGATTTGTATTTGTCTGGTAGGTTGTAGCTACACTCCTGGAAATGGAAAAAAGAACACATTGACACCGGTGTGTCAGACCCACCATACTTGCTCCGGACACTGCGAGAGGGCTGTACAAGCAATGATCACACGCACGGCACAGCGGACACACCAGGAACCGCGGTGTTGGCCGTCGAATGGCGCTAGCTGCGCAGCATTTGTGCACCGCCGCCGTCAGTATCAGCCAGTTTGCCGTGGCATATGGAGCTCCATCGCAGTCTTTAACACTGGTAGCATGCCGCGACAGCGTGGACATGAACCGTATGTGCAGTTGACGGACTTTGAGCGAGGGCGTATAGTGGGCATGCGGGAGGCCGGGTGGACGTACCGCCAAATTGCTCAACACGTGGGGCGTGAGGTCTCCACAGTACATCGATGTTGTCGCCAGTGGTCGGCGGAAGGTGCACGTGCCCGTCGACCTGGGACCGGACCGCAGCGACGCACGGATGCACGCCAAGACAGTAGGATCCTACGCAGTGCCGTAGGGGACCGCACCGCCACTTCCCAGCAAATTAGGGACACTGTTGCTCCTGGGGTATCGGCGAGGACCATTCGCAACCGTCTCCATGAAGCTGGGCTACGGTCCCGCACACCGTTAGGCCGTCTTCCGCTCACGCCCCAACATTGTGCAGCCCGCCTCCAGTGGTGTCGCGACAGGTGTGAATGGAGGGACGAATGGAGACGTGTCGTCTTCAGCGATGAGAGTCGCTTCTGCCTTGGTGCCAATGATGGTTGTATGCGTGTTTGGCGCCGTGCAGGTGAGCGCCACAATCAGGACTGCATACGACCGAGGCACACAGGGCCAACACCCGGCATCATGGTGTGGGGAGCGATCTCCTACACTGGCCGTACACCACTGGTGATCGTCGAGGGGACACTGAATAGTGCACGGTACATCCAAACCGTCATCGAACCCATCGTTCTACCATTCCTAGACCGGCAAGGGAACTTGCTGTTCCAACAGGACAATGCACGTCCGCATGTATCCCGTGCCACCCAACGTGCTCTAGAAGGTGTAAGTCAACTACCCTGGCCAGCAAGATCTCCGGATCTGTCCCCCATTGAGCATGTTTGGGACTGGATGAAGCGTCGTCTCACGCAGTCTGCACGTCCAGCACGAACACTGGTCCAACTGAGGCGTCAGGTGGAAATGGCATGGCAAGCCGTTCCACAGGACTACATCCAGCATCTCTACGATCGTCTCCATGGGAGAATAGCAGCCTGCATTGCTGCGAAAGGTGGATATACACTGTACTAGTGCCGACATTGTGCATGCTCTGTTGCCTGTGTCTATGTGCCTGTGGTTCTGTCAGTGTGATCATGTGATGTATCTGACCCCAGGAATGTGTCAATAAAGTTTCCCCTTCCTGGGACAATGAATTCACGGTGTTCTTATTTCAATTTCCAGGAGTGTATGTAGTTTGTTAGCTGGTCATGGACTGTATATTGTATGGCCTTGGACACTGCAAGAAGAAAGTAAATAGGTCATTAATCAGAGAGTGCTATGGCAATGTCATTTTTAGCTAATGGCTTAACTAGTCCCTGTCTTTTGGTTTCTTAAAACATTACGCAGCTTCAGCTACTGTGCATACAGTGTAATGTTTATTTGCAGATCCATACATTTTTCTTATTATTACTTTTTCACATTGAATTTTAGGCCCTACTTGTGCACAATTTCTTTCTAAACATCTAATTATTTCTGTACTTGTTAAAAGTTGTTATCCCCACCATCAAATCATCATCAAGCAACATTACTATCATCCTGTCTCCTATCTTTGTTAGTGCATGTCATCATTACAGTACATCATCCATAATTACTATGAAGAGTAATGGAAATAGTGCACATTCTTGTTTCGGACTGTTTCTCTGCTTTGGACATCATTTCTCTATCCTCCAACTCACAACAACTTGCACTCTCCTGGTATAATTCATTTATCCGTTTTGGAGCCTAGTTCTCTACCATTTTTCCTTCTTAGTGCCTTCAAAACTTAAGTTTTGGATACAGTGCTGTACGCATTCTCTAAATCCAGGTATACCATCAGCAGGTATCTTCCACACTGAAGCAGTGTTCTTGCAGCTGTCTCATTACAAATGTGAGATCTGCTTTGGTCATTTATTGCCTGAAGCCATACTATTCTTCTCTCAGCTGCTTTTCCGCTGTTCTTTGGAATAACCTCATTTTTTTCACAGTGGCACACATTAGTCACACCTTTAGGTTTAGAAATACTTCATGTTGTAACACTCACTTTAGCACCAACAATATTTGTCATCCACAAATAAACTTTTTGTAACAAAACATTAAAATTATGTATTAGTCCACAAAACCAACAGAAATAGTTCATGAAGGAAATTGACTATTGGCAATAATTCCTGATCAGATTTGTTGGAAGCCCACAGACTATTACTTTGTTATGCACAGAAATTATAATAAGACTACTACTTTGTTATGCATGGAAATTATAATAAGCTTAGTTCCACATAAAGCTTTTGGTGATTGCGATCACACATTCATCAACCAATGCACTATCCAACACAAGCCCAAATTGGTCCAAACGAAAAGCAGTATCAGTCGTAGTTTTCTCATAGAGGTGAAGCCAGATAATACCAACTGAATGTCCTGATATTGACAGCTAAAGTAGTTCATATTACCAAAAATTGATTTCGGCCGCTACCCTGCCACAGGTATACTCTCTGGATGTGGAAGATATTATGCATATCGTTATGTCCATATCTTCCATTTGCACACTGATCAGAGTTACTAAATCCTTCTTCCCTTGAACTGGCATATAGGGCTGGTACCTGCCGAGCTAGCCAGTGTCATGATGGAAGGCTCATAAGAGACGTCTGGCACTGCTGGTGATGATGGTGCTGGAAACAGAGTATCCTCTGTAGGCCTGGAGACATCTGGGAGCAGAACATCCATAAAGGATGTGGTGTGTCTGGTAGTTTGTGACAGTTCGCCTACTTTGTTTCTTCGTTGATTGTCCTCGTTGTCGACGTACTGGCTTAAAAATAGGTTGAGGAAGTACATCTACATGATTACTCTGCAATTCACATTTAAGTGCTTGGCAGAGGGTTCATCGAACCACAATATTACTATCTCTCTACCATTCCACTCCCGAACAGTGCGCGGGAAAAACGAACACCTAAACCTTTCTGTTCGAGCTCTGATTTCTCTTATTTTATTTTGATGATCATTCCTACCTATGTAGGTTGGGCTCAACAAAATATTTTCGCATTCGGAAGAGAAAGTGGTGACTGAAATTTCGTAAATAGATCTCGCCGCGACGAAAAACGTCTTTGCTTTAATGACTCGCATATCATATCTGCCACACTCTCTCCCCTATTACGTGATAATACAAAACGAGCTGCCCTTTTTTTGCACCGTTTTGATATCCTCCGTCAATCCCACCTGGTAAGGATCCCACACTGTGCAGCAATATTCTAACAGAGGACGAACGAGTGTAGTGTAAGCTGTCTCTTTAGTGGACTTGTTGCATCTTCTAAGTGTCCTGCCAATGAAATGCAACCTTTGGCTCGCCTTCCCCACAATATTTTCTATGTGAACTTTCCAACTGAAGTTGTTCGTAATTTTAACACCCAGGTACTTAGTTGAATTGACAGCCTTGAGCATTGTACTATTTATCGAGTAATCAAATTCCAACGGATTTCTTTTGGAACTCATGTGGATCACCTCACACTTTTCGTTATTTAGCGTCAACTGCCACCTGCCACACCATACAGCAATCTTTTCTAAATCGCTTTGCAACTGATACTGGTCTTCGGATGACCTTACTAGATGGTAAATTACAGCATCATCTGCGAACAACCTAAGAGAACTGCTCAGGTTGTCACCCAGGTCATTTATATAGATCAGGAACAGCAGAGGTCCCAGGACGCTTCCCTGGGGAACACCTGATATCACTTCAGTTTTACTCGATGATTTGCCATCTATTGCTACGAACTGCGACCTTCCTGACAGGAAATCACGAATCCAGTCGCACAACTGAGACGATACCCCGTAGGCCCGCAGCTTGATTAGAAGTCGCTTGTGTGGATCGGTGTCAAAAGCTTTCCGGAAATCTAGAAGTACAGAATCAACTTGAGATCCCCTGTCGATAGCGGCCATTACTTCGTGTGAATAAAGAGCTAGCTGCTTTGCACAAGAATGATGTTTTCTGAAACCATGCTGATTACATGTCAATAGATCGTTCCCTTCGAGGTGATTCATAATGTTCGAATACAGTATATGCTCCAAATCCCTACTGCAAACCGACATCAATGATATAGGTCTGTAGTTCGATGGATTACTCCTACTACCCTTCTTAAACACTGGCGCGACCTGTGCAATTTTCCAATCTGTAGGTACAGATCTATCGGTGAGCGAGCAGTTGTATATGATTGCTAAGTAGGGAGCTATTGTATCAGTGTAATCTGAAAGGAACCTAATCGGTATACAATCTGGACCTGGAGACTTGCCTGTATCAAGCGATTTGAGTTGCTTCGCAACCCCGAAGGTCTGTCTACTGTAAATGATGTAGCCGACAGATGCACAGTTACGTTTCACAGTCTTTTACTGTTCACAACCCCCTATATACACATTTAATATGGCCAGTGCACTGTTGTTTAACTTCCAATAGGTTGCAGGTGAACATCCACATAATGCTACAATAGTTTCCTGTTGAACATCTACAAGCAGTAAAAGTCTAACCACATAGTTCACATTTCTTGAAGAATAAAAAGGTATGTATGGAACAGACACTGTCATTGTCTTAACACACGGCCTAATTGTGTAACACTTATTACACTGTTAAGTTGATGCATTGTTGTCATTCTAACCAACAAAGGCTCCTTGCGTGAAACTTGGCCGTGAACTGACTGTCCTGGGACCAAAAATCGGGCCCTTATACATCCTCACAATAATAGGTGCTGAAACTACACAGTCTTTGATGTTTAATTTACAAAAATTACAATTAAAACTTAACTCATTACATGAACTGAATACATTGAAAAATTGGTTTTTTTCAACAGTTTCTTCTACTACAAGGATTAGGCTGAATTATTTGTTTAAATGATGAAATTAACATATATCATTTCGCAAACAGTACTTTTGACAAAACTGGAAATTACTTCGGAATTAATTAAGGGCTGGTTTTGCTAACATGTTTTCGAATAGAGCCAAATAGATAGTTGAAGATTACTAGTATTTCGCCTTCCAAATGTTTGCAATTATTGCAGAATTTATATTTGTGTACAAGGCAACATAGAATGTAAGTTATAAAATAATTACTGATTTCACCCTGTAATAAAAGATACTAACTAGGAATAGTCAAAATAAATTATAAAATCAATTACATACATAAAACTAAGTGTAAAATTAGATCTGGTGTTACATTCTTTACAACAGAGGGGCAACCTTTCTCTTTTATGGAAATGCAGATTATATTCACGTATGTCAACAGTAATTAGTTAAAATTGAAAAACTAATTTTAGGAGGCAGATGGCAAAACAAGAGGGGAAGTAAAAATATCCCTACTTGCTTTGTCACTAGTTCTGTTGTGTTTCATAGCAAACCTAAGTTTACTAAAGAAATTTGATAATATTAGGTACGTTTACTAAAACTCTTCAATATTGAATACTTAACTTGGATCCATTATATGTTAACTTATCTGACAATAAATACTTATTACTCTCAGAATCCTGGAATAACTGTGCATGTCTTGAACAGCACTGAGTGGTAGTCACATATCAGTTTAAATTTAATTATAAACTTTGGTACAAAGTTGTGACTAATATTACTAGCACTGCCGGGTCAAATCAGATCAAAATTTTATTCCAGAATGAAATTTTACAGCCAGCCGCGGTGACCAAGCGGTTCTAGGTGCTCAGTCCGGAACTGCGCGACTGCTACGGTTGCAGGTTTGAATCCTGCCTCGGGCATGGATGTGTGTGATGTCCTTAGGTTAGTTAGATTTAAGTAGTTCTGAGTTCTAGGGGACTGATGACCGCAGACGTTAAGTCGCATAGTGCTCAGACCCATTTGAACCATTTGATATTTTCCACTCTGCAGTGGAGTGTGCACCAATATGAAACTTCCTGGATGATTAAAACTGAGCGCCAGACCGAGACTCGAACTTGGGACCTTTGCCTTTCGTGGGCAAGTGTTCTACTATCTGAGCTACCAAGCATGACTCACGCCCCATACTCACAACTTTACTTCCGCCAGTACTTCATCTCCTACCATCCAAACTTCAGAGGAGCTCTCCCGCAAAAATTCCAGAACTAGCACTCCTGGAAGAAAGGATATTGTGGAAACATGCCTTTGCCAAAGCTGGGGGATGTTTCCAGAATGAAATTTTCCCCTCTGCAGCAGAGTGTGCGCTGATGTGAATATTACTAGCACTGCCGGGTCAAATCAGATCAAAATTTTATTCCTGGGAAGTTTTGCAGGAGAGCTTCTGTGAAGTTTGGAAGGTAGGAGACGAGGTACTGGTGGAAGTAAAGCTGTGAGGACGGGATGTGAATCATGCTTGGGTAGCTCAGATGGTAGAGCACTTGCCCACAAAAGGCAAATGTCCTGAGTTCGAGTTTCAGTCCTGCACATAGTTTTAATGTGCCAGGAAATTTCAAAATTTTATTATTACTTATCATGTCTCATACTAACAAAGATTGTAACTTAGGTGACTTGTCAGTTCTAAAACTTCATACAGAGTAATAAATGCAATCTTGCTTCTTCAGATGGGTGTTACTTTACATGGTTATCATTAAATAATAATAACAATAATAATAATCTGTTTATAATACATATTGTGTTCTCTTTTTTTTAGATAGTTACTGTATTACATGGTGGTCATTCAAGAAATCTTCTACACTATAATAGCATTTACTTTTCAAATATTCTTCCAGATCTCCTTCAGTATCTTTTAGATTTGTGTCTCACTTCCTCTCCTCGATTTTATTTACAAATTTCATGCCCATATGGTGCAGAGCTTTTCCATTCAGTTTTAGTCTGCGGGAAGGTAACATGTAACTTGCCCTCATCTAGTCTCATACTGATGTAAGAAAAAGTTCCCTCAAAAAGTTGTGAGTTTCTCTGTGTGAAAAGCCCCCAGGGGCTTGACATTCAGGTGCCGGGTACTGGGTTCCTGAGCTGGGGACTGGTAAGCGCTGCCAGTCCCCATTCACCGTAAGCTCTGGGCATACTTCAGCGACCACCATGCGGCACAGCGGTGGGACGTTGTGTGTCTCAGGGAATGGGGATCTTGGCTTGACCGTGCGGATCGCAAGGATGGAATAAACCTCTATAAACAACCCTTCAATCTCAAGGTGTGCTGCGCGCTGATGAGATGCATGGCTGTTGAGGTGGAACAGTCGTTAGCGGGCAACCTCTGGGGAACCTGCCGCACCTCAGTTGTATAAGGCTTACCTAGGCACGCGGGGCTCTGTCTAGGTGGACTTCTAGTTCCCTAGCTGCTCGTGGGACCAAGATGGATCTTTCGAAATCGTCTTTTCTTCCTCCCAGCGGAAAGGGTGGACTGCTGGAAGGTTGTAACACCCAGTCTCTTAAGAGGGCTCGTGCAGTCAGTCCCACTGACTCTAGCACTTCTTTGACAAATCCAGTCTTTGGTAACAGAATGCATTCTGATAATCAGAATGTGTTTCTCATTGTGAAACGGAAGAAGGGTAGTTTCGAGAAGGTTGCAGCCTTCTATATACAAAAGGGTTTGGAGGGAATCCGTGGCTCCATAAAATCGGTGAAGCGCTTACGTAATGGGATCTTGCTAGTGGAAACTTCCACTTCCCAGCAAGCAACTAACCTCCAGTCTGCTAAATGCCTTGGGGAGTATGCCATTAACACTGAACTGCACAGTACCTTGAATTGTAGCAAAGGTGTTGTGTCATGCCGGGATCTAGTTGACATTCCCAAGGAAGAACTGCAACATGAGTGGGCTCTGGAAGGTATCGCTGATGTCCAACATATCCTGAAGAGGGCTGATGGCAATCTTGTGAAATCCGACTCCTTTATTCTGACCTTCAATAGCACGTTAAAGCTGGCTTCCTTCGCCTTAGTGTGAGGCCTTATTTCCCGACCCTGTTTTAAATGCCACCTTAGGGTGTAAATGCGAAACGACTTGGGGCAACTGTGGTAACTCTGATCATGAAGGTGTTAGTTGCTCGTCTCCAGCCAACTGTATCAGTTGCTCTGGAAACCACCCTGTATGGAGTAGGGACTGTCGAATATTTTTAGAGGAACGCAAAGCCCAGGAAATAAAAACAATCAAGCGTATCCCCTATGGTGAGGCCAAAAAGATCTACAAGTCGATGCAACCTCCCACATTTGCTGCATCTTTTGCATCTGTGGTTCAGAAGCCTACTCCGAAAGCTGATGCCTCTACACAGAGGTGGTGAGTGTTGGAACTAACACCTGCAGATGTCAGTGCACTTGCAATGCAGCCAGTGTTTCAGACCCTGTAGCCCCTACTCGAACGGCAGACGAAGGTACAGTGGCGAACTTGGGCCAGCCCCTGGTGCCCCCAACAGCTGGGGCTGTTCTGAATACGGCCATTACCGCTCCCGCGTCAGCTCCCCCAAAGCAAACCAAACCGAAGAAAGCTCCTATACAGCAGCAACAGCGGGTCAGATCACGTGGTAAACCATCTAACCATGTAGATGTCGTTTTACATGAGGCTTCATCTGGCTCTTCCCCAAAACTGATGGAGTACAACATATGTGTGGGGCAATCACGACTGCCCCTCCACCTGCTGCAGTCTCCCCACCCCATCGGAGAGATAGGATGAAGGTGTTACCCCCATCATAGATGACTCCCAAACTTCAGTGGAACTTGTAGGGGTTCAGGATGCATGTGGAGGAACTTCGTCTACTCTGTCAGTGTCTGTGTCTCCAGGAGACTTATTTCCATCTGTCTTACTCCCCTGAGCTATGAGGCTATACACTCCACAAAAAGGACGACCTGCATGGAGAGAGAGCTAGAGGAGGTGTAGGTATTTTCGACAGGATGGACTACCGCTCCTCGCCTCTCTCGCTTATGACGAGTTTACAAGCCGTCACTTCGTCTGTGCACGTACGTCATCCATTGACTGTGTGTTCTCTTTACTTGCCCCCACATGATGCACTTGATGAAGCTGCCCTCACCGACCTTCTTACACAACTCCCCCAGTCACTTATTATTTGTGGTGATTTTAATGCCCACAATATGCTTTGGGGATCTTCAATTACCTGTCCCAGGGGTAGAGCAATTGAGAGGCTTCTCCTGTCATCCTGCGACTACTAGCTCAATGCAGGACAGAGCACTCACTTCTGCACAGCGACTGGGTCATTCTCTGCCATTGATCTCTCGCTTTGCTCTCCAGCTCTTGCCGCCAGTGCTCAATGGGAAGTGGTCACTGACTTGCACGGCAGTGATCACTTCTCAATCTGGATTCACCTGCCAGATGGTGTGGGCCCTGAAAGGAGACTACCATGATGGGTGCTCAGTGGGGCCAACTGGGCACTTTATAGCCAGTTGGCCCAGTTCGAACACTGTGCGAATGTTGAGGCGTGAGTGGATCATATTACCAAAACGGTCCACCATGCCATTGCAGCACCCATTCCACAGTCCACAGGCCACCGAAAGAGACAACTTGTCCCTTGGTGGAGTGCCGAATGCCGCTCTGCAATCAGGTCCAGGCGTGCAGCTCTGTGTAGGTTCCGGGGTCGGCCAACTGCTGAGAATCTTGCAGCCTTTCGGGTGCCGAGAACAAAATGTCGCCACATTATTCGAGAGAGCAAGAAGAGGTTGTGGCAACAGTTCCTGAACACTGTTAATCGTTCCACCAAAAGTTCCATTGTGTGGGAGACCATCAGGAGAATTTCTGGGAGAGGAGGGAGGTGCCCCATGGCTTCTGTAATGAATAACGGCACTCTCCATACGGATCCACAAGACATTGCCCAGACTATGGCAGAGTATTTTGCCATGGTTACTGCAACAACCAGTCAGGATCCGGGTTTCCAGTGCCATAGAGCAGTTGCTGAGAGGTGTAGTCTGGACTTCCAGTCCACCTCTAATGAAGTTTATAACTGTCCATTTTCTATGTGGGAGCTGGATTCTGCATTGTCTGCAGCTCGTGAGACATCCCCTGGTCACAACAGGATCCATTACAGTATGCTACGGCACCTCACAAGGCGCAACAAAGAAATCCTCCTCACACTTTTTAATGCCATTTGGGCATCAGGTCACTTTCCTGACTTGTGGCGTGAGGCAGTTTTAATTCCTTTTTTAAAACCTGGGAAAGACTGCATGAGCCCGAGTAGCTACCGTAGTGGTGCCCTCACAAGTTGCATGGGAAAGACCTTGGAGCGGATGGTCAACCGCCACCTTGTCTTGATATTAGAATCCCGGCAACTCCTTAGTCGCTTTCAGTGTGGATTCAGGAGGTTTCGTTTCACCTTCGATAACCTTGCCCTCCTGGAGGCGGCTATACAAGAAGCTTTCCTATGCCGTCATCACCTTCTAGGTGTATTTTTTGACATCGAGAAGGCCTGTGATACCACTTGGAGGTGTCTCATCCTGGAGCAGCTTCATGAGTGGGGTTTTAGTGGTTGTCTTTCTCTTTTTATTCAGTCGTTCCTCTCGCCATGATATTTTAGATACCTAATTGGTGACGTCCTGTCTGACCGCTTTGAGCAGGAGAACGGTGTCCCTCAGGGTGGCATTTTAAGTGTGACTGTCTTTGCCATAGCTATTAATAACATTACCTCTATAGTGAAAAGTCCTGTCCAGTGTTCCTTGTTTGTGGATGATTTCTCTTTGTTTTGCTCGTCTTCAAGCCTTGCAGTGACAATGTGTCAGTTGCAACTTACTCTTAGATGTTTGGATGACTGGGCGCAGACGAGTGGTTTTAAGTTTTCCACTGAGAAGTTTGTATGTGTTCTTTTTCACCGTTCTCGTTCGATTTTAACCTTTCCTGAGTTGAGGATGAGGGACACTGTCCTTACTTTTAAAGACACGGTGAGATTTCTGGGGCTCATTTTTTACTCTAAGCTTACATGGTTACCTCAGCTTAAGGACCTGAAATGACGGTCACTTAAGGCTTTAAGTATTTTAAAATGTCTTAGCTACAGTACATGGGGGGGGGGGGGGGGGACAGGACTTGTCTGCTCCAGTTTTACAGGGCGTTTGTGCGATCTCAGCTCGATTATGGGTGCACGGTGTATGGGTCTGCGAGGCCTTCTTACTTAAAGATGTTGGACGTTGTGCACCACGAAGGCCTTCGGTTGGCTACTGCTATTCAGAACTAGCCCCATACCACGCCTCTGTGCAGAGGCTGGTGAACCACCACTTCATATGCGGCGGCGGCTACTTACAGTGCGCCAGGCATATAAAACTTAATCCGCACCATACACACCTGCATACCATACCGTTGCTCAGCTTCCTCTGGCACGGCTATTTCATAGCCGGCAACAAGCGGCACAGCCCTATGGGATTCGCGCACAGGATAGCCTCTCTGCAATGGATATAGCTGGTCTTCATGTTTTCCGTCACGGTTGGAGCAGATTTCCACCTTGGCTCCTCTGGAGACCCAGACTTATTTTAGATTTGATTAATTTTAAAGAAGATAGTACACCAGATTTTACATTCCAATCTTATGTTTTTTTAACATTTTAGGTGTGCATCACGGTTTTACCATCGTTTTCACTGATGGCTCAAAACAAGAGAATTTCCTTGGCTGTTCTGTAGTGTTCCCTGATCTTGTTACCCGGATTCGCCTCCCTGATGAATATACCGTTTTCGCAGCAGAGCTCCACACGATCCTGAAGACACTGGAGCATATGATTCGTATTTGGGGCAATTGATTTCTCCTCTGCTCCAATTCTCTTTGTGCCTTACAATCATTGCAGAATCTGTACCCAACTGAGGAGATGGTCCAGCTGATATACGACAAACTGTACTTGCTCCAACAGCGGGGTAAGGAGGTGTCCTTCTGCTGGGTACCTGGTCATGTAGGAATATGGGGCAATGAACAGGCCAGTCGGGCTGTCAAGGAGGCCTGCAGAGAGCAGGATGTCCTATTCCCTTGCAGTGTGTCATTTCTGCACTCCACAAGAAGTGCATGGAGTTGTGGGAGGAAGAATGGCTGGCGGTGACAGTCAATAAATTGCGGTTGGTGAAGTCAACAACTTGGCCAAGGCGTTCCTCCTGCCAGTTGCTCAGGCGGGAGGAAGTAACCCTCACGCGTCTTCGAATTGGGCACTGTCCTCTCACACATAGCTTTCTATTACGGCAGGAGGATCCCCCGTTTTGTGATGCTTGTGGTGTGCACATCTCTGTCCGGCACATTTTAACAGACTGAATTTTATACTGTGATGCAAGGGAAGAAGCACAAGTTGATGGGGATCTGCCCTGTGTTTTAGCTAATGATGAGACGTGTGTGTCTAGGGTTTTAAAGTTTTGTGATGTGTCTGGACTCTGGCTTAAACTTTTAGGCTGGAAGTTTTAGTGTATTGCAAAGTGGCTGGCTCCTCCCTTTGTTCCTTGCAGTCAGCCAGCCACTTCCATCTGCTATATTGTTTTAGCTGCCTCTACCACTTTCTTCTTGTGTTGTCCATATTTACTGCTGACGGCATGCTTCGTCCCATGTTTCAGTGTGGATAGGCACATATTTTTCCAATCTTGTTACCTGTGTTTTACGTTCTGTTTTAAATTACTGTTCTGAGTATTTTCTTGACACCCGTCTCAATCTGTTACTGAACGGGCTCTGAAGACCTTGCTGTCGTGCACCCATACAACCCTCCCCATCATCATCATCATCATCATCATCATCATCTGTGTGAAAATGTGAATCTCATACATATACATGCTTTGGATGAACATTTGGTGTAGCTTTTCAAATAAAGATTTGCAGTGTTGTTTCTTATTAGCTCCCACCATGGCTTGGATGATCTTTTTTTGTAGTCTAAAGGCTTTGAGTAGATTAGTTTTCTCGGCTTAATTACTGTAACAATATATGCATAATATACAGCTGTTTTTGCAGCTAATTCAGTGATACTGCTTGAGACATTTGTGACATAAACAGAATACTGCTGAGAAACTGACTGTTGGCTTCTGTCTCGGGTTCTTCGGCCAATGTTTGTTTGATGATTTTTCTGACGTTTTGCTAGCACAAGCGGGTGGCATTGTCAAAGGTTCACTCTCCATAGCTGGCCATGGACTGGAGTCGAGCTTGCAGCTTTAGGTTACATGTACCTTTTACGCCAGTATCGAAGGGCTTTCTGTGGTCATTTACAGTGCAGTTCTCTTCTTGCTATCTGCATCGGTCATTTACTGCACCATGGAAATCCAAGATCTGTTGACCTTGAGGCTCTCTTCTTTTTTGTCGAAACTATTCTTGCGTATTTCTTCTCATGTATTTCTATAGCTTCTTTGAACGAGTGGGTGTAATAGCTCTTCTCTACAGCCAGAACTTCCATGTCGACAAATTTCACTATTTTGTCAGCCTCACACAGCATATACTATGCCACGGCTGATTTCTCCACTTGCTCCAACCTGTAATACCGCTTATGTTCTGTGATCCTGGTGTTGATTGATCGTGCAGTCATTCCGCCTGCGCATGGTATGCGGTATATTCCCAACATTGCAAGTGGGGTCCCTTTTTTCCTTTGCTGATCTGAGACACTTGTTTATCATCTTTGTCAGCTTATAAATAGTTTTTACACCATGTTTGTGCAATATATGGCCGATTCTGCCCATCACTCTGGAAATGTATGGCAGAAGGGCCATACTTGACATTTCTTTTTCCGATGTGTCACTTTACCAAGTGTTTGACTCTGTTACACCTCTTATATAAATGGTTGAGTACCCATTGCTCCTCAGAACACTTTCCAGGTGTTGCTTCTCATGTCTGAGGTGGTGCGGCTCACATATTCATCCTGCTTGCATTACAAGCATATTAATCATTCCTTGTTTTTGGCTTGGGTGGTGATTTACAAGGTGCCAAGTCCAGTGCCTGAGCTTCAATGTTCCATGAAGAAGTTGGCCACCACTAGACTAAGAGAACTACCCATGGCGACGTCTTCCAGCTGTTGGTAGAAATAGCCATTCCAGCAAAGCCCTGGAGAACTATCTTCTATTCAATGACTCCAGCCTGTAACTCTGGCTACATC
Organism: Schistocerca cancellata; assembly: GCF_023864275.1. Taxonomy (NCBI): domain Eukaryota; kingdom Metazoa; phylum Arthropoda; class Insecta; order Orthoptera; family Acrididae; genus Schistocerca; species Schistocerca cancellata. The sequence continues at coordinate 224,996,594 of NC_064630.1, forward strand.
TGTCCGTGACTATTTCTCACAGCCAACTTCTCACTGCCTACTGCCTTGAGGTGCTTGGGCCTAGAATTTCTTCCTTGCCTTCCCCTTCAATTCCATCTATCCATGTTGCGACTTAATCTCAAAGTGCTTCTCATTGCCTTGTTGGCTGCCTTGACACGTTGTTTTTCATATATCTTTCAGAGGCTGCTTGGAAGGTATAGGAAGACCTGTTCTCAAACTATGTCCAAAGCCCATCGTTGACTCTCCGTTATGTAGTGTATTCAGCACCATGAGCCCTCAGTTTTTCTCTCTCACAGCTGCTGTACCCTGTCTCAGCTCTTACTCCATTATATTATAAGGCCCTTGCTCCATTAATTCTGTCTCTTCACTTATGTCCTTACTTCCTAATGACATTGCCTCATTGAAACAGTCACCTTATTCATCCTATCTTATCTAATGACCTTCCCTCATTAAATCTGTCATATAATTGATTTCATAAGCCCTCTTCTCACATCTTCTGACCCAACAGTATGGCCCTCTGTGGCTTTACTTTAGTTAATTTCAGTATTGTTTTCAGGACTTTGCTTATTGTTGTGAACATGACACACTTCAAGCGAATTTGACTTTTATTGCGTGCTTCTTTCATAGTGGTGAAACTTTAATGGCTAGCAGTGCTTAACACAGCTGCAGTGCTCATGCAAAACTGTATTGAGACATATGTTCCAGAATACTTTTCTTTGTGTAGACCAGTTTAATAAAACTATGTAAGCACATGAAAAAATATTCTGAATTCTATTTTTGCTTAGTCTTTGAATATACCACCACTATAGCATCTATACTAGGTGCAACATCCTGAGAAATGAAATCTAAAAGATAGAAAAATTATTTCTCAAACAATGGAAACTCCAGTTGGGAATACCTACAATGTAGGAAAAGATAGATTGCTACTTACCACGAAAAAGATACATTAAGTTGAGGACAGGCACAATTAAGACACTTACATAAAGTTTTTGGCCACAGCCTTCATCACCAAAAGAGAAACGCAAACCATTCACACACATAAGCAAGCACACATGACTCAGTCTGGAATGCAACTGTCACGTGGGATGCAAGCAGCAATCTGAAGGGGGCTAGGAAGGGGAAGGGATAGTAGTGTATGGGTGGAGGAAGAGGCGAACACTTTTTGGAGGAGTGCGCAGGGACTAGAATGCCAACAACGCAGTGTCAGGAGATTGTGGGGTGGGAAAAAAAGGATCAAAGAGGGGAGGAGCAGGGAAAAATGGGCAAGTGCATTGGCAGAGGGCAGCAAACAAAGAGGGTGGGAGACGAGAATGGAGAGATGTAAGTGTCTTTTAATTGTGCCTGTCTGCAACTTACCGTTTCTTCTTTATAGTAAGTACAATCTGTCTTTTCCTGCACTGTTGAAAAATTATGTCTGTTAATGAATGTCATCTTTGCTACATCCAATGTTTTATTTAACTTGATTATGCTTTCATGATTTCAGGATAACTGTATTAGAAGTCACATGACTCACAAAAATAGTGTTCCATATGCCTGAGATGGAACTGTATCCTTAGTTCCATATTGAATCATTCAAAATCAGTTGTCTGTCAGTCATGATGGCTTTTAAGAGGAAATTTGACTCTGACATCCCAGATGGTATGCTGACAGTTCTGAGGTTACTGCATAATCCACCTTTAGAAGAAGAAACCCTTAACAAGGTTGGTGATGGAATTATTTTTATTGGTATTAATATCCACACACACACACACACACACACACACACACACACACACACACACACACACACACACCACCCCACTCCACCCCACCCCACCTCACCCCATCCCCCCCACCCCTGCCACCACAAAAAAATAATAATACCTATCATGTTTCTTTAACAGTTTAGCATATAGTGATTTATTTTTCCCTGTGGGCTGACTATCTGATAATGACATAAATGTTAAAACCAGTCACAGCTAGAACTGTGACCGAATAAACTTTTGTTATACCTGTAGTAGTATTCATACACTGTGTGTGTGTGTGTGTGTGTGTGTGCGTGTGTGTGTGTGTGTGTGTGTGTGTGTGTGTGTGTGTGTGGGCACAAATGGTAATCTTTCTGGAACTTTTTATTTTTTAAATTCAGATGACTTGACTGTTGTGTCTGTACAACACAATGTTGTTGCTATCTTCAGTTAATGTTTATTGATATGCAGGTCGCCAAAGGGTCACTGCATGAACTGACTCCATCAGAGTCAAGTAACCTGTGGGTTACTTAGAGTGAAAACTTGAAAGCTTACTTCAGGAACATGTTTTTGCTGAGAGATACTGACAATCATGATGACAAGGAATATATAGTAAAGAAAGTAAGTACTGAACAGCTTTCTAGACCTGTGACATAGTTCTTAGGCCATGTAAATACACAAACAGATCTTACGAAGGTGTTAATTTCCTGCATGTATCATCTAGAACATTATGTGCTGTAGTAGTATTTGTGCGAGTAAGAAATGAGTGTTTACAGCATTTGCTGCATGTATAATGTGTACTGAAGAAATCTTCTCGCGTTGTCAGCTCACATGTGTTGTTGCAGCATTTCAGTGAGTTTGTACTCATCGTCTCCAGTGAGCTGTCAAATTCAAGATCAATTCACTTCTTTATAGCTGGCAGGTGGCAGACTCCTCTGCAAGGACCCAACTAACGGGCCAATGGCATGCCTCTGGAAGAGTTGTCATGGTGTGTGGTTCACAGGGGAGGTTGGAGAGTACAATACAGAAGAATAAACCATGTCTCACATTCCTTCTGTGCGCAAGGATACCAGCCACCAAGAGTGCCAGGATAATGGAGAAACACAACATAAAAACCAATTTCCACTTGGTGGTTAAAATTAATAACATGCTTGTATCAGTCAAAGAGCTTTTGCCTTGGCAAAACTGACAAGTCCGGAGTGGCGGAGTACTGCGTAGTGAAGGACACATTCTTTTCTGAACAGATAAAAGTAGTGTGCTGTCCCAACGGGTTCTGAAATTTGTTTATCAAAGAGGCAGTGGAGATATGAGTACATGATGGTCTTGTCAACGGAAACAGTCGTTTCAAAGTGAACTCAGTAAGAGATGTGGCATTAGCAAAAATATGTCAAGAATGCTCTGATGTGAAAGTGCCAGAGGCAACTGATTAATAGGCATACAGCACCAGGACTCAACATCCAGACCATGCCCCCTCGTAGTGCTGGGCTTCACCCTACCACCAGCCACAACATTTCTACCAGATGCATCCAATTGGCCCACCTGTTGGGGTCTCAGCAGAGGAGTCCGTGGTGCAGCAGCTGTAAAGGAACAAGCTGAATGTCAACTAGTCACTTCACCTGAAGATGGTGACTAGGGCACTTGTCAAAACATTCAACAAAATGACACCACAACTCAGCTGATAACCTGAGAAGAGTTCAACAATGAAATTCACCAAGGAAGCTATGTAATGTCTGTTCATTCTTCTTGTTTGGTTCTTTTTAAGATTGGTGCCTATCCTTTTATGACAACTCTATTTTTCCTGCTGAAAATGACAATTCAGGGGAAAACTGAGAACAGCATTCCTTTGGCTGCAGCACATACAATGCTAGTTTTGAGTTCAATGTTGAAGAAGTTGAAGACAGATGGGCAGGTATGTCAGAAAGAATTCTTATGCTGTTTGCATTTATGTTTTCTAGTTCATTTAAGTTATCTCAGAGTAGTCTTTTCTGTGTCAGAATACATGGCATTACCTTCACAATTTACATGTTTCAGTGATAATGAAATGCAGCAGTGGAGAGTGTAGAGAGTGTAGTTAATTAAAATAAGAGTAAGAATTTGTGCTGTGGTTCACTAAATGTATCAGAACTGTACCAGGTAAAACTGTAGGTTCATAACCAAAATCATTTTTCTACTTCAGACACATTTTTATAGAAGTACTTAGTTTGGCCCAAGCAGTATTCTGTGTGTTTATCACTCTTTGCATGTATGTGTGTGTATCAGTCTGTAGTGTATGTTATGTCACACAATTTGCCGTATACAAAATAGTTGTCATATATATGTGAAGCTCTACATACAGGCCAAACAGGCAGAGAATTTCATAAACAGCACATTGATGCATATCACAATATAATTACCTCAAATGCATTGTCCATCCATATTAATATTATTAGTATTAATAATCCTTTTAACATATTAACATTGAGCATCCGTTCCAAGGTGTTAAAAATGATTTTCACCTATTACGTGAAATGAACAAAGGGGATCCAATGAATTTAAATGAAGAGCTTGACATCATAAATGGCACAAAGGTACTCTCTGAAATGCTAAAGAAGTACTCAGTCAGATCTTGGTAAGATTTCAAATTGGTACAAAGATTGGCATCTCATTTTAAATGTTCAGAAATGTGAAATTGTGTACATCACAGAACACAGCAGAATAGTGTTGTAGGATTACATCACCAATGATTCGCAGTTGGAATCAGTCAACTCGTACAAACAGCTGGATGACATAACATTTCGTAGGGTTGTGAATTAATGGAACAATCGCATAAGCACATCTTAGGGCAGGCAGGTGGCAGCATACTGGGAACATGCAGTCAGTCTACAAATGAAACTACTTACTAATCATTTGTACATCTCATCTTAGAATACTGCGCAACTGTGTGAGACCCATACCAGATAAGACTTGACTTACATCCTTCTGTTTCTATGGTTAGAACTTATGGGGCTTTATGAAGTGTTTGCAGTAGTCTCTGTTTTCTGCTGTTGCCTTCACCTATCCCTAAATTCTGCCTGCTTTTGTTGCATCTCTCTCCACTGTCTTCCTCCATGTTGTCCTCAGTCCTCTCTTCTGCAGTGGCTCTGGGGATTCCAATTGAGGACTTGTCTCTATTGCCATGTAATTTTTGCGCAATGTGTTTGTACAACACACTTGTTTCCTTGCCTTTATCTGTATTTCCTCATACTTCTCATTATACGGTTCCATAGTGTTTCATTGTGTACGGAAACAAGTGCTTTATCATTGAGAGAGATACAGTGGCAAGTGAGTGTATTGGGACTTACCCCATTTCACTACGACCAGCGCCACATCATCATAATGCACCTGTGCGTAGCATGCAAAGGAGTGCACCATAATCTAAGAGTGAAACTAAAAATTAAATTAACTTCTCCGAACCTTGTCAGTGTATGCTTCAGGATATTAACATTAACATTGTGAAGTCAGAGAATGATCTAATGAATATGTTTTTCTAAATATATTATTTTAAGAAAAGAATAAGTGGCACTAAATAATGAAGGTAGAAAGCTAAAAAAAAAAATTAGGATGTGCAGATGTATGTCATAATCAAAAGGTTAATCTCAAATTGGCCAGGGCAATATTTTGGTCAAAACTGTCATTTTTATGAAAAATTTGAAGGTGCTAAGTATTAGACTTAGAAAGATGAAAATTTGTATGTATCCTCAGTTTGATATAAAACCACTAAATATGTAACACCTGTAAGCTACATCTGTTACCTTTTCAAGTCCTTTACTAGCAACCAAATATGGAATGAAAGCATCCTTATGCATAATAGATGAAGTGTCATTTGCAATAGCTATGAAGTTTTGACTACATCACTTGATTGCATTCAGGAAATAATACATCTGTACAAAGTTTCAAGACTTTACTGTAAATAACAATGATTACAAGGAATCTCTAAAAATTCTAGCTGGGCAAAGTTTAAATGTAGCCGAGCTAAAAGTTTATCAGTATATAAAGTAAACTTGACTTTAACTATAAAAAATTAAGAAGATGGCAAATTGTTAAATGACAGAGTTATTAATTAATATGTGTCTGAGAAAGGGGCCATTTAAGTGCTGCTACCTGTGCCTGTGACTAGAGCAGTTGATAGCAGATGATCCATTTGGAGATCCATTGCATCCATATATAAATACAGCCAGCGAGACAGATAGAAGAGACACTTCATACCAAGATATTAATCTGTCCACTTGAGTCAAACGCCTATGTGCACTGTGCCTTGCAGCCAAGCAGCTATCAAACATATTTTCGGTAAAAGTAGGAAGTGAACTTGCGAGAATTGTACACCGTCCTGGATCGCTTAGATCTCATTGAAGTAACAGTTTGTTTGCTGCGCATAATGTTGATGAAACTGTGTAGTAAGTGGAGAGATTATTTTCCCTTTTTAGGGCAAAAAATTAACTTTGATGATTAGAAGTTAGGGTGATAGACGATTTTACTTGGAACTTCCCATAGAAGTCACCTCTGAACTGTTAATAGTGCTGTTTCCAATAGGGACATTGTTACTGTTATCAGGAATATTATTGTATTTTGTGTGTGTGAACTTTCACTGAATATATTACCCAGTCACAACTCAAAACTTTTATTTATAGTCATAGTTCCTGATCCTGTTGAGTAAATAGCAAGTAGGAACATTTTCTTTGAACGAGTACAAAGAGTAATGTGGTTATGCAATCTCATGGTCAGCATGTTCTCCATCACTTTCTGCCTGACCACAAAAATGGTTTCTAGGCTCTTTTAAATGGCAAAATGAATATACTAATTTACCTGCTGCCCCATAATTGGAGATTAAATTCAGCCAAAATGCTCTCAGGATCGTTTGTAAGCTCTGGTTTGTGGTAGTCTGTATGTTCTCTGAGATTGATTTTGTCACCTTCCAGGTTTCACACTATACAGCTATACTGACTTTACATTGCTGTGAAGTTTCTTTTTTTTCCCAGGGAAATTTCATTGCTTTTCCAAATGGCTTGCAGTTGGATGAAAGCTGCATTTGCTTTCTTGAGCTTGCTACTGACATCCTTGCCAGCTCCACCAGTTTTAGTCACAATGCTTCAGAGATACATTAAATCTTAAACATCCTTTACATTCCTTTAATCTATTTGAAACTTCTTATTGGTACTGGCATTTATCTATAGAGATTTGATCTTTCCCACATTTATAGTTAGCCCAACCTTCCTGCCTGTTCCTGCAGATCCTAAATAGAATGAAGGACTGTCTCATAACTGCCTGCTTAGGGAACAAGCTGGCTTCTGTGGGAACTGACCCTGTGTAGATCAGATTAATACACTCCAAATAATTTCTGAACAGGATGTGGAATATGCGGATAGTTTGTATCTAGTGTTCATAAACTTTGAAAATGTGTTTGATTCAGTGTCAAGAAGCATGTGATAAACCATGTCGAACTTGGTATGCCTGATAAGATCATCAAGATAATGCAAGACATTTATAATGGATACTCCTGCAAATAAAGAACAAAGGGAAACTGACATCACCTATTAGTGTGAAGCCAGGGTTAAAACAGGGATGTATTCTCTCTCCATCTCTCTTCTTAACTGTGATGGACAAGGTGATGAGAAAGGCAGATGAAGGCAAAAGAAGGGGAATAATGTGGAGCATCAAAGACTAACTAGAGGATTCATTTTGCTGGTGGCATACGTCTCCTCTCTCAAAACTTCAGGCGCATGAAGGACAAACAGATAAGACTCGCAGGAGATATTGAACTTGTACAAAGAAGGGCAGCACAAATGGTCATAGGTCTGTTGGACTCACGTAAAAGTGTCACAGAAATGCTGAAAAATCTGAATTGGCAGGCAGCTGAAGATAGGCACTAATTACCCCATGAAAACCTACTTACAGTGTTTCGAGAACCAATATTGAGGGAGGAATTTAGAGGCATTTTTCAGCAGTCTACATGTTGTTGCCATAGGAACTGCGGAGACAAAATTAGACTGATTATCATATGTACAGAGGGATTTAAGCAGACCTTCTCGCGTTCCATGTGCAATGAGAATCGAAAGAAACACTAATATGTGGCACCATGCTAAGTGCACTCTGTGATGCAGTTTGAAGTGGTTTGCAGAATATGTATGTAGATGTAGATGTAAAAACAAGTGGCTGAATGACAGCAGAAATGTGAAGTTTTTCAAAAACTCCTCTGCAGTAGACTGCCTGTCTAATTAACAACATAAACGTTTGGGTATCTCTTGAATTTTTCTTTAAAAATAAATCTGTAGTACTTATGATGTACATGTCTTTTCCTGTAAGTTTTGCGAGAAAAACATTTTCTCTGTTTCAGTGGCATACATAATTCAATTCAAGTACAATATTATCTGTGTTTTAGTATAATGTCATAAAGGTACAAGCTGTGTTCAGAAAAAAAATCTTTTGCTATAACATTTTAAGCCCTGTTTCTCTCAAAATAGCCCTTTTACTGGCAATACACTGTTCCCATCATTTCTTCCACATTAGAAAAGCCTCCTGGAACACATTTTCTGGTTTGGCACCCAGGTCTTTTGCCGCATCATCCTGATTCTCCTCTAAGGTTTGGAAACTACGTCCTTTCAATGTGGTTCTAATTTTGCAAAACTGGAAAAAGTTTGCTGGGGCTACATCAGGAAAGTACGGTAGATGGAGCACAATGGGGGCTTGAGGTTTTCTAGATATCTGCAGACAGGGATTGACACGAGTCACCACATTGCTACGATGTAACATCCAAGTTTGGTTTTCCCACAATTCGGGCCTCTTCCTCCGCACAGCAACCCCATCCATACTAGGATTCATCAGCAACATCTCAAAAAGTTAAATGATGATTTCCAGAGATCACAGTAAAATCTCTTCTATTTTTGGAAGGTGATTATTAACAGCCATCAAGTAATGTATAAAATGCATGTTTGACCATCAGCATTTTCAGTAAAAGCAGCTGATAGTCAAACATGCATTTTATACAATATTTTCCAGTGTGGAAGGTTGTCTAGATCTGGGTTCATCACTGTCCAAAATTCTGCTCTGTTGAAAATCCTTAAATGACCTGTAGCATTGCTGGTATCTCATAAAGTCCTCCCTGTATGAAAGTTTTGCCAAGTTTGTAGCAGAATATCATCCGCATATTATCCTTCAAGTTCTTTCACTGTCTCTTTGGCCCTAATCTGCCGAGCAGCTTGTACATGTGCTTACTTCAGCGGCTGTATGGTGGACACAGCGAAATGTGGCAAATGTCAGTTTTCTGTCTAAATCTGTCACTACACGTGCTCCAAAGCTGCCACATGCTCCCTCTGCTGATGGGTGCAACATATCAAAAGTTCAGTTTCTTCCTGCAATATAAATATAGCTCTGAGGAGGCATAACTGAAGGTTCTTTATTTGTTCAGTACACTCTGTGTGCCATGATATAACAACCAACTCTTGACAGTTTTTCTGTTCAGATTGTTTTTTCAGTCAAATGAAATTAGTCTCTGTGACCACATCAGCTACGTGATATTTATTTATTTATTCACTTACTCTCCAGGTTTGAGTGGTGTCTATGTGATACTGACACACGTCTCTGATGATGACGACAGTTACATGAATGGTTTACTCAAAGAACCGACGGAATATTCTGTTAATATGAATGTTTTCACTCAGTGTCCCGAGTTTGAGGGGTTTTGCTTACACAATTGTTCAGCTTTTCCAGTTACACATGAGCCATGTCTATGGTTACTAACTTTTTAGATAAAATAACATATCTACTTTCAGGGATAGGTAAATAAATGTAATTTCTAAAAATGAAATGTTTCCATATTTTATACATTGATTTACTAATATACAAATTTTTCATACTTCTAGCATTAAATATCAATTTTTGGTAGGTTTTAAAGTTCAATAACAGGTGCTGCATTGTAAATTTTTGTTTAAATAAATGAACAGCTACTTTTTTTTTAATTTAAATTTATTGAAGCGCATCTCTCTTTGCCCACCCGTCACTAACAATTGTCTTGCAGTAAACATTGAGGTGAAATGGTGAATTTCTGTAAGTTATATAGCTTCAAAATATGAATCATCCTGGCAGATGCTACACATCACACTGAATTTACACTAAGGATCTTTTTTTGTTCAGTCATGTGATTTTTACATTTCCACACTAGCGAGCATTTCAACATTTTGCTCCAGACACAAAGTTCACTATTAATTGAATACACTGTTCATAAAAATGGGTGAAAAACTGAGCTAAAAGTTACTTATTGGCACTAAATACACAAAAGTGTCTGGACAATAATAACAGTGGCAACAGACAGTAATGGAGTACAGTCGACAATAATGGTTTAATAACATCAAAACGGTCATTTTTTTTCTGCTCAGAATTGAAACCGCCAGGGTCAGGCAATCTAATTGTTGATCATAGCATTCTATATGGGTGTGAATTTAGTTACAGACTGTTTACAGTGTTGGGTAGAGACAGGTTTAACTGTGAAATTGAAGTACCAGTGTGTGAATGGGAATAGTATTTCTTCACACTCATGAAATATACCTGCTTCTTTTTGCAGACACTGAAATGCAAACAGGTTCATGCACATGGGTATGATTTGTACATAAGTAGCCAGATAAATGGCTGAATAAGTGTTTAAGGGCAAGATTTAAATGATTGTTGTAATTTATCAAACCATTTGAGTAAAACAGAATGGAAACTGTCATTAAAATTTTGCAATGTTCCTATATTCTTCAGTTATCCCTAAAGGAACTTTCACGCTTGACTTTGTACTACCAACAGTACATCAAATAAATTAGTTATGCATTAATTGCATCTGTAATAATTTAATCTACAGCAATATATTAATCAGTCTTAAAATGATTAAAAGAATTAGTATTTCAGCAGATAATTAAATGAACGTGTGTAATGCTTGTTTTACCATTGACATACCCCAAGAGATGTTGTCATCTACCCCTGGCTGTAGGTGTAAGCTCGGGGGTGTGCATACCCCAGTTGTACACCACTTCTTAAGTTCAGTCAACTAAAACACTAAAGAGTGGTTTCAGTTGAAAGAAAGAATACATGGATCAACCAACGGGGAAAACTGCAGACTAGTTTCACTTTAAAAGAAAGACTTAGTAATTCAGTCAATGTGTGATACTACAACGGATTGAATCAATTGTTTTCATTCAGTTGTTCTCACCAGTCTGAGAATATTGCAAGGGGGAAATTGTCGCCACATCCACAAGATACCTGTGCTTTCTGTAATGTTCATCACTCCTTAATGGTGGAATTCAGTTTGGTGAACCTCAGGTTGCAAAGGTAGGCATGTTCAGTTCTCCTGTAACTAGAAGTATAATGTCCGACTTTTGGGAAACAGAAATTAGTAATTTAGCATATTTTGCATACTCTCATTCAGTGATGTCCTGTGGGATAATATTCTGGGTTTAACTCTTTGCTTAGAAAAAGTAGTAATTGTGCAAAAAAAAAAGTGCCTGCAAAATAGCATTTCAACAATTGACTCTTTCAGAGTGCAAAAATGACACACCCCTTGTAAGTGTGAAGGTAGTAATTATTTGTTGTTTGTATTTTGTAACACTGTGTTCCCTTAATTGCAAATCTGTCTCTGTTTTACTTTTATCTGATGTACAAATAATTCTGTCCAGTCACATTCTAAGCATAGTCCACATTGCAGCAAAGATATGTGGAATATGTGGTCCATAGAAAATAAAAAACATCGCTGATGCTCATGGCCTTACCGCTATTGAACACTACCTTTCCCAACGCCTGACAGATTCCAAACCTGCAACTTCCTTCTCACTCACCATGACCAACTATATTCTCACCCAAAATTACTTCTCCTATAACCTTGTAGGTATTACTATGGGTACTCACATAGCACCATTCTATGGTAACCTATTCAAGGACCATCTAGAGGAATCTTTCCTAAAAAACCCAGAATTCCAAACCCCTCACCTGGTTCAGATTCATTGATGACATCTTCATGATCTGGGTTGAAAATGAGGAGACTTCTGTCCACATTCCTCGAGAACCTCAAATCCTGCTCCCTCATTTGTTACACCTATTCCTACTCAACCTAAAAAGCCACTTTCCTCAATGTTGACCTCCGTCTCAAAGATGGCTACATCAGTACCTCCGTCCATATCAGACCTTCCAACTACTAGCAATACATCCACTTTGACAGCTGCCACCCATTCCATAACTAGAAATCCCTTCCATGCAGCTTAGCCGCCCATGGCTGTCGCATCTTCAGTGATGAGCAGTCCCTCTCAAAATACATAGAGCATCTCACTGATGTCTTCACAGACAGTAATTATCCTCCCAACCTCGCACAAAAACAGATCTCCCTGACTTATCTCTCCAGTCACCCACCACTTCAAAGAGTCCCACCGTCTGACCACAGAGGAGCATTCCCCTTGTGACCCAATACCACCCAGGACTGGAGCAACTGAATCACATTCTGCACCAGGTTTTGACTACCCCTCATCATGCCCTGAAATGAGGAATGTCCTATTCATCATCCTTCCCAGCCTCCCACATTGGTATTCTGCTGCCCACCACAACTCCTGCTCCCTACCCCTTTCCTCCTGGCCCAAATCCCTGTAATAAACTTAGATGAAAGACCTGTCTCATACATCCTCACACAATCATGTACTCCAGTCCAGTCACAGATATCACCTACCCTGTAAAAGGAGGGCTACATGTGAAACCAGTCATGTGATCTACAAGCTAAGCTGAACTGTTGTGCTTCATTCTATGTGTCCACGACAACTAACAAGCTCTCTGTCTGCATGAATGGCCACCAACAAACTGTGGCCAAGAAACAGCTGGACCACCCCATTGCTGAGCGTGCTGCCCTGCACAATGTTCTTTGTGTCACTGGCAGTCAGATAGAAATGAAAACTGTCAAAAAACTGCAAAGATTCTAGTGCTTAGTTTGTTTATTCCAGAAGGTGTGTGGCAGAGGTTGTTAATATCTGTGAAATTTGTGATTATAGTTGTTACATATTTTTATTTGTGCTCTGCTTCTACAGTGATACTGTGTTGTAATTCAAGCTTTATGCATCATGCAGTAGTCTTGTCTGTATGACGAATAAGTAATTTTTACAAAATTCATATTAGTTGTTGTCATTGTTCAGTTAAGAATCCTGTTTTAAAAAGTATGAGAATAAGATTTAAAATTACAAAGATTCTTATTTTTGTGATGTAGGTTGACAATGAAATGCTGCAAATCAGTGCATTATGGACTGAAAGGAAACTGGCATCAAAAGAGAATCTGTGTTTCACAACATTCCTTAACAGATTGGTCCATTCACTGAGAGATAATGCCACGGTATTTATTTCTTTACTTACTTTTTTATTTGAAAACTATCAATGCAAATAATATTCTGAGTTTTGAAGCGCTCTGATAAATGTTAGAATGTGTATTAAAATGGGCTAGTGAAATCTATTTTGTGTTAGTTAAATTTCAAAATGGATATCATTATGACTTGTCTGAGATGTGAAATGGAGTTATTGTAAATATGTCTCGGTCTTCAAACTATTAAAACTAAGAAAATAGCTGGTTTTCTTTTGAGTTTTAGGCTTACAAAATGTGAACAGGAGAAAAATAAAGATAGGCAAATTGTGCTCCATATACCTCCGAGAAAATCCCCTGAACGGCTGTGTGCATGCTCGTGGCCGTAGCAGCAGCAGCAGCAGCAGCAGCAGCAGTAGCAGTAGTAGGTTGTTGTTGTTTTGTTAATGAAGTTCATTAATAGCTGAACTTGGCTTCAGTTTTCTGCAGTATTATCATCAGAGCAATTATGTTTTCATTCAGAATAGTGTAGACTAACTATATTTCACTTCTGGCTGTGTTGCTGCTCTGTTGCCTAGGGAGGTTGCTGTGAAAAGATTATTTAATTAATTCTGCAGTGGTTAATATGGTGGATGAGATATAAGATATTTCATTAAGGAGAAATCAGAGTTCACCTCTGTCATGGCACACAGTGTCTAATAATGTACCCTAGATGACAAAAATTAAAGCTTCAAAATGCTTAAAATTTATGCCACATGTAATTGGTGATAATACAAATAAACAATTACAGCTTCACAAAAAAAAGATACTTTATGATGTTACCCCGAATCACAATAAGACCTTCTGTACATTGAGACATCAGACCATTGGGACATCAAAAGTGTTTCTGAGTTATCACTGGTGACATTAGTTCACTCAAAGTTTGCTGTTAACTGTTGCGGATCTCTGCATCCACAGTTTAGCAGAGGCAGTTTCCTCATTCTGAGCAGCCAGTCACAAGACACTAACACATTGATGTACAGGTTTGTTCCCTCCTCAGCAACTGCATCACCATGAGTTACTGCTGAGGCCACTGCTTACCAAACTATCAGGTGTGCTTTTTGCTGATCCATTAGATAGCTGTTGATTACGGTAAGGTTATTTTTTGATCAGAGTTGTTTGAGGTACAAGTGATCACAGTTGTAGCCAACCATAAAGGAGACCCTATCTGACAATATTCCTCATTTCCTACTCTTATGCCACCAGTTCTCTTTTTGAGGCAATTGGTCACCAAGGTCACAATCCGCTATACTGTTTGGATCTCTATACTGCATGTATGATGGATATGATGATGTTTTGCCTGAGACCTGTGTCATATAACGCTACAAAAATGTTTGACCTACATTAAAATAGTGTAAATGACCATGTAATCAAATTGTGACCTAATCTCACTATGTTACATTGAATAAATGTTAATATGTTAGGTAACTGTGATTAATTCCATGTATGGGATTCAGAGCCAAAAGAATGACAATAAATGTACTCTCCAACTCAGAATCAATAAAACTGCACTTACACACTAGAGAAATGTAATTCTCTGACATCAGGTAAGTTTGTGTTTTGGATAGTGGTTACCTCTTATTAGTGAAAATTATTTAATCTCACACACACACACACACACACACACACACACACACAGACACTCTGCTTCTCTCTCATTCGCTCTCATAAGGCATATATGCCTCAGGAATTCCAGGAAAAACCCAGGAATTTTTTCATCTGGGAGATATGCGGGAATTTGATAGGATTCCAGGAATTTTTCATTGTTTTAGTGTTGTGACTCACCAATGTTTCAAAGTGCCGCCGCGTAGTTACACACGTCATCTACATGCAGCGCTGTCTGCCAGCCATGCAGCAGCAGCGCCACCTAAGCGGCCAGTCAGCCAGCGGCTGCTAGACTTGGACTCAGTTATGATTTGATTGTTAAAGTGTACACACGTCTTACTCTGTTTACTTGATCTGTGACTTTCATGTATTGCGTCTTCCTTGAAATATATTTGTTCAACTTGAAGTTATTACAATTGGTGACGAGGTAGTGATTTTTCTTTTCCCTCATTGCCCCACGTTTCCATGGCTACTTTAGAGCAACTATTACAAGGTCTCGTAGAACAGCAAACGCTTCTCACAAATGCGATTCATGATTTCGACGTGGCATCAAATGCGGGGCGTCTCTCATCGTTGTCTCTACCTCCTTTTCCTCCTTACGACGAGATGGCGGAAGAATGGTCTGATTACAAAAAACGTCTTCGACAGCACTTCTTGGCATTTCATGTCGTAGACGAACAAACATGTAAGTCTCTGTTCCTTTCATGGATTTCACCTCAAGTGTATCGGTTGTTGTCGCAATTGGCTCCTTTGAAAGATCATGTGTCTTTGTCCTTTGCTGAAATGTGCTCACTTCTGTCCATCTATTTTCAAAAGCAAACGCATGTGGTAGCCTCTCGTGTTGCCTTTTATTGTTGTCAAAAACAACTGAATCAATCCTATCGCGCTTGGGCTGCTGAACTTCACGGCCTCAGTAGAAAGTGTCAATTTGTTACTGAAGTTCACCAAGAATCCTATGCTGATTCCATGGTATGGGATGCTATTATCTGATCGGCGCCCGACGAAAAAGTTAGGCAATCTGCCCTTCAGTTGGCAAATCTGACTCTAGATGAAGTCCTATACATCGCTCAATCTTTTGAAATTTCTCGCGCCGCTGGAGCGCAAATAGAGGCATAGGGTGATGTCGGGGAAATACAACCACTGTGCAATGTTGACGAAGCATGTGGCGTATCCCCACCGGCCGACGTGGCCGCAGTACGCTCCCAAGTGCAGCCTCGGCCTAACCGTAAACAAACCTCTTAGAAACTGCAGTAAAAGCTATGGCAACTTCCTTCATGTCCGCGGTGTTTTACGAAACATTCACAAGGAGATTGTCCACAACATTGGGCCGTGTGTCACAAATGCAAAAAAAAGGGTCATGTGTCATCCGTTTGCAAATCCGACCTCATACATGATGTTCATGAACATGACGCTGATTCTGATTCTGTGTTGTCTGTCAATCGTACTTCTTCCCTTTCAGGGAAATTATTCCTCACTGTCCAAATACTTGGTCGAGATGTTCGCATGCACATATCTTCAGTTGGGTTCTCCAAGCCTGTCACCTGTCACTAGGCAATTACGGACCTACAATAAACAGAAGATTTCTCTCTTGGGACAGTTTGATGCTGAAGTATCTTACAAATCTGTCGTTTGCACTGTTCCCATATTTGTGGTCGACCATAGTAACACGGAGAATCTTTTTGGTTTCAATGCCTTTCGCGTTTTTGGGTTCTCCATAGATGACTCTGTCAGTATCGTCTCTGATGCTATTCCTTACGCTCAATTGGATTCCTTGTCAATGACATTTTCGTCCCTTTTTTCTCCTGGGTTAGGTCGTGCAAATGACTTTGAAGCTCATATCACGCTCAAACCCACTGCTTGGCCTAAGTGTTTTTGGGCTCAGCCCATTCCTGTGGCCCTTTGTGATCAGGTCAAACGGGAGCTGGATCGTCTCACTGCTTCAGGGGTCTTGCTTCCTGTCACTTCCAGTGAGTGGTCCTCTCCTGTCATTGTCATTGCTAAGCCAAATGGTGATATTCGTCTGTGGCGATTTCAGAGCCCCTGTAAATGCACAATGCCTTATCGACACTTACCCTATGCCTCGACCTGAAGAATTGTTCTCTAAACTTACTGGAGGCCAGTATTTTTCTAAACTTGACCTGTCAGAAGCTTATCATCAACTTCCTCTTGACACTGCTTCCCGGCAGTTTCTGGTCCTTAACACACCTTTCAGCCTCTATCAAAACCAATGATTGCCATTCGGGGTTGCCAGCACACCTATTCTCTTTCAGTGATTCTTGGAACAATTATTGCTCACTGTCCCTGGGTGCATAAATTACCAGGACGACATTGTTGTCACTGGCTCCACCACTGACGAACATCTTCAAAATCTCTGCACACTTTTTCATGTCTTACAGACTGCTGGTCTTATGTGTAATCTTCAGAAATCAAAATTTTTTTTCAGGCATCTATCACATACTTGGGGTATCAACTCACTCAGGATGGTATTCGTCCGCTTCGGCAAACTGTCGCTGCGATCGATGCCCTTCCTCGCCCTACATCTGTTAAGGAACTGCAGGCCTTCTTGGGGAAAATAGCATACTATCACAAGTTTTTACCGTCTGCTGCTTTGGTGGCTCAGCCGTTGCATCGTCTGTTGCATAAAAACGTGCCTTTTCACTGGTCCGTGTCATACGATGTGGCTATCCAGAAATTAAAGACTATGCTGAAACAGGCCCCGTGCCTAGCTACTTATCGACCTGGCTAACATCTTGTTCTTGACACGGACGCCTCTCAATACGGGGTCGGTGCAGTCCTTGTGCACCGTTTTTCTGACGGTTCTGAACAACCCATTGCTTATGCCTCCAAAACGCTCATGGATGCCCAACAAAAGTATTCTCAAATTGAAAAAGAAGCTGTGGCCATTATTTATACTATTCATAAGTTTGGTGTTTTTCTCTATGGATCCAAATTTCATCTTGTTATGGATCACAAACCACTTGTTTCCTTGTTTCATCCATCAACGTCACTTCCCGACAAGGCTGCACACCATCTCCAGCGTTGGGCTTTTTACTTGTCTCATTTCAATTATGAGATTCATTTCCGGCCGACGGCTCAACATGCTGATGCACTGTCTCGCCTTCCCATGGGTCCTGATCTGGCATTCGATAGGGACGAACTTTTGTGTTTCCACCTGGATGTTGCTGAGCAGCGGGTTGTGGACGGGTTCCCCATCACCGGGGACCGGCTGGCAGCTGCTACGGGTTCTGACCTTACCCTCTCCCGGGTTTTAGGCTGTATTCAGAAGGGTTGGCCAGATCGTCCGTCCACTAAGACTTCTGATCCGATGGCGAACTACTACGCTTTGCGTTACCGCCTCACGGCTAGGGATGGTGTTATCCTCCTTTTCACCGAAAATGCTACGCCATGTGTTGTGGTACCTGTGTCTCTTCGTGCTTCGGTCTTGTGCCTCCTTCACCAAGGGCACTGGGGTGTCTCTCGCACAAAAACTCTGGCACGCTGTCATGTGTACTGGCCCGGCATCGACTCTGAAATCGCACACATGGTCGCTGCCTGCGACCCTTGTGCGTCACAGGCCTTCGCCCCGAAGTCATCCTTGTCACCGTGGCCTTCGCCTGAGAAGTCCTGGGAGCGTATTCATGCTGACTTTGCGGGACCTTTTTTAGGTACTTATTGGCTTCTCGTTATTGACGCCTACTCTTAACTTTCCTTTCATTGTGCGTTGCACGTCGCCTACCACCGCGGCAACCACCAATGCTCTAGCTCGCATTTTCTCTTTGGAAGGCCTTCCCTCTACTCTTGTTACTGATAATGGCCTGCAATTTGCCTCTTCCAATTTTGTGGATTTTTGTGCCTGTCACGGCATCATGCATGTCACGGCCCCTCTGTTCCATCCACAGTCAAATGGTGAGGCTGAATGACTGATCCGCACATTTAAGGCTCAGACGAGGAAACTCCTGACTTCTTCTGCTGATGATGCGCTTCTCCAATTTCTGGCTTCTTACCGTTTCATCCCCATGGGTGACCATAGCCCGGCTGAGCTCTTACATGGCCGACAGCCCCGCATGCTACTTCATCTTCTGTGGCCTTCCACCTCACGGCCGCGGGTGCCTTCGCTTGGCCTGTTCACCGCCGCCGACCTTGTATGAGTACGGGGATAGGGCAGGTGGCCAAAATGGAGTCCTGGCCACATCTTACGACACCGTGGGCGACGCCTGTATGAAATCCAGATGGACACGGGTGTTGCAGTGCGTCATTCGGACCAGCTATGGCCTCGTGTGCCGGCAATGCCTGTTCTGTATGCCTCTACACCACCTTCGGCTGTACCTGATGCTCAGGATACTGAAATCTCTCATTACTCACAATGCAGTCCTCTCACCATCATCTTAGTGCCAGCACAAGAACTGACGCCACCAGGAGACGTGCCCATGCAGGAACCAGATGACCATCATCTGTCGGAGCAACTCTACTCGCCTCCTTCTCCTACAGACGACGCGGACACATCACCCATGTCTCCTGTTATAACAACCGGACTTGCCGCAACGGGCAGATTGGTGCACGGGGCCCCAGCGGATTCGACCCCCACGTCTCCTGTCATCTCGACCTGTTATCATTGGGGACACTTCCGTCCATACGGGAAGCCTCTTTCTCGAGACTTTACGGCCAGTCAAACAACACCTATGGATGTTAGCAATCGGCAGGCCACCTCCATCAAGACCTGTGCAATAAATTCAAAGGGGGGAAAAGTGTTGTGACTCTCCGATCTTTCAAAGTGCCGCCGCACAGTTACGCGCGTCCTCTACATGTGGTGCTGTCTGCCAGCTATGCAGCAGCAGCGCCACCTAAGCGGCCAGCCAGCCAGCGCCCGCTAGACTTGGACTCAGTTATGATTTGACTGTTAAAGTGTACACACGTCTTACTCTGTTTACTTGATCTGTGACTTTCATGTATTGCGTCTTCCTTGAAATATATTTGTTCAACTTGAAGTTATTACAATTGGTGACGAGGTAGTGATTTTTCTTTTCCCTCATTGCCCCACGTTTCCATGGCTACTTTAGAGCAACTATTACAAGGTCTCGTAGAACAGCAAACGCTTCTCACAAATGCGATTCATGATTTCGACGTGGCATCAAATGCGGGGCGTCTCTCATCGTTGTCTCTACCTCCTTTTCCTCCTTACGACGAGATGGCGGAAGAATGGTCTGATTACAAAAAACGTCTTCGACAGCACTTCTTGGCATTTCATGTCGTAGACGAACAAACATGTAAGTCTCTGTTCCTTTCATGGATTTCACCTCAAGTGTATCGGTTGTTGTCGCAATTGGCTCCTTTGAAAGATCATGTGTCTTTGTCCTTTGCTGAAATGTGCTCACTTCTGTCCATCTATTTTCAAAAGCAAACGCATGTGGTAGCCTCTCGTGTTGCCTTTTATTGTTGTCAAAAACAACTGAATCAATCCTATCGCGCTTGGGCTGCTGAACTTCACGGCCTCAGTAGAAAGTGTCAATTTGTTACTGAAGTTCACCAAGAATCCTATGCTGATTCCATGGTATGGGATGCTATTATCTGATCGGCGCCCGACGAAAAAGTTAGGCAATCTGCCCTTCAGTTGGCAAATCTGACTCTAGATGAAGTCCTATACATCGCTCAATCTTTTGAAATTTCTCGCGCCGCTGGAGCGCAAATAGAGGCATAGGGCGATGTCGGGGAAATACAACCACTGTGCAATGTTGACGAAGCATGTGGCGTATCCCCACCGGCCGACGTGGCCGCAGTACGCTCCCAAGTGCAGCCTCGGCCTAACCGTAAACAAACCTCTTAGAAACTGCAGTAAAAGCTATGGCAACTTCCTTCATGTCCGCGGTGTTTTACGAAACATTCACAAGGAGATTGTCCACAACATTGGGCCGTGTGTCACAAATGCAAAAAAAAGGGTCATGTGTCATCCGTTTGCAAATCCGACCTCATACATGATGTTCATGAACATGACGCTGATTCTGATTCTGTGTTGTCTGTCAATCGTACTTCTTCCCTTTCAGGGAAATTATTCCTCACTGTCCAAATACTTGGTCGAGATGTTCGCATGCACATATCTTCAGTTGGGTTCTCCAAGCCTGTCACCTGTCACTAGGCAATTACGGACCTACAATAAACAGAAAATTTCTCTCTTGGGACAGTTTGATGCTGAAGTATCTTACAAATCTGTCGTTTGCACTGTTCCCATATTTGTGGTCGACCATAGTAACACGGAGAATCTTTTTGGTTTCAATGCCTTTCGCGTTTTTGGGTTCTCCATAGATGACTCTGTCAGTATCGTCTCTGATGCTATTCCTTACGCTCAATTGGATTCCTTGTCAATGACATTTTCGTCCCTTTTTTCTCCTGGGTTAGGTCGTGCAAATGACTTTGAAGCTCATATCACGCTCAAACCCACTGCTTGGCCTAAGTGTTTTTGGGCTCAGCCCATTCCTGTGGCCCTTTGTGATCAGGTCAAACGGGAGCTGGATCGTCTCACTGCTTCAGGGGTCTTGCTTCCTGTCACTTCCAGTGAGTGGTCCTCTCCTGTCATTGTCATTGCTAAGCCAAATGGTGATATTCGTCTGTGGCGATTTCAGAGCCCCTGTAAATGCACAATGCCTTATCGACACTTACCCTATGCCTCGACCTGAAGAATTGTTCTCTAAACTTACTGGAGGCCAGTATTTTTCTAAACTTGACCTGTCAGAAGCTTATCATCAACTTCCTCTTGACACTGCTTCCCGGCAGTTTCTGGTCCTTAACACACCTTTCAGCCTCTATCAAAACCAATGATTGCCATTCGGGGTTGCCAGCACACCTATTCTCTTTCAGTGATTCTTGGAACAATTATTGCTCACTGTCCCTGGGTGCATAAATTACCAGGACGACATTGTTGTCACTGGCTCCACCACTGACGAACATCTTCAAAATCTCTGCACACTTTTTCATGTCTTACAGACTGCTGGTCTTATGTGTAATCTTCAGAAATCAAAATTTTTTTTCAGGCATCTATCACATACTTGGGGTATCAACTCACTCAGGATGGTATTCGTCCGCTTCGGCAAACTGTCGCTGCGATCGATGCCCTTCCTCGCCCTACATCTGTTAAGGAACTGCAGGCCTTCTTGGGGAAAATAGCATACTATCACAAGTTTTTACCGTCTGCTGCTTTGGTGGCTCAGCCGTTGCATCGTCTGTTGCATAAAAACGTGCCTTTTCACTGGTCCGTGTCATACGATGTGGCTATCCAGAAATTAAAGACTATGCTGAAACAGGCCCCGTGCCTGGCTACTTATCGACCTGGCTAACATCTTGTTCTTGACACGGACGCCTCTCAATACGGGGTCGGTGCAGTCCTTGTGCACCGTTTTTCTGACGGTTCTGAACAACCCATTGCTTATGCCTCCAAAACGCTCATGGATGCCCAACAAAAGTATTCTCAAATTGAAAAAGAAGCTGTGGCCATTATTTATACTATTCATAAGTTTGGTGTTTTTCTCTATGGATCCAAATTTCATCTTGTTATGGATCACAAACCACTTGTTTCCTTGTTTCATCCATCAACGTCACTTCCCGACAAGGCTGCACACCATCTCCAGCGTTGGGCTTTTTACTTGTCTCATTTCAATTATGAGATTCATTTCCGGCCGACGGCTCAACATGCTGATGCACTGTCTCGCCTTCCCATGGGTCCTGATCTGGCATTCGATAGGGACGAACTTTTGTGTTTCCACCTGGATGTTGCTGAGCAGCGGGTTGTGGACGGGTTCCCCATCACCGGGGACCGGCTGGCAGCTGCTACGGGTTCTGACCTTACCCTCTCCCGGGTTTTAGGCTGTATTCAGAAGGGTTGGCCAGATCGTCCGTCCACTAAGACTTCTGATCCGATGGCGAACTACTACGCTTTGCGTTACCGCCTCACGGCTAGGGATGGTGTTATCCTCCTTTTCACCGAAAATGCTACGCCATGTGTTGTGGTACCTGTGTCTCTTCGTGCTTCGGTCTTGTGCCTCCTTCACCAAGGGCACTGGGGTGTCTCTCGCACAAAAACTCTGGCACGCTGTCATGTGTACTGGCCCGGCATCGACTCTGAAATCGCACACATGGTCGCTGCCTGCGACCCTTGTGCGTCACAGGCCTTCGCCCCGAAGTCATCCTTGTCACCGTGGCCTTCGCCTGAGAAGTCCTGGGAGCGTATTCATGCTGACTTTGCGGGACCTTTTTTAGGTACTTATTGGCTTCTCGTTATTGACGCCTACTCTTAACTTTCCTTTCATTGTGCGTTGCACGTCGCCTACCACCGCGGCAACCACCAATGCTCTAGCTCGCATTTTCTCTTTGGAAGGCCTTCCCTCTACTCTTGTTACTGATAATGGCCTGCAATTTGCCTCTTCCAATTTTGTGGATTTTTGTGCCTGTCACGGCATCATGCATGTCACGGCCCCTCTGTTCCATCCACAGTCAAATGGTGAGGCTGAATGACTGATCCGCACATTTAAGGCTCAGACGAGGAAACTCCTGACTTCTTCTGCTGATGATGCGCTTCTCCAATTTCTGGCTTCTTACCGTTTCATCCCCATGGGTGACCATAGCCCGGCTGAGCTCTTACATGGCCGACAGCCCCGCATGCTACTTCATCTTCTGTGGCCTTCCACCTCACGGCCGCGGGTGCCTTCGCTTGGCCTGTTCACCGCCGCCGACCTTGTATGAGTACGGGGATAGGGCAGGTGGCCAAAATGGAGTCCTGGCCACATCTTACGACACCGTGGGCGACGCCTGTATGAAATCCAGATGGACACGGGTGTTGCAGTGCGTCATTCGGACCAGCTATGGCCTCGTGTGCCGGCAATGCCTGTTCTGTATGCCTCTACACCACCTTCGGCTGTACCTGATGCTCAGGATACTGAAATCTCTCATTACTCACAATGCAGTCCTCTCACCATCATCTTAGTGCCAGCACAAGAACTGACGCCACCAGGAGACGTGCCCATGCAGGAACCAGATGACCATCATCTGTCGGAGCAACTCTACTCGCCTCCTTCTCCTACAGACGACGCGGACACATCACCCATGTCTCCTGTTATAACAACCGGACTTGCCGCAACGGGCAGATTGGTGCACGGGGCCCCAGCGGATTCGACCCCCACGTCTCCTGTCATCTCGACCTGTTATCATTGGGGACACTTCCGTCCATACGGGAAGCCTCTTTCTCGAGACTTTACGGCCAGTCAAACAACACCTATGGATGTTAGCAATCGGCAGGCCACCTCCATCAAGACCTGTGCAATAAATTCAAAGGGGGGAAAAGTGTTGTGACTCTCCGATCTTTCAAAGTGCCGCCGCACAGTTACGCGCGTCCTCTACATGTGGTGCTGTCTGCCAGCTATGCAGCAGCAGCGCCACCTAAGCGGCCAGCCAGCCAGCGCCCGCTAGACTTGGACTCAGTTATGATTTGACTGTTAAAGTGTACACACGTCTTACTCTGTTTACTTGATCTGTGACTTTCATGTATTGCGTCTTCCTTGAAATATATTTGTTCAACTTGAAGTTATTACATTTAGATTTCTAATAAATCTCTGTAATTTTGACTGGTAAGAACTGATACTCTAACAAAGAATTTGACTTCAGCCCACTACTAAAGAAAAAGACTCCAGAAATAAAAACTAATGAGAGAATTATACCAAAATTAAACTAGTTGCAAAGAAAACACACACTGTGTACAACAACAGAACACAGATGCACATACAAGTGTCTGCCGACAGCAAAATGTGTCAAACGCTTTAGGATGAAGACTCCGCAGTACTTCATAACAGCAAACTGCTTTCGATGAATGTAACATCACAACTGTTTACATTTCCAACAGATTGCTGGGAAGTATTGTGAATGGTGGTTTGATATGCTTTGCTTTCAAAGTAAATTTCATTTTACACAAGACAAATTATGTTATGTGTGAGAGTGTGTGATGAATTTCTTAAATTGTGGAGTGTTTGACTCTTTTAAAAATTAAAACTTTGAAGAAAGCCACTTAGAAAAATTTCAGGACCAGAATACCTGCCATTTGTGCCATCATTTAAAATTTTACTGGCACATTCATGTTTGATATATTTTAAAGGGTAAAGGCTAAAAAAGTCCATTCTTCAAGGTTAGTTTTTCATGTTTATTTTAGTCCTTTCATAGAATACAATATATGCAATAATGATGACAGAAGTGTAATTATCTTAAAAAAGTGCTAGGTGGTTTCTTGAGCAATTTCAAATGTAATCGGCTTGCCTGTGGAAAACAAGAAGTGCTCAATGGAACATGTATTTAGTCAGGTAACCCACAGATTGTTCAGTGCACAACAGCGAGATTTACAATTGTTCTTGTCAGAAATATTCGGGTCAAGAGGTATATTTGATATGTGGGGTCGGCTTTGGCGAGTGACTTAATGTTAATGGCTGCTGTCATGTCACATTTTATGTATGTATGGTGCATTCACTGTTTTGTTGTTAGTTGGTGAAGCGAATGAATTTGAAAGCAAAACAATAAAACAGGTTGTGATGACACAATTATCTGTAGCTTAACCCAAGGTGTAAGTTAGGTTGGAAGGTAACAGTTTGGTTGTGAGTTGGCGAAGTCAACAAATGTGGTAGTTTTGATGACAGACTGATCTGTAGCTTTGCCCAAGGTCTTGGTTAGGTTGGAATGTGACATTTTGGTTGAGAGTTGGAAAGCCATCGAATTTGATACCAAAGAAACCTGGTTGTGGTTACAGACTGATCTGTACCTTAGCCCATTTACAAAATCACCAATAGCATCTCAATATTGTCGCATGTTTCCTGTGTCACTTGTCAGAGCCAATGACTAATATTGAACATTCCCCGGTATTCAGATATTCAGTTGCTGCAATTTAACCTGTGATTTTAGAAACTTACCTAACCACACACTCGGAAAAAACAGCAAAAAGATTTTGACGACCAGTGTAATAAATGAAAACGTAGCTTTTTTTGGTGAAAAGTACCATCTAGTAGTCTTATTTCGAAAAGCAAGAAAACCAATTATTGTGCCATATTTTCCCAAATTCAAAGTTCACTGTCAGGCCATTCGGAGCACTACTGTCAGCCTCTGATTCTGTATTGTAGCATTTTGGTGTTCTGTGTTCATAAATTTCTATGCTACATATGGTGGATTCATACACTCCTGGAAATGGAAAAAAGAACACATTGACACCGGTGTGTCAGACCCACCATACTTGCTCCGGACACTGCGAGAGGGCTGTACAAGCAATGATCACACGCACGGCACAGCGGACACACCAGGAACCGCGGTGTTGGCCGTCGAATGGCGCTAGCTGCGCAGCATTTGTGCACCGCCGCCGTCAGTGTCAGCCAGTTTGCCGTGGCATACGGAGCTCCATCGCAGTCTTTAACACTGGTAACATGCCGCGACAGCGTGGACGTGAACCGTATGTGCAGTTGACGGACTTTGAGCGAGGGCGTATAGTGGGCATGCGGGAGGCTGGGTGGACGTACCGCCGAATTGCTCAACACGTGGGGCGTGAGGTCTCCACAGTACATCGATGTAGTCGCCAGTGGTCGGCGGAAGGTGCACGTGCCCGTCGACCTGGGACCGGACCGCAGCGACGCACGGATGCACGCCAAGACCGTAGGATCCTACGCAGTGCCGTAGGGGACCGCACCGCCACTTCCCAGCAAATTAGGGACACTGTTGCTCCTGGGGTATCGGCGAGGACCATTCGCAACCGTCTCCATGAAGCTGGGCTACGGTCCCGCACACCGTTAGGCCGTCTTCCGCTCACGCCCCAACATCGTGCAGCCCGCCTCCAGTGGTGTCGCGACAGGCGTGAATGGAGGGACGAATGGAGACGTGTTGTCTTTAGCGATGAGAGTCGCTTCTGCCTTGGTGCCAATGATGGTCGTATGCGTGTTTGGCGCCATGCAGGTGAGCGCCACAATCAGGACTGCATACCACCGAGGCACACAGGGCCAACACCCGGCATCATGGTGTGGGGAGCGATCTCCTACATTGGCCGTACACCACTGGTGATCGTCGAGGGGACACTGAATAGTGCACGGTACATCTAAACCGTCATCGAACCCATCGTTCTACCATTCCTAGACCGGCAAGGGAACTTGCTGTTCCAACAGGACAATGCACGTCCGCATGTATCCCGTGCCACCCAACGTGCTCTAGAAGGTGTAAGTCAACTACCCTGGCCAGCAAGATCTCCGGATCTGTCCCCCATTGAGCATGTTTGGGACTGGATGAAGCGTCGTCTCACGCGGTCTGCACGTCCAGCACGAACGCTGGTCCAACTGAGGCGCCAGGTGGAAATGGCATGGCAAGCCGTTCCACAGGACTACATCCAGCATCTCTATGATCGTCTCCATGGGAGAATAGCAGCCTGCATTGCTGCGAAAGGTGGATATACACTGTACTAGTGCCGACATTGTGCATGCTCTGTTGCCTGTGTCTGTGCCTGTGGTTCTGTCATTGTGATCATGTGATGTATCTGACCCCAGGAATGTGCCAATAAAGTTTCCCCTTCCTGGTACAATGAATTCACGGTGTTCTTATTTCAATTTCCAGGAGTGTATTTATGCTTTCGTAATCTCAAGATAAGCAGTGTAGATGTTGCCGAGCATTAGAGATCTTTCTAAAATATGTTGTTTTTTACTGGAAATATTGGGAAGTACTACACTGGTATATAAAACCTTTATAACTCAAATGATTGATACATTTTAAAGCTCAGAAGGACAGTGTTATTGTCACTTAACACAGAAAAAATGTCCTTTCATCTGGAGTATATTGTATTTTTACCTAGAAAGAAGTGCATTTTCACCCAGAAAAAAGTGTGTTTTTAACCAAGAAGTCTGGAAAAAATCCAGGAAATTGTTTTTTCTAGTCTGTGTATGATTCTGTGTGGCTATATTTTCAGTAATAATATTTGAAATGATAGCCCAGAAAGATGAGGATCTGTTGGGGCCCAATCATTACTCATGCCTACACCCCTATCACAGCCTCTCCCATTGGTGTGTGTTTAGCATTTCTGCAAAGCTCTTACATTGACATCACAAATCCAGACAAAGCATTCTGGTTTTCTTGATTCTTGTGTGCCTCGTCTGGTAGTTCAACATGGCTAATGACTCACACCAATGGTCAGACAAAGCTTTTGTGAACATTCTACTTTGTGGGTGAATTACTCTTCCTCAGAAGTCTTCTGATAAATCAGACTCTGATACCTGTCTTCCTCGCAACTAGGTTTATGTGGTCATTCCGCCTAAATCACTCTGGGTAGATGCACTTAGACAATTGATGGTTCTGACTTATTCTGGTGATTGGTGTCTGACCACGTACTCAAACAATACCAAGTCTTTTTGCCAATTTTTGCTATAGTATGGAATACTATGTTGTCTAGGTGAAATATGAAAGGCTGTCTTCACTTATTTCCCAATTCCACATTCTCTTCTTTTTATATCTGGCATTGGTGGATCAATGCAATGGTTGAGAATGGCAGCTTCTTGTGATCTTCAGTGAAGCAATATTAGAAGGCAGAATTTAGTATTTCATTCATTTGATTGTCTTGCTGTCATGTTGATCAGTGAGCATCTAGAAGAATTTTAGCCCCTAACATGTCCCCCCCCCCCCCCCCCCCTCGCCCTTAGATAGCTCTTCTTTCTCAGTAACTTTCAGTGGAGCCCACATGTGTCAAAGCAGGTGTATTATGCCCATCTGTTATGTTGTTCTCCTCCCAAATTATTTGTGTTGCAAATTATGTGATATTGTCAACATTGTCGTGTATATAGCATAAGAATCACATTTTTACCTAGAGCTAATTCAGCTTAACTTTATTATCTGTTACCTTCTTTTGGTCATTCTGAATCCATTAGCACAATTAGTTTTGTTGAAAACTGTGCTAGTTATAAAATACCAGTATTTTCAGATCTTGTTACCATTGTCCATGTGTAACCATATACCCAATTATGGACTTCCTGATAAATAGAAAAGCTGTGGAAATAAGTAAAATATCCGTACAACCAGTGATGAAAATATGTTAGCAACACCTACACTTGTTTGACTTTGAAGTAATTAACAATTTTAGGTAAAACATTTTTACTGAAATAGTATTGCATATTTGCACGAACTAACCAGTATACCAAGCGAGGTGGCGCAGTGGCTAGACACTGGACTCGCATTCGGGAGGTCGACGGTTCAATCCCGCGTCCGGCCATCCTGATTTAGGTTTTCCGTGATTTCCCTAAATCACTCCAGGCAAATGCCGGGATGGTTCCTCTGAAAGGGCACGGCCGACTTCCTTTCCCCATCCTTCCCTAATCCGATGAGACTGATGACCTCGCTGTCTGGTCTCCTTCCCCAAACAACCAACCAACCAGTATAATTCAACAGAAATTGTTAGTGTATTGGTAGTTCATGTTTAAATGGATCTCCATCCACTGTTCAGTTACTCAGGAGTTTGTAAGAATTTTATTTGATGACTGTTTAATTATGTGTGTTTACCACACAAAAACTTTTGTGAATAATTATCTCATTATTAAGTGCAATATGTGGCTATCCATTTATCTGTGCATAAGTAAAGTAGATGTGTCTTGAACTGGCTGTAAACAGTAGCTCAGTCACCTTCTAAGTGCAATTAAAGTGTTGAACTGTAAATTTCGATGTGGACTGCATTATTGGTAGTAGTTGTTCCCCCCCCCCCCCCCCCCCCTCCCCCCACAACCTTTCAGCCAATTTTGATGGGAGTGCTGCTGCTGATGCTAATTGTGCAGGTAAAAATAAGGTAAATGATATGAATATAATAGAGGGGAAAATTCCACGTGGGAAAAATATATATAAAAAACAAAAATGCTGTGACTTACCAAACGGGAAAATGCTGGTAGATAGACACAATAAAAAGCACACACAAACACACACATAAATTTCAAGCTTTCCCAACCCAAGGTTGCTTCATCAGGAAAGAGGGAAGGAGAGGGAAAGACGAAAGGATGTGGGTTTTAAGGGAGAGGGTAAGGAGTCATTCCAATCCCGGGAGCGGAAAGACTTACCTTAGGGGGAAAAAAGGACAGGTATACACTCGAACTATAGCGCTATAGTTCAACTGCCTATAGTAATATTTGAACTATAGTTTCACCCAAAATTCATTTAACCTAGAACTTACACCAAAAGATTTCTTTGTGAGCTTCATTCACAATATCATCATCCTCTAGAATCCAGTCTTCCCTAGATCATAAATATAAGCATAAAATTTATACGCACATAATCTGAATAATTAGTAGTGCACAATTCATAAACAATTTGCGTCCACAGATCCACAGGTATCGTGCCATTTTCTAGTTACCTTATTATTCCTGCTCATAGGGAAGTGCGTAGTGAAGTGTCAGGATAACTAAAGACTTCCCTTTTCCCTAGATTCTACTCTCCTCTCTTTGAAATCCGATGTGAACAGTGGGGACCTCAGCGGTTCACTTAAAAGGACACATCTGATTGATCTGGACTATCGTGAGGGGGGGGGGGGGGGGGGGGAGTTGGGATCTGTAGTTTAATGTTAATAGGTAACGACGTAACTGTAAGCTGAAAGGGGCCCTAAAAATGTGTCATAAAGTTCTTAGTTTTTTCTGTTGGCAGATACAATTTAACATCATAGCCGACTGAAATACGTGATACTGACGTAACACTGTTTTCTTATTTTGTGTCCTGTCATGTCATTCTGAATCTTTTGTGTACATCTTTTTTACCTGTCGCGAAATAATTTTCAACCTTTTAGAGAAATTTTTCACTGGGGAACAACCCTGTGATCTTATGAAGTTTTGAATTGTATGCTCTTGTGACGTATGCGAGCAGAGCATCCCAGTTACTGTGATGTGTGTTAATGTAGTGCTTAAAATATTCAGTCATCCAATTAACCTTTTCTGTTCGACCATTTGCTTTTGTATGTAAAGCACTAGTCCACAGTTTCTTAGTGTGCAGCAACCGGCGTAACTGCTTCATTATATCTGACATCAAATCTATCCATCAGTCGGCTATTATTGTCTGAGGTGTTTCAAACTTGAGTATCCACTGGTTCACCATTGCATGTGCTACTGTGTTTGCAAGCTGGTCCAGTATGGCTGTCATAGAAATGATATGTGAAAAATAATCAGTTATCATCAAAACATACCATTTTCCTGCTGGCGTTTGATCAAATGGTCCGGGCTATATTTGTCTCAGGTAGCCTTTGTAACATAATCCTTTAATGACTGAGCTGCTCCATTTATGCTCATGGTACGCAATTCTTTATGTAAGCATCGACATCTTGTCCGCATGTTATGGCACCGGTAATTTTGCACTGCTCTGTATTCTGTTGCCCTACAACCAGTATGTCCTGCTAAAATTCAATTGAGCCTGCATCAATACTTGATTTAATATCAATACTTCATTTCATAATGTCTCTGGTGCTGTTATGTGTAGCCTGCATCTTGTCTTCCTGTACAATACTCCATCCACTGTGCTGAACTGTGGCTGCCTGGCAAATTGCTGACAGTCCGGGTCATTGCTTTGCACTTCATTTCATTCATCCTCATCTGTGCCAGCATGTTCCATGTTGCTTACTTTGCTGCTCAGACCATTTGCCCAAATAAGCTGTCTGGATGTGTATGGTTTCCTGACTCAAGGCACAACCTGGACAAAATTGCTGGATTCACAGGACAGTATGAACAGTTTCCAGAAATCTTGAAAGGCATGAACTGGATTGGATGTTAACAAATCTCTTTGTTTCAGAAATGTTGCTTCACACTCTAGTGACCAGTGAAACTTTATCCCTTTCCATAACAATTTTGTGAGGGGTCTTGTAATTTCAGAGAATTTTGGGGCTTATTTGCTATAAAAATATGATTACAATTGCTTTATTGTTTTGGATGTTGGAAAATTTTTTATAACATCAGCAAGTTGCGAGTTGGTGTGGTCCTCATTTCAGCCAATAATATGGCCCAAGTAATAGACTTCTTGTAAAATCAAATGGCACTTTTCCAGGCTAGCGGTTAGCCATGCTGCAAGTAGATGATCAAAAACTTCACATATATGCACTATATGCTCCTGGATATCTTTGAAGAATACAATTATGTGATCTAAATAACCAAACATTGCTTTGGTTTTAATACCCACAATTGCTGGAAATTAGCTGGTGCTTTTGATGATTTTGATAACAACCAGGTGGGGTTGAGAATGCTGTTTATTGACGGTCTTCAGGCACTACTTCTAATTGATGGTATTCACTTCACAGGTCCATAGTTGTAAAATTTTGACATTGACCCAATTTATCATATGTTTCTGTTATATTTGCCATTGGGTAGGCATCTGACTCTGTTTTCTTTAAGTAGTGGTAGTCCCACCAGAACCGATATGCTTTGCTGCCATATGGTGATCTTGAAGCTGTCGATGTATTAAGTCTTCCATGACAGGCTGTAAGGTTTGTGGAACATGATACTTTTTTTTATAAACAGGCACCTCTTTTGCAGTGGGTATATGATGTGGAGCTAGTGGTGTGGTAGACAGTGGGCCAGGAGGATAAACAACCTGGTATATTCTTCTAAAAGTCTGTCCATGTCCTCCTTGTTCTATCCCTCTAAATGTGCTACTTTATTTCTCAGTATGGTCAAGCTGCCACACTGTCCTGGTGTTGTGTAATTTAATGTGGAATACCTGTCCAGTTTGTCTTCATGTAGTGCCTCTAAGTTAACTGTCAGGGTACCATGTGGTAGCTGTACCTCCTCTGGGCTGAAGTTATCAATACTGACAGGCACTACTTCGCTTCTGTCAATTTCCTGTACATAGGATAAACCATGCCATTCAAAAACTTCACCTTGTTCAATTGTTTATTTTCAGGTAAAGGTACAACAATGCACAAATAATTCATCACCAGATCAGCACCTATATCAGCCCAGGTTATCTTCCAAGTACTTTTTGGTATGCTATCCCGCAAGTTGATTTTAAGGGCCATTGTATGCAGTTTACATGGCTGCCTCTGGCCAAGTGATGGACCTTGCAACAATTAGATTAGATTAGATTTACTTTCATTCTAATTGATCCATAATGAGGAGGTCCTCCAGGATGTAGAACATATCAGAAAAACAATAATACATGACAGATATTTACAACTAAAACAAATAAGCTAATGTACCTTCCACAGGTCCCAAGTGGAATTATCATCTTTTTTTACACTATATGAAAGGATCATTTTACAATACCCACTTCTATCGGTGTATCATGTCACTTTGGCATGACCATTGGGAACAAACTCAGAGAAGTCAAACCTCTCCCAACAGCCTAGTTGACTTCCTCCCGGCCATCTCACCATGAGGAAGTAATGTTAGCTCGGTTGTGAATAGGGCACTACTGCTTTAGTCACCGCCACTTGTTGAATGGTGACCCTGCACCCAGCTGTCCTTTCTGTAGCCAGCCATTAACAGTCAGACATTTCCTGATCCTCTGCTTTTATTTTAGCCACGTACGTCTCAGGGTCGGGCTGCTGCCCACTTTGCCGGACATTTTAATGGATGACGTGTGAGCTGTGGCTCGCGTTTTAAGTTTTTTTTAACAACAGTAATATGACAAAAGAGATTTGATTTCTACCTGGTGACTCCGGTGTCTTGTCGATATCTTTTAGATACTCTTCCATAATGTCTTGACGTATTAGATTTCTTTTTTCTTCCTTTCTGTATTGGACCTCAAAACGATATCTTTTACCCTCACAGTCCCAGCATTCAATGGTTCTATACTGGGTGCTTATGACCTTAGATGTTTTGTGCCCTAAACCCTCATTTACTTAGATTGCATTAAGATGCTGAATTTAAAATTTAAAAAAAATATTTTTTTGTTTATAAGGTATTAAACATATAATATAACTATTACAAAACTTATTTGCAATGAACACATTACTGCACTGGAATGGTGCAGAAGTTAGATTTGAAAAAAAATCAATTGGTTGAAGTGGTGGGAAAGGGCAGAAATAAGAAGACTGGGTGTGGTGATGGAATGACAGCTGTGTAGTGCAGTAATGGGAACAGGGAAGATTAGTTTGGATTATGGAGAAATGCAGGAACAGGTGCAATACTGGTCCTAGAATTCATCTTAGAAGATGAGTTAAAGGAAGGTAAACCTACATTCCTGGAAATTGAAATAAGAACACCGTGAATTCATTGTCCCAGGAAGGGGAAACCTTATTGACACATTCCTGGGGTCAGATACATCACATGATCACACTGACAGAACCACAGGCACATAGACACAGGCAACAGAGCATGCACAATGTCGGCACTAGTACAGTGTATATCCACCTTTCGCAGCAATG
The DNA here is from genome assembly GCF_023864275.1 of Schistocerca cancellata. Taxonomy (NCBI): domain Eukaryota; kingdom Metazoa; phylum Arthropoda; class Insecta; order Orthoptera; family Acrididae; genus Schistocerca; species Schistocerca cancellata. The sequence goes on from NC_064630.1 coordinate 225,030,636, forward strand.
CAGGCTGCTATTCTCCCATGGAGACGATTGTAGAGATGCTGGATGTAGTCCTGTGGAACGGCTTGCCATGCCATTTCCACCTGGCGCCTCAGTTGGACCAGCGTTCGTGCTGGACGTGCAGACCGCGTGAGACGACGCTTCATCCAGTCCCAAACATGCTCAATGGGGGACAGATCCGGAGATCTTGCTGGCCAGGGTAGTTGACTTACACCTTCTAGAGCACGTTGGGTGGCACGGGATACATGCGGACGTGCATTGTCCTGTTGGAACAGCAAGTTCCCTTGCCGGTGTAGGAATGGTAGAACGATGGGTTCGATGACGGTTTGGATGTACCGTGCACTATTCAGTGTCCCCTCGACGATCACCAGTGGTGTACGGCCAGTGTAGGAGATCGCTCCCCACACCATGATGCTGGGTGTTGGCCCTGTGTGCCTCGGTGGTATGCAGTCCTGATTGTGGCGCTCACCTGCACGGCGCCAAACACGCATACGACCATCATTGGCACCAAGGCAGAAGCGACTCTCATCGCTGAAGACGACACGTCTCCATTCGTCCCTCCATTCACGCCTGTCGCGACACCACTGGAGGCGGGCTGCACGATGTTGGGTCGTGAGCGGAAGACAGCCTAACGGTGTGCGGGACTGTAGCCCAGCTTCATGGAGACGGTTGCGAATGGTCCTCGCCGATACCCCAGGAGCAACAGTGTCCCTAATTTGCTGGGAAGTGGTGGTGCGGTCCCCTACGGCACTGCGTAGGATCCTACGGTCTTGGCGTGCATCCGTGCGTCGCTGCGGTCCGGTCCCAGGTCGACGGGCACGTGCACCTTCCACCGACCACTGGCGACAACATCGATGTACTGTGGAGACCTCACGCCCCATGTGTTGAGCAATTCGGCGGTATGTCCACCCGGCCTCCCGCATGCCCACTATACGCCCTCGCTCAAAGTCAGTCAACTGCACATACGGTTCACGTCCACGCTGTCGCGGCATGCTACCAGTGTTAAAGACTGCGATGGAGCTCCGTATGCCACGGCAAACTGGCTGACACTGACGGCGGCGGTGTATAAATGCTGCGCAGCTAGCGCCATTCGACGGCCAACACCGCGGTTCCTGGTGTGTCCGCTGTGCCGTGCGTGTGATCATTGCTTGTACAGCCCTCTCGCAGTGTCCGGAGCAAATATGGTGGGTCTGACACACCGGTGTCAATGTGTTCTTTTTTCCATTTCCAGGAGTGTATGTTAATAGAATTTTTAGACTTGGAGAAAACTTTTGACAATATTGTCTGGAATACATTGTTTGGAATTCTAAAAGTAGCAGGTATAAAATACAGGAATCGGAATGGAATGGTTGTACACAATATGGAAGTTATATGAGTCGAAGGTCGTGAAAAGTAATCTGTAGTTCAGAAAAGAATGAAACAAAGTTGTAGCTTATTTCTGGTGTTATTTTGTCTGTACACTGAGCGAGTTGTGAAGAAAACCAAAGAAAAATTTGGAATGGAATTACAGTTCAAGGAGCAGAAATAAAAATGTTGAGATTTGCCACTAACATTCTCATTCCATCTGAGACAGCAAATGACTTGAAGGACCAGTTGAATGGAATGGATAGTGTCTTGAAAAGAGGCTGCCAGGTGAACATAAACAAAAATAAAACAAAGGTAATGAAATGTAATTGGGTTAAAAGGTGATGCAGAGGGAATTGGATTATGAAATGAGATACTAAAAGTATGAGATTAGTTTTGTTGTTTGGGCAGTAAATAACTGACTGTGGCTGAAGGTGGGAGGATCTAAAATACGGACTGGCAACAGAAAGAAACCCATTTTTGAAAAAGAGAAATTTGTTAACAGTGAGCATAAATTTAAATGTCAGGAGATGGAGTGTAGCCTTGTACAGAAATGAACTGTGGACTACAAACAATTCAGACAAAAAGAAAAGAACTTTCTGAAATGTGATGCTACAGAATAATCCTGAAAATATAATGAGTAGAGTGACTAACTAATGTAAATGTACTGAATTTAATGAGAGAAAGAAGAAATATGTGCCATAACTTAAGTAAAAGAAGGGAGTGGTTGATAGGACACACCCTGAGGCATCAAGGAATCATCGGTTTGCCGATAGAGGAAAGTTTTTTTTTCTGGGGGGAGGTAGAAATTCTAATGGGAGACCTAGGCTTGAATACAGAAATCAGATTCAAAAAGATGTAGGCTGCAATAGTTAGGCAGAGATGAAGAGGCTAACACAGAGTAGATTAACATGGACTAAATTCTGCAGACTCAAGACCACAGCAACAACTACAACAACACAGAAATTTCTTCACAGTTTTATTAAATGGTGTCTGTTCAGTTTTGAAGCATTCACCTACCTTTCTTCTCCTGAACTGTATATATTTTCACAAATTTTCCATTTTATATTCAGAAATACTTTAGGGATATACTTCATATCTTGCTGTATCCTACTTCTCTACATTTTTGGGCCAATTTTTTTCTTTATTCTTCACTCTTGTCATATCTTCATGGTCTGTAGAGGTTGGTCTGCAATGACTGACAGATTTTCAGTGTCAAAATTATCACCAAGATTTTTTCATGTATTAAAAAAAGAAAAAAGAAAAAAAATAAACTTTTATGTTTGCATCATTAGTATACATAGAAAAATGGCTGATAGGCTTGGCATTTGATTTCATGAAATTAACTTTTAATAGTCTGTGTGTATACTTACAGGAAGAAGACATATGCAATGTTTATAACTTGCAAGAATGGCTCTGTATAAGTGACATACGAAAAGAGAGCTGCTCACATATTGTGAGAGCAATGAAGAGTGTAAATTACCTCAAATCTCCAAGAGGTCGTTCTTTTCTGTCATTTGCAATGACACAGGATGAGAAGCTAATGGAGGTAATTAAACTTGAAAAGAAAAGTTGCTCTTTCATTATTATTGATAGTAGTAGTTTTCTCAAAATCTGTAACATAATAAGCTTTTACTTCTTGATTTATAATTGCTTTGTGTGTGAATGTCACTTGTATGTTGTAGCCAGTCATTGGTGTAGAAATCTGTGTGTACTACATTACAGTGTTTAAGGGGCTGGCTTGGTACACAGCATACTGTGGTAATACATACCACTCCAGAGGATTAATGTGTATTCTTATGGCTTTGTAGTTTGCGAATGATACTCGAAACCAAAAAGTTATAAAATAAAGTGTTGAACGTAAAGGCACAGGGATTCTTGTGAGCTGTGGACATTAAGCTAGGGGAAACCAATGAAATGTTCTTTTAAGTTAATTCTGTTGCTGATACCAAATGTTGATGGAAGGTCTTGGTGTAGTGTGTTTGATGTATATGTGAAAAATCAGTATATATGTTATTAATTCAACTTGAACTCCATATGTTATTGGTTGGAGTGAAAAATGTGTTGTAGCTTTTCTCATTTACATGCAAGGTTCGGTTAAGAAGCAGTGTGATTAACCGTAAAAGATATCACAGTGAAGTGTAAAAGGTAAAGAAGAGTTAATTACATAGAATATGACATATGTCAATACAACTTGTTCCTCAGCCTGTTGGCTCTTGTCTTATTATAGTCCGATGTTGCTATTACATACTAAACTTGAGATAATTGCATTTCAGTGAAATTTTGCTGGCAACAAGGCACCAAGCTTGCACACATGTTGAAGAAGAATGATAGCTTTATGGAAACTATTCACACTGATTTATGCCTCCACTGCAGTATCACACATTGTCACTCGCTGTAGATTGCATTTCACATTTTTGGGGCTGATGGCACTTTGACTGTGTCTTAATAGTTCATTTGTTTAATCTTCTTACCTCAAAACTGGTTATACCACTTCTGACCTTGACAGAGTTTTGTCTGATATTGTACTGCCAATGTCCTCTAGGTTTCAGCTGGTTTCCTGTTCAGTTCTGCAAGGAATTTATTACACAACACTGCTTGACAGTACTACACTTCTTATTTGTAATGCCTTGTCCATTTGTAATTCCTTGTCCATGAGTGCACCTGAGATGCTAGGTCGCTCCTTATGTTGCAATGTATGATATGAATTTGAGTGTAATTTACAGCCAAAATTGTTTGTTGTGTGAGTAAAAACTTTGTTGATTATCTGGATACATAAAATAAAAAAGCAGTAATGATACTATTTGTGACATGTCACTGAAGGAATAATTATGTTTCTTAGCTTATGCAAAACTCAGAGATCCCAATATGAAAACCCGCATTAGACAAAGCAAGTGCTACAGCAAACAGGAAAACAAACGGTAGAGGGAGAGTGGAAAGTCCAGGATGGGAAAATGACAAATGTTGTGAAAAGGATAGATTGCTACTCACTATTATAGGGTAGATGTTGAGTCACAGACAGGCATAACAAAAAGTCTACTAAAAGTAAGCTTTCAGCCAAAAGGCCTTCTTGTGAAGTAGACAACACAACGTGCGCACACATGCGCGCCTGCACGCGCGCGCCCACACACACACACACACACACACACACATACACACACACACACACACACACACACACACGGTGCCTCTTGGCTGAAACCTTAATTGTTTAACAGCCTGTTTGTTGTGCTTGCCTGCAATTCAGCATCTCCACCATATGGTAAGTAGCAAGAGTGAGAGTATTAAAATTTAGTTGTTAAATTCCAGATCTTTTGCCCAAAGTCCCAGATCTTGTCTCTCCTAGGAAGCAGCCTCTCACACACGCTAGGAACTGCTTTGGCTGAAATTCAAAGCAGAGAGTAGGGAAATTTTTGACAAAATGTGAAATGTGTGTGGGAAAGATAGAGTAGACTCCTCAGGAGGAAGAGTGTTTATATCAACAAGCAGAAATGTTAGGCCTAATGGTGTCCATAATGAATCTGATTGCACTCATATGGACAAAGGTAATCATGGTTGAGGGTCTTAGATTAATAACTGGATTTTTCTGGTGGCCACCAGGTTCAATATTATAAGTATAACCTTACAGTTGTAGATTACCGAAATTTAAAAATATATGTACAGTATCTTCTTACTTTTGTCTGATACATACTTCTGATTACAACTTTCAGCTGTCTGCGACTGTACTCACAGCTGTCAATAGTAATACAAGAGGTTTGACACTGTTTTTAATGGTGGTATCCTACTTGTCTGAGTCACAAACAAAATTCTTCCAGACGGAGCAAAAAAGATTCGTGTGTCTAGTCTGTTATACTGCTCATACAAACAGATGTGCCTTGACCAGAACAAAGGAAAGAAAACTGTAATGATAAACAAGTTATGGTGGCAATGCTCTGATGATTGGTTAGGTGTTCAAAATTTTTGCTTTCGGCATTGTAGCTGACTCCTTATAAAAACACAGTCTATTACATTTTCTGTATTTTACTTGTATCTACAGTTTACTCTCACAATGTAGTTTGAACTCTCATATCTATAGATTTCAAAGAAAATTAAATCCGAACAAATTTCTTCACAGACATTCACATTCTGTACTGTATCTTTAAGATGTAACAATTAGCTTGCAATGTGCTACATTTTTACAGGACCTGCACAGATCCTGTAAGTCCCACTTATCTGGCTGCTCTCAGGCAGAGTCAAGAGCTTATGGCCTAATATACTTAGAGGCATGGCGCACTGTCAGTGTGAAGAAAAGAAAGGTGAGCCATTTACCATTAATTTAATCTTAGTTGTTATTTCCATAGCTGTATTTTCTATATTAATGAAACAAGAAATATATTACTTGTGTTATCCACTGATGCTTGTCAGGACATGATAGCAATAATAAAAAAGATGTTCTTATTCTCTCTCTCTCTCTCTCTCTCTCTCTCTCTCTCTCTCTTTTTCTCTGCACTTATCTAATAGTTTCTTGCTTTAAAACTCATTTCATGTGGCTGCTTAGTGTACATTTGCAACCACTAGTGAGCAGATTTCCACTTGCGGATCATATCTTTGAGTCAATGGCTAGAGAATCCAAAAACTGGTCAGCCACAAAATTAAAAGGAAAGTTTTTCTCCTTTCTTATTGTAGCAATATATGCACATTCATATATGTCAGTGTGACATGGTCACAAACAGAATTGTATCCACAGTAAGTTACTGTTTTTGTGCTGTCTTCAAGTGAATGTGCCATTTGTGTTCCATGTTTAGACTGGAATTGTCCTTAAGAACTGCATAAAATTTTGTCGCCTGAAACATGGTAAAGTAATTTTCCTGGTGGCTGTAAGTTTTCCCATTCATTTTTGACTGTGAGTTAGTCCAGTGCTGAATAAATTTATATATTGTTATAGACTGATTGTGAAAGGATCCCTTACTTGCAAGAATTGCGGGGAAAGTTTTGAGAAAATTGTAATACACTGACTCCATCGCAGTTAAGAATCTTGACATTGTACTTCACTGCAAATCATGACATGGAGTTTCTTTGGTTTGAAGGGTCATAAGTTAATTTCTCATTAATTATATCAAAAGGATGAGTCATTGCAGGAAACTAATTAGTTTTCTTGTTAGTTAAGTATGGTGAGAGAACACACGTTTTTTATCCGTGCGGTCTGGATTTTAACATTCCAAGGTGAAAGTACAATCTTGATTAGAATAAAGGAAGTTAAGTAACAGATTTCAATGTAGCCTCAGTAATTTGAAACTATTCGCAAAACATACATACTGCAACTTTGACAGATTTGTTCATAAATGATTCGTGAAATAACTGGTTTCAGCTATTCGAAAACATAAGGTGATCGTTTGAAAACTAAACTCAGCTATCTAACTGCTTCTTAATATTACAACAAGTTAAATAAATTGTTTGAGGATACTGTCTTTCTTTTTCAGTTACACACAGTGCAATTTTATCTGGACTATACAAAACAGAATATTGAGTGTCCATTAATTTTGCACATGCAGTGAGGCATAGCAGTTATCATGCTGCAGGTTACCAGTTCAAGCCCAGCCACAAGCAATGATTTGTTATTTATCATAACTGAAGGTTTTTGAAATTTCTTGTGTGTGTCTATTGTGGGATATTCAGTGTTCATATAAATAACAGCATTTTCTGTCCAGGAATTGAGTTCTGTCAGTACAATGATGTTTGTAATAAACATGCTTTCAGCACTAAGTATTGTACTTCAGTGAAGATCCTGCTTTCAGTTTTGGAACTGATTGTGGTTATGATATGAAATTGTTCGATGTAGACACTAGATACTTAAAAATATTCATATCACCATGGTTCCAACTAGGCAATGTAAAAGCCATTGCCTACACTGACAGGAACTGGAATACAAATAGTACATCATTCCCAAGGTCTTTATATTCAGAAAACCAATGGATTCTGAAACAGCAATAAGTCAGCTGCATATCAAGCATCTCAGTGTTTTCTGGAGACTTTGGTCAGGACTGAAACGATTTAAGTGAGTTGCCGAATACAACTGTTGGGATGACTTGTTTGGCAAATGTGTACTTGTACTTGGATTGCGCAATCTAAGAGTAGTCTGAGAACAACAAAGAGAAACTCATTATCTTTAATGTATTCTGGATCGAACTGAAGAAAACATTTGGTAACAGTCAGCAGCAAGTCCACATAGCAGAAGAACAATTGAAGAACCGAGCCCAATGTCATTGCGAAACTACAGTGTCATACATGCTGAATGCTGTGGCCTTATGCCACATCATAAATCCATATATGACAGAAGCCAGCAGACTCTCACACTTGAGGAAAGGAGTCACAGAAGACATGTACCAAGGAAGGATGTCATGATGACAAGAGGAATCATCAAGTAGTATCAGCGAAAATGGGGGGGGGGGGGGGGGGGAGTAGGCTGTGAGAGGGATATGACCTGTCAACTGAGATCCATATGACAGGTGTGGAAGACCACCATTGACCTCGCATCTCTCACATGCCAGATAGTAAGAGAAGAGATACAGTAGTTTAAGGCAGTCAGAACTATTGGACTGAGTAAGCAAGAATAAGAGCCATGAATGTTGACCTCATGTCAAGATGTGATAGAGTAGGTTGAAGAAGAGGCACATAAGTCTTTAGTCCTGATTTCCTCCACCAGCTAAACTTGCCTGGAAGAATAGGTTCGGACTTAGGCTTCAGCAGTCAGATGAGAATCCAGCAGCCAACAAATGTGGATGCAATCAACTCCTCTGCCAGTACCCCACAGAATAGACATTTTCAGGACAGAGTTGATAACTAGTATGTTTCCACTGCTAATACTCCAGACATGTTCTCTGCTACTGCAGAGAAAGAAGGCGAGTGACTGACAACTACTCCGGCAGATGTCAGTCATTGCAACAGCTCTATTCATGCCAGTCAACTGCAGATGGTTCAAGTCACTCCATGGAACAAAGCACATTGCTGTACCCTAGTTGGGATCACTCCCCAACATACTGTAACTGTTCCCCATCGACACACAGAGGTACTACCCACACTCCTAGCTGCAGACTTCAGGAAAACTATACAAGGTGACCACCTTTGGAGGTGAGTCCACCCCAAATGAAAATCCTACATAGAAGACAGTCACCAAGATATCAGTAATCTGATTGATGTCATCATTGCCAGCCAACCTTTCTTAGCAATAGGTGACTCAAGAACTTCCTCTTCTGTAATGTCAAAAGCTTATTGTCACCAGCTAAAGAAGACTGTGTTTGGTGATACAAAAGTGATTGCCCTGGAAGTCACAAATAGTAAATACATCTAGCTGACTGAAACATCTGTTGCAAGAATGTTGATCTGTGGCAAGACACAGCCCTTCAAATCTGTCATTTTGACAGAATGTATTCATAATGTTATTCTCAGACAAGACTTCTTGCAGACATCACGAGTAATCATAGACTGTGGAAGATCAGAACTCTAGATTGAAGAAGTTATTCCAACAATTTCAATGTCAGTTTTTGCCATTGAAGACATTTTATCTCACCATCGTCAATGAGATGAGTTCCAGTCAGCAATCCAGATGCTTAAATTTTGGAGCTTTTGTTAATTGCAAAAAGCTTGAAACTTTTGTCGATTGCAAAAAACTACTCAGGCTGAGAAAAGAAATTTCTGTGCCAGCAATAATCATAAGAATTGCAGATGGTCAGGGAGAACTTTGGATAACTAATTGTCAAGAGCAGCCACAACTCATCCCTAATGGTATGTGCCTAAGAACAACTGTACCAGTCCATGAAGAGAAGCGTAGTACCATTGATGAAGAATTGTTCCCCACTACCACTATAAACAACACAGAGAAAGAAGTTACTGTCAGACTGCCAACAGAATCTGGCCTGATTGAGGAACAACCTTGATGAGTGTTAGCCATCCTTCACCAATTTTTGGATGCTTTTCTGTGCTGCTTAGCAACAACTGAACAGAATCACAAAGAAAGGTGGCTACCTGTTGCCATACATTGAGAACACAGTGAACTTCATGAAAGGAGAAAAGTATTTCTCAGTTATGACAATGCAGACAGGCTACATGTAAATCAAGGTTGATGAGGCTGCCTTCATAGTTCCAGATGGCGTCTGAGTGTAAAGTTATGCCATTTGGACTGTCAAATGCTCCCGCTACCTTTGAACATATGATGGGTAACCTACTTCAGCATCTCAAGTGGATGAAATTTCTTTGCTGTCTGGGTGACATAGTCTCCCTTTCCCCTTTCAAGACATTTGCAGACTATCTAACCCACCAGACAACTGAGTAGTAGTGTGTTCAAACTGCATGCCTCTGCCTGAAGCCAAAAAAATGCCTGCTCAAGAATTAAAAATCTAATTAATGGTGGTGGAGTCTGTCTGGATCCAGCAAAAATGCCCAGAGAAAATAAGAATAGTCACAAATTTTCTGACTCTGCATGTTCATGATGTAAAAACTTTTCTTCAAATATGCTCTTACCACTGGCGTTTCATAAAGGATCTCTGTTCTAAGGCACAAGCCTTCCAAGAACTACTGCAGGGAGATGCCAAATTTTCCTCGAAAGAGGTGTAAGAAAGATCTTTTCTTGTCTTTAAGGAGGTGCCAACATTACCACCAATTCTAGCATCATGTGATGAGAACGCTGAGACAGAGTTTCACACTGATGCTAGCGGTAATGGGATAGATGTTCTCGTGCACATTCTGGGAGATTCTGAAATGGTGTTAGCTTATGCTTCCAGAGTACTCTCCAAGTCTGAAACGAATTACTGTACAACTGAGAGTGTGTGTCTTGCAGTTGTTTGAGCCAGACCATCATTCTGTATGCTGGCTGACTCACTTGAAGGCCCCATTGTGTCAGCTGATGAGGTGGGCACTGAGGCTCCAGGAGAATGTTGTCTCAGTGGTATACAAAAATTGATCCAAACACAAGAAAGCTGACTGCCTTGCAAGGAGTCCTTTGGCAGAACACAGTAGTTGGATAAAATCTCAGATATCATTGAGTTAAATGACGTTATTACTGAGCAGATGGGAGATCTAGAATTACTGAAAACCATAGAAACTTTGAAAAAGGAGAAACTCACCAAAGGTGAATTCCAGTTAATAAATGGAATGTTGTATAAGAGGAACTATGATCCAGTGGCACAGAAATGGTGCTAGTTATCGCGGCTCATATACAGCCAGCTATCCTGAAGTTTTTCTCCATCGCACCTACAAATCGGTTGCAGGTAATGGAAGTATGTGCTGCACTTAACGCCAGGGCATTCGCTATCAGTTCTACCTGCAGCAACACCATTTCACCACAGTGGAATTAATATCCTGGGAAAGTTCCCAAGGTTGACAAATGGAAATCGATAGATAATACTCTACACTGCCTACCTCACATGCTATGCTGTCACCAAAGCTGTGCCAGCTGCTGCACCTTTGGAAACTGCAAGGTTTCTTGTAGAAGATGTCATTTTGAAGCACAAAGCACTCTCTGAATGTGGAACAATGTTACAATTGAGGCTGGTATTAGAGGTAATTTCAGGTTATGTCTCATCCACGGGATGACCACTGCCTACCTCCCACAGACAAATCACTTCACAAAATACTTTAATAAGATATTGGCAAATATGCTCTTGTTGTATGGCAATGTCGAACAGAGAGAATGAGGTACAGTAATGTGTGTTGTGATATTCATGTATTACACAGTGAAGAATGACAATGCAGGCTTAGCTCTGTTCTTTCTGCTCCATGGTCACGAGTTAGAAACAACAAGGGATACGTGTTCCCATTTCACTTGGGCAACACTCATGATGACTACATGAAATGCCTCATCACAAGGGTGGTGGAAGCATGCTTTCATATGGACCCTTGACATCCAGGAAAAGGGCTGAGAGCACTATAATACCAAGCACCAGCCAGTGGGATCTACATCTACATCTACATGATTACTCTGCAATTCATAACTAAGTGCCTGGCAGAATGTTCAACGAAACACCTTTAAGCTTTATCTCTGTTTTGTATTGTGTTAGTTACACTTAGGCTTTCCAGGATTTGCATTTCGCCTCCTTCCTTTGGCCACTTAATGGATGAAGGCACTTATTACCTTGCAGTTTAGTCCCTTTCACTTTAAACCAACTGATCACCAACTGCTTCCCTACCATTCCACACTAGGGCAGGTCACAGGAGAAATGAACAATTAAATCAGTGTGGGAGACTTGGTTCAGATTTTTACAGCTGTGGAAAGTGGGACTATCAGAAAAGTTACTAGAACACTACTTTGAGCCATATCTTATTCAAGTCGAGGACTATGTCACTTCATCAAGAAGACAAAAGCACAGCAATGTTGTCTGCATCCTTTGTATGAAGCCCTACTACAGTCCTGGGGTTCATCCCATACTAAATAGTAGCATTTTCTTTCCAGGAGTCAAGTCAGTGTGTATACGACCCGGGAAAACCGGGAGATCTGGGAAAAACCAGGGAATTATTTCATCTGGGAGAAAACTCGGAAAAACCCGGGAATTTTTAATTTTCAAACTTTTCAGTTAAATTTTTGTAATGTTGGCTGGTAAGAACCGATACTCTAACAAAGGATATTACTGTATCCCACTACTGCAGAGTTATACTTCAACAATAAAACATAAATGAGATAAAAAAAATGAAAATAACTGAAATTGCAAAGGAAATGTGCCATATACAACAACTACACACAGTTCTCATGCAAGCCTCCTGTGGTAACCACAACCAACAGCGGGAACACCTTGGGCTGCGGATCGGAGCCGCCAGGCGGGCAAGCACGCCTGGAGCACGCACCACTGGGTAAACACAGGACGAGTCGGACGACAGACCAACGACAACTTACAACAACCGACCACGACCGACTATGAGCGACACAACAAGGAAGAGATAAACAACGGAGGCTTGTGGAAACCACAACACCAAACACCAAACGTAAATCCACTCGGAACCAGAGCCAGGCAAATGTCAACAACGAGCAACGACCAGAACGCAGTACCGCCAAGATAGAAACGAAATCCAGAGCGAGTACCAGACTGGCTGGACTAGGGCAAAGTGGGTCCCTATATACGAAACCGGAGGGAGCAGCTATTGGCCGCTGTCTACATGTGGCTTAGCGGTGGCGCCCTCGCTGCGCGAGAGCTGCTGCGCGGAATAGCCGCCGCGAAGGCGGAGCCCTCTATGGGCTGACCACGTCCATTTGTTCTGCCGCGTGTTCAACTTCCGCGGCGGAAGGTACTAGACCTCTGCCAACAGCAAAATGTGTCAAAGGCTTTAGGAAGACTATGCAGTGCTTCATAACAAATTGCCTCCGATGAGCTTGAAGTCACAACTGTTTACATTATATTCGTTTTAGTAATTATGAGTGGGCTCATGCGCATGCTCAGTTGAGTCACGCTTGAGTAGTAGATTCTCCCGCTTCTTGCTACAGGAATGTGGCTGTTGGCTGTGCAAGCAAACACAGCAAGCAGCTAGATGCTACCGGGAAAAGGGGGCACCAAATTCATATTCTCGAGGAAAAAAAAACTTGTGTTCACAAAGTGCCTAGCATCTAGCCCACGTTGGCCTATCAGTTATTTATATTATTTTGAAACACATCCCTGTTGGTTTTTGAACACATTTTAAGTTGATTTCTGAATGAATCATTAGTTGATTTTTGAATGCGTTCATAGTGTGTGTGATGCCTCTGTCAGGAGAATCCTCATTGCATCTAGAAATAAACTTTCCACAGACAAAAGGGATGGGGCTATATGAGCTGAGCAGAGTAAATCCAAACAGATGACTGCCAGTTGCTGTCTGATTATGAGGTTGATTAACTTTGCAAATGATCAGCATTGTTATAATTACTAGCGAAATCCATAGATTCAGACTACCAGAACAGAAATAAATGGCTAACAGGAATAACATGTTAGAAAGATTACATATTATCTTCTCGGTGTATTCAAGAAAATGAAATTTCAACAGAAAATTTTTTTCTAGTTGTACAGTGCCCAGCTAGCAGCCGCTTAAGTTCTATTCTGGAAGTAACATGGAAAACGTGTTGTACAAACATGTAACAATGTCTAACCGGAGAATAATTGCGGGATAACTAAACTGGTGATTCTGGCAGGGCTAGTGAAGTTAATTGGCGAACAAATTTTGACAGTGGCAGGAATAGCTACAGAATTGGTGATGACAAGATTGTTTGTTAGAACGAGGAAGTAGAAGAAACAAGGACATCACACAAATTATAGAAGAATAAGTTGATTCCAGATTTATATAAAAATTTTGTAATACTACTTCTCGATCTCATGCTTGAGAAACCGGTGCGCATGAATGAAATATGAAACTATTTCCTGACATAAAGCTTTTTGCTTTTAGTAGGCCTAATATGCATTTGATATTGGTACTTTGTGAATTATATTTTGTCATGTTATAAAAATGACCATTTTTTCCAAAACAGTCTTGTTTATTAGGTGTGTGTTAGAAAATTGCTACAATATTAGAAAGGCCTATTTTGTTTTATTTAGCAGACAGTGACAAAATAGACGTAATCAGATCGAGAAACCACACCAGTCTTGGGTATTATTTAACAACTTGTTCAGTATTAGATAATGACATTTCAATTTTTCATGAAGCAAAACGTTTGACTAACTTTGTTGAGGTAATAGATTCTTTCGCAGAAAGGAAAGCACACCATGTAAAGTTGTAGCAAGATAGAGAGAGAAAAATGCTAGGAGCTAAGGATTGAAGAAATGTGAACTTTCTTGCTTCTCTCTTGTCTTTATTGGTTATGTCACACAAAACAGCAAATTATTAGCTAATAGGCAATAAGGAGTGCAGATTTTCTGAAGAGTTCATGTTCTCTCAATTACAAATAATCCCATCCGCTATTAATTGCGAGATTTTTTTTTAAGAGGGGCAGGCTGTCAAACCGGCTGATGGGAGCAGGAGAGGCACTGCAGGACATTTCAATTTCCACTGTCCTGAATATAGTTTGATGGTATCCATTACAAAATGTACACGTTTCAATTTCACTGAGGGAAATAAAGTGGCGCGTGACAGAAGAATGCTGTGTGAAGAGACGTGGCACTGCATTTTGGCACACGTAAGACAAAATACTAGGGTTGGAGCTTAAATAGTGGCAACTATTTATTTACAACTGATGCAAAAGAGTTACATGTTTGCACCTGCTACTGTTCTGCAAAGTAGTCACCAGCATTGTGTAGAACCCATTGCCAGTGTTGTGGAAGGCATAGTACACCGTTAGCAGACCCTGTTCTGTTGATGGTGCGAATAGAGTGGTCTAAAGTTATGGCGATCCTTGTGTACAACTGTGATGGTGTTATCCTAAAGCATTATGTTCCTCCACAGCAGACCGTCAATGCACAGTATTACTGTTTGTCTTTGGAGCATCACCTGCGACCAGCTTTGTGAAAGAAGCGGCGACACTTTCTGCGCAACCCACCCATCATTTTACGCGACAATGCACAAGCTGTGGCTGTTCGGTCGATGGGACTGGGAAGTACTGTACCATCCACCATATTCCCCGGACTTAAATCCTTGTGACCTTGATTTGATTACAAAGATGAAGAAACCACTTCGTGGCATTCTCTTCAGAACTGTTCCAGAGATTCGACAGGCAGTAGACCGCTCTATTCGCACCATCAACAGAACAGGCTCTGGTAACAGTATACTACGCCTTCCACATCCTGGCAACAGATTCTACACAACGTTGGTGACTACTTTGAAGGACAGTAACAGGTTCAAGCATATAGCTCTTTTGTATCGGTTGTGAATAAATAGTTGCCACTATTTAAGTTCCAACCCTCATAACATGTCTTACATTTCCTCGAACACATATGTTTTATGTTTCAGACTTCTCAGAAAGATGTGCACTACAAGATGAACATATTTTTCAAAATTCGATTTTGTGTTAGTACGGACCCAGTTTGCAAATATCGTGGATCCGGGGCTGATGGGCAGAGCAGTCTGAGTTATAGTGGGTAGTCTTCACATGATCCATGTTTACATTTAGTGATTTTGCTGTTTCCCCTTCGTTTACTCTCACGTCAAATGACAACAAAATGGATATCTGTGGCCGGGAGCTATCAAGTGAATTAAAATAGATTCACGTAAGTACAGAAGGTTAAAATATGTTATTAGCATTAATCACCTTGCAGAACAATGAAATTATTTTTGTTTGTTTGCTAGAGAAATTTGACTTTTATTAACCTTTTCCGCAACGGCAGTCAATGTATTTGAAACAAAATTTTTAAATTCACTGTACTGGCTAGTACACTGCATTTCAAGTGCACGTTTTCATCTTCTAGCATGTATGGCATTGCCATAATAAAGAACCAAACATGATATAATACAGTACTGGTGCTCCAAGAAAATGTACATCCCGAAAACCACACTGAAAAGCTTAATGTCAGGTCAAGGTCTACTTCATTGCAAATCTGGACATTTGAATGTGCACTTTAAGAATGCTATTGAAATGTGCACATTTTAGTATGGTTCACAAAATTCCAATGCTCTTGGAGTATCCTCTGATGTCTTGTTTCTTTTATGACATAAAGTATGATCTTTTAATGTTTTCCACGAACATACATATGGGCTTCCTACATCATGGTAGCTGCACAAGCACAATGACACCTGTTATCTGCGTTCTTTGGCAACTGCTGGAACAAACCTGTTTCTAACAGGTCGTGGGAAAATATTGCAAATGCTAGTTTGAAAAGTGTTACTTTCAAAGTAAATTTATTTCTACATAAGTTGAACTATGTGCGAGAATGTACCATGAATTTCTTAAATCACAGAGTGTTTGACTCTCATTTAAAAATCAACACTTTGATGCCAAGCCATTTAGAATTTTGAACCCTGAAGATAGACATTTATTTCATTATTAAACATTTTACTGGCACATTTGTGTGATGTATCTGAAAGTGTAACACGTGTAAAAAAGATCAACATTATATGCGAAAGCTTAGCTTCTCTTGCAGCTTATTAACCTTAGAGACAAATATTATATGTGAAAGCTTTGCTTTTCTTGAAGCAACAGTATGTATGTTAATTTAAATTATTAACTTTCCCTGTTTGTGTGTTCATACTACTTAACAGTGATGTTGCTGTTGGCTGACTACATCACGTGTCCTATGCTGTGAATATTCACTGTCATCGGCTGGCGAGATTACGTGATATGAGCTATCACTGGCTTACAAAAGTGCATCGAAATCTCAATTTCAATGATTCAGAAAGTAACATGCAGTTTTTGGTGGAATTCTGATGTATACTTTCGTAATACGAAAATACACAGCGTACATGTTGCTGCACATTAAAGATATTTCCAAAACGTATCTTTTTCCCTGAATTTCGTTTTATAAAGTGCTGGGAAATTGTATGCCCGTGTATAAAACCATAATCATGCAAAGGATTGATAAGTTTTGCAGTTCCTAAGGAAAATATACGTCATTTAACATGGAAAAAAATGTGTTTTCACCTGGGAGAAAGAGTGTTTTTAACCAGGAAATCCGGGAAAAATCGGGGATTCCCCCCCTCCCCACCCTTGTCTGCGTATACACCCTGCAAGTTCTCTCTGAACATAGGTGTTTTTAATAAAGATGCTTGCAGTGCTAAGTGTTGCACTCTCCTACATTTGGATTTGGACTTGATTGAGGTTGTGTTCTGTGTTAATTGTGCCAGGAATGCTTCCAGAAGGTACCAGTATCCAGCTCCAAAGTGGCCACTGTGACTTCGATTGGCCTATGCATATACTTGTATGTACACAGCTGGAGCATGCCAGCTGCTACTGGAGTCCCATCTGCAACAACACATCTGCTCTTGTACATTCTGAGATACGTGATTTTGGGCTGTGCAGACTGAGCAATGTGGCCAAAGTGTGTCAGGGCTGTTTGTAGATCTGATACTTCACAAATTTGTCCAAGCACCGACTTTACCTTTTTGTGTTTAAAATTTTCTTCTGTATATGAAGACAACTAGCAATGTTGTTGCAAAAATCCTTCACTTTGCTTAAAAGTGTAAAAGGTTATGGTAGTGTTGGCAGGGGGTGGGGGTCCATTAGTAGCTGTTGCAGGGATGACTATGGAAAACCAGTTACAAACAGTGTACGTGCAAGCAATCCACACCCAGCAAATAGCTCATACCCGTAATCAACATGTTGTTAGTAGTACATGCTTACAAGTCCACTATCAGCAATTACTTTACCTCATTCCAAAATACCAGTACAGTCTTGTCTGTGGCTCTGTTAATATCTAACTGTCACACAAGAAAAATCAAAACACTTTAATGACCTAATCATACTGTATAAGCTTTTAAGACCAGTGTTTAATTCAGTTAAAATTTCCGGGCTGAGAGGCATAGGTCGATATATAAAGATAGATCCTGTTGTGTAGTCTCAAAGAGCAGGAGACATCCTTAGAGGTAAAAAGGCACCAGCAACTTGAAAGACTTGCACTTTGTATGGAACCCATACCAAGGAGGACTAACAGGGTACATTGGACCTACACAAAGGGTAGCATGATTGATCACAGATTTATTTTGAGTTATGAGTGCATCAAAAAAATGCTGGAAATACCTGAAGTGGCACACAATTGAAGATGGGTGTCAATTATCCTGCAGAAACCTGCATACAGAATTTCAAGGACTACTGTTAAGTGAGGAATATATTAATCTACTACAGACTCTTTTTGTATCACTCCTATAGGAAACAAACAACCGAAACTCCAGGTAGGAATATCAACAATATAGGGAAAGATAGGTTGCTACTTACCATAAAGAAGACACATCAGGTCACAGACAGACACAATAAAGATACTCACAAAAAGCATTCGATCGTGCACACACACACACACACACACACACACACACACACACACACAAAAGCAAGTACACCTAACACACAGACAGCCGCCAACTACAGCATCTGGCCCGAGATGCTGGAGTTGGCGGTTGTATGTGTATGAGGTGTGCTTGCTTGTTAATGGTGTGTGTGTGTGTGTGTGTGTGTGTGTGTGTGTGTGTGTGTGTGTGTTTTTTACTGTTGAAGGCTGTGGCCAAAAGCTTTATGTGAGTGTCTTTTAATTGTGCCTGTCTGCAACTTGACATGTCTTCTTTACAGTAAGTAGCAATCTGTATTTTCCTATAGGAAAGACGAAGACAAGATTAGACTGATCACAGCTCTTACAGTTGCATAGCCATTCTTCCTGTTCCACACATGTGAATGGAGTGGAAAGGAAACATAATATTTAGTTTAATGAGAAGCACTTTCTGCAATGCATCTCAGTGATTTGCAGTGTATGGTAACAGACAGAGTGGTAGATTTCTCCCAAAAAATTAGTAAGGGTAATGATGAAACTGAGTGTTCTTATCTCCAAAAGAAACCCCCCCCCCTCTCTCTCTCTCTCTCTCTCTCTCTCTCGCTCTCTCTCTCTCTCTCTCTCTCTCTCTCTCTCTCTCTCTCTCTCTCACACACACACACACACACACACACACACACACACACACACGCCGAGCGAGGTGGCGCAGTGGTTAGCACACTGGACTCGCATTCGGGAGGACGACGGTTCAATCCCGTCTCCGGCCATCCTGATTTAGGTTTTCCGTGATTTCCCTAAATCGTTTCAGGCAAATGCCGGGATGGTTCCTTTGAAAGGGCACGGCCGATTTCCTTCCCAATCCTTCCCTAACCCGAGCCTGCGCTCCGTCTCTACACACACACACACACACACACACACACACACACACACACACACACACAATTCATACTGGTCAGCTGCATGACTTGCTGCAGTTTCTATATGGTGGAAAGACTCAAAACTTAGTTCATCCCAGTGTATAACATACTTTCAGTCAAAGAAATTTTATGCTTCACAAATATGAATGTAGTTGAAAGGATAATGACTGACTAGGAATACACAGAATCCAGTAAGTCTGTTGGGAGGAAAATAAAAATAATGAAGGAAAGAAGAGGAAGGTACGGGGAATAAAACATCCAAAAAACTTGGTTTGGGAGACAGGTGTTGGCAGGCTAAACTGTAGTACCCGGCTGCCAGACACACGAGTAATACTCTGTGAAATGTGGCAGGTGGACATTTTTTAAATGAGAAGTATTGACTTCTTGAAATGAAATGACAACGTTTCTGCCATTGATTGTAATTACAGTTGGTACTGTACCTGCCCGAAGGTACTCACTTGGGTTTTAGCGAAATGCAATTTCATTACCATTTCAGTGGATTTCAGATTTAAAGGCAACATTGGATGGGTGATATCCTTCACCAATGCAATTTTCAAGCCTTTGTTAAAAAATTTATGTACTCATATTTAAATATTTTGCATTCCATTTTTGTCACTTCTTCCTTGTTGCTTTCTTTGATCTGTGTGGAATTTGTAAGTGCAAATGTGTGATTTGAGGTAGCCTCATAGAAACAGCCTCAAATGGAGAAACCAGGGAACACTGGGGCTCGATGTATGTCATCAAAATGTGAAAAAGTCTTTCTGGATATGTGTGCCAAAGAGTTCACTAGTAGTGGTGCATTGTGTGTGATTGGAAGAAAGTATTTTTAATATGGAACAGGTTTAGATTTTTTAGTTGTGGAAATAAGAAAGTTCTGAAGATGTGATCATGTCATTCAGTTTCCAGAATGAGATTTTCACTCTGCAGCGGAGTGTGCGCTGATATGAAACTTCCTGGCAGATTAAAACTGTGTGCCCGACCGAGACTCGAACTCGGGACCTTTGCCTTTCGCGGGCAAGTGCTCTACCAACAGAGTGAAAATCTCATTCTGGAAACATCCCCCAAGCTGTGGCTAAGCCATGTCTCCGCAATATCCTTTCTTTCAGGAGTGCTAGTTCTGCAAGTTTCGCAGGAGAGCTTCTGTAAAGTTTGGAAGGTAGGAGACGAGGTACTGGCAGAAGTAAAGCTGTGAGTACCGGGCGTGAGTCGTGCTTCGGTAGCTCAGTTGGTAGAGCACTTGCCCGCGAAAGGCAAAGGTCCCGAGTTCGAGTCTCGGTCGGGCACACAGTTTTAATCTGCCAGGAAGTTTCATATCAGCGCACACTCCGCTGCAGAGTGAAAATCTCATTCTGGAAACATCCCCCAGGCTGTGGCTAAGCCATGTCTCCGCAATATCCTTTCTTTCAGGAGTGCTAGTTCTGCAAGTTTCGCAGGAGAGCTTCTGTAAAGTTTGGAAGGTAGGAGACGAGGTACTGGCAGAAGTAAAGCTGTGAGTACCGGGCGTGAGTCGTGCTTCGGTAGCTCAGTTGGTAGAGCACTTGCCCGCGAAAGGCAAAGGTCCCGAGTTCGAGTCTCGGTCGGGCACACAGTTTTAATCTGCCAGGAAGTTTCATATCAGCGCACACTCCGCTGCAGAGTGAAAATCTCATTCTGGAAACATCCCCCAGGCTGTGGCTAAGCCATGTCTCCGCAATATCCTTTCTTTCAGGAGTGCTAGTTCTGCAAGTTTCGCAGGAGAGCTTCTGTAAAGTTTGGAAGGTAGGAGAAGAGGTACTGGCAGAAGTAAAGCTGTGAGTACCGGGCGTGAGTCGTGCTTCGGTAGCTCAGTTGGTAGAGCACTTGCCCGCGAAAGGCAAAGGTCCCGAGTTCGAGTCTCGGTCGGGCACACAGTTTTAATCTGCCAGGAAGTTTCACGTCATTCAGTGGTGACTACAAAAATAAATACACTGGTCGATGATGCCAAAAGTATCTTGTCACAAGCACACTGTTACACTCTCAATATGGAGGGGTTTTTCACAAATCTTATGAGGATTCTCAACCTCATCCTCAGAAAGAGTGCTTGCCTTACCTTCTCAATGTTTTCCAGGATTTTTACAGTCTCATATAGACCAAATGACTTTTTCTTTACAATACTTGTTGTTTGCAGGCTTAGAACTTTCCTGAGGATTGTATTGCAACTGGGATTGGTATCTTGAATCCCTAGTTTGAAGTGAATGCCACATAGCCACTGTGCTGCTGTTACAGGCTAACATATGCAAACGGGGATGTTCCATCATCCAAAGCAAGGCCATCTCACCTTTGTAGGCACAATATAGTCTGTGTTCCAAAAACATCTGCTTCCTGTTGCTCATCTTACACTAATGTCCTACATAATTTTATGTTTTAGAAGAATTGGACATTACTAACCTCTCCTTCCTCGTTAATTCTCAACATATTTTTTTGTTGCAGCATATCGAAGAGCACTGCATCCGTGATCTGATGGAGCTTGCCGTGACGTTACCTCGAAAAGAAACTGAAATGAGCCCCTCTGGCTTAAATGTTCTGACATTTCTTCATGAATTCCATTCATGTAAAAGCTGTGACGCCATTTGTGAAATGCTTACATCACAATATGATCTGTTCCTGTGGAAACAGCTTCAGGTAATTCTTGATGCTTAATGGTAATCTTCCTGTATTTTGAGATTGACAGTCGTACAACAATTTTACGAACAGCTACACCACCTCCTTTTTCATCCAACCCCTTCATGTACTATCAAACCTTCCTTTTGCCTCCCAATCCACTTTGAATAGTAAACTGTCCACTTTAATATCTGTTCATTAAGCCTTAAATATCTACTTGCTGTCAAATTAGTAGACATTGCCTCTTATATCAAGTGGATATTTTGATCTACTATCACTGAGAAAGTGGCATTTGTTATTTCTGATATTTGCTATATTTTTAAATTAACTGTTAAAGAAAAGCACTGAAGTATGCAAAGAAGGTGGGTAGCAGAATATCTGGAATGGAACCTGAGTCAGTGGCATTATGTTCTCTTCACAAACAAACGCAGGATGTGTCTGACACTTGATATCTACTAACGATGTGTGTGGAGGCAGTCAGGTACCAGCACACATTTCAAGCATGTAATCCTATGGGTTCAGCAGGGATGTGAGTAAGTCATGTTTTCCATGATTATCGTATACAGATGGCAGATGCCTCTCATCACTATTCAGTGTAATTTGAGGACTGTGTGCTATTAGAGCAGCAGAGCACCTGTTGTTCAGTACTACAGTTAACATTTCAGAAGTTGGTTCATATTTCAATATGATAATTCATAAATGTACTGCAACTCCTCTTGAGCCAGTTCATTTGATTGAGCATATTTGCAACTGGTTTAAACCAGCAGCACATCATCGCCTCAAGAGAGCTGCCATTAAGGTGTGGGACATTAGTGGAAATGTTACAGCCACGGAGTGGGCAGCACACAGGTTAATATGCAAGCATGCTACAATGTATGAGGTCGAGCAACAAGGTATTGAATGTTTCCTAACCGAAATTTTGATTTCACAGGGGTACATTCCCAAATAGATTCCCTTCATTTTGATGATGATGATGATTGTTGTTGTTGTTATTGTTGTTGTTATTGTTATTGTTGTTGTTGTTGTTGTTGTTGTTATTGTTGTTGTTGTTATTATTCTTGAAGTTTTCCCGACATACTGAATATTCTGTGAAGTTTCAGGATTGCAGCCGGATCATGTAGACTTCTCACCACAATATTTTGGATGGTAGCCCTGCAGCCATCTTCAGGTGAATGCCCGACACTGGAGACTGGTAGTTCACATTGTCGGCTTTATAGCAAAAAAGGTGTGGAAGTGCTTGCGCATTGGCAGCCAACATGCGAGCGTCCTCTGTCGAAATCCGCGCTCCCTGCAAATACTGTGACATGCAGGTGCATGCGTAAAGGTGAAACTGCATGTCTGTCCTCTGTCGAAACACCCACTCATGTCACTAAAAACAAACGTCAGATGACGCCAGATATTTCATTATGAATAAAACGTTTTCTCTCAGTAGAAATTGAAGAAATCATCAGGTCCCAAGCCCTATCTAGTTGAAATTTATGAGATTTTGTGCCAGAAGTATTTCCACATATTCTTTAATTACTTAATCCCAAAAGGATCTCACAGGGGGCAAGATTTTTGTGGCAGAATAATCCATAGAATATTCTATGGTAATAAAATCCTTCGCTATGGCTGACATACTGGGCTGCGAAAGGCGAGTGTGGCGCTCATGTTCAACGCGCCTTTCAGGTACTGTACGTATCGTCTGACCTATATACGCGTTGCCACACTGGCACGGAATTTTGTAAATACCGGTCCTCCACAGACCCAGATTGTCCTTTATTGAACCGAGAAGGGCACTAATCTTCGCCGCCAGCCAGAAGGTTACTTTAACTTGATGTTCCCTTAGGATCCTGCCTACTATAGAGGAAAGGCTGCCAACGTATGGAAGGAACTCGTTCCTTATCTTCTTGGTATTGTGGGTGGTCACATTTCTTCTTCCTTTGCGCTGCACTAGTCTGATGTGGAGAGTAACCATTATCTTTAAATACCAACTGCAGATGTTCTAGCTCCTTTGTAAGGCTGTCTCGTCAGAAACAAGATGAGCCCAGTGCACCATCGTTCTAGGGACACCTGTTGTTGGTGTAGGGTGATGGTAGCTCGACGCTTTCAGATAAAGGTCCGTACATGTGGGCTTACTGTAGAAAGAATGTCCTAATGACCCATCCACTTTCCTAGTATCCAAGACATCCAAAAGTGGTAAGCAGCCATCCATCTCTATTTCGATTTTAAACTGGACGTTCTTGTGGACCAGGAGTCAGACTGGGAGTATTCTGGCGATATATAGATGACTCTTTTGTAATGTGTCCCCATGGTGAAGAAGAACTTTCACGCTTCTTGCACCGTCTAAATTCCATCCACAAGAACATCCAGTTTATGATGGAAACAGAGAAGGAAGGTTGCTTATCATTTTTTGGCATCTTGGATACTAGGAGAGTGGATGGGCCATTAGGGCATTCTGTCTACCATTAGCTCACAAATACAGACCTTTATCTGAAAGCATCGAGCTGCCATCACCTTTCACAAACCACTGGCATCCTTAGAACAATGGTGCACCAGGCTCATGTTGTTTCTGATGGAGACAGACCTACAAAGGAGCTGGAACACCTACAGTCAGTATTCAAAGATAATGGCTACTCTCCACATCAGATTAGTGCAGTGCTAAGGAAGAAGAAACGTGACCACCCACAATATCAAGAAGATAAGTAGCTGGTAAAGTCCAGTGAGTTCCTTCCATATGTTGGCAGCCTTTCATCTACAGTAGGCAGGATCCTAAGGAAACATCAAGTTAAAGTAATCTTCCAGCTGCCGGTGAAGACTAGTGCCCTTCTCGCTCCAATAAAGGATGACCTGGGTCTGCAGAAGGCTGGCATTTACAGAATTTCTTGCTGATGTGGCAAAGCATACATAGGTCAGACGATATGTACAGTACATGAAAGGTGTATCGAACATGAACACCACACTCGCCTTTCGCAGCCCAGTATGTGGGCTTTAATGGAGGATTGTATTACCACAGGACACTCTGTGGACTACTCTGCCACAAAAATCTTAGCCCCTGTGAGATCCTTTTGGGATTAAGCAATTAAAGAATATGTGTAAATTCATCTGGCACAAAATCTAATAAATCATTACAGTGACTTTCAACTGGAAAGGGCTTGGGACCCGGTGATCTCTTCAATTGCTACTGAGAGAGAAAACATTTTATTCATAATGAAATGTCTGGCGACATCTGACACTTGTTTTTACTGACGTGAGTGAGTGTTCCGGCAGAGTACGGACATGCAGCTTCACCTTTATGCATGCGTCTGCATGCCACAGATGGAACAGTATTTGCAGAGGGTGTGGATTTCGATAGAGGATGCTCTTGTGCCAGCCGCCAATGCACATTCGTTTCCATGCCAATTTTTGCTGTGAAGCTGACACCATGAACGAGCAGTCTCCAATGGCGGGCATTCACCTGAAGACGACTGGACGGTTGCCAGCCGAAATATTGTGGGAAGAAGTCAACATGATCTGGCTGCAATACTGAAACATTATTATTATTATTATTATTATTTATTATTATTATCATTATTTCAATGAGCAATTTTTTTGGTTTCATAATGCTTATTCTTCCATTTCCTGTTTTCCTTAGATCTAACCCAACACATATTTGCAAATATTAAGGTTGCGCAAAACATTTTTTGAGCAGTTTAGTTTAGATTCAGCAGATAGCCTACGTGATACATGTTGATCACTTTTAGTCACCTGTACTCGAAGAATATTAATTTGATAAATGCAAATTAGTACCTGGTTATGTGTTACGTAGCCTTCCATTACAGTGGACACAAATATTGTTGATGCTGGTGGAATTCACTTTCAAGTTGAACCACAGAGATCAGGTAAGGAAATAGATTCTTTTTAGTTTTTAAGTTAATGACTTTCAGTATGACTGAATTACTGCTGTTGGGGTAGGCTGTGTGTTGTAATGAGCACTCAGAAGTGCAGCTTAAATTTAATACATGTTGCTCAAAATGAAAACAAAGAGAGCTGCCTGTAGAATCCATAAAGTATATAGCTTTGATTCTACACTTGTCTATTGTTGGAATTTCATAGTTCAAGTACATGGAGAAATAAACTGGCACACTGAAATGCAGCATTCCAGTATTTAGCAACACTTCCATAGTTCTTTCCTGCACAGATTTAAGTCACTGCCACAGTATTATGAGAGGGAGCCCACCACATGTCTCCTTGCCACAGCTGCCCACAACAGAATGTTCCAATATACAGTTCTTTCACACAGTGCAGGCTTTCTTGGCCATTAATTACAACTTTGGTTAGTCCGTATTTTGGGCATTTGACCATGGTCTAGGACAGACATGGGCAACCTTTGGTGACACATGTGCCTGAAAAAGTTCACAGGCTGCCTCGCCACGTGATATGACAGCAATGCTCCCAGCACATGAAGTCAAAACTATAGTGCCCGTGACATTAATGTTTATGAGGTAATGCACCAATGTGAATGAACCCCTTTCCTGACACATCATGCCAACAAATTGTCTCAAAAAGCTCTTTTTTGAGAGTAGATTCATTTTATGTTTACCTGGAAAACAGTAAAATTGATATCACTGAGAAGAAAATGAAAAACTGAAATATGGCAACATTGCATGAATCTAACATGGCAGATGCAGTGAACTCGGTGAAGAGCCATTAGCAGTGTCTCGCTAGCAATGCCCATACCAAACAGAAATGAAGAGACTTGTGTGGCATTCGTACTTTCAAATTAAAACTAAAAACCTCACAATCTAGTACTGATTATCAGGGCTAGACTACAGATAAGGTGTACAGCGACCAACATTGAATGTCCAAATTGGAAATTAATATTTTAAATTTGTCTTTCTGCAGCTGCGCTGTTTGTTGAGCAGTGTGTTTCATAAAAAAGTGGATTTTCATAGTGTATTCCTTTGCAGCAAATAGTGATTCACTACACAACAAGCAAACAGGTTTATTTTTGTATAGGTAAGTATGTCCAGAAGAACAAACACCATACATCTATGATGTATGAGCCTGGCAGCATATCAAACTTTCACCACAGATGTGTGGTTAATGTGCAGCCTCTCACAGGAATACAGTAGGACTGCAAGTGAACAGCATAATGGTCAGGGGATACTAGGTTGGATGGGGGATGTGCTCAGATAGCTGAAACAGTTAAAGTGACTGCTCACATAAAGTGGAAAATCTGGGTTCATATCTCGTTCTGGTACAAATTATCGTCTGCTGTCACTGAGTTATTTCAATGCCCCATTGCAGCAAAAGTCAGAAATTTCTTTCATCAAGATTTATCTTTGTACATAACAAAGAAATAATCTTCCATTCATTTCTTTGAAAATTGATGGCATTCTGTGTGTACTTTTTTCTTCTTAATGCCAGGTATTTTGAGAATGCACTCAATAAACATGCACGGAAGCACTTACACAAAGTTAACAAACAACTGGCACAAAACTTTACATACGAACAGACAATGGGTAAGTGTCTTGGAAAATCAGGTTTTCTGCAGGTAAGCCACACTGTATTTGCATGATATTTCAATTGCTTAAGTCATGATCTTCATCAGGTGTTCCCTGATGAAAATTTCATGCGAGTACAATGTTGATAACTAGCAGAAAACCACATTTTCAAAGATGACAGCATGTCGCCAGGGAAACCTGATGACTTATGAAAGATAAATAGTTTGTTCAATGATTTATGATCCCTGCTGCCACTGTTCAAATCAGCACATTTTGCGAGCAGTTGATAATTTTCACGTCATTGTCGCTTGCTGCCATTGTTTGCAATCTATCAATGTGTAGCACAAACATAAGGAGTAAGCAGTAAATAATTTGTGTGTCTTGTCATAACTCATCAAAAGTGGTCTGGAAAGTTTTGAGTCTACAAAAAATAACAAGTATTGTAAAGGAGCAGCTACCTGACCCAAATAAGACTGTAAGAACTCTGGAAAACACAAGACAGTAAGGCAAGTGCTGTTTTTGACACTGGTTGCCCACCCATGATATAAAGCATGTATCTGAGTTTAATGTTTCAATTCCTGTTGTGGGAGACTTTTGTGTGCCTGTAATTCTATGGCTGGTTGATTTTTAAACTTAAACAGGCTCAGATACCCAAACTGTTTATAAATAATTGCACAGTTGTTGGGTCATGATGGCATCCGAGCACTGCCATAGATGGCAGAGTCACGCTGATGTGCTTCCTAATGCAATTATTATTATTTATTTTATGGCCTTCATTGGACCACTGTAGTCAAAAATACAAAGTTCTAAACAAGTTGTTACAAATGGATACAATTTGGTTCGACAATAACTTAATATATTTAGGTAATATAATTATTAGAGGCTATTCTTATATGAAAGGTGTTTTGCTCTTCTGTCTGCCCAATATTTCTTCATTCTTTCAGATATTTTCTTTCTTTCTTCATCTGAGGCAACTCTTCCTGTACTCCTTTTATTGATTTTCATTTGTAGTCTGGTTTGCGGGTCTTGCAGTATTCTGGTTTTCTCTGTCTTGTTTTTTAGGTCATCTACTGTAATTTGAAGTTCTTTTATATCTTCCTTAATTTCTGTGATCCGTTTAATGTCGCTCTTGCTATTCCACAATTTTTGTATTATTTTTTTACTAATTCTGTTTTCTGGAGTTCTCATCAGATGTCCAAAGAATGAGACGCGTTTCTTCCTGATTGTGCTCATGACTGGTTCTATTTTCTTATATACTGTTTCATTTGATGCTATTCTCCAATGTCCATTTATTTTATACTGTTTATTTATACATGTCCTAATTATTCTTCTTTCTATTTTTAGTATTCTGTCAATTTCTGCTGTATTAGTTGTTTTGAAGATAGTTTCAGCTGCATACATTATTTCTGGTTGTGTAACTGTTTTATAGTGTTTTAATTTTGCATCTATAGATAGGCTTTTTTTGTTGTATGTAGTTTTGGTAATGTAATTTGCATAGTTCAGTTTTTTTATTCTATTTTGCCATGATGGCTTCTCATTTAGATTGTATGTTATTATTTCGCCTAAATACTTAAATTTATCAACAATTTTGATTTCCTGTTCTCCTATTGTAATTTTGTTTGCAAATGGTGGATCAGTTAGCATAATCTCCGTTTTTTCAAATGATATTCTAAGGCCCACTTTCTCTGCTATTTGTTGTAGTGATTTCACTTGTTGTCTGGCTTCTTGAACGGTGTTGGCTAGGAGAGCAAGATCATCAGCGAATCCCAAGCAGTTAAGCTAATATAATCTTTTGCACTTCCAATTCTTATCCTCTTTGGATTGTCCTTGTACCATTCTCTCATTATGTATTCCAGTGCACAGTTGAAAAGTAATGGTGACAGGCAGTTACCTTGTCTTAAGCCTGTTTTTATGAGGAATGGTTCCGAAATTTCTCCTCTAAACTTCACTTTTGATTTGGTGTTGGTTAGAGTGAGTTGTATTATTTTAATTAATTTTGGATGGAGTCCTAGATTTCTTAAAATTTTTAATACTGAAGGTCTGTGGAGACAGTCATATGCCTTCTTAAAATCTACAAATGTTATTGCCAGAGGTTTGTTCCATTTCTTGTAGTATGCCATAATCAATTTTAAACTAATTATCTGCTCTGCACAGCTTCTCCATGGTCTGAAACCTCCCTGATATTCCCCTAACTCCTGTTCTAATTGCTCCTTGATTCTTTCATATAGGATCTTGGATAGAATTTTATATGTGCAATCTAGGAGAGAGATTCCTCTGTAGTTATCTGGGTTGCTCTTATCTCCCTTTTTGTGTAGTGGGTGGATGATAGCTGTGGTCCAGTGTTCGGGAAATTGTTCTGTTACCCAAATTTTTGTTAGAGCCATGTGTAAGGAGGTCTTGACTGTGTCACTTGCATATTTCCACATTTCAACAAAAACCTGATCTTCTCCACATGCCTTATAATTTTTTTGTTCTTTAAAAATTTCTTCTACTTCTTGGAAAGTTGGAGGGTCTAGTTTGTTAGGTTTGGTTTTTATTGGGGTATTTATGTTGATTTGTAAGGGTTCTTTGGGTTCCTCGCAATTCAGAAGTTTGTAAAATGCTTTTGCCATGATTTCTGCATTTTCCTTGTTACTGTGTGTCATTCTTCCATCTTCATCTTTCAGTATTAGTGTACGGCCTCATATTGTTGTAGTTGTTCCCCAAAGATTTTGTAGTAGTTCCTGGAGTTGGTTTTATGATAATTACCTTCTATAGACTTTATAATATCTTTATGAAATCCTCTCTTTATTCTTCTAATATTTTGAGTGAATTTTTTTCTTTCATTTTTTAGGTTGATGGCATTTTCTTCAGTTTTATGTGTTTGAAACTTTAACCATGCTTGGTGTCTATCTTCATGGAGTTTGTCACATTCTGATGTCCACCATGCATGTTTCCTTCGTGGGTTCAAGGGAGCTAGATTCTCTGCTTCTTTTTTAAGATTAGGCACTAGTTGTTCTAGATCATCTGTTAATTTGATGGTTTGTGTTATTTGTTGGTACTTATTATTTTTAATTAGCTGATGTGGGTCAAACCTCCTTTTTATTTTATTAGTTTTTCCGGTCCTCTTCTTTAACGGTGTGAATTTGATTGTCCACTCCTCTCAGTACTTTAACATTGTGGATCTCCTTATGAAAATTTTTGTCCATACAGACATGGTCTAGCTGCCACTCGCCCTTCCTCCACTCTGGATGTTTCCATGTTTTAAGTTTACTTGGCTTCCTCTTAAAGTATGTTGATTTAGATATAAGGTTGTGTTCTCTGCAGAGTTCTACAAGTCTTTGACCGTTTTTGTTTGTAAATTTATGTGGACTCCATTTTCCAATTATATCTTTATATTTCCTTTCTTTTCCCAACTGAGCATTGAAATCTCCCAATAAGATTTTTACATTCTTTTTATTTACTCTGTTCACAGTTTGTTCTAGAAGGTCCCAAAATTTATCTACCTCTTCCTTTGTTTTTGTTAGACAATTTTTTTCATTTGTTGGGGCATGAGCATTTATTATTGTATAGGTTTTATTCATCGTTTTAAAGCTTAGAGTCGCAATTCTTGGTGATACTGCTTGGAAATCCGTTACTGAATCTATTATTTTTATGTTTACTAAAAACCCTGTTCCAAACTGGGGACATTGTTTCATTGCCCTCGGTCCTGGTTTCCCATTATAAATTCTGTATCCTTGTGATTCGAACGGGTCCTCTGTGGTGTTTCTCATTTCTTGGATCCCTGTTATTAAAATTTTTTGTTTATTTAGTTCATCTGTGAGCTCCTTGAGTTTTCCGGTCTGAAGTAGTGAGTTTATGTTGTGTGTTGCTATATAATTTATTTGCTCATGTTTAATCTTCTTTTTGTGTTTTAGTGTGCATTCGGATGGTTGCAAATGCTCCGATTCGTTGCTGTCTTCTAGTTGACTACCCACCGAATCCGATGTAGACTTTTCCTGCCTTTTTGAGCAGGACGGTGGAAATTTTTTCCTAAAAGACCTTTCCATTTTTGACTGTCGAAGGTTGTCAACCTTAGTTGGAGCAAGCTCCGATTTACAACTCCGGTTGTTAACCGCAGAGGGTGTGTTTGGTCCGCGAGAGCTATTTTATTTCATTCAAGTCCGCCAGTAAACCGGTGAGGACTTCCCTATCCGCCACCTGGGACACGCCACGTAGGAGTATCACCTCTCCTCCTACTATGACAGCATAGTAGGTTCGTGGTTCCTAATGCAATATAAGGTTTTATGCTGCGTCGTCTAGCACATGAAATATCAGTAAACACTCATGTTTCATGTGTGCAGTTTGTAAGTGGAAATGTGTGATCTGAAGTATCCTCATAAAAAACGTCTTGAGTGGTCAAATAAGGGGATCTTAAGTCATAAACAGATTTAGAGATAACTTCAGGTGTGTCTCACAGAAATGCCTTGGGAGCTGAGCTATTCATGTTGTATATTAATGACCTTATGGATAATATTAATAGTAACCTCAGACTTTTCACAGAATGATGCAGTCATCTATAATTAAGTACTGTCTGAAAGAAACTACACAGATACTCAATCAGATCAAGGTAAGGTTTCAAAATGGTGCAAAGATTGGCAGCTTGTTTCAAATGTTCAGGAATATAACATTGTATACAACACACTACATAAAATGTATTAACGTATGAATGTAGTTCGAATGAATCACAGTTGGAATTGGCTAACATATAGTTACAAATATCTGAATGTCGCAATTTGTAGGAAGATGAAATGGAACAATAATGCAATCACTAATCAGTTTACAAAGGAAGCGTCCTATAAAACACTTGTGCGACTTGTCCTAGAATGAGCAAGTGTGTAGGACATGCACCAAATAGGAGTAATGGGGAATATTAAACAGATTCAAAGAAAGGAGACAGGAGAATGGTCACAGGTTTTCTTGACCCATGGGAAAATGTCACAAATTTGCTGAAAAATTTGAACTGGGAGACACTTGAAGATAGACATGAACTATCGCGTGAGGATCTATTGAAAAGCTTCTAGAACAGACTGTAAGTGATGACTCTAGGAGTACAGTACTATGCCCTATATATTGCTCTCGTAGGGACCATGAACACAGTATCAGACTAATTACAACACGCCCACAGGAATATGAGCAATCATTCTTCTCTCGCTCCATATGTGACTGGAATGGACAAAGCCCTGATAATTGGCACAATGGGATGTACCCTCTGCCACACACATCACAGTGGTTTGCAGATTATAGATGTAAATCTAACCAGCAGCTTCCCAGTCACTTGACTAGAATGCTATGCAATAAACTATAAGTGGCTCTAGTAAAAATACTCTAAATGTTTAGTATAAAATGGCATTTGGAAATATCACAAAGATATTTTGGAAAATCTGAAATCTGATGTCCAGCACTGATCTTAAAATACCAAAGTATGAAGAAAATCAAAGTGGGTCAGCCCAAAAGATCCCCATATTAGTGTTGAGGCCTTCTGATCTTATTGGTGACATTCAGATACTACTTCTGCTAAGATGAGCCAGCACAGACATTGGAGGACAGGGCATACCATCCCGTGTTTGTCACAATAAAAAAAATGTCCTAGAAGCCGTGCAGTATCTATTTCCTGCCTAGGTTGTACGTATAACGAACATCCTTTCATTTAACTGCAACCATATGATTTCAGTTTGAGCCATTTTCAATTGGATTAGAGTAGATTAGATTTACTTTCATTCCAATTGATCCGTAGTGAGGAGGTCCTCCAGGGTGTAGAACATGTCAGAAAAACAACAATACATGACAAATATTTACAACTCAAACAAATAAGCTAATGTACCATTCCACAGGTCCCAAGTGGAATGATCGTCATTTTTTAATGAACACTATATGAAAGAATCATTTTACAAATACTAATGCACTGAATTTAAAATAAAGTTTTTTTAAATTTGTTTATAAGGTAGTAAACATGTAATACAACTACTACAATACTTACTTACAATGAACACAATTACTGCACTGAAATGGTGCAGAAGTTATATTGTACTTTTATATACAAATAAGTTGGTTCTACTGAGAAATTCATCAATGGAGTAGAAGGAGTTGGCCACCAATAAATCCTTTAGGCTCCTCTTAAACTGAATTTCATTGGCTGTTAAGCTTTTTGTGGCTGCTGGCAAGTTATTGAAAATCTGTGTTCCTGAATAATGCACACCTTTTTGTACAACACTAAGTGACTTTAAATCCTTGTGAAGATTATTCTTATTTAATTGGTCAAGTACATACCACAAATTGTACTTCAACCACCATAGTTGTGGCACATATTTGCCATTCAGATTCATATATGCAGACAACTTAACAGATTGTACAATTAGTATAACATACATGTGTATGTCCATTTGGAAATGGCTCAAAGCTGAAATTGGCGAACTGGGCCCAGACAGATTGCTTGTTAGCTGATAAAAGCAGCTGAGGTCGAAAATGCAAAATGCAAAAACTCACAGTATCATCACTGCAGTTGTCTTACAAGATGTTTTCAATGCGAGACTGTTTTGTCACATCTGAAATGCCACTTGGATGCCCCTCTTGTTATGGCTATGTAATAATATGTCTGTCTTTGATTTATTTTATTTGATATACTTTATCAGTTTTTATTCTGTGATTTCTTTGTGTACAGTTTTATTAAAAATTGCATCTGTTTCTCTTTACTCTGTTATAGAGCTCCAGCAGTAATGTCAAGTGTAATGCTACAGAGATACTGGCTGATGCCTACCCTTTGGAAAGACCCAGGCAGGATATTGTGAAAAACAATGAGTATCTTGCTAAACAGCACAATGTGTTCAGTGATTTGCTGATGGATGTCAACCCTACTGTCAGGAGTGTTGCTTTCAGAGTGAGTATTTCATGCTATCCGTAACGTGGTTGTAAAACTTTGTGGTGAGATTACACATTTCTGTAAACTTTTTGTTCATCTAAGTGTAAGTGGACCTGAGGAAAAAAAAGAATGTTGAACCTGCCCATTTCTGCTATAATACTGAGAAGAATATTTCATAGCTTTGCGATTCTTCAGCTAACTTTTAGAGGTGGAGGCCGTAAAGTGAGACAGGTAGAATGCTAGTGGAATGAGGTCATATGTTTAGTACATTTTCACTGACAACAAACAGTACAGGAAAAAAGAAGGAAGTAAGATGAGCCATGTCTGTGAGAGAGACTGCTACATCTCAGACACCAGACTCCTAACAGAACTGCGGGACTGCCTCACACTGCCAAGCAAGTATGATGGTTCTGCCTTCTATTAACTAAACTGTCATCTTCTGAGATTTTTGGATTTTGTTAGTGGTCACAAAAAAAGAGAAAAGAATTAAAAATTGCTGTGAGCAATAAAGTGGTTCATGGTGTGGGTTCCGGTAGTCATGTCCTAGTTCATGGACCACGGGCAACATATGAGTGACCAAGTAAGTGGTCTCGACAGTCGGGATACCAGTTACTTTGGAATAAGGCTGGGCATCTCAGACATATTCTGAATCGTAGTCACCTTTGTGCTCAGACGGCGAAGACTACCAAATCCACCAGTTATTCTCTCAACCGTTAGGGGTAAAACCCAATGGGACTCGGAGCAAGTAAGGCTAGCAACCTGCTTCCCTGGTACTTTAAATATGATGCTGGCAACAATCAGAGCAAAATGCCTCGGACCTTTGGAGGTGACCGAGACCCACCTCTAACTGACAAATCAGGGACTCCTAAGATACGACTTGGCAAACAAATGGTAATGAGATGGGGAGCTATTAATATCAATGGGGGCTACTCTGGGAAGAAGGTAGAGCTGGCAGAGGCTGCAAGTAAGATGGGACTGGATGTTTTAGCTGTTAGTGACATTCGGGTAAGGGGTGAGAAAGAAGAGGAAGTGGGAGAATACAAGGTCTACCTGTCAGGAGTCGAAGCAGGAATAGCACAATGGGGTGTAGGGCTTTACATCAGGAAAGAAATGGAACCCAGCGTAGTTGCAATAAGGTATGTAAACGAACGACTGGTGTGGATGGATTTGACAGTGTCTAGCAAGAAAATTAGGATTGTGTCAGTATATTCGCATTGTGAAGGGACAGATCAAGATAAGATGGATAGTTTTTATGAGGCACTCAGTGATGTAGTTGTTAGAGTAAAGGACAAGGACAGTGTTCTGCTCATGGGTGATTTTAACGCCAGGACTGGAAATCGAACAGAAGGGTATGAAAAGGTTATGGGTAAATTTGGAGAGGATATGGAGGCCAACAGGAACGGGAAACAACTCTTGGATTTCTGTGCCAGTATGGGCTTAGTAATCACAAACTCCTTTTTTAAGCATAAGAACATTCACCGGTATACTTGGGAAGGCAGGGGAACCATATCTGTCATTGACTATATAATAACAGATCAGGAATTCAGGAAGGCTGTGAGGGACACACGTGTATTCAGGGGATTCTTTGATGACACTGATCATTATTTAATCTGCAGTGAAATTGGGATTGTGAGGCCGAAAGTGCAGGAGGTCAGGTCCATATGTAGGAGGATAAGAGTGTAGAAACTTCAGGATAAGGAAATCAGGCACAAGTACATAACAGCTATCTCAGAAAGGTACCGTTAGTTGAATGTAGTCAATTACAGTCATTGGAATAGGAATGGACAAGGTACAGGGACACAGTACTAGAAGTGGCTAAAGAATGTCTTGGAACAGTAGTGTGTAAAAGTAGGATGAAGCAAACAGCTTGGTGGAATGACACAGTCAAGGCAGCCTGTAAAAGGAAAAAGAAGGTGTATCAAAAATGGCTACATACTAGAACTCAGGTAGACAGAGGAAGTTATGTTGAAGAAAGAAACAAAGCCAAACAGATAATTGCAGCATCCAAGAAGAAATCTTGGGAAGACTTTGGAAACAGGTTGGAGACTATGGGTCAAGCTGCTGGAAAACCATTCTGGAGGTAGGTAAGGGAGGT
The DNA here is from genome assembly GCF_023864275.1 of Schistocerca cancellata. NCBI lineage: Eukaryota > Metazoa > Arthropoda > Insecta > Orthoptera > Acrididae > Schistocerca > Schistocerca cancellata. Next base: position 225,066,782 of record NC_064630.1, read on the forward strand.
AAGAAGGAAATGGCAAGTATTTTGGACAGGTCAGGAAAACTGCTGGTGAATCCTGTGGATGCCTTGGGCAGATGGAGGGAATATTTTGAAGAGTTGCTCAATGTAGGTGAAAATGCGATCAGTAATGTTTCAGATTTCGAGGTAGAATGGGATAGGAATGATGATGGAGATAGGATCACATTTGAGGAAGTGGAGAAAATGGTAAATAGATTGCAGTGCAATAAAGCAGCTGGGGTGGATGAAATTAAGTCGGAACTTATCAAATACAGTGGAGTGTCAGGTCTTAAATGGCTACACAGGATAATTGAAATGGCCTGGGAGTCGGGACAGGTTCCATCAAACTGGACAAAAGCAGTAATCACACCAATCTTTAAACATGGAAACAGAAAAGATTGTAACAGCTACAGAGGTATCTCTTTAATCAGCATTGTGGGTAAAATCTTCTCAGGTATTGTTGAAAGGAAAGTGCGAGTATTAGTTGAGGACCAATTGGATGAAAATCAGTGTGGGTTTAGGCCTCTTAGAGGTTGTCAGGACCAGATCTTTAGCTTACGGCAAATAATGGAGAAGTGTTATGAGTGGAACAGGGAATTGTATCTATGCTTTATAGATCTAGGAAAGGCATATGACCGGGTTCCTAGTAGGAAGTTATTGTCTGTTCTACGAGATTATGGAATAGGAGGCAAACTTTTGCAAGCAATTAAAGGTCTTTACATGGATAGTCAAGCAGCAGTTAGAGTTGATGGTAAATTGAGTTCATGGTTCAGAGTAGTTTCAGGGGTAAGACAAGGCTGCAACCTGCCTCCACTGTTGTTCATATTATTTATGGATCATATGTTGAAAACAATAGACTGGCTGGGTGAGATTAAGATATGTGAACACAAAATAAGCAGTCTTCCATATGCGGATGACTTAGTTGTGATGGCAGATTCGATTGAAAGTTTGCAAAGTAATATTTCAGAGCTAGATCAGAAATGTAAGGACTATGGTATGAAGATTAGCATCTCCAAAACGAAAGTAATGTCAGTGGGAAAGAAATATAAACCGGTTGAGTGCCAAATAGGAGGAACAAAGTTAGAACAGGTGGACGGTTTCAAGTACTTAGGATGCATATTCTCACAGGATGGCAACATAATGAAAGAACTGGAAGCGAGGTGTAGCAAAGCTAATGCAGTGAGTGCTCAGCTACGATCTACTCTCTTCTGCAAGAAGGAAGTCAGTACCAAGACTAAGTTATCTGTACACTGTTCAATCTTTCGACCAACTTTGTTGTATGGGAGCGAAAGCTGGGTGGATTCAGGTTACCTTATCAACAAGGTTGAGGTTACGGATATGAAAGTAGATAGGATGATTGCAGGTACTAGTAGAGAGGAACAATGGCAGGAGGGTGTCCACAATGAGGAAATGAAAGAAAAACTGGGAATGAACTCTATAGATGTAGCAGTCACGGCGAGCAGGCTTAGATGGTGGGATCATGTTACACACATGGGAGAAGCAAGGTTACCCAAGAGACTCATGGGTTCAGCAGTAGAGGGTAGGAGAAGTCGGGGCAGACCAAGGAGAAGGTACCTGGATTCGGTTAAGAATGATTTTTTTAATTAATAGGTTTGACATCAGAAGAGGCACCAATGTTAGCACTGAATAGGGGATCATGGAGGAATTTTATAAGGGGGGCTATGCTCCAGACTGAATGCTGAAAGGCATAATCAGTCTTAAATGATGATGATGATGATGATGATGATGTGAGCAATAAAAATAATTGTTATATCTGTGTTGTCAATTTCAAAAGCTTTTGTTTGTGGCCATGATTATTTTTCTTAATACCGTCAATTGTATGTTCTGCTTCTTCATTTCAGAAAATATCCCAGATAGCCTCAAAATTTTGGGCCCACGTTCCTCCCAGTGTTCTGCAGCACTGGATATCAACAATGATTCTTCGGTTGGCAAAGAATATGGAAACTTCTCAAGTAAGGCAAAGCATATACCAGGGGCTACATGTTCTTGTAGAAAATCCCAATCCTCTGTGTACGAAGATTCTGGAGAAGGTATGTGAGAGTGTCCTTTGTTATTTTGACTAATGAATCAACAGGGCCTATAGAGTGCCTGAGAAGTACCCGTATCTGTTTTGCTTCTCTGTATTTGAGGAAATAATTGTTTTATTGGGATATTTGCTGTGAAGCCAACAAAAGCATTGCTGTCATCATAGTATTTCTTTGTTTCAGTATTGTATTGTTTCACGTCTCAAACTTGGCTACTAATAGTATACATTGTTACAATATAGGGAAAGAATTAGTGGCATGTGTGTGAGTTTTCCAACCTCCACATACACGATAAACAACGACAGAGATGATGGATGTGTTTAGAGATCACTTTTGCGAGGCTCCACCTCATAAAACAACCCTGCTTGCTGAGAGAAATGTGCTTTTGTTTCAGGCAGTGTTAAAGATGGCCCACATCTCGTGGTCGTGCGGTAGCGTTCTCGCTTCCCACGCCCGGGTTCCCGGGTTCGATTCCCGGCGGGGTCAGGGATTTTCTCTGCCTCGTGATGGCTGGGTGTTGTGTGCTGTCCTTAGGTTAGTTAGGTTTAAGTAGTTCTAAGTTCTAGGGGACTTATGACCACAGCAGTTGAGTCCCATAGTGCTCAGAGCCATTTTTTGTTAAAGATGGGCTACATTGCAGATGCAAGAAAACTCAAGAAGAAATGCATGCCACAATTGTTCTATGAATTGAGCAATCTCCAATGAAATCCATTTGCAAAAATGCAACTTAACGTTCAATGTACCACAATCAATTATGCATTACCCCATAAAAATCTGAAAATGAAAGGATTTAGCCCAATATTCTGGAATGAACTATCTGATAATGATGTGGCAGCCTACCATGCTTTGTTGTCACAATTTCCAGGTGTTGTCTCATTCGAGAGTGTTATATTCCGACAGATGTGCATTATACCACAGTTCGCACGGGAGAATTGTTGTTTCCTAGTCTAAGAATATCCCCATAATGTACAAAAGTTGGAAAGAAACCCTCCTTATGTTATAATTGGGCCGCATGTCATCACGGTACCTATTCAAACCCCCCCCCCCCCCCCCCCCCAAGTCATATGTGAATGTATATTTTGATTTGGACCTATTGCTAACATAGTTAACAACTGAGTTTTAAGAGGACTGCCCAAGAAGTAAAACAATTTTTTTTAGAAAAGACATCTTTACTTATCTACAGAGACTTTTAGATCGACACTTTCTCCGGTGATGTTCAGTAGCTCTGATACTCTGATTACAGTGAGAACTGTTGACCTTCACAAAATAGCCATCAACTGCAGACTTCACCCCTTCATTCTTGGCACTTCATTAACCATCAGGCTATTTCTTCAATAAATCAGAGGGTCCTAAATCTGGCAACTAGGGTGCATGAGGAAGCAATAAAACTTGATTAATTTTGGCTGTGGAAGTATTGGATGTGAGAAATTATTCAGCGCCCTGATAAAAAATAAATAAAACTTTCCTTTCTTTTTTTGCTAAGTGTGGCCATTTTGCTTGATTTCATCACTAAACACTGCAGTAAGTTCGTGTAATACTTTCCCTTGATAGTTTTTCCTTTCTGGAGATAATATATGAAAATTTTCTCAATGCTCATCCCAAAAAGCTGATATCAGGATCTTGCCTGTGGGTGGAATTGTCTGTTTTCACCTTCTGCAGAGCTAATTTTGCCCTATTAATCCAATGTTTTGACCATTCCTTCGACTTGTGTGTGAAGTAGTGGACCAATGTGCCATTCATGGTTATGAATCAGTGCAGTGAAACATGCTTTTGTTCCATTGTGAGTAAATGTGGCATCCATTCTCCTTGCAGCTTTTCGCGTCAAAGTTTTCTGTTAGTAGTTAGTTATGTACTTAGTTAGTTACATTCCATAAATCATTTGAATGATTCTTTTATTGAAATGATGCGGAACAAGCCAGTTTACAGCATATGTACACATGATTAGTGTTAACATTAATGGACATATTTCTTTTTAGTCCTACTTATGCAGCTACATGTAAAAACAGATATTTTTATTGGTTATTAGTTTTTAAATAGAAATTCCATCAATGGAACACGCGGAGTTCCTTGTCCAGGAGAAATGATTTTAATATATCTAAAAACAAGGATGATGTGACTTACCAAACGAAAGTGCTGGCAGGTCGATAGACACACAAACATACACACAAAATTCAAGCTTTTGCATCCAACCGTTGCTTCGTCAGGAAAGAGGGAAGGAGAGGGAAAGACGAAAGGATGTGGGTTTTAAGGGAGAGGGTAAGGAGTCATTCCAATCCCGGGAGCGGAAAGACTTACCTTAGGGGGAAAAAAGGACAGGTATACACTCGCACACACACACATATCCATCCGCACATACACAGACACAAGCCTTTACAAATGTCTGCTTGTGTCTGTGTATGTGCGGATGGATATGTGTGTGTGTGCGCGAGTGTATACTTGTCCTTTTTTCCCCCTAAGGTAAGTCTTTCCGCTCCCAGGATTGGAATGACTCCTTACCCTCTCCCTTAAAACCCACATCCTTTCGTCTTTCCCTCTCCTTCCCTCTTTCCTGACGAAGCAACGGTTGGTTGCGAAAGCTTGAATTTTGTGTGTATGTTTGTGTTTGTTTGTGTGTCTATCGACCTGCCAGCACTTTTGTTTGGTAAGTCACATCATCTTTGTTTTTAGATATATTTTTCCCACATGGAATGTTTCCCTCTATTATATTCATATCAGAAATGATTTTAACTTAGATTTAAACGTTGTGTTGCTACCTGTCAGACATTTTATGGTACTGGGCAAATGATCTGAAATTTTTGTCGCTGCATATTGGACTCCAGTCTGAACCACTGACAACTTTAATAATGGGTAATGAAGATCATTGAACTTCTAATGTTGTAGTTATGGGTGTCACTATTCTTCTCATATTGTGGTGGCTTTATTTATGGTAAATTTCATTAATGAATACAGGGTGAAAAATATTTAAACCAACAAACTCTGGGAGGTTGTAGGGGACAAAACAAATATTTTCCCCTAATGTCATTTTTTCCTATGAGGTGTATTTAAACCGGTAGAGGAAGGTTTCTCTGGTGGCAAATTAATTAAACCAACAAACACATTTCCATTTTTTTATGACCAAGAGACAACACATTAACACAACCCAATTTCATTTACAGTAGATTTTCAAAAATGCCTTCATTGACACATAAACAAAGGTTACACCGACGGATCGTGTTCTGTCTGACACGGGCAAAAACCCCGGGAGTATCCTGAATTGTTCCTGCTGCTGCTACTATCCGAGCGACCAGATCCTGTTCTGATGCAACAGGAGTTGCGTAAACAAGGTTGCACAAAAAAGTTCAGAGGGGACATATCTGGGGATCGAGCAGGCCATGGTACAGGACCACCTCTGTCAATCCACGTTTCTGTGAACCGTCAGTCCAGGAATCGACGCACATGACGACTGAAATGTGCCGGCGCCCCATCATGGAACCACATGCGTTGTCTTGTAGCAAGCGGGACGTCTTCCAGCAATTCCGGCAACACTCTGGCGAGAAAATTATAATAGTGCCTGCCATTTAATGGCCCAGGTAGCAGATACGGCCCAATTAAACAGTCCCCAACAACACTGACCCACACATTAACGAAGAACCGCACTTGATGAGCGCTATTAACTGTGGCATGTGGGTTATCCTCACTCCAAACATGCGAATTGTGCATGTTGAAGACTCCATCACGCCCAAACATTGCTTCATCGGTAAACAACACAGAGGATGGAAATGTAGGATGCATTTCACACTGTTCCAGGTACCACTGTGAAAACTGTGCTCTGGGTGGATAATCAACTGGTTCCAGGTTGTGGACACGCTGTAAGTGAAATGGACGTAACGATTGCTCTCAAAGGACTGTTCTTACTTTTGTCTGATTCGTCTCCATGTTACGTGCAATTGCACGAGTGCTGCAAGACAGCTTCCTCAAATTGCAGCGTTCTTACCGTGCGACGGCGCCCCTGTCCAGGTAATCTGCTAAATGACCCGGTCTCACGCAGACGTTGGTACACAGCAGCAAAGGTTGTATGATGCAGGATACGGCGATTAGGATATTGTTGTTGATAAACCCGCTGTGCAGCTCGTCCATTGTGGTGCGCTACGTAGTACGCACCAACCATATCAGTGTACTCATTCCAGGTGTATCACTCTTTTTTGCTGAGATTTTTTTAAAGGGAGGAAATTGATTATTTGTGTAACATGATACCGTAAGGTTAGTTCTCTCTTAAATTAATGTACATTATAGGTCTATACAAAAATGGTTACCTATTGAATGCATTGAAGTTGTCTCAATAGTGTTTGGCATCATTGACCTTCATCTGTCACTTACAACTAAATTGTACATTGAGAAGTATCTCTCCACATCAACTCTCATGATAGGTGCCCAAATTACATGTAAAGCAGCTCTTCCAAATTCATAGTTTTTAAGTTTTTCACAGGGTAGCAGTTTCACTGTATCGCGCTTCTCATCACATCTCAATCAGTTAACTTGTCAGTGGAATGATGAAGACATTTCAAAAAAACTTTCGTATCATGGAATTTCGTTTGCTGTATTTACAGCAGCAGAATCGTTCAGAACAGACTGTAGGGTAAAAGAGCTTTTCAATATTTTTATTTTTTATATATAATTGCCCCCCCCCCCCCCCCCCCCCCCCGCCCGATGATGTTTGTGCCTCATTTTGGAATGTGTCAAAACAATTAATAGTGCCTGTTGAAAGACAATCTTCTACATCTACATCCATACTCCGCAAGCCACCTGACGGTGTGTGTTTTTCTAAATTATGCATTCAGGATTTATTTTCTAGTAATTTGATACTTTTCAAGTTCCTCTCATAACAAATATGTAAACAGGTAATTTGTGCCTTCTAGTGTTGTAATTGAACTGACACATGACACTTCCCAATTTGCATTGTAAGAAGATTAAATGTAACGCAGTTTCATTTTTAAAATGATCAAAACAGAGCTCAATGACAGTATTTTTGGTTTCCAATTATCCGGAAAATTTGCTGATTGGAGGTAAGTGTGTTCAAGCAGTGCACTACATTGAACCAAGAATTCCATCTTGTGATGACCGGATTAGCAAAAAGCTTTTTTGGCAAGTGAGGAAATTTCTCTTAAATGAACAGAAGGACTGCGCTTTTCATTTTGAAATAGTGCAGAGACACCATTTTCACCTTAATGACAATAAAATTTAACTCCCTTAGTTCTTTTTATGAAAATGCCACCTACGAAGTTCATTTTGTATGCCCAGCATTTGTAATGTATTAAGTGGTGTCCAGTCAACACTTTGTGTCAAAACAATATTCCTTGTATGTATGTGTGCAGCAGAGTCTGATACTAAATGCACAACATTAATTTTTATGCTGTGATCTTTTAGAGGATCTACTATGGCCTTGGCACAAGTACTTACGTTAGTAACATCTAAAAAGTTATAGGAAGCCAGATACCGTTTCTATTCTAATGTTGCAGTCTTAGTCTTAAATAAAACTGCAATTATGCACCTTCCATTTCTGTCACAAGTTTCGTCAGCAATAATCACAATTGGAACATCCTTCATAACATCTTCAATTTCTTATCATTCTTGTCGCCTGAATTGTGTATACAACCAGTACCAGGTACATATTTATTAAAAATTACCTAACTTCAACATACCTAGTTTTGTCAGCGGGATGTTTGCCTTTACACACATTTTAATTATATATAGATTCTTCTCAAATTAATTCCCCCACCCACCTCATCTCTCTCTCTCTCTCTCTCTCTCTCTCTCTCTCTCTCTCTCTCTCTCTCTGTCTCCCCTCACCCGTCCCCCCAACAGCAGCCTGCAGATGCTATTTTTTCATTGTGACTAGCATTTTTAATGTGTTTTTCTAAATTATCCTTCTTTACACAGTTGAGTTTCACATTACGGAAGCCTCATATAAAAGAATTTGTGTCTTGGACATAAAAGCCTTCTTCTTTTGGTTATGGATAGCATCACTCCTGCAGATTGACTCTATGGCTACCCATCTTTAACACACTACAATCACTTCACAACATTCATGAATTAACAGAACAGTACACTGTGAATGTTAATTAAGAACATGAAGTTCCAGTGATACCATATCTAGCTGGCGAAAATATTTACAAAAAGAATTATAGCTATACTCATATTTTAGAAATACTTATTCAATAACTACAAAAAATAAAGAGAAAATAATACAATATTATGAAAAGGAAAGTTGCTACTCACCATATAGTGGAGATGCTGAGTTGCAGATAGGCACAACAAGAACACTGTCACAAATAAAGCTTTCGGCCATTAAGGCCTTTGTCAACGATAGATGACACACACACACACACACACACACACACACACACACACACACACACTACTGCAGTCTCAGGCAACTGAAACTGTGGTTTATTTGTGACAGTCTTTTTGTTGTGCCTAACTACGTCTCAGCATCTCCACCATACGGTGAGTAGCAACTTTCCATGTCACAATATTGTTACAGTCCACCCTGGATTTTCCATTATTTGATTAGAGTAAAAAATACAGGAGATGTAAGAAAAAGAATGCCATTCCAAAATTTAAGAGACCATTGATTGTTTTCCACTTTACCAACAAACATTTCTGTGTATAGTACAAAGATGCTGTATTTATATCTGGGCAGGGAATGAAGTGAATAAAATTGGTAAGCATCAAATTAAAAAATTCTGCACCACTATGCATTCACATGCAATAAAGCAAAACACATACTGTTTGAAGTCGTCTATAAAGTTTTGAAAGCTGCAATTAGTAGTTTTCTACTGTGTATCTCAACTTTGATGCTTTTTCTTTGCCTCACTTTTGTTTGTTCATTATTTTACCCAGGTAGTAAATAAAACAGCCTTGGTTTAGTGCTCACTTTTTAGTGACATAAGGTATCACGGAGATGTATCTTGTTTTATGTGCACCATGGTAAATCGGCAGTGCATAAATGTGTGTGTTGGACAGGTTAGTGGAATGCAGTATGTAACACGTATTGCAGTTACGCAACAAATATTTGTTTACAGTAGTAAATTTAATTCTTTTGTCACTTTACGTTGTGATTTTGTGTAGTCATAACTATTTTATAAACAGCACCAGTCCAGTACCAGGAAATGCAGATGTTTTAGTGCTTACTTAATAAACTTTGCTAAAATATACTAATTTTAATAAATTTCACATTTTATCACACTTTGAAACCATCTGAAAACATGATGCTCTATACCTAAGTAGTGTTGGGGTAACCATTTTTTACACTTTCAAAACATTTCACAATGATAGCATATGCAAATAGCTCTAATAACAATATAGACATATAATAATATGTGCACAAATTATTATGCAAAGAGTAGCTGCTACTCACCATATAGCAGAGATGATGACTCACAGATAGGCACAACAAAGGACTGTCGGAAAGTGAGCTTTCAGCCAACAAGACCTCCATCAAAATAGACAACATGCGCGCACACACACACACACACACACACACACACACACACACACACATGGCCACAGTCTCTGGCAGGTGAAGCTAGACCATATATGCATGTTTAGATAAGAATGAATAACATGTAGAATTAACTTTTTGTAGTATGGGTCTGCAGTCTGTGTATATTATTTAAAGGAGTTCATATTCCTCTTAAAGCTGTAGAAGTTATCAGCAGCTATTGCAATTTCAGTGTTATGCCATTGTGAAGCATCTATAAAATGCAATTCAGTGTGTCCAGAAAATATAATGGGTAGACAATAATGATATGAGCAACAAGGAGTCTGTTAACATGTACTTAGAAAGCTTTGATGCTGTGTCATGCCACAAATATAAGTAACTATACCCTTGTAACAAACCACAGGCATATGTAGTGTCTTGTATTCAAACTGTATGGGAACGCACTGTACAGAGAATGTCAACATGGCACAAAGATAACAGGGGATGTATACACCTCACATATTAACTAATCAGCAGTACAGTATTAATATTCAACGTCATAAAAAATATAAGAAAGATGAGTGTGTTTATGTGTAAATGTGTAAATGCCGTGGAATGGCATCAGAGCACATTACAATTTTCTCTCTGCCATAACAATCACATTTTTGTTTGAAAACAGCCTTGTAAAATTATGAGGGCTTGTTAAGACACTGCATTACACTTCATATGTTATGAAGCTCCCTCTGGTGCAGAGCTCCTTGTCACCATTTCCAATGTGGAGCGAATGCTGTGCTGGCATAGGGCTGATTTGGTACTGCAGGTTTTGCCTTGTGTGGTTCTGTGATTTGGATTGCACACATACATTGTGTAATGCAACACTCGGTTTACATCTTCCACAACACTAATTGCATTTGTGAGAACTTAATTATTCACAATCTCAATTCATTGAAGATGCTATGCGGGATGTTATGTAGTGGTAGTTTAACAAAAGTATTAATAAAACACCATTCCTAATGCAATTCTTAAACAACAAAATCGAAACCGCAACATAGATGGAACATATGGCAATGAATAAAACTGTATGTTACAAATGTTTAGTTCATATTAAAAGCAGAACTATCTATTTAACCTAGTGTGGCAATCACATACAATTCAGGTGGGAAAATTTATGTGAATCAAAAAACGACACTGAAATCATTACAAAAATATGTTTTCTATCTAGCAAATTTTCAAAAAATAGGAAAGTAATCATTTACTGAAGTGTGCTTCCTGCAGACCAACCTCGTTCCCATATTGCATCTTCTCATCCCAAATTCCAATAAATCAGACTAGAGCAGAACAGCCATGTCAACACTTTCACCGTTTCTCCCAGAATGTTGACTTTGCTTAACACGTGCTTGTCACACCTTGTGGAGGAGGAGAGAACACAGGCACTACAATTCACCTGGTGGAAGGTTAGTCTTTAGCAAGATGTGTTGTAATTGATAGTTGTAAGTTAAGTTACTCACATGCAGCAATGGACGAAGCAAAACAGTGATACACCAAGAAGTCTTAGTTAAGTTGCCAGAGCACTGTTAGAATTTGATAAATAGTAACTAACAAAGGGATATTTCTCTTTGACACATCACAGAGTATGTATGCAGTTTTCTATGAGACAATGTTTACTGTGTCGTCTACGCACTGTCACTGCATCTGGAAGAGGATACCATTCACAGTTTCCTCCAACTCATCTCTTGAGTTCCCTACACCACAACCAAGACATTGTCAAGGTAATATGTGAAGACAACTTTTTAATCAGTTAAAACATGTAACAACTTCAGAAATGTTAATAACTTGACCTACTATATAAATGGATATAGTAGGTCTAAAGGAAGCAATGAATAAATAAATAAATAAAAATATTCAAGTAAATCGTGCAGTTACATAGTGGTAAATGAATCTGCTGGATAGTGGTGAAACAAGCAAAATGCTAAATGCCTTGTATACCTTGGAAAGCTGCCAGTGGATGCTAACAGAGAGCTTCTGGACCTCACCACTGAAGCTGTGTGCAGAGTCAGTTCTCCAGTTGACACAGTACCCATACAGTGGACAGTGAATTACCCCTTCCTACATTCAGTGTGAGGTAACAGAGTATGTTTTCCGTGGGGGCAATGGTTAATTTGTTGCGTACACACCATCACTGTCTGGGAGAGGATCCCATTCGCCATTTCCTCCAGCTTAGCTTTTGAGTTCCCCAACACCACAACTAATACATTGTCAGCATACTGTGCTGAGACACAACTTTCTAATCAATTAAAATATGTAACAACCTCAAAAATGTTAAAAATATGACCTATTATATAAATAGAGAGACTAAGTCTAAAGAAAGCAATAAATAAAATGTTCAATGTATGTGTGCAGCGTCGGTGTGAGTAAATTATGCAGCTAAATAATAGTAAATAAGGAAAGCAAGTTACTTCTGGTGGTTATGCGACCACCTGATGGAGTAAGGAAAGTATGTAAGAGAATGTCACTCTATGGAATAACATTGTCGATTTTTAAAATAAATGTACACCAGAGGGCATAGCAGGTGTCAGGTTTCAGACTTATCTTTAAATAGGAGGAGCAGTGGAACACACTGCTGACAGAAACAAAACCATGGGAGGCAACAGCATGCCAGCAGAGGCAACAGACTGCACCAGTCAGGAGGTTCAAGAGAAGGTTGATGCATAAGGAGTGGTTTGGCCTGCATAGGCTCCCACACCATTATACTCTCACCATCCCTCTGGAGAAAGGACGCAGAGGGGTGTATGTCATACTGGGGCACCGGATGCACAGAGTGGTGATGAGAAGCTTGGCTATTGGTGACCCTGGTATCAGGCCCTAAGGTCAGAGGTGGCAACGGCGTTGCTGATTGTGACTGGTTGTGCCTGAAGTTCGTTGCAGAGGTAGTTCATAAGGGTGTGCTCAGGCATAACATAAAACAACTGGTACCCCCTGTGACTGATGACGACCCCTGGGGTCCACTCAGGACACCAGTCAAATGTGCTTGCTCAGACCCAGGTGCCCCACACATAGGCAAGCGTCTACACAGGTTTATTATGTTGCACAGGACGAAGGAGGTCTAACATGGTACAATGCTGACGCCTGTGCTGTATTTTATCCGAGTTGACCTCGTTGTCAGGGACTGACCGATATGTTGCAAAAAAATTGTCCAGGGCTTGCTCAATAAACAATAAATGCAAGGCCTTCTGCTTCCGTGTTTTGAATGTACACACCATCTGCTCAACCTTCATGTTGGAGGCAGGGTGGAAGGAGGTAGTTGTCAGGTGTTCAACGCCCTTACAGTGACAGAAGGCATGGGACTGTGTCAATGTAAATTTGGGCTCGTTATCCAACATAAGGGCACATGGCAGTTCCTTGATGGCGAATATCATTGAGAGGCCACATGTGGTAGCAGGGATGGTTGTGGACAGCATCCACATCATGTAAGGAAAGTTCAAAAGGGCATCTACCAGCAGCAGTCTTGCAGCTCCCTGAAACAAACCAGCACCAGACCCTTTGCAGCATAAAACAGCTGAGCCACCGATACGGCCCATCATTGATTAACATCACAGCAGTGCTGGAGTCCAGCTGGACTTTCACAGACTAGCCAAAAAGCTTCAGTGCCGACGTAAGCATCCATGGTGGCAGTGGAGCTGTCTGCTCCATAGCTGTAATGGTGTACATTAATGTACTGTCCCCTGGCCACCTTTGAGTGTGCAGCCAACACAGAACTTCTTAACACATAGCTGAGAGTTGGTCCAGCTCACAGCTGCCACAGTCTTGGCAAGACTGGATTTTCTTCAGCTTGCACGAAGCACGTTGCAATGCCAAGGAGGGAAAGCGTTTTTGATTGTACCATTTAATATTACAAAACAGGCCACTGGACACAGAGTGGGGGGGGGGGGGGGGGGGGGGCAGAACGATCAACATACTTAACCATTTGAACACCTGTGGCTTTTGCCCCAGGGCAGAAACTACTGGGGCTCGAATGTTCAGTTGTTTCATGAGACATTGGTGAATCAGATGCCTGTGAACTTAGATTAGACATAGAAAGTGAAAAAGTAGACAATGAGTCAAAATCAGAAGTTGAATGGTGATTGCAAAAGTGACAAACTACTATCAATACTTGAATTTCATTTGTGTAATTATGTTGACCCCCCCATGAACCATGGACCTTGCCGTTGGTGGGGAGGCTTGCATGCCTCAGCGATACAGATAGCCGTACCGTAGGTACAACCACAACGGAGGGGTATCTGTTGAGAGGCCAGACAAACATGTGGTTCCTGAAGAGGGGCAGCAGCCTTTTCAGTAGTTGCAAGGGCAACAGTCTGGATGATTGACTGATCTGGCCTTGTAACAATAACCAAAACGGCCTCACTGTGCTGGTACTGCGAACGACTGAAAGCAAGGGGAAACTACGGCCGTAATTTTGTCCCGAGGGCATGCAGCTGTACTGTATGATTAAATGATGATGGTGTCCTCTTGGGTAAAATATTCCGGAGGTAAAATAGTTCCCCATTCGGATCTCCGGGCGGGGACTACTCAAGAGGATGTCGTTATCAGGCGAAAGAAAACTGCCGTTCTACGGATCGGAGCGTGGAATGTCAGATCCCTTAATCGGGCAGGTAGGTTAGAAAATTTAAAAAGGGAAATGGATAGGTTAAAGTTAGATATAGTGGGAATTAGTGAAGTTCGGTGGCAGGAGGAACAAGACTTCTGGTCAGGTGACTACAGGGTTATAAACACAAAGTCAAATAGGGGTAATGCAGGAGTAGGTTTAATAATGAATAGGAAAATAGGAATGCGGGTAAGCTACTACAAACAGCATAGTGAACGCATTATTGTGGCCAAGATAGATACGAAGCCCACACCTACTACAGTAGTACAAGTTTATGTGCCAACTAGCTCTGCAGATGACGAAGAAATTGTAGAAATGTATGATGAAATAAAAGAAATTATTCAGATAGTGAAGGGAGACGAAAATTTAATAGTCATGGGTGACTGGAATTCGAGTGTAGGAAAAGGGAGAGAAGGAAACGTAGTAGGTGAATATGGATTGGGGCTAAGAAATGAAAGGGGAAGCTGCCTGGTAGAATTTTGCACAGAGCGCAACTTAATCATAGCTAACACTTGGTTTAAGAATCATGATAGAAGGTTGTATACATGGAAGAACCCTGGAGATACTAAAAGGTATCAGATAGATTATATAATGGTAAGACAGAGATTTAGGAACCAGGTTTTAAATTGTAAGACATTTCCAGGGGCAGATGTGGACTCTGACCACAATCTATTGGTTATGGCCTGTAGATTAAAACTGAAGAAACTGCAAAAAGGTGGGAATTTAAGGAGATGGGACCTGGATAAACTGAAAGAACCAGAGGTTGTACAGAGTTTCAGGGAGAGCATAAGGGAACAATTGACAGGAATGGGGGAAAGAAATACAGTAGAAGAAGAATGGGTAGCTTTGAGGGATGAAGTAGTGAAGGCAGCAGAGGATCAAGTAGGTAAAAAGATGAGGGCTAGTAGAAATCCTTGGGTAACAGAAGAAATATTGAATTTAATTGATGAAAGGAGAAAATATAAAAATGCAGTAAATGAAGCAGGCAAAAAGGAATACAAACGTCTCAAAAATGAGATCGACAGGAAGTGCAAAATGGCTAAGCAGGGATGGCTGGAGGACAAATGTAAGGATGTAGAGGCTTATCTCACTAGGGGTAAGGTAGATACTGCCTACAGGAAAATTAAAGAGACCTTTGGAGACAAGAGAACCACTTGTATGAACATCAAGAGCTCAGATGGAAACCCAGTTCTAAGCAAAGAAGGGAAATCAGAAAGGTGGAAGGAGTATATAGAGGGTCTATACAAGGACGATGTACTTGAGGACAATATTATGGAAATGGAAGAGGATGTAGATGAAGATGAAATGGGAGATACGATACTGCGTGAAGAGTTTGACAGAGCACTGAAAGCCCTGAGTCGAAACAAGGCCCCCGGAGTAGACAACATTCCATTGGAACTACTGACGGCCTTGGGAGAGCCAGTCCTGACAAAACTCTACCACCTGGTGAGCAAGATGTATGAAACAGGCGAAATACCCTCAGACTTCAAGAAGAATATAATAATTCCAATCCCAAAGAAAGCAGGTGTTGACAGTTGTGAAAATTACCGAACAATCAGTTTAATAAGCCACTGCTGCAAAATACTAACATGAATTCTTTACAGACGAATGGAAGAACTAGTAGAAGCCGACCTCGGGGAAGATCAGTTTGGATTCCGTAGAAATACTGGAACACGTGAGGCAATACTGACCTTACGACTTATCTTAGAAGAAAGATTAAGGAAAGGCAAACCTACGTTTCTAGCATTTGTAAACTTAGAGAAAGCTTTTGACAATGTTGACTGGAATACTCTCTTTCAAATTCTAAAGGTGGCAGGGGTAAAATACAGGGAGCGAAAGGCTATTTACAATTTGTACAGAAACCAGATGGCAGTTATAAGAGTCAAGGGGGCATGAAAGGGAAGCAGTGGTTGGGAAGGGAGTAAGACAGGGTTGTAGCCTCTCCCCGATGCTATTCAATCTGTATATTGAGCAAGCAGTAAAGGAAACAAAAGAAAAATTCGGAGTAGGTATTAAAATCCATGGAGAAGAAATAAAAACTTTGAGGTTCGCCGATGACATTGTAATTCTGTCAGAGACAGCAAAGGACTTGGAAGAGCAGTTGAACGGAATGGATGGTGTCTTGAAGGGAGGATATAAGATGAACATCAACAAAAGCAAAACAAGGATAATGGAATGTAGTCAAATTAAGTCGGGTGATGCTGAGGCAGTTAGATTAGGAAATGAGACACTTAAAGTAGTAAAGGAGTTTTGCTATTTGGGGAGAAAAATAACTGATGATGGTCGAAATAGAGAGGATATAAAATGTAGACTGGCAATGGCAAGGAAAGCGTTTTTGAAGAAGAGAAATTTGTTAACATCGAGTATAGATTTAAGTGTCAGGAAGTCATTTCTGAAAGTATTTGTATGGAGTGTAGCCATGTATGGAAGTGAAACATGGACGGTAAATAGTTTGGACAAGAAGAGAATAGAAGCTTTTGAAGTGTGGTGCTACAGAAGAATGCTGAAGATTAGATGGGTAGATCACATAACTAATGAGGAAGTATTGAATAGGATTGGGAAGAAGAGAAGTTTGTGGCACAACTTGACCAGAAGAAGGGATCGGTTGGTAGGACATGTTCTGAGGCATCAAGGGATCACCAATTTAGTATTTGAGGGCAGCGTGGAGGGTAAAAATCCTAGGGGGAGACCAAGAGACGAATACAGTAAGCAGATTCAGAAGGATGTAGGTTGCAGTAGGTACTGGGAGATGAAGAAGCTTGCACAGGATAGAGTAGCTTGGAGAGCTGCATCAAACCAGTCTCAGGACTGAAGACCACAACAACAACAATTATGTTGAGCTTCAGAAGTAACCTCAAAAGATTTAGTAATTTTTAGCACTTCACCAAGACTAGGATCAGATGTGGCCGAAGCTTCTGTGGATACATTTCTGGCTGGGCTATGTGAACCATCACATCCCAAATCAATGATTCCACATATGAAACGTTACATTTGTGACACGTGAAATTGTACTTTCATGCGAGATCCTGGAAGTCAGCAGCTGTGTAAGATGGTCCAAGTTGTTTACAACACTGATTAAACTGTAGCTTAATGCAATGAGTTACTTTTGATGACCATAGTATTTGGTTAATAGTACACAAGAGATCATTGAAAGACAGAGCACCAGGGACAAATAGATGCTGTAATTTCTGCACCACTTTGTATAAATGACTGCTAGAAGACAAGAGCAGCACACTTTGCTGCCTACCAGAAAAGCTATAAGCAAAAAGTACAATTCAAAATGACAGATTTGAATTTCCCAGCTCTTCGAAGACTCGTCAAAGGCAAAATGTAGCAGTAGGAGCACAGTCATGACCACAAACTGACACCATTGCTGCCGAGACACAAGCTGCGTGTTGTTTTTGTTCCTGTTGCCATAGTTCTAGTACTGCTGCTGTTATTGGCAGCTGTTGCTCTCAGAGTTCCAGAAACGAGGGACCCATAATAGTCGTACTGGGTACAACAGACATGTTGCTGAAAGCATTATGGGATAATACCTCATTGCCACTCTTCTGTCTGATCCGGACTCAAATGAGTAAAAGTTTGTTGAGTGCAGAAGACTGAATGAAGCTAAATATAAGAATGAGAATATTCAGGTACAATGCAGGGACAAAATCCAATAAACAGAATGGCATGATGTATAGTAGCTCATGCAGTGGACTGTAGTAGACTGTATCACAGCTGCCTGCCTAGCTCTGTGGCTGTGAGGGGCCCAGCCCATGTGACACGTCACTCGTGGCAATCATCAGTTCCAATCTATAGTACCTCTGAGCTTCAATCAATATCGGTCTTTGCCGGGCACATTAAACTTTTCATCTAGATGGACAGTGAGCAGCAGAGCAAAACTTGTTCGTAACTAGGGGGTGCATCCACTCAAATAGGTCCACTGTGGGCTGTAATATTGTATCATTGCAAAACTGGTAGAAATGCTGAAGTGTTAAAGCAGAATTGATTTACTCTGGTAAAAAATTAGTTCCAGTTTTAGCCACCAGGTGCAAATCACGAGCTGTACATTGTTTGTATAATAGTGTGACATCCGTGCTGTCATTGACAAGCCATAATGCGATTGAACAGTATAGTTATCTTGAAGAGAGACCATCCACTGTTAGTGAAACCGTTCTATGTGAACAGCAGCAGTTACAGTGCTGCATCGAGAGAATATTGCTAACTGAAAGGTCCGAGAAGAGACCTGATGTCATTAAATGGTTTAAACAAGATGATAAAGAAATTTGAAAATGTGGGTGAGTCTGGTATGGCACCGGAAGAGGAAGGCATCCTATCCCATTTAAAGTAATTGACAAGTTCGCTGTTGCTGTAACTGACCAATAGCCCATGCCCCAGGTTATGCTAGTGCTTGTGCAGTGTAATGACAATTTTGTATCCCATGGTCAACAATACAGAAAGTTTTGCAGTCTATTTTACACTGGAACCATTACAAGACCCAAATGGTGCAGCAACTGAAACTTCATTATGTGCAGCAATGTTCTGATAAATTCACAAGCACCTTTATACTAAGTCAATTCTTCTTTGAAGAGAATACATTCAGAGGGCCTATCAGGTATACCATTAAATCTGTATGTTATCGAGACATCCTTGTACAGCATGTGATTCCTGCTTTGGAAGAGCACAGCTGTGTGGAAACCACTGTTTTCATGCGAGATGGGGCAACATCTCATATTGCTTACACAGTGAAAGATCTGCTTAAAGTAACCTTCCACAAAAGTGTTATCTCCAGAGGTTTTCCTGGTGCATGGCCTAAAGTTAATCTGATCTAAATGATTGTGACTTTTGGCTGTGGGGATATCTGAAAGAATGCATTTACCAGGGACAGATTTGGCCTCTCCCTGATCTGAAGGCCAGTATGTAGGAACACATTGCTCAGATTCCACTGGAACTGCTGTAAGCAACTGTTGATCATCTTGTTTTACAGATGGAGAATTGCGTCAACATCTCTGGTGCTCATGTTGTACAAATTGTGTAAGCAGTGGTTTAATAATAAAATCAAAATTATGGCTTTTTCACTTGTTCGACGCTTTCTGACCATGTCCTGTTACATATGGAAACATTTCTGTATGTCTTTTTTTACGTTCACAGTATCAGATTTGCACGTGATGGCCATAATTGGAACCAATTTTTTCCAGCATAAATCAGTTCCGCATTAACCAGTTAGCAAGGAACAGTGAGTGGCAACATTTGTCACATTCAGAAGACCATGCAAAATATTGGAAAATGATCCATAATTGCTTCTCACTTTTTACACTATTGCCTCAGTAGTTGTGTCCAAAAGTGTTTGAGCACAATGGTCTCCACTTTTCTTGTGACTCATTTTCTCACAGAGAGATGGACTGCCACTTATTGTTTGTCATTCAGACTTGTTTGACCACACTGGAAGTATATCTGTGGAACCTAATCAATGTGTCATCGGATGGTTGTTGTTACCATATAATTGCATCAGCTCAGCATGGCGTGTTGCAATGTTGCTCCATTTCAGGTATAGAAAGCAAATTGCCACACGATACTCCACTTTTTCAATGGGCTGCATTGTTCTGTTGTGGCCCCACTAGCAGCATCTTTCGGTGCTGTGGCACAGTTGTTTCAGTTTGTACAAGAATTGCAGATGTACCCACAGACAGACAAAAAATTAATTGTTTAACTTCATTTTTTGATGTGATAATTGAAACTATATGACTAACTCTTGTATTAGCAATTGTACATTTATATTCTATAGCAGCAATTACACGCATTGCACCACTTGAGCATATTAACTGTAACCTTTCATTGCCCAAAATATATGCTAGTCCTTGGAGATCTGAATGCAGAGTGAATATCATAACTGAGATTCATTTGCTCACAGTAAACCACAGTTAACTGTAATATTTAAAAAAAAATGAAAGTTATTTTTTGTGTGCTATGAAAATGTTTTCTTGCTGCCTTACTAATCTGAATGCCTTATTGTACCCAAGAATGTGTCTCATTCTTCTTGCAGATGCTACCAGAGCTCAGAGAACAAATCACCGATGATGACAAGAGGGTTCGCATTGCCTTTGTTAAGTTGTTGCACGCCATTAAGGATGCGGGGAATATCGAACTTTGGAATATTGTTCCTCTTCACTGTTTGATAAATAGGCTTGAGGTAAGTTTCATATATCATGTTTTGCACAATATTCAGCCAGTCATCTCAGGTGAAGAGACCTTTGTTAGTTGTGCTAAATACCAAAAAATAGTTTCTAAAAATTCCCACAAAGCATTTGACTACCTTATCTACACTTATTATCAAAAATACAGTTGTATGGTGTATCAAGTGAAATTTGTGATTGGATTGAGAATTTTTTGGTAGGGAGGATGCAGCTTGTTATCTTGGATAGAGAGACATCAACAAATGTAGAAGTAACTTCAAGCTTGTCCCAGGGAAGGGTGCTAGGACCCTTGCTGTTCAGGTTGAATAGAGTGTGCCAGAAAAATGTATACACACTTTAAGGAATGAAAAGTATTACTTATGTGTTTATTTTACATTTAATAATTGATCACACATGTTGTACAACCTTCAGTTTAGCACATGGTTACTTTAAATGTCAAAATGTTCACCATTGGCAGCTATACACATACCAGAATGATGAATATCCGCAACTACATCAGTCAGTGTTTCAGTGGAGATCGCTGCACATGTTACTGTTATCTCCTGGCGAAGTTCCTCCAGCGTGCATGGGCTTACGTCGATAGACATTATCTTTCACAGTTCCTCTCAAGTAAAAGTCCATAGGTGTTAGATCTGGGAACTGTGGAGGGTACTCAGTCGGCCCTCTTCATCCAATCCAATGCCATGGAAAATTGTCATCCATGAAAGCTTGTGCTGCTGAGTGGTAGTATGGTCTCACCCCATCCTGTTGGTAGAAGACCTCTTCATCATCTCCATAAAGTGCACATATACCTGGCAAAATTTGCAGGTATACGTCTCCAGTGTCAGTAGCATCAAAGGAAAAGGGGTCCTACTGAGCCCCTAGATGACAGTCCATACTACACATGAACCACTGGTAGATTGACTGGTTTATCCACATAAACATGCAGATTTTCCAGTGCCCAGAACACCCTGTTATGCCGATTCATGGTTCCATTAAGTGTGCCTTATCACTCCACACCACCTTCGTCACAATTTGTTCCTCATCACTTACCATTTGCAAAATTGCATTTGGCGATCAGGATCGCATTAATCACATGCAGTAATCGTGGAATGTAAACTTCCCACTTTGCAGCTTCCAGAATTCTGCATACACTTGTACTGCTAACTCCCACTTCACATGCACATTGCATGGCAAACTTCTGTGGAGAATTAACAAACATTTCCAACACGAGAGCTGACGAAGAAGGACATGAAGCTGTGCACTGTCTTCTTGAGACTGCAGTCGTGTGTGTGTGTGTGTGTGTGTGTGTGTGTGTGTGCGCGTGCCATCTAATTCTGACGAAGGCCTTACTAGCCAAAAGCTACACTTTTGATAGTCTTTTTGTTGTGCCTATCTAGGACTCAGCATCTCCGGTATATGGTGGTTAGCAACTAGCTTTTCACAATGTTGTACATTCCATCCTGGATTTTA
Organism: Schistocerca cancellata; assembly: GCF_023864275.1. NCBI lineage: Eukaryota > Metazoa > Arthropoda > Insecta > Orthoptera > Acrididae > Schistocerca > Schistocerca cancellata. The sequence continues at coordinate 225,088,550 of NC_064630.1, forward strand.
CATTGTTTGATTTACATCACTAAAGATCATTTATATCCAAGGATCTACAGCTTGTCGAATCTCTGGAACAGTTCTGAAGCGAATGCCACGAAGTGGTTCCTTCATCTTCAGAATCAAATCAATGTCACATGGACTTGAGCCTGGGGAGTATCGTGGATGGTACAGTACTTCCTAGTCCCATTGACGGAACAGAGCAGCCACAGCTTGCGTTGTATGCACCTTCACGTTGTCATGCAAAGTGATGGGTGGGTTGTGCAGAAAGTGTCACCGCTTCTTTCTCGAAGCTGGTCGCAGGTGATGCTCCAAAAACGAACAGGAATACTGTCCACTGACAGCCTGCTGTGAAGTAACATAATGCATTAGGATAACACCATCACAGTCATAGATGAGAATCACCATAACTTTAGACCACTCCATTTGCAGCATCAACAGAACAGGCTCTACTAACGGTATGCTACACCTTCCACATCGCTGGCAACGGGTTCTACGCAATGCTTGTGACTACTTTGAATGACAGTATCAGGTGCAAACATGTAACTCTTTTTTATCGGTTGTGAATAAATAGTTGCCACTATTTAAGTTCCAACCCTCGTATTACCTAATTTACTCGAATCTAAGCCGCACCTGAAATATGAGACTCGAAATCAAGGAAAAAAAATGTTCCCGAATCTAAGCCGCACCTGAAATTTGAGACTCGAAATTCAAGGGGAGAGAAGTTTTAGGTCGCACCTCCAAAGCGAAACAAAGTTGGTCCATTGTAATATGAGACACAATTTTGGTCGAATGAATGACGATACAGCTACAGTAGTTTGGTTCAAGTCGTAAGCTTAGCAGTTAAGCTTCACCAAGTAGCCATTGCTATGCACCAGGCGCTCCGTCTTTATTTATACGGGTACCCTTCCTTTTTCACGTGCTTCGTCTGGTTTGAATTGATTGTTTATTTTTCTTTGATCTGATAAGTGCCGTTCTGTTTGTTATAAGTGTTTACGCCACTCTAAGCTGAAAATGCATTACTGTACTGTCTCCTGCACTGTTTGTCGCATTCTGATAATGAATGTTTACGGCCTGTCGCTGCTCGCGGCATGGCTTGCTTTTGTGCACGCTACCGCTACTTAGAAAAAGAGAGAGAAGAGAGAGAGAGAGGAATTGTCTCATTTGCGAAACAATGGCAAGAGACTGCTCTTTGTTGTTACTTACACTGCTGCTTTCTTTGATAATGATCAACAAGAACCAAATAATATACTGCGTATGATAGAAGTTCTGAACAAGAGTTTAGCGAAAATTTTTCTCCGTTTGAAAATCTTTGCAGACGCCTCTTTAGTACATTACATTCTGCACAGAAATTAGAGTCATCTTAGATTTAAAAATCTAGTCAATTGCCGTGCTTCATTTCTGACTGTATCACTACTAGGCATGAGAATAATATGAATATAAGCATGACATGATATGTATATTCTTCCGCGTTTGCTGTTGTCTCACTCTAGTTTCGTAGTTTATTAGGCAGACGGGATTTAAATGAGATACCAGCAAAACACGAAACAATACATGACAAAATGTTTATATTGGTATTATTCTTATGGTGAAGAGAATACTGCATGTGATTCACAGTTCATAAAAGTTCCTATTAGCAACCATCCTTTTCACAGGTAGGAAAAATTTCAGAACATAGAGTTGGCCATATTGACAAACATCCCAAACAGTCTTGCCAGTCGGATTTTCGTAGTACATTGAAATGCTGCTACATTCTAAGATGAACAATACGGAATTTGTATTTACATTGTTGTATAATGTATGAAAATGCAGTGGTCGAAACTCGGGGCGAAGAAAAAAGCTTGTCTTCCACCTTTTTGTTTTTTTTTTTTAATTTATTTACTGACGCAGAGTTTTTGGTGCCAGAATTTATCTTTGTGCCTGCAAAGCATGCCTGTGTAGCGCTACATATATTCGACGGCAGAAGTTAGTTGTGGCGGCACCTACCAACATTTTTCAGCACTTCCCCTTACTTTGCACTCGATTCTAAGCCGCAGGCGGCTTTTTGGATTACAAAAAACCGGAAAAAAGTGCGGCTTAGATTCGAGTAAATACGGTATAAGTGAACAGGTTCTAATGGCCATGGATTGAGCAGGCACTGAGATTACTTGAATCATTCTGCATTGCATGCTCAGCAACTGTGTACAGCATGTCTGCAAATTGAGGAGGGAGCAGCACGTTGGGCGGGGAAAGTGACCTTGCCGAGAGATATGCTATAACTGCCGTACAGGATGACTAGTAATCAAGTGTACCACCAAGCAGTGTAGTGCAGCTTGCAGTAATTTACATAGATTCTGTTTGTGTGCATTTGTTCCATATGTTGTACGAGTTTCTAATTGTGTATTCTGGGTTGTGTTAATGCGTTAATTGGCAAATAAACACTCTTCAGATGTGTCTGCACATTTCGTTACCACTGATGTAAAAGTTACACTGTGGAAAGATCAGTATAACTTACGAAACAGTGTGTTGGTACGCCTTGTGATGTAACAGTGTAGAGAAAGTGGGACACACCTGCTCGTTCTTCAGTTTGCAGACAGATTTCACTGGATGTTCCCAAGACTGCATAGAGGCAAGTACATATTTTAGTCTGGTAGCAAGCATTCGTTTCATGTCACTGGGAACGTCAGTCCCACACCAGGGCTAGTCCCCTCACACTGCTACAAAGTGACGTGCCTGCAAAACGCAGCAAGTACATTTGGACCATACAGCTCCCTGCTGACTCAATGCCATAGCATTCCAGCGTGTGGATTCATCCGTGTCAACAGTTTGGTGTGCGGTGTTTCTTTTGAAATTGGTGTTGGTTCTTTCCACATTGTTTATTAATTTATTGGACTTCTTGGAAACTCAGTGAAACAAACACACCTGGCAGTACCTCACAATAATTTCATTCTCATTTTTTCATAAAATATTTGTTATTTTATGGCTTTGATATACATTTCTTGTAAATATGCAGCTCTAGCTAAAAGTTTTAAGTGGAGAACAATTTACTGTTACAAGTTTTTGGGTTTTTAGCACTTTATCAATATTCAAGAACTGTGGGTACATTTGTTGAGAAAACGAGCAACCAGTTACATGAAAGACATTTTATTTCTTTACCAGTTTCATATACAATATTTGTGCATGTACTATGATCCATACATAACCATTCATGAGCTCTTTCTGCATCAATGCGTTTTTTCATAATATTACATATTTTTATAAGAATACAATAGTATGCTGCATACACCTGCTTATTTTTATGCTGACTGATAATAGTTCTAATCTTTGGAAGAAGAGCACTATCTGCCTGAACCCAGTAGAAAAATAATTTTCTCTGTATGTATACAATACAGATATTTTCAATGCAAATTGACCACATCCATCATCAAGCAACTCTTAATTGAGAATGAATATTTTGATTATATTAATTGCAGCCCCATTTACTGACTGTACAAATCTAAGATATGGCTGGCTGGTAACTTATCAATCCAGTTATTATGTGCAGTCCTTCTTCTTTTATTAGTCCCTCGTGAAGAAAATGTGGACTTATGAATGAGAAACTACCTGTGTCTACACAGCTTAAAATGTGGCATTACAAATGGCTGGACATTATTTGTAAATAAATGCATACTTCTGTGATATATCAAAGAAAACAATCAATTTTTTTAAATTAATGTAACTGGATAGATAAAATTTTCTCACCAAGTGCGAGCAGAACAGCACACCCATATAAAGATTATGGTAATTTGAAAGTGTTTGGAGGCAGGAGCATTTACTCCTGGCAGAAGACTGAAGGGAAAAGAAGAAAAATGAAGGATGAAGAAAACAGAAAAAGGACTGTTGAGGTTTAGGAAATACGGAGAGTTTAGAAAAGTCAAGTAGACCTGGGATCAGGAGAGACTTACCAGACAGGATGACAAGGAAAGGAAGGTGCCTTTCCTTCTCATTCTGTCCAGTAGGTCTGCCCTGACCTGGGTTCTACGTGACTTTTCAAAACTCTCACAATTTCCTAAACTTAATCTCCTTTTTCCTTTTCTTCATCCCTCTTCCTTCCTCTTCAACCCTTGTGCCAGGAGGAGGAACCACTGTGTATGTAGTAGTAATATAAAATCATTCTGAAGGATCAGTTAATAAAATTCTCAGATTTCTAATTATTCACTCTTTCCATCCTTTGACTTGATAATTAATGCTGCACAATTGGAGTTCATAAGGCTTTCGGTTCAACAACCTTGCATAACTTTTTTAATTGTTCAAGGGACATATGACATTAACTGAAGAAATGTTCTTTGCAAGACCATCATTCCTTGTAAAGACAGTGAAATTCACCATAGTCTTTATTATTATTATTATTATATTCTTTGTTTCGTCGAAGAGACTGCAACTAAAAACAACAGTTGGTCATCATCAGAACTATAACTCATGATTACTGCACAGCACCTGACCCACTCACAGTGAGCACTATTCAACAACTGTATCATGGTGGTCTGTTTTATCACAGCTGACTAAGACAGCAGGCAACAGCGCCTTCTCCCCAGTTTGTGTTTGACTGAGCCATTCGTGTATTTATCTTGCCATTGGCAGTTACTTTCACTCTGTTCATCTGTATATTTACCCACAAATGTATACAGAATTCACTTATAATAATTCTTTTCCCCCCATTTCAGGAAGATGACTGTGAAGTTGGCGAGCTGCTGGCGCAGCTTTTGTGCAGTACATGTTTTGCCAACAATAAGAGCTTCAGCACTACAGTGAACTGTATAGGCCAGATGGTAAACTTTAGCCATGAAGGAACCTGCAAGTTCTTCTTACATTCAAAGTCATTTCTAAAATTTCATGATGCTGTAAAACTTATGCTATTAATCATGGAATGCTTGTTGAAGCATATCGAGATTGAAATTTTCACAAAAAAGAGACAGAGGAAGGACTCTACTCAACTCAGACCAAGACATGTTTCTAAGAAAAGGAAGAGGAGGAGTAAATTCATTAAAAAACTGGCTGCCAGAATGAAGAATGCGTGGGTGAAGGCTGTTAGAACAACAGGAGATACTGGTAAGCACAATTCTGCTATTTGTATCTGAATGTTGAATTTGTGAATGTGCATTCAGTGAAGATTGTCCTCACAAAGCAAATGTGCATTAGTTAATTTTACTAATGTACATTGCTAACAACGAGAAGAGGAAAGGTAGCCATTATTCGTACAATGGTATGTCGAGCACGCAGCGGACGTGTAAACAAGATTGAAGCTGTTGCTATGCCTTTGGACAGTGTCTTTCCACTGAGCTAACTAACAAAAACACACACATGCCTACTTTTCATGTCTTTGCTGATAACATAACCACATGGTCCCAACTTTCATTCATACTCCACAGAGTGCTCCTGAGGCTGGTTAGCACAGGGTGACTAGACATCCTGTATTTTATCGGAGCGCCCCTTATTTAGCTTAAGTGTCCCAGTGCCCAATGAAATAAATATATTTTTCATTAACCATCCTGTTATTTTGAAATAGTGTGTTTGTAAGTAATGTGTAGCATAACCAAATGGAGAACAAATGTGGTCATACCCAAAAGAATAAATAGTTTACATTTTTTGACTGAACCAAACTGAACAAGGCATGATCCTTGAAGTTCTTCGCTTGGTACTGCTTCCACATGGTGAGCAGTTCATCACTTCCACTTTCTTTGTAGGTTGACTATTATTTCAGGTCATCACATTTAGAAGTGTGATTTTAGATCATTAGTCACAGGATAGATTGTTACTCATCATATAGTCTAAATATTGAGTTGCAGACAGGCTCAACAAAACGACTGCTAAATAAATAAGCATTTGGCCAAAAAGCCTTCTTCTGAATTATAAAACACACACATTCACACAGATGCAACTGCCACACACATGACCACTGTCTCTGGCTGCTGTGAGAGACAGTGGTCATGTGTGTTTGAGTTGCATTTGTGTGTGTGTGTGTGTGTGTGTGTGTGTGTGTGTGTGTGTGTGTGTGTGTGTGTTTTCCAATTCAGAAGAAGGCTTTTTGGCTGAAAGCTACTTGTTTAGCAGTCTTTTTGTTGTACCTGTCTGCGACCCATCATTTCCACCATGTGGTGAATAGCAGTCTATCCTTTTTGTAATACTGTCATTATTACATCCTGAATTTTCCATTGTTTAAAATTCAGTCTTTGACATCTCAGGTTTAATTTATGAGACATTAATGTATTATATTGGAAAATGGGCTTACCCATTTCATGTGCTGAAACCATTTAACTGGGTTCGGCTCAAATACCCTCTTCTTTGGAAGCCGGTTCAGGAAAGTTTTAAAACTTTATCAGAGTTTGAGGAAAATACTGTGAAAGAAATATGTGAATATGAACTTTTTGAGGAAATGAAGCATGTTAAAAATGTATGTGAAGTGAAAAACCATGAATTAAGAAGTCTTAAGGTTGTTGGTGGAATATAGTCTATCATTTTCGGCTTCTTTCCATTGCAAGATATCTGCTGCCAAAGTTTGCAGCTTAGTACTGTGTTTGTACTAGCTCTGCCTGGCACTAATGCTGCTGCAGAAAGTGTGTTCTCTATTACAGGTGGTTAATGGACTGATAAAAAGTGTGTGGAAACTGTTAAGGAAGTAATTATAACTGAGATGCACTTTCAGGCTACTTCTATTTGAAAATGTAAAGTTCCTGACTGACATACGTGCTTCTGTAAAATGTAACCAAAAAGATTTTTTCAGAAACAAATAATAGCGAAACTTCCAGATCAGTTGAGACTGAGAAATAAGTAAGCTATGTCTACCCTAGTTAAAGAAGAAATAAGTAAGCTATGTCTACCCTAGTTAAAGACAAGATTATATTAAAGTGATATATTGTTGCATGTGGCAACAATTAAACATTTACTCGATTAGTAATGAGAGATGTTGCTTCTGTGTGAGAGTTTTAACAAAAAGGTATGATGATTTGTGTAGCTGTAACATAAATCAAGTACTTTAACACAAATCCACTATATAGATATAATATTTAACAAAGTGTCCACAAAATTTCAATTCATGTCGACTTGTAATTTATGTCACATATTTTGATTTTGGAAGTCTGGTCACCATAGGCTAGCAAGCAACAGACATCCTATGATGCATGTTCATGGGGAAGGGCAAGTAGCTGGCTTTACATTCAGGATGCCTCATTAGCAGTCATACAGGGAATTGGATATTGCCATATTTAAAGAGGAGGAAATGTCTACTGTATTTTACAAGGACAGAAAATAGTCCCACCCTTTTCCCTCAGCTGACATATAGTGACATGTAAAATTTCTAAATACGGACCCTGATATGTTGCCGTGTTAGATACCTTTCTTTGGTGTTAGTTGAAAGAGGAGAAAAATCAGAAGATGCCAAGTAGATACAAGGAAGTGCAACATGAAAGTGTCACAGAGATGCAGAAAAACCTGAACTTGCAGACACTTATAGATAGATGCCATCTATCCCGCATAAGCTTACTTATCGTGTTTGATGAACTAGTAATGATAGAGGAATCTGGGATCATACAACAAGCCTAAGCAATGCTCCTATAGGATAAGATCAGACTAATTACAGCTGATGCAGAAGCATTTAAGCAACCATTCCTCCTGCACTTTATACTATAATGAAACAGGAAGAAACTGTAATACTTGGTGTAATTGGGCATATCGCCAACCATATACTTCAGAAGAAGAAGAAGAAGATTATGATGATGATTATCATCATCATCATCATCATCATCATCATCATCATGATATGATAATTGAAATCCTTGCACAGAGAGAGATGTGGTGGTGTAGGTTGGTGGGGGTAGTAGTGCCTGCGATGTGAGAAAAATGACAGTACTGTGTAAACTTAAAGAATAACATTGTTTCCATCAGGCTGTTATTTTGAAGTAGTACTTTACTATGCACGATTAACTGGTTTCATGCTCTGCTCATTATGAAGTGCAAAATGGATGTGGATACATCATCCTCTTAAGTTGTGTATAATGAAAGTCATATGCCATTTTTGTCAGTGTACATAACCTGGGAATAATTATCCACATATTACAAATTCAACTTCATATTCAGGAGGATGGTGGCTCAACTCTCCACTGACCAGCCACACAGCTGTAGGTTTCCCGTGATTTCCTTAAATCACTTACAGTGAATGCCGTGACTGTCCTTTTAAATTTCCTGTGCTAATCCAAGCTGGTTCTTCTTTAATGAACACATTGTCAATGGGATGTTAACCCTTAATATTATCTCCTTTGTGAGTCCAGTTATAGCATCCCAGTTCTTGCATTACACCTGTCCACCAATCAAAGGCATAACTGTTGGCAAGTGGTTTTCTCTGCTCTTTCCATTAGTTGATAATTGGACATTCAGTGATCATGGCTTATGATACTAATGAAGTCTTTCAGAAAATCGAAATACCTCATAGTAGTAGTCCTCCTATAATACTAACCTTCTTCTGTTCACTATTGTTGACCCTGTCACTAAAGAGCTACATGTAATACAAATTTACGCTTAATGTACTGCAGTCACATAATCACATAAAATATCTGTACCTTATTTTAAAAAAAAAGAAGAAGAAATATTGTTTATATTCCAACCAGGAGCTTCCAGTGTTTAAAAACAGGAATGTTGTATTTATGGTGTATTGTCTTATGATTAGAATGCTACTGTGAAATATGATCCATCCCAAACTTTGTGATCCTGCCAGTTTGCAGATTAAAACTGTGCATAATACTGCCACTCAAGCTACTATCACCCCCAGGGGCTCAGCATTCATTTGCTGAGTACGGGCTTGGCGACCCCGGGGTCCTGAGCTGGGGACTGGTCAGCGCCGCCAGTCTCCTGTCACCGTAACCCCCGGACATGCTTCAGCGACCACCGCATGGCTCAGCGGTGGAATGTTGTGTGCTGCGTGGAATGGTAATCTTGGCTTGACCGCCTGGATTGCGAGGAAGGTAAACCTCTATAAAAACCCCTCAATCTTACGGTGTGCTGCGCTCCTATAAGATGCATGGCTGTTGGGGTGGAACAGTCGCAAGTGGGCAACCTCTGGGGCACCTGCCGCACCCCAGTTGTATAAGGCTTACCTAGGCACGCGGGGCTCTGTCTATGTGGACTTCTAGTTCCCTAGCTGCTCGTGGGACCGAGATGGAACCCTCGAACTTTTATTCTTCTCCTGCCAGCGGAAAGGGTGGACTGCTGGTGGGTTCTAACACCCAATCCAACAAGAGGGCTCGTGTAGCCAGTCCTCCAGATTCAGGTAGTAGTAACAGAACGCATGCTGCTTCGCAGAGTGTGTTTTTCATAATAAAAAGAAAAGATGGGAGTTTTGAAAAAGTTTCGCCATTTTATATACAGAAGGGCTTAGAAGGTATTGCTGGCACATTAAAATCTGTAAAGCGCTTGCGAAATGGCACCTTGTTGGTTGAAACATCTAGCTTCCAGCAAGTCCAGAACCTTCAGAAGGCACAATTTCTTGGGGAGTTTGCGATAGAGACTGAATTTCACAACACCTTGAACTACAGCAAGGGTGTTGTGACTTGCAGAGATCTCGTTGACATTCCCCAAGACGAACTGAAGGCAGAATGGTCCCGGGAAGGAATTGTCGACGTGCAACACATTATGAAACGGGTGGATGGTGCTCTCATAAAGACTGACTCATTTATCCTTACATTTAACAGCACCAAATTGCCAGAGCATGTGAAGGCAGGTTTCCTACGTCTCAGTGTACGGCCTTACTACCCCAACCCCATGCGGTGTTTTAAATGCCAACACTTTGGACACACTACTCTCGGCTGTAAAGGGGAAGCCACTTGCGGGAATTGTGGTAAAGCCGCCCATGAGGGAGCTGGTTGCTCCTCTCCTCCCAAGTGTGTCAACTGCTCTGGGGATGCAGAGTTTTCCTTGAGGAACGGAAGATCCAGGAACTGAAAACTACAAAACGCATCCCGTATGGTGAGGTGAAGAAAATTTACAAGTCCATGCAGCCGCCCACGTTCGCTGCTTCCTTTTCTTCCGTTCTCAAACAACCAGTCTTGAAAACCGATGCCGCTACACAAACGGAGGTTGCTACTGTCAGTACTAGCACCTGCGCTTGTCAATGTACGTGTGCTGCTGCCGTTCCTGTGAAGCCTGCTGCTCCCCCCCGGCCTTCTGACCAGGCTGTGGTAGCTGACATCATGGAACTTCCTGCCCCTTCCCGGGTCCAGTCTTGTGCACTGCCCAGCGCTGCTACACCCCCTACTGCTTCTGAGGTTTTGGCTGCAATGCCACCTCAGGCCAGAACATCGAAGCCAAAGACAAAGGTGAAGACTCGCCCACTAAAGGAGACTGCAGTTATACAGTCTCCTGATGTGGATGTCATTCTCTCTGGCGTCTCTCTCGACTCCTCTTCTAAGGCGATGGAGGTTGATGTCAGACTGGGGCAATCATCTCGCCCCAAAACTGAGCCTCCACCTGTTGTGGGCTCTCCTCCCCGACAGAAAGTGAGGATGAAGGTACTCCCACTCTGATAGATGGCTACCATTATACAGTGGAGACGCTCTCACATATCTTATCGACCAACTCCCCCACCCATTTCTCCTCCTGGGAGACTTCAATGCCCATCATGTCCTGTGGGGCTCCACTTCTCTTTGCGCTCGAGGTCGAATTTTGGAGAGCCTCCTAACATCTCAAGTGTTGTGCATCCTCAACAAAGGTACTCCGACTCATTTCTCTACTGCTACAGGGTCATTCTCAGCCATTGACCTATCTTTCTGCTCTCCAACCCTCACCGACTCTGTTCACTGGGAGGCCATTGACGACCTTCATTCCAGCGATCACTTCCCTATCCGCATTCATCTCCTGGATGGTGTATTGCTGGAGCAGCGGCCACCATCGTGGATGATTGGCAGGGCTAACTGGCCACTGTTCACTCTGTTGGCTGTCTTTGACCGCCACAATAACGTACAGGAATGGGTGGATCACATCACACTTGTGGTCCATCATGCTGCTGACCTGTCCATACCACAGTCTTCTGGCACTCGTAAGCGGCGCCTTGTGCCTTGATGGACAGAAGACTGCCAATCAGCCATCCGGGACAAGCGTGCGGCTCTTCGCCGATTTAAATGCCGCCCAACAGCGGTCAATCTTACCGCCTTTCGAATCGCGAGAGCCAGGGCACGCCGTGTCATTAAAGAGAGCAAGAAAAGGTCATGGCAGGTGTTCCTGGACTCCATCAACCGTTCCACTTGTTCCACAAAAGTATGGGAAGCCATCCGGAGGATTTCCGGTAAACATAGCCGTTTACCGATAGCTGCTGTCCTGAACCAGGGATGCCTCCAAACAACACCCAGAGCCATTGCTCAGACGCTGGCAGAGCATTTTGCACAAAGTACTGCCACTGCAAATCAGGATCCAGCGTTTCGTCACTACCGTGCGACTGTCGAAAGAGCGACCTTGGACTTTCGGTCGAACAGTTCTGAGGCCTACAATTCCCCTTTCTCCATGTGGGAACTTGAATCGGCACTTACTGAGACTTCTGACACTGCACCAGGTTACGACCGCATCCGGTACTCTGTGCTTCGACATCTGCCAGCGGCGTCAAAGGAAATCCTCCTTTAATGTTTTAATCTCATATGGCAGACAGGAGTGTTCCCCACCTCGTGGAGGGAGGCAATCCTCATCCCTCTCCTCAAACCAGGAAAGGACCGCACATGTCCCGGTAGTTATCGTAGTATCGCCTTGACAAGCTGTGTCGGAAAGACCCTGGAACGGATGGTTAACCGGCGTCTGGTCTGGCTGTTAGAGACCAGACAGCTCCTTAGCCGCTTTCAGTGTGGATTCCGAAAATTTCGGTCCACGGTCGACAACCTGACCCTCCTAGAGGTGGCTATTCAGCAGGCTTTTCTCCATCAGCATCACTGTATCGGTATCTTCTTTGATATCAGTAAGGCATATGATACTACTTGGAGACACTGTATTCTTGCACAAATGCATCAGTGGGGCTTTCGTGGCCGCCTCCCCATTTTCATTCGGTCTTTCCTGTCTCAGTGGTTTTTTCAGACCCGCGTTGGTAACACACTGTCTGATCGCTTTGAGCAAGAGAACGGTGTCCCCCAGGGCAGTGTTTTAAGTGTTACCCTCTTTGCCATAGCCATCAACAGTATAACGTCTACAGTGAGGAGTCCAGTACAGTGCTCCTTATTTGTGGACGACTTTGCTGTTTTCTGTTCCTCCTCCAGTGTTGCAACCGTGAGCCGTCAGTTGCAGCTAACAGTGCGGCGGTTAGAGGAGTGGGCTGCAAAGACGGGTTTTCGGTTTTCTGCCGATAAGTGTGTTTGTGTTCATTTTAATCGTTCTCGTCATCTTTTTACTTTGCCTGCCTTGCATATGGGGGATACTGTCCTACATTTTAGAGACACAGTGCGGTTTCTAGGCCTAATTTTTGTCTCCAGGTTGTCATGGCTGCCACACCTACGTGACTTGAAAGCCAGAACGCTGAAGGCACTGAACATTCTCAAGTGCCTCAGCCACAGGTCTTGGGGCGCGGACAGGGCGCGTCTCCTTCAGATTTATGGAGCTTTTGTACGTTCACGGCTGGACTATGGCTGCACAGTGTATGGGTCAGCGAGGCCATCTTATTTGCGGATCCTTGATGCTGTTCACCATGCTGGGATCCGACTGGCTACGGGTGCTTATTGGACCAGTCCCGTAACCAGCCTCTGTGCTGAGTCTGGCGAACCGCCACTTATCATCCGGCGGCAGCTCCTGCTGGTGCGCCAGGCTTGTAAGTTTCTTGCAGCTCCCAACTCGCCTGCTCACCGTCTTGTTGCCCATCCACCTCTGGACCGCCTTTTTTCCCGCCGTCCCCGGGCTATGTTGCCATTTGGGATCCGTGTGCAACGTGTACTAGAGTCCCTCGGTGTGGAGTCTGTACAACCCCAAATCCAAGGTTTTAACCGCCTGCCACCCTGGTTACTGAAGAGGCCCAGAGTGATTTTAGATTTATTGCAGTACAAGAGAGATTGCACTCCTGCCACCGTTTTTAATGCAGCATTTTCTGCCATTTTATCTGAGCACCACGACTATGTAGCTGTTTTTACGGATGGGTCAAAACAAGGGGATTCTGTTGGTTGCTCAGTTGTTTTTCCATATCGTGTCCTCAAGGTCCGACTGCCTCAGACTTTTACTGTCTTTGATGCAGAATTGTCTGCGATCTTGCGGGCACTGGAGCACATGAGACATTCTTCCTCTCCTAAATTTCTTGTCTGTTCCAATTCACTCAGTGCCCTTCACTCATTGCAACGTTTGTATCCAGCAGACAAAATTGTCCAGACCATCCAGGATGCCCTCCTCCGACTACAGCGACTGGGGAAGTTTGTAGCTTTTTGCTGGGTTCCAGGGCATGTCGGCATTGCTGGGAATGAAAGGGCAGATCTCGCAGCCAAGGAGGCGTGTCTCGATCCACAAGTATCTCAGTGTGCTATCCCCTTGCACGCACTCACCTCGCTGTTGAGCTCACGGGTCATGCGTCGGTGGGAGGATGAGTGGCTGGAAGTGACTGACAGTAAGCTCCGTATAGTCAAGCCCACAACGCGTGTGTGGTGCACTTCCTTTCAGCGCCATCGACGGGACGAGGTTCTCCTCACTCGGCTTCGAATAGGCCACAGCCCTGTGACGCATGGCTTCCTTCTCCGGCGAGGGGACCCTCCAATGTGTGGTGCTTGTGGCGTCCAGGTCACTGTGCGCCACGTTTTATTGGATTGCGTTTTATTTTCTGACCAGCGGGTCGCGGCTGACTTGCCAGCGGACCTGCCATCTCTTTTAGGCAACACTCGGACGAATGTGGTGAAAGTTTTAAAGTTCTGTGCCCTGTCAAATGTTTTTACAAAGATTTTAGGGAGAGGATTTTAATTTGCTCACTGTGTGACAAGCTCGCCCATATTTTATGTAAGTGGCCAGCCAATAACAATTTCCTGTGACATTTTTGTTGCTATGTTTCCCCTTTCCTTAGGTTTTACTTCCTTATGTAGCATTTTCCTTCTTTTCCTGCTTTCTTTGAGTGTGTGCTTTAGTTTTCTTAGGTCTGTCCACATTCGTTCCTTTTAATGTGTGTCAGGGCGCTGATGACCTCGATGTTGAGCGCCCATAAGCCCCAACACACCACCACTGCCAAGCTACTATCCTCGCAGTTCCAAAGCAGGCAAGCAAGATTAGGGTTTAACACCCCATTGTCATTGAGGTCATTAGAGACAGAGCACAAGCTCAGACTGTTTCAAGGCTAGGGAAGGACATCGACCATGTCCTTTCAAAGGAACCATCTCAGAATGTGCATGGAGTGATTTAGGGAAGTAAAGGAAAACCTAAAGCAGGATGGCCGAATGTGGCTTTGAAATGTTGTCGTTCTGAATCCGAGACCAGTGTACTAACCACTGCACCACTTTGTTCGGTTCACAGATCCAGCAGCAAGAGAAGTCTCATACCCCACACACCTATGATCCCAATCAGTTTGCCTAATCATTTTAAGTGACTTAAGTTCCCAGTCAAGGTTTCATTGGCAATAACAATAAACGAAGTCCATGGTCACAAAGAGAGCAGGAAGAGGAGATGGACATTGAGGACTGTGGGGGGGGGGGGGGGGGGGGGGGGGGGGGGGGGAGGAATGGACAGAGAGGGGCGGGAGAAGATCAGGATGTGGCAGACTCTGCAAGAGAGGCGCTCTGCATCGCGGTGTAGCTTGCTCGCCAGGTTTCGAGAGGGTGCGTTTCTGGATGAGGTATCGAATATATTGCTTCCCCCTACTTATACCTCCCGAGGAGATCACGAATGTAAAATTAGAGAGATTAGAGCACGCAGAGAGGCTTTCAGACAGTCGTTCTTCCCGCGAACAATACGCGACTGGAACAGGAAAGGGAGGTAATGACAGTGGCACATAAAGTGCCCTCCGCCACACAGCGTTGGGTGGCTTGCAGAGTATAAATGTAGATGTAGATGTAGGATGTATATCAAATTCCCATACATATTTAGTTATTCTGGGTTGAGTAGTGACTTATAAATATAAGGTACTGTGCTGCATTCCATTTATGAAACATATGTGCATGTCCCTAGAGGTGGTGCAGTTACATATACACTATGTGATCAAAAGTATCCAGACACCTGGCTGAAAATGGCTTACAAATTTATGGTGCCCTCTGTTGGTAATGCTGGAATTCAGTATGGTGTTGGCCCACCATTAGACTTGTTGACAGCTTCCACTCTTGCAGGCATACGTTCAGTGAGGTGCTGGAAGGTTTCTCGGGGAATGGCAGCCCATTCTTCACGGAGTGCTGCACTGAGGAGAGGTATCGATATCGGTCAGTGAGGCCTGCAGGAATTTGATGTTTCAAAACATCTCAAAGGTGTTCCGTAGGATTCAGATCAGGACTCTGCGCAGGCCAGTCCATTACAGGGATGTTGTTGTCATGTAACCACTCCACCAAAGGCCGTGCATTATGAACAGGTGCTCGATCGTGTTGAAAGATGCAGTCACCATCCACGAATTGCTCTTCAACAGGGGGAAACAAGAAGGTGCTTAAAACATCAATGTGCTGTGATAGTGCCACACGGAACAACAAGGGGTGCAAGCCCCCTCCATGAAAAACACGACTACACCATAACACCACTGCCTCTGAATTTTACTGTTGGCACTACACACGCTGGCAGATGATGTTCACTGGGCATTTGCCATACCCACCTCTTGCCATCGGATCATCACATTGTGTACTGTGATTCATCACTCCACACAACATTTTTCCACTGTTCAATTATCCAATGTTTACGCTCCTTACACCAAGAGGAAAAAGAGGCGTCGTTTGGCATTTACCGGCGTGATGTGAGGCTTATGAGCAGCCGCTTGACCAAACAATCCAAGTTTTCTCATCTCTCGCCTAACTGTCACAGTACTTGCAGTGGATCCTGATGCAGTTTGGAATTCCTGTGTGATGGTCTGGATAGATGTCTGCCTATTACACATTGCGACCCCCTTTAACTGTCAGCTGTCTCTGTCAGTCAACAGACGAGGTCAGCCTGTACGCTTTTGTGCTGTACGTGTCCCTTCACATTTCCATTTCACTATCACATTGGAAACAGTGGACATAGGGATGTTAGGATTGTGGAAATCTCGCATACAGACGTATGACACAAGTGACACTCAGTCACCTGATCATGTTCGAAGTCCGCGAGTTCCGCGGAGTGCCCCATTCTGCTCTCTCACGATGACTAATGACTACTGAGGTCACTGATATGGAGTACCTGGCAGTTGGTGGCAGCACAATGCACCTAATATGAAAAATGTATGTTTTTGGGTGTGTCCAGATACTTTTGATCACATAGTGTACACTTTTATATATTTGACTGTCAATACCTATCAGGCAAGTATTGTTTGAAATAAACATGCCATTTTCAGAAAAACAAGATTTTTGCTTGAGTGGCAGTGATGAGGAGATTGAATTTTCCTCAAACTCGAGATGGACTTCCTGCAGTGACAGTGATGAAGAGGCAGATTTGTCACGGGAAATGCTGCTGAGGGCTCCAGAGACTTGTCAAGGTCTTATTGATGTTTTTTGCATCCTGTTTTATGTACATTCTGCTGAACGGAAAGGGAGATGCAGCAGAACGTGGCAGAAAGTGTACAGAATGTGCAAACATTGTATTCCATTGTTTGTTTTGTATTTTGCAGTAAGTGTCAATTAACATTATTTTGTATAGTTAATCATAATTGAGTGTAATGAGCACCTCCATCACCATCATCATGTTTCCTTCTATTATATATATCCACGTGGGAAAAATATATCTAAAAACAAAGATGATGTGACTTACCAGACGAAAGCGCTGGCACGTCGATAGACACACAAACATACACACAAAATTCTAGCTTTCGCAACCAACAGTTGCTTCATCAGGAAAGAGGGAAGGAGAGGGAAAGACGAAAGGATTTGGGTTTTAAGGGAGAGGGTAAGGAGTCATTCCAATCCCGGGAGCGGAAAGACTTACCTTAGGGGGGAAAAAAGGACAGGCGCGCGCACACACACACACACACACACACACACACACACACACACACACACACACACAAGCAGACATTTGTAAAGGCAAAGAGTTGGGGCAGAGATGTCAGTCGAGGCGGAAGTAAAGAGGCAAAGATGTTGTTGAAAGACAGGTGAGGTATGAGTGGCGGCAACTTGAAATTAGCGGAGGTTGAGGCCTGGCGGATAACGAGAAGAGAGGATATACTGAAGGGCAAGATCCCATCTCCGGAGTTCTGACAAGTTGGTGTTAGTGGAAAGTATCCAGATAACCCGGATGGTGTAACACTGTGCCAAGATGTGCTGGCCATGCACCAAGGCATGTTTAGCCACAGGGTGATCCTCATTACCAACAAACACTGTCTGCCTGTGTCCATTCATGCGAATAGACAGTTTGTTGCTGGTCATTCCCACATAGAAAGCTTCACAGTGTAGGCAGGTCAGTTGGTAAATCACGTGGGTGCTTTCACACGTGGCTCTGCATGGGACAGGTTTTACACCGGGGGCGGTTACAAGGTTAGGAGCCAGAGGGTAGGGAAGGTGGTTTGGGGATTTCATAGGGATGAACTAAGAGGTTACGAAGGTTAGGTGGACGGCGGAAAGACACTCTTGGTGGAGTGGGGAGGATTTCATGAAGGATGGATCTCATTTCAGGGCAGGATTTGAGGAAGTCGTATCCCTGCTGGAGAGCCACATTCAGAGTCTGATCCAGTCCCGGAAAGTATCCTGTCACAAGTGGGGCACTTTTGGGGTTCTTCTGTGGGAGGTTCTGGGTTTGAAGGGATGAGGAAGTGGCTCTGGTTATTTGCTTCTGTACCAGGTCGGGAGAGTAGTTGCGGGATGCGAAAGCTGTTTTCAGGTTGTTGGTTTAATGGTTCAGGGATTCCGGACTGGAGCAGATTTGTTTGCCACGAAGACCTAGGCTGTAGGGAAGGGACCGTTTGATATGGAATGGGTGGCAGCTGTCATAATGGAAGTATTGTTGCTTGTTGGTGGGTTTGATGTTGACTGACGTGTGAAGCTGGCCATTGGACAGATGGAGGTCAACGTCAAGGAAAGTGGCATGGGATTTTGAGTGGGACCAGGTGAATCTGATGGAACCAAAGGAGTTGAGGTTGGAGAGGAAATTCTGGAGTTCTTCTTCACTGTGAGTCCAGATCATGAAGATGTCATCAATAAATCTGTACCAAACTTTGGGTTTGCAGGCCTGGGTAACCAAGAAGGCTTCCGCTAAGCGACCCATGAATAGGTTGGCGTATGAGGGGGCCATCCTGGTACCCATGGCTGTTCCCTTTAATTGTTGGTAGGTCTGGCCTTCAAAAGTGAAGAAGTTGTGGGTCAGGATGAAGCTGGCTAAGGTAATGAGGAAAGAGGTTTTAGGCAGGGTGGCAGGTGATCGGCATGAAAGGAAGTGCTCCATCGCAGCGAGGCCCTGGATGTGCGGAATATTTGTGTATAAGGAAGTGGCATCAATGGTTACAAGGATGGTTTCTGGGGGTAACAGACTGGGTAAGGATTCCAGGCATTCGAGAAAGTGGTTGGCGTCTTTGATGAAGGATGGGAGACTGCATATAATGGGTTGAAGGTGTTGATCTACGTAGGCAGAGATACATTCTGTGGGGGCTTGGTAACCAGCTACAATGGGGCGGCCGGGATGATTGGGTTTGTGAATTTTAGGAAGAAGGTAGAAGGTAGGGGTGCGGGGTGTTGGTGGGGTCAGGAGGTTGATGGAGTCAGGTGAAAGGTTTTGTAGGGGGCCTAAGGTTCTGAGGATTCCTTGAAGCTCCGCCTGGACATCAGGAATGGGATTACCTTGGCAAACTTTGTATGTGGTGTTGTCTGAAAGCTGACACAGTCCCTCAGCCACATACTCCCGATGATCAAGTACTACTGTCGTGGAACCCTTGTCCGCAAGAAGAATGACGATGGAACGGTCAGCCTTCAGATCACGGATAGCTTGGGCTTCAGCAGTGGTGATGTTGGGAGTAGGATTAAGGTTTTTTATGAAGGATTGAGAGGCAAGGCTGGAAGTCAGAAATTCCTGGAAGGTTTGGAGGGGGTGATTTTGAGGAAGAGGAGGTAGGTCCCGCTGTGACGGAGGACGGAACTGTTCCAGGCAGGGTTCAATTTGGATAGTGTCTTGGGGAGTTGGATCATTAGGATCATTTTTCTTCGTGGCAAAGTGATATTTCCAGCAGAGAGTAAGAGTGTATGACAAAAATATATATATATATATATATATTCTTTTAATATCTCTGCTTGTGTCTGTATATGTGTGGATGGATATGTGTGTGTGTGTGTGTGTGTGTGTGTGTGCGAGAGTATACCTGTCCTTTTTTCCCCATAAGGTAAGTCTTTCCGCTCCCGGGATTGGAATGACTCCTTACCCTCTCCCTTAAAACCCACATCCTTTCGTCTTTCCCTCTCCTTCCCTCTTTCCTGACGAAGCAACCGTTGGTTGCGAAATATATATATATATATGGTTATAATAGAAGGAAACATTCCACGAAGGAAAAATATATCTAAAAACAAAGATGATGTGACTTACCAAATGAAAGTGCTGGCAGGTCGACAGACACACAAACGAACACACATATATATATATATATATATATATATATATATATATATATATATATATATATATATATATATATATATATACCTAAAAACAAAGATGATGTGACTTACCAAATGAAAGTGCTGGCAGGTCGACAGACACACAAACGAACACAAACATACACACAAAATTCAAGCTTTCGCAACAAACTGTTGCCTCATCAGGAAAGAGGGAAGGAGAGGGAAAGACGAAAGGATGTGGGTTTTAAGGGAGAGGGTAAGGAGTCATTCCAGTCCCGGGAGCGGAAAGACTTACCTTATGGGGAAAAAAAGGACGGGTATACACTCGCACACACACACACACACATATATCCATCCACACATATACAGACACAAGCAGACATATTTAAAGACAAAGAGTTTGGGCAGAGATGTCAGTCGAGGCAGAAGTGCAGAGGCAAAGATGTTGTTGAATGACAGGTGAGGTATGAGTGGCGGCAACTTGAAATTAGCGGAGATTGAGGCCTGGTGGATAACGGGAAGAGAGGATATATTGAAGAGCAAGTTCCCATCTCCGGAGTTCGGATAGGTTGGTGTTAGTAGGAAGTATCCAGATAACCCGGACGGTGTAACACTGTGCCAAGATGTGCTGGTCGTGCACCAAGGCATGTTTAGCCACAGGGTGATCCTCATTACCAACAAACACTGTCTGTCTGTGTCCATTCATGCGAATGGACAGTTTGTTGCTGGTCATTCCCACATAGAATGCATCACAGTGTAGGCAGGTCAGTTGGTAGATCACATGGGTGCTTTCACACGTGGCTCTGCCTTTGATTGTGTACACCTTCCGGGTTATAGGACTGGAAACTCCTTTGGTTCCATCAGATTCACCTGGTCCTACTCCAAATCCCATGCCACTTTCCTTGATGTTGACCTTCACCTGTCCAATGGCCAGCTTCACTCGTCCGTCCACATCAAACCCACCAACAAGCAACAGTACCTCCATTACGACAGCTGCCACCCATTCCACATCAAACGGTCCCTTCCCTACAGCCTAGGTCTTCGTGGCAAACGAATCTGCTCCAGTCCGGAATCCCTGAAGCATTACACCAACAACCTGACAACAGCTTTCGCATCCCGCAACTACCCTCCCGACCTGGTACAGAAGCGAATAACCAGAGCCACTTCCTCATCCTCTCAAACCCAGAACCTCCCACAGAAGAACCACAAAAGTGCCCCACTTGTAACAGAATACTTTCCGGGACTGGATCAGATTCTGAATGTGGCTCTCCAGCAGGGATACGACTTCCTCAAATCCTGCCCTGAAATGAGATCCATCCTTCATGAAATCCTCCCCACTCCACCAAGAGTGTCTTTCCGCCGTCCACCTAACCTTCGTAACCTCTTAGTACATCCCTATGAAATCCCCAAACCACCTTCCCTACCCTCTGGCTCCTACCCTTGTAACCGCCCCCGGTGTAAAACCTGTCCCATGCACCCTCCCACCACCACCTACTCCAGTCCTATAACCCGGAAGGTGTACACAATCAAAGGCAGAGCCACGTGTGAAAGCACCCATGTGATCTACCAACTGACCTGCCTACACTGTGATGCATTCTATGTGGGAATGACCAGCAACAAACTGTCCATTCGCATGAATGGACACAGGCAGACAGTGTTTGTTGGTAATGAGGATCACCCTGTGGCTAAACATGCCTTGGTGCATGACCAGCACATCTTGGCACAGTGTTACACCGTCCGGGTTATCTGGATACTTCCTACTAACACCAACCTATCCGAACTCCGGAGATGGGAACTTGCTCTTCAATATATCCTCTCTTCCCGTTATCCACCAGGCCTCAATCTCCGCTAATTTCAAGTTGCCGCCACTCATACCTCACCTGTCATTCAACAACATCTTTGCCTCTGCACTTCTGCCTCGACTGACATCTCTGCCCAAACTCTTTGTCTTTAAATATGTCTGCTTGTGTCTGTATATGTGTGGATGGATATGTGTGTGTGTGTGTGTGTGTGTGTGTGCGAGTGTATACCCGTCCTTTTTTTCCCCATAAGGTAAGTCTTTCCGCTCCCGGGACTGGAATGACTCCTTACCCTCTCCCTTAAAACCCACATCCTTTCGTCTTTCCCTCTCCTTCCCTCTTTCCTGATGAGGCAACAGTTTGTTGCGAAAGCTTGAATTTTGTGTGTATGTTTGTGTTCGTTTGTGTGTCTGTCGACCTGCCAGCACTTTCATTTGGTAAGTCACATCATCTTTGTTTTTAGGTATATTTTTCCTTCATGGAATGTTTCCTTCTATTATAACCATATATATATATATATATATATATATATATATATATATATATATATATATACATTCCACGTGGGAAAAATATATCTAAAAAGAAAGATGATGAGACTTACCAAACAAAAGCGCTGGCAGGTCGATAGACACACAAACATACAAACAAAATTCTAGCTTTCGCAACCAACGGTTGCCTCGTCAGGAAAGAGGGAAGGAGAGGGAAAGACAAAAGGATTTGGGTTTTAAGGGAGAGGGTAAGGAGTCATTCCAATCCCGGGAGCGGAAAGACTTACCTTAGGGGGAAAAAAGGACAGGTATACACTCGCGCGCGCGCACACACACACATATCCATCCGCATATACACAGACACAAGCAGACATTTGTAAAGGCTTGTGTCTGTGTATGTGCGGATGGATATGTGTGTGTGTGCGAGTGTATACCTGTCCTTTTTTCCCCGTAAGGTAAGTCTTTCCGCTCCCGGGATTGGAATGACTCCTTACCCTCTCCCTTAAAACCTAAATCCTTTTGTCTTTCCCTCTCCTTCCCTTTTTCCTGATGAGGCAACCGTTGGTTGCGAAAGCTTGAATTTTGTGTGTATGTTTGTGTTTGTTTGTGTGTCTATCGACCTGCCAGCGCTTTTGTTTGGTAAGTCTCATCATCTTTCTTTTTAGATATATTTTTCCCACGTGGAATGTTTCCCTCTATTTTTATATAATATTATTTTTTTTAATACCACTTTTCCTTTTGTTCCGTTCCTATGGTACCATCCCTGCAAAGAGGAGAAAATATCAGTCTTAAGAAGAAAACATTGGATACTTATACTTTTTTATGACCAGTAGAAAAGAATTCAGGATAAATGTCTTATATATTGTTCTATCAGTTTTTGCATACTGCAGGATGGGTCATCATTGTTTCTAGTTTTCATATTTTGTTCTAAAATCTTGCAGCCATTGTAAAGTGAGTTTGTGACTGAGTTCTGGGTGTAATTTTGAGCTTATTTACTCCTCGAGGTGCTGAGACGTGTGAATCCATGATAATGTGCTGTGAAATCTAATAAAAAAAGGCCTATGTGTATCACAGATGCCTTATCTGACACAGGAGCATCACAATGAGAAACAGTGTAGCACAAATGAAAGACACAGAATGCAGGTGAAAAAAGCATGAGGCTGCCTGATAGGAGCTATGATCTCCAGTAATTTTAAGTCAGGTGAGTTGCTTTCAAACTGGTGACAGACATCAGAATACCAGACAGTGAACAAAAACTCTTGCAAGAGTAGAAGTGAAATCAAGCAGATTTCATGAATTACCTAAATGGGTTCATAGAATTCATTTTATATCTCTTCCCTCACCCTTACAGGAATTTTTGTGTCTGAATCTTTGCTGTTTAGCATTGCTGCTGAAAATGTGGGACAGAAATGATGGAGCCTAAACCCCAAGATCATAACCCCACATATACTGTGCAGTGAGTTCCCTACTCCACCACAGAAACTTGTATTACTTTTAACCATTTTACTGATGACAATAGCGTGTTTCGTATTCCAATTCAACCCATATTAATATTCTGTCTACTAAGGCATCAAAATATACAGGTTGTCTCTTAATCATTGGCACATTTTTATCTGGTGTTCTGACATATATGTTAAATTTTCCAGAATGAATTTTGTCTCTGTAGAAGTGTTTACTGATTTGAAATTTCTTGGCAGATTGAAAGTGTGCACCAGACGGGGACTTGAACCTAGGACCTTTGCCTTTCATGGGTAAGTGTTCTAATGACTGAGCTATCCAAAAGTCTCAGTTTTAATCTGCAAGGAAGTTTCATTTTCAATCTTCTTTTATGAAACTAGCTCAGACAAATACTGTCCATCAAGTGTTCCTTACAACACCCATAGTTGATGGAAAATATCAGCTTGTTCCTCGTTACAAGCAAAATATATTTTAAAGTGAAATTGTAATGGCACATTCCCCAAAACATCCCCAGAGTAGTTAAGTGTGTCATTCATTTTAATGATGTGTGTTGACAGGGACAGTAAAATACCAAGAATAACAAGTCCAGTACTCCAGCAGTAATCAAATTGTTTTCCTGCGAGCTGTAGCAAGCAGCTTTGTGCAGGTTTGTATATGGGACAAAAGGAGTGAGTAGATAATCCAGCCTCCCACCTCAAGCATAGTAAAATACAGTGGATCAGCATATATCATAATATTATAAATATGGAAAGTGAAAGGTTACATTATTAGACTATTGTACAAAAAGTCTTGAAAAAGGAGGGGGGGGGGGGGGGGGGGGGGCAGGCAGAGCATTAGTCTTTTACTTTGCAGTAAAAGTTGAATTTCAGACTGACGGCTTACCTGAGGTTTGTTTTTACCTGACTATTAACAAAATGCAGTGATTACAAAACTGACAGAGAACAGGGTCAGTTATTAAAAGCTGACACTCAGGATCATGCAATGCAACATAAGGGCCAGAATGAATTTTCACTCCGTTGTGGAGTGTGCACTGATTTGAAACTTGCTGACAGATTAAAACAGGGTGCCAATTCAGTAATCAAACCTGTGACGTTTGCTTTAGCAGTCAAGTACTCTACAGATTGAGCTATCCAAGCACTGCTCACAATCCACCCTCACAGCTTTACTTCAGCCAGACGAAGGTCCCTGGTTCAATACCCTGTCTGTCACATGGTTTTAATCTGCCAGAAAGATTCAAATTAGCACACACTACACGGCAGAGTGAAAATTCATCATGGGAACAATCACCCAGGCTGTGACTAAGCCATGTCTCCCCAATATCTTTTCTTCCAGAGTGCTAATCCTGCAAGGTATGCAGGAGAACATCTGTGAAGTTTGGAAGGTAGGAAATGAAGTACTGGTAGAAGTAAAGTTGTGAGGGTGAGTCATGAGTCGTGCTTGGGTGCTTTAGTTGGTAGTACACTTGCCTGCAAAAGCAGAGGTCCCAAGTTCTATTCCTGGTGAGGCACACAGTTTGAATCTGCCTACAACCTACATGCACTTGAATCTTACTATATTGCCCTTGACCCCCCCCCCCCCCCCCTGTAACTGTTTTACTCCAACATACACTTCCTTCTTCCACACAAACATCCATTAGTAACCAAATTAACTATTCATGTTTCGTATTAACCCATCCCCTTTTTTCAGCAAGCTATGCCATTAAGTTCTCTCTCTCTCTCTCTCTCTCTCTCTCTATCTATCTATCTATCTATCTATCTATCTATCTCCAATTCAGTATCTCCTCATTAATTACTCCAGCTACCTGCATAAATTTCAACATTCTTCTGCAATGTATATTTCAAAATTTTCCTGTCTCTTCTTGTTTATTGTTTTATTCTCTGCATCTCATTTCCATATAAGTTTATGCTCCAAATATACACTTTTAGGAAAGAATTCTTTCAGAAAAGTTCTTCTTTCTGTTGCCAGTCTGAATTTTATATTTTTCTTACTTCCACTTCTATCAGTTATTTTGATGTCCTCCTCCTGCCCAAACAGCCAACCTCATGTACCACTTCTAGCATTATAACTCATTTAGTACTTCCAGCATTATATTACCTAATCTCATTCCCCTAGCATCACCTGATTACTTAATCCATACTACACTTAAGTAACCTTGTTTTATTGATGTTTAACTTAAACGTCTTTTCAAGGGTTATCAATTCCATTAATATGGGCTTCCAAAACCAATGCTGTTTCTGACATTATCTGATGATATTGATTAATTAAAGAGAAAACTACATTGTAATCATTTGTAGATTAGAGAAAAAGCTTTCAGTAATGTTGACTAGAATAAAGTCTTTGAAATTCTGAAGTTATCAGGGACAAAATGCAATGAGCAAAATGTTATATATGACTTGTACAGACAACAGACACCAGACTACAGTTACAAGAGCCAAAGAGCACAAAAGGGGCTGTACTTGAGAAGCAAGAGGAACAAATTTATAACTTATCCCTCCCCCCCCCCTCTACCCCCCCCCCCCCCTCCCATGTTATTCACTATATTTGGAGCAAGCAGTAAAGGAAACCAAGGAAAAATTTGGAAAGGGAACTGATGTTCAGCACGAAGAAATAAAAAGTTTGTGTTGCCAATGGTGCAGAGTCATTTAGCAATGTGAAATTTATAGTTGGTGTCAGTGTGTGTCCCTTTCTAAAATCACCAACCCAGCCAGTTAAGATAGTAAACTTGCTATCATGAGGACAGTTGTTCAGATAACTGTCAGACTGACCTGATTTAAGTTATCTGCCATTTCCCTAAATCTGAGAAGGATACATCAGATATCCTTCCCCATTCTCATCCAATCCAAACTTGTGCTTTGTCTGTGGCCCATTTAAACTTCATTGTCTTCATTGGTGTCTAGGGAACAGCCACATGCCTTTCACATTACCATATAACCATTCTGGTAGCTTCTAATACTTTTATTAAACTGCAGTAAGGATTATAATTAGTGAAGTGAATACTGTTCTAAACATAAGTTGGTTACCATATAGTAACAAATGTTTATTAAACTTCTGTCTAAAAGTGTGAGAGAAGCAATGGCAGATTGCCAGCTAGATTAAGTGTGGCACACCATATTACTGTTCAAAGTCAATGAAGCTATGCGCAGAAAATTTTTAAGAATCCAAACATGACGGTGCAAGTTCAGAGTTAAAGTCCATGCAGCTATTTACAAAAATTCACAAGTCTTTATAGAATACTTAAAGTTAAAAGTTCAATGAAGCTATGTGGAAAAATTAACCCCTCGGTTGTTCAAAGTTTAAGCCCAAGATGCTGACAGGCAAGAACTTTCCTAAATTTGCAAACTCCTGCAGAAATTTTTCAAGTCCTAAACTTGTTACATGGAAAAGTTCATACACTTTAGTCATGACAGACACTTCACTCATCAGCACATACGTCTGTACTTGGTAATCTCTCAAAGTGAACTGCCCATGGCCAATGTGTCCATCACCCTTATATAGATATGATGTGTCACCACAAAAATCACAAATTTACACATTTTGTACAAATTATTATAAAATCTACACATGAAAATACTCTCCATGATTTGCAGTTCCGCACTGATTCTTTTGATCCCATAAAATATGTTAGATTCATATTGCCTATTCATCAAAATTTCCAGTGTAATGTATTTTGCTCATTGCATGTGATCCTTATTCCGTAAAAGAATTACATTGAACTTAATGCTAACACAAGATTACGTATGAATTTGTGCTAGAACTTCACCAGCTTTCCCAAGATGACTTATTTTGAAATTGTAACATAGTTACTATTTCAGTTTTCCTGATTTATCCTTAATCAGATTATATATTGCTAGTTAATACTATGTTAGAGAGCTACTGTGAAGGTGAACAGCTCTTAAATGACTTTGAATATATGTCTATCAAACATTTCCCTTAGCACAATCCCTTTCCTTAAACACTTTTTAACAGTAAGCCACTAGCTTCACACTGACTTTTCTGTCCTTTCTTAAACACGTGTTTTCCTTGCAGTTAGTCAAAAGTATCAAATGGAAAAATCGATTAAGAAAACTACTACGTTAAGATACAGAAGTGCTGGCTTGTACTTACATTTAGAAGGCAAAATGCTGATAGGCACACATAAAAAAGTACTATTGGGTCCTTCCTCAGGAAAGAACGAGGGGTGGGTTGGGGATGAGTGGGGCTTGTTTGTGGTGATTTGTTTGTGGTGAGAATGAGGGTAAACAAAGAAGCAGCAGAACGCAAAAGAAAGGTTACTCAAAATGTGAAGATATCACCAACCTATACTTCCCACCTCCCCGAGGAAAGAACTAGTAGTTACAAAAGCTAGGACAGCATCATGTACTTTTTCTTTTATGTGTGTGTGTATTTGCAGAACTAACAGTATTAAGAAAAGGATAATTGCTAACTTTCAACCAACAAGACCTTCATCAAAGTCTGGCTTCAGCTGCCAGAGACAGTGGTCTCGTGTGTGTGTGTGGGGGGGAGGGGGGGGGGGAGGTGGTTGTCTGTTTTCAACAAAGGCCTTGTTGACTGAAAGCTCACTTTCCAACAGTCTTTTTGCTGTGTCTATCTGCGGCTCAGTGCTATATGGTTGCTACTGCAACTATTCTTTTCATAATATTGGTAGTACTAAGTATTTCATTTCATGAAGGTCATGAATGGCCAGCAGTTCTGTCCCATAATTCAAAAGTTATATTTGTCATTTAATTATCTGTCTGTGCTGTAGTCTGACTGTAGTGGCATTAAGCTGCTATTGTCAGTCATATATGAGAATGTAAGATTAGCCAACTTTTACAATTCAACATAGAAAGCTGACACCCATGAGAAGTTGTAAATAAAATGTGCTTTTTTCTTGCAGGGCAGCTGTGCATTCTCTTCAGTTATTGTACTCAGCAGTCTTATGCCAGCAACTCTACTAAGAAAGCTGCGTATCCCATCCAGTGTGGAAACAGTGTGGCTCTCAAAGCTGGATTCACTCTCTGATGAAGATGCAAGCAGTGAGGCTGTCCATCTTGCTTCATTTAAGTGCCTCCAAAATTATGGACCTAAGTTCTTGCTAATAGCAGCGAATATTTTTCGTACTGCTATAGCTTTGAGGATAGCTGCCATCAGTTCACAAAATGTGGTTTGTGCACGGCTTTTTAACTTGTTGCTAAGCAAATGCCATTTTCTGGTATCAGATATATGTGATGTCCATAAAAAGATGTTTAGGCTTTTAAAGCATCTGGCTTTCTGGTCAGTATTTACCATTGCCTTGACGGTTGGCCTGTTCACTGGAAAGAATTTGAAGAAATTCAGTCTGAGTTTAATGTTCCACATCACAAGTTTTTGAGGCATACAACCACAAGATGGCTTACTTTAGGACCTCCAGCCAACAGAATCTAGTAACAGTGGGATGTTATTCAATATTACCTTCTTAAGCAAATACCTCTTCACTGTTCAGTCCAAATTCATAAATTTCATCTGCATAGCTATTCAGTCAATTCACACATTGTTTTCAAAACCAAACACCTTTGATTCATTACTTACAAACAACAATAGACAATACACTTCAAACCATTCAGGCTCGTGTTTTGAAGGTTTGTGCTTTGAGAAAAATAGAGAGTATTCTTGAAGTTCTTCATAATGAACCTTTTACATTGTATAATATGCTTCCTCGTGAACAACTAATTGTTATCATGCAAGTAATCATGACAAAAAAAATCCCAAAAACATTACATCACAGCATGCAAACGTGTGATAGAAAATAAGTGCTTCTCAGGTGAATCACTGAAAAGTTTCAGATTTTTTTAGGCCCCAAAGAAAGAATAAGGAGCAGAAGCTGCAGTGACATGTTAAATGTTGCAAAGATGATGCCCTTTGATGTCCAGCAACATTACTTATGGGATGAGTGGAAGGTTTTACAATTTGAAAAAGATTACCAGCTTTAGATAACAAAGGCATTTGCTATTACTGGCAGCAGCACATCTCAAAAAGAGACTCATCATCCATAGAGTTAAAGATTCCAAATGTTTCAAAACTTGTTAAAGCTTTTCTTGCATTGTCCCATCGAAATGCAGACATAGAGAGAAGGTATTCCAATTCCACTTTGAAGCACGCATTAGGAGAAGACAAGACAGTGATGACAAAGATTTTTATTAAACAATGGTTTTACTGTGAAGGGTCCTTTAGGACAATACCCATATTTACTTTACTTAAAATATGGACAGCAAGCACATACAAAGAATACTCCTTATAAGGAAGCATGTAAAAGGGAAAGAAAATTTGAATTGGAAGAAAAGAAAAAGGAGGAACAATACCAAAGGTATCTTTAAGAGAATATTAAAAATATGAATAACATGAAAAAATCAATTGACTATGAGACAGCTCCTTTGAAAGAAAAGAGTGAAGAATACCAAATGTCTAAGGTAGCAAGGGAACTTCTCTCTGAAGCTTCAGCTACACTGAAGACAGCGCTAAAAAAAAAATTATTTACAGGCAGAAAAAATTGGTCCAGAGTATGCATGATGGTGCACAAACCATGAAAGTGTAAGAAAGAGTAACAGATAGGAAGGTGGAAACAGTTCACAAAAATCTTGAAAGAAAAATCTAATACAATTACTTCATTTTTTTTTACCAATATTCCTAAGAAACATTAATCCAAAAATATTTTGTTGGTCTCTTTCCAATATTGAAGTGTAAAATGTCATTAGTTGCGTAAATGTAACATAAATTGTGTTTGTGAATTACAATTACCAATACTGAATTACCAGTACTGAATTACCAATGTACATGCATACGTTAATGAATTTGTATGAAGTGGAAAAATTGCCATACCCTGTCCACTATTGTAATAGAAAAATTTATGGTCTTAACCAGCCTTTCTGGTATAGTATTATCAAAAATGAAAACAATTCATTTGTACCATATCTGTGTATTGAAATAATTTCTCACTTTTGAGTTGACTTTTCAAAATATTTTATCACTTTTTCCAAATATTTTGCCACCAATCTTGCCTTTTTCACCCTGCATATGGAGGCACATAGACAGTAATTTTTCCATTGCTCATTATCCAAATAAAATAGAAAAGGAAACCAATAATATGGTATGATGTACCCACCACCATGCATTGTATAGTCGCTTGTGAAGTACAGATACACATCATCAGTGAATACGAATTGTTTGTATTGGTAATAGGTCTCTCTCTCTCTCTCTCTCTCTCTCTCTCTCTCTCTCTCTCTCTCTCTCTCTCTGTGTGTGTGTGTGTGTGTGTGTGTGTGTGTGTGTGTGTGTGTGTGTGTGTGTGTGTCAGTGAGTGTAGTGGTAAGGTTCTTTTCCAAAATCGATATCTTCTTTAGCAGCCCTGGTCAAATCAATACATATATTTAATTTTCCAAAAGTTCTATAAATCATTTTGCATATAATTCTGCATCATTTGCATTTACCACTATCCATTTTATTTTGGTGTAATTTGCTTGATGCAGAGGTTTGATTTTTTTTATGTTTAGTAAGTTATTATGTGATATCAGTTGTTTCTTATTGAAATTACAGGTATTTGATGGAAAATTAAAAAAAGTGCAGTATAAAATTGAATCAGAGTCTATTGCGGCCTCCAAAATTCTTCTTACAGCATTTGCAGCTTTACCATTGCCAACAAAAAATGTTGTACAACATAGGAAGCATATCTATGACACGTGGAAGTCCATGGAAACAATAAAGGTTGGTCATATTATGTATTTGTTGTAGATTTTATGTTGCAAAAGGTAGCTCATTAGATTTTTTTTGTGTTTGTGTATTTTCAGGTTTATTATTTCTTTCCCTGTTTTGACATTTTAATATTCATATGTATATTTTGAATAATGTCACTGTGTAGACACTCTCAGTAATTTTACCGAGCGAGGTGGCGCAGTGGTTAGCACACTGGACTCGCATTCGGGAGGACGACAGTTCAATCCCGTCTCCGGCCATCCTGATTTGGGTTTTCCGTGATTTCCCTAAATTGTTTCAGGCAAATGCCGGGATGGTTCCTTTGAAAGGGCATGGCCGATTTCCTTCCCCATCCTTCCCTCACCCGAGCTTGCGCTCCGTCTCTAATGACCTCGTTGTCGACGGGACGTTAAACACTAATATCCTCCTCCTCTCAGTAATTTTCTACTGTCAGTTGCTGCTGCTGCTGCTGCTGCTGCTGCTACTGCTGTTGTTGGTGCTGTTGTGCATCTCTCCATGTAAGTCTCCCTTGTGCAAATCTCTGCATAATTACTGCAGCCAACTTGATCTATTGATTATCCTATCTACCTGTCTTATCCTCAGCATTCATTTGTAACTGCACAGTTCAAAATCTTTTATTCTCTTCTTATCCCAGCCGTATATTGGTAAGGTTTCATTTCCATGTAAGACTACACTCCATACAAACAGTTTCAGAGAACACTTTGTAACACATTTATATTTAAAAACAAAGTCCAATACTAGAAGAACTAGGATGTAATAAAAATAATATTATGAAGTAGATAGATCGCTGCTCACCATATGGAGGAGACTGATCAAATGAATTCGCAGTTGCGAATAATGACTACCATCAGCTGTAGAACGGAATGATGACAATGAAAATTTGTGCCAGACCGGGACTCCAACCTGTATTTCCCGCTTATCGCGAGCAGTCTGTAATGGTACTTTCACTACCGCGCCTCCGCCAATACAATGATATAATTTACAATCGCGCACGCAGAAGAGCGCTGCGCCAGCGACCGATTTTATAAATAATTTTGTTCGTCTTTTTTACTTTTGCATGAGGACACTCTCTCTCTTGTCTTGATAAGAAAGATGTGTATTTTTCCGCACTGTGTTGAATGTGCTTTTGGGTGGAAATTAAAATTATATTACAAAGCGAGGTTGTTTCAATAGTGATTCGATGTGGTTATCGCCAAATTTGTGAATTGATCATGACAGTGACAACTTGAAGTTTTCAACAGACGGAGAAAAGTGAAAGACGGGTCGTCCTACAAGAGAAATTAGGAGGACAGCCACGAAAACTATATTGTAATTAGTACTGCGTTTCTAACAAGATTATAAGGTAAATTTCTACTAGTTTCTGATACTATTTCCGTACAGTCACTTTTTGTAGTGTTGCCGACCCGGTCTGCCATGCACGGTCAAATTACAGCACTATCTCAATCAATAATATGAAGTCTGCCTTATCCGTAACTGAAACCACCAAAATTCAAAACCCGATCAGATTTTCTATTTTATATTTTTCACGGTATTTCCCCAAGACAAAGGTAACACTACAAGTCGCCTTACCATTTGGCTATCCATGCATGACTCATGACCAGACCCAAACTTCCATATGTCGTCAACCATGCGTATACGATGGCACAAATTTTCATTGTTGTCATTCCAATCTACAGCTGATGCTAGTCATTATTCACAATTGCAAATTCATGTGATGAGTTGCATATTGGCTGTGGTTGCCACAGTGCATCATCATCAGATAAACACAGGCACTGCAGTATCATATTTACCTGCCAATACCAGGCATGCTGCGACTTCCAAGCACATCATCTGATCTGTACGGCAGTACACATAATGGATGTGTGAGTACAGGTTGTAGACGTGTGGTTGACGACATATAGAAGTTTGGATCTGGCTGTGAGTCGTGCACTGATAGCCAAATGGTAAGGCGAACGCTCATGATCAGTGGGAAATCTGGGTTTGAGTCCTGGTCTGGCACAAATTTTCATTGTCATCATTCTATTTTACAGCTGATGTTAGTCATTATTCGCAATTGCAAAGTCATTTGATGATTTGTGTAACGGCTGTGGTCGCCGCAGTGCATCATCATCAGAACCCAGGCACTGCAATATCTTGTATAGAGGAGATGTTGAGTCGCAGACTGGCACAACGAAATGATTGCTATACATTTTAGTTTTTGTCCAAATGGCCTTCTTCTGAAGTAGAAAACACACACACATTCAAATGAGCCAACTCCCACTCTCACATGACCACTGCCTGGCCACTGGCCAGAATTAATTGTAAATGTGCCTGATGGGAGCAGCAATCCAATAATGGGGCTAAGGAGGTGGCAGGGTCATGGTGGGGGCAGGGTAGAGGTGCTAGGTGCAGTCAGGAGACTGGGGAGGGGGGGGGGGGGGCAGATAAGGAGAGAAGTAGAGAAGCAGAAAATGCTAGTTGATGTGTTGATCGAATTGAAGGCTGTGTTGTGCTGGAGTGGGAACAGGGAAGGGGATAGGTAAGTGAAGGACAGGGACTAACACAGGTTGAGGCCAGAGAGGGCTACAGGAACATAAGATGTATTGCAGGGAGAGGTCCCGTCTGTGCAATTCAGAAAAGCTTTTCATGCACAGCTTTCCATATGAACTTCTTTGGGGATGTTGTAGTAGCTTGTACCACTGCATCCACCCCTCTTTCTTCCTCTAGTGATTTCTTCCTGCCACAATGTTCCTTCTTCGGATCACACACACTTCCTTCCCTCTCATATCTGTCTCATAATATCATTGTTGTTACACATGACTGCTACACAGTGTCAAACTCTGCCCGCCATCATCTCTTCACTACTTCAACATTTTCGTATTTTTAATAATACTTTAAAATCCACCTTCTTTGCTCCGAGGACAAGTTTCCAGCCATCTTGTTATTAACATGTAGTTAGTAGCAACTGAAGATAAAGATAAGAAAAATAAATGAAAGGTTACGCATACTAGTCATGAGAGCACCATATAATCACAATTGTATCAAATTATCATCAATACTTCCTCAGTTATTAATGTTCAAATAGTATAAATTCCATTGTGGGACACCCTGTATTTGATGTTAACAGATTACTCTTTCTCATTGTTGTTCTTCACTATTCAAGATTAAATCTAACTTTGGCACAGAAAGGGGTGAATTATACTGCCACGAAAGTCTTTGGTCACTTACCAAATAGTGTCAAAAGTCTGACAGATAACCAACAAGTATTTAAGAAGAAATTAAAAGAATTTCTGAATGACAACTCCTTCTACTCCATAGAGGAATTTTTAGATATAAATTAAGAAAAAAAAGAAAAAAAAACAAAAAATTATAAAAAATAAAATAAAATAAAAAAGTTGTTATATTAACTTAATTATGTTGTTAAATCAACTTAATTATGTCATGTATTGGAAAATTTGACTCGTTCCACATCATTACGAAATATCGTATTCATGATCCATGGAACTAGTATTAATCTAATCTAATCTAATCTAATCTCAGAAATGCTCTCCTTCTTATTATCACTGAATGTTATGCCCTCTTTACTTGTTCCATTGTCAGGCATTTTGCTGTGCATTAGCAAAACTTTCATGTCTCATTTCTTAATCTAATTTCCTCAGAATTACCTCTATACAAGACAGCATTCCTCTGTTCAATTGATATTCCAAGTCTTCTGCTAGAATTAAAGTAACATCAGCAAACCTTAAATTCTCTCTCTCTTCTGTTATGGTAAAAGTCCAACAGTCCCCGTGGATGTTAGGTCACTAAGGTTACAGTGGTTGGGACATCTGTAGATAATGGAAGAACAACAGATACCAAAGAAGGTGCTAAATGCAAAACCAGAGGGTAGCCACTCAGTGGGAAGACTGAGATTACAATGGCTGGATGATGGAGAGATGGCTTTGAGGAAGTTAGTAATACAGGAGTGGAGAAGGCTGGCCAAGTTGAGTGGACTGAAGAGACAAGTGGTCAACAAGGCAGCAAGGCGCTGTAGTACCAGAAAAGAAGAAGAAGAAGATTATGGTAGAATAATGTTAATCTGAAAAGGTTAGTTTGCTACTCCCTGTAAAGATGACACTAGTGGCAGAGAGGCACAACAAAAAGTCTGTTACACACTGAGATTCCAGCCATATCCTTCTTCAGAAAAGAAAAGAAAACACATTTACACAAGCAAGCACACCTCATACGTAAATGGCCATTCTCTCTGGCCACTGCTGCCAGCATCATTATGCCGCACCTGAAGGTCAGCTGTGCTCTTGATCACGAAGTAGGGCACAACATTGTAAGATCCCTGCCAAGACAGACCAGGTCACATATAGGCAAGATTGGTCTGGACTGGGGTGTGAAACCGCATATATGAACATCTTGTTTTGCCATCTATTTTCAGTCAGCTCCACTCAGCAATTTGGCCACGTGCATATCTTACGAAATGTTCTGTTCAGTGTATGAGATGTCCATTATGTAACTGGCCCAGAACAGCGCACCAGACACCGACCTCAGCATCATGTAATGTTTGATGTACTGTTGAGGATTTCCTAATGGATAATGGCTCTTGTTCTCAGAGTTCACATATCTCCCACACACCGATTGATGCCTTTTTGAAGAAATGAAGAGCTCAAGATCAAAAAGTTTACTTCCTTCAGAAACCTTCAGCAGAACTCAACACAAGCAGTTCGATCTGTAATCTTCAGCTCATATGTAACAAAAGTATTTTAAAGATGAACTAAACAGTTATTGTTTAATACTTCTCATACAGCTAACTGGTATTGCAATGTGACTTTACTGCAAGTCATCTTTTGTTTGGGCAATATTTTGTGGTTTTGTATTGCTTTCTTTGTTTAAATTATGTTGTCATGAAATCCTTAAAACATCTGTTCGGGCAGTTTTATGTAGCTACCCAATATTAACGAATTTCTGTGTGTTAATCTCAAATGGCTCAGGTGTTAGTACTGTAATGGATAAGAGACAGACCCGTCTCACAGCTCAGCAACTGCCTGGTGTACTGCCTTCCACAGCCTGATGGCACATGGTGATAGCATTTCAAGTACAATTCTGTCAATGCACGCACTTGTCAGTCAAAGTTAGACATTGCCTTCTAAATGGCAACATGGTTCCACACCTGGCTCATTTTGTAACCTTTGTGTTACTTCAGTTTGTGCGTTTTGGCCATTTTCAAACTTTTTAGCTGAAGCAAGTTTCATTGTCTTGTAGGTTTATGCAAATTGAACAGCATCAAAAATAAAAAACCATATGCATCATTAGAGGTGCCAGGATTACTTAGAGGAATCAACAAACAGCCAAAAAGTCTTTTTGGTAGACAGTCGTGGTAACAGCATGACATAATGTTTATGCATAGACCCATAGTACTACCTATATGAATTTAAATTTGGATCAGGTGGCCTAACAACCAAAACTGTAGTAATACCAATAAAGGTTGTAAAATGAGCTGGTTATGAAACCGTTTCATCACTTAGAAAATTCATAGTGGATGGGGACCCACAAGCAACAAAATTAGTCAGTATCTGATGAGCTGAATAATTTCCATACTTCACCTACAATTAAAATTTATATTTGGGGTGTATATACTCTGACTTTATCACTGTTCCTGTAGTTGTCCTGGTATACAGGGTGCAAACATTGTTTGTTGTGTAGGAATTCTGTGCAGTTTTAAAAGACAAGAATGAGATTTTCTCTGAAAGTAAAAACGATCTCACAAGTAAGTCATTTATTGTTTTCTTGTTCACAAAGACAGCCTTATGATGAACAGTCTGTCATCAGTGATGACCAAATTACTGAGTTTTCTATTATTATAGTGTGCTGTTCACTTTCTCTTGAATGATAATCAGTTTCATTCAGTTAAAGAAAATCTTCAGATCCATAGTAGCTGCACAGCAACCAGTTAGTTTTAGGTGCTGTACTCATAGTTCCATAATCCACTAAATCTCCTTAGACATTAAGTCTTCAGTTTGTGTGCAGGTTTACTCTTGAATAACCTGAAATTGATTGTGTGTGCGTGCGCGTGGGCGTGCGCGCGTGTAATGACAAGTTGATAATTAATTCTGCTTTGTTTCAGGTGTTAGTTGAAATTCGCTTGCAACAAGACGCGTGTGTTCAGGATCCAGTTGTAACTGACAGATTCATACAAGAGTGCTTTTGTTGCTACATACAGTTGATCCCAGCATTGGAAAAAACTTCTAACTTTAATAGCATGGAAGAATATTTGAAGTTAATAGACTGGGCCGACAGGTAGGTATATGATAAGAGAATTCCTTTAAGCAATAAGTGTTTCTTTAGTTGACAAGCATCCAAGAATTATTGTACTTAACACAGTATGCTCGTATATTAGAATAGGAAAGAATGCAATTACTCTTGTAGTAGAGATTTATTAATTGACTTTGCAATATTTCGAACTTCAGTTAAGACCTGCAGGAATAGTTCCATCAGTTCCTGTTGTCGTCCGCTACCCGTTTCTGAGTGCACATTTCTAGCTGATACTGCCTTTGTGTTTGTTGCTGGTGGCTTAGGAAACCAATCTCCATGTAACATTGATGCTCATATGCAGGGTGTAACAAAAAAGAATCGCCAAACTTTCAGAAAACTTTCCTCACACACAGAGGAATAAAATGTGTTTTATGGACATGGGTGTGGAAATGCTTTACTTCCATCTTAGAGCTAGAATGTATTGTAAATTGTAGTTCTTAGGTTTACTACCAATGTTTGCTGTTCCAATTGAATGAAGATAATGTTAAAATGTGACTCACTTCATTGCTTGTGTTGACATGTGACTGATGTCATTTCTCTACTAGCATCAAGCATGTGGCATCAATTGTGTAATGTTCATGATGGACTTGGATGTGGTACATTGCAGCAAAACTGTACTCAGATGCGGAATTGGCAGGTGCCCATTTGCTGTACAGATTAGTAGATGGTAATGGCCATTTCACTCAATGTTTGTAACACGAGGAGTTTTCAGAATGACAGTGCACCGACAGGAGAACATCGTCTTAAGGAGCATGGGACTTCTAAGCCTACTACTCCTGACTGTAAAAGGCCTAGTATGATGAGGACACTTCACCTGGAGCAGAAAATCGTTTGTGTGGTTGACAACAACTCTACTGTCAGCATGTGACAATTAGCTGCAACAAGTAATGTTGACCACATGACTATCTGGAGAGTGCTACATGAGAACCTGCTATATCTGTACCATGTAGTGCACGTGCAGGCACTATCAACAGCTGATCTTTCTGCATGGGTACACTTCTTCAACTGGTCCCTCCAACAATGTGTCAGCTGTCACTTTAGTGTAAATATGCTGTTCAAGGATGAGGCTTCATTTCAAAGTAGATGATTAATGTAAAAACTGAACTGTAACATGGAAAGAGATCAATTCCAGACCCATGTCAATGTAAAATATTTTCTTCCTCAATGTGTGAGGAATTTTTCCTGGACATTTGGCCATATCTTTTTGTACACCCTGGGAATTGCTCCTGAATGTTGTTGAGGGGCACAGATGAATTTGCCCGAGTTTCCATATTTGTGAAGTTTCCCCTTCCTGTCTTCTTCAGTCTTGTTCAGACATTGTCAGATAAAATGGTTAACCACAACTTTCAGTCTTCTTCTTTCAAAGCATTTGTGATTTATGATGCTCTCAATCTAACCCATTTAGTGCTTTAGAGGAGACACTGAGAAACCTCTTACATGTATTGAGCCTCAATAAAATTTGTCATTACATGTGGCTGAACCTTCTGGTCCACTGACTGTTGTCAGCTTGAATAATATTCATTCAGGGATTGACACCACATAGTCCTCATATTTGATTCCCCTAACTGACCAAAACTATTTGATTTCAAAATTTTTCGTAGTGAAATTGCAGTCACTTCCAGTAACTCGTAGTTCAGCTTACACACTGAAATAAAAAACCCTGGTTTCAGTTTTTAAAATTTTTATTGCATTTGTATGTATTTTTAAAAATTGGTACATATTTGCTAACTTCCATATTATTTGCTGAACAGCTTCATCTTAGTTTCAAATGTGTCAGTACTCACATGTGACAGATCATTTCACTTTGCTGCCATTACTGTTTTGTAAGCATTTATTGCTGCTTCTGCACAAATTTTGTATACTTCAGTTCATAGTGTCACAAACCCATTTGCAACACTTGTTATTCCTTGGGCACCAGCCTGTTGTAACTGC
This sequence comes from Schistocerca cancellata, assembly GCF_023864275.1. NCBI lineage: Eukaryota > Metazoa > Arthropoda > Insecta > Orthoptera > Acrididae > Schistocerca > Schistocerca cancellata. The sequence goes on from NC_064630.1 coordinate 225,127,865, forward strand.
TGAGTACCAGGGGAATACTTGGTAAGCCACACTGAGTACATGGTTGCTAGCTGTAGCTTGTATATGTGCCAACAGCCATTTCTCCATGGAGAACTGTGCATACATTTTCAGAGAGACTCTGAGAATCGTAAAACTGGTGTTCTATGACTTTTTTTATTAACAAAATGGTTATTACCTTGTAGGATATAATCTGGTTGAGATATTAATACATGTTAATATCTATAGAAAGTTTTTTTATCTGCTTCAAAATTAGAAGAAGGCTTGGATATTTTGATTGGAGGGGAAGAGTTCTATTTTGCTTAAGTATCTGATCCTATTTTTATTTGAAGAGAAGCTTTTAATGCTATTGAGAATTTGCAGATGACTTTACATATATACAGTTTGTGCTGACAAGAGGCAGAGTTTTAATTTTTTGAAGTCTGTTACTTTTGTCATCCATGTGCTGCTCCTCCACAGTCTTTTGCCTCTTGTTTTGGGGCGGAAGGGCTAGTACCTGCAGTCAGTATTAATGACCAATAACCTAGCCACCATGAAAACTATTCAAGTTTTTGATTATCTTGTCAAATATCATGTTTCTTATGTAGCAGTTCCTAGTACATAGTAAGCCAACTTCTGATATAAAATTGCCTTCACTGAATGTGCAAACCAAAGTGTAGGTAAAGCATGGCAGTATTAATTTACAAACAATAACTAGCTCGTACGTAGTCATAAAAACATTTGAGACAGTAAAACAGCCAAGTACTATACTGTGGATCAAGATTGAAACTTCTTCATTAATCTTAGATGTTCTATGATATTACGTATTACATTACGCTTTTCCATTAAACACCATATTAACTGTAACAGCATTACAAGACACTTTAACAGTAAATAATGAAAATAACGGATTATTTTTGTTTATATACTTAATTTGTTAATTTTTTTCTTCTCCAGAATTCTGGTAACTAGCCTTCCCATGGAGTGTCCTTATACCAATGAACGTTCTCATTTTGAATGGCTTATGATGAACACCACAGAGCAATTGACAGTTACTTTACTGAATCAGATTTTGGAAGCATTACTGATCATGACAGACAAAGGACAGATATGTTTGTCACTTATCCACAAAGGAGTTAGAATTTGCAAAAAAGCACTGCGAACTGGTAAGATTTATACATTGTTTGTAAGAGGTTGTTTTTACCCAGTGCTATAGCAATACATAAGAAATGTTTATGTATGCTTACTGCTTTGCTGTTAGCTTTATAGTGTTCCATCCATTCATAATGGAAAATCTTTGAAATTGAGTACACCTTTAAATAATGGTTTTCAAGGTACACAATTTATTAGAAATTGTAGGTTGTTATTTGTTGTAGACTCAGAAAAGTTGTGTGCTCCATTTCATGAATTTCCTTTTCACTTTTTGGCTTTCAGCAAAGTGAGGGTGACAGCTGGTGGAAACTGTGCGACGTCTGTACAAAAAATTCCGGGACTTGGTCCACAAAATTTTTCTACCCTTACCTTTTACTTACAGTGCATGATCTCCTTGGAAATACTCCCCTCTGCAATTGATAGGCCACTCCACATGCAGTTTCCACTTCTGGAAGCAGTCTTGATACGCCTCTTGCTGGATTGCGTGATATTCTGTCGGTGAATTTGCTTTTATCTCATCTCTTGTTGCAAATCTTTGTTCTTTCAATAGGGTTTTCAACTTCGGAAATAAAAAAAGTCCACAGGGACCAAGTCTGGAGAGGACAGAGGATGAGGCAGCACAGTGATTCTGTTATTTGTGCAATAGTCATGTACCAACTGGGATCAATGTGCAGGTACATTACCGTGATGCAAGCGCCATGAATTGTCTCATCACATTTCATGCCATTTCCTTCTCACATTTTCTGGCAGGCCTCGCAACACGTCCCAATGCTACCATCGACTAACAGTTTGTCCCTGTGGCACAAATTTACGATGGAAAAAGCCTTCAAAATCAAAGAAAACTATCAGAATGACTTTGACATGTGACCTGAGACCTGACAAGTTTTTTTTGGTCTTGCAGAACCTTTTCTGACCCATTGTGAAGATTAAACCTTGGTCTCAACAGTATAACCGTAGACCCACGTCTCATCACCAGCTATGATTCTTTTAAGGAACATCTCATTCTCATTTGTGTGATGCAGAAGCTGTTCACAGATTGTGAGGTGAAAGTCTTTCTGGCCTTGACTCATGAGCCATGGGACGAACTTGACAGCAACATGATGCATTCCAAGGTGCTGTGTCAGGATTTCATGACATGATGCAGCTGAAGTGCTACTTTCTTCTGCAATCTCCTGGACAGTCAGTCTTTGATTGGTATGCATAATTTCATTGACATTCCTGACATGAGCATCATCGGTAGACATCAAGGAGTGTCCGAACGAGGGTCATCTTTAACTTCTGTCCAGCCATTTTTAAACTGTGTGAAACATTTATAATACTGACTGCGGCTTAAACACTCATCACCATTGGCTGCCTGCACCACTTGGCGTGTCTGTGTAAAGGTTTTCTTGAGTTTCGCACAAAATTTAATGCAAATATATTGCTCCTTTAACACTACCATCTCGAAATTCGCAAACTGTGCAACGCAGTGTTCTGCTCAATACAACACTGAACAATAACTAACAGACATACAACAATGAAACTTCGAGCAGGTATAAGGTTTTTAAGCAGGTGTTTGTGTTTGCTTGTCTGAGAGAAGAAAGAAAAATTAGAAAAAAAAGTTGTGGTTGTCTCTTGAAAAGCTAGAATTCTGTCTGTCATGTCCTGTTTCTCAAGAGAGACGCAGTAGGGTTGTAACACATTAAAATCAACCAGATGTTTATTTTTTCACAGAAAGTCCTACTTTTTTTTTTATCAAAAACTCTAATAATGGGTAATTTAGGAGATAAGAGGTTTCCTTTTCAGTTCTGCACTTCTGAACCAAACAAAAAATGTAATAAATGAGCCTTTTGAATAGGTCGTTTCTCTTCCTTCCTGTATCGTTTGACAAGTATTATGAAAACATAACAGTGATAACGTGCCTGTAGTTAATATGGTAAAGAAAGTTCTGGTAGAATGTAAATAATTTAGGAGTTAAAGAGACCACACACCATATCGAGAATTATCAGCTCGACAGGCACACAAAAAGAATGAAAACCTGCTAGCTTTTGGGTAAGTCCTCGAATGAGTTCTGAGCTCACCCCTTCCACTGCCCCCCCCCCCCTCCCCTACAGACACATTAACACACACACACACACACACACACACACACACACACACACACACACACACACACACACCTGTGTACGTACCTTCGGCAGGCTGAAAACACAATACTGGGATGCAGTCCGACAGGTGGACTGGGTTGAGTCAGGTAGGGTGGTTAGTGAGAGAAAGAGGGGGGGAGCATAAGGAGGGTTTGGGGATGCTTAGTTGGCAGCTTAAAGGGAGATAGCCAGTGTGTGTAATAAGAATGCAGGGAGGGGGAAAGGCAGCAGGTGTATGGGGTAGAAATACAACACAAGGGCACCAGAGCTGGTAATGAGTTACATTATGAACATTGTGTCCCAGAGGAATGACAGCAATCGTGTGTGAGAAAAGTAATGGGACTGATTTTCTTATCTAACAAAATTTTTATTTTGTTTTCTTTTTTCAAACAACAATATTGTCCTCTTCAAATTCGTTCCCTTCGTCTGGTATAGACCAATGGAGTTGTTGGTCCCAGTCTTGGTAGCAGTGCTTAAAGGCTTCAAGCGGAAGGGTCTTTAACATGTTGCTCACATTCATTTGAATGTTCTACAGAATCACAAAATGAAGTCCTTTTAATGCATTTTTCAATTTTAGGAATAGAAAACAGTCACAAGGACTCAGATTGAGTCAACAGGGGGGCTGTGGAACTACAGGAGTGCACTTTGAGGTCAAAAATTCCATGATGGAAGAGGCTGTGTGACATGGGGCGTTGTATGATGCTGCATCTGATTGTCTGCAATGGTCGGGCTCTCTTGACTCACACTTTTCGTGAGCCTTTCAAGGGCATCTTTGTGAAACACTTGGTTGACTGTTTGTCCTGGAGGGACAGTCTGACAAGAGCATGCACACAATTGACTTTTTCACCGGTTTTTAAAGTTGAAGGTCTTCCTGAGTGAGGTTTATGTTCAACATGTCCTTGGCCTTCCAAAAATGATTTGTGGCAACGAAAAACTTCTGCTCTTGATAAGGAATGTTCCCATATGCCTGTTTCAACTTTTCAAAGGTCACACTCACAGACTCCCCAAGTTTTGTGTTAAACTTGATGGCACAGCATTGCTCTAAATTCCACTGTTCTATTTTTGTAACACACAACAAAAACTCAACTTCAGTCATGGCGCTCACAGAAATCACGTGATGACTGTACAGAGCTGAAACTCAGACTGAACATCTGGAAGGGATAAACATACCATTCTACACAAGTAGAGCTACACAGCTTTGCCAGATCGCTCATAGTGTCATCAGTCTCATTACTTTTCTCACACACTTCATATGTCTGCTATCACCATTATTATTTTTATCACAATTCTAGTACCTTACAAGTGACAGTTGTAATGTACTCATATCAAGATTGCTGAAAGTCCAGTACTTTCTTCTTGAATGTGACTAACGTCTTTTATTTTAAACACAACAGTAATTTGAAATTTAAATCTCCTCTCTCTCTCTCTCTCTCTCTCTCTCTCTCTCTCTCTCTCTCTCTCTCTCTCTATTATGATATTTACAGCATCCCATATGTTAAAATATTTTCCTGCAACTTACTTAACGGTAGCCATATCCAAAGAATCTTTGAACATTTGCTGTACTGGTTTTGCGTTGTCTGGTTTGGGTGCACTCAAATTCCTGATACATTTACTTTTGTCCACGCAGAGTCATTGCTTCCCCAGTCACCTGTGAGACTACGCAGTAATATATTTGACTCTCCAGCATCTTAAGGAGAAAACAGTTAATTAAAAGAAACTACCAAATATACAAGGACAGAAAAGTATAATATTCGTTATTTACACAATTTGTTTTGTATGTTTCCTGCAAATCATAATTTTTAAGAAGTCTTGCAAGTGAATACAGCAAAGAGTACAGTCTCAAACTTCCTGTCAGTTTTTAACTAGGCTCTAATCTGACTGGACTTTCCTTTCACAGTCAGTACTGTCACTGACTAAGCTATCCAGCATTGCCATATGGGGTGTGTACCAGAACCTCTCTACTATATATAGGCTGGCCTGGATGAAAAATGTACTACTTGGATAAATCAACTGGCAAGAATATTGCTTACAAAAGCTAGAGTCGAGGTTTGCGACCTAGTCTAGTTTTAATATATATTAGGTATCCGAGTGTCTCGGAATTGCAACTGAATCTTTGTCATACAAATACAGTTGTTCCTGCTACACTGTCCATGATATGTTGCAGGTTGCAGGCTTATGTTTGTTTCTTCTTGCATAAAGTTTACATCAAAGCTCTACAACAGTTTCAAGAGGAACTTGGATGCGCGTGCCTTCTTTAAAACACAACACATGCTCTTGCATCTCCTTACTGACTGTATAAGCAGTTTTTCTGACTGTATACCTGTAAAGGACTACCTGAAACCTGGCCTAAAGGTGAGGCATTGTTCTGTAGATTTTTATAACTTAAGACATAGTTTTAAATAACCATTTCAACAATGTTTATATATCTTGTCATCATTGTCTGTTGTGTATCTTTAATATTTATTAGCCCATTATATCTTCCATAAATCATTTGTTTAGTACTGAAGAATGCTGAAGATGAAATGGGTAGATCAAGTAACTAATGAAGAGTTGGGTACTGAATTGAATTTGAGAGAAAAAAGGTTTATGACACAGCTTGACTTAAAGAAGGGACAAGTTGGTTGGAAACTCCTCAGACATCAACAGATAATTAATTTGATTATGGAGGGAGGAGTGGGGAGTAAATATTGTAAGGGGGACCAGATGCATGAATATAGGAGTGGGTTGAAGTGGATCTGCATCAAGCCATTGTGAACTAATGAATTGATCCTGAGGCAGCTCAGCTTCAGAACAAGATTGTCAACTCTTGTCAACCAAAATCATTTGAAATATTTTGGTCACATTGCCAGAAACAAGAGGCACTAGGAAAAATCAATCATAGAAGGAAAAGTCTATGACCGAAGACCTAGAGGATGTGCATCATTGTCATGGACAGACGAGATTAATAGTTTGACTGGGATGGACATGCAGCAAGTAAGTCAGCTTGCCCAAGATGAAATTGAGGGTAAGAGAGATGAAATTGAGGGTAATATTATACAAATGGAAGAGAACATAGATGAAGATGGGATGGGAGATATGATACTACAAGAATAATTTAACAGAACACTGAAAGTCTTAAACCGAAACAAGCCCCTGGGTCTAGAAGACATTGTCAGAACTCCGGATCGCCTTGGGAGAGGCAGCCATGACAGCACTCTTCCTTCCATTTGCTGTGCGAGATATATCAGACAGGCGAAATACTCTCGGACTTCAAGAATAATGTACTGGTAATAATTCCAACCCCTGCCCCCCCCCCACCCAAATGAACCATGGACCTTGCCGTTGGTGGGGAGGCTTGCCTGCCTCAGTGATACAGTTAGCTGTACACTAGGTGCAACCACAACGGAGAGGTATCTGTTGAGAGGCCAGACAAACGTGTTGTTCCTGAAGAGGGGCAGCAGCCTTTTCAGTAGTTGCAGGGGCAACAGTCTGGATGATTGACTGACCTGGCCTTGTAACATTAATTAAAATGGCCATGCTGTGCTGATACTGCGAACGGCTAAAAGCAAGTTGAAACTACAGCTGTAACTTTTCCCAAGGGTATGCAGCTGTACTGTATTGTTAAATGATGATGGTGTCCTCGTGGGTAAAATATTCCAGAGATAAAATAGTTCCCCATTCAGATTTCCGGGTGGGGACTACTCAGGAGGATGTCATTATCAGGAGAAAGAAAACAGGCATTCTACAGATTGGAGTGTGGAATGTCAGATCCCTTGATCAGGCAGGTAGGTTAGAAAATTTAAAAAGGGAAATGGATAGGTTAAAGTTAGATGTAGTGGGAATTAGTGAAGTTTGGTGGCAGGAGGGGCAAGATTTCTGGTCAGGTGAATACAGGATTATAAATGCAGAATCAAACAATGGTAATGCAGGAGTAGGTTTAATAATTAATTAAAAAAATAAAAACATAGATAAGCTACTGTGAACAGCATAGTGAACGCATTATAGTAGCGAAGATAGACCCGAAGCCCACACCTACCACAGTAGTACAAGTTTATGTGCCAACTAGCCCCGCAAATGATGAAGAGATTGAAGAAATGTATGATGAGATAAAAGAAATTATTCAGATAGTGAAGGAAGATGAAAATTAATAGTCATGGGGGGACTGGAATTCGATAGTAGAAAAAGGAAGAGAAGGAAAAGTAGTAGGTGAATATGGAATGGGGATAAGGAATGAAAGAGGAAGTCATCTGGTAGAATCATAGCTAACACTTGGCTTAAGAATCGTGAAAGAAGTTTGTACACATTGAAGAGACCTGGAGACACTGGAAGGTTTCAGATAGATTATATAATGGTAAGACAGAGATTTAGGAACCAGGTTTTAAATTGTAAGACATTCCCAGGGGCAGATGTAGACTCTGACCACAATCTGTTGGTTATGAACTGTAGAGTAAAACTGAAGAAACTGCAAAGAGGTGGGGATTTTAGAAGATGGAACCTAGATAAACTGAAATAAGCAGAGGTTGTAAAGAGTTTCAGAGAGAGCGTTAGGGAATGATTGACAGAAACAGGGGAAAGAAATATGGTAGAAGAAGAATGGGTAGCTTTGAGAGATGAAATAGTGAAGGCAGCAGAGGATCAAGTAGGTAAAAAGACGAGGGCTAATAGAAATTCTTGGGTAATAGAAGAGATATTGAATTTAATTGATGAAAGGAGAAAAGATAAAAATAAAGTAAATGAAGCCGGCAAAAAGGAATATAAACGTCTCGAAAATGAGATTGACACGAAGTGCAAAATGGCTAAGCAGGCATGGCTAGAGGACAAACGTAAGGATGTAGAGGCTTATCTCACTAGAGGTAAGGTAGATAACTGCCTACAGGAAAATTAAAGAGACCTTTGGAGAAAAGAGAACAACTTGTATGAATGTCAAGAGCTCAGATGGAAAACCACTTCTAAGCAAAGCAAAGAAGGGAAAGCAGAAAGGTGGAAGGAGTATATAGAGGGTCTATATGAGGGTGATGTACTTGAGGGCAATGTTATGGAAATGGAGGAGGACGTAAGTGAAGATGTGATACTGTGTGAAGAATTTGACAGAGCACTGAAAAACCTAAGTCGAAACAAGGCCCTGGGAGTAGACAACATTCCATTAGAACTATTGATAGCCTTGGGAGAGCCAGCTATGACAAAACTCTACCATCTGGTGAGCAAGATGTATGAGACAGGCAAAATACTCTCAGACTTCAAGAAGAATATAATAATTCCAATCCAAAGAAAGCAGGTGTTGACAGGTGTGAAAATTGCCAAACTATCAGTTTAATAAGTCACAGCTGCAAAATACTTACACAAATTCCTTACAGACGAATGGAAAAACTGGTAGAAGCCGACCTTGGGGAAGATCAGTTCGGATTCCGTAGAAATGTTGGAACACATGTGGCAATATTGATCCTACGACTTACCTTAGAAGATAGGTTAAGGAAAGGCAAACCTATGTTTCTTGCATTTGTAGACTTAGAGCAAGCTTTTGACAAGGGTGACTAGAATATTCTCTTTTTAGAAAATCTGAAGGTAGCAGGAGTAAAATACAGGAAGTGAAAGGTTATTTACAGCTTGTACAGAAATGAGAAGACAGCTATAAGGATCGAGGGGTATGAAGGGGAAGCAGGGATTGAGAAGGAAGGGAGATGGTTGTAGCATATTCCCGATGTTATTGAGTCTACACATTGAGCAAGAACTAAAAAAAAAAAAAAGTAGTAGGAATTAAAGTTCAGTGAGAAGAAATAAAAAATTTGAGGTTTGCTGATGACTTTGTAATTCTGTAAGAGACAGCAAAGTATGCAGAAGAGCAGTTGAAGAGAATGGACAGTGTCTTGAAAGGAGGATGAAAGATGAATATCAACAAAAGCAAAAGGAGGATAATAGAATGTGGTCGAATTATATCAGGTGACGCTGAGGGAATTAGATCAGGAAACGAGACACTTATAGTAGGAGATGAATTTTGCTATTTGGGCAACTGATTATGGCTAAAGTAGAAGGATACATAATGTAGACTGGCAGTGACCAAAAAAACATTTCTGCCAAAGAGAAATTTGTTAACATCAAATACAGGCTTAAGTGTTAGGAAGACTTTTCTGGAGGTGTTTGTCTCGAGTGTAACAATGTGTGGAAGTGGAGCATTGATGATAAACAGCATAGACAAGAAGAGACAAGAAGAGATTAGAAGCTCTTGAAATGAGGTGCTACAGAATACTGCTGAAAGTCAGGTGGGTAGGTCATGTAATTGATGAGGAGTTACTGAATATAAATGGGGAGACAAGAAATTCATGGCACAACTTCACTAAAAGAAAGGTTCGGTTGATAGGACACATTCTGAGATATCAAGGAATCACCAGTTTAGTACAGGAGGGAAGTGTGGGAGTTAAAATCGTAGAGAGTGACCAAGACATGAATACAGTAAGCAGATTCAGAAGGATTTAAGTTTCATTAGTTATTCAGAGCTGAAGAGTCTTGCACGGGATATAGTAGGATGGAGAGCTGCATCAAACCACTCTCCATACTGAAAACCACAGCAGCAGCAGCATCAACAACAACATTAGTTTATGATCTTCTCAATCAAAGGCATTGAAAAGATCATAGAAAATAGCAACAGGGTATTAATTATCATTATTTAGTTCTTCTAGAAGTGAGTATGTGAGATTATATATAGCCTTCTCAGTATAGAAGCTTTCACAGGAGCCAAATTCAGCTATTGTTAAAAGACGATTCTCGGGAAGATGGTTCACAATTTTGTTGTTAGTTACCTTCCCAAAAAATTTCAGAACATGGAAAGGAGGGAAGTGGATCTATATTTAGAGGCCATTTGCTAATCTCCACTGTTGTAAATTTGTGATACTTCTGTCTACTTCAGTCTTCCAGGAAATACACTTGAACTCATCAACTGGTTACAGTGATAACTGCTGGGTGTTTACTGTATAATTTCTTTTCGAGACACCATCCATTTCACTCAAGTGAGCTTGTTAGTTGTTTGCCATTTCTGACAGAATTACAATGTCATGGGCAAACCTTAAATGGTTCTCTTTCCAAATTTCTCCTTATACCCTTTACTGATTGCTCAGTGTACAGATTGAATAATTTCCTTAATTCTGTTTTATGTCCTTTGACTGTTATAACTACAGTCTGGTTTCTGTATGAGTCGAAGGTAACTTTTCACCCTCGGTATTTTATCCTGATGATTAATATAGAGAAGTTTGAAACTGAATTAAATAATTAGATGCCAGAAAACTGCTTGTTTGCCTTTGGAGAGTGGCTTCACAGTGATTCTTGAAACTAATTCTTTAGTTATAATATAGTTTGTATTAGTGCTGTAGTAGTCTAATAACTTGAAGTTGTCCGACTGTAGTGCATAAAATGTTCAACTTTGACTTTTAAGCGTATTTTCACACCTTTGATTCCTGTTCACTTCCCATGCGTCTTCACAAGATGGATAATATAGTTGATGTAATGTGAAGATTTTCTCATTGAAATAATTGCAACTGATGAGATACATGTGATGTTTATGCACATGAGATTTTACAAGAAAAGTGTTGTACACTAGAGGGCACCTTTCACAATCATAGTGTACACATTCCTATAATGGACATCTCCCCCCACCCCCACCCTCCACCCTTCCTACCCTCCTCCAAAACGAACCCAAATTTTTAAATTTTTAATATTAATGTTTTGTTAATATACTTCTTTAATCTGACTTACTTCTGCAACTTCTGTTTAATTAGTAATATTTAAAAGATCAAGTATATATAAATTAGTTATGCAAAAGTTATCATTAATTGTGAAAAATGTAAATAACATACAGAAATGTTTGATACAGCACTGAATGCAGTATTATATCTTCAAGTTTTATTTACAAATGTTCCACAATTTTATTTACTCAGAGTACGTATGTAAGATTGCCGAACTTGTTCAATTGCTGCATCAGAAACTGCTGGCCGACCCTGACCCAGCATACTATGTGATGCCAATTTCAGTGAAACAGTTGTACCAATTCATAATAGTTTGTCTTTGAGGTGGTGGCTTGCAATATTTCCTCTGAAATGTCTCTGAAGTGTAGTAGTGGATTTGGATTTGTGAAACCGTAAACAACACTGCATACGCTCTGCAATAACTCATTCCGGCATGCCGTGCTGGGAATTAACAGTGTTAAGCTGGAATAAAACTCGAAGATATAGTGCATTCAGTGCTGTATCAAACATTTCTGTAAGTTATTTACCCTTTTTACAATCCAAAAGTATTAGTTATATGAAAATATAACTAATTTAGAAACACCCTGTACATAATTTTTTTTTTTAAAAAATTCTGATTATTTGAAGTAATATAGTCATCAAATTTTTAACGCTGTAAAATTAACATTAACTGTAAATACTGTTGAGCACTTGTAGGTGGGATCTATTGTCCTTGGAGGAAACAGCGTTGAGTCTTCTTCTTCATATATTTGTTCTTTGAGACATAGTAGTAAAATTTCATGTGGTCACTTTTGTGGTTGTACAGGATGTGTATGATTGCTTAAACAGAGTTGCCCTCCATTCTGTTCCTTTCATCAGACCATTAAATATTCATGAATGGAAATCTCCTTTCTTCATTGATGTTATGGGCTGGTACTGCAAATAAATACCTTGCAATTGTTACCATCTCAGAGTGTTGCTGAAGACAGTCACAGCTTTCAAAAACACTCACCCACTTCTCACGACACTGAATGAATGGTGCTTTGTTTTCATCATTCCACTCATGAAGATTTTCTTCAATAAAATTTGTCATTAGCCCAGATTGATCAAAGACAATGGGATAATCAATTTCAGTTTTTCCCACTTTGAATTATAAACTTTCTCTTCAACACTTTCTCATTTTAGCACTCTTCATTAATACCCAAGCACATTAATACCCATGGGGAATATGAGGTGCTCCACTTGCTCTGATATTCATAAAATATGTTAGCTTCTTCTTTAAATTCCATTTCTGCTGATTGTATCACTTCTGCGCTTTTAAGGACAGATTTAACATTAAAAGAAATGAACTGCTGCTCTTTTCTCTTAGTAACAGTTCCAAGAGTATTGTTCAGAACATCCTTTACCTCTGTTATACTTTTTCTGCTTTCCTCAGTTTCCTTTGTTCCATGCTGGAGAGTGCTAAGCTGGCTGTGAATTAACCATAAGTAGGCTTCACCTGAAGAATTGCTGAAAAATGGAATCAGTATTTTGGGGACTTTATCTTCATTTCAGGATTTAAACAGCCTGGTGACTCTTTCAACTGCTAAAAATAGTGATAACCAGCAAGTTTTTGAGTGACACATTACATTCACATATTCAGCCCCTCAATAATTGCCAAAACTCCTTAAGCATCTCTCTTCTAACTGTGCATATGGAAAATGGATAGTTTCAACATCACACCTCAAACTATCAGCAGATGTCTGCATGCAGTTGTGTAAAATATGTACAGGGTTGCCTATGTCATTCATTCAGTGTTTTCATGCAATGTTGTATTTAATTTGATTAATCTGTTACATTTGACTTGTCTTAAATCACCAAAGTTGGTGTTTGTATTGTCTCCATGAAATGCCACACATTTACTTTTTTCGAGATCAAACATTTTAATGGTACTCATACAAAAATTGAAATTTAGTCGGATGTTTCATTAGGTAGGGAACTCATCTTCAAAAGTTCGTACTGAATTCTTTCATTAATATCGAAAAACTCAACAACAAATGGAAATATTTTAGCAGCTTTATGAATGCTGGCATCAGTGGACTCCCTGTAGAAAGAATACTTTTTGGTGTACTCAAGGCTTTCCTTTAAACTATGGGGAGCAATAACTCCAGTTACCAAGGTTACGTTAATTCTTGCTGAGCTAAACTTTTTTCCAATGGAAGAATCATCAAACATAATGTGGTGAAGTTTTACCATTTGGTAGGCTAGTGTAAGCTCAGCTACTCGATCTTTGGTGTCTTGACTTGATTGAGGTTTTACAAAATAATTTTGTAGTATTTTATAGAGCTTGGGGCACTAAATCTGTTAATGTGCTTCTTTGACTCAATGTGATCAAATATTTCACAACACCCACCATGACTTATGCTATTAAAACAGTTACATACTGAAGACTGCTTCATAATCAAATCAACCTTTCTTGATAAAATTCCACTTCTAACAATAACTGACACTAAATTTGCAGGCATGTTTCAGCATTGCATTTTGCAACTCGGTGGAAAAAATACGATTAATATGAGAAACCACCAGTACAGCTTATATGAAATAAAAGAAACTACTACACTATTCTGACAATGACAGTGGTAACTCTTGTGACAATCTGGCAGTTTTCAAAACTCTTCTCAAAGTACAATACCTGGAACTGTTACAACAGTCCAACTACACTCCAGCCACAGTATTGCTCAAAATAAGTTATTGTTTCAGTGTTACTGTGGGACTATAGAGGTTAGAGAAATAAGCTAAAATATATTAATTTGTCATATCATGTTTCGTTTAATCAAGTGAAATTTTCAGAAACTTATAGAATTTCATAAAATATTTTTAAAAACTAAATTCTGGGACATTTGGATTCCATAAGTATCATATGTGAATGGAAGGGTGACAGGGAAATGTTTTCAATACCCTGTGTAACAACAACACCAGTAACACAATCTGTACAGTGGATTTTGGAATGCATAAGCTGATGTAAATTTGAGTAGTGAAGTTTCAGGACAACTGGACCAACAAGTTGCTAATGGTGATGTAGTTTAGTACTGAATTGTATAGGCCCCCTTAAACAATCAAACATGTTTGACGAAATCACTCTTATCTAGCTATGGATCTGCCAAGCAAGCTCGTACATGTTCAAACAATGTTTGTCAGTTTAACCTCACTTAGAAGCAGACACTATTTGTATTCATGTGTATTTTGAGCGTAGTGAATACTGCCACAAATACATGCAAAGCAGTCGTGGCACTGACTTTGGCACTGTGTTTAAAGAAGAAGAAGAAAATAAGACTCTTGTCCAGGAATTGCTTAAAATCAGAGATTTCACCTTGAAAATATGCTAAGGGGAAAAATATTACTCTCAGGACCTGGTGATTACATCAACTTCCTTCAAATGGATGATGAAACTTTTTAAAACTTAAGTCCCTCTTAAAGGAGCAAACTTGTCTGTCAAGTACGCTCTTGTCTAGCCACAGATGTGCCAAACAAGTCCGTACAGTACTAAGAAAGCTTGTCAATATAACCTTACTTTTGAAGCAGACACTTTTGATGTATGCTGTATTTTGGCACTAGTGGGAACGGCTACAAATGCATATAAAACATTTCTAACATGGTCTCTGGCACTGTGTGTAAAGAAAAAGAAAACAATAAATACACTGATCTAGGGAATGGTTTAAAATGAGAAATATGCAACTGGAAACCTGTTAATGGATATGTTTCACTCAGAACCTGATGATTACATCAACTTCCTGCGGATGGACAGAGAAATGTTTACTATTACTTCACGCACACATTGAAAAAGAAGACATAGTATGCGAAAATTTGTTCTCTTCAGCTTTGTCCTTTAATGAGAAGTCATAAAAATACAGCAACATGGGAATATGTAGCCTACATTGTGTGTGGAAGAACCGGAGAACTTAGATTTCTTTTATTTCAATCCACTCCACTTGTATGTCACTGTATGCATAAAATATTGACTCTATTCATAACCTCTTAATGTGTAATGTATGGCTGGGAAAGATGTGGTACCTCTATCATTATGGTAGTTGTTAGTGCTATTTTGTTTTTATACTTGATCATAGTTTCATAGTAGTGGAAACTCACAATAAGGTGAGATAAATAATAATAAAATAGTTTTTCACTAAACATATGCTGCGAAACGTCAACACAAACAACATCCACCATCTTTTCAAACTTTCTGTTAATCAAAATTTCTCTCAAACACGATCTATGCATGACAAGCATGTCAAACTGCACTATAAACGGTCAAATATTTGGCAAGCATAGTTAAGTTTACTTTCTGATATTGAAAGTTGCCAAGCAACTAGAACTAGACTATTACAAGCAATATAAAAGTATTATACTCCTAAATGGGATGACTATTTGGCTATCACATTTTAAATCTTTAGATATGTTCCAAAAGTGATTGACATAAATGACAGAAATTTTGTTTGACCAATACCACTACCCATTATTTGTTAAAAAATTCTGTTACTAAGAATCTCATTGTCGATGAGGCATTGAATAATATAAAATAGTTGCGGTCATTACCAGATTTATGTGAGATGAGTATCCGGGGATTACTATTTATTTGGCACACTGAGAGAGAACATGTTTACTTTTATGCGTTTTAATCTCTTTAACTCTTGCTCAACAGGTCACATAAGAGTTAAAGAATTGTAGGACAATATAAACAGGTGAAATCTATTTAGTATTGTCAACTATGATGAGTAGGGATCTCTACTTCCTGTGCGCCTGCCAAGAAACGGTATGGAAAATGATCTCTAGAGTCTGCCTTAGCCAGAGGTCACAGTAAGATTGTTAATATAACGAAGCCTTAATGCTATTTATCTTGTAGATAAAAATAATGGTTACTTGTCTTTTGAAGCATAATATTTATTATTGGTTTTGACTAAATATGTTTCGCCTCATTGTTTTGGGCATCTTCATTTGTCTACAGTGGATTTCTATAAATATTCTGTTTTGTTATTCTTACTTTTGTTGGACTTTTAATGTTATTTACTATCAATTTTTTTGTTATAGGACTATGAAGAAATTGAGAGCATTGTAAGGAATGTATTACTGTCTTCAATGAAATTGTGTGGTACATCTGCCAAGCTGATTACAAATGTTGTAAAGACGTTTATTGATGTGATTTTGAGAGTAATGGATAGAGAAGAGTCAGTGGTAAATTTTTTTCTGCTAATTTGGTATTGTAAATTTAAATTCAGGAGAATTGACTTGTACTTCAGATTTTGTCCTGTTACAGGTGTCAACCAGTGAGTTAAGAGATGCCCAAGACCTGCCATTTATTGCAGCTAGATTTGTGGCCCTCTTCTGTAGCTCACCTAACTTATCTGAAGTCTTTCTGGTGACTCTTATGCATGTTATTAGTGAAGATTGTAAAGAGGTAAGACAGATAGCAGAGAGCTAGAAAATGGAAAAAGTTGTTTTTGTATTATAAACCTTTTAGTCCCTTTCTTGTTCATAGCACTAAGTCATTTTGCATTTACTGCAAGTGTTACTGTATTTCTTTCACAGTTATGTTACAAATTTTTACAGTCATTATTAGTAGATTAGCAATCGTTAGCAATGTTACAGAAATCATGTCTCTAGTTGCGTAGGGCAGTAGAGAAGGGGGAAAGAAAGAGAAATTGTAGATCGGGGAGAGTATGAGTAACAGAGAATAAAATAAAGGATTTCTTTGTTTTTACAATAATGAAGAAGATGAGCATAACTTCCAAGAAGTAAAGAATTTAAGGAAAAGCAGCAGGATAAAAACAGTAGAACTCCACCCACTGATGGAGTCACCTATTCGGTCACCCACAAGCACCCTTGAGCATGGGGTACATACAGAACGGCACACATGGGGAGGGGCATAAGTCAGCCACACACCACAGAAGATCAGTTCACTACCATACCTGACAATGGTGACATGTCTGTTTGCTGATGTACTCTGCCAGCTGTACACCTGGGGAGTGTTTGATCAACTAATATACTAGTAGAAACTGGAGAATCACATTACACACCTTTACAGGGAAAAAGTGTATTGCAGCATAAAAAAAATTGACAAGCTGCACAACCAAAGATGCCATTTGCTGAATACCCTTGGATTTCTGATACACTGTGCAAAGACATAGTGCCAAATTTCGCTAAGTTCATGACAAATTTTGCTAAGGTTATGTGTCACATTGATTCAGTGACAGCCAGAATCGAGAAGTGAGCCAGTCTTGCCCTTGTACATGAGAGGGTGAGCTTTACCTGCAAGAGTTAAATAACATGGCTCAGGAATTATTGAAACTACACTTACAACTGTCCAACCATTTTAATTCCTGGAACTAGGGAAAAATTGATAGTGTTACTTGGGTGGCAGTGAATTCCATACATAGGAAGACCACAGGATGTCAGATATCAAAATTTGTATGTCACTAAAGGCCCCTGCAAAACTATCATCAATCTCACAAACACGCAGCTGAGGGACAATGTGAGTTCAGTTCTGGAGAGGGGACTTAAATTTGCTTTCTTTACCGGGTTCACACCAGTCTCGGACATCATCAGTGCATTTAAACAGGTTACGGCTTGCTCCTACCTGAAACATTTGAAGAAGTATGTTGTGAAACTTGTGCTCTGCCTAGAACCAAACCCACACAGTCGAACATCATCAGCAGAGAGAGGTCAGTCAACCAAGACCTGAGGAAGTGCCCTGACAGTATTGCCTTACCTGCTGACAAAGATGCCGCAACAGGTGTCCTAATGCAGAAGGTCTACACTGAGAAGAAACAGGCCTGCTAGATGACGAGTCCTACAGGAAAATTAACACAACAACTCTTACAGAAAGATCAGCACTGATCCCACAAGAAGCTGGTAAACAGGACAAGGGCATTTCTCAAGGACTTGGATTTACTCAAAGGAGTTAGAGTAAAATCTCAAACTAATGAACCCACTTTCATCAGTCCCAGCAAAACTCCAGACGAACAGTGTTATTCTTCCAGCTTTTAACACACCCCACTTTAATGAGTAGTCCACTTTTAAGCAATAAACTTGAAACATATTACAAATTAAAATCCGGCTTTTATACAATTCCTAACAAGTCTGAGAGAATTTATCATTTCTTTCAGAGTAACACAGGTATATAGTAATGATTTTTTTTTCGGTCAACATGTATCTGAATCAAATTCCATTGTCATGATACTGGAAAAAGTCTTGAATGAATTGGATAGCGATTTCTGCCCTGCCTACCATGTGACACTGGTCACGTGATCTGATGTCACAGTCATTGAATTATGAAGTCCAAGCTGTGAAGTGCTGGTTTTGCTGTTGACAAATTTATCACTTTTACTTTTGTGGAGTTATAGCCTGCAAACATGGCAAGCCTGTGAGTCAGCAAAAGCTGATGATCATCTACGATGTCGAAGACTATCGCAACATAAAACTTTACAACATTGTAAAGAAGTATGATTTGGCACCATCTTCATTACATAGCATTCTCAAAAAAAAAAGGAAGCACTGTTAAATGCCAAAGCTAGTAGTTCATCTGGATGCAAAAGGAAGAACATTCACTTGTCAACATTCAGTGATGTGGAAAGTATTCTTTTAAAATGGTTTCAAGGAATGAGAAGTGACATCATTCCTGTAAATGGAAACATACTACAAGAGAAGGCTTAGAAAATCATGCTGAAGATTGGTATTGAAAATTTCAGTTCGTCAAATAGCTGCTGAGATCATTTTAAACAATGTCATAAGCTCTCATTCCAGAGTGTAAATGGAGAGAGGGAGGATTTGGACGTAGAAACTGTAAACCACTGGAAAAACTTTACAATGCCATGATTATTGCAAGGTTAAGAGCCCAAAGAAATTTTTAATGCAGATGAAATTGGCACCCTTTCTTCCTCCCCTCCCCACCTCCAAATTACTTTCTGCAAAAACTTGTTCTGTTAAGGGTGAAAATGCCATGGATGTAAAAGAGGGAGAGAGAGAGAGAGAGAGAGAGAGAGAGAGAGAGAGAGAGAGAGAATGCCTGCACCATTTCTAAGAAACAGAAATTTGTGTTTCTTCCACTGAACTGCACAAGTTATCTGCAGTCTTTGGACCTGAGCACAATACACTCCATTAAAGCCAGATACAGGGTAGCAGTTGTCTAGTTGTGAATTACATTCCTTGAGAGGAAGGAAGCGTGGAGGTTCAGCATTCCACAGGCTACGCACATGAGCACATGTTTGTTGCTACCTGGAATTGTGTGACACAACAGATTGTGTTACTTTTGCAAAGGCAGGCTATATTACATCAGTTGTTGATGAAGACAACATTGAAGAATGGAACAGAATCACAGATATTTCTGAAAATGTGACACTCCAGGACTTTATATCTTGTGATGACAATGTTTTGACTTCCACACCTGATGTGAATGTGAAATGTATGAAATTCTGTAACATTGTTAGGTAGGAGGTGGCGGTGAAAACAATGAAGAAGAACAACAACAACAAGAGAAGCAGGAGATCATTGCACCAAGTTCCGCAGCTGATGTGCAAGGACTTGATACTGTCAGGAATTACTTTTCCTCTTTTAACATTATGCTGGAAGGACAAAACAAACAATTCTTCAATGAATGTGTTCTGCAAAAAGTGTGATATATAAATATATGTACACCATATTTAAATTTTTTGCAGATTATTGGTAAGTTTGCAATTAAATGGTTCTTACATCACTTAAACATGCTTGAATTATGATTCTAGGTCACTCCTCCTTTGTACCTAGGCAAAACTCCTGTTTAAGGAAAAGGTAGTTAGGTCCCCAGAGATTCGTTAAAAAGGGGTTGTACTATACCAAACAATAGTTCCATAAGGATGCATACTGCCAAGAATTTGTGGACTCCCTAAGGTCTATTAAATCAGTGCTGCAGTGGAAACACCAATTCCCATCAGCTCACTGAAGTTGAGTACTGTCAGGCTAGGTTAGCACTTGGACGAATGACTGTCTTGAGTCTGCCAAGTGCTGTTTGCAAGCAGGGTGCACTCAACCCTTGTGAAGCGAATTGAGGAGCTACCTGATTGAATAGTGGTGGCTCCATTTACTAAAACTGACAACGACCAGGAGAGCAGTGTGCTGACCATATGCACCTCCCTCCGCAGAGGTTCACACAATTGACACCATTGAGCCTTCTGAGGCCTGATTAGTTGGAGAGCTAAGTTCCACAATGAGGGAGTGCCTTACTGTCAGCAACATCAAGGCTCCTACATATTCACTCGCAGAATATTTGTAATATACTCTTCCTTATGTGGGTAAATATCCACACATGTACACAATTCTTTGGATTTTGTGAAACATCTCAACAACTTCAGGGTGAAGCATTCAGGATTCCTGTTGAGCTTTAATGTTGTTGTGCTATTCACCAGGGTACCACTAAGACAGCCACGAGAACTTGCTGGTCAGAATTTTGACCTGAAGACTACCAACATTTCAGGTATGTCTTGACCTCGATGTATTTTCTATTTAATGGAGAATATGTTGAACAGATGGAGGGAATCACATTGGGCAGACCAACCTCATCTTTAGTTACCAAGATGTATATGCAGTACTTCAAGGAAAAAGCCCTGGAAGTCATCCAAATGGAAACCTGCATGCTACATTTCCCATTATTTGGACAATACATTCATTGTCTGCACCATGAAAGAGAGAAATTCCATGACGTGACTTCCTTGCTAAACTCCATTCATCCTTGCATCAGATTCACTACGGAGACTGAGACGGAAGGAAGACAACCATTTGTGGACCTTGTATCACAAAGCGCCTAGGATCTAGCACACATTGGTCTATCGATTATTCAAATGATTTTGAAATGTATCCCTGTTGGTTTTTGAAAATTTTTGAACACATTCTGAGTTGATTTCTGAATGAATCATAAGTTGATTTTTGAATGCGTGCATAGTGTATGTGATGCCTCTGCCAGGGGAATCCTTGGCGCATCTAGAAGTAAACTTTCCTATAGACAAAAGGTGACAGGGCTATATGAGTTGAGCGAAATAAAGCTGAACGGGTGAATGCCAAATGCTGTTTGTTTATTTGATTGATGGGTATGCGAATGACCAGCGTTGTTTTAATTACTAGCGAAATCCATAGATTCAGACTACCAGAGTGGAAATAAGCGACTAACAGGAATAACAAGTAAGAAAAAATACGTATTATCTTCTCAGTGTATCCCAGAAAATGAAATTTTGACAGAAAATTTTTGGTCAGATTTCTAAACTAGGAAGGGCAAGTTGCACAGTCCTCAGCCAGCTGCCGCTTAAGTTATATTGTGGAAGTAGCACGGAAAACGTGTTGTACAAACGTGTAATAACGTCTAACCGGAGAATAATCACTCTATAATTAAACGGGTGATTCTGGCAGGGTTAGTAGAGTTAACCGGACAATGAGTTTTGACAATGGTTGGAATAGTTACAGAATTAGTGATGAGAAGACTGTTTGTTAGACCGAGGAAGGAGAAGAAACTGGGACATCACACAAATTACGGAAGAATATGACGATCCCAAATTTATTCAAAAATTTCATACTATTGCTTTTTGATCTCATGCTTGAGAAACTGGAGCGTATGAATGAAATTTGAAACTATTACCTAACATAAAGCTTTCTGCTTGTAGTAGGCCAGATAGGCATTTGATATTGGTACTTCGCGAATTATATTCTGTCGTATTATAAAAATGACCATTATTACCAAAACAGTCTCGCTTATTTGATGTGTGTTACAATTCCTGCAATAATAGAAAGGCCTGTTTTCTTTTATCTAGGAAACAGTGACAAAATAGATGTAATCAGATCAAGAAACCACACCAGTCTTGGGTACTATTTGTAATAACACCTTTTTCAGTATTAGACAATGATATTTTGATGTTTCATGTAGCAAAACATTCGACGAATTTTGATGAAGTAACAGATTCTTTTGCAGAAAGGAAAGAACGCCATGTAAAGCTGTAGCAACATTAGAGAGGGGTGGAGGGGTCGGGGAGGGGGGGGGGGACACTAGGACCTAAGGATTGAAGAAATGTGTACTATGTGTACTGTCTTGCTTGTCTCTTGTCTTAACTGGTTTTATATATCCTATATTTAATTTTATGTTACACAGAACAGCAAGTTATTAGCTAATAGGCAATAAAGAGTCCAAATTTTCTGAAATATACACATTTGAGTTCCACAATGCAAAATACAGTGATGTATAGTAGAAGAATTTTGTGTGAAGACATGTGACACTGCACTTTGGCACACTTAAGACCAGATAACATGTCATACATTTCCTCGAAGTTGTTTGTTTTATGCATCAGACTCTTCGGAAAGATGTGCGCTACAAAAGAACATATTTTTGAAAAGTCTTTTAATTTTTTGGCATCCTATCTCAAACGCTCGATGGGGTGGGGGGAGGGAGGGAGGGTGCCGCCATCTACTATTGCCCCGGTTCGAAATATCGTAGATCTGGATATGTGCAGAGGAGTCTGAGTTATAGTGGGGGGGGGGGGGGGGGGGGGTGTAGGGCAGTCTCCACGTGATCTGTGTTTACATTTTGCGATTTTGCTGTTTCCTCTTCGTTTACTGCTCTCTTGTCAAATGAAAACAAAGTGATTTCTGTGGCTGGGAGCTATCAAGTGAATTAAAATACATTCTTGTAATTACAGAAGGCTAAAATATGCTATTAATCTCAGATTTTATTTTGTTTCCACCTTTCTGACAGTCAAGCATTAATTGCCTTGTATAATAATGAAGTTACGTTTGTTGCTTTGCTAAAGAAATTCGGTTTTTATCTATCTTGTCTGCTGAGACATCCAATTTATTTGAAACGAAGTTTTTACCACACTATTGGCTAGTTTCAACTGTTCGCTGCATTTCAAATGCACGTTTTCATCTTCTATGATGTATGGCATTATGCCATAATAAAGAACTCAACATGAGATAATACAGTACTGGTACTCCAAGAAAATTTACATCCTGAAAACCACTCTGAAGAGCTTAATATCAGGCCAAGGCCCACTTCATTGGCAATCTGGACACACAAATTTGAACTTTAAGGCAAATTATTTATTGCAGTATGGTTCACTTTATTTAAGGCGAGTTATTTATTGCACTATGGTTCACGAAATTCCGACACTCTTGGAGTATCCTCTGATGTCTTGTTTCTTTTATGACATAATGTAAGATCTATTAATGTTTTACACATACTGGCTTCCTACGTCATCGCAGCTGCGCAAGCGATGGGACGCCTGTTATCTGGCGCTCTCTGGTAACTGCTGGAACAAGTCTATTTCTAACAGATCCTGGGAAAATATTGTGAATTGTGGTTTGAAAAGCGTTATTATCAAAGTAAATTTCCTTTTACACAAGATGAACTATGTGCGAGAATGTAAAATGAATTTCTTAAATCACACAGCGTTTTACTCTCATTTAAAAATCAACTCTTTGATGACAAGCCATTCAGAAGAATTTCGAGCCCAGAAGATCAGAGATTTATGACGGTACTAAAGATTTTACTGGCACATTTGTGTGATGTATCTTAAAGTGTAAAACGCGCAAAAAAAGATCAACATTATATGTGAAAGCTTAGCATCTTCTTGCAGCTTACTAATGTTAGAGACCAATACTATATCTGAAAGCTTTTCTTTTCTTGTAGGAGCATTATGTATATTAACTTTTCCTATTTGTGCGTTCGCTAAACTTAACAATGATGTTGCTATTGGCTGACTGCATCACTTGTCCTATGCTCTGAATATCCGCTGTCATCGGCTGGCGAGATCACGTGACATGAGCTATGACTGGCTTACAAATGCGCATCGCAATCTCGATTTCAATGCTTCGGAAAGGAACATGTGGTGTTTGGTGGAATGCAAATTTATACTTTCATAATATGAAAATTTGCAGCATATATGTTGCTGCACATCAAAGAACTTTGCAAAACGTGTTTTTTCCCCCTGAGTTTCGTTTTCTAAAGTGCCGGGAAATCCTAAGCCACTGTATGAAACCATAACCATTCAAATGTTTCGTAAGTTTTACAGTTCCGAGGGAAAGTATACTGTCACTTGACACGGAAAAAGCATATTTTCACCTGGGATAACGTGTGTTATTAAATGGGAGATCCACGAAAAATCTGGGAATTTTTTTTTTCCTTGTCCACGTATACACCCTGTTAATTCACAGCTAGGATTTAAGAAGAGTTGCCCAACTGAGAATGCCATTTACACATTCTCTCCCCAAATTTTACAAGCATTAAATAACAAAATGGCATTTACTGGTGTTTTCTGTGACCTATCTGTCTGTGTGAATCATAAGTCCTCTAAAATAATGAGGCATTATGGAATTGATTGTGTATCCAACCAATGGATAATGTCATTTCTAGTAAAAAGAATGCAGAAAGTTGCAAATAATTAATAATTCAATCAGTGTCACAAGGGGAGATTTTTCTGACTGGATAGAAATCACTTACGGGGTTCCACAAGCCTCAAGCTTTGGTCCACTATTATTTCTAATATGTGCAAAGAACCTTCTGTGTAATATACAATAAAGCAGAACTAGTTATTTTTACCGATGGCACCACTGTTTGGCCATGATAAGTTGAGCCTCTTTACTGGTGATGCCAGTAGAGGAGAAAATCGGCACTGGTTGAAAGATGTTCATTTGTCTCAGAGTGCTACAATATTTCTGTATGTGTCACCCATGCTTCTGTAAAAGCACAAAACATGGGCACTGTGTGAAAGGTTCAAATGGCTCTGAGCACTATGGGACTCAACATCTTAGGTCATAAGTCCCCTAGAACTTTGAACTACTTAAACCTAACTAACCTAAGGACATCACACACACCCATGCCCGAGGCAGGATTCGAACCTGCGACCGTAGCAGTCCCGCGGTTCCGGACTGCAGCGCCAGAACCGCTATACCACCGCGGCCGGCTCTGTGTGAAAGGGCTGGCACTGCCTTCCCCTCTCTACAACTCTCCGTTTGGGAGACATACTCACAGCAACAGAAAAAACAGTGTTCTTAAAAGTATTTTTGAGTGATTTTCTGTAAATTGTCTCTCTCAATTTCAAAAAGATACAACATACACAGTTCTCCACATGTAGATATACTAAACCAATAATGTAGCCGAAGGTGAGGAAATAATACACTGTGCAACACAATTAAAGGATCACTTTTTAAGAACCCTATAATTGTCCCCAATGTGAAGCAGAAGTTTTCAAATTCGGTTCAATGGTGCTTAATACTTTCCTCTGTGATGGTGCAAAAGTGTGGTGCCATCCGACAGCGACACTTCAGACAGCAAGGTGTCAACATGTGTGGGGAAAAAAAGCCAGAGCTCAGAAGATCATGGGAGGTGTAAGGTGGGTGAATGATGTCACATTGGCACCAAATTGCACCATCATTCTGCCTAATGTCATCATGGACATGTCACATGATAGGGAGGTTGTCACACTGTCTCTTATTCTTATTTCATGCCTTCTTTTGACACCCTATGTTAGAAGTCAAAAAGGCAATGTCCAGCATTGAAATCATGCGATTTTCTTATAAGTGCCCCAGGAAAACGTTACAAACACATTCCACTGAGAATCGACAGGAAAAGGACATGGAATGGCGTAAAGGTTGTCAGTGAAATCATAGCTTCTCTTGGTGCATTCATTTACAAGCATTCTGTAGTTTGCAGTGTGATGTGCAACAGAATGATGTTCTTAACAACCTTTGACACTGCTGACACCCCGTAGACAATTCAAACTTTCTCCAAAGACATTGTGAGGCTGCAGCCACTGAACATTATCTGACCCTTTGGAGTGTAGCACAATCAAAATCTTTGCTCTGATATGCAGAGTGGAACCACTACAAATCATTCAAAACCACACAATGAAATTTGAATATAATCTGAAGCAGCAAAGGATTTATTTGCATTTTCAGCCCTCCTGTTTCACACTCTCCTGTGGCATGATCAAGTTGGGGGGGGGGGGGGGTGAATTGACACGTGTGTGAATAAAATATAGCAAAGGGTCACTATACTTTTACAGAGACAATTCTCACTTCAATCTCTAAGCATCTCTGGTCAGACAACATTTTCAACACCCCTCCAATTCTGATTGCCCGCAAATGGAGGGTAGAGCAGCAGCGTGTCCAGAAGTTGTGTGTCCTCCATAGGTACCTACAGATCAAAGAGGTGTACAAGTACATATTTAAAGTGCTCAACAAAGGAGTGCAGGTGGCACCAAGAGCGGTGCCAAAATGGGGGGAGTAGAGGGGGTTCTTAGAGGGACCACTTGTTGTTTTATTTGTGCACGGGCCAGTGTCGAAATGTCGCCCCCCTCCCTTTCCATGATCATGCCACACGAAGGCTGAAATAGCCATAAACACCCTTTGCTGTTTCAGATCATTAAAAATTTCATTGATTGGTTTTTAACAGTCTTTGGTGGTTCCACCCTATATACCAGAGCAAAGACTGCAGTCACACTTCACTCCACATAGGTCAAATAACATTCAAGGGGGTTGCAGCTCTGTGATATCCTTAGAGAACGGCTGAAATGTCTGAGGGAAGTCAGCAGGGTCAAAAGTTGTTAGGAACATCGTTGCTTTACACATTGCACTGCAAATTGTCATTTTCATCTGCAAAATGCGGGTAAATTATTGCTCCAAGACAAGGAGTGGTGTCATTGATGCCCTTTATGTTACCGCTGAGGTCTTTTCGTGTCCACCACTGTGGCCTTTTCAGGTCCAACCATGTCGCCTTTTCATGTCGATTCTGAGCAGCGGTGTGCCTGAAATGTATTCCATGGGCACCCATAAGGAAACTGTATGATTTCAATTCTAGGCATTGCGATTCCGATGTCCATCACAGAGGTGTCATCATTGAGTGCCTGTAGGAGTGAACAAGATGACTTGGTGTGATGAATGCAGCTAGCTCTAAATGTAGAAAAAATGTACGTCAGTGCAGATGAGGAGGAAAAACAATACCACAATGTGTGAATATAGCATTTGTTGTGTGCTGCTGGACAGAGTTACATTGATTAAGGTGTGACATTGCAAAATGAAATGAAATGGAACAAGAATGTAAGGATTTTAATAGGGGTGTGACTGGTCAACTTCAGTTTATTGCGAGAGTTTTTGGGTAATCTATAAAAGGGAACGCTTATAGAACACTAATGCGAGCCATTGTGGGGTACTGCTGGAGTGTTGGGAATCCACCATGTTGGATTAAAGGAAGCAATTGAAAGGTGGGTTGCTGGATTTGTTACGCAAGTAGTATGGAGAAGATTTGGGAATTCAAACGGGAAGGCAATGTTCTTTTTGAGGAAAATTACTGAAAAAATTTAGAGAACCATCATTTGAAGCTGACTGCAGAATAGTTCTATTATTGTCAACATACATTTCGCTTAAGGACCATGAAGATAAGAATAGAGAAATTAGGGCTCGCACAGAGGCATACAGACAGTTGTTTTTCCCTCACTGTGTTTGTGACTAGAACAGAAAAAGAACTGAGACTCTTAGTGGTACAAGGCTCCATCTGCCACACACAACAGGGTGGGTTGCAGAGTATGTATGTAGATGTAGATTAAATGAAGTAAAGATGTGAAACTTGTAGTATGAAATTGTTAGACAGAAGTGAGACACAACTGAAGAGGACAAAAAAAAAAGCGATACTCTGACTCTCAAGAATTTGACCACATAGTTTACAGATTTACAGCATTGCTCAATGTGGAAACAAGAAGCCCTGTCTGCTTTTCTGCCATACTTTTAAACTGAAATCGCTCATTCTCATTTTACTGGGATTTGCTGCCAGCAATGTGTTTCATATGCTGTCAAAACTTGTGCCAAAAGGAATGTACTTATTACAATTTGGAAATTTTGTCATATAACAATCTACTGGGACCCACTAATGATTTTAGTTTATGGAGAAACTTGTGAATCTGAACTAGAAAACAATAACAAAGCTATATCACAATAGAATAAGAAATGACCAGTGCCTGGTAGTACTACTTGACACTGTTAAATTACCCAGTAATTTTTTAGTTTATTAAATCTGGGAAACAAAGACAAAGATCTCCCATTTCTCTCACTCCATTTTCAAGAGAAACAGGTAAGTAAACAACTAGCAGTAGCGCAAGGTAGCATCTGCTATCCACTGCGTGGGAGCTGGTGGAGTATGTATGTAGTTGTAGACATAGATATGGATGACTGAAGTCCCCACCACAATTTTTTTTGTTCATGTCAGTGATACCAGTAGACTCGGTAGGGACAGAGTACTTGCTGTCCTCGCAGTTGTGTTAACCACTCTGTTGGTCGGAGATGACACTACAGTGTTCCTCATAAATTTTGTTTTGACTTATTTCATGTGCGTCAGACTTCTTAAGATTGTGAGGAAACTCCATAACTCGGTGTCTATTAATTTTGTTGTGCAGGAATGGCTTAAAGTAGGGCGTGGTAATATTGTCTTTATTTTCATTATAGATTTATTTTTAACATTTTAACTGCAAGTCCATGAAACAATTAAATGTATATAACAGAAAAATTATTTCTGTGTTCACAATTATTAAGTCATAAATGACTTTCATTCAGTGATAAGTCTGATATCCCCGCACAGCAACTTAGAAAGCCTGGAGCTGAACATCGGCTGCTAGACAGAGCAGCAATGATCACCGAGTGCTAGTTTCACCTGTTGCAGCACCACAGGCCACCCAGCTGACCAGCCAGAACTCGTGGCAGCTATGTGACATGAAAGGCAGTCATATGTTCATTTTTTTATAGTCTTTGTGGGCATAATGCCCCAAGTGTTCTTGATCCCTGCTTCACTACATTTATTATTTTCTCTCTGTGGGTTACTCATTGGATTTTATCTTTATCAGTTGTGTCATCCCTCTGTGTTCATTTCATCATTGCTCTGTCTGTCTGTTACCTTTGGTGAAGTGCTTTTTGATAGAGCAGACTAGTCAGTCTAGTTGCATTGAATTCTTTTGCTGCTCCCAATAGTCTATCTTATCTCAGCCACAGTAATTAGCAAAGAGGTAAAATCATCAGCGTAGTATTGTGGAAGCAAGTTTAACGAAATGCTTTGAACAGTGGCAGCAATAGCAGCAGCAGTTTCAACAGCAGAAACAACAACATGGCTTGAATTTCATCAATCCCAGGAACAGCCTTGTCACTTTACCACTTCTGGGTGACTAATTTACAAGGGTTAAGTTGCTGATGCAGTATGGTGCACAAAATCAGTATGCAAGACATAATATGCTCACTCTTTAATTTGAAACATTGTAATCCAATTGGTTCCTGATCCAGAAGTATGCACTTCAGCATTCAAATTAGATTACCCACCACAAGAAGATATTTTGATGCACTCTTTGTAAGTCACATAGGCAGCAAAAGAGCCACTCAGACCCGACAACAAGTCACAGTGGTCCAAACATCACAACATACCTGTTTGAAGATGACAAGTGTCATGATTCATTGATATCAAATATTTCAGTGGCCTCTTGAACAGTCAGCTGTCCCTCATCAGCATATGCAGTGGGGCTTTCCATCATACCCAGACTGCTTCATAGCACACTCATGCACAGTGTGTTCAGATCACTGGCACCCTACACCCATTGTTGAAAAGATGGGCATCTCTAAACAGTTGGTCGTAAACCATCTAGGTGATCAAATCCAGTTCCCTGTCTGTGTCAAGTGACAGTGTGTAAACTTCAGGCAATTGTTCCCCCAGGCACACCTTTAGGCAACAAGTTATTTATACACCACACAATTATGAACAAAGAAGACATTTTCTATGTGGACTTAGGGGTTACAGTTTCCTTTGTAAGCCTCCAAACATTTGAAAATTTACATGCCCCAGAATTAGTCCCAGCCTCCCATAATTTGGTAGCACATTTTAGTTCAGTTCCCCTCCAAGGTTAATTCACAATCACCACAGTGTACAAAGAAGCAACAAGGGTGTAGTGACAAATGGTTGGCAGTCTCTGGCAGGGCTCCACTCCAAAAATGTGATAACATCTGTGCAACATTCCAGCTGTTCGAATCTGGCCTGGAGCCTGCCACAGACTTCCAGACTCATTTCTCTTTGTGACTGTATGCAGTTCTTTGTTTCTTCCAAGCAAGGCCCATTTTGATTGTGGTTTCAGGCAGGAGATTAGTCAACTCTAGAGGCTGTATTTATTGGCTCGGTTAACACAAAAGCTTGCACTGTGCCCCTGGTCATTGTAAAGAAGCCAAAGTGCTCCCTCCAGCTATGCAGAGATTTTAACTCCACAATCAGTGCCCAGGCATAAATAGCAACCTACCCCATATGACACCCTGAAGACCTCCTCTCAGACCTTGTAAAAATCACAATACATCATTACTGACACACTGCTCAGCCTTGTGTATACAAGTCCTTGCCTTCTGAGGTCTTTTCCATCCTGTAATCTTCCAGATGTACTTGCAATAGTTAACTATGTCCATTTCTCCTTGCACGGACTATTTAAATGTTATGAGACCCACATGCCAGGAACAAAATCTTTGAACATTTACTACATTACGAGTTGTGGAGCTAAGCTGCTGCTTCAATAGGTGCCAGTTTGTCCAGGAGTTAGTTGAATACATTATACATTTCCTAAAAAAATAAAAATAAAAAAAAGGAAAGAAAGAAATGATTCAGTCCTTTGATTACATCGTAGTATCTATTGACTCCCTACCACTATCCTCGACCTTCCCCCCTCGCCCTACCATGCAACATACCAGACCTACGAACTTTTTTGGGGAAAGTGAATTCAGAGTTTGTTTCACAAGTGACCTCTTCGTCATTCAGCCACTGAACCAGTTGCAAAAGAAGAGTGTTCGTTACCAATGTACCTCATACATTGAGAGCGCTTTCATGCAGTTAAAGCATATGCTGTATTTGGTGCCCTGCTGTATATCTTTTCATGGTCATAGTCACTGGTTTTTGTTACAGGTGTATTGCCATATGCCTTCTGTGTAGTGTTGGCACATAGATATAACGACAGCACTGAACAACTCATTACTTGTGCTTTAAAAACACTGACACCCACACAAAGTAAATAATCTTAGATAGAAAAAGAGGCATTAGAACTTCCTTTCACAGTTAAGGGATTCTATTTATACTTATTCGGCACAAAGTTCAGTTTATTTATGGACTGTTAACTAGTGGTAGCACTATTTGGGCCATGTGCCAGTCTTCCAGAGCAGTTGGTACAATGCCTCCAATGTTGGGTACTTGTAAGTATGTAATTAAATACAAACCAACAGCACAACACACAATGTGGACACACTACCTTACATTCCTGGAGGACTGAATCTAGTCTTTGACCAGTAGAAAATCTTGTATTTCCACATAGATGCAGAAAGGAGGCAGTCTTTGAAAGGATTCCCATAACAGTGGCTTGTATCATTGCAGTTACACAACAGGACCTGAACTTAATGACAGATCATGCACTGCGCACTCCATGGATGGCCCATGTACATTAAAAAAAAATCTAGAGCTCGTGACCTGGACCCATATGTACCATCATCTAGCAATCATCATCGAGTAATCCCCTGTTCGATATGTCGGAGAAATACAATGTTGCAAATGGGATTTTCAATTAAAAGTTATGAAATACTAAACAGTCCTACCCTTGCAGCATGGAGGTAGGGTCCCACACGCCACTGGATGTTCAGGGACCATTGAGTAGTGTGTTGTAAATTACGATTTTGTACCCATTCCTATTCCTCTGATTACAGCACCACCTGTGGCAAAACAAAGAAAATGCTTCAGACAAAAGAATCTAGATTTTGTCATAGAATCATAATCTGCAATAAAAAATGGGGGTTCCCATTGAAGATTTTAAAGTTATCCTCGCGCCATCCACATACAGCGTGGGGCGGTGGGTAGTATATAGTACCATTGGAACTCCTCCTCCGAGACAAACAAATTGGAATTGTAACTTTTTTTTTATCTACTGTGTAATTTTTGAGATATTTCAATGTCTTCAGTAAAAATGAAAACACTGTGTAGCACAATGAGGCTCTGGGCAATGTGGATACCCACCTTGTTGCAGTCACTGGCTGTTAGCTAAAAATCACAGCAACCAGAAATGCAGAGCCCCATGTCAATAGAGACGTAGTTTGATGATGTCAAAAACTCCACATGATACATAAAACAAACAAAATTGTTTGAATATTTTGAAATAAAGCTAATGTAAATTCATTATAGGAAAAACAGTGTAACAGTATTTGTAACAGTACAGTGCCCCTACATTACTTCAGTGACATCAGTGGTGGAGTCTCAGACTGTGGGACAGGCAGGTGGACAAAAAAAGAGTAAAAAAGGAGAGGAGATGGAAAAGATAGGCAGATGCATTGACAGAGGGCTGCAGATAAATAGGGTGGGAGATGAGAATGGAGAGGTGATAATAGAGGGGGTGGAAACTCTTGCGTGTAGGGTATGAGGACAGTATGTTACTATAGGTTGAGGCCAGGATAAATATGGCTAAGAGCTTTTCTGAACTACACAGATGGGAGTTATCCTTAAAACACATTCTCAGCTCCCGTATTTATCTCGGCCTCAACCTACGGAACATACTGTCCCCACACCCTCAATTGAACAGTGTCCATCCCCTCAATCGTCTCCTTCCCATTCTCATCTCCCGCCCTGTTTATTTGCAGCCAATGCATCCACCCATCTTTCCCATCTCCTCTCCTTTTTTGCTCCTTTTTTCTCCACCTCCCTGTCCCGCAACCTCCTGACACTGCGCCTGTTGGCAGTCTAGTCCCCACACACTCCACCAGATAGCGTTCGTCTCTTTCCCCACCCATACACTACTATGCCTTCCCCTTTCCTGCCCCCTCCAGACTGCTGGCTCCTCACTTCCCACCTGATAGTTGCGTTCCGTCCTGAGATCATACAGTTGGTGGTCGTGTGTGCATGAGGTGTGCTTGCTTGTGTGTGTGAATGGTGTGTGTCTCTCTCTAACTGATAAGGCTGTGGCTGGAAGTTTATGTATGTGTTTTTTAATTGTACCTGTCTGCGACTTGATGTATCTTCTTTACGGTAAGTGGCAATCTGTCTTTTCCTACATGGTTGATATTCCTACCTGGAGTTTCCGTTGTTTGATTATTGAATGATTTAGCAAACAAGTGTAGAGGCTGAACTCGGTAGACCTCTGTGCCTTGTAAGGATAAAACATAAAATGACAAAAATGCCTACTAATAAGATTGTAAAATTTCTTAATGTACTGGGTCTCAGATGTGTCTTCCATGATGCCATTGGTTTTAGGTTATAAATAGAAATTATTTTTGCTAAACAAAAAAATTACATTCCGGTCATACTTTTTGCATTGGATTTTTATTTGTTATTTACTATTGCAGAATGCCTTACTGTAATTGCGCATATATTTTGTCCAGGCTCAACAGCTGATGACCGGCTTCAAGTTACTCCATGTCCTCGTGTTGTGTGATGGGTATTTCAAACATGAAATCCTTACAGCAGCAATAGGGAAGGCAGAGGCTGTTGTCAGATGTATACAGTCTACAATTTTTTCCAGAACAGACAGGTAAATTGAATTTCATCACCAAAAATTTCTTGTCTGTATGAAAAAAAAATTTAATCAAGGCAGCCTTTCTACACTTTCACTGGTATTTATGTAGGTCTATTCTTCATTACATGACTAGCTTTGGCTTTGTAGCCATTATCAAGTGTTTGAAAGTGGCAGTATATTCCCATGATATATTGCTGTTCATGTTGTGTTACAAATTGTACTATTCATGATGGTTTTACAGATTTTTGGTTCACTTAGGGTGGAGGAAGAAACCAAAATTACTTGTGAATGAAGAACATGTCTAAATAAATACATCGAAAGTGGAGAATTGCTGTGTAACAGAGATAAAGAATAAATGGTTTTTGTATTTATTGCTTATTAATAGATCTATGTAAATTTTGCTTTATCACTATGCTGTACATGGTTTTTTAAATATGTATTCTAATATCTAGTTATTTAACACATTTGCTGTGACTTTTGGTATCGAAACTTAATTTCCTCTTCTCTTTATTTACTCTATGTGCTTCTTTCTGTCCCATCAGACTTTCAAAAATGTATTAATGATGTAGCTTTTACTTGATCTACTGCTTTGTTCAGCTGACTGTATATTCAGGAAGTTTTTGGTTCCATTTCTCATCAAGTTCAAGCTTTCTACAGTTTTCTTCAACGCTGGTCTTGGTGAATGGTTAGTACAGCTCCTTTAGTTATTCCGCAGCCAACTTTCTCCCTCTACTTGTCCATCTGAGCAAGTGCTCTATCTCTGTCATCTGGGGTATTGCCTCTGTACTGTCATTTAGTGCTGGAATTGAGAGGACAATTCTCTAAAACTCCACTGATGAACATTTTTGTTTACAGGGATTTGGTGGAGATGATGGAGACAGTTGTGAAATCTGCAAAGCAACATTTATGTATACATGACAGTAATCATGAGATTAGCAGTTAATTCATGCAGTGCACAAATGAAATAGTGATTGGGCTGCTGTTACAGATTTATGCTATAAAATTCCCATACCAAGCATCCATGTTCAACTGTAGAGATGCAAGAAATAGCAGTTATCTGAGTGCAACTTGTTTGCTGATTGCAATTTTCCAAATAAGGAAAGCCCCTAAGGTGTTTTAGCATTGCTTGGAACCAATAGAGCTGGGTGTGCTTTTGATATGCAATGATATCTATTCAAAATGAAAGTGACACTATATTTTCTGTTACAAATATTCCATGTGGTAAATAATCATCTGTTGCTTTTAAAAGTAATCTTATCCAATTCATAAGTTTATATATGTAATTTATTCATCGTAATGCTGCATTTAAAGGGCATAACTTTTTCTGTTGGTGGTCTTACTTCATTTATAATGAGCTGTACACACATTACAGATGGTAATAATTGTCCTAGAACTACAGATTCAAGGCCCAGCACTAATTTTACATGTTGTGTACTGGGCCAAATACAAAGTTCATTTATATTCTCATGTAATGTAATAAATACAATAATGGTTTTATGCCATTTTTACTGTTTCATAGTACTTTTTATAGGATTATAATAATTGCTAGATTTATTAATACCAGGCAGTTTGTTATTTGATTTATTTGTCACTTCTTGTTAGAATAATGTCATAATTATGAATCAGACTCAACACAGTGTATGTTCTGCAGTATTACTGTCTTTTGTTAACTGGTTTTTGTCTCAGAAGGTCATAACCTGGCTCTGACTGACAATCATAATCAGAATGAGTACAAGATTCATGAACAATGTTATATATTGAGGTGTGAACAAAGAGTAAATGTCATCTTTGGCAGA
Source organism: Schistocerca cancellata (assembly GCF_023864275.1). Taxonomy (NCBI): domain Eukaryota; kingdom Metazoa; phylum Arthropoda; class Insecta; order Orthoptera; family Acrididae; genus Schistocerca; species Schistocerca cancellata. The sequence continues at coordinate 225,163,141 of NC_064630.1, forward strand.
TCAGTGATAATGCCATTAAAAGTATTAAACTTAAACTGTAAATAAATATAAAGGGAGCAAATTAGAAAAAGAAAACATTGACATTAATCTTTAAAAAACAGTGACTATATAACAATTTAAATTAAATTAACCGTCACAACAAAATATAATTACTATAAGATCAGAGTACTGAAGAATAGCTTAAGAAGGAATCACATATGGAAGGTGATACGAAAACAGAGTAAAATCAGACAATTGAAAATGTTAGATTATGGCTCACCATAGAGAGGACATGTTGAGCTGCAGACAGTACATCAAAAAGACTGATATACATTTAAACTTTGGCCCAAAAGACCTTCTTCAGAACTAGAAAACACACACACAGTCACACAAGCACAACTCACACACACATGACCACTGTCTCCGGCTGCGTAGACCAGACAGTGTACTGCAGCTGCTCCTAATGGGAGAAGCAGTCTGTGGGTGGTGGGGTTAAGGGGGAGCTGGAGCAGGGAGGGGGAGGGATAGCAGAGTAGGGGTGGTGTAGTGCTGTCTGAGAGCATGCAGGAACATTATGGGGAAATGGTGTGGCTGCTAGGTGCAGCCAGGTGGTTTGGGGAGGGGAGCAGAAAAGGAAAGAAGTAATGGAATGGAAGACTAGAGGATGAATTGGTGGGATAGAAGGCTGTGTAGTGCTGGAGTGGAAGCAGTGATGGAGGGTAGGAAGGCGAAGGACAGGGACTAGTGAAGGTTGAGACCACAGAGTTTATGGGAACATAGGATATATTGCAGGGAGAGTTCCCACCTGTGCAGTTCAGAAAATCTGGTGTTGACAGGAAGGATGCACATGGGGCAGGCCATGAAGCAGTCACTGAAGTGAAGAACCTTGTTGAGTAGCATCTTCAGCAACTGGGTTGTCCAGCTGTCTCTTGGCCACATTTTGTCAGTGGCCCTTCATGCACACAGACAGCTTGTTGGTTGTCATGCCATCATGGAAATCAGCACAGTTGTTGCAGCCTAGTTTGTAAATAACATGACTGCTTTCACAATTATCCTTACCTTTGATGAGGCAGGAAATGTCTGTGACTGGACTGGGGTAGGTGGTTGTGATGGTGGTGGCAGTGGCAGGATGGTAGGGGACGGGTCTGTTGCAGTGACGTGAACCATGAAGTAAGGGGTTAGGGGCAGTGCCTTTGCTGTATTAAGAGCAGAGGACCAAACTAGTATCTCTAGATCACTTTTTTCTGTAATTACCATGTCATTCTGCCCGACAGACATTACAACTGTGCATCAAAATTTTTCATGGCTTTTTCTCATACACTGTAACAGATACAAGTATTCAGTTTTCTGATCATTGTACTTAATTATTTCTTTTGGGTAATTTGTTCCACTCATTAATTGTCCTGTTCATAAATGAAGACTATCTTGTATTGCTTCTTGGAGCTGTGCCTCCTATTTTCTGTTTGCGGCCCGACCTGCGTGTGTAATTCAGCAGTTCAGATTATTATTATTATTATTATTATTATTATTATTATTATTCTCCCTATGCAGTTTCTTTCTTTCTTCTGACCACATTGTTCCTGTCTAAACTTCTCAACCTCTTGGCTTTATTTCCACTTCAGTACAGTGGTTTAATGTTTGTCTGTCTTGTATATCTAAGTATTATGCCAACATACTTCAGGTCTTTTCTGATTTCATGATCCACTTCATGTTCTACATGTTTTCTGTGTACTCCAAGATCATTTTAGTTTGTTGGATGTCTGTCATTCTCTTGATATGCCCATAAAATTTCAGTCAATGTTGTTTCTTCATGTCATGTACTATATTAGATATCTAGTTGTTTTCGTCTAGTTCACAGTCTGTAACCTTCTCCTGTCTTATTGGGCCCTTGGATTTTTCTGAAGATTATTCTCTCTAGTTTCCTGATATTTTCTAATGCAGCTTTCCAATCCACGACCAACATTTTTGAACTGTGTAAGGTTTCTGGTTTGGTGACAGTGCTGTAATGTCTGACTTCCATATTATGGTAGGCATGATTTATCATAGGTGTTTCCAGTCCTCCAAATGCATCTTTTGATTTCTCTGTTTGTGAGCTTTTCTCTATCCCATTTGTCTGTATCATCTCCCCCAATACTTGACTTTATAAATTGCCTTGATCTCACCATATTTTAACCTTTCCATATCTAATCGTTTGGTTTTCCTTCCTAATCCAATTGGTTAATGAAGATTTCCTGTGTTTTCGCTTATTTTATCTGTTCCCTGATAACATTATCTAATAGTATGTCAAACAATAGTTGTGAAATACCATTGCCCTGTCTCACATCAGTTCGAATCTTGAAGGGCTCGAATAACTCCCCCATGAATTTAATTTTGGATTTGGTGTTTATTAGTGTCTGATAATGCTTACTGTTTTCTCAATGAGACCCATCTCTCCCAGTTATTGGACAAGTGGTGGCCTTTCAGTAGGGTTGTATGCCTTCTTGAAATCTGCAAAGATGCACATAGTCTCTCTGCTTCTAATCATCTGGTATCTCAGGCTGTCTTTAAATTGAGTGTCTGTTCAGCTCAGGATCTTCCTGCTCTGAAGCCTGCTGGATATTCTCCTATTTTCTTTTCCTGTTGCAACTGTGTCCTAGGTACCAGATATTGTGATATAATTTTATATCTGACAGGCAGTAAAGATATCCTTCCGGGACACAGTTGGTGCAGAAACTTCACAGGCTGACTCTGACTTGATAATAGCTGAGGAACAGAACCCCACAAAAGGGAAATGAACTCACTGTGTGGGTCAATCTATGGAAAGCATATAGTCAGAAAACATCTAGAGACTAGCACGGTAAGAACTCGGTGTGTTTCTGGCACAGATGGCCAACAGCTGACCATTCAGCACAACACACTACACAATACATTAGGTGAGGTCCATGATGGACAAAATCCAAGTAAGCACTGGCCCACTCAACCTACTGCTGCCTGCATGTAAACACCTCCACCAGCAGGTCTACCCATCCTATGGGCTGTGTGCAGCCTCCCTGGCAAGTTTCCACACTACCCCACTCCACTACCCATGCTAGCTCATCCCCCTCCATCATAATGTCTGCTGGTTGGGATACTAGCAAGGGAAACCGCCCACGCACCCCCTCCCCCCCTTAGATTTAGTGGTAAAATGGCCCAGTGTGTAGCCTGTCAAAAACTGAACACAGATCAAGCATGAAAACAGGAAGAAGGTGTACTTACTGAATTGTAAAAAAAAAAAAAGAAAAGGCAAATTAGAAACAATGAGTGGTCCAAGTTCAAGATGTGCAACATTGAGCGAGTTGCAGGAACGACACCATTGTGGTTGTGTGATTACAGTGGTGGATTGTAAACCGGGAGATCAGTGTTCAAATCTCTGTGGTGCCCTTTATTCTTTTCCCACGAAATTATAAACTTCCCGTCCAGGCATTGCTGTCCGTTCTCCTTCCATAGTAATGGCAATTGTAGTACTATACAATGTTTGTAGAATATGAGTCGTGGTGGAATATATTACTGTCATAAGTAGATGTGATGAATAGTGAGAGCAAGATGCCATATAGACCTCTCACAGAAATGAAAACAATAAATAAATGGGTGTGAACTACTTTACAACAAAGGAATTCAAGGATCAAAACTTCCTGGACAGAACAGTCTAATGTGATACTTGTGTAGAACAAATAGGAGGTATGTATGTCTGAAGGTCTCCTCCTTACACCTCACAGTTGCAAACAGACATTGCACAAGGACACAGACATGAATCTGAATACAGTGAACAGATGCCTTCACAGATGGACAGTTCAAATTTTGTGAAAGGTACCATAATCTACCTTCTTTTTTTATTTGATCAAGCTTTCTTTAGCAGTTCAGATATTTTGCCATCTTCTCCTGTTGTTCTACCACTGTTTCAGTTTTGTGATTCTCTCTTGATCTCGAATTCATTTGGTGCTTTTGACTTATCATTTCTCTTGACTTCTTTTGAATCTTTCTGCCAGTTCGAGACAGTTCAGCAGTTCCAGTCTCACAGTTCTCTTTATTGTTCAATGCCAGTTCTGTATCCTTTTTTCTGAGACACAGATTTTGTGGTTGATATCCTATGATTTTGGTTTTAAATGACTTATAGAAGTACCTTGTGTTACAGTTTCATAAATCATCTTCTGTTCCTTCTAATTGACCCCTCTCATGTTCCCTTTTGACTCTCCTGATGTCTCTTGATGTTTGCTTGCTCATCCCTACATAATATGCCAGATCTAATTCAGTTTTGTCATTGTTCCAATTGTTGTAGATTATTTTCCTGTTCTCAACTACCTTGCTGTATGTCATTCCGCCATGGACAACTCTTAACTTTTTATCAGAGGAATTTTCTCCTATGCTCTACTGATTACTTCTCTCTGAATTCCTACCAAGACATTGCTGTCTCTTCCTCTCATTCCTCTTTGACCCTTGATGATTTTGTTATATCAGACTTTGGTATTATTATGGTCTTATTCATTCTGATTTCCATTCTGGTGAGATAATGATCAGAGTCTGTTTTCCCCTCTTCTGATTTGTACATTCAAGATGTCTAAGTTGTTTTAATATGTAATTGTACATGGTCTGTCTGGTATTCTCCTGAGGATCCAACTGGTAACCTGCACGTCTTGGTTTTCTTGACCTTTTATTTCTTCATACAGTGTTGGCAACATAGCTCGACCAGTCTCTGGCCATTTTTTGTTAGTGAATCTGTGTCCTGGGTTTTGCCAGATCATTCCTCTTAATCTCTTTTCCTTGCCTAACTGTGTGTTTAAATCATGTATTAAAATTTTAACACATCCTTTAGTGATTTTTCTTATGAGTTTCTTCTAGTTTGTCCTGGTACTTATCGACTCCTTCTTTGTCTTTCTTTTTGTCTTGGTTTACTGATTTATGTATGTTATCACGTAAGACTTATTAATATATTTGCACCTCACCATCATCAGTCTGTTGTTTATTGGTCCTGCTTCTGTTACAAACTGGAGGAACCTTTTGTTGATCACAAAGGCCATTCCCATAAGTGATGCTCCTTTGCCTATATTCCTGTCTGTTTTGCTCTTTGGATTACCAATATCAGAATCTTTTGTTCATCCAGTATATTTTTCTAACTCAGATAGCTTCCCCACTGTAGCTACTGTATTGGTGTTCACTGTTTCTACTTTTGTCTTCAGTTTGATGGTGAACTTGAGTCCTTCAATTTTTGTAGCTGGCTGAACTCGCTAGAATCTGATTATCTGGTTGCAGTGCTACAGTGGACTTTAGGGGACTGATTACCACATGTGGTATTATTAGTTTTGCTCTCACAATTCATGTGTTTGCTTTTGTCAGTCCAGCTTTTGCTGGGGGAATAGAACTAGAGTTGTTAATTCCAAAGCTTTGTTTGCAGCTACACCAACAGGGTGAGAAGACATTAACCATTTGGCACTTGCTCTGAGTAGATTCAGAAAGTATTGCTCTTGAAAGTTCTTCTGTTCTGTCTGCTGTTGTGAATTGAGCCTCCTCTTTTGCCTTTGATGTAGTTGACCAGGTTTCACCTGCAGCCCCAGTGTTCTACCATCCAGAATTGTAATTTACACGTATAAAAAAATTTGTTTCCCTGCATGCTGACATGTGTTAGCATTTGTAAAAATGTCCAGTCAAAGTTTTTCTGCTTCTGTTCCTTCTTATTTCCCAGTCAAATTCATTAATCATTTCATTAGGACTATTCACCCAGTTTATCATTTCTTGTGCATCTGACGACACTCTGTTGAACCATTTTTAATTTCTGCACCAGTCACATGGGTTAGCATCAGGTACACCAGCTCCACCTTTCAATTTATGCATTGTAAAATGTGCAGATTTGTATAACGTATTTACTATGCTTATAACCTGCCCAATCGAACTTTAACCTGCCCAGTCCAACTTAGGTCTTTCACTAAAACAATACCTCACCATTTGCACAATTTCACAGAAATACTTTCACCACCACCATTTTTTACAGTTTCCAGCTGCTGGCCGAGTCTGTCTGAAATGTAAGCCCTGTCATTGCCTTCTGTCTTCCCACCTTGTTCCATTCTTCTCTTTTCTTTTGCACACAGTACTTCACTCCATCCGGTCATCTGTCTCTCAGTCTTTTCCCCTTCCCTTTCATATCATTTATCTTTTTGGGTATCCTCCTCCTCCATTCTCTTAACATGTCCATACTATCTAAGCCTTGATTCCTGTATCCTATGCTGTAATGGTTCCTCATTCACTGATTCTGATTGAAATTAGAGTTTATCATCTTGTCAGTAATGAGATAATTTGAGACTAAACCTAGATAGTCAGACAGGGATTTGAATCCCTGTTCAGTGTCAACCACTACCTTAGCCAACTCACTAAGTGGGTATCTGTGTGGTGCCTAGAAGGGATGTGCTGCTGCAGCTGCTCTCCCTCAGGTTTATTAATGATTTGTCTACTGTATCTTGATAATTGTTTTATTTATCAAACAGTTTCCTCTACTTGTAATAGGTAGCACTCTGATGACATATAGACTTATTGTGCTAGTATCATTAGATGATACAATGAAAAATATGTCATCATGGAACCACCCAAACCACCACTTGTAACTGCTGGACAGTCTGCACACAATGAATACTCAAGCCAACTCATTAAATGTGCACACAACTACTGATACATCTTTACTGCAAGGAGACTCTAACTACTTTTGCCACTCCTGTCCCGTGATGTATAACAAAATCAGATCTACTGATAATGGCACTGCCGACAAGTTTGTTGGAGCAAATTTGCCGTGTAGCAATGACCTCCAGTTTTTGTGTAGTTGGAGAGAGTACTGAACCTACAAACTTGTTCTTAAAACTCTACCTACAGGAAGAATTACTTCCCACATGTTGTTGTTGGACTGAATATTACTATAATTGTCACATTTAATTAGCTCTCCGATTGTGTGACTCTGTGGTAAGGCAAGTAAGCTCAAAGGTTGTATTTGAAAGGCAGATGTGAAATCTTTAACCATGAAGCAGCAGCCAAGCACAGAGAACATTCCAATTGACATCTCACTAGGCACAGTGTCCATCTCATATCTGTGCAGGTAGCAATATATTAACAAAACATGAATATAATAAACCTCTTCTTTATGAAGATGTGATTAGTTCACAACCATTTGTATTAATATAGTATTTCCCAGTAGTTACATGATGTTACAAACTGTTTCAGAAATATGAGCTTGCTTGCAGAATAACTGGGGAGAAAGAGAGATGTTTTATTTTTCTTATGGGAGAGTTTTTTTTGATTCAGTCTTCATTGACCCTTGAGAAGTAAATTTATCAAGAGAACAATTTGTTTATGCTCTTCCGAATGTGGTATGCAACGTACTACAAATTTTGTTCTGAAAGTCTTGATTCGACTAATATTTCTGGTTTTGTTGGTCTCAGAACAATTATTGTTGCATTTAAGAAATATACTCTTGTTACTCAATAACCAGTTTTTATCCATAATTTTAATTTCACTGCCAGTTGATACATTTTGAAAAACGAAGAGAATACTAGTATTTGCAACATGTTCTCAGACGTTCAAAGTATGATACTTTTTAACATTTATTTGAATACAATTGCATTTTTGTACAAAATATTTGCCACATGCTGCCTTAAGCAAATGCCATTTGTGATGGTAGTGACAATTACGCATTTTGATCTTTCATACTACTAGGCATTTAACAATGTTTCTTATGTTTGGGTTAAACTAATTATAAGCCCAAAAGAAGGAAATCTAGTGTGATGGTTTTATTCTTTTGGATCTAAAATTAAACTGTTAAATACTTTACATACATGTGTATTTTACTTAATAAATATTTTTTATTTTACATGTTTCGTAGCGTGCAACTAATAAGCATGTATTGTAAACTTGTGTACTTCTCAGAAAATACATAAGTCATTTATTTACCTGGATTATAAGTTGAAAAAGAAAAGAGCAAGTATTCTTACAAAACTTTTATATGCATGTATTTAACTAACTTAATTCATGTGTGTTTTATCACTGAACAGATTTGTGTAATTTTATAATATATTTTATAATGATGTACAGTTTTACTGAAAATTTGTGTGTGTTATATGTATAGTCTGTGTGTAGTGCTTACCCATGTAGTGTAATTTTTGTGTGAAAAAATATGTAAATATCAGTGAAGTGATAAATTAATAAAATTATAAAGATTCATAAAATGTTGCCTTGTGTTTCTCATAGCAGCCAATAGTCAGTCAGTCAGTCCGGTGCATGACCTTGGATCATAATTGCGACCTCTCTCTAAGATGCATTACAAGAAAGTTTTAGATTGAATCAATAAAATCAGAAACCACTCATGTCCATATTTCTGGCAAGATAAGATCATGGTAGATTATGAGTCTTTGACGGTAGTGACATTGGGACAAATATCTTGTGTCCACATAATATTTCCATGTTATGAGATGGTAAATTTCAATATTTTGTTCAGAAACAACTCATATATAGTTTCTTGAGCTGTTTCTACACTTAATGAGTGGAAATATCATTCTCTTTGGGGTCCTTGGTTGTTTACTTCGTATTCAAAGGTTATTGAACTTGACTGCTAAACAGCTGACATTCACACCCAGTCCATTCACATTAATGTGACCACTATCAGCATTCGATGTCAAATTGCAATATCCACTCACAGACAGTAGGCGGCAGCACTAGCAGTGGACAATGTATAAAGACTGTCTGGGGGACATGGAAAACAGTGCAGTCGTTGTCATTATGCTGAAATGTAGTGATTTATCTTATGTCCAAAGAGGGATGATCTTTGGCTTTTGGGCTGAGGGTGGAGACATTTCCTAAATGGATACATTTGTAAACTGGTCACATGCCACCATGGTTCTTTAACGTGCATAGCAAAATGGCACAGTCCAAAACAGGTGCCGAGAGAACTGTGGTGCACCATGCGACAGGAGTGACCAAGGGCGGCAAGGATGTATGCGTCTGAATAGACATCCAGTTGTTGAGGAACTGATCACCCAGATGAACCAAAGGTATGCCAACCGTGCCTCCTCAATGACCATTCTACAAACTTTGCTGTGTATGGGTACCAGGTACCTGGTTCATGCACACATGTTGACTCCATTCATTGGCAAGGCAGGCTGGAATTTTCATGCCAATACAAGTAAGCAGCCACTGAGTGCTGACAGGTGGCCTTTTCATATGAATCACATCGACAGATGAGAACTGGCGTGTACAGCTCTGCTGCAATCATCGGAAGTGTCCAGGCCAGAGGAGAGAGTGTTATGGTTTGGGGAATGTTCTCGTGGTGTTGCTTGGGTAATCTCATCATTTTGGAAGGCACAATGAATCAATACAAGTATATGTGTATCCTTGGTGACCATGTCCACCCCTACATGCAGTTTGTTTTGTCTGGACCACGATGGAATGCAGGTCAGTGCATTGTGTCACAGCTCACAGTGTACACACATGGTTCAAAGAACACCAAGATGAATGTACTGTACTCCCCTAGCCACCAAACTCCCCAAACTTATACCCGATTGAGAACCTGTGGGGCCACCTCGATCAGTCTGTTTGCACTATGAATCCTCAACTAAGAAACTAAGAGCAAGTAGCCATAGCACCAGACTTGGTTTACATCCATATTCCTGTTAGTAACTTTCAGAACCTCAGCGATTCTCTCCCTACACATCTGACTGTAAAAGATGGTTATTCAGGCTTTTGGCGTATGGTCAAATTAATGCAATTGGACTGTGTCCGGTCACAAGCATCACCTACCTGGTCAAAGGCAAGGCTATCTGTGAAAACAATCATGTTATCTACAAGCCAGCTGCAACAACTGTGCTACATCGTATGTGTGAATGACAACTAACAAGCTGTCAGTTGACACGAATGGCCACCAAAAAACTGGCCGAGAAACAGTTGGACCACCTAGTTGCTAAGCATGGTGCCCGATACAGTGTTCTTCATTTCAACGTTTCATAGCCTGTGGCATCTGGATCCTTCCTACCAACACCAGCCTATCTGAATGGCATGTGTGGAAACTCCCCTTCAATGTATTGTACATTCTCTTAATGCTCCTGGCCTCAATCTGTGAGAATCGCTGTCCTTCACCCACCTATCCCCTTCCCTGTTCCCACTCCAGCTCTACACGGACTTCTGTTGCGCCATTGTACCCACAGTCTTTTTATTTCTCTAACCCAGTCTAATCTCCCGAATGCACCTAGCTGCCATACCTTCTCCTCACCTTGTCCCTGCCCCAGTCTCGTCCTTACCCCTACCCCCCCGAACTGCTTCTCCCATTATGTGCTGTTGCTCGCAGTCTGGCCTCGACAGCTAGAGGCAGTGATCGCGCGCGCGCGCGTGTGTGTGTGTGTGTGTGTGTGTGTGTGTGTGTGTGTGTGTGTGTGTGTGTGTGTGTGTGTGAGAAAGGGGGGGGGGGTGTAAATATGTGTGTGTATGTTGTCTAATTCAGAAGAAGGCTGTTTGGCCAAAAGCTTACTTGTTTAGCAATCTTTTCATTGTGCCTGTCTGCAACTCAACATCTCCACCATATGGTGAGTAGCAACTATCCTTTTCATAATACTGTCATTATTTCCTCCTGGATTTTCCATTACTGATTTTGCCTAATGGTGTTCCTTCCATCCTGTAACCCAGTCTGTCTTCCTTCGTTACTGCTATCTAACACGTTACTATACTCTGTGTCTGTCCTTTTCTTTCTGTTCGTTGTTGTGTTTTACATGTCACCTTCCAAACTACACCACACACTCTGACTTACGAGCCACACTGTCACCTGTCTCGTCTGCACACAGCGCACCGCTACACGACTGTGCTGATTGTTGGTGCATATCTCATGTTCCACATACACCCACTGATATAATTAATCGTAGACCTTAAAATGGACCACTTTTCCTGTGTCACGTTTGCATATTTACACATGTTATTTTCCATACCTTACAGTGTCACAAGCCCTTGTACCTCACTCCACCTACCCCTCTCCACCCTCCACTCTTTCCCCTCTCTTACTCTAAATTTGCACATGCTAACCTCACTGAATCTAGACACATCTGCTGTCCCCCTTCTTCATACATACCACCCAGTGACCTGCAAACCACATTATAATCTTTTTATTTATCTTTATGTTTGATCTCATTGAGTTTTCACATCAATTTCAGTTCATTTTTGCCTTGCGCTGTTGGCCAGCTCCCTCCGGTTTCATGTTGTTTCCCCATACTTTATAGGTTCTGTCCTTCTTGTGATTTTTGCCTTGTATTTTTACAAATTTTGTTTCACATATTTCTATGTTATTTACATATTTTTATGCGTTTTTATCCTCCACCATGGATCTTTGTCCTTCCATCTGCACCAATATAGAAAAGTTTCCTTATCCCTTGCCAGAACACAGCTCACATACTGTGATGAATGATGACGATGATGGTGATGATCGGTTTGTGGGGCACTCAACTGCACGGTCATCAGCACCCATACAAAGTTCTAATTTTTACACAGTCCAATCAAGCCACTGTCACAGTGATTATGATGAGGAGGAGGAGGAGGACGACGATGATGACGACAAAAACACCCAGTCCCCGGGCAGAGAAAATTCCCAACCCGGCTGGGAATCAAACCCAGGACCCCATGATCCAGAGGCAGCAATGGTAGCCACTAGAACATGAGCTGTGGACCCACACACTGTTCCTGAGTTGTTGTTTGGCTCGTGAAAATCCCCCAAATTGCCTTACCATCAAATTATCCACTCTAGTTGCCACCCCTCCTTCCACAATTAACTCTGCCACTCCTTAACCCTCACCCACATAGTCATGCAAAACCATGTCAGTCAGGCCCAAATCTCCTTCCAATACCTCCTCTCCATCCACAGAATTCTCCTGCTGTGCAATCCCAAATTCCTGAATCCCATGTCGTACACTGAATCTCTTGCCCTCCAGGAACAGGAGCAGCATCCACAACGCCACCTCAAAAAACTCTCCAACCTGTTCACTTCCCACTCCCATCTTGAATTACCACTATCCACCACCTGTACAACAGCCTCCAAATCCCCCCCCCCCCCCAAATCCCCTCATAGCTGATACACTCTGCCTCATTGACTACATTTACCCCAACCTCTAAAACTCGTACCACCACCATACAGAATCCATAACCTAAACATACCCAAAACACAGTTACAAACCTTCCTTCTTGAAGCCTTAGTCCCACAGAAGTATCAGCTCTTTCCAAAGGCCTTAATCTTTTGCCCCACTCCCAAATTCAATGATGCAGTACTTATTAAAGACCTTCTCCCAGCCACCAATCCTATCAATCAGACTCCTGCCTGACTCAGTTTACTCCTCCATCTAACCATGACCCATCCATACTGCCCCCACATTATCCCCTGTTAACTTTCCAGAATTTCTTAACCTACAATCTTGCCTCACCATCATTGCCCAAGTTCTTTAAATGCAAGTTAAGCTTACATCCGCAGAAAGAACTGCAATCCACCACCTAAAAACTGAGCCTGACCTTATATTCCCACCTCCTGACATAGGCTCCAACACTTTTGTTTTGAACCGCAAAGATTACCTGGTGGAAGGATTCTACCAGCTATCAGATTTGTCCAGCTACAAACCCTGCCACAGCGACCCCACTCTAGAAATCTAGCAGGATCTCCAGTCTCTCCTCAAATTCTTAGACACATCCCAGAACCTCTCTCTCTCTCTCTCTCTCTCTCTCTCTCTCTCTCTCTCTCTCTCTCTCTCTCCTCTCTCCCTGCCTCCCTCCCTCCTCCCTCCCCCTCCCTCTCTTTATCATTACCTCTACCACCCCCCACACTTATACCTTCTACGTGCCTCATATAGTCCATAAACCCAACCACCCAAATCACCCCATTGTGGCCAATTACTGTGCCTCCACTGAGAGAATCTTTACTCTCATGGACCACCTTTAGTCTGTTTCCTGCAACATACCCTCCTACATAAAAGATACTGACTCTTCACAGTTCCTGTTCCTTTACCTCATCACTATTGATTCCAATTCTTTTTACACTTAAATTCCTAATGTCTATGGCCTTGCTACAATTGAACACTCCCTTTCCCATTGCCCAATAGATTGAAAACCTATGACCTCCTTCCTGGTCAACATGACCAGCTATGTCCCACCCACAATTACTTCTCCTTTAAAGGCATCACCTACAAACAAGTCTAAGGTATGGCAATGGGGATCCTCCACCCTATGCCAACCTATTGATGGGCCATCTAGAGCAATCCTTCCTAAACACACAGAATCCTAAGCCCATCACCTGACTCAGATCCAATGATGACATCTTCATCACCTGGACAGAGGGTGAGGGCACACTATCCAAATTCCTCCAGAACCTCAATACCTTCTCCCCATTCACTTCATCTTGTTCTCTTCAGCCCAAAATGCCACCTTCCTCAATGTTGACCTCCACATCAAAGATGACATCAGCACAGCCATCCATATCACACCTACCAACTACCAGCAATATGTCCACTTCAACAGCTGCCATCCATTCCGTACCAAGCAGTCCCTTCCATACAGTGTAGCCATCCACGGCCAATGCATCTGTAATGATGAGCACTCCCAAAATATACCAATGGCCTCACCAAGGCCTTCACAGACCATAATTATCCTCCGAACCTTGTATAGAAACAGATCACTCAGGTCTTTTCTCTCCAGTTACCCACTATCTCCCTATGTCCCACCATCTGGCCACAAAGGAGCATTCCCCTCTTGACTCAGAACCACCCAGGGCTGGAGCAACTGAATCATTTTCTCGATCAGGGTTTCAGCTACCTCTCGTCATGCCCTGTTGCTGAGCATACTGCCCAACACTCTTAATTTTAGTGACTGCTTCACAGCCTGTGCCATATGGATCCTTTGTAACAACACCAGCTTTTCTGAAATGTGCATGTGGGCACACTCCTAAGTATCTGTAACCCTCCTGGCCTCAACCTTCATTAGTCACTGTCCTTCACCCATTAATACTGTTCCCTGTTTCGACTCTAGCACTACACTTCTATTCTAGCAATGCACCAATAGTTTTTTTTTTCCCCAGTTTCCTCACGCTCCCCTTCCCCTCCCTTCACACACACACACACACACACACACACACACACACACACACACACCATTTAACTTACCAACTGCACCTAGCTGCCCTACCCTCTCCCCACCTTGTTCGTGTATGTTCCCACAAGCAGCTCTTAACCATCTCCCATCCCTACCCCAGCCTCCTCCTCGCCCCCACCACCCAGACTGCTTCTCCCATCATGTTCTGTTGCTCATAGTATGGTCTTGGCAGCCAGAGGCAGTGGTCATGTGTGCGAGTCGGGTTTGCATGAATGTTGTCCAATTCAGATGAAGCCCTTTTTGCTGAAAGCTTACTTGTTTAGCTGTCTTTTTGTTATGCCTATCTGCAACTCAACATCTCCACTAAAAGGTGAGTAGTAATCTATATTTTTCATAATATTCTAGTTTTTATGTTCTGGGTTATTCATTGTTATATTCCACCTTCTATTAGCTAGGAATCCAATTTTGTTTCCACTTTTCATTGCGACTGTTTCATACTTTATCAGATGTCACATGAGATGCCATGAATGTGTTTCAGATGAAGAGGAAATAATAGATTCATATCCTTTCGATCTAAAAACGAACAAGATGCTTACCTTCAACATTTTATAGAAGTAAAACCCATTGGCCGTAGGCTGCATAGAATAACAGAGAAGGATAAAAATGGAGGTAAAACAAGCGAACCAAAGGAACAAACATAGTATATTGGCTAAACAGTTCACTTCGAAGAATATAGGTAAGTAAAAATGCATTCTCAAACAATAGAAACTCCGGGCAGGAATATCAACAATGCCAACTCCATCATCTCGGGCTGTAATGCAACTGTCATGTGGGAAGCAAGCAACCGTCTGAAGGGGACAGGACAGCAGTATACAAGAGGGGAGAGATACAAACACAGTCTGGTGGAATGCGCAGGGACTAGACTGCCAACAGGTTCAGTGTCAAGAGGTTATGTGTGTGTGTGTGTGTGTGTGGGTTGGGGGGGGGGGGGGGGAGGAGGAAAAAAGGAGAGGAGCGGGCAGATGCATTGGCAGAGGGCTGCAAATAAAGAAGATGGGAGATGAGAATGGGGAGGAGATTACAGAGGGGGTGGAAACTGTTGGGTGGAGAATGTAGGGACAGTATGTTACCATAGGTTGAAGCCGGGTGAAATACAGGAGCTGAGAATGTGTCATAAGGATATCTCCCATCTGCGTAGTTCAGAAAAGCTAGTGGTGGAGTGAGGGATCCGGATGGCTTGCGTGGTGAAGCTGCCATTGAAATCAAGTGTGTTATGTTGAGTTGGGCAGTGGCGATTCATCCTGGCGGACAGCTGCTTGGTAGTCATATCAATGAAAAAATCTTCACAATGACTGCAGCAGAGCTGGTAAATGACGCCTGCTTTTGCAGGTGGCCCGGCTCCTGATGGAGTAGGATAAACCTGTGGCAGGACTGCAATAGGAAGTGCTGGATGGGTGGATTTGGCAGGTTCTGCACCTCGGTCTTCCACAGGGATATGATGCTTGTGGCAAGGGGTTGGGATTGGGAGTGGCATAGGGATCGACTGGGATGTTGTGGAGGTTGGGTGGGTTGTGGAACACCACTTTAGGAGGGATGGGAAGTGTATTGGGTAGGATGTCCCTCATTTCAGGGCACAATGATTGGTAATCAAAGCCCTGGCAAAGTATATGGTTAAGTTGTTCCAGTCTGAGGTGGTACTGTGTGATAAAGGGTACACTCCTTTGTGGCTGGTTCTTGGGGGTAATGGGAGGATTGGGGATATGAGGGGAAATGGAATGGGGAATCTGTTTTTGGACAAGCTCTGAGGGACAGTGCCTATCTGCGGAAGCCTTGGTGAGACCCTCCGCATACAGAGCAAGGGAGCTGTTGTCACTGCAGATACACCATCCCCAGATAGCCAGGCTATATGGGAGGAATATTTTGGTGTGAAAGGTTGACAGCTGTCAAAATGCAGGCACTGTTGGTGGTTGGTGGGTTTAATGTGGACAGAGGTGAGGATGGAGCCATCAGAGAGGAGGAGGTCAACATCTAAGAAGGTGGCACACTGGGTTGAGGAGGAACATGTGAAACAAATGGGAGACAGTGTCTTGAGGTTGTGAAGGAATGAAGGTAGTGTGTCTTGGCACTGAGTCCATATTATGAAGATACCATCAATGAACATGAACTAGACTAGGGGTTTGGTGTTTTGGGAGGCTAGGAAGGACTCCTCCTGATGGTGCATAAAAAGGTTGGCGTAAGATGGCCCTATGCAGATGCTCATGGCTGTGCCATAGATTTGTTTACACACCTTCGCTTCAAATGAGAAGTAGTTGGGGTTTAGGGTAAAGTTAGTAAAGTGCATGAGGAATGAGGTAGTGGGTTTGGAGCCTGAAGGATGTTGAGAAAGAGAGTGTTCAGTAACAGTAAGTCCATGAGCATGAGGGATGTTGGTGTATAGGCATGTGGCATCAACCGTGGTGAGTAGGGATCCAGGAGGTAAATGAGTGGGAATGGTGGAGAGATGGTGAAGGAAGAGTGGTTGGTGTCTTTGATGTGGGAGACTAGATTATGGGCAATTGGTTGGAGGTGTTGGTCACTGAAGGTTAAAATTCTTCCAGCAGGGGCACAATAACCAACCACAATGTGACGTCCAGGATTGTTGGGCTTGTGGATTTTGGAGACATGTAGAAGGTGGGTGAGCAGGGCGTCATAGGGGTGAGGAGGGAAATGGATTCAGGGGAGATGTTCTGGGAAGGACCTAAGGCTTTGTGATGAACCAAGCTGGGATCTCTTTACTTCCTCTCTTGTTTTGCGATCTGCCTCTTCAAATTCATTTTATTTTCATGTTTGCCGAGTTACCTTTAACATGCAGGAATATAGTCTGCATTTTCATAAAAGAGAAAGATTGGCCCTCATTCTTAAGAAATATAGCATCAGATCTAATTTTGTACTTAGTTTTGTATATGTAATCGACTTCGCTGATTTATTGTGAATACTCCTAGGTAATACCTTTGTTATAGGATGAAATCAGTAATTGTTCCTGCCTTAAATTCTATTGGTCGCTTATAAACAAATATAAATTGTGTACTAATTACAAACATTTGGAAGAAGAACTACTAGGATTCTTAAAGTATTTATTTGGTTCTATTCGAAAACATATTAGCAAAGCCAGCTCCTACTTAATTCCAAAATAACTGCCAGGTTTGTCAAAAGTATTGTTTGTATAACTATATATGTAATATTCATTATTTAAACAAATAATTCTGCCTAACCATTGTGGTAGAAGGAACTGTTAAAAAGGAGAAAATTTTCAATAGATTCAGTTAATTGAATGAATTATGTTTTAATTGTAATTTCTGTAACTTAAACATCGAACAATGTATAGTTTCAGTGCCTATTATTGTGAGGATGTATAAAGGCCTGATTTTTGGTCCTGAGACAGTCAGTCCACAGCTGATTGTCAGACAGGAAGTCTGTATCCGTTGGAGTAACAGTAATGCATTAACTTAACAGTGGAATTGGTGTAACACAAATAGGCCGTTTGTGTCTGTTCAATTTATTTAAGAAATAGTGTCACACATATCTTATTATTCTGCAAGAACTGTGAACTGTGTGGTTAGGTATTTACTGCTCCTAGATGGTCAATAGCTAACTACTGTAGCAGTATGCTGCTGTTTGCCTGCAAGCTATTAATAAGGCTTATCAAAAGTTACCAGTAGTGAACTGGCCATATAACTGTGTAATATTGGTGGGTTGTGAACAGTGAAAGCAAAGAACTGTGAAATGGAGCTGTGCAACTGTCGGCTACATCATTTACAGCAGTCAGTGTTGAATGTCCATCCCCCATTTTTCAGCCAGTATAGCAATGCAGTACATCGATACCAAGGACTGTCATTGAAGGAGTAAAGCAGGCAAATATCAGCAAGGATTAGAGTTTGTGTTGGACTTCTGGGATGGGACCACTCTGGCAGAGTTTATAGGTGGAGGAGTCAGGTAATCGGCAAAGGCCTTCTGCCAGGTAGTCACTGCAGTTCATAACAACAGTGATGGAACCTTTGTCTGCAAGTAGGATGATTAGCTCAGGGTTTGTTTAGAGGTTGTGTGTAACTGTTCTTTTCTCTCCTGAAAGGTTGGTGTTCTGATGAAGAGACCTGGGGAAGAATGGATGGTGATGCTAAATTGGAGGTAAGGAATTCCTGGAAGGTGACCAGTGGTGGTGGTGGTGGGGGGGGATCACAGTTGGATGGTGGTATGACCTGGAAGAGGCATGGTTCAAAGTCAGAATTAGGTTAGTTTTGGTTGGAGGGATTGGCGACACGGAAGTGCTTCTATTGCAGGGTCTGGAGAAGGAAAGTAGGTCTCTTATTTGTGCCTGTCTACAAGTTGACGGTTCTCTTTTTATGGTAAGTAGCAGTCTGTTTTTTCCTACATTATTAAAGATGCATTCTTGCCTACTTATGGTGGGAGTGACAATAAAATGAAAAGAACAAGAATATTTCTGGCTCCGTGTGATTCACGACAGAACAGAAGAAGCAAACTGACACCAGGAAATGCTAAATCTGTCGGACTTATGATGTTGGTTCAGGATCACATTAAGAAGTATCCAGTCTATATGACACATTGTGGTACTGATGAACACAAGTCTCTTAACCTGAAGCTAAACATTAAAATAATAGGCCAAGTATTTATGCAAATACATCCAGATTTAGGCCCCAGGAGAATGAATCATCTAAGTCTGTAACTTACTGGCTTTACATGAAGATGTTCCATGAAAACTTTGATCTGAAATTTGAGCAAGACCAGATTGACCCTACTTGTGTCTGCAGAAAGCTGAATGTCAAAATTAAAAGTCCTCATGTCAGCATCAATGCCAAAGAGCTGCTGTGACAGAATTGATGCCAAACATGATGAAGTAGAAGAACTAGCAAAGACTCATGAAGATTTAGCTGAATTAACAGTTTTGATTTCATGCAGAATGTAATGCTTCCTGCAACTCCAGAGAAAGAAACTTTCTTTCTCTGCCCACTGACATGTTCTTAACACTCATTGACTCAAAACCACTCTAACAGATTCTATCTTTACCACAAAGGTACTACGAACAAAGGTCCTAATGATATTTGTTTGTTTCTTCTTGACTGTATTGAAGAGAAAGTTGCCCATAGAGTGAAACATCTGTATGCCATGTCAGATGGATGTGGCAGATAGAACAAAAGCAACAGTCTTGTTTGTGTATTACTTAATACCTATCCTATGATAGGAACTTCAGCGTGGTCAAGAGAAAGATAAAAAGGATTGATCCTATCTATATCCACACACTTTCAAATCGAAACTGACGAGTTTTCTCATGGGTCACTCCTTTTATTATGTTGAGGAGTTCCTTGAAAAATTAAGCTCATTCTTGTGTTATATTGTTGACTGCATTTTGTAAACTTATGGCCTGACTTTTTTTGGGTTCATAAACATTTTATTTTATCTGTTATTACTTTTATGTTGTAATTTCATGTACTGACACGTTCCATGACCTTGGAGATTTGCTCCTCAATTTGGTCCTACAGAACTAGACATGGAAATAAAAAATATGTAGAACTTATTCTACAGTCAAGTGTTCAAAATAAGTTTGGAGTGGAAAAGGTAGAAATCAGTGACATCGAAAACATATGTGACTGGTGGCCACTGCACTACGAAAAGGTTGTTGTATCTGAGGAGACCAAAGGAGTCAAAGTGTCATCAGACAAAGTCAAATCTATTGTCTCACAATACAACCAGTTTCTACTCATGAAAGATGTGAACGGTATAGTGACAGAAATGCATTTCATTCATGGGCTGGCAGTATTAATGTTCAACTTATCAAAAGGCATTTCATGTGCTTACTCTACATTAAGAAATTACAATGAACATGTCTCCATCAGTCAAGTTCAAATGGAAGATATCAGGAAGTTTCTGTCTGCACAGATATTTGAAGTTTCCACTCAGAGCACAACCTGGAGAGTATTGTGAAGAAGTGCATATTGTACAATATTTTGTT
Organism: Schistocerca cancellata; assembly: GCF_023864275.1. Lineage (NCBI taxonomy): Eukaryota > Metazoa > Arthropoda > Insecta > Orthoptera > Acrididae > Schistocerca > Schistocerca cancellata. The sequence continues at coordinate 225,183,215 of NC_064630.1, forward strand.
GGCAGACATATTGTATACAAATAGGACAAGATGTTGTACAATACTTTGTTATTGATACTTTAATAAATCAAATAAAATGCCATCTGTTTTTATTTGTTTTCTGTAGAAACCTCTCCTGTCCAATGGTTATATAAATTAAATTTTAGTTCCTGTATTTTGTATCTGCAACCTCTTTGGTCTAGAATAACATAAAGTGTAGCATAAAATATGAGATTTTCTCAACAATTTCAATTATTTGTTTCTTCTGATAATGTTTTTCTCCTCCTGAATAAATTTTTGCTACTGGACATATGGGGTTTCTGATTTTATCTATTCTGTTGTACATTTTATAGGTGGAAAATATGCCACCATACTGGTTCTTAATGTAATTTCATAACGTGCTTTTTCTTCATGTGTGCAATTACTTAGACTCGCAACCATAGTTAGGCAGGGGCAACATGCACAGCTGCACTGGGTAGCAAAATTTTTGGTGCAGCAAAATGTTGCCATCGAAAAATTTTTTTAAAGTATAATTTTAATGTTCATTGTACCAGCATTGAGGCATTCAATAATTTATTGGAAAAGTGTTGAGAAATGTTTGTACCTGTCATGAAAGTCATATATTACTTCTAATCCACCTGTATAAAACGTCTGCCGTAAGTGCATTAAGGCTATCAAACAGCAAGCGCACAACCTAGATGGGCATCCGCCACAGTCTCTGTTGCACGCTACATTTCAGCATTGTCCCAGTCAAACAGGAGACGGGTACCCACACTAGACCGACCGCCTACAGCATTCAGGTGGCAGGTTGTAAAGTCCACGGTGGGCAAGTCTGCACAAGATGGCAGCAGAAACAGAAAAATTGATGGAGTTGGAATTTTTGTATGATGTATGACAGTGTTATTAGAAACATGTGATGGATAAGGTGCCAACAAGGAAGAAAATTGACAAGTGTATATTAAAAAGGTGTTTTCTTTGTTTATAAATAAATGCACAGTTGCATGATACAGCACCAGATGAATACTGTAAACTACAATACAATACAGTTCAGTTCAGTTGAAATAATAATGTGCTTGCAAAAACTAGTGGTGCCATTGTAGTACAGGGTGTATTCGGGGACAAGGAAAAAAACTTCCCGGATTTCTCCCGGATACCCCGTTTAAAAAATATGATTTTTCCCGGGCGAAAATACACTTTTTACGTGCTAAGTGACAGTAGGTTTTCCGTAGATTTTCCCTCGGAACTGTAAAACTTATGAATCCTTTGTATGGTTAACGTTTTATACAATCGCATAGAACTTCCCGGAAAAAAAAGAAAAGATGGGGCAAAGAAGGTTTTGGAGAGACCTTTAACTAAAAAAAAAGGGAGAGAAATTTTGGAAAGACCTTCGATTTGCAGCAACATATACGCTGCATATTTTCGTATTACAAAAGTATAAATTCAAATTGCACCAAACACAGTGCGTTAGTTTCGGGAGCGTTGAAACCAAGGTTGCGATGTCCTTTTGTAAGCGAGTCATATCTCAAGCCACGAGATCTCGCCAGCCGATGACAGCGGCTATTCAGAACATAGGACACCTGTTACAGTCAGCCAATAGCAAGATCACTGGTCACATAGCGCGAACACACAAGAGGAAAAGTTAACGGTTTACATTAATGTATGCCGCACCGTATATCTACTAGAAAAGCTAAGCTTTCACATATAATGTTAGTCTCTAATATTAACACCCTGCAACAGAAGCTAAGCTTTCACATGTAATGTTGATATTTTTTTGCGTGTGTTATACTTTAAGACACATCACACAAATGTGCCAGTAAATTTAAAATTATGACATAAATGTCTCAGCTCGAAATTCTTGTAAGTGGCTGGTCCTCAAACTGTTCTGTTTTGAACGCTCTGTGGTTTAGATATCCATCCCACTTTCTCACACGTAACATAATTCATCTTGCGTAAAAAGAAATTTACTTTGAAAGTAACGCTTTTCTAACTACCGTTCGCAATACTATTCGGAGACTGTTAGAAATAGGTTCGATTTACCAGTTGCCAAAGAGCACCAGAAAACAGGCATAATTGTGCGTGTGCAACTGCAGTGGTGTAGGAAGCCCGTATGTTCGTGTGTATAAAGCACTAAGAGAGCTTACATTACACCATAAAAGAAACAGTGCATCAGAGGATACTCCAAGAGCATCGGAATTTCGTAAAGCATACTAAAATGCATAATTCGGCTTGATGTGCAAATTGGCTTTTTCCAGATTCACAATGAAGTAGGTCCCATCTGATATTAAGCTTTTCAGTGTGGTTTTAGGGATGTAAATTTTCTTGGAGTACCAGTACTCTACGATCTCATTTTTGGTTCTTTATTATGGCATAATGCCATATATGGCAGAAGATGATAACATGCACTTGAAATTGCACTTGAAATTCAGCGAACAGTTGGAAGTAGCCAATACTGTAAAATGATCGCCTCGGCGGAAAGATTAATAAAGCCAAATTTCTTTAGCAAACTTGCAAAAATAACTTCACTGTTCTGCAAGGCGATTAATGCTTGACCGCTACTAACTTGGAAATAAAATGAAATCAGAAAACTGAAATTAATAATATATTTTTGCCCTCCGTAATTATGTGAATGTATTTTAATTCACTTGATAGCTCCCAGCCACAGAAATCCGTTTTGTTTTCATTTGACGTGGAAGCAGTACACGAAGAGAAGCAGCGAATTCACTTTACGTAAACACGGGTCATGTGGAGGTTAACCCCCTTCCCACTACAGCTCAGACAACTCTGTGCAAGCGTGAATCTGGCAGCTAGCGCGCGCGAGAAAAAAATTTCTCGTTTGCATCTGGCTGCTTGCTGCTACTACCGATGCAGCTAACAGCCAAACTTCAAGTAGCGGGAGAAGGTACTGCTTATACGCGAGTCAAATGCGCATGCGCAACAGATCGCTGGCAATTGGTCAAACAAACCTAATGTGAACAGTTGTGACGTCATACTTATAGCAAGCAGTTTATTGTTACGAAGAATTACAGTCTTTGCCCTACGTCCTTTGACATATTTTTGCTATTTGCAGACGCTTGTGCGTACACGGTTGTTTGTTGTTGTAAATTGCACATTTCCTTTGCCACTAAAGTTTTATTTTTGTCCCTCTCGTTTATATTTTATTGCTGCAATATCATTCTCCAGTAGCAGGATACAATAACATTCTTTGCTAGAGAATAAATTCTGCAGTCAAAATTACAAAAATTTAACTTAAAGCTAAAACAATGAAAAATTCCCGGAATTCCGAAAAATTCCCGGGTTTTCCGGATTTCCCGGTTGTCCCGGATCGTATACACCCTGTAGTACTATTTCAGCAACAAATATGCTGCTATGACAACAGCTTCTGCAGTATCAAGTGTGACTCTAAAGGCCTTAAAAAGACTCATCACTCTTGAGTGAGTATACTGAAGGCATTATCCACCATACTCTGGCCCCTGTATATCTGTTTCGTGAAAATTGCTTTTGAAGGACCTTCCAGGGTAGCTGATTTGGGGAAAGGGGTCTTCAACTAAGTTAGAAATTTAAACCCTTCATCACCTGAAGGATGGTCACATTTGTGCCCAGTGATGGTTTTGGAGGCAGAACACATTTTCCTCATATGAATTCACGGAAAGATGCAGAGTATTCAAAATTTGTGTTGTCATTGCATCTGTCATAGCTGCCTACATCGATAAGCACAGAGTTGGATTTGTAATCAATAACTGCTAGCAGGGCAATTGGAAACAAGTTTTTGTAACAAAACTAGTTTGGACCACTGTTTTTAAGTCGCATAATTCTAAAATGCTTTCTATCTATGCTGCCAGTGTAGTTAGGAAATTTCCAACATTCCATCTAAGTTTTCTTCCAGATTTCCTCTGCTGGTCAAGGTAAATACAGTGGTTGTAAAACATTGTGCAGTTGCTGACACACACATTTGACTAAGCTGGAGATATTTGACCTTCACATGTGGAATTAAAAAGTGATTATGTGGTGTGAATGACCAGTGGTCACTGGCCAAATGTCTGAAACAAAATGAGCTCTTTGTTATGATCATTGACTGAAAATGGTTATGTTCAGCTACCTGGAGACCATCTGCATCCACTCATGGTCTTCACATTCCCAAACAATGCACCATAACAACCAGACACAATTGCTCATGATTGTTTTGAAGAACTTTCTGGACACATTGTCACCACGTCATATATCATCAAATTTTAAAGAGTCAAAGGAGCTATTTCCAGATTATGGAAAGTGAGAGAGAGAAAGCATAATTGAATCTGCAATGTCAGTTCATCCAGCAAAAAAACCAAAATAAAAAGTCATAAATGAAGATGTATCTGCTGTCAAAAATTATCAACACACCAGTGAAAGTAACAGGAAAGAGAAGCATATGCCAACTTATTTTTGAGTTATGCAGACTTATTCAAGGCATTTCCAGCTATACTCATTTTAAAATGCAGCAGGAACAGTATGTGGACAGACTGAACTTGTGGTATTAAATGATGAAACACCACCACATATATCCCTCACAAACCTTGAATTAGCCAGGTCTGTGGTGCCACAAGTAATGCCGATACCACACTGAGGTGACAAAAGACATAGGATACCTCCTAAAATCATGTTGGGAACTCCTTTTGCCCAGTGTAGTGCAGCAGATCAACATGGCACAGAGTCAACAAAATGGCTCTGAGCACTATGGGACTTAACATCTGAGGTCATCAGTCCCCTTGAACTTAGAACTACTTAAACCTAACTAACCTAAGGACATCACACACATCCATGCCCGAGGCAGGATTCGAACCTGCGGACGTAGCGGTCACGCGGTTCCAGGCTGAAGCGCCTAGAACCGCTCGGCCACTGCGGCCGGCACAGAGAACAAATTGATGGAAAGAAATATTGAGTCATGCTGCCTCTACAGACATCCATAGTTGCGAAATTGTTGCCGCTGCAGGACTGTGCACGAACTGACCTCTCAATCATATCCTTGCTCAACGGGGTTCACTTTGGGTGATCTTCATGGCCAAATCATTCCCTTGAATCGTCCAAAAAATTCTTCAAAACAATTATGCCCCAGACATGGCACATTGTCATTCAAAAAATTTCATAAATCGATGCATCTGGTCTCCAGCTAACTGAACGTTACCATTTTCAGTCAATGATTGATTCAGTTGGACTAGAAGACCCAGGCCATTCCACATAAACACAGCGCACACCTTTGTGGAGCCACCACCAGCTTGCACAGTGCCTTGTTGAAAACTTTGGTCCTTGGTTTCTCGGGGTCTGTGCCACAATGGAGCCCTGCCATCAGCTTGTAGTGGCAGCTTCTGCCACCAAATGTAGCAGAAAATGGAAGAAGGCACCGTATTAAGACTCGTCCGAGCTTTCAAAATGATTTATTTGTTTCCACTACAGTGCCCCGTTCACCTTGGTCCACATCGCAGGGTCTCGCAATGCTGAAGCCACTGCCCCAGCGACCCAGTGCAGTGCGCTGCTGTGTGCTGGCCTTATAGGGCCACCTCATTGGGGCTGTACCGGCTGCCAACTCAGCAGTCTTCTTCCCCGTTGACTCAGCACCACTCCGCTGGGAGCCACCGAGCGGCCCACTGCGTCCTTCCTCACTGGCATAACTGAGATCGCGGCGACCACAAGCACCCACGATCTGGCATTCAAATCTGTGGCCCTCGCCTTGGGATGCCTCCAGCGTGTGTTGCAAGCCAGGATGACTGCCGTGGTAGCGAGCCATGACGTGGCCCGCCTCTGGCTGGCTACGGACCCCATGTCGACCTCAGAGGATCAAACCAGCGACCTGCTGTGGACTGGAACACTGGCGCCCCATCTGCTGCTGCGTGTAGCTGGTGGTGTGACACGCCCCACCTTCCAGGAGAGCTGCCACACTTGAATGAATCTCGTTATAAACCCACATCTATTTATACGCACTATGCAAACCGCTGCATTTACGCTCTTCCGTGGTTTGACGGCCCTGTGACTTCCATTCTACTTTGCAACTGCTGGTCAGTGTAACTTACTGTCAACCAGCCTGCACCTGGCTGTAACTCATGTGCTCAGAATATTGCACAAAACTAACTTTCCCTATCGTGCGCTCAGAATATTGCACAAAACTAACTTTCCCTATACTAAACAGTGGTGTCACTACATTATTCCCCGTCTATGGAACGATCCTGTCCCCGGGTCGACCCGTAACTAGCTCTTAACTTGTTTGGGTTGGCACCCATGGCATATTTCCTTAATATTGGAAAACTTAAATGTAGTCTAGTGCCCCTTAAAACCATGACATGAAACAAAACGTAAAAATTCCTTACTGGACGACCACTGCTCGACCAACCCCTTACCTACTCGTCTCACACCCTCGGTACCTAATTGACTGGGACTTTGACTACCCTTGGTTCACTCTTGGAATTAGCTCTCTGCCTGATAAGAAAGAAAACAACTCATAACCAAGTTAAGGCTGCAATGACACTTGGCACAGAGGTGCTCAAAATGATCGTTATTTGCCGTTGCCTTTCCATATACTGAGCAACACGTTGCACAAGCTTTTCAGCTGATATGCACCCCTTTTTCTTTGAAATGAACTGGTTTACGGATCTCAACAGACCTGGCTCCAGAGTTCGATTTAACAAGGTCAGATCCTGCCTTGACAAAAACTCTAAAGTAGTGTCTGGCCAGTACAGCTGTGGCTGCGTAACATTCAATTACGTGACTCCTGAAGTTGACACTCCTATTATGTTACACTTAGTTCCATTGATTAAAATTCCACTCCTCTCAAGCTCTATACGTTTTGCTTCTGCAAATACTCCCTGCTCAAAACAACTTGCTACTACTGCCAAATTCTCGTAAGTGGAGAAGGTCCAATGCATCCCGACCTGTTGCAAGCTCAATTTTTGCTCCACGATGTCCCTTGGATAATCTATTCCTTTTCCCCTGGCTTTAAATAACTGCACTGTGCATGTGTCCCATATTTGTAACTTCACAGATTTTTCCTCCAACATTCACTAGTTTTGATCCAAACCCAACACCGATTGTGTGACTACTTTCACCCTTAAATTTACATTATATGAACTGGTGCAATAAACACAACTTTCCTGACAGCACTGTCGATAACTAAAAATTTAAACAGAATATCATATGACTCTGACATCGTTCAACACTTATTTATTACGGCTTTGCCGCAAAACTTACTCTGACGCATTTATTTCTCCAGAACTGTGTTTGATTTCTCCTCCAACAACACTCCTCATTTGTCAGACACTACACTTCCCTTATCAGTGACCTGAGGATAGGGATCACCATCACCCTTCCTCCCTCTTCAAAAGGACTGCTGTCCCTAGCAGGCACACAATACTCGAAAACATATATAAAATACAATGCCTAATTACTCTACGCAAACCCAACGATACATGACACAAAAACAAAAACAAAAAAAACTACAAATACTCTACTACTTTCTGGATCGCAAAGCATATGGTACTTCATGCTGTACTCTATCTTCCTGGTTTTCTCTGTGCTTAGCACCTCTCTTCAATCTGTCTTTCTTCCTCTTTCCTTCCTGTAACACGCCTGGAATCACATCCGGGCAACCTTTAAATGGCCATAACTGCCCAATGTGTACTATCGTTGTTCTAGTTGACAGCTGAAGCTTAACATTAATGGGGGATGTCACTTCAACAACTTGGTATGGCCTTGATACCTTGTGAGGAACTTTTTCCTTTTCCCTTTTTGCATAAAGGGGCCGGACAGCATTACCCATTGCCCCACTCTATACTGCAGTAAACTTCCTTTCCGCTCTACTGTGTCTTCCTGCCTTTCCAAAGCCTTTGTATTCACCATTTGTACCCGTTTCCAAACAGCCCAAATTGTTCTTGCAAATTGACGTACCGATTCACCCGTCCTTCCTTTCTGTAGCTTCACTAAATCAAACGGTGATGGTATTTTTCGCCCATACGTTTCCTCATATGTAGACAAACCGGTATTTGCATGGACTTTTGCATTGTACGCGCATACGATATGCTTCAAATACTCGTCCCACTGATGGTGATGAGAATCCACATAAAAACTCAGCATCTTCCCGATTGTTCTGTGTACCCGTTCTGTCCTTTCGTTGGCCTGTGGATGCAATGCGCTCATCCTCAACTTCTTTACATTCAACAATTTACACAGTTCCCTCATTAAATCCAACATGAAGTTGGTCTCTTGGTCAGTAATTATTTTCTCCGGTACACCAAACTTCAAAATCCAGTTGTTTACTAATGCCTGCGCGACCATTGCTGCCTGTTGATTTCGCATAGCCACCATCTTCACATACCTTGAAAAATGGTCTATTATTGTGAGAACAAATCTGTTCCCCGATGGTGTTAGCCTAAAAAGTTCTAAGACATCGATCCCCAACAAAGAAAATGGGCATGTCGCTTCCGGTAATCGCTGTAGCTGTATCTGTTTCTGACTCAAATCTGCTCTCTGTGCACATGGTATACAATTCTTGAAATACTGATCCACATCTACTTTCCTACCTCTCCACCAATACCTCTCCGCCACTCTCCTATTTGTCACTCTACATGACCAGATAACACGTGTTCATGTGCTTCCTTTAAAACCTCATCCCTCAGCTTCGCTGGCACTACTACCCTCAGCCCTAACTTTGTTTCCCTGCACATAAGACTGTCGTACATATTAAATTGTGGCTGTGTCCGATACAATTTACAATCGTTGTCAGGATCCTGTAATTCTTGCCACACTGCTTGGTCATATCCTATGACTTCTACTTTTGCCACCTTTCTACTTCGTGCATCCGCATTACTGTGCTTCTTCCCAGGCTTGTGCACCACCTCGTAGTCGAATTCGCTAAGCCTCACAGCCCATCTAGCGAGTCTAGTGGACGGATCCTCCAACCCCAACAACCACTTCAATGCAGCATGATCTGCCACTACCCAAAATCTTCTCCCATATAAATAAAATTTAAAATATGTGAGTCCACAGATTATGCTAAGCATCTCCCTCTCAGTTGTTGAGTAATTCCTCTCTGCAGCATTCAACTGCCTAGAGGCATAGGTTACAGGATGTTCTTTCCCATCAATTTCCTGACTAAGAACACAACCAATGCTTGACTCGAGGCATTGCATGCTAGTATAAACCCCTTTTCAAAATCAGGAAACACAAGAACCGGACTTGATGTTAACACTTCTTTCAGTTGATCAAACACTTTGTGACACTGTACTGTCCACTCAAATTTCACACCCTTCTGTAACAATCACGGCAATGGCTGCGCTAAATCTGCAAAACCCTCCACAAACTTACTGTCTTATTATTGAGGTATCGGTAGTCACAACAGAACCTGTATTTCTTAGTTCCATCCATAGATTTTTTAGGCACAATGACAATGCCCGCTCCCCAACAACTATTACTATGCTCTATAATACCGTCCGCGAGCTGCTAATCGATGAAATCCTCCACAGTCAGCTGCAAATACCTTGGTATTCTGTATGGTTTATGGTAAACAGATGCTTCATTCCCTGCTGGTATCCTATGCTGAACTAATGGAGTTGCTGGTAACGGCCCTTGCGGAAAAAACAAATCCTTAAATTCCCACAGTAATTCTTCCATATGCTCTCTTTCTCCTCCTTTCAAATGCTGAATTTTGTCACACAATGTAGTTCTGTCGGCAGTTAGTGGTTGATTGCTTCGCCTACCTCTCGAACACCAGTCTTTGCCATCTGGCACATCCAAATTTGCTGCTAAAACTCCTTTTCTCAAATTCGCATCTACAGCGCTAAAGTTATCCATGTTCACGGTAACTACTCACTCCTCATTCCCCTCCTGTATGTGTATAACACTATGTTTCACAAAACAACCCAATGGACCCAAAACTTCATTATCCTGCAGTGGTTCAATAACACATCATGTACCCACAGGTAGGTTTCACTCCACACTTACCCAAAGCTACTTTCCGGTGCCACTAGACACACACTCATGCGAATTAAGCCTTAATGCTAATGTACACGGTTCAATTGATTTGTTCATTACGTTGAACACCCCTTGCGACAAGTCTGCATTGACAACAGTTTCCCCTAGCTGAAATAACATTCCACCAAGTTCCACAGTTCGTTCTCCAAGGTCAATTTTGGCGTGATGTTGATGCAAGAAATCTACTCCTAGTGTCATGTCGTAGCCCTCACTTACCCTTGTTACTACCTCCATGCATGCATTAAATCGGACCCCAAAGGCGTGACCTCCTTAGCCCCACTCCACACAACCTAAAATGTGGTGGGTCTAGGTTCCTTCGTCCCATTATAATCCACACTGGACTCGCACTCGGGAGGACGACGTTCAATCCCGCGTCCGGCCATCCTGATTTAGGTTTTCCGTGATTTCCCTAAAATCGCTCCAGGCAAATGCTGGGATGGTTCCTTTAAAAGGGCACGGCCGACTTCCTTCCCTAGTCCGATGAGACCGATGACCTCAATGTTTGGTCTCTTGCCCCAAACAATCCAATCCCATTATATTCCTAGTAGCCACTGACACTTGCGCCCCTGTGTCCAACAAAATCTTAAACTTTTTAGTTCCTATGGATTGTACCACTGAACATTCCACCTCTGCATACATATTCATAGCATTGAAATTAAACGGGAGTTCCCTTAGGTGGGTCTTGGGCCCCCTCTGCCGTTTAATGCTTGTCTACCTCTCCTATCTCCACATCTCCATCCTCCCCACCACCGATTTCCACCCCTTCCTCTATTCCTTGGTGACTGGGTATATTGCCTCTGCACATGTCCCATACAACTACACTTAAAACATTTCACATCCGCTGTTAACGCTGTTTGCCTCTTGCGTACCTCTGTTGCTACGTCTATTTCCTCACATTGAATTGCCAGCTGAATGGCCGAATACAAATGTTTCAGAGTCCCTTCTCGCACCTTCCGTGACATACGCGCTGGTAATCCTCTCAAAAATACGTCAAGTGCCCTTTGCTCGGCCTCCTCTAACAGAACACCATTTGCCTCATCGTTCTGACCCAACTCGTAAGTATACTCGTTAATTTCTCTTATTCTCTCCACCAATTTCTCTACCATCTCCCCCTGTCTTTTCATTATTGTATTCAACCTCTCCCTAAAGTACCAAGTGCTATTCCGTTTCTTGTACCTTTGTAAAAGCCCCTCCTTCAACTGCTTAAACTGTCCTGCCTTCCTTAAGGCCTCAGAACATCTTACATATGTCTTCGCTTCACCCGTTAATCTAATCCTTCCTACATGTGACAGCTGTTCATCAGACCAACCATTCATCACTGCTGAAGTCTCCAAGTTCTCCACAAATGAGCACACATCCTCAGATGCCTTGCCAGAAAATGGAATAATCAAACTGACGGCAGCTGGATCACTCTCCTGCTGCGGCATCCTAGGCAACGACTGATCCGATGCTGTTTCCTGCTCACTTCTAGATGTTAATTCACTTCTCGACTGTGTGTTGTCCTCTGTCAATTATGGTATCTTTTCCATCAAAATCTGCACCGTTTCTAGTTCCAACACACCTTGCGTCCTTGATTCTACCATTGTGTTGCTGTCGTTCCCCGTTAATATTGAAAAAAAAAAAAAAAAAAAAAAAATTGAGTGCAAGAATAAGCCGACTCCCTACACCTCAGTATCATCATAGTCGGTAACATCATACTCAAACCAATACAAAAGTAATTAAATGCTACAAAAAAAAAATTACAAATCTTACTGCCCCAAATACACTAACCCTTATACTGACGAAAAAAAAGAGAGGAAGAAAGAAAGAAATATATGCCAACGCAAAACATCTAAAATGTGGCTCCTGGTAGGCCATACCCAAAACACAAAAAATAAAGAAAACGTCCAACACTCAAAAGAAAACTCGCTACATCTTGTGAATGTAATGCGAGCAGTGGGCTCGGACATCGTACCGGACAGACAGCTACACTATTCTGGAACCAAATGTAGTGGCAGTTTCTGACACTGAATATATCAAATGTAGCGGGAAGAGGTAGAAGGCACCATATTAAGACTCGTTCGAGCTTTCCAAGTGATTTATTTTTGTTTCCACTACAGTGTCCCATTCCCCTAGGTCCGTGTTGCAGGGTCCCGCAATGCTGAGGCCACCGCCCCAGCGACCAAGTGCAATGCACTGCTGTGTGTCAGCCTTGTAGGGCCGCATTGTCCAGGTTGCGTCAGCAGCCAACTCAGTGGTATTCTTCCCCGTTGCCTCAGCGCCACTCGACTGGGAGCCGTCGAGTGGCCCGCTGTGTCCGTCCTTGCTCACATAGCTGAGATCGCAGCGACCACAAGCACCTATGATTCGGCGTCCGACTCTGCGGCCCTCGTCTCGGGGTGCCTCCAGCATCCTCAGAGGCCGAACCAGCGACCCGCCGTGGACTGGAACGCTGGCACCCCATCTGCTGCTGTGTGTAGCTGGTGGTATGACACACACCGCCGTCCAGGAGAGCTCTCGCACTTGAATGAATCTCGTCAGAAACCCGCACCTATTTACAAGTGGCTGTGTGCCTCCATTTTGCTAACACGCCACTTTGAGTCACGTACTCACAACACACAGGTTGTGCCAGTGGGCCCCTTCTGCCTGTAACTTGCGCCATGCAAACTGCTGCGTTTAAGCTTTTCCTCAGTTTGACTGCCCTGTGGCCTCCACTCTACTTCGCAACTGCTGGTCAGCGTAACTTACTGCCAACCGGCCCGCACCTGGCTGTAACTTGGGTGCTCAGAATATTGCACAAAACTAACTTTCCCTATCCTAAACGGTGATGCTGCTACAAGCTTTTACCAACAGAAATCAGGTTTCATCTGACCGAGCCACAGTTTTCCAGTCATCTAAGGTCCAACTGACATGGTCACGACCCCAGTACTGGCACTGCAGGCAATGTAGTGCTGTTAGCAAAGGCACTCACACCGGTTGTCTGCTGCCAAATTTCACCACACTGTCCTAAAGGATGCATTTGTTGTATGCCCCTCATTGATTTCTGCAGTTATTTCATGCAGTGTTGCTTGTCTGTTAGCACTGACAACTACACAAATGCCACTGCATTGTCCGTGTTGTTGTTGTTGTTTTTGTTGTGGTCTTCAGTCCTGAGACTGGTTTGATGATGCTCTCCATGCTACTCTATCCTGTGCAAGCTGATTCATCTCCCAGTACGTACTGCAGCCTACATCCTTCTGAATCTGCATAGTGTATTCTTCTCTTGGTCTCCCTCTACAATTTTTACCCTCCACGCTGCCCTCCAATACTAAATTGGTGATCGCTTGATGCCTCAGAACATGTCCTACCAACCAATCCCTTCTTCTAGTCAAGTTGTGCCACAAACTCCTCTTCTCCCCAGTTCTATTCAACACCTCCTCACTAGTTATATGATCTATCCATCTAATCTTCAGCATTCTTATGCAGCATCACATTTCAAAAGCTTCTATTCTCTTCTTGTCCAAACTATTTACCGTCCATGTTTCACTTCCATACATGACTACACTCCATACAAATACTTTCAGAAACGACTTCCTGACATTTAAATCCATACTCGATGTTAACAAATTTCTCTTCTTCAGAAATGCTTTCCTTGCCATTGCCAGTCTACATTTTATATCCTGTCAACTTCGACCATCATCAGTTATTTTGCTCCCCAAACAGCAAAACTCCTTTACTAATTTAAGTGTCTCATTTCCTAATCTAATTCCCTCAGCATGACTTGAGTTAACTCGATTACATTCCATTATCCTCGTTTTGCTTTTGTTGATGTTCATCTTATATCCTCCTTTCAAGACACTGTCCATTCCGTTCAACTGCTCTTCCCATTCCTTTGCTGTCTCTGACAGAATTACAATGTCATCGGTAAACCTTAAAGTTTTTATTTCTTCTCCATAGATTTTATTTAATACCTACTCCAAATTTTTGTATTGTTTCCTTTACTGATTGCTCAATTTACAGATTGAATAACATCGGGGATAGGCTACAACCCTGTCTCACTCCCTTCCCAACCACTGCTTCCCTTTAATGTCCCTCAACTCTTATAACTGCCATCTGGTTTCTGTACAAATTGTAAATAGCCTTTCGCTCCCTGTATTTTACCCCTGCCACCTTTAGAATTTGAAAGAGAGTATTCCAGTCAACATTGTCAAAAGCTTTCTCTAAGTTTACAAATGCTAGAAACGTAGGTTTGCCTTTTCTTAATCTAGCTACTAAGATAAGTCATAGGGTCAGTATTGCCTCACGCGTTCTAATATTTCTATGGAATCCAAACTGATCTTCCCCGATGTCAGCTTCTTCTTGTTTTTCCATTCGTCTGTAAAGAATTTGTGTTAGTATTTTGTAGCCGTGACTTATTAAACTGATAGTTCGGTAATTTTCACATCTGTCAAAACCTGCTTTCTTTAGGATTAGAATTATTATATTCTCCTTGAAGTCTGAGAGTATTTTGTCTGTCTCATACATCTTGCTCACTAGATGGTAGTTTTGTTAGGCCTGGCTCCTCTATATGCGGCTTCCACCTTTCTGCTTTCCCTTCTTTGCTTAGAACTAGGTTTCCATCCAAGCTCTTGATATTCATGCAAGTGGTTCTCTTTTCTCCAATGGTCTCTTTAATTTTCCTGTAGGCAGTACCTATCTTACCCCTAGCGATATATGCCTCTACATCCTTACATTTGTCCTCCAGCCGTCCCTGCTTAGCCATTTTGCACTTCCTGTCGATCTCATTTTTGAGACGTTTGTATTCCTTTTGGCCTGCTTCATTTACTGCGTTTTTGCATTTTCTCCTTTCATCAATTAAATTCAGTATCTCTTCTGTTACCCAATGATTTCTACTAGCCCTCGCCTTTTTACCTACTTGATCCTCTGCTACCTTCACTATTTCATCTCTCAAAGCTACCCATTCTTCTTCTACTGTACTTCTTTCCCTCATTCTTGTCAATCATTCCCTAATGCCCTCCCTGAAGCTCTCTACAATCTCTGGTTTAGTCAGTTTATCCAGGTCCCATCTCCTTAAATTCCCACCTTTTTGCAGTTTCTTCAGTTTTAATCTACAGTTCATAACCAATAGATTGTGGTCAGAGTCCACAGCTGCCCCTGGAAATGTCTTGCAATTTAAAACCTGGTTCCTAAATCTCTGTCTTACCATTATATCATCTATCTGAAACCTTTTAGTATCTCCAGGCTTCTTCCATGTATACAATATTCTTTTATGATTTTTGAACCAAGTATTAGCTATGATTAAGTTATGCTCTGTGCAAAATTCTACCAGGCGGGGTCCTCTTTCATTTCTTACCCCCAATCCATATTCACCTACTACGTTTCCTTCTCTTCCTTTTCCTACTATCGAATTCCAGTCACCCATGACTATTAATTTTTCATCTCCCTTCACTACCTGAATAATTTCTTTTATGTCATCATACATTTCTTCATCATCTGCAAAGCTAGTTGGCATATAAACTTGTACTACTGTAGTAGGCGTGGGCTTCATGTCTATCTTGGCCACAATAATGCGTTCACTATGCTGTTTGCAGTAGCTTACCCGCACTCCTGTTTTTTTATTCATTATTAAACCTACTCCTGCGTTACCCCTATTTGATTTTGTATTTATAACCCTGTATTCACCTGACCAAAAGTCTTGTTCCTCCTCCCACCCAACTTCGATAATTCCCACTATATGTAACTTTAACCTATCCATTTCACTTTTTAAATTTTCTAACCTACCTACCTGCCTGATTAAGGGATCTGACATTCCACGCTCCGATCTGTAGAACGCCAGTTTTCTTTCTCCTGACAACGACGTCCTCTTGAGTAGTCCCCGCCCGCAGATCTGAATGGGGGACTATTTTACCTCTGGAATATTTTACCCAAGAGGACGCCATCATCATTTAACCATACAGTAAAGCTGCATGCCCTTGGGAAAAATTGTCCATACTGAGAGGTAATGCCTGAAATTTGCTGTTTGTGGCACACCCTTGATACTGTGGATCTCAGAATATTTAATTCCTTGACAATTTGCGAAATGGGATGCCCCATGCTTCTAGCTCCGATTATCATTCCATGTTCAAAATCTGTTAATTCCATCATGTCAGACACATTTTCACGTGAACCACCTAAGTGAGTACAAATGATGTCTCTACAAATGCATTGGCTTTTTATTCCTTGTCACCATGATACTACTGCCATCTGTATATGTGCATATCACTACCCCATGACTTTTGTTACCTCATTGTATATCATAAAATGAAGTCACCATTGCAATTTTGGAACTAGGGGAATCTTCCAATCACTCTTCTACTGCTAGAAAAGTGTATGAGAAGGCAAAAGTTTGTTACAGTGTAGATTGACCTGTAACTCACATTTGTTTGTACACAGTATTCACAACATTTTGCAGTTTATATTTATTATTATTATTATTATTATTGATTATTCCCTTTTGAGAGAGCGATTGAACTTGAGTAGTCATGATTTCTTATTCGTTCTTCCCAAATTCTCTTCATACGTTCACTGTGTTCTCTCTTGCGTTCTTCCGACCATCTTTTTCCCGTTCTGTTCTCCATGTGTTCTTGTTTAAGTGTGCGTTTCTAAACTGTACTCTATTGTTTATGTTGTCTTGTGTGATCCCCAGTTCTTTAATGTCTTGTTCTGTTTCAGTGATCCACTTTTTGTCTTGTTTTTGCTCTTGTTTACTATCTCAAAGATTTGCCTTGTGAGCCTGCTTTTATTCATCCTTCTGATATGTGCATAAAATTTCATCCTTCTCTTTTTAATGGTATCTGTTATTGTTTCTACATCTTTGTAAACCTAGGTGGCATCTTCATCCAGATTCCTTCCCAAAACACTGGTCCATATATTTTCCTCGGAATGTTTCTTTCCTGCTTTTCAGTCTCTCTGATCTTTGTATGACCATGAATCACTGTAGTTTCTGCAGCATAAAGTGCTTCTGGTAGTACTACTCTGTTTGTAATGAAGCAGGGTTGCCCACTGCTATCCTGTTTTGGTTTTACACTCCTTCAGTAACTTAGTTAAGCAATGAATATTTATTTTTTTCATTTTCACTACTCAGATTCCGACGACAGATTCTGTGGCCTTCAGCCTCATAGTACAGAATTCAGAAATAGTTTGAATAAAATTCCCCTAGTAAAATCTATTATTTCAGTACATTCTAATGTCTATTCTGAAAGTAATGAGCTAATTATTTTTATTGGAAATGCATCCTATTAACAGTTATGAACAATGACGTATATTGTGCAATACATATTAAGTAAAATTCAAGTGAGCTAATAGATCGAATTCAGCTATAAGACTGCATCCAAAAGAAAGCCTAAATTTTACTGATTCCAGCAAAGTGTTTAAATTAACCTAAAGTCTGTTAGTTAAATAGATATTAAGACTTAAAATCTGTAGCCTGTATGACTTTCAGTGCCAATTGTGACCAAACTACTAAATAATTCCGAGATCTGTTTCGATACTTTTGCTACCTTTATTTTTCTATGTAAAATGACTCCAGTCTCAACTTTGTAAGTGCATTAATTAAGAATTAAGTAAATTTGAATAAGTAAAAATTATTGTTCAAGAGGGCCGCCATGGTTATAAGTCGGGAATTCCCACTGCGGATGCATAAGTTAGTTCCGCGTATTTAAATTGATACAGCGCACTCATGTTATTTAAGTAATAAAACCCAACAGTTAACTTCAAAACCAATTAGAAAGGATCATTTTAACCCTGGTAAATTATAAAGTATAATATATTAACAGAAATAGTCAAATATTCAAGCACTTGTCTATATAACGTCCGAGCTGGTGCAGTTCTCAGTAGTTCTCGGTCAGATTCTCTTGGAGCAAAAGAGCAGCTAGTTGGTTAATTTGGATGCAGCTACCGGGAAGACAATATTGGATAAGCAAAGCAAGGTAGGTCGGGAACACTGTGCACTATCTACTGGGTGAGGAAATGCTTCAATACCAGTACATCCGGTTGTAACGTGAACTTTAAGTGGCACTAATACGAGGACATGTCCCAGCACATTACATGTTGTAATGCCTTAGTTTCACATTGACAGAAATAGGTTTCTTATTATAGTGATTACAAGTGAGCTTATACGCTTTTTGTAATCTGGAGATTCTGTCTTTATTGGTTATTGAGTTCAGTCCTGATGGTTGGATTATCTCTCCCAGATATCTGAAGTGGGTAACTTGTGCCACTTTCCCGTATTGGGTAGTAATGGGGAGATTATCTACAGGTTTTTTTTCCGTATACTGTGTTTGACTGTAGGAGATTTGTAGTCCAGTTTTCTGTGAGATTTTGTGTAGTTTTTCCAATGCAAGTTTGGCTTCCTCTATATTGTTCATTAGAATGGGCAAGATTGTCTGCGAAAGCCAGACACTTCACCCTGATTCTCTGCTCTTTTTTAATTCCAAGCTGAATTCCTTTTATTTCCTTTTCCCATGTCCACATTTTTTTCCAGAACCATGTTAAATAGAAGGGGGCATTCTGTCTCCTTGGCGAACAGCCGTATGGATATGAAATGCTTCTCTCATGAATTTAACTTTGGAGGTTGTAACTGTTAATGCCTGTTGAATAGTTGACCTCTTAAGTGTGGAATAATGTTTGTCTATCTGTTGAATCATAAGCCTTTTTAAAATGGACAAAAAATACCACAGTATTTCTACATCTCATTTGCAAAATTGCTTTTAAGTTCCATATCTGTTCGATGCAAGACCGACTTTTGCGAAACCCCACCTGATACTCCCCTATTAACTGGTATGCATGTTGTTCTAGTCTGTTTAACAGGGCCTTTGAAAGAATTTTGTATATTACAGGAAGCAGTGAAATTCCCCAGTAATTATTTGGATCGGTTTTTGCACCTTTTTGTGGAGAGGGTGAATTAATGCACATTTCTACTCTGCAGGTGTTTGTTCAGTTTCCCAAATATTTGATATAATTCTGTGGGTTGCTTGTGTGAGATTATTGTCATTTAATTTCCATACTTCTGCTATGATTTGATCTTCCCCTGGAGACTTGTTGTTCTTCAAAGAACTGATTACTTCCTATACCTCTTTAAGTGATGGTGGATTTGGATCGGCATTGGATGTGGGTTTTTCGAAATCTAGTTGTTCTGTCGGAGGCTCGCAGTTGAGGAATGAGTGAAAATATTTAGCTAAAATTTGACGTTCTTTTTAGGGTTGGTTTCCAGTGATCCATCGGGCCGGCGAAAGCGCAGGTTAGGAGGTTGATACCCTGTTAGGTTTTCTTTGAAGATTTTGTAAAAATTTCTGGTGTTGTTCTTGATAAATTCTTGTTCAATTTCTTTAAGTCAGCTTATATCATATCTATGGTTTTCTCTTCGTATTGCCTTGGATGAACTCTTCTGTATTCTCAAAAATTCCTGCCATTTTTCTGTAGTTTTGTTGCTACTGAAAGTTTTCCAAGCTTGTATTCGTTCTTCTATTGCTCGATCACATGCACTGTTCCACCATCTGTGTTTTCTCTTCCTTGGAGATTTGCCAAATTTCATAGTGTTTTTCAGTATGTCTGCAAGTTCCTTCCAGTTCGTTGCATTTGAATGCCCAATTTCCTGGAGAATTTCCCTCTTGTTAAGTTTAAGGTATTCTGGATCAATTCTAACTTCTGTTCATTGGTGGTTTCTTTCTGTTAGGTTGAAACCTAATCTTTACTTGCAGCAGATGGTGGTCTGTCTCAAAAAAAAATCCCTTTCTTGTTCGAACGTTGAGTATTTCTTTGGTATTCTTATTA
The DNA here is from genome assembly GCF_023864275.1 of Schistocerca cancellata. Taxonomy (NCBI): domain Eukaryota; kingdom Metazoa; phylum Arthropoda; class Insecta; order Orthoptera; family Acrididae; genus Schistocerca; species Schistocerca cancellata. Next base: position 225,202,952 of record NC_064630.1, read on the forward strand.
GATATGGCAACATGGTCTATCTGAAATTCACCCAAAGTTGAATTTGGTGATTTCCATATTGTAAGTTTGTTTACAGGTTTAAGGAATTGTGTAGACACGATTTTAACATCAAAATTTTCGCAGAAATTTATCAGCCTCTCACCATTTTTATTTGTTCTCTTGTGAGCTGTATGAATGCCCATTGTTTTCCTGAATTTCTTCACTTTGCTGAGTTGTCCATTGAAATCTCCTAACATAATTTTCATGTGACAAGTAGGGATTTTATTTGAGGTTTCCTCCAGTAGTTACCAGAAGGCATCTATTGCCTGTGGGTCTTTTCTATTGTAATCATTTGTGGGGGCATGTGCATTTACGTGTATGCCTTGTTTCCAGATTTTAGTGAGATTGTCGAGATTCTTTCTGATGTTGAATGGAAGTTTATTACTGAGTCTATAATCGATTTGGGCACAACAAAAGCTGTGCCATATTGTTTGGGTCCCTTGTTCAGCTGGATTGCAGGTTTTCCTTTGTAGATTCTAAAGTTTCGTGGATCAAAATGATTTTCGTCAGTAAGTTGTGTTTCTTGAATCGCAAGGATTTTTATGTGGAATTTTTCCATTGTATTTGTGAGTTGTTTGAGTGTACCTACTTCGGAGAGTGTGTTTGAGTTTGAGAGTTCCAATGAAGTTTTTCTGTTTTGGTCTTAAAGATTTTGAGAAGCTCCGACTCTTCTGCACATGACGTTCTTGGTCCCCCAGAATCCGATGACCAGGGGTAGTGGATTTCTTTCCTTTTGTTCCATCACGCTTATTTAAGTTGAAACTTGTTTTGTGGTGATCTTCTATGAAGGTCACATGTTTACGACTTGATTGTTGAGATCAAGAAGAGCATGGAGCAGCTGCACCAACTAGGTGAATAGATGCTAGGGGATTTGGGCTGCCTCTTCCGCCAGTTCCACCATACCAATGATCATCTCCACCTTCACCGTGATTGAGGTCTTCACTGTATCCCTGGCAAGGGTCCCTCACAAGGTACTATCATCTGGGCCAGGTGAAAAAAGTTTTTTTTTCTTTTTTTTGCGAGGTGTTACTCCTCCCTCTCCTCCTTTTTCAACCAGGCTTGGGACCGGCTTTGGTGGAGTTATATTTTATTTATATAGCTCCATGTTTTATGATTATCACTTTTTTGAAAATATAGTCACATAAAATAATAAAATAAAGTAAATGGTTTCTACCATAAAGAGTGTTCTATCAAGCAGTGACAGAAGAATCAATTAACATCATAAAAACCACAGCTGATGAAGCTCTCCGCCTCAGCAATTGGCTGTGATGTCATGCCTCCATTCGAAAGACACTAGTTCTAAGGAATTCAAAACTGCTTCACAAACTCCCTCTCCAGATTGACCTGCATTTTTTGTAAAACACAGGAATCTTTCAACTGAGAGCCCATTTCATTTACTTGTCTGATTATTGAAGTAAATCCTTTTCTAGGATTACTAAAGCTTGCTCTGTGGTCAGCCAAAAAAGAATCATACTCTGCAATTCATTCCAGACACGTCACGAAATTTCCATCTCTTTCACAGAGCCAAATACCTCTTTGTCTCCGTGAAACGTTGGACCCCTGGAAGTTAGCTTCTTAACTACAGGAACCATATTTCTCCATTTCTTGTTCAAGCTGGGTGAGCAATTGTTTATCATTTCTATTCATCTTGTTTCCTCTGTTTTCCAGTTTTAACAAGCAGTCTCTGTGAGAGGCAGAATTTTCATGTTCAACTATTCATATTCCAGCATGGTTTCTGTCACTGAAACCAGGTGTTGCAAATTAAAATATGCCATCGAGTCATTTATAACATGCACAGAACAATGATTGTTGGCTAGGAGAATGTACAAGATATTCACCACACTGTGATATTCACATTTGATAATTTCCCTATTCTCCAAAACTCTTTTAAACTATTTTTTGCTGCAAAATCGCTGACATCCTTTGGCGTATCATCATGAAGGCATAGAAAAATTGGTATTTTTGTTTTGATTAATACCATTTTTAATTAATTTTAATTAATCTATGGTGTTGTACCTCCCATTCCTTGTTTTGGCATGTCAATCAGAAGAGGGTTGTTTGAAACCAGCAAATTGTATGCCAAAACCTGGTCGAGCAGCTGTTTCAGTCACTCAGAAGGGAACAGAGGTTGTAGAGATGACTTCATGCGTGTAACAAGTTGTCAACTAGAACTACATGGACTAAAATTTGACAACTGTAGAGGTCACTCATGCGATAAAAAAGAGAACATATCTGATGCATATGCAGGCTTGCAAGCAAGACTCAGTGACAGAAACACACTTTTTTTTTTCATTCCACATTTGGCTCATGAGCTGCACAGGTGCAATACGCATTTTTTAATTAATTCAAGATTCTACAGGCAGGTGGAACATCATCACAGCCAATTGCCGAGGCGGAGAGCTTCATTAGCTGTCGAGCAATGTCTTGATACCTCAGCTAGCTGGGATGACATGTTGACGAGGGTGTCAGGATCAATTGTCTGAATTCATGCGAGTTTGGGTTCTTGCTGTGGCAAGGCAAGTGGGGATGGCGGGGAGGCAAGGTGGTTGCCATTGTTGACGCCATTGGTTACACATTGTTGATTGTACAAAATAGTAGTGTGGAAAACGACGTCCGAACACTGTTCAACTGCTTGTAAGTTACATTTGTAAAAATGTTTACTGTCCAAGCACAGCGTGGTTGAAACAGTAGCAATAAGAGCACACTGTCTAACTAGTTGGATAGCAAGTATCTGTCCACAATTGCAATGACACTTCATACCTGAATTTAACTCCCTTGCAGAGTGTTGGATGCTATGTTGTGGAGCACCAAACATGTCAGTTATATATTCCATGTCCGAACAAGTTATCTCTTGTGCACTGAAGGAGGGCAAAACACCACAGATGCACTGTACACTACACAGTTGTGTCATCATTTTAGGTTCAAACACAGTTTGATGCATCACACATGAATGTTCTTCCTCATAGAATTCCATGTAAGACAAGGATGCAGGAAAATCACCATCAGTTTGCATGAAATGCATAGCAGCTGAGAGTGATAATGCTTGCATTGCCATTTTGCAGTAACCGGCTTGGCAGTAAAACAAGAAAATATGGCATGATGCATAGTCGGGGTCAACAATGTAGAACTTTGGTATGTAGTGGTGTCAGATGACAGACAACATAAGGGTATGGAGTACACAACATACAACATACTTTGTTTCATAGAAACTCAATACATACAAGGATATACAACATAATACACTCAATCCCAGAATGAACTGAATTGCTGCCATTCGCCATCAAAGATAGGAGTGCGAGTCATTTTCTCTGGACGGTGCTGCTAATGTTCCCACAAATTCTTCAGGATGGGTTACAGAAGAGAGTTAATGCATACAGAGAGTATAACTTTAGTTTTTTCATTTCTCTCGGATATCATTGAACTAGAAGCTGTTCAAATTTTTGATTGAAAAGTCCTTTTCTGTTTTAAAATGGATTAAGAACTACCTACAGACACCAGAGAATCCAGAATGACTGGTCAATCTTGGAGTACTGGCCATAGAATCAGGCACAAGAGACTGGATTTTGAGGAAATGAAAAATGAATTCTCATGTACACAAATGAGAGGGAAGTAATTTCTGTAAGTTTGCTATATTTTGGAAAAGACCAGTTAAATAGTGTTGTATCTTGTATTTGGGACTGACTAAATTTCCACAGGTGGCGGGTCCTGGTGTCTCATCTCGGTGCAGGCAGACCTAATCCATCAGCCGCCACCATCCTGCCTCCATTGGTGTGCACTCATCATATTCTTGCTAATGTTGTCCCCCACATGCTGCTAAGTTGGAAGCCACTATCCCACTTGACGAGGTCATCATTGACTCGTATCTCCACTGCCTCTTCAATAATAGAGTCCCAAAGCTGTCCGCTCTCCACAGCATCTTGGTATGTTCAAATTTAAATGTATGTTCTTCAATGAGGCTGTGCTCTGCTACCGCAGATTTTTCCTTTTGACCAAGGCGAATGCTTCTCATGTGTTCAGAGAGGCATTCTGTGATGCAACGCTGTGTCGGTCCAATATATTGTTTTTCACATTCACAGAAAATGCTGTAGACACCCGGCTTTCTTAGACCTTCATTGAGCCCAGCACATTCCTGATTTTTGCTGGAGTACGGAAGACGGTTTCGATCTTGTTCTTCCCCAGAATCCTGACGATCTTTGGTGTGGGTGGCCCCACATATGGGAGGAACCCCACGCCTTGTTGTCCCCTTCTTCCTGAAGGTCATCCTCTTCCTCCTCCTCCTCCTTCCTGCTCATCTTGAGAGTGTGTCTAACCTGTGTTTCAGTGTAACCATTCTTCTGGGTGCCAGTTGGGATCCCACACTGACTCCTTTCACCTGATGGTAAAACTTGCCCCCACACTGGAAGTAAGTGGCTGCGAGCACATGGCAGAATAATTCCACTGTGTCTTCATCGAAATGGTTCTCCAGTAGTTTCGAGGAGTCCTCTAGCGGCACCATCTTGAAGAGGGATGTGACGTCACACCCCTCTTAATGAGGGTACCGCTCTAGTGTATTTCCAGTGTGGGGGCAGGTTTTACCAACAGGTGGATGGAGTCACTATGGGAATATTGCCGTAGAAACAGCTCGCCTTAAATCCAAGGTCTTTTTTCAGTATTTGGATGATACTTTTGCAGTCTGGCCACACAGCGAGGACACCCTAAAAGAATTTCTCAACCATCTGACAGCATAAACGAGAATATAAAGTTCACAATGAAATTAGAAGAAAATGGATGACTATCCATCCTCAATATCCTAATAAATAAGAAAATGGATGGCACAATGGGACACTCGCTCTACCGAAAGAAAACACACACAGACCTGTACCCCAGTGCCAACTGCTGCCATCACCCACCACAACGGAAATCCGTGCTCACTACCTTTGCTCGCAGGTTGCATGACATATGCAGCTAGGACAGTCTAGGTACTGAGATGCAGCATCTGAAGAAAACCTTCAGGAAGAATGGCCACTCTGAAATGCAGATTAGACACACACTCAATACGAGCAAGAAGAAGAGGGAAGACTACAGGAAGAATTCGACAACAAGAGTCTGGTGTTCCTCCTGTATGCAGGGCCGCCCATGGCAAATATTGCCAGGATGCTGGAGAAGAACAAAATCAAAACCATCTTCCATCCTCCAGCAATAATAAGGAAAATGCTGGGTTCCATAAAGGACAACTTAGGTCTAAGAATTCCGGGTGTCTACAACATTTCCTGTGAATGTGAAAAACAATATATAGGACAAACACAACACTGCATCACTCAACACCTCTCTGAACACAAGAGAAGCGTTTGCCTCAGACAAAAGAAATAATCCGCGGTAGTGAAGCAGAGCCTCAGTGAAGAACACACATTTCAATTTGAACAAACTGAGATGCTGTGTAGAGCAAACGGTTTCTGGGACTCTTATTAAAGAGCCAGTAGAGATAAACTGGTCAACCAGGATAACAGCTTCCAACTTAGCATTACATCATAGGACACACCATTAGCAAGAATATGGTGAGAGTGCACTGATGGAGACAGGATGATAATGGCTGATGGATTAGACAGGCCACACAGACATGAGACATCAGGAAATGCCACCGCATCCCCCCCCCCCCCCCCCCCCCTTTCACACCTGACTGGTCCAACTAGCTTCAAGCATACAGAGAAGCCCTTGGTCAAGCAGCTATAAAGTCCCAGACCAGATGTGAACCCAACACTTTGCCTGAAGATGGCAAGTAAGAAACTTGCTGAAACATTCCTGGAGAACAATGCATTGACTCAGCTGTCAACCTAAGAAGATTTTATCAGCTGGTTGGTAGTTGTACTAATATAAAAAGCTGTGCAATGATTGCTGCAGAGCTAGTTAATGACATGCCTGCTTTCACAGCTGGCCTGGCCACTGATGGGGTAAGATAAACCTGTGAAAGGACTGGAATAGGAAGTGCTGGATGGGTGGATTGGGCAGGTTCTGCACCTCAGTCTTCCACAGCGATATGATCCTTATGGCAAGGGGTTGGGACTGGGAGTAGCAGATGGACTGGGATGTTGTGGAGGTTAGGTGGGTTATGGAATCCCACTTTAGGAGGGGTGGGAAGTTTTTAGGGCACAATGATGGGTGAACAAAGACCTGACAAAGGATATGGTTAATGATTATAAAGAATCCATCTAGATTGCAAATTGAAACCGGATGTTGACCTAGGTTTTGGCACAGATAAACACGCCTTCTTCAGAACACACAAAAACTACAAACTGCCTAAAGAGGCATGGTCCAATATTAATACAGAATGCCCAAAATGGCAAAAGACTTTTGGGTGTTCTGTATTAATGTTGAACCATGCCTCTTTAGGCAGTTTGTAGTTTCAGTTTGTTCTGAAGAAGGCGTGGTTATCAATGCCGAAGCCTAGGTCAACATCTGGTTTCAATTTGCAGTCGAGGTGGATTCTTTATAATCATTAAATTATTCACAATTGCTGATGCGCTGCAATGTTAAAAGTTCTCAAGGGTATGGTTAAGTTGTTCCAGTCTGGGGTGGTACTGGGTGATGAAGGGGACACTCCTTTGTGGCTGGTTCTTGGAGATGGTGTGAGGATTGTGGGTGTGAGGTGAAATGGACCAGGTCTGAGGGACAGGGTCTGTCTGTGAAGGCCTTGGTGAGACTCTCAGCATACAGAGCAAGGGAGTTTTTGTCACTGCAGATATGCCATTCCCAGATACCAAGACTAACTATATGGGAGGGATATATTGGTGTGAAAGGGTGACAGCTATCAAAATACAGGCACTGTTGGTGGTTGGTGAGTTTAATGTGGACAGAGGTGTGGATGGAGCCATCAGAGAGGAGGAGGTCAACATCTAGGAAGGTGACACGCTGAGTTGAGAAGGACCACATGAAACAAATGGGAGACAGTGTCTTGAGGTTGTCAAGGAATGAAGATAGGGTGTCTTGGCACTGAGTCCAGATTATGAAGATATCATCAATGAACCTCAACCAGACTAGGGGTTTGGTGTTTTGGGAGGCTATGAAGGTCTCCTCTAGATGGTCTGTAAAAAGGTTGGCATAAGAGGGTCCCATGCAAATGCCCATGGCTGTGCCAGTATTTATTTAATACAACTTCCCTTCAAATGAGAAATAGTTGTGGGTTAGAATAAAGTTCGTAAAGCATATGAGGAGTGAGGTAGTGGGTTTGAGGCCTGAAGGACGCTGGAAAAGGTAGTGTCCAATAGTTGTAAGGCCATGAGCATGAATGATGATGATGTATAGGCAGGTGGCGTCAACAGTGGTGAAAAGGGATCCAGGAGGTAAAGGAGTGGGGATGGTGGAGAGGTGGTGAAGGAAGTGGTTTGTGTCATTGATGGAGGGTCTACATTACGGGCAATTGGTTGGAAGTATTGGTCAATAAGGGCCAAAATTCTTTCAATGAGGGGCACGATAACCAGCCACAATGGGGCATCTAGGATTGCTGGGTTTGTGGATTTTGGGGAGCATGTAGAAGGTGGGTGTGCAGGGCATCATAGGGGTGAGGAGGGAAGTGGATTCAGGGGCGATGTTCTGGGAAGGGCCTAAGGCTTTGAGTGTGGATTGGAGTTTGTGTTGGACTTCTGGGATGGGATCACTCTGGCAGTGTTTATAGGTGGAGGAATCAGATCATTGGCAAAGGCTATCTGCCAGATAGTCACTGCAATTCATAACAACAGTGGTGGAACCTTTATTGGCAGGTAGGCTGTTTATGTCAGGATTTGTTTAGAGATTGTATGTGGCTGTTCTTTCTTCTACTGAAAGGCTGGTGTTCTAATGAAGGGACCTGGAGAAGGATGGTGATGCTAAGTTGGACATAAGGAATTCCTTGAAGGTGACTAGTTGATGGTTAAGTGGGAAGAAGGTGCGGGGGGGGGGGGGGGGGGGGGCGGCATCACAGCTGGATGGTGGTATGACCTGAAAGATGCACAGTCCAGTGTTGGAAATAGGGTGATGTTGGTTGGAGGGATTGGCGGCAAAGATGTGCTTCCATTGCAGGCATTGGGCGAGTAGGTCTTTGACAAGTCCATCATGCTAAAATTTGAGTGTAGGGCTAAAGGTGTGGCCTTTGTATATTACTGATCCTACTACTCTGCAATCCCTATTTTATACATCACATCTCTGAAATTGAATCCCTAGCTCTCCAGCACCTGGAGGAGCTTTCCCTACACCACCTCCATAAGCTATCCATCCTGTTGACATCCTACTGCTGCCTCAGGGCAACACTATACAACCCTTATTGTACTCACAATGTTTCTCCTCGTCCAGGTCTCATTGCAACTAACACCTGCCCAGCTGACCTTTTCAGCTTACCACATCACCAAAAACTCCCTACCAACCCTCCACCAAATCCAGAGCCAAAACATTCCTGTAACACTATTGTTAACCTTTCCATCAAAACCTTCAGCTCCACATAAGTTTGAGTCCTATCCAAAGGCCTCATCTTTTGCCCTACACCCAAATTTAACCACACTGGTCTTGTCAAAAACCTATTCTCCTTCTCCCAATCCCTGCAATGGAAATACTTCTTTGCCACCAAGCCCTCCAACCAAAATCACTGAATTCCAACACTGAACCCTGCTCTCTTCCAATTCATACCACTATCCAGCTGTGATCTTCTCCTCATCCCACCTAACTACGCACAGGTCACCTTCCAGGAATTCCTTACCTCCAACTTACCCTCACCATCCTTCCCCAGATCCTTTCCTCAGAACTCCAACCTTTCAGTAGAAGAAAGAACAGCCACACAAAACCTCAAAATAAATTCTGACCTAATTGTCCTACCTGCAAACAAAGATCCACCACTGTTGTTCTGAATTGCAGTGATTACCAGGCAAAAGGCCTCTGCTGTCCGCCGCTCATGGTCTCGCGGTAGCGTTCTCGCTTCCCGAGCACGGGGTCCCGGGTTCGATTCCCGGCGGGGTCAGGGATTTTCACCTGCCTCGAGATGACTGGGTGTTTGTGTTGTCCTCATCATTTCATCATCATCCAGGAAAGTGGCGAAATTGGACTGAGCAAAGATTGGGTAATTGTACGGGCGCTGATAACCACGCAGTTGAGCGCCCCGCAAACCAAACATCATCATCCTCAGAAGGCCTCTGCCAATTATCTGCCTCCTCCACATATAAACTCTGCCAGAATGATCCCATCCCAGAAGTCCAAAATAAACACCAGTCCCATTGGTTCTTCCCAGAAGATCTCCCCTGAATCCATTTCCCTCCTCACCCCAATGACGCCCCGCACACCCACCTTCTGCATGCTCCCCAAAATCCGCAAACCCAGCAATGCTAGATTCCACATTGTGGCTGGTTATTGTGGCCCCTTTGAAAGAATTTTGGCCCTCATTGACCAATACCTCGAACCAAATGCCCACAATCTAGCCTCCAATGTCTAAGACACCAACCACTTCCTTCACCACCTCTCCATCCTCCCTACCCCTTAACTTTCTGGATACCTTCCCATCACTGTTGACACCACCTGCCTATACACCAACATCCTTCAGCTTCCAAATGCACTACCTCATTCCTCATACACATTACTAACTTTATCCCAACCCACAACTGCTGCTCATTTGAAGGGAAGATATATTAAAAAATCTGTTGTACAGCCATGGACACCTGCAGGGGACCCTTCTATGCCAACCTTTTTAAGGGCCATCTAGAAGAGACCTTCCTAGCTTTCCAAAACACCAAAACCTTAGTCTGATTCAGATTCATTGATGATACCTTCATGATCTGGACTCAGGGCCAAGACACCCTATATTCGTTCTTTCATGACCTCAACACATTCTCTCCCAACTGTTTCATGTGGTCCTCCTCAATCCAGCGTGCCACCTTCCTAGATGTTGACCTCCTCCTCTCTGATGGTTCCAACTGCATCTCAGTCCACATTAAACCCACCAACTACCAACAATACCTGCATTTTGAGGGCTGTCATCCCTTTCACACAAAAAATCCCTCATATACAGCCTGACTATCTGTGAATGGTGTATCTGCAGTGACAAAAATTCTCTTGCTCTGTAAGCTGAGGGTCTCAGCAAGGCCTTCACAGACAGGCACTAACCTCCAGACCTAGTCCGCAAACGGGTCTCCCGTGCCATTTCCCCTCACATCCCCAAGAACCAGCCACAAAGGGAGTGTCCCCTTCATCACCCAATACCACCCCGGAGTGGAACAACTGAACCATATACTTTGCCAGGTCTTTGATTACCTATCATCATGCCCTGAAATGAGGGACATCCTACTCAGGATACTTCCAACCCTTCCTAAAGTGTTTTGTCGTCCACCCAACCTCCAGAATATCTTAGTCCATCCCTATGCCACTCCATATTCTAATCCCTTGTCACAAGGATCATATCCCTGTGATAAACCTAGGTCCAAACCCTGCTCATTCTACCCACCCAGCACTTCCTATTCCAGTCCTGTCACAGGTCTGTCATACCCCATCAGTGGCTGGGCAACCTGTGAAAGCAGCCATGTCATTTATCAGCTCTACTCCAATCATTGCACAGCTTTTTATATTGGTATGACTGCCAACCAGCTGTCCACCAGGATGAACGGCCACCACCAAACTGTGGCCAAGAACAAAGTTGGTTGGTTGGTTGGTTTAAAAGACGGGGAAAGGGACCAAACTGCTAGGTCATCAGTCCCTCGTTCCGATTAAAATAATTCCACAAAGGTGGGAGGAAAATAATCGAGACATACAAAACACAGCTGGAAGAAAGGAGAAAACCAGAAGAATGACAGAAGTGTGACAAACACTAAAATCGGACAAGAAAACCAAAGACAGACGCAAGAAACATGAAGAAGAGATTAAAATAAAAGAGAAAATTACCATGGCTCACTGACCATGAGAATATCAAGGAGAAGCCAGCCACTCTGCAACACATTAAAACCTCCACTCTAGCACTAGGGTGGAGGACACAGAGGGACAAAGGACATGCGCTAAAACTTAGATCAAATGATAAAACCTGCCCTCACGAATAAGACGTAAAACCAAAGCTGCCATTGAGGCACTGTCGCCCGATACCAAAGGTAGGGTGCTGGGAAAGTTAAACATCCACCGCAGAGTGGCTAAAAGTGGGCAGTCCAGCAAGAGGTGGACGACCATCATTTGTGAGCCACAGCGACACCCAGGTGGGTCCTCGCGACAGAGGAGGTAACCATTCGTTAGCCACATATGGCCAGTTCTCTGAGAGAGGACCACATGGAAGACTTCCACACATTCGTAGTCTCCTTAATGAGTTGCAGTTTGTTGTGCGTACTGTTATGCCATTCCGTCTCCCAAAGCCAAAAAGCCCTGCAGCATAAGACAGAATGCAGGTCAGTTTTGGAGATTCCCATCACCAGAAGCAGTTTCCGCATAGCCTGTTTGGTCAGCCTGTCAGCAAGTTCGTTGCCTGGTATTCCAATGTGTCATGGGTTCCACTCAAACACCACTGAATGATGGGACTGTTCCGGGGCATAGATGGACTCCTGAATGGAAACTACCAAAAGATGGCAAGGGTAGCACTGGTCAATAGCTTGTAGGCTGCTCAAGGAGTCAGTACACTGGAGAAATGACTCGCCAAGGCGTGAGCAGATGTGCTCAGGAGAACGAGATATGGCCACCAGCTCTGCAGTGAAAACACTGCAGCCATCTGCAAAGCCTACGTGACCATCAGCCATTGAGCCACCGGTGTAAACCACTTCATGGCCCCGGTACATGCAGAGAATTGAGAGGAAGTGATATCGAAGAGCCGCAGGGTTAATGGAGTCCTTACGGCCATGCAAAAGATCCACAAGAATCTGTGGCCTAGGTGTACACCATGGAGGTATATGTGAATGGACCTCAAGGCGAGGCGGTAACGGGAAGGACTCCAGTTCTGACAGAAGGGACCAGACGTGAACCGCAATCATAAGCCCTGACCTTGGCCGCTGATGTGGGAGATGAACCGCCGTGGTTGGAAAAAGGAGACAGTAATTTGGATGCGCAGGAGAACTACAAATGTGTGCAAGTGGTAACTGGCAAGCAGTTGTGCACGCCTAACCTTCAATGGAGGGACTCCAGCCTCCACCAGGACACTGGTCATTGGACTAGTTCTAAAGGTTCCCGTTGCTAGGTGAACGCCACAGTGGTGCACTGGGTCGAGTACACACAACGCTGAGGTCGCTACCGAACTGTAAACCAGACTCCCATAGTCAAGGTGGGATTGAACAAGAGCTCTGTAGAGCTGCAGCAGCATAGAGTGATATGTACTCCAGTTGGTGTTGCTCAGGCAGCAGAGGGCATTGAGGTGCTGCCAGTACTTCTGCTTAAACTGACGAAGGTGAGGTAGCCAAGTCAATCGGGTGTTGAAAACTAGTCCTAAGAATCGATACATCTCCACTAAAGTGAGTGGATTGTCATTAAGGTAAAGTTCTGGTTCTGGATGAAATGTGCGACGCCAACAGAAATGCATGACACACTACTTCGCGGCTGAAAACTGGAAGCTGTGTGCTAGAGCCTATGACTGCACCTTGTGAATGTCTCCCTGTAGGCACCGCTCAGTAACACCAGTACTGTAGGAGCAGAATGAAATGCAGAAGTCATCCACTACAGAGAAGGTGAAACTGACAGCCCTACAGCTGCTGCTAGACCATTAATAAGCACTAAAAATAGAGACACACTCAATACGGAGCCCTGCGGAATGCCATTCTCCTAAATATGGGGGGGGATATGTGGGAGACACCACCTTAGACACAGAAAGTACGGAGTGGCAGGACGTTTTGGATAAAAACTGGAAGTGGGCCCCGGAGACCCCACTCATACAATGTGGCAAGGATATGATGTTGCCAGGTCGTGTCGTATGCTTTACGTAAGTCAAAAAAGATGGCAACCACATGTTGGCCTCTGGAAAAGGCTGTTTGGATGGCACACTCGAGGAACACAAGGTCATCAGCGGTAGAGTGACCCTGGCGGAGGCCGCCCTGACATGGAACCAGTAGGCCACATAACTCCAGCACCCAACCCAGCCGCCAACACACCATACGTTCCAGCAGCTTGCAAAGGAAGTTGGTGAGGCTGATGGGCCAGTAGCTATCCACATCAAGTGGGTTTTTACCAGGTTTGAGCACCAGAATGATGGTGCTCCTCCACCATAGCGATGGAAAGATGCCATCGTACCAGATCCGGTTGCAGATGACGAGGAGATGTCGCTTGTAGTCAGACAAGAGATGTTTAATCATCTGACTGTGGATCCGATCCAGCTGTGTTGGGGCAATGTGCAAGGGTGCTGAGGAGCTCCCACTCTGTAAATGGGGCACTATAGGGTTGACTGTGGCACCTGCCATTTGAGGATGTGAAAGGCTGGGGGTTAGTTCTCCGACACAGAGGCTTGAGCGTAGTGCTCAGCAAAGTGTTTGGCAATAGCGTTTGCGTCGGTAGATAACACGATATTTATGTTAATGCCAGGGACAACTGTTGAGGTCTGGTACCCATAAAGACATCTGATCTTCATCCAGACTTGGGAAGGTAATGTATGGCACCCGATGGTCGACACGTACCTATCCCAACACTCCCGTTTTCGTCGGTTTATAAGCTGGCGAATGCGGGCATGGAGCCACTTAAAGGCTATTAGGTGCTCTAGGGAAGGTCGCCATTGACGTCACTGTAGAGCTCGCCAACACACTGTAATTGCCTCATCGTCATCTGGCAACCACCAAGGGACTGTCTTTCCCCGGGGGCACCCTAAAGAATGAGGGATAGTGTTTTCCGCCACAGAAACAATCGTTGTAGTCACCTACTCAACGATAACAATGATGGCACTACATGGGAGAGACTCAGCAGTGATAGCAGAGGTGAAGGCTTCCCGGCCTGCCTTGTATAAAGTCCATCTTGGTGTCTGTGGGCATGATGCTTGGGGAGTGACAGGAAGATGGGAAAGTGGTTACTACCACACAGGTCGTCGTATGCTCTCCAGTGGATAGATGAGAGAAGACCAGGACTGCAGATCGAGAGATCAATGGCTGAGTATGTGCCATGTGCCACACTGAAATGAAATGTGTGGGTGCACCTGTATTTAAGAGGCAGAGGTCGAGTAATGACAGTAAATTTTCGACCTCCCTGTCTCGGCCAGTACGCATGGTGCCACCCCACAAGGAGTTATGCACGTTAAAATCTTCCAAAAGTGGAAAAGGTTTAGGGAGTTGATCAATCAGTGCAGCCAATACATTCAGTGGTACTGCACCATCTGGAGGAAGATATACATTGCAGGCAGTTATTTCCTGTGTTGTCCTTACCCTGACAGCCACAACTTCAAGAAGGGTTTGAAGGGGTATAGGTTAACTACATACCGAGTTCAGGATATAGTCGCAAACTCCACCTGACAATCTATTATAGTCACTATGGTTCTTGTAATATCCCTTGTAGCCACGGAGGGCAGGGGTCCGCATTACCAGGAACCAGGTTTCCTGGAGGGCAATGCAGAAAGCAGGTGTAAAGCTTAACAGTTGTCATAGCTCAGCCAGGTGGTGGAGAAAAACACCATAATTACACTATAGGATTGAGACTGGGAAGGTGGGAAGGCATGAAACACTCAATGAGGCAGTCTATGCCTCAGGATTACCTGCTGCCACCAGGTGAGTACCCGTACAATCAACATCCATTGTGTCTGGGGGGCCTAGTGAGATTTAGGTCCTCAGCAGATGCCAGAATCTCCACCTCAGACATGGAGCTTATAGGTCGTGGTGGTGTGGTGCCACTGCAGTGTGTTTGTTCTTGGGGGACTTTTTCTTGTTAGGTTTCTCTCACTGCTCCTTTGGTTTGTCTGGCTAGGAGGGCTTCACTGATTCAGTCTCAGGGACTGAGGAGGACCTTGAAGCCCTACAACTAGCTACCTGTCGTAAATGTATACAGGGTTTGGGAGAGGGGGGAGGCAGTTGTTACATATGCCTCATGACGACAGGGTGAAGGAGGTCGAGCGGTCAGGATTAGAGAGTGGGCATCCAGGGCTGGCGTTAAATGACAAAACAGGAAATTAGGTACAATAAAGAGGATGTATTTCAATGTACAGTGTACAAGGGGCATGCCTAGGATTGGAAGTTACCAGGTTTAGGCCAGTCTAGGAGGTTGAACAATTAATTGAAATGGGCAACGCAAGGAGAAGCGGTTCATGTTAATTTACAGTGGTGGTTGGTCATGAAAAACGGAGCCAGAGGCTCTGCCTTCCAGAAAGACATCTGTTCCGCCCGAGGTCTGGATACAAGAGAGAGAAGGGAGTGACTCAAGGGATCCCTTCCTGGCAAGAGGAGCCAAGGAAGACTTACACTTCTCTGGCTGAGAAAGGGGGGGGGGGGGGGAGGTTGCTCCTGAAGTAGGTTGTGCAGGAGAATCAGGGAGGGAAGCGCCCCCCACCATCAAGGGGGCAGGTGGAGTCTGATGGCTCTGAGAGCCAACTGTACGCTGTGGAATGGGAGATGGTAAAATTGTTGTCGTAGCAGCAGCACAGGTTGATTCTTTCTGGAGAATCCTGCAGTCTGCCGAGCGAGGCAAATGGTGCTCTCCGCAGTTGACACTGATGGGAGGCAGGGCACAGGGAGTACTGGGATGTGAAGGATGTCCACAATCCCGACAGGTGACACTGAAAGTACAGCGGGAAGACATATGGCCAAACTTCCAGCACTTAAAGCACTGCATCGGGGGAAGGATATATGGCTTTACCTCACAGTGGTAGACCATCACCTTGACCTTCTTGGGTAATGTGTCACCTTCGAAGGCCTAGATGAAGGCACTGGTGGCAACCTGATTATCCCTTGGACCCCAGTGGACATGCCAGATGAAATGGACATCTTGCCACTTTAAATTGGCGCACAGCTCATTGTCAGACTGCAAAAGAAGATCCCTGTGAAATATGATACCCTGCGAAATATGATACCCTGGACCATATGTAGGCTCTTACGGGGTGTGATGGAAACAAACATCCGCCAGCTTGTCAAAGGTGAATAGTGCCCGTGACTCGTCAGAGGATACTGTTTTGAACAAGACCGATCCTGACCCCATTTTGGATAAGCCCTCCACCTCTCCAAACTTGTCCTCTAAATGCTCCACAAAAAACTGAGGTTTCATTGACAAGAAAGAGTCCCCATCAACTCTCGTACACAAGAGGTACCAGGGTGGATAAGCTTTGCTGCCATCCTTAGCCTGGCATTCCTCCCATGGTGTGGCCAGGTGGGGAACGATTTTGTGTCATATTTCTTAGCATTGAAATTAGCCCTTGACCACTTAGAGACTGCTTGTGTTTGACCACCAGCAAGAGATAATGTACTACGCTTCAAGGTGTGTCGTCCACCTTAATGCCACCCATTCCAACCAGAGACCCTCCCCACGGGTGCCACTCAGCTGCAGGAAAGGCCACCTGGCAGGATGGCCATTGCCGGGAGTCCCAGTGCTCCAGGGTGACAGGTATCTACCCTTTGGCATACGTGGGGAGTTAACAGTGCAGACATCAGCAGAGCAATCCCTCTGTGGTCAGGGGTGCATTGGTCCCACCACAAAGGACTGGCTACCATACTGGATATCAGGTGCAAATGAGCTAAGAAGTCCATTATCGTTGATGGTACTGCACAGAGGATTGAGGAAAACGCACCCAGGAGGGTGACCTAGCCCAACAGCTGGAGAATGGGCAGAAGAGCAGATCCATGTCAACGAAGGGTGCGAGAGGTCTCAGTGCATGATGGACACTATGCACCATGTAAGGCACCCTTCCCCAATTGGCCTGCTCTTCAGGAAAATTGTGAAAAATGGAACTCAAACCCTACAGGGGACCATCACATAAAGGCCAAAACGTTTGAGACTCCTTTCAGTCACCTCTTACGACAGGCAGGAATACCTCGGACCTTTTTACAACCCCCGGACTCACAGGGGCCATGAGCAAACTAGACTATCCTGTGACACAGCGTGCAGCTGAACTTAACACACTCGATTTCAATGGTTGCTTCACCACCTGGACCATCTGAGTCGTCCTCGCACAGATGGGAGTTATCCTTACAACACTTTCTCAGCTCCACCTTCGGTAATATACTGTCCGCATACCCTCCACCCAACAGTTTCCACCCCCTCTATCGCCTCTTCCCCATTCTCATCTAGCACCCTGTTTGTTTGAAACCCTCTTTCAATGCATCCACCAATCTTTCCCCACTCCTCTCCTTTTTCCCCCACCCACCACACAATCTCCTGATGCTGGGCCTTTTGGCAGTCTAGCCCCTGCACACTCCACCAGACAGTGTTCGTCTCTCCCCCCAATCATACACTACTATCCCCTCTGCTTCTTCTCCCCGCCCCCTCCCGATTACTACTTGCATTCCACGTGAAGTTCCATTTCGGCCCGAGATGCTGGAGTTGGTGGTCGTTTGTGCGTGAGGTGTGCTTGCCCTTTTTTTTGTGTGTGTGTGTGTGTGTGTGTGTGTGTTATTGACAAATTATACCTATCTTTCTCCTACATTATTAAACCCCTAAGAATTTAGAGTATCCTGTTTCCACTTTTTAATTTGCCCTCTTCCATTATTTTGAATGGTGTGGTCAGGCCTTGTTCAATACAGAACTGCTTTTATTGAATTTTACCTAAATTGTATGATGGTCAATTTGCAGAGAACAGTTACTAATTTTTAAGAAAATATTATTTATATTTTTGCAGTGTTGCAATTCCTCCACTTGGCTTGACTATAGTCTTGCATTATCAGCAAGGAGAACTAATCTGCTTCTTGGGAACAAGAATATGAGTGGACCCAATATCAACCCCTGTGATATACCTGTAGTGATTCCCCATTCTAAAGACGCTGTTGCACTGTGTACACTCCCTGTGTTTCT
The DNA here is from genome assembly GCF_023864275.1 of Schistocerca cancellata. Classification (NCBI taxonomy): domain Eukaryota; kingdom Metazoa; phylum Arthropoda; class Insecta; order Orthoptera; family Acrididae; genus Schistocerca; species Schistocerca cancellata. The sequence continues at coordinate 225,220,847 of NC_064630.1, forward strand.
TAGTGCAACTGTTTGCATGAAAACAAATTAACAGGAAGATACTGAAACATTTGACCTTCTCTATGAGAATTCTGTGAACTGAGCAATCACATGCTTTGACAAATCACAGAAAACACCAGTTACCAATATTTTGTCATTTATCTTTTGTATAATTTGATCCACGATTTGAAAAATAGCATGTTTGTGGAGGGATCCTTTTTAAATCCAAATTGAGTGTTATTAAGTATGTGTAATAATTCTTATATAATTAATATTTTACAGTATTTTTGAGAGGGCAGTAAGTAGTCTCATTACCTTCCTTGTAAGGGGCCCCGACAATAGCATATTTCAGTTTGTCTGAAAATATTCCATGTGATAGTGATGCACTGCATATGTGACCTGAATGCATTGCATATACAGGAAGAACAGGTACTGTGACATCCTCAAACCCATTACTGAAAAAGTGAAGCAAATGGCCCAGGCACAAAAATAAAACACTTCAAGCACAAATCGGTAAAAACATCAACACAAAGTGAAATAACTTCTAACTTCTTTTCTAGTGGATCCACAGCACGCATGAGGTAGAATCGCAACATATTTTATTTTTAGTACAGTTTTCTGCTGCATTTTTACTCATAATGCACCCCCCCCCCCCTTTCAATAAGCCATGGACCTCGGCATTGGTGGGGACGCTTTCATGCCTTTGCGATATAGATAGCCCTACCATAGGTGCAGCCACAACGGAGGGATACCTGTTGAGAGGCCAGACAAATGCATGACTCATCTGGTCTTGTAACATCAACCAAAAATTGCCTTGCTGTGCTGGTACTGCGAACAGCAGAAAGCAAGGGGAAACTACAGCTGTAAGTTTTCTTGATGGTATGAAGCTATACTGTACAGTTAAACAATGATGGCATCCTCTTGGGTAAAAAATTCCAGAGGTAAGATAGTTGCCATTTGGATCTCCAGGCTGGGAGTAAACAGGTGGACCTTGTCATTAGGAGAAACAAAACGGGGGTACTACCGATGAAAGCATGGAATGGTAGATCCCTTAATTGGGCATGTAGGTCAGAAAATTTTAAAAGGGAAATTGATGGTTTACAGGTATATATTGTGGGAATTAGTGAAGTCTGGTGGCAGGTAGAACAGGACTTTTGGTCAAATGAATACAGGGTTATAAATACAAAGTCAAATAGGGATAATGCAGCAGTAGGTGTAACACTGAATATGAAAATAGGAATGTAGGTAAGCGTAAGCTAGCATGAACAGCATAGTGAATGCATTATTGTAGCCAAGACAGACATGAAGCCCACACCCACCACAGTACTACATGTTTATATACCAACTACCTCCACAGATGATGGTGGTGATGATGAGATAAAAGAAATTATTCAGATAGTTAAGGGAGACAAAATTTAATAATGATGGGTGACTGGGATTCAAGAGAAGGAAAAATTGTAGGTGAATATGGACTGGGAGTGAGAGAAATGAAATAGGAAGCCGCCTGGTAGAATTTTGCACAGAGCTCAGTTTAATTATGACTAACACATGGTTTAAGAATCATGGAGAAGCTTGCACATATGGAAGGCACTTGGACACACTATATTATTTCAGATTGAATATATAACGGTAAGAGAGATTTCAGAACCAGATTTTAAATTGCAAGACATTTCTAGGGGTTGTTGTGAACTCTGACCACAGTTTATTGTAGATTAAAACTGGAGAAATTGCAGAAAGGTAGGAAATTAAGGAGATGAGATCTGGATAAGTCAAAAGAATCAGAGGTTTTGAGAGTTTCAGAGGGAGCATTATCAACAATTGACAGTAGAAGACAAATGGGTAGCTTTGAGAGGTGAATCAGTGAAAACAGCAGAGGATCAATTAGGTAAAAAGAAAAGGCAAAGTAGAAATCCTTGGATAATGCAGGAGGTATTGAATTTAATTAATGAAATGAGAAAATATAAAAATGCAGTAAATAGAGCAGGTGAAAGGGAATACAAACTCCAAAAAATTAGATTGACAGGAAGTGGAAAATGGCTAAGCAAGAATGGTTGGAGTACAAATATAAGGATTTATGAGTGTATTTCACTACGGGAAAGATAGATGTCACCTACAAGAAAGCTCAAGAGGCCTTTGGGAAAAAGAAGTGTAAGAGCATCAGGAGCTCAGATAGAAAACTAGTCCTAAGCAGAGAAGGGAAAGTTGAAAGGTGGAAGGAGCATATACAGGGTGCACACAAGGGAGATGAACTTGAAGGCAATATTATAGAAACAGAAGAGGATGTAGATAAGATGAGATGGGGGATATGATACTGTGAGAAGAATTTGACAGAGCACCAAAAGACCCAAGGCAAAACAAGGCCCCAAGGGTAGACAACATTCCATCAGAACTACTGATGGCCTCAGGAAAACCAACCATGACAAAGCTCTTCTATCTGATGTGCAAGATGTACGAGACAGGTGACGTACCCCCAGACTTCAAGAAGAATGTAATAATTCCAAAGAAAAAAGGAGCTGACAGGTGTGAATATTACTGAACTATCAGTTTAATAAGTCATGGTTGCAAAATGCTAACACGATTCTTTACAGAAGAATGGAAAAACTGGTAGAAGTTGACCTCAAGGAAGGCCAGTTTGGATTCCAGAGGAATATAGAAACACACGAGGCAATACTGACCCTACAGCTTCTCTCAGAATACAGGTTAAGGATAGGCAAACCTTTATTTATAGTGTTTGTATATGTAGAGAAAGCCTGTGACACGTTGACTGGAGTATCCTCTTTGAAATTCTGAAGGTACAAGGGTTAAAATACCAGGAGCGAAAGGCTATTTACAACTTGTACAGAAACCAGACACCAGTTATAAGAGTTGAGGGACATGTAAGGAGAGCAGTGGTTGAGAAGGGAGTGAGGCAGGGTTTAGACTAACCCCGATGTTGTTCATTCTGTACGCTGAGCAAGTGGTAAAAGATCAAAGAAAAATTTGGAATGGGAATTAAAGTTCAGAAAGAGGAAATAAAAACTTTGAGGTTTGCCAATGACATTGTAATTCTGTGATAGGCAGCAAAGGACTTTGAAGAGCAATTGAATAGCGTGGACAGTGTCTTAGAAAAGATGGTAATGGAATGTACTTGAATTAAATCAGCTGATGCCAAGGGAATTTGGTTAGGAAATGAGACACTTAAAGTAGTAGATGCATTTTTCTGTTTATACAGAGCTATATAACTAACGATGGCTGAAGCAAAGATTTTATCAAATGTAGACTGGCAGTGGCAAGAAAAGTGTTTCTGAAGAAGAAGAATTTGTTAACATTGAATGTAGATTTACGTGTCAAGAAGTCTTTCCTGAAAGTATTTGTAGGATTGTAGCCATATATGGAAGTGAAACAGTTGAGACAAGAAGGGAATAGAAGCTTTTGAAATGTGGTGCTACAGAAAAATGCTGAAGATTATATGGGCAGATCACACAACTAATGAGGTGGTACTGAATAAAATTTGAGAGGAAAGAAATTTGTGCCACAACATGACTAGAAAAAAGATAGGTTGATAGGTCACATTCTAAGACACCAAGGGATCACCAGTTTAGTACTGGAGGGAAGTTTGGGGGGGAAAATCGAAAATCGTACAGGGAGACCAAGAGATGCATAAAGTAAGCAGATGCAGAAGGATGTAGGCTCCACTAGTTATTCAGAGATGATGAAGCTTGTACAGAATACAGTATAATAGAGAGCGGCATCAAACCAGTCTTTGGACTGAAAACTACAACAACAACAATTATTATAACGATTACAAAGTTACATGACGTGCAGATGGTATATTAGGTGTAATATTGTTTCTTATATCTATGTTACTTTTTATGTCTATGTACAGCACTTTCAGCTTACGTCTTAGCTGGCTCAACAGGTAATTTTGTTCATATGACATTTCAAAGAAAGCTATTAAGAAGCAGATTTAATCTTACAAGTTAATGGGAGACCGTCTAATAGTGTGCATCCTGAAGTCAATTAATTTAGATGACACAAGCATACCAAAAAACTTGACCTTGCAAGATGCAGGACGTGACAGCTGAATAGACATAGAAGGGAGTTAGAGTAAACATTTTCAACCTTAATCTCACAAAGATTCATATTATACCATAAATTTTTCTAGCACTGGAATTAGGCTTCATGGTCACCAATTACATGTGTTAAAATGGAACCAACACAAAGATAAATTAAGCACTGTCTTGCAGTTACAAGTAGCTCATTTTGTTGACGCAAAGACAAGACTGTTAGCTTATTTTGCATGTTTTAACTGCAAGTTGCCATATCAATTTATTTTCTGAGTCAGTGCTTCTAAAGAGTCAAAGTATGTAGAGAAGTTCTAGCAGAATGTAAAAATTATGCACAGTCGCAGTACAAGGCACATAAATAATTTTCATGTACACTTTGCTTCCTTATGCAGAGTTCAGAGTAGTCATGTACAGGGTGTTTATAATAAAACTTTCGCTACAGGTGCCATGACTTGCCATTAAGCACCTGCAATTGTATGGCGATGTAGGGTTGAAACACCCACATCAGTATGCATTACAGTTATTGACAGTCAACATGAGTCTAGACAAGGTTAAGAGGACTTTACTCGTAAAGCTGTTTTATCAAAACTACAGCAATAATGCTTCTGCTCTTCGTGAGTCGTAACACATTAAAGGACTACAGGGAGATCCTATTTCCACATCAAGGCTGAGAATCACAATTCAAAAGACGCCGACAGCCAATTCCAGCACAAATTGTTGAAGTTATTGTTGCCATGGCTGAAAATGTTGAACGCAATGGGCATTCGTCACGTATGCATGAGCTGCGACGTTGACAGCTGAACATTCCATGTTCCAGCATTCGAATAATGCTGCAAACAACTGTAAAATCAGTAGTCGTACAAACTTGCAGGGTGATATGGATGCAGATGGTCATTACAATGAGCAATGTTTGTAACCGGGAATGTAAACATGTCACACAATAAATAAATGTTACCATCTCATGTAGAAATTAAAATGTTTCTTTCAATTGTTTAGTCATTATTTATCTCCTGTATGTCCTTATGAAAGCTTTGACAAAGTTTCATTGGCCTACTCTCAATCGTTTTTCATGCCTACCAAGCAGCAGAAGTTTAATTTTGCTGGGTGATTGTAATTTAAGTGTAGCAGCTCATGGAGGTCCAGTGTGGGCTGTAATTATCATATGGCAAGCTTTATTTGCGATAGTCTTTTTGTTGAGCCTGTCTGTGACTCAGCATCTCCAATACACTTTTTCATAATACTATTACATTCCTTCCTGGATTTTCCATTGTTTGATTAATATGCTTTTTTATTTTTGTACAGTAAATTCTCTTTCCTATGAAAATAATGCAATAGAACATTATTTAATTCGTATTTAGTACATTATATTGGTCTTATACATTATATAAAATGCAGAATTGCAACTTCAAAGGATGTTTTAACGTTTTGTATTCAGTACATTAAGAATCCTGATGTGATACATGAAAATGGAATTCTATTATGTCAATCAAACACATGAAACATACAAAATGCATTATTGGATTTCAAAAATTAATTGGCCTGTGCTGTTGTATAAACAAGTATACACCTATGGGATATTTGCTTGATGAGCCTAAAGTGTCTGTTAGTTCCAGTATAGAAGAAGGGAGATAGTCTCTCCAAATTCAGGCAAATTTCCATAGTCTGAGTGCTTTATAAAGTGTTGGAAGGTACCACTTAGCAACAGTTACTTGTTTACTTTGAAAATCTAGACATAATCAACAGAGCACAATAAGGTCATACAAAAATCCTGTCAGCTGTTTATGCCATAGATCCTTTGGACTTTGACTGTATAAAGCATGTACCACAGCCAGAAGAAGAAAAAAAAATCTTTCGTTGCATCAGAGGCAGCCTTAAATTATTAAAATATTATCTACAGAACTATAAGCAAGTTGTGTATGTTGGAAATAAATATCCTATTACTGACAGTCATTAATGACCTGTCACCACTTGTTAGGTCCAGAACAGTACTATATGCTGATGTCACAATTTATCTCCACAGTAGTAATTTTAAAACTTGAACTGAAAGTAGGCTCACTGGACAAAACACCAGTCATGCCCTTAAAAATGCAGACTGTTTGCTTTGGATGGTGTAGGCCTGATACCATGCAGTCGCACAACCCTCAACTGCTAACAAGTCATGGCAGTGAAGTGATGTGTGGGTGCTAGTCAGTTCTATGGAATCAGTGCAGTAAGATTGGTCAAACTGGAGACTTCATAGAACAGAGCTATTGTGGTTAGACATGCCCATGACCACACTGTGAGCGAAGTTACATGATTCATGTGTGTATCAATGTGGACTAGGAGTACACATGTGTGTATCAATGTAACATGGTATAAGAACAGTGATTGTATAACGATGCTGACCAGCAGGAACTGGAGACGAGGGCCACACTTTTTCAATGAAAATCTGATTCAAATCAAACCACTTGCTGCTGTCAATGATCCAAGTCGATCTCTGAAGGTTCCTGAGCGAAAACTGAACAGAACTGGATGCAAAGAGCATTTGAAATAGGGTAGCTCACAAGAGGATATTGCTAACAGTGACACACAAACCTGCATATCTTCAGTGGGCCAAACCATGTAGAAAATGGACAGTAAGGACTGGAGTGTGGTCCATCGAGTCACGAGTTTGCCTGTAAAATTATGCAAGGCATCAAATACCCAGTGAGGTGTTTAACCTGCAATGTACGGAGATTGTGGTTCAGGTGCAAGCTGATTCTTCCATGTTTTGGGGACATTTTTCATACAGTGACTTGCACTCACTCATTCACGTTACCTAGAACATGAAAAATGATGTTAGTTTTCTGTAACTTCACGAAAAGTACGCAGTAGATACTCCCGTCTTTCAAGATATCAGCCATGTTCACAGGATTGTACATATATGTTCTCAGTTTGAAAAACACTCTGAGCCTTCTATAATACCTTGACTGTTCTGCTAAATCATCCAATCTTAATTCCATATAAATGTCTGGGACTATTTGGGACAGTGGGTAAAACATAGCTGTCAACATCCCTGCAATTTGGTAGCTGTATCACATCCAATCAACAATGGATGGATTCAGCTGGCTCTAGCATACTCAAGAAACCTTGAGGGTTCTTCTTCACCAAATTTGGCCCATTATCGAGGTTAGAGAAGGTGTTACACAGCACTTGTGTGACTTCTCTTGGGGGTCTGACTAATGTTTTGTTGTATATGCTTTCAATTGCATATGCATATTACTGGCTTAGAGCAAATGGATTCCTAATGAATGAAAGGAAAACTCAGATTTTACTTTAAGTGATAAATTTTCCCTCAAATGATTCTAGCTGTGTTGAACTCTTGTGAATAAGTTCAAAGGTTAAATTACATCTGGGTCATCATATAGAAGTGGCACATTATGCCAAGTAATTTATCTGTTATGGTGATTTACACATTGTGTACCTGAAACGCATGTTACAACATTCTATTTTGCAATTTTTCATTGCAACAATATAATATAGTATTATTCTGTGTAGAAATTCTAGCAGTATACACGACAGCTGAATAACGCAGAAGAAAGCTATTAGTCTAATTAATAGATTTTTAGATAAAGTACATACAAACCTTTGTTTTCCGGAGAGAAAATTGTGACGCTTAGTTTTGAAATGAATTCTCAGGCATCATACAATTTACAATAAAGTAGTCTGTAACTTTGTAGGTTTTACAACAGCTTATCACTTACTGGACCATAAGTCTCTCTTCCAAATTTTGAAAACACAAGGTCCGAACTCAAAATCACTGCAATTATTAGGGAACCACTAAATACTACCAAATCTAATGTAAAATTATGGGGTGAAATTTCAAAGCACTTTAAAATTAAAAGAGGAGACAGACAAGGTAATGGACACTCTCCATTACTTTAAAACTGTGCCTTAGGAAAAAAAAAATAATAATAATCCAAGAGCTGTAGAAACTAAAAACCAGGGCTTCCAATTGACAAACCAATCTAATTAGAATGAACTAATATTAGAATAGACTGCTTAGCTTTTGCAAATGACTTCACAATTCTTTCTTAGGCCATTCAAACAGCACAAGAAAAACAGAAATTATTAAGGAAACAGTAGGAAGGATCCTATTCCAAATATCATATGAGAAAACAAAATACATGTCTTGCAACAACCTGGGATTTCAAACTCTAAAAAATGCAGGAAAATCGATAGAATTTTTCATTTTAAATATTTGGACAAAACCATTCCGCTCATTTCAAACAGAAAGCAATACAGAAACTGAAACGTATACCAACATATCTTCAGACATGAAATAACATTTGCTAATATTCTATGAGCATATTAAAAGAATGGAATGAACCAAATTAACCAGCCAGGTTGTGGAAGTTACAAAATTTGCAATAAAGCAAATCTTTACATATTGGAAACAAAAAAATCTTAGGCAAAAGCTCCACCAACAGACAGCTGGCCTCAAAAAAAAAAAAAAAAAAAAAAAAAAAAAAAAAATGCAAGATGACCAGAACAGCTTGGTCTAAATATGAATTCATAGGCACGCTACAATAAAATCCTGAAAATGCCCCTTACTGTAAATAACAATAGGCTAATACAGAATATATAAAAATTTTGTCATAAAATAGTTTTCCATTCAGACACAATATATGCTCATCAAGTAGGAAACATACACAAATATAAAACATTTATGAAGTAAAGAGAAGATGCCATTATAGACCAATTTTGGAAGCTGCAGGCCTATTAACTAATTTCGATTTGTGCTTATACAAGTAAGTTTGCAAACCTTGTCGCTTCCTGTACTTACCTAACACTGATTGCTTAGTATTTACATGACTAGAACATTTAAGAAGAGAGAACCATTTACAATTAACATTCTTAGCTGTCATGCTGTTAACAAAAGGTGTCAAAACTGTTAAGTAGAAATCACAAGATTAATTTTTCCTTATCTACTGTGGTTGTATACAATAGTACAAATATCTTCAAGTCATTTAGCCTACCAAGAACTTATGTGATTTACAATAATTGTTTTAAAAGGAAAATAATTAAGAGAACTGTCAAAAATCACAAAGAGCAGTGAGAAAAGAAGGTCTATTAACTGGAGAAGGTTGGAATGAAGGGTGTGCACGAGCAGATCACTCTAGACTCCAGTCACATCTGCAAAAATCCAAACTGGCATTGGCACAATGAAGAGAAATGACATCCTGGATGATTACATAGCTACAGCATTAAATTTCCCTTCTGCTCTGGTATATACGCAGAAGAAAGATTCTGAAATGAACCTCTTAGCCCTATGATAGTCAGTACTATCTGCCACGGTGCTATTCTGTCAAGGCTTACTAACAATACACTTCTGAAACAGAACATACGAGGTGCTGAATAACAAAGACCTTCTGTCACTTTGAGATACATCTCACTGCCAAGGAGAGGCAAATATTCTGCTTCAAACTGTGAATCTGAATGATATGTTCTGGGCCTGATAAATTGCTGAACACGTTTATTTCTCTCAGTACGATAATCTTTCCTTAAAAGGACAATTAAAATTCACTGCAATCTCAACTATATAAAACAAACACCACAAAAATATTTGTTAATTATTCTATGGCATCAAATGTAATAAGCTACAGCACATTGAGTAAATATGCAAATCTTAAGAAAAGATAACAGGTTAGTCTTTCTGATGAACAGTCTCGTCCAAGTACAGGGCAGAAAAAAAAGAGAAACAGAACAAATCCAATAAATTCGTTTATTACAAACAACTCCAAGAATTTTCTCCCATCACTCAACTTGTTTATATCTGATACAAAATATTTATCGTTAACAATGGAGCAATATTAGAATCATAACACAAGAATCACAACCACAATATGTTCGAAAGATGTGTAATGATAAAACGAAGTTTTCTGTGCATTTCGGATGAAATTATTAAGTCCAAGAAAAAATTATATGCACATTTTTCCACAATGTCATTCCACTGAAGATTTTGATGTTACGATCGTACACCTTTGGCGTAAGTCTCGAATATGTGATGAGATCAGTGTTTAGTTCTAAATGATTATCACGATAACAATTTAGATTTTGCGGAAAATGCCACATACCATACGGCAACTGCAAGGACTGCAGCCATAAATTCTGAATTAACCCAAGGGCCGGTGTAAGCGCCTGGGTAATTCACAACGATTGTGACCAAAGGCTTCACTATCGATGGGTCTTCACCACTTCTGGCGGCTTTACGAAGAGCTGCATACCCTTCGTCATCGTACAGATTTACGCTATAGTCGCCTGTTCTTGCCTTCTTCACGTCTTCCGTCCAGCTGACTTGATATTTGTCGTCTCCAATCCTGGCGGCTGGCACGGTCCTTCCGTTAATTTCTGCGTACAGGGGGATTCCTTTCGCACCATTGCTGCATTTGAGCGTAAATTCCGCGACAAAGGCGACGTTTACCAGAACTGTAGCATCTGGAGTTGTATATGCAGATGCGGAAACTTCAGGTTTGGTACAAGATTCTGATAATGCTGAAGAAAACTGAGCCACTCCTAAAGCTAACAATAGAAGATAATTCACTGGAGCCATTGCTGTTCAACTAACAAATTAAACCGTACGTAGACGAGTCTGTATACAGACAAGCACACAACGCCACACCACTGCTAACGACCTACTTCACCGGCCAACAGATGTCTGCTAGCCACGTTTCTGTCACGTAAGGAATAAACCAAAGACTTTCGGTCCCATGAGTTGAAAGATAAAATTCACCCACACCATCATCGCCAGCTACACAGTCTAACATCTGTGGCCAGCTACCCATCGAAGTTAAAACGGTATAAAATGCAAAAACTGGAAACTACTTCTGAATACTATATTAATAAATAATTACATCGACAAACTACTTTGTCGTACATATAAATAAATAACCATTTCTTCCGCTGTCACTGTAGAGAAATCGTTAAATTTCAATATAATCGCGTTTTGTATGCCCCTTGTGAATTGATATCTCGTTTATTTACTCATTCATCTATACGTAGACAAATTTCTTTGTATGTCGTCACTGCACATAGAGATATACATTATTTATGGAAGAGGTACACCAGATGGGAAAAAAAAACAGGATACGGGATACGTAAGAAATTAATGGTACAGGAGGAGGAGGAGGAGGAGGAGTTTAGTGTTCAACATCCCGTCGACTACGAGATGATTAGAGATGGAGCACAAGCTCGGATTAGATTAGGGAAGGATGGAGAAGGAAAGCGGTCGTGCCTTTTCAAAGGAACCTCCCAGCATTTGTCTTAAGCAATACAGGGAACTCACAGAAGACCTAAATCAGGATGACCGGGCGAGGATTTGAACCGTCGTCCTCCCGAATGCGAGTTCAGTGAGCTATCTGCTAGGCTACCTCGCTCGATTTGTGGTACCAGAGTAGGCCTGTAAGATTTTATAGTAACTACGAATGTGACAGGTATCCCCAACTGAAATCCACACTAGTCCAGAAAACCCACATTTATTTTCCATATAAACACACCTTTCCCAACAAACAGGTTAAGCCCCCTACACATCGAAGCGAACACAAGCGAATGTGCATTCGCAAGTACTGCGTAGTAGACTTGGCCACTGTTTCTATGTTTCGATACAGTGTATCGATACCTGGAACTGTTTCAGTGTTTCGGAACGGCTATGGTTCACTGTTTCGAAACAGTGGTGTTTCATTCCGCCCCTGTCTCGGATCTCGAGCCAGACACAGAAACTGTATCGTTGTTTCAAAATAAGACTGTTTCAGTCCACCTGCGCCTGGAACGGACTAATTGTATCGAAACAGTGATGTTTCATTCCGCTCTGTGTCGGACGAGATTCGGGCTCGGCACAGGTACTGAAACACAACATACCACTTCATGAAACACTTTCAAGAGTGTCGAAATCTTTTGATAAGCAATAGCATGAAGCTTAAGATATCCGAAAATAAAGCTTCGTTTCTAGCTGACTGTCCTATTCCGAAATGGCGTAACATCTGCTTTATAAACACTAACCAAACAATAAAAAACGCATACTATTCGCATTCAAAATAATAAATATGTGAAAATCAGTTAAATTACACTTTTTTATAACATACGCTTCTCTGTTCATGTACAGTAATCATATTAAGAAACGCAAGTAAGACTACAACATTTCAAATAAAAAAAGGCGTAGAGTGACAGTTATTAGACATGTACATAAATTTGATGTAGGTATAATTGCAAGCAATCTGTTTGACATATCACTGATAGTGTAATGGTGAACGGGAAGCATCGTAAATTTATAGTATGGTTCGAAACACCTTGAAACACAAAATTTTTTTCTGTTATATTTTGTTATTTATTCGAATTATTTGGCATTATTTGTGAGTCTATAGTCACTGTGTCTATTATCCACAATGATTCCCTTTGTGTGCATGGAAATTATCAGGATGGGTGTATTAGCCATACTAATGGAATGTGGGAATCCCAGTAGCATATCTGTTGTTTCTGCAGTTTGCTCCCACCTCCAGTTCCGTTCGTGGTGGTTCTTCTGTCTTCAGCTAAGGCTTTCCTCAGCCAATTGAAAAGTATGAAAGTCACACGACACAAAAGCAGCGCATTTGCTGCAGGAAATACGAAACTGCCAAGACGCCTAAGTGATAGTTTCGTACTTTCTGCGTTATGATTAGCGCTCTCGCACCTCATTTGTGTTTATATGGACATACTTATACAGTAGACATTCAAGATGATAAAATGTGTAGGTTTATTAGATTACAAAACACAAACTGTTTCACTGTTTCGAAACACCGTATCGAAACACTACATTGTACTGTTTCATTTGTTTCGAAACATTTACGTGTTTCAGTTTGCCCATCTCTACTGCGTAGGGACTTCGCTTGCTCGCTCCATTGTTGGCTTCTACCTGCAAATAATCATTTACAGTAGAGCGAAAGGAAGAGAAAGCAAATGTGATTGTTATTTTTTTTCACGCTAAAACATTATCTCGGGAAAGTTACTTAACCTATTTTCTGTACGTCGTGATGGAGTAAAGAAACATACAATTTGGTTTATTTTGTATAGCGAACACGCTGTTTGTCATGAAAGCAAAACGTAGTACAGACAGAAAAACACGCCTGTCTGAATTTTCGCTTGGAAGAAGTGTTGGTTTGACAGTTATTAGTGATTTGCAGCTGTAACCATCACTTGCTTTGTTCCAAAACTTTACCCGAATGACGATGGATGATTTTCGCCTCTTCCTAGCCGCGACTGAACGGAATATTGCATGGCAAGACACAAATTACCGACGATCCATATCAACAGAAGAGAGGCTAGTACTAACGCTGCGATTCTTAGCAATAGTTGACAGTTACTCTGGCCTCAAATATCTATTTCCTAAATAAACCGTTCTCTTTCCCAAATAATTTCTGAAATATGTAGTGACATATGCGAAACACTTTCATAACGGTACAAGCGAGGGAGAGACAGGCTCTAAGAATGAACAATGTAGTTTAAAAATATACAAAAGATCAGTAGCAACTGTATTAGAGGGAAAACAGTTTTTATTTGTTCTGGTCCTGTATTTAAATTTCGAAAAATAGTACTTAAACAGTCATACTAAGACATACCTTAAATTCAAGTCACGAGAATGATCAGGTCTTTCATTTTACATTAATCTATGTTATTTGTTAATTTGGTGACATTCATTTTTTATAGCGGTTATATGGAACAAAGGAGTAACCGAAAAAGCAGGGCATAGATTATATTAGTAAGTTTGTGAACTCCGGTATCTGTCACTTATGCAGTAACTGTAGACGTGGAAGGGGAAGAAGAATACATCATATCACAGTGCTTTAAAGGCAAAGTACTTGGAACTATTTTTTCGTCGGCATCCATTCCCAAGGTTGTACGTTGTTTAGCCCTTTCACACCTAAAAGAAGGCAGGTAGTAGTTCATTTTCTTAACTCCCTCTGTTGGCACTGCCAACACTTTGGCAAATTCCTGGCAACCTTTTTTTTTATGCTATGGATCCTTAGGATCATACAAGCACTTGCGGGATCTGTACACTTCTATCAAAGTAAGTACACTTTCATCCAACCGATCTGCCACCACAAAAAAAACCACAATAATCAACACCAACTACAGCTCGCGCACAAAAATGGCACACAGCAGTGGAACAAGTGTACTGTGTCCATCACCGAAGCTAGCGCAAAAGTAGAGAGGACACGAACTTCCTTCGATGGTTCACTCTAAAAACAACACCCACTGAATCACAAGCGAACACTTGCGAATGCAAGTCGCAGGCAAGTGAACACCAAGTAAGAAGTGTTTACACCAGAGAGAATTCTCGTTCACTTTGGCTCGATCACTTGAGTTCACTTCGGTGCAAAGGGGGCGTTACAGTAAAACTGGGTGACTTGGGACAAAATTACGTACATTTATAGTTCTGTATTTTCGAGCTTTTAGTTTACATAACCAAAAGTTTTGCCCTTTGTTTGGTTTGCATATAACATCAGCTTTCTGTCTGAGGGCAATGTATTCTTAAATTAATAATGCTGGCAGCCAGGTATTATTTGTAAACAGGAAGTAAAATATCAACTTTGATGATTGTTCCGGAACTTTCTTTGATTTATTACATGAAGAATAATTTTCGAGGAGTATCTTCTAGGCTTGTCAAAGTGACATTTTTGTTAAAGTGTAAATCCTGGTAATTATTTATACTGATTGGGCACTTACCTTGGGAGATATGTGACAGTTTTTGTGCAGATATATCCTCATTCCTACCAAAGATTTTTAAATTTTATTGTAGCAGGAAATGCTATGTGTTTATGTTAAAAGAGCTAGTACACGCATAAATGCAAGCAGCAACGTAAAAAATTTGGAGGCCGTGGAGGCCCACGTCCCTACTGTCGCCATCCACCCCCACCGTCCTACCTTACCCCCACAGGCCGTTCTCCTACTCCGTGAATCCCGCCGTCTCTACCGTGCCTTCCTCCACACGCGTGACCCGGACACACTACGACGCCACCGGCAACTCCAGCGACACATTCGTAATTTGCTCATGGCTAAGAAACGCCGGAACTGGCGACAGACATGCACCCGTTTAAATACTACCCTACCTATCAACTCGTCCAAGTTCTGGTCGGCCTTCCGTCGCCTTA
Organism: Schistocerca cancellata; assembly: GCF_023864275.1. Taxonomy (NCBI): domain Eukaryota; kingdom Metazoa; phylum Arthropoda; class Insecta; order Orthoptera; family Acrididae; genus Schistocerca; species Schistocerca cancellata. The sequence goes on from NC_064630.1 coordinate 225,236,013, forward strand.
CCGGAACTAAGCCCTCCCCCTACTATCCTCTTCTCCATGATGATCACCCCTTCCCTGACGCCCTTAGTAAGGCCAATCACTTTGCCTCCTACCTGTCCGATGTGTTTTACATCCCCGATGATCCCCAGTTTGATTACTCCCTCTTCCCAGATATCCGCGATCGGACTGACACCTCTGTCCCTCCCCTCGCTCCTGGTTTCCAGTACTTGGACAACATTGCACACACGGAACTCAATACTCCTATCACTACACAGGATCTCATTGCTACACTCCGCACGAAACGCAACACCGCTCCTGGCCACGATCGTGTCACCTACCGTCACCTTCGTGAAGCTCCTGTCTCTTTTCTCTCCACCCTGGCCAGGCTCTACAATGTAGTCCTGTCCACCGGTTACTACCCCGACCTGTGGAAAACCTCCCGTATCCTCATGTTCCTTAAACCTGGCAAACCGCCGTCCGCCGTCTCCTCCTACCGTCCCATCAGCCTTACCTCGGTCTTCAGCAAGGTCCTGGAATCTATCCTCACCCGATGCATCCACCAGCATCTCCGCCAGCACCGCCTCCTTCCCGTTACCCAGTGTGGCTTTCGGCCGTCCTTCTCTTCGGACGATCTTCTCCTTCACCTCACTCATCTCCTTTCCGAACAGCTAAATTCCCGTCGCTCCGCAATCTTCCTCTCCCTTGACCTCGAACGCGCTTATGACCGCGTATGGCATTCCGGTCTCCTCTTCAAGCTCCAAACCTTTGCCCTTCCCATCAACTACGTCCGTCTGATCGGCTCCTTTCTCTCCCGCCGTCCTTCCTATGTCACCATCCATAACACAAATTCCTACACCTTTTTCCCCTCTGCCGGTGTGCCCCAAGGCTCCGTCCTCTCTCCCCTTCTGTACCTTTTGTACACGGCGGACATGCCGCAGCCATCACCCCCCATCCACCTTCTCCAGTTTGCCGATGACACCGCCTTCCTTGCCCTTGCCCCCACCCTGCAACGCTCCCAACGCCTTCTCCAATCCCATCTTGACCGGTTCACTGCTTGGTGCAACCAGTGGCTGCTCAAGGTCAATCCCTCCAAAACCCAGGCGATCATTGTAGGCAAAACCACCCCTTCCTTCCGCCTCCTTGATTTCTATCTCACCGTCTATGGCCGTCCTATCGCCCTCGCTCCCACCCTTAAGTATCTTGGTGTCACCCTCGACCGTCGCCTCTCCTGGACTCCCCATCTCCGGACAATCCAAGCCAAGGCACGCTCCCGACTCAGTCTCCTCAAGCTCCTCTCCGGCCGTACGTGGGGTCTGGACCCCTCCACCATCCTCCACACCTATAAATCCCTCATCCGCCCTATTCTTTGTTATGCCCATCCAGCTTGGATCTCTGCCCCCCCTACCTTTTACATATCCCTCCAAATCCTTGAATGCCATGCTCTCCGCCTCGCCTATCGCATCCGTCTCCCCCCCCCACGCGGATCATTTCTACGATCTCATCCCCTTCCCCCACCTTCTCCTTTTTCTTGAAAGGATACGGATCCTGTACACCTCCCGTAAACTTGATCCTCCTCACCCGCTCGTCTCCTCGATCCTCTCCCACCCCCGCCCGCTGCCGTGCCTGTCTTCCCACGTCCCACCCGGTCTCCATCTCTCCACCCTCCTTACGCTCTCCCAAGGTGGCTTCCGCCAACTCCCTCTCCCTGATGATGCCCTCCTCCCCTCCATCTACCCCTCCTATCAACTTTGACCCTGCCCCACCCCCCACTTCTGGTGTCCTTTCCTTTAGGCACCCTCCCTCCCTTATCTTCCCTTCTCTTTCCTTTTCCCCCATCCCCTCCCTCCACCCCTCTTCCCCCGGGCTTCCCCTCCCCCTTCCTCCCTCCCCCTATCTCCCCTGCCTGTGTCATCTCTGCTCTCCCCTCTCGCTCTTCCACTCCATTTCCACCTCCTCCTCTTGGCAGGTCCCCGGACTCGCACACGCACAGTGAACATTCGCGCGCCGGAGGTCATTGCCATCAGTGTCTCGTGTGTGCGCCTTCGTTTGTGTTTAGTGTATATTCGCCGTCACTGTTCACGTGTACCGTCGCCGTCATCCATGTTTTGTGCACCGTGTCAACTAGTGTCAGTGATGTTTTCTCGTCCAGCGTGAACGGCTCCGGGTGTTTTTTTCTTGTTTTTTTTTGTTTTTTAGTGTCTACATTGTTTTGCCCGCCGTTTTGTTTGTATTCTCTGTGCCCCCTCTATATATTACTTATTGTAACCTCAAGGCTGAAGAGCGGCGTACTCAGCTGCTGACAGCCCGCCTTGTGTAAGGTGATAAAAATCACAATAAAGAAAAAAAATAAAAAAATAAAAAAAAAAATTTGGATAAGGCTCTTGAAGATGCAAAAATGTGCCACGTAGCCTTCGTAAAGCAGCTGAGAAATATTGTATAGGAAATTACAAGCTTTCTCGTACACTTAATGGAAAACATAGTAGTAAAATTGGCGGACGAACTTCTCTCTTTGTCTTCAACATAAGAAGATACTTTTGTGAAAAATGTGCTTCAGGGATTCCCACTAACTGCTTACAACATCAGATTTTTAGTTAAATACTATCTTGACAGGGAAGAGAAAACCATCCCAAGATTCGGGAACAACATGCCTGTTGATGAGTGGGTGCGATCATTCCTGAATCGTCACAGTAATGTGCTGTCTGTGAGGTTAGCAGGCAAATAAAGCGTTGTCGAGCACAAGCCTCTCCGGAAATTATTAACATGTTTTTCGATAATTTTCAAGTTGAACTGCAGAATATGAAGCTGGCATCAGTCATCAACTTTTGTGAAACAAATTTATCAGATGATCCTGGCAGAAAGCATGTTCTGGTCAAAAGGGGTTGCAAGCACCCTGATTTTATTCTCAATTCTTCAAAGACCTGTACATCCCTCATGATGGCATGTGCAGGAGATGGCGATAGCCTACCTGTATTTAAAGAAGCAAGATTCCCACAGACATCATAGGTGACACTCTATAGTCTCACGTGTCTCAAACTGTAATGGCAAAATGCCGAGAGGAAGATATAAAATTTATTTGCCTGCCAAGGAACTCTACTCATATTTCTCAGCCTCTTGATGTATCCTTCTTCAGACCATTCAAGTGACACTAGTGTGAGATCTTGATGGAGTGGAAGATGAAAGGAAATAGAGAAGCAGTGCCTAAGGGCATATTCCCATCAATGTTTAAAAAAACCTGTTTCAAGAATTGAAGGCTCAGCAGGAGATATTACAAGGTCAGGATTTGAAAAATGTATCACTCCTGTCAATCACCAGAATGTACTGGCTCAAATCCCTTTTGCAGGTGCCAACAAAGTTAACACCAATGAAGACAGAAGTTCAGTTGAATAACAACTGGAGGGGAGTATGATTGACCTTTTGAAGAGGTTGCACTATGGGGGACACGGAAAATGGTACTATTTCTAAACAGAAGAAGAGAAGAATAGAGACTGAACCAGGCAAAAGTGTGTCAAATACTGAGCCTAATGAAGCATGACTGGATTTGAGTACTGGTGTGGCAGTGCAGAATGTGATCTGAGGATCCATTAATGAATTATGTTAATGGCAATGACAGCAACCTTTCATTTCCACAGGTTGTTCAACAGGAAAATGATGTTTCCTATGGAAGCATAGCTGAATGAGATTATCTGCTCATTGAAATTACTATAAAAAGTGCTTCTAAAAACTCCATCACTAAAAAGTGTTTTGTGGGAAAAGGAGTCACAATTTCTGAAAATTCTAGAGGTGACTCTAGGAAAGTTGTGAAATTTATGAGACAATATAAAAAAAGTTAGACACTTTTGTATGGCCTCAAGTGTATGATATGAGCTTTGTTTATCTTCATTAAATAAAGGCCTGCCTATTTCCACCCAACAACTTCTAGATATGGACTGATGAAATTTTCATCTAATATTATACTGTAAATTAAACTGTTCATGTTGCAGTGCAAATAAATTATTTTTTTAAAATTAATGTTATATTAATAAAAACATTTTACTGGTAACTTTATGATTGTTTAAGAATGTTATTCATGAGTATTATGACAAATATTTTTAAAAAATTATTTACATCCTGATTTTATTAAAATGTGAATGTTAAAATCAATTCAAGTTATACTATGTGTCTCATGTCACCTCATTGATGTTCTCACATGGTACATACATTAAACTTGAAGGTGATGAGGTGACATGAGCAGCTAGTTTTTTGTTTATTTGATAATGAATTATTTTACTCATAGTTTGAACATCAATTGGTAAAGTAAAAGAAGTGACTACACTTTTAGTGTACAAAAAAGGATATTTAATTGAAGTTATATATGAATACCACATTTGAGAAGTTTGGAAGTGTCCTAAGTCACCCCATTTTACGGTACATGACAAAATGAGCGAAAAATAGTAACCACTGAGAGATCAAACAAAACATTAAACACATGAATTAAGTAATTTTGCCCTTGCCTCACAGAGCGATAGATCAGGAACAGCAGAGGTCCCAGGACGCTTCCCTGGGGAACACCTGATATCACTTCAGTTTTACTCGATGATTTGCCGTCTATTACTACAAACTGCGAACTTCCTGACAGGAAATCACGAATCCAGTCGCACAACTGAGACTATACCCTATAGGCCCGCAGCTTGATTAGAAGTCGCTTGTGAGGAACGGTGTCAAAAGCTTTCCAGAAGTCTAGAAATATGGAATAAACTTGAGATCCCCTGTAAATAGCGGCCATTACTTCGTGTGAATAAAGAGCTAGCTGCGTTGCACAAGAACGATGTTTTCTGAAACCATGCTGATTACGTATCAATAGATCGTTCCCTTCGAGGTGATTCATAATGTTTGAATACAGTATATGTTCCAAAACCCTACTGCAAACCGACGTCAATGATATAGGTCTGTAGTTCGATGGATTACTCCTACTACCCTTCTTAAACACTGGTGCGACCTGCGCAATTTTCCAATCTGTAGGTACAGATCTATCGGTGAGCAAGCGGTTGTATATGATTGCTAAGTAGGGAGCTATTGTATCAGTGTAATCTGAAAGGAACCTAATCGGTATACAATCTGGACCTGAAGACTTGCCCGTATCAAGCAATTTGAGTTGCTTCGCAATCCCTAAGGTATCTACTTCTAAGGAACTCATGCTAGCAGCTGTTCGTGTTTCAAATTCTGGAATATTCCGTTCGTCTTCCCTGGTGAAGGAATTTCGGAAAACTGCATTCAATAACTCCGCTTTAGTGGCACAGTCGTCGGCAACAGTACCATCAGCACTGTGCAGCGAAGGTATTGACTGCATCTTGCCGCTTGTATACTTTACATACGATCAGAATTTCTTCGGATTTTCTACCAAATTTCGAGACAATGTTTCGTTGTGGGACCTATTAAAGGCATCTCACATTGAAGTCCGTGCCAATTTTCGCGCGTCTGTAAATTTTAGCCAATCTTCGGGATTTCGCGTTCTTCTGAACTTTGCATGCTTTTTCCGTTGCCTCTGCAACAGCGTTCGGACCTGTTTTGTGTACCATGGGGATCAGCTCCATCTCTTACCAATTTATGAGGTATGAATCTCTCAATTGCTGTAGCTACTATACCTCTGAATTTGAGCCACATCTCGTCTACATTTGCATAGTCAGTTCGGAAGGAATGGAGATTGTCTCTTAGGAAGGCTTCTAGTGACACTTTATCCACTTTTTTAAATAAAATTAAATTTGTTTCTGGTGGATTTGGAAGAAACGGTATTGAGCCTAGCTACAATGACCTTGCTCTTCATCTTCTTCCTCACTGACACTTGTATTCCCTTCATAATCCTCAACATCTGATTCTTTGTAATCCTCTGCAGCAGGTACCAAGAGGCCAACAACTTCTCATGCCAAGGTTTCCACTTTCCTCACAGATGGATCCCACAAAACAAAACAAAAAAAAATTAAATAAAAGAGAGGTAAGGGTCAGTTGTTGCCAGAGGTCTCTGGAACACGTCCTCCATATTTTTTCATGCTAGAAGACTTTCAGGCAAAGTTTAGGCAATATTACCTTATCAACTTGTTTGTTGATTCCTCCACATCTTCCGACAGCCAACCAATTGATCATACTGACAAAGCAATTACATGTTATCTGTCACTCAACAATCTATGTGCTCCCGTTGGCATATTGTACCACGAGTATTCTTTAACCATAATGCCCAGCTGTTGCAGTGGTGTAGCTTCAAAGCTCTTCTATGACAGTTTGATGCCTGCTCAAAATCACCTACGAAATTATATGAGAATGGTGAATTAGTTGTTTAGAAACTCCAGTTATTAAAGTAGATGTTGCAGTGTTTTTGAAGAAATGTCACACTGTGTTCCGTGCATTTTACCTACTATTCCTTGTTTTGGCATGTCAATCAGAAGTCCCAATTGGTCTTTAGAGACTTTTTCAATTTTGGGTTTCATTTTTGGTTTTTCGACTTTGCCTGTTTCCATACGTGGTTCACAGTTCTTTGTTAAACTTTGATGTGCTAAATGAATACAGCATTCAAAACACCCAGTTCAGGAGTGAAGACTTAAAATCCTAACTTCAGATGATAACGTTGTAGAGTTTCCTACCCTAGTTACATGGCCTCAGTTCACAAAAATTTATAATAATTCAAATGTTCCAGATGAATATGGTACTGAAATGAAATATTGCTCTTCTCATATGTACTTTATAACAACTTCAACATGTGAATTCCCAGAATTAGCATTTACAAAGGTAAACGAAAAACAAAATACACGGTGGCACCTGATGTCCATGGATGGCAAAGTTATTAAAGTGGAAGGGGATCAAGTTAAAACAATGCTCTCCTCAAGGTAATAGCAACAATGGTTTGTGACTATATGTGGGGTATTGACAGAGTATGGGCTGCTATATTAGCTGAACGTCAATATGACATAGGTTGTTTGAAATACAGGGCTGCATTTTGGATGGACATGCTGCAGTAAACTCTAAGTCCTCAGACAAAGATAGCTATAGATGGAGTCACAAATGATGGCAGTTGAGTTTAGGCTTGTTCTGCACACCTACGTCATGCATTCTCCGAAAGCCAATGAACGTTCAGTAGCATTGTGAGCACTCTGCTGTTGATGCTGTAGCTAATTCCAGCATTAAACGTGATCATAGCAAGTTGTTTAATGAATTTCTATTCCATTTGTTGTGAGTTGTCATTGCTTATAATGGAGATAAGTGATAAATTCTGCAGAAGCAAGTGAGAGACATAATTTGCAAGATATTCACTTTCTTCAAGCAGAAAGCACACACACGCATGTACCACAACTGTCATTTGGAATCGTCAATAATGCAATCCCCATCTGTGCCTTGACATGTATGAACTGCCGTCATTTGTGGATCGAACTTTAATAGGCCCAGGCTGCCGATATGTTCAGCACTGAACTAGACAACTGGTGATGTGGAGAGTGCCCATAGATTTGCAACTGCTAAGGCTGTGGTCAGCATACCCTTGTGCTGAGATGAGCAGAGAATCACCACTGGAATTAAAAAAAGACTGTCCACTGTGGCAGCTCTCCACCAATTTTTCTGAGTGTACAGCGTACCTCAGCCAAACAGTCCACTGGTCTCTATGGTGGACATCCACCAAAAGCCACAAAAATTTCTCATTTTCTCCCTCCTTGACACCAGATCTACATGGAGTCACCAAAAATTGTCCCTTCCAATGGCCAAGCTGCTCGTGCAAATTGCACAAATGGCTTACTTATAACACCACGCCAGAACTCTTGCCTAGACATGGCATAGCGATATTCTTCCAATGAGACATTTTGCTGCAAATATCTATGCTCTTCCTCACTAAACTTGGCACCAGAGGAATGTGCGTTCGCTCCACACCTGCAGAGGACAATGCTCTTCACAGAGCAACCATAAAGCTCAGCGCCCATCTATCGATCGCATACCTAAGATGGACAATATGTGTCCAGAATCCAGGCTGCTGGCCATTGTCCTGCTGAAGACCAGGCTGCTCGTGGATTGACTTTATGGTGAGAGGCCAACCCCTCCACTCACAAACAAAGGGGTCACACTTTTATAGAAGCCTGGACCCTTTCCTGGAAGAGCCTATGGCAGTTTTTTTGACTTCTGCCTTTCTAGCCGTGTCTCCCTGCAATCATCGCTGACATAGAAAAAAATCTAGTGGCACAACTATTTATTGCAAACTAAATCTGTCATTCCCTGTCATATCTACAATTACTTGTCCTGATAGCTTGCTATGTGCCAGTACTTAAGATGGCTGCAGTGCCTCTGCAGGGACTTTGAAATCAACAAGGGGTGAAAGATGACGTGCCCAGATGGTTGTTGCCTCTCACTTCCTCTGACTGGGTGACTTTTTTTTCACTTAGGAAATGTCGCACTTAGCTTAAAGTGGTGTGGCATGGAAAAGGTGAAAAAAATAAATTGCATAAACCCATTCTTGTTCGTTTTAACTAAAAGGAGAAATTGTGGAGAATGCTTTGCCAATCATCTGATTCTACTACAATCTAAGTATCACCCTACACAATACATATGCAAGTATGTCAATCAGCTCATCACTTTCACACTCATTCTCTGAACATGTGGGCTGGAGGCCATGTAGGAATCTGCAATGAATTAATTGATGGACCTCCTGGTCACAGTAAATTCTTCTACCAAACACCTTTTTTCTTGACAATCAAAGTCAACATGGGTACACAAACGTGTCAACAAGGTAACACTCATTCACTTATTGAGGTCAGCATTATAATTATTTCAGTACATCTGGACATATTACATTTACAAAAATACTGAAACCCTTTGGCAATGATTCCCTGAAAAATCCAAATTGGTACAAAATTTATCTTTGACTGAAGGTCCTTTCATACCAAATACTTTACACAAATGCTATATTGTAACTCCACTCACCCCACATTCACACACAAATAAACATCTTGCAACAAAATAATGAAGTATAGGTTACCAAACAGTGCAAAGAATAGTGAATAGTACATGTGAACATTATTTGTCACTGTTTCACATGTGAGAAGGAAAGCATAGATGTGTTAGATAAAGAACAAGATTTACTTAAGAGACAATGTGGTTACATTGTATTTAATACAGACTATTATTATTATTTCATCAATTGGCATCACATCAGTATCCTGGGCATGGGAATAAATATACTAACACATGAGGTTTTCATCACTAAACAGACAACACTTGTTTTGTTTCTCACTCACTTCTAGCTGTCAAAGAAAGTTGCACATTGATGCAGTGTCAAAGGGAGAGAGCAAATACTACAGGCAGAGGCAGGATTATCTGCATTTGGACCACAGTGTGTGATACATTCATAAGCAGTGCCAGACATCCTTCCTTCAGATACTGAAGTTGGCTTGACTGGACCATGTGGATCTCGGCAGAGGTGGGGCCACAAGTGGCATCGGCAAGCAGTGAGACCAATGATTTGAGAGGCAGCATGAAAGGATCAGTGTAGGAGCTCATTGACAATGGCATGACTGAGGGCTTGTTATTTCATGATGATGTCATTGGCCCTGTCTGGGAGATTGATGTTACTTTCAACTGTCAGATGACAGTGAGAAGGAGTGTCAGTAGGCAGGGGTGGCTGGAATAGTTCTTGAGGTGTCAGGATATTACCATTCAATTTGATAGATGTGTTGATAGTGGTGATCAAAACGAATATCATTATGGTTGATAGCAAGGCATTCTTCTCCCAAGAAGGAAACTGGATACTACAGGAATTCTATTCCTAGCACAGATCTAAGTAATAATTACAGACTGGCTGAATGATCACTTGCATACACTCTTGGCGTAAGGATGTAATGCTGTGTTTATCTTCAACTCATTCTAGCTGCTGTTCCTACTGTGGGCTTTGGAGGAGAAACCAGTCTACATTAGAGCCCTGTCTTGTCGCCACTCCTCACTCACTCTGGTGGTGAAAGGACTGGTGCATGTCTCACCACTCATGCACACACCAGTCTGTCTCCCATCATCTTAGCCGCAGATAAGAATCTGCCGGTGACTTGGTTAGGTATACAGCTGTGGGCTGCGGCCATCATTCAGTAGGCTGGCCAGGTAGCACTGTGGCCATCTACCCTCCAGGAGCGTTGCTTGTTGCAGAGGCTTCTGTGTGTCACCAAACCCCCGCCCTGTGGGATTCCTGCCTAACTCTCCAGGAAATTGGGTGCTTGTTGACTTTTTATGTTGCTCCTGGGTGGCACCTGGACAAACCTTTTGCATGCTGCATAAGCAATCAGTCTCTTCCAACTCATATATATAACATAGATCATTACACGTTGATTACTAACAAATAAATTCCTCAAAGGAGAATCAGATACATGCTTCCATAATTTCACTTACACCTAGTTGTACATTATATTATTAAATTGGTGCACAAGTGAAAGTTTTTACATCCTACACATAACAACACTTAAAGTAAAATGTGATGTGGGAGTAACTGTGTGTGGCATCAGCATCCAATAATTGGTTAGACCTAACAATGCTCTCTACTAGCCCAATATGGGTCAAAATGACCACAATCTGACAATCCAATAGCCTACCCATCACTGTTGAAGTATTAGTGCCACGAATAAAAAAAATGTAAAAAATGTAGCTCCTCTGACCATTAAGCATGGCAATTTAGCCTAACATGCACAAAATCAGCTACACATAACACTAGTTGGGATCCCAATTACACATAAACCTTGGTCCTTCTGCGAAAAAGAGAGAGCACACACAAACAGGCACACATACAAAAAAATAAAATAAAATAAATTATCCTTCAGTGCATAATTACTGACTAAAGTAGACATATCATGTGCCTCCAGTTTACTGTGATGTGGCTACCTCGTTGAAGTGACCCTTTGCAAATAAGCTGACGGTCTCCTCGACATGGTTTCCCCCTTTTTTCTCTTTGAAACCCACACAGCTATGATAACCAAATACTTCACATTTCTAATTCAATTAGATAAAACACAGTGATCAGACATCAGACGCATAACCACGTTCATTTGTGCAGAACAGTAAATGATGCTCCTTCCATCGGAACCTAACTGTTGTATTTCTCCTCTTGGTCCATGTATTTCTTCGTCCTTCGTTTAGTGGGGTCAGAACTAATGGCACCCTACACTCAGTGTGCGATAAACGACATACATAGTGAGAGAGAGAGAGAGAGAGAGAGAGAGAGAGAGAGAGAGAGAGAGAGAGAGAATGCCTTGCACCTGTACTGAGATGTGGGGCATTCACAGACCTCTTACACATCAGCAAAAACTGAAAAGGAACCACTCTTTTTGGGGGTACCAAGCCCTTTAGGCTCACCTCGAGTACACATGCCCCACAGTGCAGATACATCAAAACACCCATGAGAGGAAAAAGAACAGAGGCACATAGTGCCTCAGTGGCGTGACCATACACATTGTCACAAAAAGAAAAATCAATCACACTATCAGCGAGAAATGATGTAGTCTTGTCCTTTCAGCTCATCTAGATTAATACACACATCCCTTGTACAGGCACAACCAAACACATGCATGGAAATGTAAAGCACAACACCTCAATGGAGTGGACAAACACACAAGGAACACAACGCTGCCTCTCAGTGGAGAGATGACCAAGTTGTGGAATCTAAACAGTTTGGAACAGGGAGTGTGGATCAGGGCAAGAAATTCCCTTATGTAACACTCAATGTGAATAGAATGTAATGTTACAGCTCACTTTCCTGAATTATTTCTCCATAAAAGTAACAACAATGCCGCCTGACTTTGATTTCTGTAGCCTTGTGGCAGCCTCAGACAGCAGGACAGCAATTGCTGACAACACAGACAGTGGGCGGACATTCGTCCATGTGCATCCCTGGGCAAAAGTACCATTGGGCCAAAGCACAGCAATGATGCAGTGCCGATAGGCATGCGGGAGACATCAGTGTGAGCTAGCCACTGTTACTCATCAAACGTCTGCATCGTTACGCGATCTTGTCAGCCGCGGTCCACATGAGTTGAGCAGGATGCGTGCTCCCCACCACTGTGTACGCAAATTGGACAGCCACACTCACTCACTATGTTTCTCACTCCTGCAAATTACATGACATTCGTGAGATGAGAGAACATTCACATGCTCCACTGGACATCCGTCCATTGTCTTCTTCAGCCATGAGTATGTACTGTACACTCGATCACTAAGGAGTGTGTACACTCTGGGATTAGTGGTCGAGCTGTTCATGATGGCCACACCATCGTCTACATGGATATTTCCATTGTAATTATTTTAACTTTTCGGTATATGTATATTTCTGTAAATAAATGTGTTGTGCATTACCCTTGCTTACAGCTTGGACTTAAAGCGTGGGTGTGGCAGTAAGCTGGCCCACAGTATGACTGGTTTGAAAGCAGAAAAGAACAACGCATTGCCCTTTTCAGTGGTGACCCCAAAGTTATTGCTTGTAGGCAAAACACGTAGTGATGGACTAGATCGTCTTGAGCAACCAGGAATCGAGAGTGGACTCACTTTCGAATCATAGCATATAAGCTTTCACGGCTTCTTCATTAATTAAAACTTCCGGGCTGAATTGCCGTGGTCCATGTATAAAACTTCTTCTCCTTCCTGACGTTTCGTTGTTGGCTGCGGGCAACATCTTCTGAGGTCACTGACTCACCTCAGAAGATGTTGCCCGCAGCCGGCAACGAAACGTCAGGAAGGAGAAGAAGTTTTATATATGGACCATGGCAATTCAGCCTGGAAGTTTTAATTAATGAATCACTTTCGAATGTTTCTGCATTTGCCTGTAGTCTCGCACAGACAATATTTGGGCCTCGAACATTTATTCTTTCTGTATGTGTTTTCTTTGCCTATATCTTGGTACTTTTAGTGTGTCCCTTTTGCGTGAGAACTTAGTGTAATAGTCCAATGGCGAGTATGGAGGATCTTCAAAGGTAACTAAAAGAGCTGTTTGCACTTAATTGGTTGCTGGAAAGCAAGCTGCAAGCACAGCCCACAAGCACAGACTCCACCCACCCAGAGCCAGCCCATGAAAATTCATGTACCACACTGCCCCCCTCTGCTAATGCTAGAGCAGTGACCAGTGGTGGACATGTGTTGGTTAGGCTGCCCCCATTTTGGCTCCATGACCAATTCACGTGGATTAGCCAAGTGGAGGCAGTTTTTCTTAGTAGCAATGTCACATGTGTCCTTGCGAAATTTGGACATGTGGTGAGCCAACTGGACCACAATTACGCAGCTGAACTATGGGACATAACTACCATTCTGCCTAAGCAAACCTCCTACAAGCGGCTTAAGGATGAGTTGATACACGGATTTCATCGTCCAAGGAGCAGTGAGTAAAGCAACTGCTGCGCCAACAAGAATGCAGTGACCGAAGGCCTTCGCAGTTCCTGCGCCCCCTATAAAGCCTTGTGCAGTATTACACTGTTTCAGATTCACTGTTGTGCACTATCTGGGGCTGCAGCCTCCTCACCCAGATGCAAGCAGTGATAGCCACACAGACCTACAAAGAGTTAGACGCCTAGTGGATCTGGCGGACTGGGTGCACAATGCGCTGGCAACGGCAGTAAGCACGGCATCCACAGTTGCCTATGAGCCTTCACACCAGCCTCTTTCACTCTGTGGCAACACACGTTCACCCAGCCCCAGCAACAGACATCGACCCTCAGCACTTGCAGAACTTGGCCACCCAGATGGCAGCAATCAGCACACAGCTCAGTCAGTTAACTCACTCTTGGCAAGAGGGCAGCAGGCACTGCAGCTGCAGCAGACCAGGTTACATGTGGTGTGGCTCACGTGGGTGGCACCACAGCAACAGCTTCTTTAACAGTACCCCACTGACATCAGAGCAGACTCCAAGTGACATCTGTTGGTATAACACCCGTTTCAGCACCAAAGCAACCAAGTGCCCCATTCCTTGCTCACACCCAAACATCAGCTGCAACCGGATGTAAATGCACCTGGCTACAGTGCTATATCAAAACATCTGTTTGTGGCAGAATGGAGTGAGGGCCTAATGTACCTGGTAGACAATGGGTCGGATTTATCGATTTTTCCCAAAAACATGTTAAAAGATCACAGGCAGGCCAAATCACTGTGCCTCACCACAGCAAAAAATTCTGTCATAAAAACGTAAAGAATATAGAATAACATCTCTCATACTTGTTAAAAAATAATCTTCTCATTTAGCTGCTGCTCTATATTTTTTTCTCAACTTGGTTAATAAAGTCAAAATGCCAGGATCCATATCTTCAGAAATCATGATGGGATGTCCACTCTTCCCTGTCAATGACTTTCCCTGATTTTCAGTGATCACTTTAAAATCATTGGACAGATGATCTTAAATCAACAGAAAGATCTCTTTTCTTGAAAACTAATTTTTGAAACCTGGTATACCAGATGACCCTAAAATACAAATACAACTTAATATTCCATTTATTTTATCCTTTTTCTATGTAGCAAATACTTCACAATGCTGTAGACATTGATTAATATCTTATGTTGACACACTTAAATGGAAATTAATCACTTGTAATGACATTTTACAAGATTATTATTAATAGTTACTATTTTTTCCTAGTACACAGTGTATATACTGGAATAAACTACACAAAACATTAGTGTGATAATTGAACCTGAAATTCAACGTTCAGAAGAAGTAGTCACTTGTAAGACTGAGATTCAATTGTATCAGCATTACTCTAGCCAATCTATTAAACAAAACTTCTTAACTCCAAACTTTTCTTTATTTATGGCTGCTTTCTCGGGATTCTGACTCACTCCATATCAGTATGTTCAGTGTAGCCTCTGTGCATAAACTGTTGAACCATATCATGGTCATCTGATGCCATTCTGTAGTGTTTTTGTCCCGGTGGGCTGGTTCAATTATTCGATCAAGACCATTACGTGATGGGCATGCTAATCAATGATGAACATGTTGTTGCACCATTAAAGTAAATTCTATGGACTAGTGTAAGGTGGTCATAGTGGAGACCATACACTGACATCATAGAACCAGACATTTATGAGGTGCATATATCCTCATGGATGATAACAGGCTTCTCTCTATGAAGTTATGGTGATTTTGGTCAAAGTTGAGCCATTCTGTGTTGTTCTAGGTTGAAGATTACCATCATCTCAGGCTCTGTACTGGTTTCACAGAAAGGAGCTCTACTGGTAGCCTTAGCTGTTAGCAGTAAACCAGTTGGGCTGCTGAACAATCTAGGTCATCCTTAATCACAGTTTGTAGACTCAAGAGAACCAATGGTAATGCATCAGCCTGTTTCTCCCTGATGCACACTTAGGCTGCTTTAAGGGTTCTATGAAATCTTTCTACCATCCTGTTGCTGGCCAGATGGTAGCTGGTGTTTCTTAAATGTGTGCAGCCACGCACATGTAAAAGTCTTGAAAAAGCATTGATTCAGTCTTCCTTCTGTGGTCTGTCATTATAACTTTTGGCACACAAACTTCACAATCCAGCCTGCAAATAAGGCCCAGCTATTGTTTTCGCTGTCGTGTCAGCTACTGGAAAGGCTTTGGCCAATGTGTGAATCTGTTGACCATCATGAGTACATAGTTATTTTACCCAGAGCATGGAAGTGACCTGGAATGGTCAATATGAATACACATGCAGCAAGCTGTTGACATATTGAAGGTTCACAAAGCTACTGACACATGATGACCAATTTTACATTGTTGGCGCCTTCTGAAGCTTGTTCCCAATGGTGGCAATCCCTTTTTATTCCTGACAACATGACTTTCTTCATACTAAGTCCGATGGCAACTCGCATGCCGGGATGCACCAAGTTGTAAAAAGTGTCAAAACCTATGTACCAATATTTCTGTGGTATTAACAGCTAAGTGTTGAGTTACACCATAAAGGAGTTCTGAGTTCTTGCACATACATGGCGACAGACTGAGGCTGTGTGTAGTGTCTTCCTGCAGCCACTTCAAATCACTGTCCGTTTCTAGTTCCACTGCAAGTTGTTGCCAAGGAACGGCTTTTATGCTGGCACAGCACTGGAACCACATTACTGCTGACACTCAAAGATGCATGGTCACTGAACACTGTAAAATGTTTCCTTTCTGCAGAGTCTTTGAAATGTAGCATGGCAGCATAAATAGCATAAAGTTCCCTGTCAATGCACTCCACTTCTGCTGCACTATTGCAAGTAACTGCTAAAAGAATGCCAACAGCTGCCACTCCCCAATGATTAACTGTTGCAGTGCAACACCAACAGCTAACTAGTTTGCATCCACCATTAAGATGTTCTGCACATCATGCCTGGGTTAGCAAAACTATGTGAGTCACATATTTCTTTATATTCTTGAAAATTTCCGGTAATTGTGGTGTCCATTTGACTTTCCTTCAGCGCAATGTATACTTCCCTTTCAATAGGTCCATCAGTGGACTTTGAAGTTCAGCCATATTTGGCATATCTCTACAGTAGTAATAGATAATTCCAAAGAATCTTCACAGTTCTTTGAAGATTTGTGACACCCACTCATTCTGAAGAAAGTGTAATGCTCACAGCAGACCCAAAAAATTCATATTGTTCTTGTGTAAGAGGCACTTCTCTGGGTTTATGACAATGTCAAAGTGCCTAAATAATTGAAACAGTAGTTGGAGGTGCATTTTATGTTGATCTTGGGACTCCGAGAACATCAAAATATTGTCCATCTAATGGAAGTGGAAATCTAAGCTGTGGAGAACTTGATGAATAAAGCTTTGCCATGTCTGCGCCATGTTTTTTAAACTGAATGGCATGTAGTCGGAGTACTTTATTCTTCTTCTTCTTCTTCTTCTGCTTTTACGGCCTCATTGGACCACTTCAGTCAATCATTTCTGGTCCTCTTCTTTGGTATTTTCCCCTTCCGAGTGGCCCAGTATCTCTTCATTCGTTCTGATGCTTTTCGTCGTTCCTCATCTGTAAATACCCTTTTCATTGTATGTCGTTTGTCAATTTTTGGTGTAAATCTTATTTCTGTGTGCCTCAACTTCTTTAAATTTGGTGTTTTGTTCTGCAAATCATCCAGAGTTATTTCCAGTTCTTCCATATCCTCTCTTATTTCCTTAAGCCATCCTCCTTGTTTTTTCAATTTCCAGAGTTTCTCAATAATTTTTCTTGATAATCTGGTTTCTGGTGTCCTCAG
Source organism: Schistocerca cancellata (assembly GCF_023864275.1). NCBI lineage: Eukaryota > Metazoa > Arthropoda > Insecta > Orthoptera > Acrididae > Schistocerca > Schistocerca cancellata. Next base: position 225,253,161 of record NC_064630.1, read on the forward strand.
AATGTGACCACAAAAAGAGATCCTTTTCTTTCGTATAGTATTGGTGATGGGCTCCAGTTCTCTGTATACCACTTCATTTGGAACTATCCACCATTGCCCAGCTTTTTGATATTTCTTATTTATGCATGTTCTAGCAATTCTTCTCTCTACTTTTAGAATTTTGTCAATTCTGTTTTTCTGGGTGACTTTAAAAAGAGTTTCACTTCCGTATGTAACCTCTGGTTGAACCACCGTCTTGTAATGTTTTAATTTTGTTTTAATTGATAGACATTTTTTATTGTACTTAGACCATTTTAGTTTTTGAGCTTTTATCATTTTATTAGTTCTTGCTCGCCATGCAGGTTTCTCGTCCAATTTATGTGTTATAATTTCACCCAGGTATTTAAATTGTTTCACTATTTTAATTTCCCTATTGTTCACTGTGATGTGATCTATTACAAATGGATCCGTTACCATTATTTCAGTCTTTTCAAATGATATCTGGAGTCCTAATTTTTGTGCTATATTTTGTAAGCATGTTATTTGTTTCATGGCTTCCTGAATATTATTAGCTAGTAATGCTAGGTCATCAGCAAATCCCAAGCAATTTAGGTTTATTTTATCTTTCTTAGTTCCAATTTTAATATTCATAGGATTTTCCTTGTACCATTCTCTCATTACATATTCAAGAGCACAATTGAATAGCAATGGTGATAAACAATCTCCCTGTCTCAACCCTGTTCTAATCGTAAATGGTTCAGATATTTCTCCTCTAAATTTTACTTTGGATTTGGTGTTTGTTAAGGTTAACTGTATCATTTTTATTAATTTAGGATGAAGTCCAAAATTCCTTAATATTTTCATCATTGAAGATCTATGGATGCAATCATACGCCTTTTTGAAATCTACAAAGGTTATGACTAGTTGTTTTTGCCTTCTTTTGTAGATATCCATAACTAACTTCAAGGTGATTATCTGTTCTGGGCAGCTTCTCCAGGATCTAAATCCTCCTTGATATTCTCCCAGTTCCAGTTCTAGTTGATCTTTACAGCGGTTGTATAGTATTCTTGCCATGATCTTATACGTGCAGTCCAAAAGGAAAATTCCTCTATAGTTTGTCTGGATTTGATTTTTCTCCTTTCTTATGTAATGGATGTATTATAGCAGTAGTCCAATTTTCTGGTAATTTCTCTTCATTCCAGATTTTTACTATGCATTGGTGTAATGCTATCTTTACTGGTTCTGCTGCATATTTCCAAAGTTCAGCAAATGTTTGATCTTCTCCACTTGCTTTGTAGTTTTTGAGTTCTTTCAAAGCTCTGTAGACCTCATTAATTGCAGGTGGATTTATATTTTCTGCTGGTGTTTTAATTGGGGTTTCTGTGTTTATCTGAAGAAGTTCTGGGGGATCTTCACAATTTAGTAACTTATTAAATGTTTCTGCTAGAATTTCTGTATTTTTACTATTGCTATGGGCTAGGTTATTATCTTTATCTTTTAACATTAATGTTGGAGGATCATATCTTTGTAATTGTCTGCCAAATATTTTGTAAGTCTCTTGAGTTTGTTTTTTCACTATTTGTTTCTATCATTAGAAGTATATCTTTTTGGTACTGACGTTTAACTCTCCTTATTACTTTTTGTGTTGTCTTCCTTTGTTTTGTGAGTTCCAAATATGATTTTTCTGTTTTTTCATTTTGATGCCTTAACCAGGCTTGGTGTCGATCCAACACTGCTTCATCACATTCATCGTTCCACTTTATTATTATACTATATATATACACTCCTGGAAATTGAAATAAGAACACCGTGAATTCATTGTCCCAGGAAGGGAAAACTTTATTGACACATTCCTGGGGTCAGATACATCACATGATCACACTGACAGAACCACAGGCACATAGACACAGGCAACAGAGCATGCACAATGTCGGCACTAGTACAGTGTATATCCACCTTTCGCAGCAATGCAGGCTGCTATTCTCCCATGGAGACGATCGTAGAGATGCTGGATGTAGTCCTGTGGAACGGCTTGCCATGCCATTTCCACCTGGCGCCTCAGTTGGACCAGCGTTCGTGCTGGACGTGCAGACCGCGTGAGACGACGCTTCATCCAGTCCCAAACATGCTCAATGGGGGACAGATCCGGAGATCTTGCTGGCCAGGGTAGTTGACTTACACCTTCTAGAGCATGTTGGGTGGCACGGGATACATGCGGACGTGCATTGTCCTGTTGGAACAGCAAGTTCCCTTGCCGGTCTAGGAATGGTAGAACGATGGGTTCGATGACGGTTTGGATGTACCGTGCACTATTCAGTGTCCCCTCGACGATCACCAGTGGTGTACGGCCAGTGTAGGAGATCGCTCCCCACACCATGATGCCGGGTGTTGGCCCTGTGTGCCTCGGTCATATGCAGTCCTGATTGTGGCGCTCACCTGCACGGCGCCAAACACACATACGACCATCATTGGCACCAAGGCAGAAGCGACTCTCATCGCTGAAGACGACACGTCTCCATTCGTCCCTCCATTCATGCCTGTTGCGACACCACTAAAGGCGGGCTGCACGATGTTGGGGCATAAGCGGAAGACGGTCTAACAGTGTGCGGGACCGTAGCCCAGCTTCATGGAGACGGTTGCGAATGGTCCTCGCCGATACCCCAGGAGCAACAGTGTCCCTAATTTGCTGGGAAGTGGCGGTGCGGTCCCCTACGGCACTGTGTAGGATCCTACGGTCTTGGCGTGCATCCGTGCGTCGCTGCGGTCCGGTCCCAGGTCGACGGGCACGTGCACCTTTCGCCGACCACTGGCGACAACATCGATGTACTGTGGAGACCTCACGCCCCACGTGTTGAGCAATTCGGCGGTACGTCCACCCGGCCTCCCGCATGCCCACTATACACCCTCGCTCAAAGTCCGTCAACTGCACATACGGTTCACGTCCACGCTGTCGTGGCATGCTACCAGTGTTAAAGACTGCGATGGAGCTCCGTATGCCACGGCAAACTGGCTGACACTGACGGCGGCGGTGCACAAATGCTGCGCAGCTAGCGCCATTCGACGGCCAACACCGCGGTTCCTGGTGTGTCCGCTGTGCCGTGCGTGTGATCATTGCTTGTACAGCCCTCTCGCAGTGTCCGGAGCAAGTATGGTGGGTCTGACACACCGGTGTCAATGTGTTCTTTTTTCCATTTCCAGGAGTGTATATATACCTGTCCTTTTTTCCCCCTAAGGTAAGTCTTTCCGCTCCCGGGGTTGGAATGACTCCTTACCCTCTCCCTTAAAACCCAAATCCTTTTGTCTTTCCCTCTCCTTCCCTCTTTCCTGACGAGGCAACCTTTGGTTGCGAAAGCTAGAATTTTGCGTGTATGTTTGTGTGTCTATCGACCTGCCAGCGCTTTTGTTTGGTAAGTCTCATCATCTTTCTTTATATATATATATATATATATATATATATATATATATATATATATATATATATATATTTAAAAAGAAAGATGATGAGACTTACCCAACAAAAGCGCTGGCAGGTCGATAGACACACAAATAAACACAAACATACACACAAAACTCTAGCTTTCGCAACCAACGGTTGCCTCGTCAGGAAAGAGGGAAGGAGAAGGAAAGACAAAAGGATTGGGTTTTAAGGGAGAGGGTAAGGAGTCATTCCAATCCCGGGAGCGGAAAGACTTACCTTAGGGGGAAAAAAGGACAGGTTTACACTCGCACACACACACATATCCATCCACACATACACAGACACAAGCAGACATGTCTGCTTGTGTCTGTGTATGTGTGGATGGATATGTGTGTGTGTGCGAGTGTAAACCTGTCCTTTTTTCCCCCTAAGGTAAGTCTTTCCGCTCCCGGGATTGGAATGACTCCTTACCCTCTCCCTTAAAACCCAATCCTTTTGTCTTTCCTTCTCCTTCCCTCTTTCCTGACGAGGCAACCGTTGGTTGCGAAAGCTAGAGTTTTGTGTGTATGTTTGTGTTTATTTGTGTGTCTATCGACCTGCCAGCGCTTTTGTTGGGTAAGTCTCATCATCTTTCTTTTTAAATATATTTTTCCCACGTGGAATGTTTCCCTCTATTATATTCATATATATATATATATATATATATATAAAAAGAAAGATGATGAGACTTACCAAACAAAAGCGCTGGCAGGTCGATAGACACACAAACAAAGACAAACATACACACAAAATTCTGGCTTTCGCAACCAACGGTTGCCTCGTCAGGAAAGAGGGAAGGAGAAGGAAAGACAAAAGGATATGGGTTTTAAGGGAGAGGGTAAGGAGTCATTCCAATCCCGGGAGCGGAAAGACTTACCTTAGGGGGAAAAAAGGACAGGTATACACTCGCACACACACACATATCCATCCACACATACATAGACACAAGCAGACATTTGTAAAGGCAAAGAGTTTGGGCAGAGATGTCAGTCGGGACGGAAGTACAGAGGCAAAGATGGTGTTGAAAGACAGGTGAGGTATGAGCGGCGGCAGATTGAAATTAGAAATTAGCGGAGATTGAGGCCTGGCGGATAGCGAGAAGAGAGGATATGCTGAAGGGCAAGTTCCCATCTCCGGAGTTCTGACAGGTTGGTGTTAGTGGGAAGTATCCAGATAACCCGGACGGTGTAACACTGTGCCAAGATGTGCTGGCCGTGCACCAAGGCATGTTTAGCCACAGGGTGATCCTCATTACCAACAAACACTGTCTGCCTGTGTCCATTCATGCGAATGGACAGTTTGTTGCTGGTCATTCCCACATAGAACGCTTCACAGTGTAGGCAGGTCAGTTGGTAAATCACGTGGGTGCTTTCACACGTGGCTCTGCCTTTGATCGTGTACACCTTCCGGGATACAGGACTGGAATAGGTGGTGGTGGGAGGGTGCATGGGACAGAATTTTGTGTGTATGTTTGTCTTTGTTTGTGTGTCTATCGACCTGCCAGCGCTTTTGTTTGGTAAGTCTCATCATCTTTCTTTTTAAATATTTAAATATATTTTTCCCACGTGGAATGTTTATGTTTCCCTCTATTTTTATATATATATATATATATATATATATATATATATATATATATATATATATATATATATATATAATTACGTTTGAGAATATGTCTGTTTGCAGTCAATGACACTAAAACTCTGTGCTAAGGCAATAGCATAGTTAAAGTCTGCCACTTGAAGAACTGGATATTTATCTGGCACTGTATTGGTGTTAAGTACTCTGTAGTTGATACATAGGTGCTTCTTTAATACTGTGTGGATTGGCAAAGCCCACTGGTTATTGGAGGGTGCTACTACATCTTCTTCTATTTGTCTCTCAATGTTTGTCTTTGACACCACAAATTTTCCAGGAGTTAGTCTTTTTGGTTTAGCAGTGCGCAACAGGCCCACTGAGGTCTGAATTTGGTGCATAGTGTCATGTTTGCATTATCAAGCGGATGTTGTCTCCGATGAGCTCTCTGAAAACTCTTGAATGATGTGCTCAAAAGGCGAGTTATTTCCAAGAGACACAGGAGCCTTCCCTTGTAGAGGTCTGCAGCCACCCGAAAATGGTGTAGGAAATCAACTCCTATAAGAGGCTCGATGACATCTGCCACAATGAAATCCCATTGAAACAACATGTTCACACCAAGGTCCAATTCAAGACTTTTTTGCTATAAGCCTGAATGCATGAATAGTTGCTGGCTCTCAACAATTGCTTGTTAGGTGAGCGGCCTCCTTTGAAGCAAAATCATGAGAGCACACTACAGTCTGACTCTGTGTCTACCAGAAACGTGGTTTCTGACAGTTTGTCAGTCACAAACGAACACCTTGAAACTGTTCCTCGTGATGTTACAGGTAAATTCTTGGCAGTCAGGGGAAGAGAATAATTTGCTTCTGGATGCTGTGTAGTTAAGGTAGATTGCTGTGGATTTTCTAGCTGGATTGGAGAGTCCGAGCTGGGGTTATTCAAGCTGTCAGCTCAGATAGTGTTCACTGTTTGGGGTGTCACCAACATAGGATTTTATGGTAACTAGGAATGCGAGAGATATTCCTAAGTGAAATCCACACTGATCCAGGAAACACTTTTATTTTCCATGTAAAAATACTCTTAACAATGAACATATTACTCAAGCAAAGCGCTAAAAAAAAAAAAAAAAAAAAAAAAAAAAAAAAAAAAAAAAAAAAAAAAAAAAAAGAGAGAGAGAGATCAAACTCGTGTGTTAAATTATCTGTCCTTGTCTCACAGATTATCACTGAATTACATATGGCAACATGATAGGAACAGGAAGAAACTGATTCAAACAAGAGAATGAATCACAAGACTTCTTCGATAAAACACCAGTTTTAGATTACAAGTAAAATCTACATCTACTAGCCACTGTGAAGTACATGGCAGAGTGTATGTTCCACTGTACCAGACTACCAGTTATCAGGGCTTTTTCCGTTCCCTCCATGTACAGAATGCAGCAAGAATGATTACTTCAGCTCCTCTGTGCATATTGTAAACAGTTTTACCTTGTTTTCAGGATCCCTATGTGACTGACCGTAGCTGGTAGTAATACACTCATAGATTCATTGCTCAAAACTGGTTTTAAAGATTTACTAAATAGGCTTTCACAGGTACAGCTATGTTCATGCATCTGCCATTTCAGTTTTTTCAGCATCCTCGTGGCCATCTCCCATGGGTAAAACAAACCTGCAATAACTTGTGGTGCCTTTTTTTTTTATATCCCAGTAACCCCCATCAGGGCCACACACTTTAGCAAAATTCTGGGATGGGTTGCATGAATGTTGGGAGTGCAATTTACTTTGCATTTCCGTAGTATTCTATCAATGCCTATGACTGAGATTGAATGTTTCCCCCTCAAATTGTTACACACAGGCAGTGCTTGATTTGTAAAGAAAAAGATGTTCTGGTACTGCGATATTCCAGGTGTTGTTTTCTAAATTTAGACCACTTAAAATATTTTTAACGCTTTTCTCGGCATTTAAAAAGTATGAAAACATTATCTTACATTGCTACAACAGCAGCAAAAGTTATATCAAACCATATCTCAAAATCTGCAGTTCAGATTTTTTCTCATCGCATATCAAGTACAGCACCAAGGTATCTGTGCAAGTTGACAGATTCCAACTGTGACTCACCAACATTGTAGTCATAGATTACAACTTTTTTTTTGTTTTGTAAAATACACAATTTTACATTTCTGAACACTTAAAGCGAGTTGTCTATCTCTGCACCGTTTTGAAGCATTATAAAGATTTGGCTAAACATCTGCACAGTTTTTTTCAGTACTTCACTACAGATAATGGCATCACCTGCAAAAATCTGATGTTGGTAATGTCTGCAAGGTCATTAATATACAGCACTTCCCTGAGGCATGTCTGAAGTTAATTCTACATCTGTTGATGACTCTCCATCTAGGAAACACGCTGTGTCCTCCTTGCAAGAGAAAGCCCCAATTACAAATCGTACCCGATACCCCATATGATGTCTTACAATTTAGAACCTGGTTCCTAAATCTCTGACTTACCATTATATAATCTATCTGAAGCCTTCCAGTGTCTCCCGGCCTCTTCCATGTATACAGCCTTCTTTCATGATTCTTAAACCAAGTGTTAGCTACAATTAAGTTGTGCTCTGTGCAAAATTCTACCAGGTGGCTTCCTCTTTCATTTCTTACCCCCAGTCCATATTCGCCTACTACTTTTCCTTCTCTTCCTTTCCTACTATCGAATTCCAGTCTCCCATGACTCTTAAATTTTCATCTCCCGTAACTATCTGAATAATTTCTTTTATCTCATCATTTATTTCATCAAACTCTTCATCATATGCATAGATAGTTGGCATATAAACTTGTACTACAGTGGTAGGCATGGGCTTTGTGTCTATCTTGGCTACAATAATGCGTTCACTATGCTGTTCACTTTGGCTTATCTATGTTCTTATTTTTTTTATTAATTATTAAACCTACTCCTGCATTACCATTGTTTGATTTTGCATTTATAATCCTGTATTCACCTAATCAGAAGTCTTGTTCCTCCTGCCACCAAACTTCACCAATGCCCACTATATCTAACTTTAACCTATTCATTTCTCTTTTTCAATTTTCTAACCTGTCTGCACAATTAAGGGATCTGACATTACACACTCCAGTTTTGTTTCTCCTGATAACATCATCATCCTGAGTAGTCCCCGCCCAGAGACCGGAATGGGGGGCTATTTTACCTCATGAACTTTTTATCCAAGAGAACGCCATCATCAATTAACTATACAGTAAAGCAACATGCCCTCAGGAAAAATTATGGCTGTAGTTTCCCCTTCCTTTTAGCAGTTTGCAGTACCAGCATAGTAAGGCCATTTTGGTTGATGTTACATGACCAGGTCAGTCAATCATCCAGACTGTTGCCCCTGCAACTACTAAAGAGGTTGCCGCCCTTCCTCAGGAACCACATGTTTGCCTGGCCTCTCAACAGATACCCCTGCATTGTGGTTGCACCTATGGTGTGGCTATCTGTATTGCAGAGACATGCAAGCCTCCCCACCAACAGCAAGGTCCATGGTTCATGGGGACAGAGATTTAGGTATGAGGTTCTAAACTGTAAGACATTTCCAGGGCCAGATATGAGCTCTGACCACAATTGACTGGTTATGAACTGTAGATTAAAACTGAAGAAATTGCAAAAAGGTAGGAATTTAAGGCGATGAGATGTGGATAAACTGAAAGAACCAGAGGTTGTAGAGTGTTTCAGAGAGACCGTTAGGGAATGCTCGACAAGAACAGGGGAAAGAAATACAGTAGAAGAATGGGTAACTTTGGGAGATGAAATAGTGAAGGTAGCAGAGGACTGAGTAGGTAAAAAAGATGAGGGCTAGTAGAAATCCTTGGGTAACAGAAGAGATATTGAATTTAATTGATGAAAGAAGAAAATAGAAAAATATAAAAATGCGCTAAATGAAGCAGGCGCAAATGAATACAAACATCTCAAAAATGAGACTAACAGGAAGAGCAAAATAGATAAGCAGGGATGGCTAGAGGACAAATGTAAGTCTGTAGAAGCATAATCACTAGGGGGAAGATAGAAACTGCCTACAGGAATATTAAAGAGACCTTTGGAGAAAAGATAACAACCTGTATGAATATCAAGAGATCAGATGGAAAACCAATCCTAAGCAAAGAAGGAAAGCAGAAAGGTGGAAGGAGTATACAGAGGGTCTTCAAAATGGTTCAAATGGCTCTGAGCTCTATGGGACTTAACATCTGAGGTCATCAGTCCCCTAGAAATTAGAACAAATTAACCTAAGGTCATCACACACATCCTTGCCTGAAGCAGGATTCGAACCTGCAACCGTTGTGGTCGCGTGGTTCCAGACTGAAGCGCCTAGAACCACTCGGCCACAGCGACCGGCTACAGAGAGTCTATACAAGGGCAATGTACACGAGAGCAATATTACGGAAATGGAAGAGGACATAGATGAAGATGAAATGGGAAATACAATGCTGCATAAAGAATTTGACAAAACACTGAAAGACCTAAGTCGAAACAAAGCCCTTGGAGTAGACAACATTCTGTTAGATCTGCTGATAGCCTTGGGAGAGCCAGCCATAAGAAACTCTTACATCTGGTGAGCAAGATCTATGAGACAGGCGAAATACCTTCAGACTTCAACAAGAATATAATAATTCCAATCCAAAGGAAAGCAAGTGTTGAAAGGTGTGAAAATTACTGAACTACCAGTTTAATAAGTCATGGCTGCAAAATATTGACATGAATTCTTTACTGACGAACGGAAAAAATGGTAGAAGCCAACCTCAGGGGAGATCAGTTTGGATTCCGTAGAAGCTGAATGGGTTGAAAATAAATAAATTGCCAGGTCCTGATGAGATTCCAGTTTGGTTTTACAAAGAGTACTCTACTGCACTGGCTCCTTACTTAGCTTGCATTTATCGCGAATCTCTTGCCCAACGTAAAGTTCTGAGCGACTGGAAAAAGCGCAGGTGACGCCTGTATATAACAAGAGTAGAAGGACGGATCGTCAAAGTTACAGACCAATACCCTTAATGTCGGTTTGTTGCAGGATTCTCGAACATATTCTCAGTTCAAATATAATGAATTTCCTTGAGACAGAGAAGTTGCTGTCCATGCATCAGCACGGCTTTAGAAAGCATCGCTCCTGCGAAACTCAACTCGCCCTTTTTTCACAAGATATCTTGCGAACCATGGATGAAGGGTATCAGACGGATGCCATATTCCTTGACTTCCGGAAAGCATTTGACTCGGTGCCCCACTGCAGTCTCCTAAGGTAAGAGCATAAGGGATTGTTTCCCAAATATGTGAGTGGCTCGAAGACTTCTTAAGTAATAGATCCCAGTACATTGTCCTCGATAGTAAGTGTTCATCGGAGGTGAGGGTATCACCTGGAGTGCCCCAGGGAAGTGTGGTAGGTCCGCTGTTGTTTTCTATCTATATAAATGATCTTTGGGATAGGGTGGATAGCAATGTGCGGCTGTTTGCTGATGATGCTGTGGTGTACGGGAAGGTGTCGTCGTTGAGTGACTGTAGGAGGATACAAGATGACTTGGAAAGGATTTCTGATTGGTGTAAAGAATGGCAGCTAACTCTAAATATAGATAAATGTAAATTAATGCAGATGAATAGGAAAAAGAATCCCGTAATGTTTGAATACTCCATTAGTAGTGTAGTGCTTGACACAGTCATGTCGATTAAATATTTGGGCATAACATTGCAGAGCGATATGAAGTGGGACAAGCATGTAACAGCAGTTGTGGGGAAGGCGGATAGTTGTCTTCAGTTCATTGGTAGAATTTTGGGAAGATGTGGTTCATCTGTAAAGGAGACCGCTTGTAAAACACCAATACGACCTATTCTTGAGTACTGCTCGAGCGTTTGGGATCCCTATCAGGTCGGATTGAGGGAGGACATAGAAGCAATTCAGAGGCGGGCTGCTAGATTTGTTACTGGTAGGTTTGATCATCATGCGAGTGTCACGGAAATGCTTCAGGAACTTGGGTGGGAGTCTCTAGAGGAAAGGAGGCATTCTTTTCGTGAATCGCTACTGAGGAAATTTAGAGAACCAGCATTTGATGCTGACTGCAGTACAATTTTACTGCCGCCAACTTATAATTCACGGAAAGACCACAAAGATAAGATAAGAGAGATTAGGGCTCGTACAGAGGCATATAGGCAGTCATTTTTCCCTCGTTCTGTTTGGGAGTGGAACAGGGAGAGAAGATGCTAGTTGTGGTACGAGGTACCCTCTGCCACGCACCGTATGGTGGATTGCAGCGTATGTATGTAGATGTAGATATGTTGGAACACGAGAGGTAATACTGACCCTATGACTTATCTTAGAAGATAGGTTATGGAAAGACAAACCTACACATCTATCATTTGTAGACTTAGAAAAAGCTTTTGACAGTGTTGACTGATATACTCTCTTTCAAAGTCTGAAGATGGCAAGAGTAAAATACAGGGACTGAAAGGCTATTTAAAATTTGTACAGAAACCAGATGGCAGCTGTAAAAGTTGAGGGGCATGAAAGGAAATCAGTGGTTGACAAGGGAGTGAGACAGGGTTATAGCCTATCCCAGATATTATTCAATCTGTATTGAGCAAGTAGAAAAAGGAAACAAAAGAAAAATTTGGAGTAGGAATTAAAATCCATGGAGAAGAAATGAAAACTTTGAGGTTTCTGTCAGAGACAACAAAGGACCTGGAAGAGCAGCTGAACGGAATGGAGAGTGTCTTGAAAGGAGAATATAAGATGATCATCAGCGAAAGCAAAACAAGGATAATGGAATGTAGTCAAATTAAATGAGGTGATGCTGAGAGAATTAGATAAGGAAATTAGACACTGAAAGTAGTAAATGAGTTTTGCTATTTGGGGAGCAAAATAGCTGATGATGGTCAAAGTAGAGAGGATAAAAAAAGTAGAGTGGCTATGGCAAGGAAAGCATTTCTGAAGAAGAGAAATTTGTTAACATCGAGTATAAATTCAAGTGTCAGGAAGCCTTTTCTAAAAGTATTTGTATGGAGTGTAGCCATGTATGGAAGTGAATCATGGATGATAAACAATGTAGACAAGAAGAGAATAGAAAGTTTTGAAATGTGGTGCTACAAAAAGAGTGCTGCAGATTAGATGGTTAGATCACTTAACTAATGAAGAGGTACTGAATAGAGTCGGGGAGAAGAGGAATTTGTAGCACAACTTGACTAGAAGAAGGGATTGGTTGTTAGGACATGTTCTGAGGCATCAAGGGATCACCAATTTAGTATTGGAAGGAAGCGTGGAGGGTAAAAATCATAGATACAGATCATGAGATGAATACACTAAGCAGATTCAGAGGGCTGTAAGTTGCAGTAGTTATTCAGAGATGAAGACGCTTGCACAGGATAGAGTAGCATGGAGAGCTGCATCAAACCAGTCAGTGGACTGAAGACCGCAACAACATCAACCCCATATCATCATACTTTCAGTAATAAGCTTTGTTGCAGGGCCTATTGAGTCAGATGCCTTTTGGAAGCTAAGGAACACTGCATCTACCTGACTACCTTGATCCTTATAATTATATTACCTACAATAAGCATGTGTATGGTACTGAGCCAATTGCCTTTTGAAAGCTAAGAAATAATGCACCTATCTGATGGCCTTGACCCTTTGCTTTTACAATGTTATGTGAGAAAAGTGTGAATTTTCAGAATGCATGCCAGTTGGCATGGAGTAGGTCATTCTCTAGAGATACCTCAATACATTCCAGAGGATTTTTTCTAAGATTCTACAGCAAATGGATGTCATGTATATGGGATGATAGTTTTGTGGATCATTTATGTTTTTCTCCTTGTAGATGTGTGTGATCTATGCTTTTTTCCAACTACTGCACACATTTTTTTTAATCAAAGGATTTTAGGTATATTACTATTAAAAAAGAGGGCAAACTTATCTCAAAATTCGGTATAGAATCTGATAGGCGATCCATATGGTGCAAGAGCTTTGTCTGATTTCAAATATTTAAGTTCTCTCTCACTATTCCAGAGGATTTTCTGATGCCTTTTGTTACACTGTTCTTTCAAACACATTCTCCAGCAGAATGTACGTTTCAGGAAGCGTCTTCTCAATTTTTAGTTTGAAAATAGTCAGGAAATCATTGAATTTTTCATTTACATCCATTCCTGGCAATACTTTGGGCCATGTCTAGCTGGTGATCTGTATTGCAAATTTGCTCCCTTTTGATATTCACTGACTGAAAAAAAAGGTGGCGCAACCAGAAGTGGGGAGGGGGGGGGGGGGGGGGGAACCAAAATTAAACACTTCGTGGATTGAAAGGGCAAGGGCATATGTTATTGCAGTGGTTACAAAATCAAGTCAAATTTACACAGAACTTTGTAGTATTTTACATAGAATTTTGCAGTATGAGCTCAGTTGTCGGAACACATTGCACTCACTGTGCCCCAAACACATCCACTGATTAGCGATAGGCGATTATAAGGAAGACTCAATTAATTGGCTTTCACTATGTTTCTTAATTGTATCCCAATAATCAACTAATTATAATATTTTATAATGTAATGGGAAATAGGCTGTCAGAGTACTTACACAGTTGTGTTTTGGACATGAATGCTTAATTTCAAGTGATTCATCATGTCTTTTGTATTACCCATACATTTCATGGTGTTGGAAAAACAACTCACATTTATTTACAGAAACTTGGAATTAGTATTTTATTCATCTCATAACATACATTTTACAGATCATCTGATTGTGTTGTACAGGAGACATCAATTTTTGGTTTCATATACACACGAGTATGTAATTTTCTAAAACTTATTTTAGTAGCACAGGTTTATGTCAAACGCAATAATATTATTAAATTGTTTTTCTCATAATTGACTTATGCTTAGTGCGTAAAATTTGCAGAGATTATTTTATACATACAATGTTATACACAATAATGTTCAAACAATCATCTCAACATACATAAATTCTTCAACTGAGTAGTAGCATTTTTCCACTTTAGTGAACCTAGTTCCATACTCGGTACATCTCTACCTTTGAGTTTATTGTAGAATTTCATTCCATGTACTTGCTTATCTGTTGTTTTAATGAATGTGTTGGAAGCACGACATTTGGCCTGTTGTACATAAGTTTCAAGTGGTTTTCTTCAGTTAGCTTAGGGATACTGTGTAAAAAGATGATAGTCTCAAATATGTACAATGCATGGATAGGTAATATTTTTTTATTCTTGAACAGCGGGCAACAGGATTTTCTTGGAGGGGTGGTACACATTTTTATAATAATTCTTTTTTGAACTAGCAGGATTCGTGGCACGTAGCTTCAGTTCTCCCCAAAAATTGAACCATATCTAATTATGGATTCAAAGTAACTGTTGTACATCATTTTCCTGCCGTTTTTGTCTGTTATACCCAATAGCTAGGCTGTTTAATTTAGTTGCTAAAAATCTGCAGGGGCTGCCAGCTTAGATGTTTGTTCAAATTTAGTCCCACGAATTTGGTGACTAAACTTCTTTCATAACTTGATTTTTATGTACAATGGTGATGTCACTGAATTTTGATTGTTTGGTTTTAAACTGAGTAAACAGGGTCTTTGAAATATTAAGTTTACGACCATTTTGCTGAAATCGTGTATCTAGGTTGTTTAGAGTGTTTATTAAAGCATGTGGGATTTCCTACACATTTTCCTTTTCCATAAGTACTGATGTATCATCGGCAGACGTGACTGTTTGGGCAGTGATATTGAGAGGTAAACGAATTTATGTAAAAGAGAAACAAAATTGTCCCCAAGACTGAGCATTGAGGGACTCCTTGCAAAATTGTCTCCCACTGAGATGAATAATTTATGGTATTGGATGTTATAATTTCCCTTTGCATCCTGTTTGTCTGGTAAGACCTGAGCCACTGTAGAGCATTTTGTCTGATGCTGTAATTGTCTAGTTTGTGAAGCAGCATGGAGTGATTCATAGAATCGAACATCTTTTTAAGGTAGCAGAAGATACCTGCCACTTCATTGCTTTTGTCCAGTGATGTTCTTCAATGAACTCATTAATAGCATTCTTGGTGCTTTTACCTTTTTGGAACCCATGTTGATTTTTGAGAATAACACCATGTATCATGATAAAATTTGCTATCTGTACTGCAGCTATTTTTTTCATATCTGTTGGATAACACTGGGAGGATAAAGATAAGACAGTAACTTCCCATATCCTGCCTTGATCCTTTTTTTGTGTATTGGTTTCACCTCAGCGTACTTGACTGATTGATTAAAGATAGCCGGATGGTGTGGCCGTGCGGTTCTAGGCGCTTCAGTCTGGAACCGCGTGACCACTACGGTTGCAGGTTCGAATCCTGCCTCAGGCATGGATGTGCGTGATGCCCTTAGGTTAGTTAGGTTTAATTAGTTCTAAGTTCTAGGCGACTGATGACCCCAGAAGTTAAGTCGCACAGTGCTCAAAGCCATTTTTTTTTAAATTAAAGATAGTGGGTGTGCTCCTTTTATCATACACATATTTAATTACTTTGGTGGATACTTGATCCCACCCTACAGTGTTTTTGTTTTTTAAGGACAAAATAGCATTTTTTTTCATCTTTGATTAATACTTTAATAAATGTCACACGGGGGTCACTATACTGGTCAAGGCCTAAGAAATGTGCATGTTTTGATCAGTAATCACATCAACATTAGATTGTGCTATATTTACGACAAATTTATTACAGCATTGAGATATTTGAACAAGGTTCAAAATAGTGTTGTTTAATTTTTGAAATTTCCTGGTGATTAATTGTGGTATTTGGATTTAATAACAGACCATATTGCATTTTCTTGTGACCTAAAATGAATTTATCATTTGACATTCTTTTGGCAGTTTTGACAACACTTTTAAATACAACTTTGTAATGTCTCACATAGTTAATGAAGCCAGAATTTTTATTGTAGTTCACCTCTATGCAGCTCTTACTTTTTGGTGGCAGGTTCTTGGTAGGAATGATTCACTGAATACTTCTAGAAGACTTCTACGAAATTTATCAGACTGTTCAGTACTTGACACAATATCTGTGGCCATTTTACTACATTCATCTTGTAGCATTACAGGTTCAAGCAATTTATAAAATGTTTATTTTCAAGAAACCTTTCTCGACATTTGGTTGAGTTATTCCTTGTAGCTGAATACACAATGCAAAATGATCGGAAATTCCTAAGTCTAAACAGAACTTGTTTTCACTGTCAAACACGTAATTTGTTAAGATATTGTCTGTACAAGTAGCTGAATGGGCATTTTCCCTAGTGAATTCACAAAAATTTAGTTTAAAATGTGAGTTCCAAAGTAAGTCAATAAACTGGTTTGAGCTATGGTCATGACATCACATTTACATAAAAATCAGTTGCTATGATTATTTTTATTCCTTTCCTTTTTAAGTTTATCAACACTACACTAGAGTTTGGACAGGGAAGGTTTAGTTGTTGCAGTTCTTGGAATTCTGTAAACTGATTTGACTATTCTGTTCATCTGTTTTAGTTGAACACAACAGCTTTCAAAAGAGCACTCCTCATTTAAGTAATCAAACTGCCTTTATTTCACATGTTAGGCAGATATCTGGAAGTACACACCACCCTCCATGGGATCTCTCTCTCTTCTGCAAAAGCTGCATTGACATATGCAAGTTTAAAATTTTTATAGAGTCACTAGTTAATCAATGCTCATTTAAGCAGACAACTTTGATATTCTTGCTTTCTTTGAGGATGATTTGTAGTTGTTCTACTTCAGTACTACCTGTCTACAAACCATTTATATTCCAATGCATTAATTAACTTTTGTCAATGGTTTTTACCTGTCTATGTAGAACTTCTCATAGATTTCTTATCTCAGCATTTCCTCTGAACCAATTTCTATTAATCTTGCCTTCTTTCAGATGGCATGGTGGTGAAATTCTTCTCTTGTCAAGAGGAGATGCTCCCATTAGTTCTGCTGTTGTTGATGTTGCGTTTTCTGTTGTTACCTATGTTTCTGATGACGATGATTCTGATTCTGGGGATGCTGCTGTCACTGACTGCTGTCATCAGTGATGGCAGTTGTGGTTTTGCTTTTAGCTAGGATGATATTGCTTTTTTTGTTGTGCTGCTGCTTCTGATGGTATTAGTTATGTTTCAGTTGATGCTAATTTCACTGCCACTGGTGATGGTTCTGCTGAAATAGCTGATGCTCATGGGTCTACTGCTACAGTTGGCGATGGCTGCTGTGCTATTGTTTATGGTAAGCATGCTACAGTTGGCTCTGCAATCATTTAGATAAACGGTGGACTGCACATCACATAGATGTAAACTGGCCAAAAAATAGTCTCCTTTAGGAGATATCACACTAACATTGTGTAACATCACCTCTAGTCTTGATAATGGTCTCATTTGGTGAGGAAGATTGTCCCCAAGTTTCATAAGGTAGGCCATATCCAGCTGAAGTCAGTCATTTATGATTAGATCCTATGGAGATACAGGGTGA
Organism: Schistocerca cancellata; assembly: GCF_023864275.1. Taxonomy (NCBI): domain Eukaryota; kingdom Metazoa; phylum Arthropoda; class Insecta; order Orthoptera; family Acrididae; genus Schistocerca; species Schistocerca cancellata. The sequence continues at coordinate 225,270,674 of NC_064630.1, forward strand.
CCTACAGGAAACAGACGTTTTTATATTGACAAATACACTGCTGTGAGTGGTGGAAGGGAAATAGTGCACAAGTCAATTCATTTCAGGCTGTTCCTCACAATAGTAGTAATGGAATGTAGTCTTTTCGTGTACAGTACCTTTGTCCTAAACGCCAATTTTTTTATTTTTTTTTATTTTTTTTATTTTTTTTTGTGGTTTTAGGGCGTACAACTTCAATGGTCATTAGCGCCCTGATGATTTTAAGAATGCACCGCGAGGCACAAGTTTAAAACAACAACTAAAAGGGAAAACACGATAAAAGACAGACTGACAGCCATAGGATTAAAAACAGCATCATCAAATGTCCTTAGTGAGGTTTGTCAAATTGATAAAACGAAGAACACGAGCAGCTGCTCGTGGGTCATCCGCTAAAACGGCATCTAAAGTACATGGCAGGTTAAGATCGAGACGCAGTGCGTTAAAATCCGGACACGACATTAAAATGTGGCGGACCGTCAGCAATTGCCCACATGGGCAGAACGGCGCCGGCGCCGGCGCAGCCGACAGCAGATGGCGATGGCTGAACCGGCAGTGTCCAATTCTTAACCGGGCCAAAACTACCTCCTCCCGCCGAGAAGGGCGTGAGGAGGACGTCCAAGCCACGGGAAGAGGTTTTAAGGCCCGAAGCTTGTTGGCTGTAAGGGCAGCCCAATCGGCATGACACAGCGATAAAATGCGCCGACAAATAACCCTGCTAAAATCTGACGAAGGGACACAACAAGAAGGTGTCCGAGGCTGGAGGACCGCAGCCTTGGCCGCGGCATCTGCAGCTTCGTTCCCAGGGATACCGACATGGCCAGGGACCCACATAAAGCTAACCGGAGAACCGACGTCCACCATCTGCCGAAGAGAGCGTTGGATCCGGTGCACGAAAGGGTGAACCGGATACGGATCACTGAGGCTCTGGATGGCGCTCAGGGAGTCGGAGCAGATGACATAAGCAGAATGTCGGTGGCGGCCTGTGTAAAGAACAGCCTGGTAGAGGGCAAAGAGCTCAGCTGTGAAGACCGAACAATGGCCATGGAGCCGGTATTTGAAACTTTGTGCCCCGACAATAAAGGAACACCCAACCCCGTCATTGGTCTTAGAGCCATCTGTATAAATGATAGTCATGTTGAAGAACTTCGAACGAAGTTCCAAAAAACGGGAGTGGTAGACCGAACCGGGGTAACTTCTTTTGGGAGCGAGCTGAGGTCAAGGTGAACGCGGACCTGAGCCTGGAGCCAAGGTGGCGTGTGGCTCTCGCCCACTCGAAAGGTTGCAGGGAGTGAAAAATTAAGGTAATGAAGGAGGCGACGAAAGCGAACTCCAGGGGGTAGCAGGGCAGAGACATACAACCCGTATTGACGGTCGAGAGAGTCGTCAAAAAAGGAACGATAAGACGGATGGTCGGGCATTGACAGTAGCCGACAGGCATACCGACAGCAGTATATCGCGCCGGTAGGTGAGTGGCAATTCGCCAGCGTCAGCATGAAGACTCTCCACGGGACTAGTATAAAATGCTCCGATCGCAAGTCGTAAACCCCGATGTTGTATGGAGTTGAGGCGGAGTAAGATGGATGGCCGTGCAGAGGAGTATACGAAGCTCCCATAATCCAGCTTGGAGCGGACGATTGACCGATATAGACGAAGTAGGACGGTTCGATCCGCTCCCCACGACATACCACTGAGAACACGGAGGACATTTAAAGAACGGGTACAACGGACGGCCAAATATGACACATGTGGAGACCAGCTAAGTTTCCTGTCAAATGTAAGGCCTAAAAATTTGGTTGTCTCCACGATTGGGAGAGCAACGGGACCGAGTCGTAAGGACGGTGGGAGAAACTCGTTGTAGCGCCAGAAGTTAATACAGACCATCTTCTCGGCAGAAAAACGGAAGCCATTGGCGACACTCCAGGAGTAAAGACGGTCAAGAGAACACTGAAGACAGCGCTCCAGGACACGTGTACACTGCGCGCTGCAATAGATGGTAAAATCGTCCACGAAAAGGGAGCCTGATACATCAGCTGGGAGGCAATCCATTATTGGATTGATCGCGATGGCGAAGAGAGCGACGCTCCTGGTGAAAGGTGTCGGACAGGACAGAACCCACATGTACCGTGAACTGTCGATCCATTAAAAAGGAACGAATAAAAAGAGGGAGGCGACCGCGAAGGCCCCATGTATGCGTGGTGTGGAGAATGCCCGCCCTCCAACAGGTGTCGTAAGCCTTCTCCAAATCAAAGAACACAGCCGCGGTCGAGCGCTTCCGCAAGAAGTTATTCATAATGAAGGTCGACAAGGTAACCAGATGGTCAACAGCAGAGCGGCGCCTACGAAATCCACATTGTACATTGGTAAGTAGGCGTCGAGACTCGAGCAGCCAAACCAATCGAGAGTTAACCATTCGCTCCATCACTTTACAGACACAGCTGGTAAGCGAGATAGGTCGATAACTGGAAGGCAAGTGCTTGTCCTTCCCCGGCTTAGGAATCGGGACAACAATAGACTTGCGCCAGCATGCGGGAACATGTCCCTCAATCCAGATGCGATTGTATGTACGAAGAAGAAAACCTTTACCCGCAGGAGAAAGGTTCTTCAGCATCTGAATATGAATAGAATCAGGCCCTGGAGCGGAGGACCATGATCGGCCAAGTGCGTTTTCGAGTTCCCGCATGGTGAATGGGGCATTATAACTTTCACAATTCGAGGAGCGGAAGTTAGGTGGCCTAGCCTCCTCTGCCTGTTTGCGGGGGAGGAAGGCAGGGTGGTAATGAGAGGAGCTCGAAACCTCTGCGAAAAAGCGGCCGAAGGCATTGGAGACAGCCTCAGGGGCCACAAGGACGTCATTCGCGACCTTCAAGCCAGAAACTGGTGAGTGGACCTTAGTGCCAGATAGCCGGCGCAGGCTACCCCAGACAACAGAAGAAGGAGTAAAACTGTTGAAGGTGCTTGTGAAAGCAGCCCAGCTGGCTTTCTTGCTTTCTTTAATAATACGACGACACTGAGCACGTAATTGTTTATAATTGATACAATTCGCCACTGTAGGGTGGCGTTTAAAGGTGCGTAAAGCACGTCGACGAGCACGTAAAGCGTCTCGACATGCTGTGGTCCACCAGGGGACCGGTACGCGACGTGGAGAAGAAGTAGTGTGAGGGATGGAATATTCAGCAGCAGCGAGAATGACTTCCGTGAGGTGTGCGACCTGACGATCGCAGCTTGGGAAGGTTTGATCCTGAAAGGTCACCCTGGAAGAGAAGAGCCCCCAGTCTGCCTTGGAGATAGTCCAACTAGAGGAGCACGGAGAGGGGGTATGCTGCAGGAGATGGATAACACACGGGAAGTGGTCGCTCGAATATGTATCAGAAAGCGCATACCACTCAAACCGGCGTGCAAGTTAGGGAGTACATATAGAGAGGTCTAAATGGGAATAGGTGTGAGATGTGTCCGAAAGAAAAGTAGGGGCGCCAGTATTGAGGCAGACAAGATTGAGCTGGTTGAAAAGGTCTGCTAACAAGGAGCCCCTCGGGTAGGATGCTGGAGAGCCCCAAAGGGGATGGTGGGCATTGAAGTCTCCAGTTAACAAAAATGGTGCAGGTAGCTGAGCAATAAGTTGCATCATGTCTGCCCCGGTAACGGCAGATGATGATGGAGTGTAAACGGTACAAATGGAAAACGTAAAAGTGGGGAGAGTAATGCGGATGGCAACTGCCTGCAGGCCGGTGTGCAACGTGATGGGATCGTAGTAAATATCATCCCGGACCAGCAACATAACCCCTCCATGAGCTGGGATACCTACCACAGAGGGTAGGTCAAAACGCACAGAGGTGTAGTGTGCCAAGGCAATTTGATCGCATGGGCGGAGCTTCGTTTCCTGGAGGGCTACGACGAGCGGACGGTGCCAGCGGAGCAGCAACTTCAAGTCCTCTCGGTTGGAGCGAATGCTGCGAATATTCCAGTGAATAAGTGCCATCGTAAGAAAAGGAAGATGAAAGAAGGGGTCACCTCGAAGGCCGCTGAGGGCCTGGCTTCGAGCGAGCACTGCCGCCGCTATCAGTAGGCGGACAGTCATCGTCCATTGGGTCCATAGGTTCATCAGCCATCTTGGGAGGATGGCCGGGAGGGGGAGCTTCCTCCGCCAGTGAACGGCCAGATGTTCGGCTACCAGCGGTGCGGCCAGGTGAAACGGATGACGGCCTGGGGCGGCAACCGCTGGGTGGCGCAGGAGAAGAAATGCGCCGTGGCGGAGAAGGAGAACTGTGCTTCCTATGAGCCTTTTTGGAAGGACGTTTGGTGGAAGTACCGGTCGAAGGCTGGGAGGTCGAGGTACGTAGGAAGTCTGCACGGGATGGTTCCTTCTTGAAGGCCCGTGCATCTGACTTCGGGGTCTTCGTCTTAGCAGAAGCTGATGAAGGGGCTGGTGTCTGTGGGGTGATGGGAGGAAGAGGAGACGTCGACCGCGCGATCTTAGCACTGGCCGAACGGACGACCGTGGTGCTGAAGGTCAGATCGCATGTCTGGGTTGCCACCTCCCTGGTAGTCCGAGGAGAGGCGAGGACAGTACTGTATTTCCCCACTGGGAGCAGCGCGGGCTTCCTACTAGCCAATAGCTTGCGAGCAGCCGAGGTGGACACTTTCTCTTTGACCCGAATTTCTTGGATACAGCGTTCTTCCTTATAGACAGGACAGTCGCGGGAGGATGCGGCATCGTCACCCTGACAGTTCACACAACGAGGAGACGGAGGTGGACAGTCACCCTCATGGGCATCCCTGCCACAAGTGACACATTTAGCCGCATTGGAACAAGACTGTCGAGTGTGATTGAAACGCTGACACTGGTAGCAGCGCGTAGGTGTCGGGACATAGGGGGGAACAGAAATAACCTCGTAGCCCGCCTTGATGCGCGATGGCAGCTTAACACTATCAAAGGTCAAGAAAAGTGTCCGGGTCGGTACAAGGTCATTGTTGACCTTTTTCATGACCCTATGGACAGCCGTCACGCCCTGCTCAGCGAGGAAAGATTGAATCTCCTCGTCAGTCAATCCGTCGAGGGAGCTAGTATAGACTACACCACGAGACGAATTCAAAGTTCGGTGGGCCTCCACCCGGACAGGGAACGTGTACAGGAGTGTGGCCCGAAGCAGTTTTTGTGCCTGAAAGGCACTCTCAGTTTCTAGTAATAAGGTACCGTTATGCAACCTGGTACAAGATGTGACAGATCCGGCTATGGCATCTACGCCCTTCTGGATAACGAAAGGGTTGACAGAGGAAAAATCATTTCCGTCCTCAGATCGAGAAATGACGAGGAACTGTGGGGCAGGCGGTAGTACTTTTGTCACTGATGGCTGGTCACGTTTCCGTTTTTGGGCAGAAGTCGAGAGAGATGGAGTGGAATCCATTGCGGAGGAATCCCCCATGATTGCCAGCGTCTCCGATAGCGCGCTCCTTCCTTGTGGGGACCCTCTCAGAGGGCACTCCGGCCTTAGGTGAATGTTTACACCTCAGGTCACACCTCCCGAGAAACAGACGGAGGGACCAATCGGCATGGTCAGAAGGTATCAGCTCAGGCAATCACCCCTCCCCGGGCCTTGCCTTTACCAGGGGGTACGCGCGTGCCTTACATGTCTACCCAGGGCGGGGAATTACGCGTTACCCCGTCACCGGCTACGCGTGCGAACGCGTGGGTCGGCCTTCAGGCACGCACAGGGAGGAAGGAAGAAGAGGAAAAAGAAGAGAGAGAGGGAGAAAGAGGACAGACTGTCTCAAACGCCGAGGCGGAGACCAGAGAAGGCAAGGAGAAGAAGGCAATGAGAAGGCAAGGAGAAGAAGGCAATGAGAAGGCAAGGAGAAGAAGGCAATGAGAAGGCAAGGAGAAGTCTAGGGAAAGAGTAAGGAAGACTAAGGTGGAGAAGAGCAAAGAAAGGAACCAACCAAAGGAAGGAAGAAACGAGAAGTGAAAAACCAAAAAGACCACAATTATAGGTCGTGGAACCGTCCGTCTCCGGACGCAGGCGCTAACTACCCCCGTGAGGGGGATGGACTCCTTTTAGTCGCCTCTTACGACAGGCAGGAATACCTCGGGCCTATTCTAATCCCCAGACCCGCAGGGGGGACGCCAAATCCGTTACTGCAACAGGGTGAATACTCTGTCACCATTTTAATCGTCTAGTACCAAGTTACCATACGGTCCTATGATGGATTACAATTTTCAGAACAATAGCAAATATTCTTAGGAACAAGCCACCACATCCAGATAAAAAAGTGATGACAACTGAAAACTTCCCATTGTGAGAGGCAATCAGACGTCTGAGGCAATTCATACATCAGTATAAATACTGTTTACAAATGAGCCACAGGTCAATGAGGAACCATTATCTCAGTTCTTACAATGAACAAACACTGCCTGGATCACTAATATTTTTATTATTGACTATCGTTTCTGATCTGTCCAGCAGATCATCTACAGATCTAAGCCGGGAAAAAGAAAAATAAGATAACAAAATAAATATTACACTTGCATAATTTTTTTCCTTTTGCCAAACCTGGATGTGAAAACGATGTGCTGGTCACATCGAAACCAATAATCATTAATAAAAGAAATAGTGACCTAGACAGTATTTATGTGAAAAAAAGGTTACATTTGGTTTTAAAATTAAATCTGTGTATAATGCTTGTAGTTCAGCAGATCAGAGATACATACATCCATTTCCCGTGGATCACCCAGTACAAAATTGCAAGGATGTTGGTTACTATGTTTCACCAACTGTTCCCAACAGTACCCAATTTTTTTGTCTATGGGGTTGAAATAAGGTTATTTAGCAGGCCATTCAAGCTGCAATAGGATGATCGAGTGTTGAGTAACACATTAATGTAAACTTGCAGCCATGGGAGAGTCCAAGCATACTTATTGTGAAGATGTAGAAGAAAGGGCAATACTTAGTCAACAGGAAGGTTGAAATAAATGTACTGATTTATTTTCAAGGTAACTTGAATCAGTGGGCCCAAGTATTTGTAAGAGAAACAAACCCAAAACACCAGAGGATCACAACCTTCCCTTACACCTCATTTTATGACACACCAGACATTTCTTCTTCCACTGTGTCAGCAGTGATAAGTAGTTTTTCTGTTGTACCCAGACACAGATCCTTTTAATGCATAAATTTGTTTTATTGTTTGCAACAGTTTCACGGGTATTTGCAAGGACAGTGGTCATTACTGCATACAAGGTAATGTGCGCTATCAGGTAGAGAGAATAATTGTTCATGGACGCAAAAATTACCTTCAGGTGGAATTGAGGCCTCACCTTCTGCCACTGCCTGAAGTGCTGTTCTTTACTTTCTGTTACCATTTATTTTGCTGAATGTATTTGTGGCACTCAGAAAACTGAGCATTACAGCAAGAAACACTACTGGTGACCCATTTGAACTTGTACTAAATTATGGCACTTGAGAGAACACTTGAGGTGTTGAAATATCTGAGTCCATCATTGGGACTTCAGGATAGTGAACTGTTGCAAAAGGACTTTCTTGTCACCAGCAAATGGATATTGATAAATGGAATGCTGGTGAAAGCAAAGAAGAGTCAACTAGTAACATTCACCAATAGCAGGAATACTTATCACATAGAGTTCAAGGATAACAACACAGCAGGACAACAGTGCTCAATACCTTGGGTATGCACGTAGGTGAGATAGTAAACAAAGCACTTATGTGTCTGCCCTTGATAATGAAGGTACTGAAAGGTGAAAGAGAGGGAACAGGTGTACTACTTCCTAATAAGAACGGATGTTAGTTGCCACCACAGAGATACATGCCAAAGCAGTTAAGAGTGCAACAGAAGGCAGTGAAGTATGTAATGGAAAACTACATGAAAACAAGTAGTGTCATAGAAATTATAAGGAAACTGGTCACAGAGGGGGCATATAAGGGAAGGTACAACTCATTATAAAGTATTGTTAAAGTCTGGAACAACAATGGGGTTGGGGGTGAAACACTCATGTGTTGTTAGTGGATTAAAAAAGACAAGACTATTTTATCAGGGGATATCCTCACACACTTCCAAGAAAGCATCACCTGAACTAATTACCTTCTCCACAAATGTCAAAATGACGAAGACTATTGAAATTAAATTAATTTTTAATTTAGTGAAAGTAATAAAATTAGTTATACAGTATTATTGTGAGGTGTAAAATAATACAAAGGGTACCCTTAAGTTACACTATGGATATCTTGGCAATAACCATATTTGTTAACTAACACAAAATCAATCAAAAATTTTGGAGCCAAATGTTACACACATACTATAGCCACCGTCTACTGCATTTTCTGGAGTGTCACATAGGCAAGTCAGCAAAACTGACTCATCTGAACATCCATCACGAGGGACTTAACACTGGTTCACCTACAAAGACCATGAAAGGGGTTACATGAAATTTGGCGTAATACATTAGGCAGGCCACAAATAAGCGAGTGTGCAGTTTCTTAAATCACACAATGTGCTGTCCCCTGTATGTCCTGTTGTCCTTGTTGAGACAAAGGCTGTGATGGCAGGAAGCTAAGGACTAGAAGCTCTGGTCAGTGACACAGCTTCTTCCAGGCAACAAAGAGCAGCTAATTTGTCTTCAGGTAGAGTACTGTTCTCTGTTGCATAAGCAGCCAAAGGCAAAAGATGCCTTAGTGTAAGACTATCTGTCCACCATGGTTTGAAAACTACATAGTTTTCTAATGAGAGGCAACATAAAGTAACAAATATTCCATAAGTTCATATTCATTCATTTACAGTGTTCAAAAGAAAGACTTAGCTTGGTCATCAAGTTGCTTGACCCACCAACCCTTTCCTTTTCAACCATCTTTAGACTTCTTTTTTCCTTCTACAGAATTTTCAGTAAGCCATTAATTTTATCGCTCTTTCTACATCTACTTGGATACTCTGCAAATCACACTTAAGTGGCTGGCAGCGGGTTCATCAAATGACCTTCATGATAATTCTCTACTGTTCCACTATCAAATACCACGCAGAAAAAAGGAACACCTATATCGTTTCATGCAAGCTCCGATTTCCTTTATTTTATGACGATGATCATTTCTCCCTATGTAGACCGGCATCAACAAAATATTTTTACATTCAAAGGAGAATGTTGGTGATCAAAACTTTGTGAGAAGATCTTGCCACAATGAGAAACACCATTGTTTTAGTGATGTCCACCCCCAAATCCTGTATCATGACCACGACACTTTCTCCCCTATTTCTAGATAATACAAAACATGATGCCCTTCTTTGAACTTTTTTGATGTTCTCCATTTATCATATCTGATAAGGATCCCAAACTGTGCAGCATTACTCTTACCAGTTCCCCTTTCCCACAACATTCGAATTTAAGTTGTTTGTAACTGTAATTCCTAGGTGTTTAGTTGAATTTATAACCTTTACATTTGATTGATTTACCACGTAACTGAGGTTTAACGAAATCATTTTAGCACTCATGGGCATGACCTCAGACTTTTCATTATTTAGGGTCAATTACCAATTTGCGCCCCATACAGATATTTTTTCTAAATCATTTTACAATTTGTTTTGATCTTCTGATGATTTTACTAGATGATAAACTACAGCATCATCTGCAAACGACTTAAGATGGCTGCTTAGACTGTCTCCTAAATCGTTTATATGTGTAAGGAATAACAGATGGCCTAAAACACCACCTTGGGGAACACCAGAAATCACATCTGTTTTACTTGATGCCTTTCCATCAATTACTACGAAATTAGAGCTCTCTGACAGGAAATCATGAATCCATTCACATAACCAAGACAATATTCCATAAGCACACAATTTGATTACAGGCTGCTTGTGAGATACAGTGTGGAAATCTAGAAATATGGCATCAATTTGAAATCCCTCGTTGATAGCACTCAACACTTTTTGTGAGTAAAGAGCTATTTGTGTTTCACAAGAATGATGTTATCTAAATCAGTGTCGACCATGTGCCAGTAGACCATTTTCTTATTTCATAATATTCAAACACAATATATGTTCGAAAATACTGCTGCATATTGAATTGTAATTTTGTGGATTACTCCTATTGCCTTTCTTGAATATTGGTATGACGTGTGCAACTTTGTGGTCTTTGGTGGGTCAAGAGCAAATGTCTGCACTTCCTTGCATCCGATTAAACACAACTACTCAAAACAACAAATAATGCAATGAAAGCCAGAGCTTGGACAATATTAGCTGACAAAACAAAGACATGTCACAGTACATGTCCCACCAGAAAGTTTTGAAATATTCTCTGCACCCAGATCTACAAAGCACTAGCTGCCAATTAGATTTAGTCCTCTCCAGACACCTTGTCACAAGTTATGCTGGATGGTCATAACCACTGTGCTACAAACTGCAACATCTTCACAGAATTTTATTAGGTGTTGTCTGCAGCAACACATTTTACAACTTGGCACTGCTACCACATATAGGTAGATGTCACTTCCTCTACACTTCACTTCATTATCAGTTACCCTCTCTGCAAGAGATACGTTACAATGTGCAACTGACAGCAGGGGAAGAGCACCCATCTAACAGCTCGCTTTTGCAGATGAACACCGCAGGAAAATACATTAAGAATTCTCAAGTTTTGTGGCATTCAGAGAAGAAAATGTTGCATCAATCCCCAATGCAACTGAGAATATTTTAGTTGACAACAATGTTTCATCAAAAACTGTGCAAGATGCATTCTGTAATGGTAGGCTAAAAGAAACACATCAAATCGACTGATAAAGTCTACTCTACTGGCATTTTCTACTGCTAGAAAAAGAAAGAAAATAAATTTTGTTTTTGACTATGCAAGTAAAACTATTCACGTGACTTCCCAAAGCTTGTGAAAACTCTGGCAAGACAAAAGCAAATTGTACAAACCACAACTGTACTGTCAGTGACAAGCACTAGATACTTTGTGAATATATAATCCTCACAACTGCGTCAGTGTTGTAGGTACAGCAATTACTTTAGATTGTTGCAGAACACACTGGTCAGGCTGTATCAGTAATGGGTCAGAAACTTATTTCTTGTGGCCATAATCACATAAGAAGGTACATTACATGCAGAACATGGTCACAGCCAGATGACTGGCTCTTTTGCACTGCTGCAGATACATGTCCCATTGTACTAAGATCACCATATATGTGGCTCACGATATACTGGCATTGAGCAGTTGAAACTCAGATTTGCAACAGTACTCCAATCCTGTGTATTCGTTTCTTTTGTACACTGTAAGATGGCTGCTCCAGGAAAAGGGGGAAGGGCTCGTCTCATCAGCCAATGTGCCATGAGCTGATTACAAGCTTCCATTCCCAGCATCCTCTGCTGTGTGATCAGTAGGTAGTGCTTTGACAACAGCAATTGAGCATACTGATGAAGAATTTCTTTGGTTTTCCAAGCAAAATTATCTGCTGTAAATTAAATATGTTTGTTGAGAGTTCCATTTCAGAAACGTTGCTATCTGTCAATTCACTTACTGTTTATGAAGTGAGTATTTCAATTGTGTCCACATGGACATGCTGGGCAGTAACATGGTAGAAAATGATTTTGTTTCTTTTTCAATTTTTATTTCATAAGAGGTCTCGTGGAGTCTTTACAGCCAGGTTTGACTCTGCAGGTTGTCTTAATCCTCTGAGGAAACAAATACTGCTCAGGCTAATGGAATTTACATTCCGCCCCCTGATCCAGCAGTTTCAGGGATGATGATTCAGGTGATGAAGATAGATGGGGTTACAGGGACCAAACTATGAAGTCATTGGTCCCTTAATCCTTTGTATGTCAAGCCAGGAATAGTCCAAAGAGAGGAAGGACACAAAAGACAAATCCCAATTGACTTGATTGCACCTGAGTCTGAGAACCAAGAAAACCAAGAGATGGAATCAAGCGGAAGTGAGAGGGGTTTAAAAGGGTGAAGGTGGGAGAGAGGCCCCATCAAGAAAGCATCTGGAGGCCCCCAGGGCACATAATGTGATTGGAGACACACCTCCTGCATCCGACCAGTGCTTTCATGCTCTTTCTTTACCACAAGAAAACTAGCTACATGGACAAGATAAAACCTCCGGAGAGAGAACAATGGTGACAAGTCTGAACCCCCAACAGATGTAAAAGACTAACAAGTTTTAAAAAGGTAGGAAGGGCAGGAGCCAGGCCTGACCACTGAGCAATGGCAGTTTTTGCTCGGTCAGAGCAAGTGAAAGGCCTCCCTCATGCATCCAATGAGGCTAATGTGCCCTGTGCAACGGAGAGGACTATAAACCACAAGTAAAATGTAAAATCAAATCACTTTGGCATAGTCTACCAGCACCAGAGGTGCTGTTCCAGCAAGTTTAAGGTTTCAACTTAAGTTGGCCAAATTAGGGCAGTCAAGTACGATATGGGCCACCATGAAGCAGGCACCACATCAACAATAGGTTAGACCTTCATATCAGAGGATGTGGCAATGCAAAGCTGACAGAGGACATGGATTCCCGTGAGAAGCACAAAGGGAAGAATGCTACATGGCTGTGGTCTCCTTTATGGTTCACAGTTTATTTGGAGAAACCAGAGCACACCAATACACATTCCAAGCCTCAAACAATTGTCGGCACAGAGCCAACCAAAGATCCGGTTCTGGTACCCCCATCTCCAAAGTCAGCATCCTGGCAGCCAACTTGGCTAACCAGTCAGCATGTTCATTCCCTTGGATCCCAAAGTAACTAGGGGTCCATACAAAGACAACTGATTGTCCAGCATGGTGGGCGTCATTCAGATCTTGGATAGTCACAAGCTATGGGTGTAGAGGGTAGCACTGGCCAACAGCCTGAAAACTACTCCAGGAGTCACTGCTGATTAAGGACTTACTAGTGCAAGAACGAAGGTGGCCAAGAACTCAGGCAATGGGCACAAATTCTGCAGTGAATATACTGCATCCATTTGGCAGGGAGAGTAGTTCACTATATCTTGCGTATATGTAGGCAACACCAGTTCATCAGTTGACAATAGAGTCATCATTGTATACCACGTCTGAGACTAGAAATGCATCAAGGACAACCAGGAACAGGCAGTGAAAAAATGTAGGGTCTATACACTCTCAGTCCAAAGGTAAGGTCGAGGCAGGTCTGAGGCCGAGGCACACACCACATGGGGGTGCATGCAATGTCTCCCTGACAATAGATGACATTGGGGAAGAGAGAGTTCAATGTGGAGACTCCTTATGCAAACTGCGAACATGATTCCAGCTGTTGGCCTCTGTTGGGGGGAGGTAGATTTCCCTACTAAAAAAAAAAAAAAGGACATCGTAGTTCAGATGCTCATGGGAGCAGCAAAAGTGTAGCATGGTTGAGCAGCAGTTGTTGTCATATGGTCTATATTGGAGAGACATCAACATCCGCGAGTAGTCTGTTCACAGACTGGTCCGAAAGGCACCTGTCGCAAGTCAGATCCCACAATGGTGTATAGGGTCCAGCATCTGTATTGCTGAAGGTGATGCTGAGCCATATGCCAGGCTCCCATTCAAGATGTGACCAGATCAGAGCTTTGCAGCACTGCAAAAGTGTAGAGCGGTCTACACCCCAGGTTGCGTTACTGAGACAGCATAGTGTTAAGCTGTGACCAGCATGTTTGCTTAAGTTGGCGAAGATTGGGACCAAACCCACAAAATGATAAGACTCCACCACACTGAGCATTTCATCCTCAAGGTAGAGTTCTGGTTGGGGATGGACGACATAACAGCAACAGATGTATATGACACGTATAGGCGGCAGATAACTGGAAGCCATGGGTGAGAGCCCAGGACTGCACCTGTTATGTGACACCCTGCAGTCGGCGTTCAACACCACCCACAGTTGAGAAATAGTAGATGCAAAATTCGTCAGTATACAGGGAAGGTGAAACCGTAACCCCCCCCGGCTGAAGCTAGACCATTGACAGTCACTAGAAAAAGGGGCACATTCAATACAGAGCTCTGTGGGCCCTCATTCTCTCGTACATGATAAGTACTGTGGGACGCACCCATCTGAACTTGTAAAGCATAGTGAGACAAGAAGTTCTGGACAAAAACTGGGAGTTGGTTTCAGGGACCCCACTCAAGGACGGTAGCAAGGACGTGATGATTCCTTGTTGTGTCTTAAGCCCAAGCAAGTCAAAAAAAGACAGCAATAAGATGTTGATGCCGGGCTAAAGCTGACCAAATCGCAGACTACAGGCAGACCAAATTTTCAGCAGCAGAACGGCCTCAGCAAAACTCTTCTTGGACGGAGCAAAAAGACATCAAGACCCAATGTACCAACACAGCTGTCAGCTCACTGTACATTGCAGAAAACATTAATAAGGCTAATTCGGCAATAGCTGTCCATCTTAAGGGGGTATTTATCTAGTTTCAGTACTGAGACACTCTTGCTTTCTAGCCACTGAGACGGGAACTAACCCTCACTCCACATATGGTTGAAAATAGCAAGGATGTGATGTTGACAATCCACTGATAAGTGTTTGAGCAGTGGATGCTGTCTGGCCCTGGAGCTGTGTCAGAGCCAAGGGGAAGCGCACTGAGGAATTTGCACTCACTGAATGGTGCATTGCAAGGTTCCAGGTGACGTGTAGTAAATGGTAAAGGGAGTCGCTCTGCCCGCTGTTTGAGGACATGAAATGTAGACTGATAATTTTCATGTGCAGAGGCTCGAGCGTAATGAAATCAAAATATTTGGCAAGAGTGTCTGGATTAGTGCAGACATCTCCATTCACAGAGCTACCAGGTACACCCAAATGGTACTGGTATCCACAGAGGTGTCAAACCTGCGAAGGTGCGGCACATGGTTAAGTGGTAGCATCAAATCGCTCCCAGCATTCTCATTTCTGTTGTTTTATGAGGTGGTTGACCTGGGCAAAGAGTCATTTAAAGGCAATGATGTGCTCCACTGTAGGAAGTTGCTTATGGCATTGGACAGCTTTCCTATTGTCTCTAATGGCTATAGTTTTTTGGGGGTCCACCAAGGTACTATCTTCCAGTTGGGGAGGGGGGGGGGGGTATTCAAGGACAACAGAATCACTGAGTCAATTGCTGAAAGAATGGCTGCAGATGTGCCCTGGACAACCACATCGATACCTCCATGTAGTGGGGTGTGAAGGACAACAGCAGTCATGCAAGCATCCCAATCAGCTTTGGAAAGGCAAGAGACACTGAGGGAGGGTTGAAATAATTGGAAAATGATCACTGTCACACAGGTTATTATGGAATCTCCAATGGAGGGACGGGAGAAGATACGGCGTGCAAATGGCAAGGTCAATCGCCAAATAAGACCTACATGCCAAAAGTGTTTGGGAACATCAGTATTCAAGAGGCAAAGATCAAGCTGGTGAGCAAGTTTTCGACAGCTTTACTGTAACCAGTGGTCGTTGTTGCACCCCACAAAGTGTTGCGGGCATTGAAGTCAATATTAGGAAGAGTGGAGGGAGCTGAGGAAATGGTCATTGGGAGGGAGATGCATCTTACAGATGGTAACTTCCAGAGATGTCTTCACATGAACAGCTGCAGCCTTCAAAGCTGTGTTGAGTGGCATGTGTTTGCTGTAGAAAGAACCCAGAATGTAGACCCAAACACTACCCAATGCTCTTTCATAGACACTGTGATTCTTAAGACAGCTCCAATAGCCTGGTGGGTAGGGGTACACACTGCTGGGAAAGAAATTTCCTAGAGGGCAATGCTAAAAAGGGAAAGCACACAAGAGGTGTCATAGCACAGCTATGTGGCAGAAGAAACTGCTGCAACTCCACTGGCGGATCACACTGTCTTGGATACAGAGGCATGTGGGATCTGATGGCGTAAGTCTCCCTCTTTTTGGAGGACTACTACTACTACCACCACCACCACCACCACCACCACCACCACCACCACCTATCCTCCTTGTCCTTAAATGATTTAGACTTAAGTACGGACTTGTCTGCCCCAGAGTCTGGGGCAGAGGAAGAGCATAGCCGTATAACATGCAACCTGTGGCTCATTCAGCAACCGGCTGGCACCTGATTGCAGATCAGCAGTCGTGGAAAGAGAATATCTGGAAAGGCCCCCTTCTTGGTAAGGGATGCCGGAGGAGGGCAATGATTCTTCTGGTGGGGTTGGGGGCTGACATCCCTATCAGACAGGGAGTCGACACTCTCGAAGGGGCTGTGGAGGAAGCAGGAGTAGGACCCTCCACCACCAAGGGAGTGGGTGTAATCATGCGGCCCTGAGGGTGTGATGATGATGTTGATGTTTTAGTTTGTGGGGCGCTCAACTGCGTGGTTATCAGCGCCCGTACAATTTCCCAACCTTTGCTCAGTCCAATTTCGCCACTTTCCTGGATGATGATGAAATGATGAGGACAACACAAACACCCAGTCATCTCGAGGCAGGTGAAAATCCCTGACCCCGCCGGGAATCGAACCCGGGACCCCGTGCTCGGGAAGCAAGAACGCTACCGCGAGACCACGAGCGGCGGACAGCCCTGAGGGTGAGGCATAAAAGACATGGAGGGCAGTGGAACAGTCACTACAGACAATATTGTTGTAGCAGTAGCATACGTCATTGTCATATATGTAGGATGCAAGCCATCATATTTCTTCTTGGCCTCTTGATATGTGAGGTGGTCAAGGGATTTGTAGTCCTAGATTTTCTTTCCTTGTTTGACAATGATGCAGTCTGGCGAACAAGGAGAATGGTGCTCACCACAGTTGACAGATGGGGAGAAGGGCAAAAGGAACATTCATGTGTAGCTGATGGCCACAATCCCTACAAATGGGGCTGTCGTTGCAATGTGAACGTACGTCCAAATTGCACAAATTTGTAGCACGCATAGGAGGAAGAATACACGGCTTGACATCACAGTGATACACCACCACCTTGAAACTATCAGGCACTGAGTCACCTTCAGAGGCCAAAATGAAGGCTCCAGTATCAACTCTCTTTTCTTTCAGTCACCACTGGACACAACGGTTAAACTGCACACCTCGTCACTCCAAATTAGCATACAACTTGTCATCATCTGTAAAAAGAGATCTTGGTGGAAAATGCTACCTTGTACCATATTCAGACTTTTATGGAGCATTATAGTGACAGGAGTATCACCACCTTGTCGCAAGTGAGCAGCAGCCCCCCACCACTATTGCAGTTTATAATACACACATTTGAAACAAGAAATGGTAATGGTCTTTACTTTGTCTGATTGACTTACCTGTACATAATGGAACATGAGCTAGGACTACCTCAGCTTGAATTCAGCATAGAATTTGTACAAGCTTACCTCAAGAGAAATGTATGAATCCTGTAAAAGGAGCAGGGAGGCCTTCTACCAGTCCTATATGCACTTACAAATCACATGTTCCAAGTGATGCAAGATTCAATGATCATCAAGAAAACTGAGAAAAAGATAAGGTGTGCAGGTTTGTACAGCAAATAGAAGTCTTCAGCAGTTCACACAAAATGTGGGAAATGTGACGTAGAATTGTGTCGAGAATGTTTTGAAGTATACCCTCAAAGTCAAATAATTGCAAATTAATTTGTGTTTGTTTGTTATAAATGGGTTTATAAAAATGATTTTGCCCAAATTTTCCTTATATATATTAAAATCTGCTCAACAACAACACCTGTAATTGAATTACAATGTCAGAGACAAAAATTTAAAATATGCAGGTAAATGCCCAGTACATCCACTTGGAAACATTTTACAGACCCACAAGACAGAGAAAAGTCAAATAATAGTTTGCATGCGTTATTGAGATGTATAAAATGTCAATAAACTAAAAAAAAGTAAAATATCAAATTCTGAAAAATACAGGAAATTAAGGGATAAAGGCTATCATGTATAAGTTCTGTACTTGATATTACAGAACTGTTGGTTTTAAGTATCAAAAGAATTTTTAGTTATTTACATTTTATTGTAAAGAACAACAGGACTGAATTACATAGTTTCAAATGCTCATTAAGATGAAATTCTGCTATATGTTTGGTAATATCTTTTTAGCAAATTCGTGAGGTTCCCACCATCGTCTCAGACGTGTGTGAAACACTCGTGCTTCATATTTGGAGCAGAGTATATTGTGAAAATTGGATTTTTCGATTAAGAAACATGGTGGGTTGCTAAATGCAGTATCATGAGACTGTGCTGAAGTTCTCAGGTGAACTCTCCTTGCAACATATCCTTCATTCCTGTAACACACCCTTTGTTATTCCTGTCCTCCACATGCCTCTATGTCCCTACCTATTCCCACTCCTGCCTCACGGGTGCCTTCTACCACCACCCCCTCCCATCCCCTCCCCTCCTTGCACACCTGCATAGTCCTTTCCTTTCTCTGCTTCTCTTTCCCCAGCACACCAACCCTATTCTACTCCTGGCACCAGCCCTTTCCCCAACATGTCCCTGTTCATACAACTCTTCCATGGGTAGCACTACACACCTTCCCCAATTGTGATCCACTATGCCTTACCTCCCTCCCCAACCCATGTGCGCTCAGGTTTTGCTTGTCTGAATGTGTGCATCTGCTACTCAAGAGCCTACTATGTGTGGTGAATACCAATCTTATCTTATTTCATACTGTTGTCTAAAAAAAGTTTTCATAATGGCATTATGTCATAAAACATAAAAACCGATTTCATCACTTTAATGAATGCTTAATTTGCTTTGATGTGTTCAGATAACCTGCTGTCAAGTTGGCAAAGAAGTCCACAACAATACACAAGTTTTTACAATGCATTTTCACTGCACTCTCAGGTGTTCTGTCACAATCAGGTTAACTGATTATCTCGTGCTTTTATCTGGCTGGCCTATATAGCAAGAGAAGGTGTCTGACATTTGATACAACTGTGTACCAGATTTCCTGTAGAGAAAGTCACTAATGAGTGTGCATTTAAGTTTTTTTTTTTTTTTTTTTTTTTCAAGCAACTTCACTGTAATATAAAATAAGCTATGTTAAAAAGTCAAAACAATGTACATTATTTAAACTTCCTGGCAGATCAAAACTTTTTTTGAGCTGGATCAGGTCTTGAACCTGGGACCTTTGTCTTTTGTGGGCTTGTGCTTTATCGATTGAACTACTCAAGCACGTCTCAAAACACCTGTCCTCACAGTTACACTTTCCCCATTACCTAATCTTCTACCTTCCAAACTTCTGTGAAGTTCTCCAGCAAAACCTACAGATTAGCACTCTTGGAAGGAAGGACACGAAATACAGGTGAAAGGAAAGCTGTGACAATAGGTTCTGAATCGTGCTTGGGTACAACAGTCAGTAGAACATTTACCTGCCAAAGGCAAACATCCTTGTCTCACACAGGTAGTTTCATATCAGTGCACGCTCCACTGCAGAGTGGGGGGAGAGGGGGGAACCATTCTGGAAATGCGTATTATTGCACTTTTTATAGTGATGGGTGTTAGCTACATGGGTATGTGGTGTGGAATTACAACGCGAGTGCCAATTTTGATTTATTTTCCGCAAAATTTTATGAGGGTTGTTCAATAAGTACCTGTTTACAAAGACAAATCTCATTATGAACACAAATTGGCATTACCATGTGACAATCTATAATATGATGCTAGGACATAATTAACAGTGATTCATATGTAAGTTCGGATTTGGCAGCCCCTGCTGTACTATCAGTGAGCATGCTGTCCTTGTGTAGAATGGGGAAGGTGCACGATTTATCTGAATTTGCCGAGGGCAGATTTTGATGGCCTGGAGGCTCAGCATGAGCATTTCTGAAACTGCACAACTTGTCAGATGTTTGAGGAGAGGTGTGGTGACTGTGTTCAACTGTGGCAAAACCACATCCGGGCATCATGAGGATGGGTGGCCACCCCTCATTACAGATGTTGGATGTCATAGGCTGGGCAAACTGGTAAAAGTGGACAGGTGTTGAACTGTGGGGAAACTATCATCATCAGACTTTAATGCTGGGCAGAATGCAAGTATGTGTGAACACACAGAGCACCAAACACTCCTAGCGACGGGCCTCCGCAGTGGATGACCCACGCATGTGCCAACATTAACACCAAGACATCGTCATCTATGACTGAAATGGCCACGTGACCAATGGCACTTGATGTTGGCACAGTCACAGAGTGTTGCATGGTCTGATTAATCCCGAAACCTCCATCATGCTGATGGGAGGGCCTGAATCCATCACCTTCCAGGGGGCAGCTCCTTGACACCTGTACTGTGTGATGGAGACAAGGTGATGGCAGCTCCTTTATGCTCTGGGGAGCATTCACATGGGTATCAATGGTTCCATTGGAGCTTCTGCAAGCCACCATGATGGCCAAGGAGTATCGTACACTGGTTTCAGACCACATACACCTCTTCATGACAACCATGTTTCCAGATGGCAGCGATATTTTTCAACAAGATAATGCACCATGTCGCTAGCCAGGTGTGTGATGGAGTGGTCCGAGAAACACAGTGGCAAGTTCCAATTGATGTGTTACCCCCTCTCCCTTGCCCCCTCCCAACTCAGCAGAATCTGAACCCAATCAAACACATCTGCAATGTGATTGAACATTGTGTCAGCTTGTCGACCCCCTCCTTGGAATTTATGGGAATTACGTGACTTGGGTGTGCAGATGTGGTGCCAACTCCCTCCAGCGACCTACAAAGGCCACATTTCTTCCATGCCATGATGTGCTGCCACTGTCATCTGTGCCAAAGATGGACATACCATATATTAGGCAGATGGCAACAGTGTTATGGCTGCTCAGTGTATGATTTCTGCAGAGATGGAAAAGTCACTGTCATTCCATGACTCAGTTTTTGCTGTTGGATAGGAAAACATATGCTCAGATAAAAGCAATACTGGATGCTATTTATGATTACTCTTCACTGTCTATGACAAAAATTACATATTGATTCAAAAATTTTGAAGTGACCAGCACCTGTTTTCTTTACAAGGACTGGCCAAGAAGATTTGCTTACCAAAGAAATAAGTAAAAAAGGCCACAACATGATTCTTGCTAATTTTCAAACAAAGTACCACAAGCCATAGGTAAGTTGATGCAAATGTGAATTAGAATTTTAAAGGATAAGTAGGTGATGAAAATACTTACTACGCAATGGATATCATGACTTGGAACTGGGCAAGCAAGTGCTGTACTCACATTTGAAGCTGAGCTTGGAGCAATTTAAGCAAGATATAAATGAATTTTTTTGTCGTGCTGTCATTGTTGGTGAGACCAGCAGCAACAATCCAAACAATGGAATGCTTCTGGGGAACCTACTTCAAAGAATGTGAAGACTGGCACTGGAAAAATTATAGTACCCCCATTTTGCCAAGCGCAAATGTCATTTCACGACAGAATTCACTGTCACATTCATTTAGAGTTATTGCTGCAGAATTGCACAAATTACATTACAAATTGTTGGCGTACTCCTGTGTTCACCCAACTGAATCCAGACTTGGCAGGAACAACGTGATTGTCAAGTGTCATGGTCCCTTGCTCAGATTCTGCTGGAGGATGATTGGGAGTCATGCTGGTGATCTTGGCTGTGGTAGATGAATAATTCCGCCACCATGATAAAAGCACATTACAGTTAGAAACAGTTTTCATTAGACTTGATAACTAGTGTGGAAACGGTTATTGTTGCGTAATTGATGAAATAATTTGTTTTCGTTAAGTTTTGGGAGCTTTCAGCCTTTTTTAAAGTAGAAAAAATGTTGAATGATACAATTGTGAGAGCCAT